>NC_134358.1:97465655-98890655 GCF_048569485.1 Anomaloglossus baeobatrachus
TGTGGATGAGTGCGGTATTCAGGACAGGATATAAATGCGCATATAGCGGCTGGTGTCTGGGCTTTTCAGTGCTTCACGCTGTGTTTTAAACCTTTGAAATAAAGTAATGCAATTTTTTCTGGACTTGTGCTTATTGCATTTTTATTCTCTTAGTGGTTACCACACATTGTGCATGAATTTTTATGAAATAATATCCACTGTAAGATGGGGCTATACGGAGACTTTGACTGTGATACAAGTAAACATATCCAAAGATTGCTGCTAAGTGTTGGTGTTACATCGAAAATTAATACAAATGAATGGGATCACATTGCATCTCCGAAGGTTCTACAAGCCAATCACCTAAAAATCGTACCTGCTTGTATTTTATACCACTTCCCTATTGTGGTTGTGGCGCCCCTGACCTGGTCAGGCACCACTGAGTACTGCACCCATGCTGGGTCAGTACAAAACAGGTAATCCCAGAGGCTGACTAGGGTGTGGACACACAGACACGAAGTAACCAGGAACACACACAGCTTAGAGGGAACCCCTGCACCAGTCAGTGGCTGCTGGCGGGGAAGAAAGGCTACTCAGCAGTGCCGCCTGAAAACTACCTAGGCCAGTAGCAAGAGGTGGCTGAGTAAGGGGACTGCCAGTAGACCCAGCCCGCACGGGGAAACAGGTCCCCAGAGCAGGGGCCCATTCAGTTGGCCTGCCAAACCTGCTGGTGAGGGCACTATATGCGCCTCACCAACCACACAGAGTCCGCAGCTACAGCAGCAACGAGGGGGCCCATAAGGAGGATCGAGCCTGGAGCCATCTATCCTTGGTCCACGCTGTCAGGCAAATGGGCCAGAAAGGGGGAGAACGGCAGTTGCGACTTCCCTGGGTGATTCCAGCAACACTACAAGTAGGAGTCACCCCAAAACAGGAAGTGCAAGGAAGGCGAGTCAGCAGTCACCCCTACATCAGCCGAAGGGATACTTGGTTCCTCCTGGTTCATCATAGCATCGCTCGGGTTAACTCACCCCTGCCATCTGAAAGTGAGTAAAAACCCTGAAAGACATTGCTGCCTGTGTGTGAGTTCTTCTGCGACCTGTTGTACTATACACTTACACTGAGCCCTGGGGCCAGCCTCACTCTCGGGAGGCCACAACAACTGACTGCATTTACCATCAGCCCCAGGCGCTCCCTAAACTGCAGTGGCAGTCACCCCCTGACCGCAAATACCGAGAGTGGCATCACGATCCCCATAGAAGTAAACCTGACCTGCCCGTGAAAAGAACATTCCCAGCGCTGTGGCGTCCTCAAACAGGACCAGTGCTCCTGGGGCGGCACATGGTCGTTATGTAGGGGTGTCGCCCCTACAAAAGGCTAAGCAAGCTACACATTTAAGAGACAGTGCTCCCCTGTGTTCTGTGTATTGTGGACAAGCTGACAAAGTCTGCACTCCCCTCTGAACTGTGCAGTTGCAACAACCCTGCTTAAAAAGTGTGGGAAGCTGAGAAACATCGGGAGAAGAGCTTGGGGTGGGAATAAGAGAAGTCAGGTCGCCTGAAAGAGGAGAGCTTACCAGAGAGACTATCTGAACACGGTGGTTCAGAGACAGGTGTGGTACCGGGCTGCGAGAGACATTGTGACCATAACAGTCTTGGTGTCCGCCGAGCCAGTAGCCAATTGGAAATTTTCTGAGGTAGATAATCCCAAAGACATGAAGCGGCACCATCTGGAAGAGACAAGCACTCTGGGTCCATGATCATGGAGACGTTTTCCCATATCCTGGAAGGAGAGTGCTTACCGATGAGCCTCCTGAACGTCACAGAATTGAGAGTGGATTAGGCTCTTCATATCGGTACTGTTAGTCCCTTTACTGGTGCACACTTCCGTGTGAAGGCTTCAATACCAGAGCATAGTAGCCGCATGGCCCGAATAGCAGAGTTACCTTCACCTCTGCAACAATAGTATAATTGGAGTCACAATGCAAACTCATTTGCTTTTATTGCTCTGCTTTGTCACTGATACCTAGCAATACTTCTTTGTGTGATAAGTGAGTGGCAGCAGTATGCAGAGTGGGCTGTAATTCAGAGTTCCAGAGTATGCCTCCTACTGCTGCTCTCAGTGAATGTGACAGAATCACGCCCACTTGCATGACTGAAAGCCAGCGGCTACCGGAAAAAACAAAGGTAATTTTCTCCCGGGTGCCGCACTTTCAGTACAGTGGCTATACACTACCTTAACACAATTAATATGTAGATTAACCCCATATCAGCAGGTAAATATTGTTATCTGATGTGCCAGATTTCCTTTAACAATTAATCAGTGAGAAACAGATGAAGCAGGTTCCCTTTAAGAGTCAATGGGTAAAAAAAAATTCGGACAGTTTAGATCCTTCAGTTTTAAAAATGGATGAGAAAAAACCCAAGAATGGAACAGAGAGGCAAAGTTGATACCACACGAGAGAAAAAATAATGTTTTACATGGATGTGAAAGTAGACACGGATGTGTGAACATGGCCTAATAGAGATGGATTTCTAAGTAATAGAAAACCGGGTAACGTGCATTTATCAGAAACTGTAAAGAAAGTGAAATCTGTGCAGCTGACTCATTCTAAATGAAAGTATGTATACGGTAAAATAATTTTATGTTGTGTATTTGCTTTAGGACATCGCTGTACTCCAGTGATTTTACCATTATCGACCTCCCTAATGACATATAAATTGCTGACACCAATAATACTGCAGCTAATGGGCAGCAAGAAACACAAAAATATAGGAATCAAATAAACGACTGTTATTTTCTGCTTCAGGTTTTTAAGAAAAAAAGTAAAGCGCCTGCTGGAATTTGCTTTTCAGAAACATATTCCCATGATAGGCAGAGGCTTAAGTGCTTAGGTTATAAAATGTCACTGTCGGTTTAACTATAATATAATGAGCCTACATTCTACAGCATAAATCATTGCTCATTACTTATATGAAAACCAAGCGGTAAGGCTATGCTCCCATTCTAATGCCACCTGCAACATATTATCATCTCTTGTATTCCTGTGCTGGTACAGGATGTGCCATAGATGAAATAAGGCTATGCTCCCATTCTAATGCTGCCTGCGCCATATTATCATCTCTTATATTCCTGTGCTGATATAGGATGTGCTATAGATGACATAAGGCTATGCTCCTATTCTAATGTTGCGTGCACCATATTATCATCCCTTGTATTCCTGACCTGATACAGGATGTGCCATAGATGAGATAAGGCTATTAAAGTGGGAGCCACTTTAATGCTGTCTGCAGCATATTATCATCTCTTATATTCCTGTGCTGATATAGGATGTGCTATAGATGAGATAAGGCTATGCTCCCATTCTAATGCCACCTGCACCATGTTATCATCTCTTGTATTCCTGTGCTGATACAGGATGTGTCATAGATGAGATAAGACTATGCTCCTATTCTAATGCCACCTGCACCATATTATCATCTCTTGTATTCCTGACCTGATACAGCATGTGCCATAGATGAGATAAGGCTATGCTCCCATTCTAATATCGTCTGCAATATATTATCATCTCTTATATTCCTGTGCTGATACAGGATGTGCCATAGATGAGATAAGGCTATGCTCTCATTCTAATGCCACCTGCACCATATTATCACCTCTTGTATTCCTGTGCTGATACAGTATGTTACATAGGTAAGGTAAGGCTATGCTCACAATATATTGTCACCTGCCACAGGTAATCATTGCTTTTTATTCCGGTGCTGATAGAGTATGGTACATAGATAAGGTAAGGCTATCTTCACATTCTTATGCCGCCTGAATCATATTGTTATCTTTATAGCGCATTACTGTGATGAGGAGCACTAATTAAGAAATGCCAGGCGAGCACTAATTAAAGAAGCAGCCATGAGGCCCATGGTCACAGAGATCCACAGCTCAGGTGGGAGAATTATCCACAGGACACTATTGGTCAAATATTCCCCAAATCTGGTTTTATGGAAAAGTGGCAAGAAGAAAGCTTTTTTTTTAAAATCAAGCAATAAGAAATCCATGTACAAGTTATTTGTTTGAATTTCACATTACTTTCTGTGGGCGACAAAACTTTTGTCTTGCCAAAATCTGACCTTTCTGTGTTCATTATCATTAAATGATCAATATTTCAGGCTTGCAGCAACTTTATTTTCATGACTTAAACCAAATTTAGGAGGGTTTCAGCATTCAAAAGAGTAATTTATGAAAGCAATGGATGAATTTAAAGTCAGGTTATAAGCTTTTATTTACATAACATGGATAAGCGACAGAACTTCTGTCAGGGACTGTAGGTGACACATCTAACATGCGGAAGCAGGTGCTCTAGTCCGATGAGACCAAAGTAGAAAGTATTGGGCTAAAAGTAAAAAGCTATTTGTGGCATAAAACTAACACTGCACATCACCCTGAAAACAGCATTCACATCATGAAACATGGTGGTGGCAGCATCATGCTGTGGGGAGGCTTTTCTTCAGCATGGATAGGGAAGCTGGTCAGAGTTGATGGGAAGATGAATGGAGCTAAATACAGGACAATCCTGGAGGAAAAACCTGAAAAGAATTAAGACTGGGAGTAGGTTCACTTCCCAGCAGGACAACAACCTTAAAAATCCTGCCAGAGCTACAATGGATGGTTTAAATCAAAACATATTTGTATATGTGAGAATGGTGCAGTCACAGTCCAGACCTAAATCTCACTGAGAATCTATTGCAATACCTGAAAATGGCTGTTCACACACATCTCCATCCAAACTCACTGAGCTAGAACTATTTTGCAGAGAAAAATGTGCAAAAAATGTAGGCCTCTAGATGTGGAAAGCTGGTGGAGACATACCCCAAGAGATCTGCAGCACTTATTGCAGTGAAACATGGTTCTATATAGTATTTACTCAAGGGGGCGCTAAATACAAATGGACACCCCAATTTTCAGATTTGTACTTTTAAAATATTTAGAAAATCATGTGTTATTTCCTTTACACAAATCCTTGCTACTTAGTGTTGTCTATCACATAAAATTCCAATAAAATGCATTTAAGGTGGGCTTTGCACACTAAGACTAGAGTTGAGCGCGGTTCGTGGTTCGTGGTTCTCCAGTTCTAGGCTCGAGTGATTTTGGGGCATGTTCTAGATCGAACTAGAACTCGAGCTTTTTTGCAAAAGCTCGATAGTTCTAGAAACGTTCGAGAATGGTTCTAGCAGCAAAAAAACAGCTAAATCCTAGCTTGGTTTCTGCTGTAATAGTGTAAGTCACTCTGTGAATCACACTATTATGACATTTCAGTGTATAGTGTGCGTGAACAGCGCCTTCAGATCACTGCTGTTTGTATAATGGCGATCGCCATTTTTTTTTTTTTTTTTCTTGTCTTCCTTCCCTAAGCGCGCGCGTCTTGTGGGGCGGGCCAGCATGTCAGCCAATCCCAGACACACACACAGCTAAGTGGACTTTTAGCCAGAGAAGCAACGGCATGTGTGATAGGATGTCCATGTCACATGTCCCTGCATTATAAAACCGGACATTTTCCTCCAGGACGCTATTATCTCTTCTGCGTCCTTGGTGTCAGACATCAGTGTCGCAGCTCCGTCCTCCTGAGTCCTATAGCCGATACAGCTGTATGCGCTCCATACACAGCGCTGGACAGCATAGGGATAGCACTTTCTAGCAGTCCTTTTAAGGGCTCAAACCGGCAGGGTCAGAGAGCCATAGGTGACAGGTCCTGCAAACAGCAACAGCGTCTGTGTAGCCAAGGTCAGGGATTTCCTCCCTGCATTTCCCTATTAGGAGGGATAGAAAGGCAGGCTTCCATTCCTCTACCCAGAGCCCCAAAATCCTGGCACTGTACCCTCGTGTCCTCTGCATACTCCAACTCATTATAACTAAGCCATTATACTAGCAAACACTCAGTGTACCTAGTGGCATCCTATCTGTGGCTATTGGACTTTGCTATAGTCCCACTAGTGCAAAGACATTTGCAGAGCGCGTCTGCCTGCATTGCACACTCCAACTCATTATAACTAAGCCATTTTACTAGCAAACACTCAGTGTACCTAGTGGCATCCTATCTGTGGCTATTGGACTTTGCTATAGTCCCACTAGTGCAAAGACATTTGCAGAGCGCGTCTGCCTGCATTGCACACTCCAACTCATTATAACTAAGCCATTATACTAGCAAACACTCAGTGTACCTAGTGGCATCCTATCTGTGGCTATTGGACTTTGCTATAGTCCCACTAGTGCAAAGACATTTGCAGAGCGCGTCTGCCTGCATTGCACACTCCAACTCATTATAACTAAGCCATTATACTAGCAATTTTTGCTGCCAGTTTAAGGGCCGTAGTTGCATTGTCAGGGATATTTATTCTTTATTATTCTGCTGTTAATAAAGCTAGACCACCACTGCAATCTTCACCACCTCTCAATTTTTACTACCACATTTTCAGTCCACAATCTTGTCGCAATCAACATGAGTGGCAAAATGACAGATGCTGGTGGAAAGGGGAAGAGGCGTGGTGGAAAAGGCAAAAAAGGTTTTGTCCGTGGGGAAGGTGGCAAAGCTCCATTATCATCTGCTGAAGATAGACCATCTACCAGCAAAAGTAAGATGTCTACTACTTACCGTGGACAATCCGATGTGCTCCCTTTTTTACGGACACGAACAACAGGAAGAAAAGGTAGATGATGGGCAAAAAAGGAAAATGCTTGAATGGATCTCAAGTGGTCCAACAAGTGCCCTCTCAGCCACTTCAAGTACCGCATCCAAAAAACACCAGTCCTCTGAGTTGTCATCCCAATCACACTTGATTTCTCCCAGCTCTGAAGTCTCCATCAGCCCTGCACAGTATGGTGGAACTGAGATGGCTGAGTCTGCAGAGCTGTTCAGTCACACTATAGCCTGGGAATCAGAGGTCTGCTCCCAAGCTACAGTGAGTACAGAACAGGAAATGGTCTGCAGTGATGCCCAGAACCTTTGTGAGTCTGATTCAGGCTGTGAGGACCAAGTTTCTGAGCATAATGTTGACCCTTTGTCACAAACTGTAACACCTGTGGTTATAGACAATGAGGAACATACTGATGAAGATGAGACGCAGATACCCGATTGGGATGACAACTTAAATATTCGGTCAGGGCAAGAAGAGGCTCGGTCTGAGGGGGAGGGGAGTGCAAACACAACAATTGATGATGAAGTTCTAGATCCCACCTACTGTCAACCCCCAGTCAGGCACTCGAGGAGGTCAACAGAGGCGGTGGAGGAGGATGCAACCGACGACGAAGTTACCTTGCGCCTTCCTGGACACAGTCGGAGCACTGGTAGCACGTCTACAACTGCATCCTCAGCCACCACTCTGCCTATGAGCATTATTCGGGGTGGATCAACAGGTCACATGGCCTCTAAGCCTTGCCTAGCCTGGTCCTTTTTTGACATAGAAAAAGATCGCCCAAATTATGTGATCTGTAAACTTTGTCATGGTTCTCTTAGTAGAGGTCAAAACCCTCAGCAGTTTGACAACTTCTTCCATGAATCGTCACATGAATAAATATCATAGGTCCCCGTGGGAAGCTCACTGTGCTGCAATGCGGCCTAGCAGAGCGAACCATCCACCGCCTGCCCCTTCCAGTGCATCCGCGCGCTCTTCATCTTCTAGGACTGTGGGGACAGCTGTCACACCTGTTTTTCCACGCAAAACTTCCACCACTGTAACCGCAACAGGCAGTTTGCTTGGTAGGTCGTCAGTTGGTTTGGAAGGGGAAACAAGTGAGTGTGTACAGCTCTCTCAGACATCGATAGCACCAACGTTGGATGAAGGCAACATCATGTCTCCGCCTGCACTTTCCTCACAAACCTGCATTTTTCCAGGGACACCCTACTCAACACCGTCTACACACAGCAGCCAGATCTCTGTCCCTCAGATGTGGTCAAATAAAAGGCCACTTCCTGCGACCAATGACAAAGCTAAGAGGTTGACTCTATCCCTCTGTAAGCTGTTGGCTACCGAAATGCTGCCTTTCCGCCTAGTGGACACACAGGATTTTAGAGACCTTATGTCTGTCGCTGTGCCCCAGTACCAGATGCCTAGTCGCCACTACTTCTCTAAGAAAGGTGTGCCCGCGCTACACCAGCATGTCGCACACAACATCACCGCTTCCTTGAGAAACTCTGTGTGTGAACGGGTGCATTTCACCACCGATACTTGGACCAGTAAGCATGGACAGGGACGTTACATGTCGCTGACTGGGCACTGGGTAACTATGGTGATAGATGGTGAAGGGTGTGCTGCACAAGTCTTGCCGTCCCCACGACTTGTGTGTCAATCCTCTGTCTGTCCAAGTTCCGCCACAGCTTCTGCATCCTCCACCTCATCTGGGTCCTCCACCTCCGCCCCAAGCCTGCCTGGTCAGGCCACCAGCGTTCTCACTGCGCAGAAGGAATCACGCACCCCTCATTACTATGCTGGCAGCAGAGCGCAACGGCATCAGGCGGTCTTTAGCTTGACATGTCTTGGGAATAAGAGTCACACAGCTGAGGAGTTGTGGTCAGCTCTGCGGTCCGAGTTTAATAAATGGTTGTCTCCACTCAACCTGCAGCCTGGTAAGGCCGTGTGCGACAATGCTGCAAACCTGGGTGCAGCCCTTCGCCTGGGCAAGGTGACACACGTACCTTGTATGGCTCACGTGTTGAACCTTGTAGACCAGCAATTTTTAACACACTATCCCGGCCTAGATGGCCTTCTGAACAGGGCACGAAAACTGTCTGCTCACTTCCGCCGTTCAAGCGCCGCAGCAGAGCGACTTGCATCGCTCCAGAAGTCTTTCGGCCTGCCGGTTCATCGCCTGAAATGCGATGTGGCGACACGCTGGAATTCAACTCTCCACATGTTACAGCGACTGTGGCAGCACCGCAGAGCCCTGGTGCAATACGTCATGACGTATAGCCTGGGCCAACGAGATGCAGAGGTGGGGCAGATCACCCTGATGGAGTGGTCTCAGATCAAGGACCTATGCACCCTTCTGCACAGTTTCGACATGGCGACGAATATGTTTAGCTCTGACAATGCCATTATCAGCATGACGATTCCAGTCATTCACATGCTGGAGCACACGCTAAACACTATTCGGAGTCAGGGGGTGGGACAACATGAAGGGGAGGAACTACAGGAGGATTCATATGCGCAAGGGACAACAACATCACCAAGGTCCAGACGTTCATCATCACAAACGCAGCAGGCATGGGACCATGGGGGACAGGGATCGACAAGGGCGCATAGTAGCAGGCGAAATGTTGAGCAAGGTGCAGGAGAACATGAAGAAATGGAGGACGAACTGTCCATGGACATGGAAGACTCAGCGGATGAGGGAGACCTTGGTCAAATTTCAGTTGAAAGAGGTTGGGGGGAGATGTCAGAGGAAGAAAGAACGGGTAGCACCTCTATGCCACAAACACAGCGTGGACTTGGTCCGCATGGCTGCGCAAGACACATGAGTGCCTTTTTGTTGCACTACCTCCAACATGACAGTCGTATTGTCAAAATTAGAAGTGATGATGACTACTGGATTGCCACACTATTAGATCCCCGGTACAAGTCCAAATTTTGTGACATAATTCCAGCCATAGAAAGGGACGCACGTATGCAGGAGTATCAGCAGAAGCTGTTACTCGATCTTAGCTCGGCTTTTCCACCAAACAACCGTGCAGGTGCAGGGAGGGAATCTCCCAGTTGTAACTTGACAAACATGGGACGGTCTCGTCATCTTCAACAGTCTACCCATACCAGTAGGACCGTATCTGGTGCTGGTAACAGCAATTTTATGGAATCTTTTCATAATTTTTTTAGACCCTCTTTTGCAAGGCCACCAGAGACAACAAGTCTGACACATAGTCAACGGCTGGAGAGGATGATACAGGAGTATCTCCAAATGAACATCGATGCCATGACTTTGCAAATGGAGCCTTGCTCCTTTTGGGCTTCAAATCTAGAAAAATGGCCAGAGCTCTCCAGTTACGCCTTGGAGATTTTGTCGTGTCCAGCTGCCAGCGTTGTCTCTGAACGTGTCTTCAGTGCTGCTGGGTGTGTGCTGACAGATAAGCGCACGCGTCTGTCCAGTGACAATGTGGACAGACTGACGTTCATCAAAATGAACAAGTCATGGATCCACAAGGAATTTACTACCCCTGTGTCATCCTGGGGAGAGTAAATGCTTGTGGATTTGGAATGTGCTTGATGCAAATCAAAACATCCTGTTTGCAACTAGGGCCCAAGTGCTGCCACTGATGGGGTGGGTGTCTGTGTGGCCCAATTTTTGGAAAAAAGGGAGACTCCGCTTGGAGTAACCCTTGCTTGCTGTGTTTTTAAAAGAAGCCAAGATGAACAGAGCTGGGATCAGGAAAGACTTTGCTACCTACCCCGGTGTCATCCTGGGGACGGATAAGAATGGCGTATTTTTGAATGTGCTTGATGCAAATGTAGCTGTGAAGTGTACAACTGGGGCACAACTGCTGCCACTGAAGGGGTGGGTGTGTGTGGGGCCCAATTTTTGGAAAAAAGGGAGACTCCGCTTGGAGTAACCCTTGCTTGCTGTGTTTTTAAAAGAAGCCAAGATGAACAGAGCTGGGATCAGGAAAGACTTTGCTACCTACCCCGGTGTCATCATGGGGACGGATAAGAATGGCGTATTTTTGAATGTGCTTGATGCAAATGTAGCTGTGAAGTGTACAACTGGGGCACAACTGCTGCCACTGAAGGGGTGGGTGTGTGTGGGGCCCAATTTTTGGAAAAAAGGGAGACTCCGCTTGGAGTAACCCTTGCTTACATTGTTTTTAAAAGAAGCCAAGATGAACAAGTCATGGGTCAGCAAAGACTTTATCTACCTACCCCGGTGTCATGCTGGGGACGGTTAATTATGGCGTATTTTTGAATGTGCTTGATGCAAATCAAAACATCCTGTTTGCAACTAGGGCCCAAGTGCTGCCACTGATGGGGTGGGTGTCTGTGTGGCCCAATTTTTGGAAAAAAGGGAGACTCCGCTTGGAGTAACCCTTGCTTGCTGTGTTTTTAAAAGAAGCCAAGATGAACAAGTCATGGGTCAGCAAAGACTTTATCTACCTACCCCGGTGTCATGCTGGGGACGGTTAATTATGGCGTATTTTTGAATGTGCTTGATGCAAATCAAAACATCCTGTTTGCAACTAGGGCCCAAGTGCTGCCACTGATGGGGTGGGTGTCTGTGTGGCCCAATTTTTGGAAAAAAGGGAGACTCCGCTTGGAGTAACCCTTGCTTGCTGTGTTTTTAAAAGAAGCCAAGATGAACAGAGCTGGGATCAGGAAAGACTTTGCTACCTACCCCGGTGTCATCCTGGGGACGGATAAGAATGGCGTATTTTTGAATGTGCTTGATGCAAATGTAGCTGTGAAGTGTACAACTGGGGCACAACTGCTGCCACTGAAGGGGTGGGTGTGTGTGGGGCCCAATTTTTGGAAAAAAGGGAGACTCCGCTTGGAGTAACCCTTGCTTACATTGTTTTTAAAAGAAGCCAAGATGAACAAGTCATGGGTCAGCAAAGACTTTATCTACCTACCCCGGTGTCATGCTGGGGACGGTTAATTATGGCGTATTTTTGAATGTGCTTGATGCAAATCAAAACATCCTGTTTGCAACTAGGGCCCAAGTGCTGCCACTGATGGGGTGGGTGTCTGTGTGGCCCAATTTTTGGAAAAAAGGGAGACTCCGCTTGGAGTAACCCTTGCTTGCTGTGTTTTTAAAAGAAGCCAAGATGAACAGAGCTGGGATCAGGAAAGACTTTGCTACCTACCCCGGTGTCATCCTGGGGACGGATAAGAATGGCGTATTTTTGAATGTGCTTGATGCAAATGTAGCTGTGAAGTGTACAACTGGGGCACAACTGCTGCCACTGAAGGGGTGGGTGTGTGTGGGGCCCAATTTTTGGAAAAAAGGGAGACTCCGCTTGGAGTAACCCTTGCTTACATTGTTTTTAAAAGAAGCCAAGATGAACAAGTCATGGGTCAGCAAAGACTTTATCTACCTACCCCGGTGTCATGCTGGGGACGGTTAATTATGGCGTATTTTTGAATGTGCTTGATGCAAATCAAAACATCCTGTTTGCAACTAGGGCCCAAGTGCTGCCACTGATGGGGTGGGTGTCTGTGTGGCCCAATTTTTGGAAAAAAGGGAGACTCCGCTTGGAGTAACCCTTGCTTGCTGTGTTTTTAAAAGAAGCCAAGATGAACAGAGCTGGGATCAGGAAAGACTTTGCTACCTACCCCGGTGTCATCCTGGGGACGGATAAGAATGGCGTATTTTTGAATGTGCTTGATGCAAATGTAGCTGTGAAGTGTACAAGTGGGGCACAACTGCTGCCACTGAAGGGGTGGGTGTCAGTGTGGCCCAATTTTTGGAAAAAAGGGAGACTCCGCTTGGAGTCACCTTGCGGTGTTTTACATGACTTTAGAAGGGCGTGCCATGCCTATATCTGTGTGTCCTCCTCTTTTTCCTTGTCCAGCTGTTTTGTTTTCGCATGAGTATATGTCCTTGTCACTTTCCCATGTGTTTGAGTTGTTTGTCACCTTTTGGACACCTTTGAGGGTGTTTTCTAGGTGTTTTTCTGTGTTTGTGACTGCCTGCCATTGTTTCCTATGCAGTTCGAGTTCGGTTCGTCGAACGTTCGACGAGCCGAACTCGAACGGGACCTCCGTTCGGCGAACCGGCCTCGAGCCGAACCGGGACCGGTTCGCTCATCTCTAACTACGACATCGCAGGTGCGATGTCGGTGGGGTCAAATTGAAAGTGACGCACATCCAGCGTCGCATGCGACATTGTAGTGTGTAAAGCCTAGATGATACGATTAACGAGCGCAAAAGCGTCGTAATCGTATCATCGGTGCAGCGTCGGCATAATCCATAATTACGCTGACGCGACGGTCCGATGTTGTTCCTCGCTCCTGCGTCGTCTCCTACCGGCGTCACCGCGGCTTCCGTAGGATATGCGGAAGGAAGGAGGTGGGCGGGATGTTTACGTCCCGCTCATCTCCGCCCCTCCGCTCCTATTGGCTGCCTGCCGTGTGACGTTGCAGTGATGCCGTACGACCTGCCCCCTTAATAAGGAGGCGGGTCGCCGGCCAGAGCGACGTCGCAGGGTGGGTGAGTCCATGTGAAGCTGCCGTAGCGATAATGTTCGCTACAGCAGCTATTACAAGGATATCGCAGCTGCGACGGGGGCGGTGACTATCGCGCTCGGCATCGCAGCATCGGCTTGCGATGTCGCAGCGTGCAAAGTACCCCTAAGTTTGTGGGTGTAACATGAACAAAATGGGGAAAAGTTCATGGGGTATGAATACTTTTTTAAGGCACTGTACTATAATAGCACCTTAAATACTGTACATAATGGCCTTAAAGAAGAAGAGTTCATACATAGTATTCATATTTGATGTATTACACAACAGTCTGTAAGGTATTTGCAAGGGAGATTTCAAGGTGCTGGAAAGTCCACAAGAAAAGCTGAGGGGGATACATGTTTTCTGACGGATTGCAGCACCATTAAGACATTATAAGGGGAGAAAAGTGTGGGTGACAGTATGGGGAATAGCATGAGTGGTGAGAGTGGGGGAATAGTGTGAGGGGACAGCATGGATGGAGAATAGCTTGAGGAGACAGTATTGGAGAAGGTTATGAGGGGACAGTGTGGGTGAGAGTTTTAGGGGTACAGTATGGAGAGAATAGACTGAGAGGACAATTGAAGGGAGGGTGAGGAGACAGTATGGGATGAATAATGTGAGGGGACAGTATGGGGAGAAAAGTGTTAGGGGGCACAATATAGAGACTGGATATTGTGGGGGCAGATTTTAGACACTGGGTAGTGTAGGGAGGTAGTATAGAGAGTGGACAGTTTGAGGGACAGTGTGAAGGCGCATTATGGAGCAGAATATATAGAACAAGGGTGGGGATTGTTAAAAGGGGGCACAATATAGAGGCTGCGCAGTATAGGGGCACAGAGTGTGATGGGACAGTGCAAATAAGGGGTCAAGTATGGAAAAGAGAGGACAATTTGCTGACTATGTACCATAAAAAGCATAACTATGTATTTAGGGGCACAAGGTAGTACAGATATTTTTATTCAAGAACATTATAATGACATTTAATGACTCTTTAAGCTCGGAATAGGAGAGGGCACAAACTGAATTTTTGCCCTGGGTGAACGAAGGCATAGATTCACCCGTGGCTGTCACCATGTGTTTCCTGCAGCTGAGAAAAAATAAGTTGGCTGCCAGGAGTCCTGATTTCTCCATAGATATTTTTACTTTGCATTTGGAGGAGTAGCAGAGAGATCTGACACATCTCCTATCAAGCTGTCTCCTAAAATAAATGGTATTATTTCTCGTGAGGTGGTATGTAGCTATAATATAGCAATTTAATTCAATTTTAGACATGTATGGTAAGTAGGTAGAATAACTAGAACACTGAAGTTACAATTAAATGATATAAAATGATGTAATGACATAAGTGTAACATCTGTTTCGCTATTTGTTTCAAGATTTTTAAAAATGCACATTTTTTTTTCACTATTGATCTAAATATGTAATCCATTAAAATGACAAAGTAAGCTACCTATAATGTTCTCCATTTTCTTCAAGGTGACCATTCAAACATTTTACATCGTGTCTAGACTTATCTTCTTCTGTCTGTTCTATCTCACATATTAAGGCATCATTCCAATACTTCATCTCTAAGGTAATATGGTAAGCTTCAACGTAATATTCAATAAAACATTTCAAAGGGGAAATGCTAAAACCTGGAATTTTAGGAAAGCTGATTTCAACAAATTAAGGGAAGAGCTTAAATGTGTAGATTGGGACAAAGTCATGGTAACTGGGGATACTGAACATAAATGGGGAAAGTTTAAGGATAGATTGCTAGAGTCCTGTAAAAAACTTATACCCTCTGGTAATAAAACGTCCCGGAATAAAAAGAAACCACTATGGATAAATAAGACTGTACAAAGTATAATAAAACAAAAACAAAGGGCGTTTAAAATCTTGAAGGCTGAGAATACAGAAATAGCATTTCAGGAGTATAAAGATATCAATAGGCAATGCAAAAAAGACATCAAACAAGCAAAACTAGCTACTGAAACAAAAATCGCCAATGACATTAAAATAAATCCCAAAATCTTTTATAAATACATTAATGCCAAAAGGAAAACAAAGGATAGTATTGGCCCCTTAAAATATAATAACAAGTTAGTTATAGAGGACAAACAAAAGACTTAGATATTAAATAGGCATTTCTCTTCTGTGTTCACCAAGGAACTGACTGTACCAGGCATCATTCAACAAGTGAAAAATCAAAGTTCACCACCCGATATAATTAATTTAACACAAGAAGAAGTACGCCTACGTCTGAGTAAATTAAACATTGACAAATCCCCAGGGCCAGATGCCATTCATCCACGAATATTAAGGGAATTGAGCTCCGTAATTGACAGACCGCTGTATCTTATCTTTTTAGACTCGCTTGTAATAGGGTTGGTGCCTCAGGATTGGAGGATTGCTGATGTGGTACCGATATTTAAGAAAGGTAAGAGGGTAGATCCAGGCAACTACCGTCCAGTAAGCCTAACATCAGTAGTATGCAAAGTTTTTGAGGGCATTTTAAGGGATGACATGCAAAAATATGTTGCAGAAAATAATATAATAACTGACAGACAGCATGGATTCATGAAAGATAAATCGTGTCTAACCAACCTGTTGGGGTTCTATGAGGGGTTAAGTGCAAACCTGGATATTGGTAATGCAGCTGATGTGATTTATTTGGACTTTGCAAAGGCATTTGATACTGTACCACATAATAGCCTTACACTAAAGCTCCAGAAGCAAGGACTAGGGGAAACTATATGCAACTGGGTAAGGAATTGGCTAAAAGATAGGAAACAAAGAGTAGTCATAAATGGAACATTCTCTAAATGGGCTATAGTAAGCAGTGGGGTGCCGCAGGAATCTGTGCTAGGACCAATTCTTTTTAATCTCTTTATTAATGACCTTGTGGATGGGATTGATAGTACAGTGTCAGTCTTTGCTGATGACACCAAACTATGTAGGATTTTAAAAACTGAACTTGATAGTATAATATTACAAAAAGATCTGGATAAGATGTCAGAATGGGCAGATACTTGGCAAATGAGATTTAATGTTGATAAATGTAAAGTAATGCACCTAGTACGGAGTAATCCTATAGCTGCGTATACATTAAATGGAAGTAAACTCGGGACTAAAGAACAGGAGATGGACTTGGGTATTCTCATTACAAATAAGCTGAGCAGCAGCACTCAATGTCAAGCAGCAGCTGCAAAAGCAAACAAGATTCTAGGGTGTATAAAAAGAGAGATTAGATCTCGTGATCTCAACGTATTGTTACCCCTCTATAAATCACTTGTAAGGCCACATCTGGAATATGGGATTCAGTTTTGGGCTCCACATTTTAAAAAGGACATTCAGAAGTTAGAGTCAGTTCAAAGGCAGGCAACTAGACTACTACAAGGAATGGAAGGCCTCCTATATGATGACAGGTTGAAAAAGTTAGATATGTTTAGCTTAGAAAAAGGACGTCTCAGAGGAGATCTCATTTATATGTATAAATACATGTGTGGTCAATATAAAGGACTGGCACATGACTTATTTCTTCCAAAGACAATACTAAGGACCAGGGGGCATACACTGCGAGTGGAAGAAAAGCGATTCCGACAGCTAAATAGGAAAGGGTTCTTTACAGTTAGAGCAGTCAGACTGTGGAATGCCCTATCACAAGAGGTAGTAATGGCAGATACTATAACAGCTTTCAAAAAAGGGCTGGATGATTTCCTCAGTACACACAACATTGTTGGTTATAAATGACTTTGTGACCAAATGTAGAACTGGTGGAGGAAGGTTGAACTAGATGGACCTAGGTCTTTTTTCAACCTTAGTAACTATGTAACTATGTAAGGCGGGCTTTGCACACTTTGATATCGCAGGTGCGATGTCGGTGGGGTCAAATTGAAAGTGACGCACATCCGACATCGCAGGCGACATCGTAGTGTGTAAAGCCTAGATGATACGATTAACGAGCGCAAAAGCGTCGTAATCGTATCATCGGTATAGCGTCGGCGTAATCCATAATTACGCTGACGCAACGGTCCGATGTTGTTCCTCGTTCCTGCGGCAGCACACATCGATGTGTGTGAAGCCGCAGGAGCGAGAAACATCTCCTACCGGTGTCACCGCGGCTTCCGTAGGATATGCGGAAAGAAGGAGGTGGGCGGGATGTTTACATTCCGCTCATCTCCGCCCCTCCGCTCCTATTGGCCGCCTGCCATGTGACGTCCCAGTGACGCCGTACGACCTGCCCCCTTAATAAGGAGGCGGGTCGCCGGCCAGAGCGACGTCCAAGGACAGGTGAGTCCATATGAAGCTGCCGTAGCAATAATGTTCGCTACGGCAGCTATCACAAAGATATCGCAGCTGCGATGGGGGCGGGGACTATCGCGCTCGGCATCGCAGCATCGTCTTGCGATGTCGCAGCGTGCAAAGAACCCCTAAGTCTTTTTGAAACCAGCGACTCATCTTTTCACTAATTTCATAACTTTTCTCCTAAAGTTACTTTGGCATTTTTTATATTGTACTAAAACATTCTTCAAATTCTATAAATTAATAATCATACATTCATACTACTCTTGTGGTCTTTAGGGATCCTGTTAACAGGGGCTCATCATAATATGGCTTTTTCCCTATAACAACGTCTACTGGTGTGCAACTTATTTCAAGCACTCAGTGGCCAAACTAGACAATGAGGTAGGAAAAAATGAACGAGCACTCACCAGTTTTGCTGTGCGATGATCAAAGTACTTTATTCATACTTGGAGGTTACATGCTGCGGCAAGTGGGGAGGGGGTCAGACAGGACAGCACGTTAGACGACATCCGTTTCGCCCCTGAGGGTGGGGCTTCGACGGGTCTAACCAATCTATGTTCTCTATCCTTAGTACTCTTGCACACTGCAGAGGCTGAAGTCACACTAATTGAGTTTTCAAATGTGAATAGTGGTTGACCATTTGTCAAGAGACATTTTGTGGAGCAGTGCCCTGTAATTCTTTCTGTTGAATTCTTTCTAAGTGGTGAAACTAGATTCTAGTTGACCCTGGTGCAAAGTTTGGACCTGAACCTCTCCCCCCAACATGTTGATCAGATGTATGGGCCCTTGTAGTGTTCTAAATCCTATAAAGACATACGAGTTGCCTCCCCTTCCCCTTCATTATGGAGTAATGTCCCCCATCCTATAATAATGTCCCCCAACCTGGGCCCCTTCCAGGTAAATATGTCCTCCCCATCCTGGTAAATATGCCCCCCATCCTGGTAAATATGACACATATCCTGGTATTTAAACTCCCATCTTGGTAAATATTTCCCCATCTTGGTATTTATGTCCCCCATTATAGTATATATGTCCCCCATCCTGGTATATACTGTATGTCCCCCATCCTGGTAAATATGTTTCTCATCCTAGACCACATTCTGATAAATATGCCCCCATCCTGGAATATATGTTCTTATCCTTGGATTTTTCCTGGTATATACAGTATGTCCCCATCCTGTTATATATGTCCTTATCATGGGCCCCTTTCCAATATATATGTTCATATTTTGGGCCCCATCCTGGTACATATAGTCCCCATTCTGTCTCCAATGCATACCCCCCCAAGCATTCTAGTCACTTTTCCCTGCATCTTCCTCTAAAGCCAGTGCAATGGCCAGAGTTAACAATGCATGCTTGCTATGGCAACGCATGACGTCATTGTCATGCACCCCCTGTAATGGGCATGTTGACGTCAGCTGCTGGCCTCTATCATACTAGCAGCATGTATCTCTGTGCTGTAATGTATCTCATCTGGATGTGCATCCTTGGACACACAACCAGCTGAAGTACGTAAATGCTGGGATCGGCGGGGCCCTTGTATCCCCGGTGCCTGTGGTAGTAGTGAACTCTGCAACCACAATTGTTATACTCCTGCAAGCACACCAAGTTAGCACAAAGAGAGATGGGATAGAATTGGAATGTTTCATTCTCCACTAGAGATGAGCGGTGTTCGAATCGAACTGTTCGCCAATCTCAAATTCGACCTGTTTTAGACGATGTTCGAGTTGTTCGTCGAACGCGAACAATTATCTTCAAGTTCGACAGTTCGAGGTTATGTTCGATAACGGTTTGATCACCAAAAGCGTAACTGGGTTTTTACAGTAATACTGTCATTCAATGTTAATACAGTGGAACCTTGGTTAACGAAAACAATCCGTTCTGGGAGTGTGTTTGTTAGCCAAGTTACTCGTTTAGCAAAGCAAGATTTCCCATAGGAAATCATTGCAATGCAGACAATTCCTTCCACAACTTGTTAAATGTCCCATCCTGGTCCCCTATTGTGCCATTCCACACATGCACAAACACACACAAACATACACAAACATACACGCACACACACATATTATGCTCACCTTACCTTCCGTTCCATCACCGGCCTCCTGGGACTTGCAGTTCGCCGGTACAAGATGTGTATCGGGTAACCATCGCGACCGATGCCGGAACTTCCGCTGCCAGAGTGCTGACGTCAAAGGCAGGTGTGATGCCCTGGCCTATCACAAGGGTGCCGTGCAATCTTCCCTTCTGCATGGTACCCACTCCTCCTGGTTACGGGTCCTGTCATTTGGTGTTGCTACCAACAGGTATACCTAAATCCTGAGGAACACTCTGCACCACACCCACCAAACACCCATTGGGCAGCCTGAGGGGAATAGGGCCACCCAGATGGAGGGATGGAAGAGGGAGGGCAGAGATGTCAGTTGAGTAGTAGTTGAGCAGTGAGACAGCGGTGACAGGACAGGTCATGCTGTGGAGCTGATCTCCTGTACCCGTCCCAGGTGCCAGACGTTGGCCTGGCCAGAAGAAGCTGGAACGCCGGTCGCAGGGGGTAGTGACAAAGGGCATGGTGCTGCTACAGAGAGCAGGCTGGCTGCCTTGTGCTACAACCGGGCAGGGGCCAGGGCACGACGGGGTACGCAGACCCTAGGCTGGGAAGAAGCTTCACGCAACCCAGTAATTCACCCGACGGGAATGGAGTCTTCAGGAACTGTTCCCCACCCGCTCCAGAATCGGGGTACTAGCGCAACGAGGGGGATAGGACTTCCCACAACCGTCCAGAAAATCCCAAGCGTGAACCCTGAGAGCAAGCTCACCCTGCTAGCCACGCAGGTGAGCGGGACCCGAGTAATTTTAAGCGAAAGGGATCCATACGAAGTACACACAGTGCCAAGGGACAAGGCTTCAGACCAACCAGCAACACCAAAGGGGCACGGACCCAGCGTGCTCGACCAATGGAGACGGAGCATTCAAGAGTTTGGTTTACCTGGTGTAAGCATCAGTGACTTTGGACTGTGTGAGTACCTGATATCCCTTCACCCCTGATGGGTTCCCCACTCCATCCATCACCGAGTCCCGGGACACCACTTCTCCTGCCCACGGAGGGGTTAACATCTCGAGCTGCCACTCCATCATTCCTGGGCTCTTTCCCCCAACCGGCAGTGGTGGTCCCTCACGTTACCACACACCGTGGGTGGCATCACGAACATTATCCCATTCACCACCCAAAACATTCCCCTTTTTATTACGGGTAGCCGCGCGACCCCACCTCAGATCCGGAGACCCCTCGAGCCACTGTGGATCCGGGTCCGAGCAGCCCGTCGGCTGTCGCAGGGGCGGCACACAAGAGCCGCTTGCTTCTGATTGGCCAGCGCACTGCCTTTGAGTAGCGTCTGACAGAGGAAGTTCCTCACTCGTCGCGATGGTTACTCAATACACGTAGTTCGCTGTTACAGGATGTGTATCGGGTAACCATCGCGACAAGGGAGGAACTCCCTCTGTCAGACGCTACTCAAAGGCAGCGCGCTGGCCAATCAGAGGCAAGTGGCTCCTGCCTTTGACATCAGCGCTCTGTCAGCGGAAGTTCTGGCATTGGTCGCGATGGTTACCCGATACACATCTTGTACCGGTGAACTGCAAGTCCCGGGAGACCGGCGATAGAACGGAAGGTAAGGTGAGCATAATATGTGTGTGTGCGTTCGTGTTTGTGCATGTTTGTATGTGTTTCTGTTTGCCTGCCATTGTTTTCAATGGTGTTCGATGGTGTTCGAAAGTGTTTGACGAACGCTCGTCGAACACACCCCAAGTTCGACGAACCAAACCGAACTCAAACACTAGGGTGGTGGCTCATCTCTATTCTTCACATCTCTTCTTGGTGGATGAGTTGGCATGATCCATTGTTAGAAGGTCAGCCCCATTTACATTTCTGCTATAAAGTTCCCTCGACACTTTGCATAGCTAGTTTGCTAATGATTTGCTTCTAGGAGTGGATAAGGTCTGGGATAACTTACTGATCAATGAGAGTACTACCAATGGGCTCCTTACAATAGCGGTGCCCTAGAATAAATAAATGCTTGAAGCATGCTGAATGAATAATACATGCTTGACTTCTGCTCCCCTCAGATTATGTTCTGCAGAGTTCAGTTTTTGGGATAACTGGAAATCTTGGTACAACCGTTGTAAGTCCTTGTCTAGGGCTTGTTCAGTAAAATTACCAGCTCTACATTTGACCTCAAGAAAAAAGTAGAAAGTAATTTATTTACGGTAGTAGCTAAGGTCTGAATGACATTGGTACACTACAAAAAAAAATAAAAAAAAAAATTGACGGACACCTCCGAATAGGATAAAGCAAGTGTGAACTGGCGCAAGCCGTAATTACTGCATAACATATAAACAAAAGAATACAGCAGCAAACTATAAGTGAGAAGATATACGCAAAAATATAATATTTGAATTGCACTGCTATATGGAATATTCTTAAAAAAATGAAAAAAAATCATATTAGCCCATCAACTACTGCAACGTGACCTTTCTTTGATGGGACCCTAAACTTATCATTTATCTCCCAGGCAAAAAGCCGATAAATTTAAAGGGCAGGGCAGGTAGAATCCAGCACTAATTAAAAACAACCTTAGTCTGATGGAATGAATGCATAGTCAGAAAAGAAGACAGTCAGTCAACACCTCCAATAGTACTCGCACACTACAAAAACTGACCAGCAACTCTGATCAGAACAAGTGCGTACAGGTGTCAGCTGCTATAATTGCATAATGCACAAACAAAAGAGTACAGCAGCACTCTGTAAATGCTAAGGTGTATGCAAACATAGAATATATAAAATTTGAACTGCATTACTTCTATATGGAATATACTTAGAAAAATGAAGGTACTTAGCCCTTTAAATTTGTAAGCTTTACCCTGGGAAAGGCATGTTTCATAAATTTTAGGTTTAGAGTCACATCAAAGAAAGGTCACCTTGCCATGGTTGATCGGCTCACATGAACCGGCCAATTTATGTGCTAACTACCTTAATTTTTTCTTAGTATATTCCATATACCAATAATGAAGTTCAAATTTCATATATTCTATGTTTGAACTATGTTTGAGGCTGCTGAATTGTTTAGTTTGTGTATGACACTGGTATTCATCGTTATAAGTTGGCCTCAATCAATATTTCTCTACAACGACCAAAGGTTCAAAAATCAAAGGTTCAAAAATCATCATGATATTTATTACCCCTTTGAGGGCTTGTTTTGTGAAGATAACCCTATATATAACCCTTTCCCGAGATATAATGTAACATTACGTCATATGTTAGGTCTGTGTCTTTCAACTAGGCTCAGAAACTGAGTTCACATCATTGTCAGTTGACACTGGTTGTGTTGTTCAGCCATCAATTACGTCTAACAGCTATGCTCCGCCAGCTGCTAACTCCTTAAAGGGAACTTTTGATGTCTGCAAATCCAATCAACCTTCATTTATAATGTTAATGTGCAGGTTAAAGGGGTTGGACACTTTTTTTTATTGATGGCCTATGCTAAAACTATCCACATCTGCAACATCCGGCACCCCCACTGGTCAGCTCTAACTAGTGCCAGACAGACGTTCTTGGTTGCTTACAGCAGCTCTAACAAATATATAGTGCCATCAATATAAAAGTAGTGGTCAACCCCTTTAACAGCATTACAACACTGCTTGATCTCCCTACTGAAAGTGTGACTACTGGAAAAACATTACTTTTTTCTCCCAGAAGTAACTACAGTCGTCGCTCAGTATCCAGTGAGCGGAGGCTATAAGCGCGCCCTGGCACTTTGATTGACAACCAAGTCTACAGAGTATCTGATGGTTTTTGGCCCAACTTTTTTCGCCTCCCCAATTTACAGTTATCACCAGATAAAGATGAGGTAAGAATACAAAAGGTAACTCACCAGATACAGAGATTAGGATGTGGTGCATGAAAGATATGGTGGCTCAATCAAAAATAGAAAAAAAAATCCATCATCTGCAAAATGAGTGAAATAGTTAAAACTTTACCTTAATGGTGCTCCATAAAAATAGGAGTCATGCAAACGTTATAAAAGAATGCGGAAAAGTAGGAAACGGGCTACGCGTTTCAAGCAAACAACTCTGTTCGAGTTGTCTACCTGAAACGCGTAGACCGTTGTCTACTTTTCCCCATGTTTTTACAACTTTTGTATCACCCCTATTTTTATGGAGAACCATTAAGGTTGCATTCTAACTATTTCACTCATTTTCTGGATGCTGGATTTTTCTTTCTATTTTTGATTGAATCACCAGAAAAAGCCTCATCTGGCTTCACAATATTTTATTTCATGATAGACATTTAAATGAGAAGAATGGACCCACCAGCGAGTTCTGGCTTATGGTCAGGCCTCTGTTAGGTTATACATGCCAACATAGTATGACCTGTATATACATTATTACAGCATGTGTCACGTCCCCTCGTCACTCACAATGATCTTTATACGGTTCTATTCCTGTTCTTTAGAAATATCATTTAAAGAAAGTCGGCTTTGGGCATTTACCATCAAATAACCACATCAGTAATAAGTAACCTTTGCTGCACAATATGTAATTTACCTGTATCAAAAATTGATAGAAATGTCAGTCTGTCAAAAAACTATTTCTTTTAAGCACAATGTGAAAAAAATCAACACAACGTAGTTTTTTGTGTGTGTTTGCCACATAGGGCACAAGGGTTTGGTTCTATAAATGGATAAGGCAATCTCAGATACCCAGGGGTGTCATTAAGGCTCTGCTCCATTCAGCCTTAAAAATAACAAAAAATGTAATTTTATTATGGAGTAATAGCACTATGTTATTGTAATCGGGACTCAGACTGCTCCAATGAGATGGAACAAATGAGGGAAATACCGTATTGTGAATAATGAATATATTGTTCTCTCATTAAATGGTAAATATTGGTTACGCCTTTGTAGAAGAACTGATGAGATATATTACCAGTGAAGGGTGTCTGAAGTGTCTTCTTTAAATTATAACAAAGCTTAAAATTAAATCAGAACAATTTAATGGTCTTTTTTAGGGTCTTTATCATAAAAGACCATAGAAAATAAATAATGCTCATAATCAGGGAAGAGCGGACCTGTGGAAATTCAGTTCAGTGGATTCAGCCAGACTATATAAAGTTCGGTTTGGGACCTAGCTGGAAGTCACTAATTGGGCAGTTCAGATCTCTGCCCACATGCAGCCAGCCATAAGCAGAGCATTTCTGGGGGAGGGTGGGCAGGGCATTTTTCCTTTTTTGGAGGGTTCACACTACATCTGATCACTCTGTTACCCCAAGTGAGAGCCGTACAGACACTGCAAGCAGCGCGCACTGGGCTGAGCACCGAGCGAACCCAAGCACAGCGATGCTCGCATGAGTAGTTTGCATATGTGACACACGGAGCGCAATGTACCCATGACACCGGGCATGGGTCAGCTCTTCTTACATGTGTCACTGGTATTGGTGGCTGTGCCCGTGTCCTGGCGCTCCGGTGACAGTAAAAATCACGTGGCTATGGGCCTGTGGGGGGTTTACGTCAGCGTTACTGTTTTTCCTCTCAGGTAGGTCAATGGCGGAGAAAAGATTGCAAACAGACAGGTTGAATTTTTTCTCCCTGATGAACTCTCTGACCTGAGAGGGAAACACATCGGAAATGCCTGATTGATATTGGGGACAGACACTATACTTGGGTGCTGCCCTTGTCAGGGCGGAAGCATCTGCATGGGGCATGACACCGGCAAGTTCTGCATACTTACCCTTGGATTTGCCAAAAATTCTTCCAGCCTGTGTTTTTCCATCTACTCGGTGGTGTCTGGTCCGCTCGCGGAGAAGGATCGGATGAGATCTATGACAATCTTTTTATTTTCACCTGCTGTTTATGCACTGCAATTTATGTATGTTCTTGGATGGTTTTATAAGTACATATTAAAGGGTACTTTACAAGCTGCGATATCGGATCGATATCAATAGCGAGTGTACCTGCCCCCGTCGGTTGTGCGTCACGGGTAAATCGCTGCCCGTGGCGCACAACAAAGCTTACACCCGTCACACGGACTTATCTTCCCTGCGAAATCGCTCTGGCTGGTGATCCACCTCCTTTCTAAGGGGGCAGTTCTTGCGGCGTCACAGCGATGTCACACGTCAGCCGTCCAATAGCAGAGGAGGGGCGGAAATGAGTGGACGGAACATGCCGCCCAACTCCTGCCTTCCTCACAGGTAAGGAGATGGTCCTCATTCCTGCGGTGTCACAAACAGCGATGTGTGATGCCGCAGGAACGAGGAACAACCAGCGGCATGCAAGTTTAACGACATTTGGAAAAGGAGTGACGTGGCAACGATCAACGATTTTTGCCGTTTTTCCGATCGTTG
The DNA here is from genome assembly GCF_048569485.1 of Anomaloglossus baeobatrachus. Taxonomy (NCBI): domain Eukaryota; kingdom Metazoa; phylum Chordata; class Amphibia; order Anura; family Aromobatidae; genus Anomaloglossus; species Anomaloglossus baeobatrachus. Next base: position 97,491,506 of record NC_134358.1, read on the forward strand.
CTCATCGCTCCTAGCTGTCACACGCTGCGATGTCACTAACAGCGCCGGATGTGCATCACAACCACCGTGACCCCAACGATATATCATTAGCGATGTCGCAGCGTGTAAATGCCCCTTAAAAGTTATATTTCAGTCTTTGCTTTGATATCTTGATATTTAGGACCTTTGGCATAACTTCTCTCTGCTCTGCATGATTTGGCTTTGATATTATTTGTTACCTCACTTTTGTTTTAACTGTTTGTAGGCCAAATGTGATGACAAAATCTACAGTATCGAGTTTGGGGAACCATTAGCAACAGGCAGGATAACACCACACAGACTTATTCCCTATTGTTTTTGCTAGATGCATAGTTTTAGAGGGTAGAGAGGTAGTAGTCAAGTGTCTTGAGGACCATTGCGCACTAAAGGGTGCTTTACATGCTGCGATCTCGCTAGCGAGATTGCTAGCGAGCGTACCCACCCCCGTCGGTTGTGCGTCACGGGCAAATCACTGCCCGTGGCGCACAACATCGCTCGGACCCGTCACACTACTTACCTGCTGCAACATCGCTGTGACCGGCGAACCGCCTCCTTTCTAAGGGGGCGGTTCATTCGGCATCACAGCGACGTCACTAAGTGGCTGCCCAATAGAAGCGGAGGGGCGGAGATGAGCGGGACGAACATCCCGCCCACCTCCTTTCTTCCTCATTGCGGGCGGCTGCAGGTAAGGTGAGGTTCCTTGTTCCTGCGGTGTGACACATAGCGATGTGTGCTGCCGCAGGAACGAAGAACAACCTGCGTCCTGCAACAGCAACGATATTTGGGAAATGGATAGCGTGTCAACGATCAACGATAAGGTGACTATTTTTGATCGTTAGTGGTCGCTCGTACGTGTCACACGCAACGACGTCGCTAACGAAAATGGATGTGCGTTACGAATTCCGTGACTCCAACGATATCTCCTTAGCGATGTTGTTGCGTGTAAAGCGGCCTTAAGGCCATGTGTGCAATGTACCAGTTTTACAAGTGACACATGGTGGGTGCAGGGTCATGTTAAAGATGTTGCATTGAGGTCCAGTAGCTTCAAATTATGTTTTTGGTTAGTGCTACAGGTGACTAATGTTTTCTTTTAGCCCAGAACTTACCAAATGTAAACCTATAAAAATTAAGGGTTCGGGGTATTTAGGCTGAGGCCACACGGGGATTAGTGTCAGTCCATACATGACACTTGGCTCACACCGATCAGACCACAGCTGCGAAGGGGAGGGCTGGTGCTGCGGAGGAGAGGGAGGGATTTATCTCCCTATCTCCTCCGTTACCGGCTGATATGAGAATTGCACTGCACTTGCGTTACACTGCTGTAATGCAAGTGCAATGTGATGTTTCTCTCACCGCATAGACTTGAATGGGTGCGAGTGAACCAGGATCGCATTGCACCCGCAACATGCTGCGATTGTTTTCCTTGTCCGATTAATGCTGAGAAAAAAAATCGCTCATGGAAGCGGCCCCATAGAGTAATATTGGTCCGAGTGGAATGCAATTTTTTTTATCGCATTCCACTTGCTTCTTTTTACTCACCATGTGTGCTGACACTAAAGGGGTTGTCCAGGTCATTGATACTGATAGCTTATCTTCTGATAGAGCCACAATATCAGCTGAGTGAGGGTCCGAGTACCTGCACTCCCACTGATCAGCTGTTAGCATAGTTACATCAGCATGGCTCTATGCACTTTATAGTGACCAGTCTCAGGTACTGCAGCTCAAAACTGAAAAGCCATCTATAATTTGTAATGTAGAGTAAAAACATGCCAAATATCTCAATAAAATAACAGGGCACAGCCCTAATAACCAGGACGGAGTACATCTGCAAAGATCACCTGTCCATCCGGATAACTTGCCTCCACCATCATCCATTGGCTTCAGTGAGAGCAATATTACTCCAGACAGCCAGATGCTAAAACCCTAAGGGGTACTTTACACACTACGACATCGCAGGTGTGATGTCGGTGGGGTCAAATCGAAAGTGACGCACATCCAGCGTTGCTGTCGACATCGTAGTGTGTAAATCGTTTTGGATAGATTAACGAGCGCAAAAGCGTCGAAATCATATGATCGGTGTAGCGTCGGTCATTTACATAATTTCGGAAGGACCGATGTTACGATGTTGTTCCTCGTTCCTGCGGCAGCACACATCGCTGTGTGTGAAGCCGCAGAAGCAAGGAACATCCCCTTACCTGCGTCCCGGCTGCAATGAGGAAGGAAGGAGGTGGGCTGGATGTTTACGTCCCGCTCATCTCCGCCCCCCTGCTTCTATTGGACACCTGCCGTTTGACGTTGCTGTGACGCGGCACGACCCGCCCCCTTAGAAAGGAGGCGGTTCGCCGGCCAGAGCGACGTCGCAGGGCAGGTAAGTGCATGTGAAGCTGCCGTAGTGATAATGTTCACTACGGCAGCTATCACAACATATTGCAGCTGCGACGGGGGCGGGGACTATCGCGCTCGGCATCGCAGCATCAGCTTGCAATGTAGTGTGCAAAGGTCCCCTAAGACTCAGAACACAGACATTATCCACATAGGACAGTCCCTTTAAAAAGTAATCTGCAAGTAATTAATTTGCATATTAATGAGCAGGCTTCTTCATTTTAATATTCTACCATTGTATGACTTCTTTTCTTATCTCTTAGCTGCCATTTTTATACCCATTGTGCTTGGAGAATGAGTCAGTCCCCATTATCCTTTTCTTAGTTTTTTTTCCACAACGCAATCTACAGTACTTGTTTCCTAAAGGGAACACCGCCTTCACTTAAAATATCCGTATATCTTGAGAACTCATTAGTGTCCTTGCGAATAAAGGTCTCTCATGTACTGAAGCGGTAATACCATATATCTTATGGAGATCCAGAGTGCTTTCTGGTGCTCTGCACATGCTAATTACTTCCAATATGTGTCTCCTATCTGCTGATCTACAGGCTGAGGGAAGTCGTGTTCTCCGCCAGGTCCCTCGAAACCATACCTTTAATTAATAACATTCTGCTTAAATCAATTATGAATTACAGAGCAAAGAAAAAGCGGAGATAGTGCAGCCTAATAAGAATCACCGCAGGTTACAAAGCAGAGGCTTTTGTCATTTGGGGAAAAAAAATGTTTTTAAATAGATAATAGGTGAAATGCAATAAACATAATCCGCATGACAGCAAATGACTATTAAACAGGAGTAATTTGGATCGAGCTTAATATAATACAATGGGCTTGCTCTTCAGAGGGAAATACAAATAAAAGAGACTAATCTGTTTCTATGTGCAATTAACATGGAAATGTTGTAAATATTGGCAAGAGCATCATAGCCATGTTTCATTTTTAAGGCTTACACCCTGACACTGTATACTACATACCACGTAACTTCACATAACTAGAGATTCTCTTGGAGCCATCATGTGACTTTATCCTAGTGGCAACTACAATCCGGTCACACAGCACATCACTGCGGCCAAGAAAACAAAGACCAACTGGGGACCTGAAGTCATTTTTCTAGTCAAGAGAGATTTGACATTATTAACCTTTTTTTTTTTAATATGCAGTTTATACAATACAGGGGGTTATATCTAATCAGTGTAAAACCACTCAGCCTTTGAAATTAAAACCCTCCGATTCTTTGTGCCCCTGTTTATTGTTGGGCAGCATAGATGAATCAAAGAATTCCATGAGATTAAAGTGATATACCTATAATACTGTACATTAAACCAAGCAGACCTCTAAAGTGACACTTGCTCTTCACAATATTAAAATATCCAGTATGTATCTTCCCTAATCTTTGAATTAAAGGTGATTTCAATTAATTATTTCAGTTACACAACAATCCACAAAGTCCACAAATTTTGTTACCTTGTCTGTTCAACTTGTCAAATTGTAGCCTTTATTAAATTTCAAGAGTTTGAGCTTTTTAATGCAGGACAGGTGATGCCAACATACAGCAGAAGTAGTTTATTTTCATGTTGTTCTTTTCTGCACCTTTGCTTTCATGTATATTAAGGTTCCTTGAGGGTTAAATTACCATGCCTAAAGATCCCATGAATTTTCTAAAAGACATTGCCTCTGTGTCCCTCAGCAGTTCTGTGCTGAGGTGCAACGGGCATAACTGAGGCTTCAGGATCCGACCCTCTATTCATGCTGCCAAATTTTCGGCAGATCCTCAGTGGTTGTCCTTCTACTCGGCGCCATCATCTGCACGATGTTGCAGTGTGTGGAAATAGTTGTGCAATGTGTGTATACAAAAGTGCACAGGGAGTTCAAAGCTCTGTGTGTATACAGGTGTGCAAAGAGTGTGACAGAATAGTGCACAGGATGTCTAACGGATTCGTGTGTATACAGATTTCAAGTATGTGTATACCAGTGTGCAAAGTGTCTGAAATTGGTGCACAGGGTATATATATGCTCCAATTCAGTGTATATACATACAAAATATTTATTAGGGATTTGTATTTTATGATATTCATCTTTTGGGTTTAATAGTAGGGGTCACATGAAAACTTAAATATTTGACAACTTTCAAACTAAACTGCACAGAAGGAGAAAGAGGGTAAATGGGAGGTACGCCTTGACGCCATTGCCTTGGATTAGCCAATTGGAAATTCTGACAATTGCAAGATTGTCCACTTTGGTAGTGGGCCACATCGGCCTGCAACAATTTCAATACTTTTGGCGTGCCCAAAGTATTGATGCTGTTAACAACTGCAATGGAGCAAAGCGCTATCAGGCCCCAGCCATGCGCTTATCTTGGCTGTGTATCAAAATAAGATCTGCATGTGGCTTTTTTTTTTTAAATTTTTTTTAAATAAATAATTAAAAAAACTGGCGTGTGGTCTCCCCAATTTTGATACCCAGCCAAGATAAAGCGTGACAGCTGGGGACTGGTAGTTTCAGGCTGGGGAGACCCATAGTTATTGGACCTCCTAGCCTAAAAATAGCAGCATGCAGCCGCCCAACATTTCCGCATCCATTAGATGTGATAGTCCTGGCACTTTACCCGGCTCTTCCCGATTACCCTGGTGGGGTGGCAATCTGGGTAATAAGGGGTTAACGTCAGCTCACAGCTGCCACTAAGCCCTAGAGTAGTATGATTTGATTGTTGATAATCAGCGGTCCCGGAAGTTCAGCCATGGGAGCAGTTACAGGCACGGGAGACTTGGTAAGTCTGTCATACTTTAACCCTTTTGCTTCCTTTTATAGTTATTTCCCTGGCCAATCACAGCCATGCCAATACTTGACATGGCTGTGATGGAGCCACAAGTGGGTTTTCTGCAACCGAACACTTATGAAACATTGCTGACTTTTGAGCAAAGTGTTCAGTAAGCCGAGCCTAAACAAACCGGCCAACGCTGATACCGAATCTGAAATTGGTGAATGCAAACTGAGCAGGTTTGCTTATTTCTACTCAAAATCTACTCTGAAAAATACTGCCAGTTTTCAAGCAGCAGTATAGGAAAAAGTCTGCATCTTCAAGAAAACCATGGTTTCTATACGGGACAATGCTCCCTCAAATGCATCAAAGTCTCCTCTGCCTGGCTGCCAGTAAAGGCTTTAAAGATAAAATAATAATGCCCTGGCCCCCATTCTATCTGGACCCAAACACTTTTTTTTGTGCTCACTTTAACAGATGAGAACCAACAATTGAGATGGGAAAATTCATATTTTTCATTTAGTTGTCAACTAATTCTGCACACAAAGATATTCTCATAAGAAAGAAAAATCCTAACTTTTACTTTCTTAAATATTCAGAATTATTAACCCTTTGTATTGCCAGGCAAAGCTGTAGTTATTTTGTAATAAAATTAATCAAAAATAGAAATAATAATAATAATAATAATGTGCACACAGTGTAGAGATGAGTTATTGATCAGTGGATTGATTGATTGCAGTTTTATGCAAATTCACTTTGCTATTTGACTTGCGAGGATTAAAAAAAAATGCCTAGATGCCATTTTCGTGAACCGAATGATTACAAAAAAATAATAATAAATAAATAATACTCCCCACTTCGGCCGTCCACTAAAATTTTGGCATAAAAGCGTTTGAAATGTTAGAAAATATTATCATAACTTATAGATGTGCAAAAATTTAGCAAGTCCAGGTAAGTTCTACCAACTTTTGGAAAAGTGTACAGAGCCTTTCTGGAATGGGGCCTGGCCAAGTGTGGAAAAATTGACACCACAAAAATGGTGTAAATTACAACAGAAATATATTTCAGTTGTTGTCTAAAGTCCATTCCTTGTGGTGGACAGCAGCTGAAACATGCTCTGAATTCAGTAAGGGCGGCGTTACACGCAACGATTTATCGTGTGTTCGCATGAGCGATCGCACCCGCCCCCATCATTTCTGCGTCACGGGCAATTCATTGCCCGTGTCGCACAAAATCGTTAAACCCCCGTCACACGTACTTACCTCCCAAACGACCTCGCTGTGGGCGGCGAACATCCTCTTCCTGAAGGGGGAGGGACGTTCGGCGTCACAGCGACGTCACACAGCGGCCGGCCAATAGAAGCGGAGGGGCGGAGATGAGCGGGACGTAACATCCCGCCCACCTCCTTCCTTCCGCATTGCCGGAAGGATGCAGGTAAGCTGTGTTCATCGTTCCCGGGGTGTCACACATAGCGATGTGTGCTGTCACGGGAACGACGAACAACCGGCGCGCAGAAGGAGGAACGCCATTATGGAAATGAACGACGTGTCAACGAGCAACGATAAGGTGAGTATTTTTGCTTGTTAACAGTCGCTCGTAGCTGTCACACGGTACAACATCTCTAACGATGCCGGATGTGCATCACGAATTCCGTGACCCCGACGACATATCGCACGATATATCGTACCGTGTAACGCCGCCCTAAGAGGTACCTCTTTTTCCCGCACATCCTTACTGGTTTTCTATTTCTCTGACCCCAGATGTGAGAAGCTTCTTCTTGTTTTGTACAGGAGTTTTAGCATATTCCACACATTAAATAAGAGTAGACCTAATGCTTTGTTGCTCAGCAATTTAATCTGTTACTATCTTCCAACCTACAATATCCACTTCTGACCAGATAATATCTATGTGGGCAAACATAATTTTGCTAACGATAATTATAACTGCCATTTCACATGATTGGGGATTAAAACATCTTATGAATGCAATTCAGTTCTTTTAAGTCTCTACCAATTTATAGGGCATCTGCCAACAGATTTCTATCACCTAATCTGAGAGCAGCATAATGCAGAGAGCCTGATTCCAGTGATGTGTCACTCAATAGTCTGCTTGCTTTAGTTTTGATAAAATCACTTTTATTAGCAGGAGATTACCACTATGGGACTAGTAAATTTGCTGCCTTGTAGTCTTCTGTATTCATCAGCTCTGTATAACCCTCCCCACCAATGATTGTCAGCTCTCTGCCTATGCACAGTGTACACAGGAAGCTGCCAATCAGTGATGTGGAAGGGATATACAGTGCTCAACATTAAAAAAACTGGTAGATCTAGAGCAGGTAAAATTAGTAAGTGACACCTCTGGAATCAGGATCTTTGCCCCTACATTATGCTGTTGTCAGTATCACGGTTGTCTCTATCTTTGGAGACTAGTGACAGGTTTAGGACTAGAGTCACTCATTACCATCTAAGGCTATATATTTAAACATAGTTTAATTTCTTTTGGGACCTAAGGAGTTAATGTCAGTTCTGTTGCCAGCAGCTCCAAACAGAGCATTTCAGCTGCGAATACTTTGTAGCCATGCCCTTTTTGGTTTAAGTAGTGATGTTTCCCAGCAATCCTTACTGAAGATACAAATCCATTGTATTCTGGCTGCCTTTCTGGAAGGTCCTGGTTAGGAGTGTTCCAGAAGTCGGACGTTATCCCTTTTGTTGCTGTTTTCCAATGTTTGTCTTAGTTTTCCTTGTGCTGTATTAGTGAAGCGGTGGGTCTAGTGAACCTCACCTGCCTCTCACTAGCCAGGGCATCTACAGGGTGTTACAGGTTCCTGCTTGGCGACAATTGAGGAGACTGTAAAAGGCCTGGCTAGGAGACTAGGGACAGCTGCAAATGAGTTTAGGAGGTGTCCCATCTACCCCTCTGATTAGCACCAGGGCCCATCATTACTGTAGTGTCCCCTGTGTTCCCCATTACTCGTGGCATTGTTTGTTGTATTTTTGTTGTGCTTCAGCCTCCCCATTGTTGAATGCACGCGCCAAGCTTGTTATTCATGGCAAGTGAAAAAATACCATAGAGACAGGGAAAGATAGAAAGAGACAAATGCGGTGCCAATCTGAGTGTAGTGAGTTTTTTATATATAAAGGTGTTGAAATAGTGGAGCTCTCACCTGGTTCAGAGGTTAGAAAGCCTGGAATAATCCAAGAGGAGTTGATACACTTTCCAATAGGATTATGGTGCAGTATGCAGCAATCGCACTGGATACTATAGAGGAGCCCTCCAGCAGGTCCACTTAGTGAAAGAAGTTCCAAAGGCAATTAATAAAACATCCGAGCCAAAATGCGTTGTATAATTACCCATATTTTAATGTACAAATAAAATATCTCCTTTTTTATTTGTATATTGGTCCGTTCATATGACCGAAAATCATCCAATATGTTGAACCATTGGTAGCAGGAGCGCCGCAAGACTGGTAATTGCCTTTGGAACTTTATTCATGGCAAGTGTAACACTCAGATTACATAGCAAAAACCTAGTGACAGATTCCCTCTTAAAGATATGGGAAACAATTTAAAGGGAATCTGTCAGCAGTATTTCACCCCCAAACTATTTATAATAGCATATAGATCTTTCAAAGACAAATACAGTAGGGGGTGGGTATCAGAGGAGTTGTTTATTATTATTATTATTATTATTTTAGGTTTTTACATCTAGCCTATATTACTGGTAGAGACACTCCTACAAGTGAAAAAAATCTGAAACTTGAGTCAGGCTGCAAATCTCAAAATCACTGCGTTTCAACATGAATGAAGGAGTAAAAAAAATGCAAACTAAACTTAGTACAATTTTATTAACTTCAGGTAACCATTAACATATCATTTTTTCCAATATCAAAGACCACAGCTTTAAAATTCCAAAGTTTAAAGAAAATTGGAATTACATGCCATAAGGGAAGATTTAAATAACAATGACAACTTTTGACATAAACATAAGCATGTAACAGAAAATGACATTGTGCCACTTTGATACAAAAGTTACAATTTGCTTACAAATTCCATTTTCCAAATTCCATGTATTTTTTACAGCTTTTCCCGCCAGTGAATTTATACAGGGAAAAGAAGGCAAATGCAAACAATATAAAGGGCACAGCCATATTAGATGATCAGGAGTGTTCTCTGAAAGTTCCCTGATTTTCAGACTTGGGGGAATACTGAATGGCATTAATTCATGGTACACTCGCAGGCTGTAGTGCTTTATGGAGGCATTTTTTGGTTGACTGTTTTATGGACGCGCTTTTTGGTTGACTGTGATTTATAGAGGCACTTTTTGGCTGACTGTGATTTATGGAGGCACTTTTTGGCTGACTGTGATTTATGGAGGTACTTTTTGGCTGACTGTGATTTATGGAGGCACTTTATGGTTGACTGTGATTTATAGAGGCACTTTTTAGTTGACTGTGATTTATAGAGGCACTTTTTGGTTGACTGTGATTTATGGAGGCACTTTTTGGTTGACTGTGATTTATAGAGGCACTTTTTGGTTGACTGTGATTTATGGAGGCACTTTTTGGCTGACTGTGATTTATAGAGGCACTTTTTGGTTGACTGTGATTTATGGAGGCACTTTTTGGCTGACTGTGATTTATAGAGGCACTTTTTGGTTGACTGTGATTTATGGAGGCACTTTTTGGCTGACTGTGATTTATGGAGGCACTTTTTGGCTGACTGTGATTTATAGAGGCACTTTTTGGTTGACTGTGATTTATGGAGGCATTTTTTGGTTGACTGTGATTTATGAAAGCGCTTTCTGATTGTCAAATTTAAAGGGACACTCTCTGGTTAACTGGTTAGCATTGTTTTATTGGGACAAACTCTGTTTGGGGCTGTTTAATGGATCTGACTCGCCCACCCCAAGGCTATGGGACACCCGGTGCCGGGCCGGACTAGTCCGGGGATCGTCAGTGGTGGCTGGGCCCGACTCCGTACCCTGGTGGGGTCAATTAATGGTGACTTGGGGGTGATTAAAGTTTGTATTATTCGTGACGCCACCTGTGGTTTGCGGTTATTAAGCCGCCGCTGCTGTATGAGGCCTCCGGGGCTGGTGGAATGGCAGCTTGGATGGTCCTGCTCCCCACAGGTGGAGCGGTGCCCCAGGGCAACAGTTGGTGCTTGTAAGTGTCTATGCAGTGATGGAATAGTGCAGGCGGAATAACGGAGACAACACCAGGGGGTGCAATTTCAAGATGTTTACTCACAGTTCATGGGCTGCATCACACTGGTGCCTTTGGACTGCTGGAACACACTGTCATTGACCTCCGCCGATCCTGGGTAGATCCTGGAATGAAAGCCGGTGCACCCCTCTATGTGTTCCTTTCTTCAGCTGACTCCTTAAGCCTTCCCCTTGTTGGCTGAACCTGGCTCGGCCTCCACTACAGCCTCCGGGTCAGGGGCTTGCCTGTCGGTAATTTACCCCCTTTCTAGAGGTTCTGCTGTGGGCTGTGGCCCGGGGAGCTTGCAGCTTTCCCTGGGCCTCGGTTTTTACTTTTGGAGTTGACTTTTCCTCCTCCAGTTTCTAGGGACCGTCCCCTGTGTGCAGCTTGATCCCTCCACCGATGTTCCTGTGGAACAGGCCACGAGCCTGAAAGCTATCTGTGGCCCTGGAATCCCTTTTCTCTACTTGGTATCACCTGGACCCTCTGAGTCCCAGGGTCTTCACCAGGAAGCATCACTTTCTTCTCTTGCTCCTGACTGACTAGAGCTCTTTCCTACTGTCTCTCCTTCTCCTCTGCCTCCCGCAGAACTCCTTCCTTCTCCTTCCACTTCCACTTCGTCTCTCTCTCTAACTTCAACTGCTTACTCTTGACCTTCCTTGTCTACTCTGCTCTCGGTTGGCTCCTCCCACCTTCCCCAGTTGCTAAGCTACCACCCTATGGGAGCAGGGATGGGTCTTACGGCCCCTCCCAGCATGCAGCATGGGAAGGTTGCTGCCACTGTCCCTGGTCCCTGTGTGTACCTAACAATGGGTGAAGTGCAGATTTGCCTGTGGACCGGCGTTCACTCCTTTCCTTACCCAGGATGGGACATCACACCGCTGGATGGGGTGCAATGTTCCTGTGGCGACGGAATCCTCAGGGGCGCCACAGATCCACACTCTTGCACCCTTTGTTTTCGGAGTTATCCTTTTCATGAAATTGTTTAATGGCGGCAATGTTGGGCAGACAGTGTGCATGGAGGCATTCTAGATTAAGTGCTAATGTAATACTCTCTTACTGATTTTTTTTTTTATAGAACACTTCCTGGCTCCCATTGTTTCGTAAGGCACCTTTCTACCTTTTTTTGTGGGGCAATGTTAGGATGACATTATGCATTGTGGCATTCGGGATATTGCCCTAATGTAGTCTTTTAAAGAGATTTTTTTAGGGCACGTTCTGACTCCCATTGTTTTACTAGGCACTGTTGTACCTCCTGAAACTGTTATGGTGGCAATCATTGACAGACATTAGGGTTACTCCCTGACTGACAATGTTCCATGGAGTGAATTTGATGAAAATATTAGCAAAACATAAAAAACCTAGTGGTAGCAACGATGTTGCCAGTGATGGGGAGAGACATATGTGGGGCAATTTAGTGAAATGTCCCACAGTTTAATGCTAGAAAAAAAGTCTTTACTCTTAAGAAGAAATAACTCTTAAAGGGAACTTGTTATGTCATTTGTCGATACTTTCTATCGTTCCAATCATGGCCCTATTCATAATATTCATATATACATCATGCTAATTACTGACTAAATCATGCGCTTTTTCACTGATAGCCAAGCCCTGCAGGCATGCACACTTTTTTTCTGTGAGTCTACATCCATGCATCAGGGCGGGACTTGGGGGTAGAGTCTTCTTCTCTGCCCCTCCGCCTGTCTCTTCTGATTCGTTTGTAGGTCACTTAGTGACCTGCCTCCTTTTTTGAAATTCTATGCCACCACCACTGCCATGATTGCAGTGGGCTATTCATGCGCAGTATAAATGTGCAAGCAGTCTACAGGACTACAACAAAATGCATTGGCTGTGGCACCTGTGCAGACCAAGATTTCAGCTCAATTATGTCTTTATTAAGCTGAAGTCTCGTTCTGCGCATGCGCCATATCTGGCGCCCTTTTATTGAAACAGTCTGTAGAATCACACTGTACACAGTCTTCAATAAAATGGCACTGTGGCAGCGCATGCGCAGATGTAGATTTCGGCCTAAGAAGAGATTATGGAGCTTAAGTCTTGGACTGCGCATGCACCATATCAGGCATCAATTTATTGAAGACCTGTAGACCGTCCACAGAATCACACTCCACACATGCTGCCCAACGCTATCATGGTGATGGCGTGGAATTTCAAAAAGAAGATAAGACACTGTATAATCAGTGGACCTGTAGAAGAAAGAGAGGAGGAAGGCGGAGGGGCGGAGAAAAATTAGAGGACCCTACTCCCAAATCCTGACTTGATGCATGGATGACGTCATTACGAAACTTTAGAGAAAGATTATTCAGTAATCACAGATCTGATTCCCTAAATGCAGGTATAAATTTAATCAGCATCAGAATGCCATGTATATACTTTATATTGCTAAATCCTGCTGACTGTTTCTCTTTAATACGCCAAAAAAGAGGATATGTTCCCTATGGTGGGTGAAGGCATGCTGAAAAACTGCGTAAAGACAGGTGCAACCCCCGAGGAAAACACATCCTGCGTCTATTCCTTATATATTGATCACTCTCTGGTACGACCTATTTTATATATTATATACTATGTGATTTCTCTCGATATGATGTGGAACTGTCGCGGACTTGTATATTCACCATTTTTTATATCTTAAGCGGGCTTTTACACGCTACGATATCGTTAATGAATTATCGTCGGGGTCACGGTGTTTGTGACGCACATCCGGCGTCATTAACGACATCGCAGTGTAAGACACTTATGTGCGACCTAAAACGATCGCAAAAGCAGCCAAAATCGTTTGCAGCGGAGAGGTCGTTCTGAAACAAAAAATCGTTCTCTTCTAATTAGCGATGTTGTTCCTCGTTCCTGCGGCACCACACATCGCTATGTGTGACACCGCAGGAGCGACGAACATCTCCTTACCTGCCTCCACCGGCAATGTGGAAGGAAGGAGGTGGGCGGGATGTTACATCCAGCTCATCTCCGCCCCTCCGCTTCTATTGGACGGCTGCATGTGACATCGCTGTGACGCCGCACGACCCGCCCCCTTAGAAAGGAGGTGGTTTGCCGGCCAGAGCGACATCTCAGGACAGGTAAGTCCGTGTGACGGGGGTAAGAGAGGTTGTGCGCAACGAACATCTCCTTACCTGCCTCCACCGCCAATGCAGAAGGAAGGAGGTGGGCGGGATGCTACGTCCCGCTCATTTCTGCCCCTCTGCTTCTATTGGACGGTTGCCGTGTGACGTCGCTGTGATGCCGCACAACCCGCCACCTTAGAAAGGATGCGGTTCGCCAGCCAGAGCGACGTCGCAGGACAGGTAAGTCCATGTGACGGGGGTAAGCGATGTTGTGCGCGACGGGCAGCGATTTGCCCGTGTCGCACAACCGACAGGGGCGGGTACGATCGCTTGCGATCTCAATAGTGAGATCGCAGCGTGTAAAGCCTGCTTTATTCTTACTACTAATGTGCTATTGTACCGCTCTATGATACGGGTCATCTGACATTATGAGGGAGCAGTATAGATTACAATTAGCATCTGATTAGATCACTTTTTAGTTCTCCCAGTAGTTGATATTTATTATTATATAAACTAAAATTCCATTTCTTGTATTATACTGCCCTCTTGTGGCTATTTGTAGGATTTTTATTTCTTTTATTTGTATCATATTTTCAACTTCATCAATTCATTTACATCTCTATGTCCTGATGACTTCCCTCTGGTGATGCTACGCTTTATTCCCTACCACGTGACCACATTTTATCTTTTTAAATCATGAATCTTATACATAGAAATGTTATATTTTTCATTTTATCTAGCCTCAAATTTTTGGTTGCAAGCTTTGAGGTCACAAAAATGAAGGTAATGTCTCCGCACCTAATGCAGTCTGTAGCAATGCCCAATACACCTCTGCCAGGCTACCATAGACCCGGTACACCTCTATCAGGCTAGTATAGACTTGGCACACCTCTGACAGGTTAGCATAGACTCAGCACACCTCGGTCAGGTTAGCATAGACTCGGCACACCTCGGTCAGGTTAGCATAGACTCGGCACACCTCGGTCAGGTGAGCATAGACTCGGCACACCTCGGTCAGGTGAGCATAGACTCGGCACACCTCGGTCAGGTGAGCATAGACTCGGCACACCTCTGACAGGTTAGCATAGACTCGGCACACCTCTGACAGGTTAGCATAGACTTGGTGCACCTCTGCCAGCAAACATAAACCTCTGCTAGGTTAACATTTTCTAAGACTCATAACAGTTTTTATTTTTCCTTCAATTGAGCTGTGTGAGGGCTTGTTTTTTTGAGAGCGGACCTCATATTTTTATTTATACCACTTTGTGGTAGAGTCGACATTTTAATCTCTTTTGAATGCATTTTTTTTACACTGATTGACGCGTTTCAGGTGGAACAATACGCCTTATCATATAGGCAACAATGTTAAAAATTCCCAAACATTACTCTTTGTATAAATGTAAAAAAAAATTACTCAGTGAATTATATTCATATATCACAGAAGAAAATCATTCTGTTTATTCCGTACTCACATGTGATTGGTCCACTTTGGTTTTATATTCTCCCCCGCGAGTCCTTTATTTGGATTATGAATAAGGGTGTTATTGTTACACCAAAAAAGATTGTAGGTATTATACCTATTATTTTTATTTCTCTCACTGAGAGCGATCAATCTTCTTTCAACTGTCTAACATGGTGGCAAACATTTGTTTCTTTTGACTAATTGTTACACCAGAAACGCATCAGTTTTTCATGGCTATCATGCAATAGCATAGCTACCGGGGGTGGAGGCTGCGCTACTGTTAACTATATTGGCATGTGCAGTTCACCAAAACAGTTCATCACTGCCGTAGTGCCACAATCTCCCTGCACTACTGCTGATGATAGGACGTCAGAGTGCCAGTATGATGACGTCATCACACAGGACTCGGCACTCTAATGCCTTGTGTGTGCGACGACAGGGCAATGATCAGCCCGTACTGGACCCATCAGAAGGACCTTAGATTAGGTAAGTATATGATTTTTTTAATTTAATTTTTTATGCGGAATGGGGGACATATATACCAGAATGGGGACATGCATGACAAGATGGGCCCAGGATGAGGACATATATACCAGGATGTGCCCATAATGGGGGTCATATATACCAGAATGGGGACATGCATACCAGGATGGGGACATATATACCAGGATGGGCCCATGATGGAGGTCATATATACCAGAATGAGGACATGCATACCAGGATGGGGACATATATGCCAGGATGGGTCTAGAATGGAGAAGCAGCCTAAAGGTCCATGGTTACTGGATGAGCTGCAGAGATCCTCAGCTCAGGTGAGAGGCTCTATCCACAGGGTAAATATTAGTTGTATACTCTATTAAGCTGGCCTTTATGGAAGAGTGTAAAGAAGAAACCCATTTTTGAAAGCAATATATAAGAAGTCCTGCTTTCTGTGTGCATAAAGCCACGTAGAGGACACAATTGGTATGTGCAAGAAGGTGCTCTGGTAAAATGAGATCAAAATAGAACTTTTTTGGGCTAAATGCAAAATGATATGTGTGGTGGAAAACTAACACTGCATATCACCCTGAAAACACCATCCCCACTGTCAAACATGGTGGTGGCAGCATCATGCTGTGGAAAGGGTTTTTAGCAAGGACAGGGAAGCTCGTCAGAGCTAATGGGAAAATGAATGGAGCTAAATACAGGCGATCCTTGTGGAAAACCTTTTAGAGGCTACAAAGACTTGAGACTGGGGCATAGGTTCACCTCTCTGCAGGACAATGAACCCTAAACATCCTGCCAGAGCCACAATGGATGGTTTAGATCACACCATATCCATGTGTGTGAATAGCCCAGTCACAGTCCAGATCTAAAGACCATTGAGAATCTGTGACAAGACTTGAAAATTGCTGATCACAGACGTCTCTATCCAATCTCTCTGTGAAAGAGCTAGTGCACAAAGAAGAATGGCCAAAAACTTCAGCTTTTAGATGCGCAAAGCTGATAGGGGTGTGCCCCCCCCCGTGCCAGCAGCCGGTGCTGCTCGGATCCGGATCTACGGTGCGGCTTAAGGAGTCCTCTGGACCCAGGGGTCGCGCGGACACTCCGAATAAAAGGGGACGTATTTATACGGGATTGGTTGTAAAATGTCTGTGACGCAACCCACGGTGTGTGGTGAGATGTGGCACCACCGCTGCTGTTGCGGGGCCTCCGGGGACGTTGGGCTGGCAGCTGGATGTTAACCCCTCCGTGAGTAGGAATGGATGTCCCGGAGCCCAGTGTCTCTATGTTGAGGATGGTGAGTGCAGGGGCCGGCGCACCCGGCCAGGCCGGGGATGTTACTCACGGTCGAATAAAGCACACAAGTCCTGTGGTAAACCAAGGTGATGGTGGCCGGCTGCCGCAGACAGGTGTATCCGATCCCACACCCGGGTTGGTAGTCAAAGTCTCTCTCCTCTGCACTCAGTGTTTTGTAGATGAGACTTCCCGGTTTGAAACACAGGAGTCCGCTCCCGGTCCTTTTATTGGGAGCCGTGCCCGTCTGACCCTTGGGATCTATGGGCCCTGGTGGTTGACCTATCCCTCTCGGTGGGTGGTTGTCTACTTTTTGGGACTCAGGTTGGGACAGGACCTAAAATACTGCCCTCAATTGGTTAATTAGCTAGTACCTCCTCTGTGCACACGGTTTCCGGGTCGGTTCTCCGGTGTTGGTACTGGCGGGCTATAACCCTGTCCCGGTCCACCTCGGATCCCCGCAGCCATCTTCCAGTCTCCTGTAGACTCTGGCTACCTTCTGCCACCTAGCTAAGGTGTCAGGGTTCCGACCCTGGCACCTGTCAACTTGCACCTCCACTCCTACTTCAACTCAGGCTAAACTGACTGTCTTTCTGCCCCGGGCTCTCCAGACCCCTAGGTGGGCATTCCCTATCCACCTGGTCCCGCCCACTGGTGTGTCCGTCCTTCCCTGAGGGGGATGACTAGGGTTTCAGGTCGGCTGATTTAACCTTTCGTGGGATGGGTGTTGTGCGGGGGCCTACATGTTCAACTTCCTGGTTTTCCAGGGCGCTACAGAGACATACCACAGTGACTTGCAGAAGTAATAGAAGAGAAAGGTGGTCCTACAAAGTATCGACTTAGGTAGCGGACTGAATACCAATGAACATCACAATTTTCAGATTTATATTATAATAGTTAGAAAATGAGGTATCATTTACTTTACACCACAAATACTGGCTACTTTGTGTTGCTATCTCACATGAAATCCCAATAAAATACTTTCAAATTTGTAGGTGTAACATGAAGAAATGTGGAAATGTTCACAGGGTATGAATACATTTTCAGGGCATTGTATGTACCTGAGCACATGGACTACTTTTTACATGGACCTGCAGGTTACAGCATGCTCAAGTCTGATCCAATTTATGGATCAGACTAATAAATGTAAACATTAGGCGAATGGACACTCACACAATTTACAGCTGTGACTGGTCCGATAAATTCTGCAACTGTGTGAAATTATCCTAAAAATGATGGAATCTTCAAACAACGCAGATGTGGGCCTCGCAGAATTCAGGTCTAGAGTAATAGTGTTTGCACCATACCTTGTGTATGAATAGGTAGCGCAATGAGCATGGAATAAAGTGAATTTCTATAAGACTCTATACGGTAATCCTTTTGATTCCATCATTTCTACAAAAGTTAAATTTTCCATTTAGTAAAAAGAGATACATGGCCACCATCAAGTGGCCAAAAATGAGAACTGCAGAAAACGCCCAACCGCAAATACAACTAATAATATAAATACAGTGGAACCTTGGTTTAAGAGTAACTTGGTTTGAGAGCGTTTTGCAAGACAAGCAAAGCTTTCTACAAATTTGTAACTTGGTTTAAGAGCAATGCTTTGCAATAAGAGCAAATTCTCATCGTGCACACTTCTGGTTCTGTCCTTTCACCGTGCTTTGACTCTCTCTGGAGGTAACTTTCTATCCATATGTACTGTATACTGTATACAGTATACCATTGCACAGTACAGTATATACTATATAGCAGGTCTATCAATTTGCATTTGTGGATATGGTATTGTGCTTTCTTTCTTCTAACCAGTGCAGCACATTGCTTATACTGTATCTCGCACACCAACAATGTTATTGTATGCTAAAGTGCAGTTTAATTTGTCTTTATGTTTTTTACTGCACAGTATTTTGTATTGGTGTACTATAATAATTTTATATGAATACAGGACATTATTTTGTATTACTGTAATAAGTTTGTATAAATACTGTAAATATTTTTGGGTTGTGGAACGAATTGTCTGTGTTTTTATTATTTCCTATGGGAAAATTCGCTTTGATATAAGAGTAACTTGGTTTAAGAGCACACTCCCGGAACCAATTATGCTCGTAATCCAAGGTTCCCCTGTACATAGGTATAAAATGGAAACTTATTATACAATTAACAGTGCATTGGACGTAGACATGTGGGAGACCTTACGGAAATAGATGTATAAAGAACCAAACAAAAAACAAACAAACCGTAAGGCTATGTCCGCACTTTGCTTTTTACCTGCTTTTTTGCTGCTTTTTCAACTACAGCGTTTAATGCCAAAATGGTTGTGTTCTGCTTTTTAAGCAAAGTCTATGGGAATTTGGGTTTCTTGTCCGCACTATGCAGTTCAAACTGCTGCCTTTTTGTTGCAGAACTTTGGACAAAAACTCAGCTTTGCAGTGCAAAACCCAAATGGCAAAAACAATTGACATGCTGCATGTAAACTTGCTGCAAATATGAAAGTTTCTACATGCATCAAATAATTCCACATTGTATGGTGTGAATAATGGCCAACACAATTATGCAGTAGGGCATATGTAATAGCTGCCGAGAAAATTCATATACAAATATACACAGTGCCTTGTGAAAGTATTCGGTTCCCTTGAATTTGTCAATCTTTTCCCACATTTCAGGCTTCAAACATAAAGATAAAAATGTTAATTTAATGTTATGGTGAAGAATCAACAACAATTGGGCACAATTGTGAAGTTGAACGAAATGTATTGCTTATTTTAAACTTTTGTAAAAAATAACTGAAAAGTGGGGTGTGCAATATTATTCGGCCCCTTTAAGTTAATACTTTGTAGCGCCACCTTTTGCTGCGATTACAGCTGCAATTTTGCTTGGGGTATGTGTCTATTAGTTTTGCACATCGAGAGACTGAAATTCTTGCCCATTTCTCCATTGTAAATAGCTTCAGCTGAGTGAGGTTGGATGGAGAGCATTTGTGAACAGCAGTTTTCAGCTCATTCCACAGATTCTCGATTGGATTCAGGTCTGGACTTTGACTTGGCCATGCTAAAGGGTGCTTTACACGCTGCGATATCGCTAACGATATATCGTCGGGGTCACGTCGTTAGTGACGCACATCCGGCGTCGTTAGCGACACCGCAGCGTGTGACACCTAGGAGCGACGATCAACGATCGCAAAAATGTTAAAAATCGTTGATCATTGACACGTCGCTCCTTTTCATAATATTGTTGGTGGTGCATGCCGCTGGTTGTTCGTCATTCCTGCGGCATCACACATCGCTATGTGTGACACCGCAGGAACCACGAACATCTCCTTACCTGCATCCACCGGCAATGAGGTATTGCTGCAGCTGATCACAATTTGCAGCGGTCCTCTGCCAGAGGAACAATTAAATCATTGCCTTTTGTCTTTTTATAGACCACAGAGCGGCCTGCATTGGATCCAGGTGAGTGCCAAAATGTGAGTATCACCTTAGGCCTATTTCATACGTTAGTGAAAAACACAGACGTTTTTCACTGACGTGTTAAAAACACATATGTCTCTCCGTGTGCTGTGATTCACGGCACATGTGTGTTCTCTATGTGCTACCTGTGATAGCACATGGAGATCAGGTATTCCAAACTCACCTGTACCTGCTCCTCCTGTCCAGAATCTCTGGCTCAGCTGTGTCACTGCTGCTGCTGCTATTTCTGGGTCGCCTGTGCAGCAAATATTTATGAGAGTAATTAGCCGGCTAGGAAGCAGCAGGCAGCAGCAGCTGAACACAGCATCGCTGGAGAAGGTGAGTATAAAAACCTTTTTATTGCAAAGATAAGTTTTTTCTGGTACGTGTTTCAACGGGGTCCCACCATAGTGTGGTCTGTAGGTAATCAGTGATGCCAGAAAAAATGGACATGTCTCCGTGCGGAAACATGGATATGCGTGTACGCGCATGGAGACACGGAGGCACTCATGTGTGCGCAGACCCATTGATTTAAATGGGTCTGCGTATGTCCGTGATTCTGGTATGTATAAAAACTGTCACATACGTACCAGAATCACTAATGTGTGAAGGGGGAATTAGAGTATTATATTTTTATAGCTCCAAACTCCTGATCAACTTTTCTTTTTTTGCCTAGACAAACCCACGGATAAGACCCCTTAAAGTGGTCATACACTACTCTGACAACACTTTCCAAAACAATACAATCCCAATTGTATAATAAAAAACACCTTATACTCACCTCCTGCACTGCTGCCTTTCAAGCCATGTCGGTACTAGGTCTCCTGTGACAATAATAGTCTTGTAATCAATCAGCAGTCGTCAATGGGCAGCAATGCTCACATAAATAAGTCTAAGGTTCGTTCGAGGCAAGTGAGAGCGCAGCAGCCCAATATTGGACTAACGAGGCCTAACAATGTACAGGAGAACCACTATTGACATGGCTTGAATGGCAGGAGGCGAGTATAAGGTATTTATATTTTACAATGGGGATTGTAGTACTTAAAAAAGGACCTGGGCGTACAGCAAATAGCAGCAGATTATGCAGCCATTATGGGGCCCATAATCCGAGGGAACCCGATTCCACTCGGCACCTGTCATCACAATTTCAGTGACAACCACATCCTCTGCGCACAGAAACGGTCCAATAGAATGGTGGATGCTATTTTACTATTCATTACTATAACTCTTAAGGGCGCTTTACACGCTGCGACATCGCTTGCATCCACCCCCGTTGTTTGTGCATCACAGGCAAATTGCTGCCCGTGGCAAACAAAATCGGTAGTGCGCGTCACACGTACTTACCTGCCTAACAACGTCGCTGTGGCTGGCGAACAACCTCTTGTCTAAGGGGGCAGTTCGTGCGGCGTCACAGCGACGTCAATCAGCAGGCAACCAATAGAACTGGAGGGGCGGAGAACAGCCGCATGAAGGTCACTCCCACCTCGTTGCCGGAGGATGCAGGAACGCTGTTGTTTGTCATTCCCGGGGTGTCACACGTAGCGATGTGTACTGCCTCAGGAACGACGAGCAACCTGCGTCCCAGAAGATCAACGACATTTTGAAAATGAACAATGTGTCAACGATCAACGATGTGGTATTTTGGATCGTTAGCCGTCCCTCGTACGTGTCACATGCAACGACGTCGCTGACTAGGCCAGATGTGCGTCACAAATTCCGTGACCCCAGCGACATCTCATTAGCGATGTCGTTGCGTGTAAAGCGGCCTTTAGGCCATGTTCATCTGATTCTGTCAGGAGTCAGGCAGGTCCACCTTCCTCTAGCAATGTGTGAGGTTATTTATACTTTACGTATATGATATGGGAAAATCTATAGGATATAATAAATTCACTTCAGGTTGTAATATCCATGGCATGTTCATTACTGCTGTAGCTTCTGTGCTGTAAATATCTGTGTATTTTGGCCAATCTGTGGCACAAATCGGAGATCAGAAAACATCCAAAATCCAGTTAGTGTAAAATGTTTTGTTGTACTCTGGTGACACCTAGTGGCGCTTTATGAAATTGCTATAATCTGTATTTCAGCATGTCATAAACTAAGGAGTAACTGTAAATTATCGGTAATTCTGTAAATTTAGGATGTTTCTATATTTCAGTTATGTGCTTTTAAGTAAACTTGTTAAATATAACCGGTCAGGATAATTTTACTACTGAAATTAATGTTATGGCTGTATAGGTCCAAGTACAATAAAGAAGTTACCTGTTTTGTAGTGATCCGATGTGCCAGAGATGCTAAATTGATCTTTGAAGATCCATGCAGGTTTTTTTTGTGCATGTCACTTTACTCTGTGTTCTTACACACATCCCCAACACACTCCCAGGGGAATTTGCATGTGGATTTAACACTCAATTCTCAGCACAGGTACATCGGATTAATATAAAACAGGTAACATGTCTATTGTTATACTAGGAGTTGGACCTATTACATATCATTAGTTTCAGTAGTGATATCATCTGGCTTAAGCGGAATAGGGTCGCCTATCTAGGGGTCAGGAAGGGGAGGTGAGGGGTGTGGAGAAGTTAAGTGCAGAGAAGAAGGAGGTAGCCCTCGAGCTGAGAGGAGCTCAGAGGAAGCTGGGAGTGGTGGCTCCCAGGAGAAGCTGACTAGGTTGCAGACGGTGGTCTGGACCTAGAGGAGTCGGACCCCCAGTCTCAGGGGATTGAGGCTAGGTGCCTGGACCTGTCAAAGAGGACGGTCAGCAGCCTGGTCCTATCACCAGTCCGGGACCGAAGGTGCGGCGGGGTACACGGACTCTAAGTCGGTGAGAAGCTTCAGGCAACCCGGCAATTAACCTGCGGAGAACGGAGCCTTTTTAAACTGTTCCCACTAGCTCCAGAATCGGGGCACTAGTGCAACGAGGGGGATAGGGCTTTCCAAACAAGCGGCCTACTGAAGTCCCAAGTGTGAGCCCTGAGAGCAGGCATACACATTTAGCTACAGTGGAGAGCGGGGCCCGGCAAGTTCCAGACTACTGGGCCACTACAGTGAATTTAAATTTTGTGCCAGGAGGCAGGTCACGGATCACCAGGCAGCACTGCAGCAGACGTGACCCGGATGAGCTCCCCTTTGACCGGTAGTGGCAGTCAAAGACTTAGTTTACCCGGTTGTCAGCATCTGCTTATTTGCTGAGTGAGTGCCTGAGTGATTTCCCCCCTTCACGACACCAAGTATCACCATCCAGAGTCCTGGGGCCTACCCCTACCCGTGGAGGGCAACAAGACCTTGCTGCCCTACTCCATCACCCTTGGTAGTCCCAATGGCAGCGGCAGTACTACCAATTACTGCACACCACAGGTGGCGTCACACACTATAACTCCCCTGTAAATATTCCCCTTTTACTTTAGAGTGTGGCCCCTAAGCCCCTGGTCCCAGAGACCCTCGAGCCACGAACAGACACTACCCCCAGATCCGAGTGGTTCGATCCGCTGCTGGGGTGGCACAGTGTCAGTTTTAACTAATTAGTGGGGACAGTATGGTGGGTATAGTTAATAAGTGTTGACAGTATGGCAGTTATGGCTAATAAAGGTAGACAGTGTTGCACTTATTATTTTTAGAGCACTTTTCACTCCATACTGCTGTAAATGTGTAAAGGGGTTTACATACAAAATACAAATTACAATGAATAAGCTAAAATTGACAGACTGGAACAGATGGGAGAGGGCCCTGGCCTCACTGACTTACAGTTTACAGGATAATGGGGGAGGAGATGGTTGGGGGGTTGTGGCACCTTCATTGGTGGTAAGATGGCAGGACAGTAATTACAGGCTGTAAGTTTTATTGTAGAGGAGGGTTTTTAAATTCCATTTGAAAGTTCTGAATGTGGTAGATAATCGGACGTGTAGGGGCAAGGAATTCCAGAGTATAGGGGATACGCAGGAGAAGTCTTTGAGGTGATTGGATGAGAAACATATATGTGGAGGAAATGGAGAGGTCTTGGGAGGACTGTGTAGAAAGATTTCAGGAGATTAGTTTGAACAAATATGGAGAAGACAAAGAATGGCTTTATAGGTCAGCGTTAGTAGTTTCAACTGGATATACTCATATTGGGGAATTGTAAGTCAATGAAGGGATTGAAATTGAAGTGGGAAGAAGTAGATGAGAAGGAAGGAGAGAGGTGGATTAGTTAGGCAGCAATGTTAAGGACAGCTTGGCAAGGTGTAAGTGTTAGGGGTACTTTGCACGCTGCGACATCGCAAACCAAAGGTAGCGATGTCGAGCGTGATAGTCCCCGCCCCCGTCGCAGCTGCGATATCTTGCAAACATTATCGCTACGGCAGCTTCACATGCACTCACCTGCCCTGCGACGTCGCTCTGGCTGGCGACCCGCCTCCTTCCTAAGGGGGCGGGTCGTGCAGCGTCACAGCGACGTCACACGGCAGGCGGCCAATAGAAGCGGAGGGGAGGAGATGAGTGGGAGGTAAACATCCTGCCCACCTCTGTCCTTCCGCATTGTGGGCCGGGAGCCGCAGTGACGCAGGTAAGCTGATGTTCCTCGCTTCTGCGGCTTCTCACACAGCGATGTGTGCTGCCGCAGGGGATCGAGGAACAACATCGTACCGTCGCTGCAGTGCAATTATGAAAATGTCGGACACTACACCGATGATACGATTACGACGCTTTTGCGCTCGTTAATCGAATCATAAATGATTTACACACTACGATATTGACTGCGACGCCGGATGTGCGTCACTTTCGATTTGACCCCACCGACATCACAGCTGCGATGTCGTAGTGTGCAAATGTGACGCCCTGGACAAGCCAGGGGTCACAGGTAATTACACCACCACACCCTACACCCCGGTTAGGCACATCTAAGCCAGACACAAAACCCTTGTTGCCTTCCTCCAGGGGCTGATGTCCACACCAGGGGGTGGGCCAGGCGGTTGGTCCCGCCCACCGAGGAGTTCACAGTCCTGGAGGCGGGAAAAGAGAGCAGATTAGTTTGGACAGTGAAAGTGTGAGGAGCAAAGTGGTAGTAGAGCAACTATCTGACAGCGTCCGGGTGTGTGGCCCGGACAGAGACAGCAAGGTTGGCAGACGGTGGTGACCGTCTGCAGGAGTGGCCTATCGGAGTTGCCGTAAGGACCGTGGACGGGTGGTGGCCTGGCGGTACCGGACCGGTACACAAGGAGAAGCCAGCACCATTGGCAGGGGCTTTTTGGTCCCCGGCAAGGCTAGGAGTCGCCGTGAATTTGCCAAATCCGTTAGTGAAGGGGACCTCCTGGGTTTCCAAACAGTCAAGTCCCGACAGAAGGCAACAGTCCAACCCAGTGAGAGAGACACCGCCACCGCCAATGCAACAGTTTCTCAGGGCCAGCGCCTGCGGGAAAAAAGGGGCTCCTCCGGCCCATATCCAAGCCGGGGAGTGGTTTACCGGTGGGAACCCATTGGAACCGTCAGAAGTACATAGGTGCAGGGAAAGGCAGTCACCGTCAACCTGCCGGGGAAAAAGCAACAGCAGCCGTCCGTGGGACCCATCTTTCCAGCCTTGCGTTTTACCGAGAACTGTGTCATCGTCTCAGGCTGAGTGAGTACCACCGTGCCGTGCGGCACAGCGCTGCCCCTGCGACCCTGCACCTCGCCAGGCCCTGCAAACCCGCCTGCCATCATCCATCCCTACCCCATCACCGGGCCCCGGGACAACCAACCCCCTACCCACGGAGGGGAGAACTAACAACTCAGCTGCTCCCTGTCACCGCTCCTGGGATCCCCGTCCAGAGCAGCGGTGGTGTCACCTAAATCACCACAACCGTGGGTGTGGTCACGGACAATAAATCCCCACAATCAACCCCCCTTTCACTCACGGGCGAGGAGTGCCGCTCGAGTCCCCGGGATCCGGCCCACCGCTCGAGCCACCACCGAGCAGCAGCAGCAGCCGGACCCGAGCAGTGGGAGAGCACAGCGTCCCCTCCTCTGCCCGCGACACAAAGTACCCCTTAGCAGAAAGGCCACAGATTAGGATATTGCAGTATTCAAGGGATTAGATGATGAGGGCATGCACAAGCCATTTCAGCAGATTCAGGGTGAGGAAAGGACGGATTCTGGAAATATTCTTGAGTTGGAGGCTGCAGAAGCTGTTGAGAGCTTGGATGTGTGGTTTGAAGGACATGGCAGAGTCAAGGGTTACTCTGAGGCCTTGGACTTCCGGTACAGAGGAAAGCGCGAGATCATTTATTGTGCTAGATAGATTAGATAAAGAGAGTTAAGTGGGATGGAGGAAAGAGTTTAGGTTAGTTCACATTGAGCTTTATGAAGCTAAAGGAGAGGAAGGAGTAAAAAGTTGAATGACAGTCCGAGATTCTAGATAGCAGAGACATGATCTGACCGCCATCAGGATATAGTATGGCGTGGTACAGGGAGCCATGGAATTTTATGAGTTGTCCCAGGCCAAAGATATAGATGGAAAAGAGTAGGGGTCCAAGCATAGATCCTTGAGGAACATCAACATGGAGAGGACAAGATGGGGAGGAAGTATGAGGATGGGACACACTAAATGTGCGATGAGAAAGGTATGAGAAGATGCAGGAGAGGGCAAAATATTTGACGCCAAGGAAGAGAGGATCTTTAGTAGGAGGGAGTGGTTAACTGTGTCAAAGGCAGAAGATGGGTCTAGAAGGAGGAGTATAGAGAATTGTCTGTTAGGTTTGGCAGTAAGTAAAGTCATTACTAAGTTTGGTTAGGGCAGTTTCAGTGTAGTGGTAGGGACAGAAGCCAGATTGTAGATTGTCGAAAAGTTAGTTAGATGAGAGGTGCAAGGAAAGTTCAATATGGATGTGCTTTTTGTACAGTTATAACTAATCAGGGCAATAAATGTGGCAGTTACAGCTAATGAGAGTGGGAGGTACCGTATATTGTTTATAATTAAGGGGTGGATGGCAATATTTTATAAAAGAGGACAGTGTGAAGACCATGTACCATAAGAGAGGCAGTGTTGGGGAAATATTTTGTGCAGAGAGCACAGTGAGGGTAAACACTTATTTAGGGGCACAACATATTGCAGATATTTTATTCAATTGACATTGTTACTTTTAAGGGCACCATATTGGGATGCACTGATGGTACTGGTGATTAGAGATGAGCGAACCTTTCAAGGTTGGGTTTGGTTCAGGTTTGTTGACTTTCTGATGATTGCTGTAGAGCTCAGACTAACATATCTGAACACCACTGAATTCAGTAGGATTCAAAACGTATGTGTTAGTAAGGGCTAGGAAGGCTGGTGTTAATAAGGGCTAGGGGAGTTGGTGTTAGTAAGGGCTAAGGGGGCTGCAAAAGGAAGAAAATAAGATATGTCAGTCAGTGTATGCCTGAAGCCACAGCATGTGGTCATGTTCCGTGCCCGCGCGCTGTGACTTCAGATGTAGCAGAGCTGGGATCGTCATGGGACCTCATGTGGATTGCATTAGAACTGGGTGTTTGGGGTTAAATTGGAGAAAGAGGGTTTTTTTATATTTTATTTCAAATAAAGGATTTGTTTTGGTGTTGGTGTTTATTCCTTTTCACTTACAGTATTACTAATGGGGGGTCTCATAGACACCTTCGATTACTAATCTAGGGCTTAGTGTCAGTTGTGAGCTAACATTAACCCCTTATATTACCCCAATTGCCATCGCACCAGGGCAATCAGGATGAGCCGGGAAAAGTGCCGGGATTGTCGCATCTAATTGATGTGACAATTCTAAGTGGCTGCAGGCTGCTATTTTTAGGCTGGGGGTCCAATAACCATAGGTCTCCCCAGCTTGAGAATACTAGCCCACAGCTGTTGGATTTATAATGGCTAGTTATCAAAATTAGGGGGGGAACCTCCCACTATTTTTAAAAAGAATTTATTTAAATAATTTTTAAAAAAAGCCACATAGGGTCCTTCTTATTTTGATTCACAGCCAAGATAAGCACATGGCTGGGGGCTGCAGCCTGTAGCCATATGGTTTATCTGTGCTGGGTATCCTAACATGGGGGACCCTATGCTAATTTATTTATTTTTACATTATAGGTACGCAGACAGCATGTGAGATTCCAACCAATTACAGACACATACACTGAGTAGGGGCGCAGTCTGACTGAGACTAATCACAGATACTGGGACTGCCAGTGGGTGGGGGAAGCAGTGAATATGTATGAGGGTTAATTAGTGGACCTGGAAGCAGTGTTACAGGTGCACAGAATGGTATGTCCTGCTTTAACCATTTTGCTTCCTTTTTTTTATAGTAATTTCCCTGGCCAATCACAGCCATGCCAGTATTTCACATGGCTGTGATGGGGCCAGAAGTGGATGGTTTCTGTAATAGTGTGAACACGAACACTTGACTAACTTTGCCAATTTTTGAGCAAAGTATTTGTGAATCTGATCCCGACCCGAACGCGTCAAAGCTCGTATCAAAGCTGAGATTGTCAAACCTTTTTTGGACAAGTACACTCTTCTCGACTGGTGATATATTTTGTACTTTTGGTGGTTCTGATGCTGTATGCATGTACTGTTATTGGTTCTGATCCTGTACAAATCAGATATCATGACACATGGGTATGTTAATAAAGTATTGTGCTGTTTGGATTACTACATCTATATTTATACTAGGAGCATTAGTTATAAAATAAAGCACTGTAGCATGCCAAATTCTAACATTGTGTAATACAGTCATATGAAAAAGTTTGGGCACCCCTATTAATGTTAACCTTTTTTCTTTATAACAATTTGGGTTTTTGCAACAGCTATATCAGTTTCATATATCTAATAACTGATGGACTAAGTAATATTTCTGAATTGAAAAGAGGTGTATTGTACTAACAGAAAATGTGCAATCTGCATTTAAACTAAATTTGACAGGTGCATAAGTATGGGTACCTCAACATAAAAGTGACATTAATATTTTGTAGATCCTCCTTTTGCAAAAATAACAGCCTCTAGTCACTTTCTGTAGCTGTTAATGAGTTCCTGGATCCTGGATGAAGGTATTTTTGACCATTCCTGTTAACAAAACAATTCCAGTTCAGTTAAGTTTGATGGTCGCCGAGCATGTACAGCATGCTTCAAATCATCCCACAGATGTTCAATGATATTCAGGTCTGGGGACTGGGATGGCCATTCCAGAACATTGCAATTGTTTCTCTGCATGAATGCCTGAGTAGATTTGGAGCGGTGTTTTGGATCATTGTCTTGCTGAAATAACCATCCCCTGCGTAACTTCAACTTCGTCACTGATTCTTGCACATTATTGTCAAGAATCTGCTGATACTGAGTTGAATCCATGCGACCCTCAACTTTAACAAGATTCCTGGTGACGGCATTGGCCACACAGCCCCAAAGCATGATGGAACCTCCACCAAATTTTACTGTGGGTACCAAGTGCTTTTCATGGAATGCCGTGTTTTTTTGCCTCCATGCATAACGCCTTTTTGTATGACCAAACAACTCAATCTTTGTTTCATCAATCCACAGGACCTTCTTCCAAAATGTAACTGGCTTGTCCAAATGTGCTTTTGCATACCTCAGGTGACTCTGTTTGTGGCATGCTTCTTTCGCATCACTCTGCCATACAGCTTCTCCTTGTGCAAAAGTGCGCTGTATTGTTGACCGATGCACAGTGACACCATCTGCAGCAAGATGATGCTGCAAGTCTTTGGAGGTGGTCTGTGGATTGTCCTTGACTATTCTCACGATTCTTCTTCTCTGCCTTTCTGATATTTTTCTTGGCCTGCCACTTCTGGGCTTAACAAGAACTGTACCTGTGTTCTTCCATTTCCTTACTATGTTCTTCACAGTGGAAACTGACAGTTTAAATCTCTGAGACAACTTTTTGTATCCTTCCCCTGAACAACTATGTTGAATAATCTTTGTTTTCAGATCATTTGAGAGTTGTTTTGAGGAGCCCATGATGCCACTCTTCATAGGAGATTCAAATAGGAGAACAATTTGCAAGTGGCCTTTGCTTAAATACCTTTTCTCATGATTGGATACACCTGCCTATGAAGTTCAAAGCTCAATGAGGTTAAAAAAACAATTTAGTGCTTTAGTAAGTCAGTAAAAAGTAGTTAGGAGTGTTCAAATCAAGAAATTGATAAGGGTGGCCATATTTTTGCACTGGTCAAATTTTGTTTAAATGCGGATTGCACATTTTCTCTTAGTACAATAAACCTCATTTCAATCCAGAAATATCACTCAGGCCATCAGTTATTAGATATAAGAAACTGAAATAGCTGTTGCAAAAACCCAAATTGTTATAAAGAAAAAAGGTTAACATTAATATGGGTGCCCAAACTTTTTCATATGACTGTACATCAAATGAAAACACACTTAAGGGTGCTTTGCACGCTGCGACATCGCTAACGATATATCGTCGGGATCACTGTGTTTGTGACGCACATCCGGTGCCGTTAGTGACATCCCAGCATGTGACAGGCTGGAACGACCTTAAACGATCGCAAAAGAGTTAAAAATCATTGGTCTGTGAGAGGTCGTTCATTTACCAAAAATCGTTGTCTGGTCAGTAGCGAGGTTGTTCGTCGTTCCTGCGGCACCACACATCGCTATGTGTGACACCGCAGGAACGACGAACATCTCCTTACCTGCGTCCACCAGCAATGAGGAAGGAAGGAGGTGGGCGGCATGTTCCGGCCGCTCATCTCCTCCCCTCCTCTGCTATTGGGCCACCGGAGTGACATCGCTATGATGCCGAACGCACCTCCCCCTTAAAGGAGGGATTGTTCTGCGGTCACAGCGACGCCGCTGAAAAGGTATGTGTATGTGACGCTGCCGTAGAGATAATGTTCGCTACGGCAGCGATCACCAAATATCGCACGAACGACGGGGGCGGGTGTTATCGCGCACGACACCACTAGCTATCGCTAGCGATGTTGCAGCGTGTAAAGCACCCTTTAGTCCATTGGCACCTAAACCATTTTTCACTTTAGTGCTTTTTCCTCCCCTTCTTCTAAGAGACATAACTTTTTTATTTTCCCATCGACTTATGTGGGCTTGTGCAGATATTTTTTAATGACATTAATTAATTTATCGTGCAATTTCTTAAATATTGGGAAACAATTATTGGGGTGGAACTGAATAATAAAGAAAGACCATCTTTGATAGGTTTCTTTTATACAGTGTTGATGGTATAGTGAAAGCTTCATGATAAATTTATTTTGAGCCAGTAAGTTATGGTAATTATATTTTTCTTTGGCTTTTTTTCCCCAAAATTCATTGAAGGTGTATTACATTTTGAGGAAGGTGGTGTGGCGCCCCTGACCTGGTCAGACACCACAGAGTATTGCACCCATTCTGGGGCAGTGCTTCAGGGAACCTCCAAAGGCCAGGATGAGGTGTGCACATACAAACACTTAGCAACCAGGTCTCCCACACCATTAGGAGGGACCCTTGGGTAGCCCTGTCAATTCCCTTCAAGGGGTGTAAGGAGGGGCTGGACGTTAGATGCAGGAGAGACAGGAAGAGGAGGAGGAGTCTGGAGCAGAGTGTTCAGGAGTGTGGAAGGGAGCAGACGTACACCCCTGCAAGCCAGACCCTGCAGAGTGTGGTAGCTAAAAACGAAGAAGAACGGGTACCTGTGGGTCAGCCTAAAGGACACCTACAGAGAGGTGGCCGAGTACAGGGACCGCTGGTATTCCAGCACGCGCGGGGATACAGGTCCCCAGAGCAGAAACCTAATCTGATTGTCGGGAGCTGCTTAACCTGAAGGTGGGGGTAATTCATGCCCTCACCACCATAACACAGAGTCCGAGCCCAAGCAGCAACAAGGGGACCCACAAGGGGACGGGGCCAGAAGCCATCTCACCAAGGTCTTCGCTGCCGGCAGAAGGGCCAGAGAGAAGAGCGGGGTCAGAAACAGCTTCCCTGGAGGAACCCCACCATACTTCAAGTGAGGGGTCCTCCCAAACAAAATAAGAGTGCAAGGAGGGCGAGTAGACAGCTGCCTTCAGAACGGTCTTCTGGAATTCCTGGTTCCACCTGGTTATCACAGTGTCACCTGGGCATCTCACCAAAACGACTAAAAAGTGAGTAAACACGTTAAAAGGCTATCTGGACTGTGTTTGAGTCATTCTGCGACCGGTGGTCCCACGCATAGACACTCAAGCCCCTAGGGTCAGCCTCACTCTCGGGAGGCCATACCACCCAGCTGCACACAATACCAGTCCCAAGCGTCCCCTAACCTGCAGCGGCAGTCTCCTGACCGCAATACCGAGAGTGGCGTCACGAAACTCCTAAAGAAGCAACCTACCTGTGACCAGACTGTCCCGTGGAGTCCCTGAAGGTAATGCACCGCTACATCTGGGCTCCACAGTGGACAACAAAGGCTGTAAAATACCATAAATAAACACAGCAGGTTCTTACCCTCCCTCGGTCCAGTGATTCTGTCCACCATTAGAGATGAGTGAACCTGAGGTTTGATGTTCGGAGTTCAGGTCTGGAAGCCGACTACCAAAAAACCCCCAAAGTTCGGGTTCGAAGTTCGAGTGAGTTGCGAGTGCAAACCACTCAAGCAAGCAGTGCTGTGCTTAGATATGAGAGATGCTCAGCCCTGTGCGAGTCGCGTGTAGTGTTTGATTGGCTCACACTTGGGGTAAAATCAGTGTGATCAAATGTAGTGTGCACACACACAAATAAAATTAAACTGAAAAGCCTTGCACACCCTCCCCCAACAGAGTTCTGCTTATGACTGGTAGTATGTGGGTGGGCCACAAACTGCTCAATTACAAACTTTCATTGAGGTTCGGATAAAGTCGTGGGTCACATACCAAACTTTTTTGAGGTTCGACTGTACCTGCCGAACAAAATTTCCAAAGGTTTGCTCATCTCTATCCATCACTGCTCCAGTCTCAGTGTTTTGGCTGCAGCTGGGACGCCACATGGATAGTGCACATCATCATTCTAGCCAGTTACTGAGCAATTTACATACATACTATCACATGCCAACTAGATGAATGCTACCTTGGTCAATAGAAGTGAATTGAGAGGGGCCAAGCATGTCTAGTTGTAATGTGACTATGCAAACCACAGACCTGTGATCAGCGTCGGACTGGCTACCGGAGGAATCTCCAGTAATACCAGTCCTGGCCGTGGTTACAAGCACTGAACTCCGGAGCTCTCACCTGAGCTCCGGAGAGCAGCCTGGACTGAACAGCGAGCGCCGAGTGATTGATTCCCCGGTGATTGCTGTTCAGTTCAGCACAGCTGCAGACAGATCAAGCAGACGCTGGAGCTCAGGTGACACCTCTGGAGTTCAGTGCAGTTAACCGCGGCCAGGCCTGTTATTACTGGAGATTCCTCCAGTAGCCAGTCATATGCTGCCTGTGATCCCATGGCGCTGCCACTGGAGAATCCTGCTGTGCTCACTGTCAGGATTTATAAGATTGTAGTCACATAGAGTGACTACAAACTTGAGTCCCAAGCATGCATAATGCTTTTAATATGTTTCAGCAATGCTTTAAAAAAAAAACAAAAAACAAAAAAACATTAGCCATTGGTACCCCAAAATCCAGAAAATTGGCGCTCAAGTATTAACCTATATTGTTGCTGAAATTAAATCATTATTCATAACCCCACAAATTCTACATAAAGTGCCCAAAATATTTTCATACACAGTTGTGAATTAATAAACCATTAATAACAATATTCAATGTGAAATTATAGCACAACCTGCAGTGTTCAAATGATACTATCATACATCACTCAACAATGTTTATAATGCCATATAGTGCTGAAATAAGACTCATATAGTTGCAGTAGTCACATGATACAACCATGCAGTGTTTATCCAATATACAGTGTGCCTATATGATTGATTTATATCAGGTGAGTAGTATTACCATTAACCCCCTAAATCTCACCACTATGTAACATTCCTACAAAGGTCTTCTCCCTGCTGCCATCTCACCTGATGGGAATTCTTGGAAGGTGACCTCATTACATGTATAGAGTCTAGAATATTCCTTGTCTGTCACAGAATCTTGCTACTGATCTGTTCTTAACGCTTTGTCAGGGGTTGTTTTCCGCAAGGCAAAACTCAGAGGCTGCACACTCAGATTCTGTAGAGTATTTTTGTCTATCAAAAATTACTGCTGCTGTGACGCCCTGGGCAAGCCAGGGGTCACCGGTCATCACACCACCACACCCTACACCCCAGTTAGGAACACCAAAGCTAACCAGAAATCCTTGTTGCCTTCCTCCAGGAGCTGGTGTCCACACCAGGGGGTGGGCCAGGCGGTTGGCTCCACCCACCGAGGAGTTCACAGCTCTGGAGGCGGGAAGAACCAGGCAGTTGAAGTCTAGCTGAGGGCTAGAGTAGAGTGAGCTCAGGGAAGAGCTTGAGTGAGGAGTGAAGTTAACCTAAGGAGAAAAGCTGAAGTGAGAGTAGTAAAGCCTGAAGTTAGTCCGGGTGTGTGCCCCGGGCTGAGAGACAGCAAGGTCAGCAGACGGCGGTGATAGTCCGCAGGGGTGACTGCTCGGAGGTTGCTGGAAGGATCGCGGACGGGTGGTGACCCGGCGGTCTGGAGCAGTATACGAAGAACAGCCAGCACCAGGGCAGGGGCCTTTCGGATCCCGGCAAGGCTAGGAGTCGCCATAATTTGCCAAATCCGTCAGTGAAGGGGACGTCTGTCTCCAAACAACCAAGTCCCGATTGAAGGCAACAGTCCAACCGTTACAGAGAGACACCGCCACCGCCAGGGCACCAGTTTCTCAGGGCCAGCGCCTGCGGGCAAAGTAGGGCTCCTCCGGCCCATATCCAAGCCGGGGAGCGGGTTACCGGTGGGAACCCATCGCAACCATCATCAACTTAGGTGCAGGAAAGAGGGACCGTCACCGTCACCTACTGGGGAAAGCAAGTGCAGCCGTCCGTGGGAACCGTCTTTCCAGCCGTGTGTTTTACCGAGAACTGTGTCATCGTCTCAGGCTGAGTGAGTACCACAGTGCCGCAAGGCACAGCGCTGCCCCCGCGTCCCTGCGCCCACCAAGCCCTGCATCTCCCACCTCATCACTGGGCCCCGGGATCACCAACCCCTACCCACGGAGGGGCAACACAACAACTGGCTGCTCCATACCATCCCTCCCGGGATCCCCATACAGAGCAGCGGTGGTGTCAACAAATCACCACAACCGTGGGTGGCGTCACGGACAATAAACTATATCCCAACACCCAATCCCCTTTCACTCACGGGCGAGGAGCGCCGCTAGAGTCCCCGGGATCCGGGCCATCGCTCGAGCCACCGAGCAGCAGCAGCCGGACCCGAGCAGTAGGGAGAGCGCGGCGTCCCCTAGTCCGCCCGCGACACTGCCTGTGATATCTTTAGTAGTTCGTGTTAGTGAACACGTTAATGGAAATATAAGCGTTTTTTAAAGTGTACATGTTCATGGATAGATCTCTAAATGTATTCAGTAATGTAATCAAGGTCAGACTGGCCCACCTGATTACCGGAGAGTCCTCCGTTGGGCCCCCTCAGACTAGAAACTGCAGCACTATTCATCTGTGGTGTAGCACAGCTCCGTCACATTCACTCTACCTACCTAGTATAATCATGTTCTCATCCCCAAGCACAATCTGGTGCCACAATAACTGGTGGTCCACTACTAAACTGACAGGTGGTCACAGTATAAGGGTTCTGATATATGGACAGTCAGAGACAAGTTTATCATATAAATTATTCATGTATGTATCACACACTTACAAAGTCATACACTCTATAATTACATTGAAGAAATTCCAAAATATGTTTTTTTTTTCTTTTTTAATTAAATTACAAAACCCTTTTAATAGAGATTGGGGTTGAGTTGGAGTCAACAGGGTTCTCCTAAGCCAAACTTAGAGTCCGTTGACTTGTAATTTTTTTTAACACAATGATTAGTGGTTCAATATCTTTTTACTGAAATATGTTGGCTAAAATGTATGACTACTAGGCTAACAGAAATTGTAGTAGGATGGGGGGACACAGGCTTTTTCTACTTCAAAACCGGCAATGAAAAATAATATTAGGCTGCTTTCACACCTCCGGTTTTAGCAGAGCTGGCCAATTCGGCTCTAAAACCTATGCAACGGATGCGGCGACAAAACCGCATCCTTTGCATACATTTTTGACATGTGGCCCGTCCGGTTTTTGCCGCTTACGGCAAGCTACTGAGCATGCGCAGTGGTAAAAAACCGCAAGCGGCGGCCGGATGCGGTGTTTGCCGCAGGACGCCGCATGCGGCGTCCATAGGCATGCATTGCAAATTGCACCACATCGGCCGGATGCGGCGCAATGCGTTTTTTTTTTGCCAGACAAAAAAACGTGCCAGGCAACGTTCCATCCGGCCGCCGCATCGGCAAAATCTGCTGCATGCGGCAAAAACCGGACGGAACGCAAGCCCATGTGGCACAATACGGCACTAATGTAAGTCTATGCAAAAAAACGCAACCGGCGGCATTGTGATCGTCATCGGGATTGTGCCGCACAGTAAAAACCGGATGTGTGAAAGCAGCCTAAGCTTGCCTTCTATAGACATTTAGAGTGCCCATATGCCTTTCATGTAATAAAATATTGAAAACATTTGCATTGCTTCTATAAAAAAAAAGTTGTATTTGAAGTTTTGAATGACAAAAAGTGGATATAGTCTCCATTATAATGATAAAAATTTACTTGTGGTGCACTTACACTATCTACCACTAGATGGCGATAAAGGATTACAAATTGTCAGAGGAGCTTTGATGTCTAGAAAAAAAAAGTCTCAATCATAAAAGAGATAATTGAAATTAACCATTACCCATCTTTTTGCCTAAAGTCCATGAAATATATTGGTTTTCTTTGTCGATAAAAACTGTTGTAGATTGATAGAAGAAAACGTATAATTGCTTTTCAGCTTTGTAAAAATCATGTTCCCTGTCTTGTTTCTATTATATCTGCAAGAAATAAAATTACGATTGTTCATGTTCATATTTCCCGAAGCTAAAAACATTGACAGACTTAGAATTCAGACCTGAAAATTTAACTTATCGTAACTTTTCACTAATCAAAAGGAGAGTTATGATTTCCCTTCAGACTTGTGCGAAAAAATAATTATTATACACAAATGCTTGACGCACTCTTTCATGATTGATTCCGGGATGAATCAGATGGAAATATATTAATATTAGGAAGACATCACTGACTATAATATTTAATACAACTTCTGATCGCAGCCGTGGCTTCTATTCATATCAGAATGGCGGATCCCAATGATCTATTAGGGATCAATAGTTATTTTTGCTGTTTTGATGTCAAGAATAGAGCGGCATACTGATCTACTTTGGAGTAAAATGTAAAAGAACTGATGAAGGCTCAAATTTTAGAGATTAGTGGTATAGTAAATGTAGCCGTGTTATTGATATCTGTCAGCAGGAAGGACGGTGACACAGAGCTAACACCTCTGCTCCCCCATCAGGCTAAGCAGGGGGTCACTGACCAATACAAAGCCAAAAAACAAAAACTGCAAAAGTGATGAACAACATCGCCAAACTAAATAAAGGAAGAATTAATGTACTGGTATTAGAGATGAACAGATGTTATGAAAATTGAATTCACCGACATCACCAGAATTTCCCCCCCAAAAAATAATTAGCACAGAACAAAATGTCAGTACTGGAAAGCTTGTAATTGTTAAAATACACATAGGGGAGAGAAGGTAGAGAGAGAACCGCACTGACAATAATGATTTACACTCTACAGGAGAGAGAGAGGATCCTCTGACCATAAGAACTTACACTCTACAGGAGAGAGAGAGGACCGCACTGACTACAAGAGCTTACACTCTAGAGGAGAGGGAGAGGACCCCGCTGACAATAAGAGCTTACACTCTACAGCAGAGAGGAAAGAAAGGGGCATGCTGACCATAAGAGCTGACACTCTACAGGAGAGAGAGGAGTTCCTGCTGACTACAAGAGCTTACACTCTACAGGAGAGGGAGAGGACCCCACTGACAATAAGAGCTTACACTCTACAGGAGAGAGAGGAGTTCCTGCTGACTACAAGAGCTTACACTCTACAGGAGAGGGAGAGAATCCCGCTGACAATAAGAGCTTACACTCTACAGCAGAGAGGAAAGAAAGGGGCATGCTGACCATAAGAGCTGACACTCTACAGGAGAGAGAGGAGTTCCTGCTGACTACAAGAGCTTACACTCTACAGGAGAGGGAGAGGACCCCACTGACAATAAGAGCTTACACTCTACAGGAGAGAGAGGAGTTCCTGCTGACTACAAGAGCTTACACTCTACAGGAGAGGGAGAGAATCCCGCTGACAATAAGAGCTTACACTCTACAGCAGAGAGGAAAGAAAGGGGCATGCTGACCATAAGAGCTGACACTCTACAGGAGAGAGAGGAGTTCCTGCTGACTACAAGAGCTTACACTCTACAGGAGAGGGAGAGGACCCCACTGACAATAAGAGCTTACACTCTACAGGAGAGAGAGGAGTTCCTGCTGACTACAAGAGCTTACACTCTACAGGAGAGGGAGAGAATCCCGCTGATCATAAGAGCTTATACTCTACAGCAGAGAGGAAAGAAAGGGGCATGCTGACCATAAGAGCTGACACTCTACAGGAGAGAGAAAGAGAAAACCCTCCTGACCATAAGAGCTTACACTCTACAGGAGAAAGAGAATCCTGCTGACCATAAGAGCTTATACTCTACAGAAGAGCGAAAGAGAGGACCCTGCTGACCATAAGAGCTTGCACTATATTGAAGTGAGAATCTTGCTGACCATAAGAGCTAATACTCTACAGGAGAGAAGAAAGATTACCCTGCTGAACATAGCAACTTACACTTTACAGAAAAGAGAGAGAAAGACAAAACCCCTCTGACCATAAGGGGTACTTTACACGCTACAACATCGCTACTGCGATATCGTCAGGGTCAAATCGAAAGTGACGCACATCCGGCGCCGGTCACGACGTCGCAATGTGTGAAGCCTAGATGCGCCGATAAACGATCGCAAAAGCGATGAAAATCGGTGATCTGTGTAGCGTCGGTCATTTTCATAATGTCGCACCAATAGGAGATACGATGTTGTTCCTCGTTCCTGCGGCAGCACACATCACTGTGTGTGAAGTCGCAGGAGCAAGGACCATCTCCTTATCTGCGTCCACCGGCTATGCAGAAGGAAGGAGGTGGGTGGGATGTTTACGTCCCGCTCATCTCCGCCCCTCCGCTTCTATTGGCTGCCTGCCGTGTGACGTCGCTGTGACGCCGCACAGCCCGCCCCCTTAGGAAGGAGGAGGGTCGCCGGCCAGAAAAACGTCGCAGGGCAGGTAAGTGCGTGTGAAGCTACCGTAGCGATAATGTTCGCTACGGCAGCTATCACAAGATATTGCATATGCAACGGGGGCGGGGACTATAGTGCTCGGCATCGCTAGCTGATGCTAGCGATGTCGCAACATGCAAAGTACCCCTAAGGTTTACACTCTACAGGAGAGAGAGAGGACCCTACTGCTCATAAGAGCTTATACTCTACAGGAAGGAGAGGACCTCACTGACCATAAGAACTTACACTCTGCAGAAGAGAAAAGAGTGAAAGAGGACCCCAAAGACCATAAGAACTTACAATTCACAGAAGAGAGAGAGGGCCTCACTGACCATAAAAGCTTACACGCTACAGAAGAGAAGAGAGAGGATCATGCTAATCATAAGAACTTACAATCTATAGAAACGTGAGAGAGAGGATTCATCTGACCATAAAAACTTACACTCTTCAGGAGTGAGAAACTTACCCAGTGACTCTGACAATTAAAAACGACTCTGCTGTACAAACTGTGCTCCACTGGGAACTGCTGACTGTGATGGACAAATACATGCCACCACTGTAAAAGGTATAATAATTGTAAGATGACATTGCAGGACATTATGGGAATAATGATACAGTGATTTTCCGTAAACTTGACTCAAACTTGATCCCCCAAAGATCGATCTGCAAATATCTAACTTTTATCTAGAATTTTCAGAATTTAGGTAGTCGATACTAGTGACCCCAGTATTCATTGACAGCCATACATGGCCAGACTATAATGCTACCTCCATTATATTTGACAGATGATATGGCGTACTTCTCTACCTTCCTTATAATGTTCTTATCGCATCATACTGGTGAAAATTAATGGGGTTGTCCACTGGTTTGATATTCATGACAATGTACTCTCATAATGAGGTCATTAAGATTAGATTGGTGTGGGTCCTCTGTATTTACATTCATGAAGGTATTCCCTAATTATAGACTTTGTATACCAACCTACTTTAGATTATTCTTTATTTTACTAAACATTGTGAAGGGATTTCTTTACCAAAGCAAGAATGAAGCAATTGTACAGTTTACCTCTCCCTCATGTTCTACCAGACCTTTTAGTGGTTCCATATTATTGATTTGGCCATTCCTAAAGCATCTGTTATCTCCTTGATAAGTTTGTTTCCATTTCCCGCTTTCCAACACATATTAAGAATTCCCATGACCAGCTACCAATTGTAAAACAACACTTTCTACACTTAATATGTGGCACCACTGAGGCTTCAGTCGCCACAGAGCATTGCATCTGTCTTAAGGTGTAATGCTTATCCCGGGTAAGGAGGAGGTTAACCACTGGTTTTCACTTAGACAATACACTTACACAAACACCTAGTTAGCCAGCCAGCACTTACATTACTCAGGAAGCCAGGCTGGGGAATTTCCGGGCAGGAGGACTCATCCCAAGGGTGGAGGCTGCCTGGGAAATGAGCGAATACACTTAGTTTCACTTTAGAAGGGTTTTTACCTCAGATCAGTCCAGGATGCAGAAGAGAGCAGACAGCCTTAGGAGAGCAGCGTTTACCAGACTGGTCCTGGGGACAGGAGACTGGTGGAATTAGTTCCAGGACCAGGGGCCATGACACTGCACTGAGTTTGCACAGGATGGACTGGGAGAAGCGGGAGATGACCAAGTGGAACTGTGAGACAGAGGAGCAACTTGGTAGCCAGAGGGTGAGCCCCCAACAGCCCCTTTGGGACTGGCGCCAGTCAGGGTGCAGAGCCCTCGGTTAGGGGAACCTTCATGGACTCTAACAGATCTGCAGGGAATGGGGATTTCACATCCAATTGCCCACCACCAAAAAGTCTCGAGGCACAGCAGCAGATAGAGAAAGGAGCCATGGCCACGGTCAGGTCCATAACAAGTTTCGCGCTGCCTGTGTACGGGACGGCAACTAAAGCCAAGGCCACTGGGGTCCCCAAGTAGCTTCACGCAACGGCAATCCACACTACAAGGCGCAAGGAGGAAGGTCTCACATGCTTCACAACACCGGTGGTGACCTCTGCTTCATCCAGGATCAGCTGGGGCCCATCACAGCGATGACCGGCACTCTGCGGGCGCAGCACACGAACTGTGAGTAAAACACCTTGAACCACAGCCCCTGTGTGAGAGTCTGATTTGCCGGCGCTGCCGCCCCGCGCTTTGGCGCCAATGGCCCTTTTCCCGTCACCACCGTCCTCCACGGGGCTCGCTCCACCTGTGAGGAACTGGACTATCTGGGCTGCGGTAACATCATCCCCAGAGAAGAGCTACATTTCGCAGTGGCGGCTAATCCCTGGCCGTGCACTACGAGTGGCGCTGCAAAGAAAACCCCCATTCACGCTTTTTTGACTCTCTCTTTGCCTGTAGCTGATGGGACCACGAAGCCGGGTCAAGCCATTCACAGCAACCCCACAAAACTACTGGCCCAGTGACGAGTTATGCCCTGCAAGTCCTGTGGGGCGCTACAGATACCCATTGTCATAAAATAATTAGCCAACCGGCCACTCTGGACAATAAAATGGCTTCAGTTACTAGTCCAATTACTTTCAAAGAAGACCCATCACAAGGTGAGAAGTGTACAATTTAGTCCTTTTTTTATCCCCACTCATCCGTTGAGTATTACATTTTTTTGTTCTATTTACATCTGCCTTATGGTTCCAGAGACATGGGCCTTTTTATTTAGTGCTACTTTTTATAGTGTTTGTCAAGGGGACGTGGCTCATGTGGTCATTAGGCAAACCAGTCTACAGATATACCCACCCAAAAAATCATGTGAGCCACGCCTCTTTGTAAAGACCATAAAAAAACACTAAATAAAAAAGTCCATATCCCATGAACCAAGAAAAACAAAACATGCAACAGTCAATGGATCAGTGGTAATAAAGTAAAACTAAAACAGGTGCATTTGAACTGGTGTCAGGTCCTTCTTATGCCCATGAAAATTAGGGGCAAAGTAAATTGTGTCATTTTTGGGCTCAGATTTGTTACGACCAGCCACCTGCTGTAAAGTAGAAGTAGATGCAAGATGGAAAACCCAACAATTTTGTCAAGAAATCTTAAAGAAAAATGTATGATCAAAAAGTAAAACATAATAATACAAAAAAATACCCATTAATAGAAAAAAAATCCCCCCCCAAAAAAAGTGAGATAAAAATGCTTCAGAATGTTATGAAAAATGATATTTAGTCTTTTTCTTAATAATTTAATTGTATCTGTATATATAGGACACTAATACAAATTAATAGGTTGTCAGGTGCCGACATTGTGCACTTCCTTTTGTTGCAGGTGGCACTATTAAAGCATAACCGTCATTTTAATTTTTATTTCATAATTGAATAGTATACCTGAAAATAAGCAACTTTGTAATATTTCTTATCAAATTGGCTTCTTTCTCTGCCAGAATTGATCAGTCATTATCAATATATCTGAATTCTAAGATAAAGTGTGTATTCAGGGAAGACTTTACCATTACTGAGATAGGAGATGGCAGCTGGTGCTGGTGAGATTCTATGTAGATAGACGAGGGAGGAGCTCTGCCTCTAGCTCCTCCCTCTGCCTCTAGCTCCTCCATCTTACTCTAGCTTCTCCCTCTGTGTAGCTTCTCTCTCTGCCTCTAGCTCCACCTTCTGTGTAGCTCCTCCCTCTGTTTCTTGCTCCTCTCTGCCTCTAGCTCCACCCTCTGTGTAGCTCCTCCCTCTGTTTCTTGCTCCTCTCTCTGCCTTTAGCTCCACCCTCTGTGTAGCTTCTTTCTCTGCCTCTAGCTCCACCCTCTGTGTAGCTCCCCCCTCTGCCTCTAGCACTTCCTTCTGCATTTAGCTCCTCCTTCTTCCCATCATTATAGAATCTCATCAGTAACATCTGCCATTTCCTATCTCAGTATGGCTAATAAAGGCCAATGCAAGTCTATGGGTCCAAGTATACATGTACATGGCATCCGTGTGCCATCTCTGTGCTGTACGTGTTTAACATTGAAAGTATAGTAGAAGCTATGTAATTTTATTTTCTAGATCCATACGGGAAAAACATGGATGGCACACAGATGACACATGGATGGCACACAGATGACACATGGATGGCACACAGATGACACATGGATAGCACACATATGACACATGGATGGCACACGGATGACACACGGATGGCACACAGATGACACACGTTTTTAAAAACATATACGGATAGGTGATATAAATAAATATGAATGGTCAAAATAGACCGTGCCTCAATTACTTCTTTTTATATGGACTTGCGAAGGGGGCCTAAGGTTAAGCCTAAGTTCACATATCCAATAATCATTCGTAAGGCCGGAGTCACACTTGCAAGTGACTCTCGACAGTCTCGCATCATATCACCCGGCACAGTCGCTGAAAGGAGTGGGTCGGCTACATGTATTTCTATACAGCTGAGACGCTCCTCTCAGGCGAGTGTGCGACCATG
This sequence comes from Anomaloglossus baeobatrachus, assembly GCF_048569485.1. Lineage (NCBI taxonomy): Eukaryota > Metazoa > Chordata > Amphibia > Anura > Aromobatidae > Anomaloglossus > Anomaloglossus baeobatrachus. Next base: position 97,535,385 of record NC_134358.1, read on the forward strand.
CCGGGTAATGCCGATGTGAGTCACTCGCAAGTGTGACTCCAGCATTAGACCAGATCTAGCAGTAATCTGTTAGCAAACAAATCTGTACAAACACAACTTTCTTGTCCATTTTGGAAAAATCGTTTTTTGCAGGATCTGTTTTTTTTAACATGGGAGTCTATGAAAATGGATCCGTTAACTGATTGCTATATAGCCATTCGTTATTCTTGCATTTGTAATGCATCCTTTTTTTTCTTACTGGATCAGATTTAAATGGAAGATAAATAGCAATCAGTTAATGGATCCGTTTCCATAGAATTCAATGTTAAAAAAAGGATCTAGCAACAATCAATTTTATCAAAACAGACAAAAAAGTTGTGTTTGCACAACTTTTGTCAACTGATTACTGCTGGATCCATTCTAACGGCTGATTACTGGACATGGCAACTAAGGGGTACTTTGCACACTACGACATCGCAAGCCGATGGTAGCGATGCCGAGCGTGATAGTCCCCGCCCCGTCGCAGCTGCGATATCTTGTGATAGCTACCGTAGTGAACATTATCGCTACGGCAGCTTCACACGCACTTACCTGCCCTGCGATGTCGCTCTGGCCGGCGAACCGCCTCCTTCCTAAGGGGACGGGTCGCGCAGCGTCACAGCGACGTCACATGGCAGGCGGCCAATAGAAGCAGTGGGCGGAGATGAGCGGGAAGTAAACATCCCGCCCACCTCCTTCCTTCCTCATTGCAGCCGGGACGCAGGTATGGCGATGTTCCTCACTCCTGCGGCTTCATACACAGCGATGTGTGCTGCCGCAGGAACGAGGAACAACATCGTAACATCGGTCCTTCCGAAATTATGGAAATGACCGACGCTACACCGATCATACGATTTTGACGCTTTTGCGCTCGTTAATCGTAGTAAAAAGTATTCACATACTCCGATGTCAACAGCGACGACGGATGTGCGCCACTTTCGATTTGACCCCACCGACATCGCAGCTGCGATGTCGTAGTGTGCAAAGTACCCCTAAGGCTGATATGTAACATCTGCATTAAATGATATCCGGCATCTTTAGAGCTGGTGATCCTCTGTGTCTATCCTTGCGCTGGTCGTCTGCTCATATGATCCACGAGCTGTACTGTACCAAGGAACCGAGTCCCAGAGAAGGAAATGTTACTCCCACCTCTGCACAGATATAGAGCCAGATCTTCATATGAGACTTGTTTTTGTGGATAGGATGAACATCTAAGATGAATATTATTTAGTTTCTTTCAAAAAAATTCAATGAGATTTTAATTTTAGAAGATCTTTCTCCGCTTCAACTAATAGTCTCATGGGACTGAGCTTATAAGGTCAAATCACAGCAGATTAAACTTCATTCTCCTAATTAAAGGCACAGAAGCAGATGCGATCATCAAAAGAAGATAATGTGCCTTTAGCAGATAAATAAGACATTCTCAGTTCAAAAGAGGTCAGAACACTTTAATTAGGAGAGATGACTTCAAACAAGAGACAGTTATATAGTGCTCGGGAGGAAAAACAAACTCTCTGATGAGCAGGCTTTATTCATGGAGCTAAGACCCACATTAGTTTTCGAGGCTGGGTTCCCACATTACAGCTGCAGTGTATTCTTGATGCAATTTTCCAAAAATCGCTGAGATTTTCTGAAAATACTTACATTTCTGAATACTGCTCTAAAGAAACACACAGAGCCGGGTCCAAAGCACCACCATATTACTTTATTAGACATCCGTCAAGTTTTAACCATTTCAGTACCTTCCTAGTTTGGGTTAAAGATGTGCATGTAACCCGTGCTGCAGACTATAACAGGGACACAATGTGGTCTGAATGGAGTAGGCGGTAACTTAGGGTGCCAATTTGGTAGAATACGTAATTTAGAAAAAAAAAAGTTATCTCATTTACCAATAAATGTTTCTGCTGTCTAAATAAGACTTTCAGGGATTGCTGGGAAAGATGCAGAAGAACTTAACGAATATTTATCAACTACATGTCTACATGAGCAGATACGGTGATATTTGAACCCGTTCTAGACCCCAGAGCATAATAAATGTAATATGTTAAAAGGCCAAACAAACAAAAACAAATATTCACCTCAGAGTGTAGGACGGGGGTCAAGGCTATGCCACCCCCTGCAGAAGTAGCCGGCACACAGAAAGGTTGTGAGCTGTATTAAATTGTAATATGTTTTATGGTAAATGACCACCAGGTGGCAATGTGGCTCAGTGACAGCGTCTTGGCACCTAGTTAGGTAGGAAAAGGGTTAAGTGAAAGGAGGAGTATAGTGTATAAATAGGACAGGATGTAGAAGGTGGGTAGGAGAGTCAACAGTAGGAGAAAGAGAACAAGCCAAAAGATTTGATTAAAGATTCTAAGGGTCAACCCTTTGACACCGGACACATGAGGTCCTGCTCTTAAGAGGACTGTTATAACTACATCCCCAGAAGAGGAGTTGAGTCCGGTCAGTCGGGGTAGCTTTCGTTCTTCCCTGGATTGAAAATCCAACGAAATCCCCTGCGAGACTGAAGGTCAGTGTGCTCCTAAAGGAGAAGCGTAGGTCCTCGCCAGAAGCACGGGCAGAAGAGTGCTGTCGAAATAAACCCCTTCAATAGCGCAAGCTAATCCCTGTGGTTGGGACGGAGAGGTTAAAGGACTTTTCGAATCGGCTCGTGCAGTGTGACATCACACAGGGGAATGAGCGGCCTAGCAGTATCCGAGGGAGCTCAGGTGCCAGGAAAGTGGTTGGCCGGTATATTTTATTATGGTACAAAGTCTGGAGGGAACCCCATCAGGGTCAGAAGTGGTGCCCGTGTCATATGAGATGAAAGTTTCACTGTAAGATTTCAAGTAAAGTTCCACTGTTTGAAGAAAGTAAATTTGTTTCTGATTTTTTAACTCAATGGAAGCGTGGACTGTGACGAAAGCATCCCTGCAGTGGAGTGGCAACCGGGAGGCAAGAGGTTACCGAGTGCCTGCGCTGCGGCCTTGCAACCCCTTCACACATGACTACTACTGCCTGCTCCATCCCTTCCACAAGTGCTCATCAGTCCAGGACCACAGTGGCCTCTGGTGCTTTCTGCCCACCTATCTGGTCCTCAGGGCCTCTTATTTTTGCATATATGTGCAGTGTCTCCACTCTAGAACAGGGCTTTCGGCAGTGACCAGACCTTGACATCAGGGTCCTGACATCTGGTGTCTTCACTGTATGATCCATGTGACATCAGTGCTGCTGAAGAAAAACAGACTTGTCTCTTTGCAGAACACACGGACACGCGTGTGCACCACATGGACACACGGTCCGTGAGAAATCACTGCTGTGTGCGCAGAACCATTGATTTTAATTGGTCAGTGTATGTCCATGATTCTGGTACGTAAGAAAGCAGACGTCATACGTACCGGAATTACTGACTTGTGAAGGGGCCTAAGGAGTATTAAAAAATTTTAGTTTTTACTTAGGACATCTGATTGTATTTCTGATTATCGAGACACTATATACACATACAATTTTATGTAATATTCAGAGACTTTTAGGTCATCTATACTTTAATCTATCAAAAATACAAAATAACCTCTTTGCCAAATAACATTTTGGGAGATCAGAAAGTATTTGTCGTTTTATTCTTTAAACCTAGAAATACCTTGTATCAAAGTATATTAGTCTAGCAGGTAACAATTCCCTTGGGGAACCATTGAATGGTTTTATACTTTGAAATAACAAGTCAGAAGAAAAGTGATTTCTTGTAGCAAGAGAAACGCAGGTGACAGTTACGAGATTGATGGATAAAGCAAATAAAACGTGAACCTGTATTGAAGTTTGGAACTGCAAAATGAATAAAGCGATTGAGGAATTGACAGATATTAATGCATTATACATTGGAGTAGAAATCATATTTTTTATTACATACCGTAGATGTTTATCAGAGACTTCAAATAGGTTTTTAAAACCCCCATAAACTGTTCCTCCACAGAAAAAAAATTTGTGGTGAAAAGTGGAATTATAATGCGACAACACGTCAACTGAATGTCCATTTTGTCAATTGCCGTTGTCCTCAGTGATATTATAATGGACAGGACACCAAAACTGGCAGCTGAGACCGGCATGAGACATGAAAAGGTAGATCATAACTAGACCTGCCACTGTGGAGTTGTGGATAGGAAAGTCTCCTCATGAGGGAAGTTTATGTCACGTCACCATAGTGGTCAATGTCTAGGTTGGCCACTATATATATTATTTTTTATTTATTGTACGCTATTAATTCCACAGTACTTTCCAGACGTGACCACCACTGTTCCCATTGGGGCTCACAATCTATAGTTCCTATCAGAATGTGATTGGAGTGTGGGAGGAAACCAGAGAACCCAGAGAAAACCCACACAAATATGGGGAGAACATACAAACTCCTTGCAGATGGTGTCTTGGTGGGATTTGAACCCAGGAGTCCAGTGCTAACCACTACTGGAGTGGATAGGCCGCTATAGACATTATGAATATTATCACTTTGCCAGACTAGTTTCTTGAACAAGAGTGCAAACCTTGCCGAAAACTTGTCATACCTGCCTATGTTGGCATTATTTCCAGCCCTTCGTTTGAACAAAGTTGCAATATCCAACAATAAGCTATTACTATATTAAGTATGGGGCGCGTTACATTTCATATTTTGAGGTCCGCTTTAGCAGAAGTAAAAACAAGCATTTCATTTTCTATGAACAAAACGGGCGTGTGCACAAGCCCATGATTTTCATGGGTGGTCCACAAGTGTCCATCTCTCCCGTATGTGTGAAAAGGGACGTCGGATACACGGATGTGTGAAGGAGGTCTAAGTTAGTAAAATAAATAAGTCACAGGGGGGCAAGGGGCCTGGAATGGCTAAAGGCCACATCTCTCTCTAGATAAACAGTTTTATTTTTCTTGACTTCCCGATACACATGAATGCTTGGCCAAACTCTCATGTGTCTGTAAGAGTAAGGCCCTATGGTCATGTCCCCCCCATGAAGACACCACTGCTCTTAATATTACAGTGTAACATGTTTACTCTGTGGAATTACATAAGATGTAAGTTATAATAATGTTATTGTTAAGGTAATATGATAAAAAGTCAAGTTAATGAGAGTTGTAGTGAAGCAAACGGCCTCATGAGGTCACTGGTTCCTCTTCAATAGGATTAGTTTCCCTCAGGTTTGTGAGGGTTTGAGCTCAGTCAGACAGGGCTCTATATAGGAAGCTGTATTTTCTGTTTAGAGAGGAGTGTATAGTTGGAGAGTGGAAAGTGCTTCTCTTCAGAGCAGCCAGATCTAGTGAGCTGTTGTAAAGTACTAGACACATGAACTAAGAGAAATATTAGTGGTGACAGAGGCGAATAATGAAACAAGTGGCCGCAACCTGCAGGCAAGTGGTTCGAGCCTAGAAGTGAGGCCAGTGGTAGTGTGGCGCCCCAGGATCTGGTTGCCACAACAGTGTTGCCCCTCCAAAGGGTTAATGCTGAGCCTGGAGGTAATTGGGGAAGTCTATTGGCCAGTAAGTACCAACATCTAACGCCGTTCCTCACTCAGGCCAGCAGAGGGAGCTCTAAACCTGGAGTTCCAGGGAGCACTTCCTTAAGCCTGACCTGGGGGAGGAGTTAGTCAGTCTGTTAGGGAAGTTCAAGGAGAGAGGAGCTAAGCAGTGAGTAGTGCGGTCTTGTGAGCTGGGGTTTGGAGCTAGGATAGCTCAACCCAGAAAAACAGGAGCCGTAGCGAGGCAAAGAGAAGATCCTAGGGGAGAACTGTCACAACCTGTTCGCCTCAGAGGAACATACTGAAAATTAGACATCGGAGTCTGTGGTTGCCAGGGTGTAAAACCCTTACCTGGTAGCCGAATCCGAAGGGCAGGAGGACTGTAGGTCTCCTGGCCCCCAGAACAATCCGAAGGTACAGCTGCATCACCAGGGCACGGTGTGGACCTCAGCAGGGAAGCATCAGAGAGGGCCTGCGCAGCCTATCCTAGGAGAAAGGGATGAACCACCCGTCCCAGCAGCAAGAGGACCATTGCTAAACACAAAGTGCAGGGTCCTGCAGAAGCAAAAGGGAGAACAGGGAGTAGGCCTCAATACTTGACTGGCCAAGGAGATCACCCCAGTTACTTCCAGGCCGGCCGGATCCCCTTCACCACCTGTGACGGTCTCCCAGGACTGAATTGTTGCACAGTAAAAAGAAAAGAAGGTAAAGAGACTGTTGTTTTTGTCAGTTCTTTTCACTGTCCTGATTAGCCCTGCACCCTTTCCAAGCACCAACGGTTGCCCCGGGGTACCGCTCCACCTGTGGGGAGCAGAACCATCCCAGCTGCTGGTCCATCAGCCCCAGAGGTCCCATCCAGCAGCAGCGGCTCCATAGCCGCATTCCACAGGTGGCATCACGAATAACCTACAAACTCTATTATTGACTACCATCCCCACCACTGCCATATTAGTTGACCCTGCCAGGGTCACGGAGTCGGGCCCCGCCACCACTGACTACCCCCCGGACTAGTCCGGCCCGGCACCGGGTGTCCCAAAGCCCTGTGGTGGGCGAGTCAGTAGCCAGCAAAGAAAAAGGGGACCCTTGAAGTGAAGGGATTTTTCTAGCCAGAACCATAGTGAAAGGACTAAGCTAAGTGACTACGTGCGGTGGCCATAGCATAACATATTGACCCTATAACATATTCTGTGCTGTATGGAAGTTAAGAAAAAGTGTGCTGCCTGCTGTGCTATGTACCAAAGTTGTCTATTCAGTAAAACGTGTATTGGTTTTATCATCTAGTCTAGTGTCCTTATTCCTAGGAAAAAGGAGCTTAAGGAGCTGAAGATGTTCATGGTAATAGCATTATATCACTTACATACACAGCAATCTTCTGTTCCTGTAGTATGTCGGGGCGAGCAAACAAGTGAAGAGACATCCCCTATGACTACCATCACGTGCACTGTTATAGCTCCTCCAAGGAGAGAGTGCAGAATAGCACTGTCAGACAGCTCTAGTAGTAGTAGTAGTATCTTCTGAATAACAAAAGGGTCAGACTTCAAGATTTCCTTATCTACCCTAACATCATCCTTCAGAGAAGGGTCCATTGTTGGATGATCAAGCTGATATCAGCTTGATCATCCAATTTTCATCTACTCACAAATGTAGTTTGCATTACTATATTAAAAGGGTTGTCCGCTACATTTACATTGATGGCCTGTCCTTAGGATTGGTCATCAATGTCTGATAGGCCGAGATCTGACATTATGCACCCCCGCCGATCAGCTGTTCTCAGTCCTGCTTGTTCATACAACCTTCATCTAATCACAAATGTAGTTTGCATTACTATATTAAAGGGTTTGTCCACTACTTTTACATTGATGGCCTACCTTTAGGATTGGTCATCAATGTCTGATCGGCCGGGATCTGACATTACGCACCCCCGCCGATCAGCTGTTCTCAGTCCTGGCGGCAGCAGCAGGCAGCCATAAATGCTCAGCTCTGGCGCTGCTCCGTCTTCTGGTAGTGGTCAATGGAAAAGTAGTAGACAACCCCTTTAATGTGACAAATGCCCAATCTGTGGGCAGCATGTATCAGGCAATCGCTGTATGATCTCAGCCGGGTATGTTTGACTCTGAAACACTGCGGCATTTCATAGAAAAACATACTAAAATACCCACCATCCGCCTGTCCAACTACTCTACAGAGAACATAGGCAGAGTCCTGACAATCCAAGGTAGTGGGCAGGGACAAGCTTCTGAGGACCCACCTGTACGACTAGTCCACAGAATGGTCTCAGTCCACAGCATTTCAGAGTCGAACAAACTTATCTGCGAAAATACAACCAGTTCCTGATACATGCTGCCCATGAATTGGGCATGTATCAGCCGTCAGGTTCATTTTAAGCATGACAAGGCCTGAACGAGGCCCGTGATTCAAAAATTCCATTTTGCTTGCTGGTAAAAGAGATGACAAAACTTCACTTGCACAAATGATAGAAATCGTGACCATAAGTTTTCTCATTAACATTTCACCATGTGATTCATAAACCCTTCATTACAGTTTTATTAACATTTAATACTGTGCTCTTCCAGCTCGGTGTCAGCCAGGTCACTTGTTTTATAAGACTCACAGAGCCGGTATCCTCTTAGGCTTGGGGCATTGGAGTAATCCAAATGTATGAACAATTTTTGATTAATGGTTTTTCAGCTTGAGTGAACAAAAGGTCGTGATAAATGGTACAGCCAGGCTTTATAGGCTTAGGACGGAGAATGTTAAGTTGCACTTCAGGTCATTCTTCATGCTCTCGCAGGACGATGTGTGCAGTTATGTTTGTTCCTTTATCATTACAAATATTGTCCGTTCTTTAGTTTCTGCTGCACATGGATAAATAAGGGCATGTGGAAAATGTAGAAATGTCAGATTAACACTATAGCAGCTTCTACAGACTTTTGACTATTACATTAAGATATCATTAGAAATTAGAAAAAAAAATATAAATAAGTTTTAAGAGTTAGTTCTGTCTGAGAATTTAAGAAATAAAAATACGCTGCAGAAAATGTTATGAAATAAAAAGCATTAATCCCATGCCACTTCTTATTTACCACCAATGTTTATTTATTTTCCCACACTGTTGATGTGCTATGGTTGTGATTCGCCCACCCCAGGGCTATGGGACACCCGCTGTCGGGCCGGACTAGTCCGGGGGTAGTTAGTGGTGGCGGGGCCCGACTCCGTGACCCTGGTGGGGTCAACTAATATGGCAGTTATGGGGGTGGTGATTAATAATAAAGTTTGTGGAAATATTCGTGACGCCACCTGTGGATTGCGACTGTAGAGCCGCCGCTGCTGGATGGAACCTCCGGGGCTGATGGATTAGCAGCTGGGATGGTTCTGCTCCCCACAGGTGGAGCGGTACCCCGGGGCAGCCGTTGGTGCTTATTAAAGTCTATGGTGCTTTGAGAATGGTGCAGTGCAGGGTGAAATAAAGGAGGCAACACCAGGGGGTGCAGTTTCAGGATGTTTACTCACTGTTCCAGGGCTTCAGCACACTGGTGCCTTTGGATTGCTGAAATTCACTGTCAGGGACCTCCGCCGGTCCCGGGTAATTCCTAAGGTAAGTGCCGGTGCACCCTTATTTGTGTCTCCTTCCCCGACTGTCTTCAAGCCTTGACCTTTACAGATAAACTTGTCTCGGCCTCCACCATAGGTTCTGGTCACAAAGGCTTGCCTGGCTGGAATCTTGCCCTCTTCCCAGGGCATCTACGGCGGGTTGTGGCCCAGGGCGCTTGCAACCATCCTGGGCCTCGGTGTTTACTTTTGGAAATGTCTTTCTTCCCTTAGTTTCTAGGGACAGTCCCTGGATGCAGCCTGATCCCTCCACCCGATGTTCTAGTGGAACAGGCCACGAGCTTGAAAGCCTTCCATGGCCCTGGAATCCATTCTTCACTATCTGTGGTGTCACCTGGGCCTAGCTGGGCCCCAGGGTCTCCACCAGGAAGCTTCGCTCTCTGTCACTTTTCTGAGGTATAAACCTCTCTCTCCTTCCAACTCCTCACTCGCCAACTACAACTCACTTACTAACAACTAAACTTGAACTTCCTGACTCTACTCTTACTTTCCTTTGGCTCTTCCCACTTTCCCCGTTGCTAGGCCCCACCCTATGGGAGAAGAGATGGGTCTTACGGACCCCCAGCATGCAGCATGGGGGTAGCTGCCACTATGCCCGGTCCCAAAATATGCCTAGCAATAGTTGTAGCGTGAATTTGCCTGTGAACTGGCGTTTACCCTTGTCCTTACCCAGGATGGGACATCACACCTCTGGTTGGGGTGCAATGTCCCTGTGGCGACGGAAGCCTCAGGGGCGCCATAGTTGCATATGACCACTGCAGACAATCAGTGGTATCAGTGGTGATGCTTAAAGGGTCTATCTGTAAGGGGCACATGCACGTAGGTATTAGTGTGTTTGGTTCCTCTGGGTTTTCATGTGATGTTATAATCTTCAAATGTTTTCCACTTAGCCGCCAACTCTCAGAGGATACATGAACCCTAGATATAAAGCAATGGCAAGAAAAGATTCAGCTCCATTTATAAAAATAAACTGAACTTTCCTGGTGGAACGGAACTCGTGCAACATATAAATAGTAGGTAGCAGGTACAAAACTTGTTGTTCACATCTTCTGCGTTGCACAGAGGAAGCAGCACTATGATCAAAATTGTTAGTAACAACATTTCAGCAATACGGCATAGCTGATTTGAATACTCTATTTCTACTAACTGTCCTTCTTAGACCAAACAACCCATTTCCGTGCAGTATCCATGCCCTAACCTGGCTAGTCCAGTAATTCTTCACTAAAACTTCCAGGTCCGGCCTACACACTGCCTCTTTAGGACCACTTCGCCTGTGCTGTCTCAGGGCTTCCCCAAACCCACAGCTCTACATCCTGGGGTTCCAGGTCATACCCACTGCTGCTTAGCTTTTCATCCTTGTTTGCTCCATTCCGCAGGAATTTTGATGTTCTGGCCGTATTAAGATCCAGTCTGCCAGTTTATCCAGTATAGTTACAAGGCTTGCTACCTCATAAAAAGTCTTTCTTGCACACACACCCAGTATGTAGCCTCGTCTGTCACACCCCTCTGACTGGCTTCACTTTACAACTAACTGCTGATTCCTCTAACGAGGAAGCAAATCTATTCTTACTCCCCAAAACTACTGCCATCTCCAGAGCTAGATAACTATTAACTCTTCTGTGTTCTGCATGTACACAGTTACTCTCATTTTTCAAAAACAAGTGCCTAGAGGAGCATTAACCACAATTGCATCAAACATCAACATTTGGAAAATGTAGCAATACAGCACATATCAGCACTATAAGGTCTTCAGGAGGGTAATACTTCTCTTTCTATGCTCTTACATGTCCACAATCTTTTTCCCTTTGTTGAGATATATATATTGTGAGCAAAAAGAGGATCAAACATGGATAAATAATGGTATGTAAAGGGCCACTCAGGATAAAGTTATACAAAAAAGAGGAGGTTCTGAGTTTTAATAGGCCATGCATAATCAATGAGTAGAAAGTGCAACAATATTAATGCAAAATATTTATTTAGAAAAATATAACATGAAGCACTTACATTTTACATAAGACCATAATAATACAGATAGGTGAATAAAAATACAGAGTCAAATTATCCCTGTTAAGGACCTCAGCAGCAAGAAAGTATATATATAGAAGGGTATGGCTCAAGTCGCCCTGTATGTGGTCTATGGATCAAGTCATGCATACAAATCTCCACATAGAAGACCCAGAGAGATTTCCAAGTGGGGAAGAAAATAAATCCAGCCCTACAAAGAGGGACCAAGCTTACCCATATATGAAGTATAAGTGTCACCGCTGTAAGAGGTCCTATGGGGAAGGAGGAAAGCCCCGACGCGTTTCGCAATGCTTCCTCGGGGGGCTGTTTTTTGTATATATATTGTGAGGTAGCGGCGTTTCTTGGGCAAAAACGTGAGGCAGTGAGGCAGCAGCGTGTTCACACCAACAGTCTATTTATTGTTGCAGCATAAATAGATCCAATTTCCAACAATCAAAGTCTCTTCCGGATCACAGCCGGGGCATATAGACAAATCCTTGGTATAAAAAGTCTTGTTACCTTAGGACCCCGTTAACCGCAGGGGTCTTGTTAAGGTTTCCCTAGGCTCACACTCTTGGCCTGTGTTCACTCCACACAGAACCAGCTCAGCTCACACAGAATGTGGTAGCTTCATCAACCCTGGCTCTCAACTAAGACACACCCTGATGTGCTCTGCCAGATTTAAACTAAAATGCTAGACATAAGGATTGCTACAAAACCTGGACTGGGAGGAGGGATCTGTCTCACTGTTACCCTTTGTGCTATAGTCCCCGTAATAGCAAACTCAGAGGGTTTCCAGACACATTCTGGGGGACACATAGCGGTCTTCAAATATTACCCTTGTCACTGCCTCACATATCCCCCCCCTCAGTTCAAACGGGCGGGGTTGAACTTTTGCCCACATATAGGAACCTCTGGGCAGGGCATCCGCATTGCCCTGCAACCTACCAGCCCGGTGTTCCACAGAAAAGTGAAAGTTCTGCAAGGAGAGAAACCACCTGGTGACTCTAGCATTTTTCTCCTTAGCATTCCTCATCCAGACCAAAAGGGAGTGGTCTGTCACCAGGCGAAAGTGTCGCCCCAGCAGGTAGTAGCCTAGGGATTCCAGAGCCCATTTTATGGCCAGGCACTCCTTCTCCACTATGCTATAGTTATTCTCTGCCGGGGTGAGTTTTCTACTCAAATAGGTGACCGGATGCTCTTCTCCATCTACCTCCTGGGACAGAACCGCACCCAGACCCACCTCAGAGGCATCTGCCTGTACTATAAACTCCTTTTGAAAGTCAGGGTTAGCAAGGACAGGCTGACCACATAGGACTACCTTTAGCGCCTGAAAGGCTTCCTCTGCTTGTGTATTCCAGTGGACTATGACCGACTTCTTCCCTTTTAAGAGATCAGTCAAAGGCGCCGACCTTCCAGCAAAATTGGGTATGAATCGTCGGTAATACCTGATTATACCAAGAAAGCTCTTACCTGTTTTGTGGTAAGGGGACGAGGCCAGTTTTGAATGGCTTCGATTTTGTTTACTTGTGGCTTGATAACCCCTTGGCCTATCACATACCCCAAGTAACGGGTTTCTTTGAGACCCATAGTACATTTGTTTGGATTCGCTGTCAGACCAGCAGCTCTGAGCGAATCCACTACCGCTTGTACCTGAGATAGGGGGGTGCTCCAGTCACTGCTATAGATGATGATGTCATCCAAATATGCGGAGGCATACAGTTGATGGGGTTCTAACACTATGTCCATTAACCTCTGAAACATGGCCGGAGCCCCATGTAAACCAAATGGCAAGACGACATAGTGATAGAGCCCCCCTGGCGTGACAAAAGCGGTCTTTTCTTTTGCCGCCTCTGTCAGCGGCACCTGCCAGTAACCTTTAGTGAGATCGAGAGTCGTGAAGTACTGGGCCCGTCCCAGTCTCTCTATCAGCTCATCGACCCTGGGCATGGGATACATATCAAATTTGGAAACCTCATTTAACTTTCGGAAGTCATTACAGAATCTTAAAGAACCGTCTGGTTTCGGGATCAGCACAATGGGACTGGCCCATTCGCTCGTGGACTTTTCAATAACCCCCAGTTGGAGCATCTTTTTTACCTCCTCCGCAATGGCTTGCCTACAAGCCTCTGGTACCCGGTATGGCCTCAGGCGTACCCTTACTTGAGGCTCGGTGACAATATCATGGTGGATTACGGTTGTTCGGCCGGGTAGGCTTGAGAACACATCCGTATTCCGCTGCACTAACCTCCGAGATTCCCGTCTCTGCTGTTTTGAGAGAGAATTCCCTATCCTCACTCCCGATTCATCATCAGGGGACTCCTCCTTGGTTGTTGTCAAGGCACCTGAAGAGGTTAGGTCCAACATTACGTCAGTCACCATACATTTTCTGTCTTTCCACGCCTTTAGCAGGTTTACATGGTATATTTGCTCTGGTTTTCTTCTCCCTGGTTGATACACCTTATAGTTTACGTCCCCTACTTTCTCCCGGATCTCATAGGGACCTTGCCATTTGGCTAAGAACTTACTTTCTGCGGTCGGAATTAGAACTAAGACACAATCCCCCGGTTTAAAAGACCTGACGGAGGCCTTTCTATTATACTGACTACTTTGGGCCGCCTGAGCATCCAGCAAATGCTCTTTAACAATGGGCATTACTGCCGTGATACGATACTGCATACCCATAACATATTCAACCGTGCTTTTGTGAGGGGTGGGCTCCTGTTCCCAAGTTTCTTTAACAATATCCATCAGTCCCAGCGGATGCCTGCCATACAGTAACTCAAATGGCGAAAACCTGGTGGAAGATTGTGGGACCTCATGGATAGCGAACATTAAATAGGGCAATAACATGTCCCAATCTTTCCCCTCTTTGGAGACCACCTTTTTCAACATAGCCTTCAGAGTTTTATTGAAACGTTCCACTAGACCATCAGTCTGGGGATGGTACACTGATGTGCGTAGCTGCTTGTTCTGAAGGAGTTTGCAAAGTTCCTTCGTAATTTTGGACATAAAGGGAGTGCCCTGATCGGTCAGGATTTCTTTGGGTAACCCCATGCGACAGAACATAGCAAACAACTCCCGAGCAATAAGCTTCGCCGAGGTGTGACGCAGTGGAACGGCCTCTGGATAACGCGTCGCGTAATCCATCACTACCAGGATGTGCTGGTGACCACGGGCTGATTTTACAATGGGTCCAATCAGATCCATAGCAATTCGCTCAAAAGGCACCTCTATAATGGGTAAAGGTATCAGAGGACTACGGAAACGGTGCGTGGGTGCGGTCAACTGACAAATGGCGCAGGACTCACAGAACCTCTTAATTTCTGCGCCGACCCCTGGCCAGTAAAACCGCTGAAACATGTGTTCCCGCGTTTTCTCTTCACCTAGGTGCCCACTCATCAGGTGGTTATGAGCCAATTCGAAGGCCTGACGGCGGTACGGCTGAGCGACCACCAACTGTTCCACTATTTCCCCCCGGATTTTATCAACCCGATAGAGCAACTTTCACTTTAGAGCCATGTAAGGAGTTTCCAGCTTGGCACCAGGCCGCTGGGGAAACCCATCAATTACCTGTACATTTCCACGTCCAGGAGCCAATGTGGGGTCCCGGAGCTGAGCTGTTCCAAAATTATCTGGAGACACGTTCAACTCTGGGATTGCCTCGGGTGGCTCAACCTCTCCTGCCATTACCTCTAGGGGGAACCTAGCAGGGTTACACTCTTTCCCTATACTGGAGACCCCTATGACAGGTATCCCTGAGTCGGGATCGTCTGGTTCAGGGCCTGGTTCTATCATACACCTCGGAGGGCTGGGTCGCCTCCCACATAATGTCCAGAACAGGGGCAAGTCTCTTCCCAAAATAACATCATATGGAAGACTTTTCATCACCCCCACTTCATGTTGAACCTCTCCACATGAGGTAGCAATAGTGACCCTTTCCATAGGGTATTCACGTAGGTCTCCATGTATACAAAGTACCCCTACGTTATGTCCCGTGGGGTTTTCCCCGGAGACCAAGAAGGCAAGTACAAGAGTCACTACACTTCCTGAGTCCAACAAAGCCTCTGCTGTATAGCCATTAACACGTACTGTGCAGAGATGGGGCTCCTCTCACATAGTAACAGTGCTTACGGCACAAACAGTATGGGCATACATTGATTCCCGGTGGGCGTACCGGCAGTCCATGAGTTCTGATGTGAGTGGGCACTGTGCCATCATATGCCCCAGCTGATGGCACCGCCAGCACATAACAGCAGAGGTGTCCCTGTTTCGGGTGTCCAACTTTGGTGAACCGGGACACCGGCTGACCTTAGTCTGGGGTTTACTCTCTGCCAGGGTTGAAGATGGGGCAGCACCCGAGGAGGGACGGGAATCTTTCACCAACTGTGAAGGGGGCGTATCCCTATGGAGTGCCCGCCGTGAGGCAGAGTCCCGGACCAACTCCTGGGTAGCTGTGTAGCGTTCCACCAAATTCACTAGTTGGTCTAGGGTACCGGGATCCCCCTGGCCCACCCACCGTTGAATGGGGGCTGGCAAAGTCCGCACAAATCGTTCAATCACCACCCGCTCAATCATCTGTCCGGGGTTCAAGGTCTCCGGCTGGAGCCATTTTTTCACAAGGTCCAGTAAGACATGGGCCTGTGAGCGTGCAGGTTTTCCCTCCACAAAGAACCACTGATCCACTCGCTGGGCCCGGAGTTAAGTGTTAACCCCCATTCGTGCAAGGATCTCACCTTTCAGTGTGCTGTAGTCCTTGGCATCCTCCATACTGAGATCCAGGTAGGCTTTTTGGGGTTCACCTACCAAGAATGGGGCCACGACATCAGTCCAACAGTCGATAGACAATTTCTCTCGCTCAGCGGTCCTCTCAAACACGGAGAGAAAGGCTTCTGGGTCGTCTTCTGCACTCATCTTCGTAAGTGCCGCCCTTACTCTGTCCTGAGCCGCAGGAGGGACTGGATGACCTGAAGTTACCGCTGGGAGTGCATCTCGCAGAGCTGCAAGCTGCGGAGTCAACAAGCTGTTTATCTCCTGTTGCTGAACTAACGCCCGCTGCAGCTGGGCATTGGTTTGTTGCTGCTGAGCATTAGCTTGTTGCTGCTGAACATTAGCCTGTTGCTGGTGAGCATTAGCCTGTTGCTGTTGTGCACTGGTTTGTGCAAAAGCCTGCTGTAGTTGAGCACTAGACTGGGCCAGCTGCTTTACAAGATCCTCCATGGTGACTGCTGAGTTAAACTGTAACTTTGCAGGCTTGATCATAAACATGTGGAAACTGGGTTGTTGCCCCTAGCAACCAGGCTGCAATGCCTGCAAGCTTCGTGGACCTGCCGATCCACCGCAAACAGTCAGTAAAAAAAAAAAATATTCTTTTTTTTTTTTTTTTCCAGGGAAGTACATCTTAGGCCATTGCCCTTAACAACCAGGCTGCCATGCCCGCATTCTCCACCATAATGTGAGGTAGCGGCGTTGCTTGGGCTAAAATGTGAGGCAGCAGCGTGTTCACACCAACAGTCTATTTATTGTTGCAGCATAAATAGATCCAATTTCCAACAATCAAAGTCTCTTCCGGATCACAGCCGGTGCATATAGACAAATCCTTGGTATAAAAAGTCTTGTTACCTTAGGACCCCGTTAACCACAGGGGTCTTGTTAAGGTTCTCCTAGGCTCACACTCTTGGCCTGTGTTCACTCCACACAGAACCAGCTCAGCTCACACAGCATGTGGTAGCTTCATCAACCCTGGCTCTCAACTGATACACACCCTGATGTGCTCTGCCAGATTTAAACTAAAATG
The DNA here is from genome assembly GCF_048569485.1 of Anomaloglossus baeobatrachus. Lineage (NCBI taxonomy): Eukaryota > Metazoa > Chordata > Amphibia > Anura > Aromobatidae > Anomaloglossus > Anomaloglossus baeobatrachus. The sequence continues at coordinate 97,552,290 of NC_134358.1, forward strand.
CTAGACATGAGGATTGCTACAAAACCTGGACTGGGAGGAGGGATCTGTCTCCCTGTTACCCTTTGTGCTATAGTCCCCGTAATAGCTATAGCAAACTCAGGGGGTTTCCAGACACATTCTGGGGGACACATAGTGGTCTTCAAATATTACCCCTGTCACTGCCTCACAATATATATTATATATATATATATATACCAGCAGAGGATGGAGGGTGTGTGTAATCAAGTGCAATAATAACCCAAAGGAAGTAAGCACCATGTTACAATACACAACTAAATTTAAATGCAGCCTGCTACCACCCTCTTTCACCTACCCATTGCTCCTAGTGCAGGTCATTGGATCGAAGAGCCCCGACATGTGTTTCGCGTGGGCTTCCTCAAGGGACTGTGGAGAATCCAAAGCCCCTCGAGGAAGCCCACATGAAACGCGCATTGGGGCTTTCTGATCCAACAACCTGCACTAGGCGCAATGGGTGAATTTAAATTTAGTTATGTTTATTGTTACATGGTATTTACTTCCCTTGAGTTAATATAGCACTTGATTACATACAACCTCCCTCCTCTGCAGGCATACCACTCCGTACATATAAGTGCTGGTTCATCTGTTCCACTATTTATATCTACCTGAGTCTGAGTTCACCTATTTATGTAATTAGTTGTGTTTTATGCCATTATAATTATGTAATACAAATTACTTTTATATGGATCTATGTCTCCAAGTGCTATTTGTAGGACTTTATATATCTTCCTCTTGATTACATTGGGGTTCAGGTCTGGAGATTGGGTTGGCCATGACAATGTTTTGATGTAGTTGTCCTTCTTGATTCATACGTTCTTTGTAAAGTTTAATCTGCCCAATTCCAGCCCAATTTCTAGAGTAAGGTAATCTTCTCTGATGAGTCTAATTTTCAGCTTTGCCCAACACCTGGTGGTCTAATGGTTAGACGGGGACCTGGAGAGGCGTACAAGCCACTGTGTCTTGCACCCACTGTGAAAATTGGTGGAGGATCGGTGATGAACTGGGGATGCTTCAGTAAGGCTGGAATTGGGCAGATTAAAGTTTGCGAAGGATGTATGACTCAAGCCGCATACAAGGTTATCCTGGAAAAGCAATTGCTTCTTTCTGCTCAGGCAATATTCCCCAACTCTGAGGACTGTTTTTTTCAGCAGGACAATGCGCCATGCCACACAGCTAGGTCAATCAATGTGTGGATGAAGGACCACCAGATCAAAACCCTGTCATGGCCAACCCAATCTCCAGACTTGAACCCTATTGAAAACCTCCGGAATGTAATCAAGAGGAAGATGGATAGTCACAAGCCATCAAACAAAGAAGAACTGCTTAAATGTTTGCACCAGAAGGTCACCCAAAAGCAGTGTGAAAGGCTGGTGGAAAGCATGTCAAGACGCATGAAAGCTGTGATTAAAAATCATGGTTATTCCACAAAATATTGATATCTGAACTCTTCCTGAGTTAAACCATTATTAGTACTGTTATTTCTAAATGATTATGACCTTATTTTCTTTGCATTAGCTGAGGTCTGAAAGCAATGCATTTTTTGTTATTTTGACCATTTTCAGAAATAAAATACAAAATTTATTGCTTGGAAATTCGGAGATGTTGTCAGTAGTTCATAGAATAAAAAAACAATTTACATTTTACTCAAAAATATACCTATAAAGGGAAAAATCAGAGAAACTGACAATTGTGCAGTGGTCTCTTAATTTTTGCCAGAGCTGTATATATATATATATATATATATATATATATATATATATATATTCATTCATCAAAACTTATGAATAATTTCTATTTACAAAGGTATCCAAACGTCAAATTATCAGTCTGAAATCCTGGCAGCACCACTTCCAGTTTATGGGGTCAAGTTTCTTGAGTTAAGAAGTTATCAGTGCTCTGCGTGAAGGCGGCTGACTGACTAGCTTATCTGAACAGCTAAGTCAACCACCTTCATCGTTCATGCATGGGTCGTCACAAAGAATATTCAAGCTTAGTCATCGCTTTTTTTTTTCAGTGAATGTAGAGATTCTGAACAGTTAAGCGGGCTTTACACACTGCGATATCGGTCCCGATATCGCTAGTGTGGGTACCCACCCCCATCTGTTCCGTGTCATGGGCAAATCGCTGCCCGTGCCGCACAACATCGCCCAGACCCGTCACACATACTTACCTGCCCGGCGACGTCGCTGTGACTGGCTAACCGCCTCCTTTTTAAGGGGGCGGTCCGTGCGGCGTCACAGCGACATCACTGAGCGTCCGCCCAATAGCAGCGGAGGGGCGGAGCTCAGCGGGACGTAACATCCCACCCACCTCCTTCCTTCCGCATAGCGGCTGGGAGGCAGGTAAGGAGAGGTTCCTCGTTCCTGCGGTGTCACACAGAGCGATGTGTGCTGCCGCAGGAACGAGGAACAACCTCGTTACTGTTGCAGTAACGATTTTTGAGAATGGACCCCCATGTCACCGATGAGCGATTTTGCACGTTTTTGCAACGATGCAAAATCGCTCATTGGTGTCACACGCAACGGCATCGCTAATGCGGCCGGATGTGCGTCACCAATTCCGTGACCCCAACGAGTTCGCATTAGCGATGTCGTAGCGTGTAAAGCCCCCTTTACTCAATGGTCAGTATCTAGGTATATGGAGAATGATAACTCTTGAGAGTGGATAAAGGGATATTGTTCTTTATATATCATATATAAGATATAGCTGTATGAAAACACTGAATGATAGTCCCACTTTCAAAAGGACTTGTCACCAGGACAAAAAGGTGTTCTTTTTTTTCCGGGGGGACTCCTATTCTGTTTTTATTTATTTATTAATTTTAAATCTGCCATACTTTTCCAGAGTTTGGGCCTTTTTATTTAGTGCTAATTTTTATGGTTTTTAGCAAGGTGATGTTGCTCATAGGTTGATTATACAAAGCAGCCTAAGACACGCCCCCAGGGAATTAATGAGCCGCACCCCCTTGATAAAAATGAACACTAAATACAATGGTTCATATATCTGGAAATGCATGTCAAATGTAATAATTAAAAATAGCAAAAAAAGCATAAACAGAATATGCGAGTAGCAGCAGGAATAAAACAAGAGGAAAACTGTCCACTATTGTCCTGATGACAGATTCTCTTCATTCTGAATAGTAATACTTAGGGTACGGTTCCACTTGTGCATAGCTTCCGATGTGAGAGTGACGTGCTCACGGGGTCTGGTGGGTTATTTGTTACTGGGCTGGTGTCGGTTTGGGTTGTCACAGCAGCCTGGCCCGGTTCCGGTACCCTGGCGGCGTCAATAAAGATGGGGATGGGGATGATGGAGGGAGTTATTCGTGATGCCACTTGTGGTATGTGGCCAGTTATTAGTCGCCACTGCAGGAGGTCTCTCTTCTGGGGCAGATGGTGACACAGTTTTGGTGTTGCAGCTCTCCACAGGTAGAGCTAGGCCCCAGGAAGGATGGAAGTGATAGTCTCTCTGATTTCACTTTGGGGTGCAGGACGCCGGTAATAACTGGTCGACACAGGGGGCTGTAGTTTCCTTTACCTTTACTTAGCAGTTGTTCACACAGGCCCGGGAGTCTGTTCCAGAAGATGATGGGGTCCGGTCACCCTGGAAGCAATGAGGGGATTCTCCCTGCCAGGTGCATTGGAGGCCTTCCTTGTGGCGCTATGTGTGTGAATCTCTGTGGCTTGGAGACGCACAGTGACCCTCTCCTAGTTGTTGTTTGTCCTTACTCTTATGGCGGGCAGCGCAAGACGGTCCTGGGCACCGCCTGTGTAGCTGCGGCCTCGGGCTCTTTTGTGCTGCTTTACTTTTGGGCATTCTTTGGCCAGGGAACTTGAAATCTTCTGCCCTCCGGGCTTCACTGATGGGGCTTTAGCACCCACCAATCGAGGACCCCGGTGTCTTGCTACTGCGTCCTGGTCCTGGGAGAGTTTGGGAGACAGCTCTACTCAACTGAAGTGTCTCTCTTCCTTTTCTTGTGTGTGTCTGTGTAACCCTTCCTCCAGGCCAGTATCCTTGGGAAGCTTTCCTCAAAACGCGTCCTTGAGCTCCTATGACGCCTTTGACTATCAGGTCATCACAGGGTATTGTGCAATCTGCCCTTCTGTATAGTATCCACCTCCTCCTTGGTTATGGGTCCCCAACTACATGTCGTTGCCTACATCAGCCAATTAAAGTCCTAGGTACACTCTGCACCAAATCCACAAGATGCACCAGTGGGCGGCCTGAGTGGAATAGGGTCGCCCACTTGGGGGGGTTGGTTGGGGAGGTCAGGAGTGTCAGTCAGTTGAGTTGAGTTGAGTTGAAGTGGAAGTTGGAGTTCGAGTGAAGGAGAGAGGAGGTCAGGAGCCGGGCTCCTTGGAAGTAACTAGGTTGCAGACGTCGGTCTGGGCCTAGTAGGAGCTGGACCCCCGGTCGCAGGGGATCGTGACAAGGGGCACGGAACTGTCGAGAAGGACAGCCGGCGGCCTTGTACCATCACCGCACTGGGACCAGGGCACGATGGGGTACGTGGACCATAGGTCAGGGAGTAGCTTCAGGCAACCTGACAATTGACCCGACGAGAATGGAGCCTTCAAAATCCGCTCTCCACCTGCTCCAAAATCGGGGTACTAGCGCACTGAGGGGGATAGGACTTTCCATGAAAATGGTCCAGGAAATCGCAAGCGTGAACTCTGAGAGCAAGCTCCCACAGTTAGACACATTGGCGAGCGGGACCCCACTAGTTTTACGATACCGGGGCCAACAAAGTAGTGAATTAAGTGCCAGGAGGACGGTCACAGATCACCAGGCAACACCATCGGGGACAGGACCCAAACTAGCTGCCCTCAGCAGCAGCTGTGTCCAGAACTTTGGTTTACCAAGTTGTCAGTGTCAGCTTTATGGACTGTGTGAGTACGAAAGTGTCCCTCTTCACTCTCCACGGCACCCCCAAACACCATCACCGAGTCCCGGGGAATTTCCCCTACCTGTGGAGGGTTTTAACACCTGGCTGCCCATTCGATCACCCCCGGGTACTCCCAACTGCAGCGGTGGTACTCATAGTTACCACATACCACTGGTGGCATCACGAACTCTATAATCCCCTGTAAATATCCCTCTTCATTTGAGAGGCCACACGACCTCTGGGTCTGGATGCCCCTCGAGCCTCCGTGGATCCGTATCCGAGCAGCCCCGGTTGCTGACACGGGGGCGCCACACTCCCCCTACTGGCGCAGAGTTAGGAAATGTTGAATGTGGTATACCTAACATGAGAAACCCCCTCTTTGCCTCCATGCATAGGGCAGCACTACTGTGGCTCCAAGACCCAGGGGTGCTATAAGAGCATCAGAAGTTATATGCTAATGATCCTCTGGTGCGAGCGTGAGCCGAGGGTCATGTGACTGTGATCTAATCTTGCGATCATATCACAACTGCAGAAAAAAGGGAGGGAGCACTTTCTCTCCATCTCCTCCTCTGCCTGTCTCTGCATACATTACACTACAGTCGGATGACATGCAAGTGCAGTGCGATGTTTTACACACTCCCATAGACTTCTATGGGAGTGCGTGAGCAAAGACTCGCTGCCAAACGCACCCTGCTGTGATTAATTTCTCACTCCAATATGGCATGAGAAATCAATCACAGATGGACACAGCCCCATACTTTGTCACTGGAGTGAGAACAATCTGATGTTTTATCGGATTGCACTCGTCCGTGCAAAACACAAGTAGAACCGTACCCTTAGGGGTACTTTGCACGCTGCGACATCGCAAGCTGATGCTGCTATGCTGAGTGCGATAGTCCCCGCCCCCGTCGCAGCTGCGATATCATTGTGATATCTGCCGTAGCGATTATTATCGCTACGGCAGCTTCACATGTACTCACCTGACATGCGATGTCGCTCTGGCCGGCGAACCGCCTCCTTGTTAAGGGGGCGGGTCGTGCACCGTCACTGCGACGTCACGCGGCAGGCGGCCAATAGGAGTGGAGGGGCGGAGATGAGCGGGATGTAAACATCCCGCCCACCTCCTTCCTTCCGCATATCCTACGGGAGCCGCGGTGACGCAGGTAGGAGATGTTCCTCGCTCCTGCGACTTCACACACAGCGATGTGTGCTGCCGCAGGAACGAGGAACAACATCGGACCGTCGCGTCAGCGTAATTATGGAATTCGCCGATGCTACACCGATGATACGATTACGACGCTTTTGCGCTCGTTAATCGTATCATCTAGGATTTACACACTACGATATCGCCTGCGATGCCGGATGTGCGTCACTTTCAATTTGACCCCACCAACATCGCACCTGCGATGTCGTAGTGTGCAAAGTACCCCTTAGGCTATGTGCCCATGGGGAAAAGTGTTCTGCAGTTATATCTGCAGGACATTCCGCAGGATCTCCCAGAAAACCGCAGCACAACTTTGTCTGTTTCCATGCTGCGGTTTATTTGTGGAATGTGCTGCGGATATGGTGCGGACATTCTGCATTGAGGATACAGTACCATGGCTTCGGTACTGCATCCTAATTGCAGAACAAGTGCTGAGTGATCGGGGCGTTCATACCTCCATCATGCAGCACTTCTCTCCCATCTCCGGCTGTGTTTACACTGTGAAGGAGAAGGTGGGCGGGCCTAGCTCCGGCTGTCACATGACCGGAGCTCGTGCAGGCCCCGCCCACCTCCTGCTTCCTGCTCCTGTGCACCGAGGGAAAATGACCGGGTGTCTGCTATCAAGGCAGGTAAGTATGGGACCAAGGCAGGAGATTTCCGCAGGTAATGCCGCAGGAATAATTGACATGCAGTTATGTGCGGCTGCAGGACATCCGCAGTATATTCCGCAACCGCACATTCCGCAGCGTGGACACAGCACTCCCCATGTCCCATAGGATAACATGGGGAGTGTCTGTACATGCTGAAACCTGCGGATTTATCTGGAAAATCCAGATAAATCCGCAGGTTTTCCGAGGCAAAATCCGCAGAAGCAAGCTCCAGTGGGCATAGGGCCTTACACAGACTCTTGTTTATTCATCCTAATGATATTATTGGAGCTTTGATTACACTTTTAACATGGAGCCTGGGGGAAGAGGGAGCTAAATATATTTTATAGGCAATTTATAAACCTTTTTATGAACAGCTTTCTTTTCCTGTAGTTATGTATACTTATTGAGCATTGTGGTTATTTAACACTTCACCCACTAAAAGCAACTGGTAAGTGGCAGAAAAGCTTTTTCTTTTTATTACTATCATTATCCACACTTTACTTCTGTTTCTATTTCTCTATTATTTTTTAACTTTAAGAATCACTTCCTCACTAAATAAAACTATTGTGTGGATTTCTCAAGACCATTCGAGCCATTAATTTAATTTATTAGGAATGTTTGCCTTTATTGTGTTACAAATCATCTACATTCCATTTTTCCAGCCATTAGTAAATGAAAACAAAATCTTTCCATAATTTACTGAGATCTCCCCATGTACGGCATCCATTGTTCTGGGTAACTAATTGCTTTATGGACGGCACATTTTTATTCTGTGGATTCATCTCGCCACTCTCCGAGCTTGTAATGCGTTATTTATCCAAATTGAATTACATTTCTGTTATGTCTTCTCGGCTGAAATGATCATAATTCAGCAAATCAATCAAATTCACATTAAACTAAATTATAAAACGGCTGAAGATAAATTACCAAAGCAACGGCCATTTATTGGCTGCATTTGTGTTTATTATGAAACTTTTCTTGCAGTGTTAAATATTTTAATCTACAGATATAATCTGTATTATATGTTATATTTAAAATAGATTTTATGTTTCAAAATAAATGTAAAATAAAGGTTTAAATACACAGAAATGCCCTTTAATGCACAGAAGTTCCCTCTACTACTCAGAAATGCCCTTGAAGGCTACTTTCTCACTGCAATTTGCCTTACATTCAGTGATCCTGTTGGGGCATCCGTCCGAACTGCCCCTCCTCCACCCTGCAAAATGTGTTTCAGACGCATGTGCCGACATGGCCATTTACTGTAATGGAGCAAGTACGTTAGCGTGTCCTCTGTTTTGTACCATTTTCGTGCATATACGTTTTCTGCAGACGGACACCCGAACGTAGTCGACTACATCAAAGGCCCTGTTGGCGCATGCATCTGAAATATGTTTTGCAGGTGGGAGAGGGGCAGTTTGGATGGATGCCCTGACGGGTCCACTAAACGTAAGGCAAAACGCAGAGTGAAAGAAGCCTTATACATAAAATTTAAAGCCTCAAGCGCAAAGATTTGTCAATCAGTACACATCTTACATAACATGGGATATGCCAAGGCCAACTGGGAGGCCCATATCTAATGAAGTATGATTTAGGCCTCATTCACAAGGTCGTAATTAAACAAGTACGTGTAAAAAAAATAATACCAGTGTCATCAACATTCTAATTAGTTTATTATCCATGTGTCCTTTTTTATTATCAGTGTCATCAGGGTTCTTCCCGGATGGATCTTTAACTAAATAAAGTAGAAAGCTTCTCCTAAGGCCCCCTTCACACGTCAGTGATTCTGGTACGTATGTTGCAGTTTTTATATGTACCAAAATCACGGACATACACAGACCCATTAAAATCAATGGGTCTGCACACACATTAGTGATTTCTAACAGACGTGTTTCCATGTGACACAAACACATGTCCGTGTGCTCCGCATGGAGATATGTCTGTGTTTTTCAGGGATCACTGATGTCCCACAGACCACACGATGATGTGATGCATGAAATATGCATTATAAAAACACATACATTTAAAATAAAAAGCTTTTTAAATGCACTTGTCTCCAGCGACGCTGTCTTCAGCCGCTGCTATCTCCTGCTTCCAGGGCGGCTAATTATGCTCATGCATACTCACTGCACAGCCGACCCGGAAGTAGCTGCAGAGGGGAGACAGCAGCGGCTGGACACAGCATTGCAGGAGATATCATCACCACAGACAGCAGCGGCGTGAACAGGTGAGTATAAGTGCCTGTATTATCATGGCTAGAACACGTGTGCCAAAATCATGGCACACGGAGGGACATACGTAATTTTATCACGTCGGTGAAAAACGTGTGTGTCTTTCACTGATGTGTGAAAGAGGCTTAAAGCAGCATAATGAAAAGGTGACTTTCCAGGAGCCCTCTGAGTCTTTATAATACCAATACACAAGAGGGATTCAGGAGTTAAAATAACTTTAACCCCTTCTCAACCTTGGACGTAACTGTACGTTCAAGGCCATGTCTGTCCATTCAATGCGGACTTGCGGCAAGTGTGACGCCCTGGGCAAGCCAGGGGTCACAGGTCATGACACCACCACACCCTACACCCCGGATAGGTACACCGAAGCTACCCAAAAATCCTTGTTGCCTTCCTCCAGGGGCTGATGTTCACACCAGGGGGTGCGCCAGGCGGTTGGCTCCGCCCACCGATGAGTTCACAGTCCTGGAGGCGGGAAAACTAGGTAGATGAAGAAAGAGTTTAGTGAGAGTTGGAGAAGGAAGTGGTAGAGGAGCAAGAGAGAGGAGTAAAAGTGGAAGAGAAAGTGACAGTTGAGGAAGCCTGAAGTTGGTCCGGGTGCGTGCCCCGGACTGAGACAGCAAGGTCAGCAGACGGCGGTGACCGTCTGCAGGAGAGGCTGATCGGAGGTTGCTGAAAGGACCGTGGACGGGTGGTGGCCCGGCGGTACCGGAACGGTATACGAAGAGAAGCCAGCACCATTGGCAGGGGCCTTTCGGATCCCAGCAAGGCTAGGAGTCGCCGTGAATTTGCCAAATCCGTCAGTGAAGGGGACCTCCTGGGTCACCCAACAGCTAAGTCCCGATTGAAGGCAACAGTCCAACCTAGGAGAGAGACACCGCCACCGCCAAGGCACCAGTTTCTCAGGGCCAGCGCCTGCAGGCAAAGAGGGGCTCCGCCGGCCCATATCCAAGCCGGGGAGCAGGTTACCGGTGGGAACCCATCGCTACCAACATAGACTTAGGTGCAGGAAAAGGGACCGTCACCTTTAACTACTGGGGAAAAGCAACAGCAGCCGTCCGTGGGAACCGTCTTTCCAGCCGTGTGTTTTACCGAGAACTGTGTCCCCATCTCAGGCTGATTGAGTACCACAGTGCCGTGAGGCACAGCGCTGCCCCCACGTCCCTGCACCCCACCAAGCCCTGCACCGGCCCCGCCATCCCTCATCCCCCACCTCATCACTGGGCCCCGGGACAACCACCCCCTACCCACGGAGGGGAGAACCAACAACTTTGCTGCTCCCTGTCACCGCTCCCGGGATCCCCATACAGAGCAGCGGTGGTGTCCACACAATCACCACAACCGTGGGTGGCGTCACGGACAATAAACTATCCCAAAAACCAATCCCCTTTCACTCACAGGCGAGGAGCGCCGCTCAAGTCCCCGGGATCCGGCCCATCGCTCGAGCCACCGAGCAGCAGCAGGCCGCAGCAGCAGCGGCAGCCGGACCCGAGCAGTGGGAGAGCGCAGCGTCCCCTCCTCTGCCCGTGACACAAGCACTCATGTTTCCCCACTCATTGGTGCTGATCTTATCAGCTGATATGTGCAGCTAACAGGTGTGGGTGGATCAGAGATCCTCCCCACCTGTTAACTAGTTAAATCCCCCTGTCAATCTCTGACAGTAGGACTTAACGCACTCCAGTGTGGAGTGTGCCATTCCCTGTTGCCATCAACAGCCTTGTGACACGATCATGGAGCGCCAATGAGTAGTTATGACAGGGGGGGTCAGATGATGACCTTTGTCACTGTCATTATGAAGTTAGTGCCAGCGTTCACTTTAGATCAGCATTTCATCTGTTCAGAGAGATTCTAAAGCATCTCTCTGTACAGCAGAAGAGATCAGACTGTATCAACTAGTAAAATCAATAAATGCAAAAACGTTTTGAAAAATATGAAATAAATAAAAAAGCATACATTGAAATCACCCTTCTTTTGCCCCATTGAAAAAAAACTTTGCAAAAACAGGTGATCAAAACGTCACATCTACCCAAAAATGGTATAATTAAAAAAAACGTCAACTCAAGTCGCAAAACATAAGCCATCACACAGCTCCAGAGCCCGGAGAATGGCAACAAAACAAAAGTGCACCTGGTCCAGCTGAAAAGAAGCCCTCATCTATATATATAATTGCCTTATTCTGTCTGTCTGTCTGTCTGTCTGTCTGTCTGTCTATCTGTCTGTCTGTCATGCTCCGAAATTGTGTCCTTACGGTGACACAAAGCTGATTGGCCGCTGGGCTCGCCATGGCCCCGCCCCCCCACACGGATTGGCCTCTCGCCCCGGCTCTCTGCAGGCCCCGCCCCCCTCACGCAATGCACGCTCGCTCTGGCCCAACTGACACGGAGCTCCGATTCCCAGGTGAGTACACACACATCAGATCACACTCACTCTCACACTCACTCTCACACACACCTCACACATCACAACATGCTGGGATATCGCTTGCTTCTACACCGGCTCCGTCAGGATCCCGGCAGCGCCAGACATAACCTTGCGATGCTGGGACCTTGACGGAGGCCGTGAACGCTGGTAACCATTATACACATCGGGTAACTAAGGTCCCTTGGTTACCCGATGTGTATCATAGTTACCAGTGTACACCAGCTCACACTCACTCTCACACACACATCACACACACATCACATCGCATCCACACATCAAGGTCCTGCAGCTGCGGAACATACACACACATAACAGCACACACACACACACATACACACACAAATCAGATCATACTCACACACACCTCACACATCACATCGCATCCAAATACTCACAACATCCTGGGATATCGCTTGCTTCTCGGCGGCGATACTGTGCTGTTGTGAGCTTCCAGGACCTGCCGGGGGATCACATGGCCAGAAGCATGTGATATCCCCGGATGTTGTGAGTATCAGCGCGTATGTGCAATATCGTCAGTGTGTGTGTCTTTGTGTGTGAGTGTATGCGATCGGGTGTGTGTGAGTGTATGCGATCGGGTGTGTGTGAGTGTATGCGATCGGGTGTGTGTGAGTGTATGCGATCGGGTGGGTGTGTGTGGGTGTGTGTGAGTGTATGCGATCGGATCTGTGAGTGTCGGCAGAGGAGCACGGTGTGCTGGAGGAGGCTGAGAGGAGAGAGGCTGAACCTGGGGAAGGCTGGGATGGGGAGGCTGATGCTGGAGACGGAGAGGCTGATGCTGGCGCAGCATGGCGGATGGAGCACCTTTGGGAGTGCGCAGCATGGCGGATGGAGCACGTTTGGGAGTGCGCAGCATGGCGGATGGAGCACGTTTGGGAGTGCGCAGCATGGCGGATGGAGCACGTTTGGGAGTGCGCAGCATGGCGGATGGAGCATGTTTGGAAATGCGCAGCATGGCGGATGGAGCACGTTTGGGAGTGCGCAGCATGGGGGATGCAGCACGATGGGGAGTGCGGAGTATGGCGGATGGAGCACGTTTGGGAGTGCGCAGCATGGAGGATGCAGCACGATGGGGAGTGCGGAGTATGGCGGATGGAGCACGTTTGGGAGTGCGCAGCATGGCGGATGGACCACGTTTGGGAGTGCGCAGCATGGCGGATGGAGCACGTTTGGGAGTGCGCAGCATGGGAGATGGAGCACGATGGGGAGTGCGCAGCATGGCGGATGGAGCACGTTTGGGAGTGCGCAGCATGGGGGATGGAGCACGATGGGGAGTGCGCAGCATGGCGGATGAAGCACGTTTGGGAGTGCGCAGCATGGCGGATGGAGCACGTTTGGGAGTGCGCAGCATGGCGAATGGAGCACATTTGGGAGTACGCAGGATGGGAGATGGAGCACGATGGGGGGTGCGCAGCATAGGGGATGGAGCACGTTTGGGAGTGCGCAGCATGGCGGATGGAGCACGTTTGGGAGTGCGCAGAATGGGGGATTGAGCACGTTTGGGAGTGCGCAGCATGGCGGATGGAGCACGTTTGGGAGTGCGCAGCATGGGAGATGGAGCACGATGGGGAGTGCGCAGCATGGCGGATGGAGCACGTTTGGGAGTGCGCAGCATGGGGGATGGAGCACGATGGGGAGTGCGCTGCATGGCGGATGGAGCACGTTTGGGAGTGCGCAGCATGGCGGATGGAGCACGTTTGGGAGTGCGCAGGATGGGAGATGGAGCACGATGGGGGGTGCGCAGCATACGGGATGGAGCACGATGGGGAGTGCGCTGCATGGGGGATGGAGCACGATGGGAAGTGCACACCTCCCCCCAACACACACACACACACACATACGCGCGCGCGCGCGCACTGCACAACACACCACACCACACACACACTGGGAACCACAAACAACTGCCCTACACAGACACCCACACACACAGACAACGCTGCACACACAAATATACGCACATACCGCACAACACGCACATTGCACAAAACATACCTCCCCCCAAAACACACCACACACACACAAACTGCGCAACACACACACAACGTTACAGACACACAGCGCTCCACAAACAACGCAACACACAAACAACACCGCTCTCACCCCCCATCACACCCAGACAACATCCAGAACATGTACAGCGCCCTACACAAACACTTGGTAACTACACACAACAACATCTATATATATATATATATATATACATATATATATATATATAACAAAAATCATACATGAACTACACAATACGTAAATTCTAGAATACCCGATGCGTAGAATCGGGCCACCTTCTAGTATGGATATAATTGAGGAAAAATAAAAAGTTACGGCTTTTGTAAGAAGGGGAGGAAAAACGAAAACAAAAAATGGAAAATCGCCCAGGGGTGAAGGGGTTAAAGGGTAGACTCAAGTCTGAATATTTTAATTACCTTTCACTCTCTGCATTCTGATCATTATAGTCTTGGTTCATAGTTCTGCCCAAGTGCAACTCAACTAATCATCAACCAAGCAGGAAACATAGAGGGAAACGCAGTAAATAACAAATAAGAAAGTTTCAGCTATAGGCACTGACCTACAGATACTGTATGTATGAGTAAAACTAAAACACCCTCTTTGAATAATATCATTTTATGTGTCAGGACATTTAAAAAAGAAAAAATCTTCTCCTTGGAGTTAATTAGTAAATAGAACCTCAGATGACCAAGAACACGTGACAAATTATAAAGTGTCATTATTTATTTAACAAAAAGTAGGCAAAAATACAGAAACAGCACGTGAAAAACTAAGCAAACACTTATTGTTTCCATAAGGTAAGCAACAGTCGGTTACTGCTAATCAAATTCCCTTAAGTGTTCACCAGAAAGTGTGACCATTTCTATAAATGCAAAAGTTTTTTCAGTTTGCTGATCTGGAGCATTCAGACATATAACACATTAAGAAGGAAAGACATCAGCAATGATTTTAGAGAAGCAATTGTTGATACTCATCAACCTATGAGGCTATGATGGGTTGTAAGACCATTTCCCAACAATTTGAACTCTATATGTCTACATATGGAAAACATTCAAGACAGTGGAGGTATTGACAAATCATCTCCAAGGTCAGACCATGCTTTGCTTAGAGAGAATGCAAGAGACCTAAGAGCTACAGCTCAAATCCTAAAGGCCTCCATTAGTAATTTCATAGCAATACAATTTGAAAAGGACTGATCAAGTAATACTTTTGTGGAAGCATTGCCATGAGAAACCCTCTTACTTTTAGGCTTTTTCACACTGGTATATAAAAATCTGTCCCATTCTGATCCAGAAAAGTTGGGCGAGTGAAATTCGCTTGGTATTCCATTTGTCATGCAAGTGTATTTCAGTGTTTGATTTTTTTTACAGGACCATTTACATTGCCCTATGCTACAGAATGGTAATGTGTTTGTAAATAAAAGGATGACAAATGGATGTCCTGTGTGACGTTCATTTTTTTCCCCATCCATTGACTTGCATTGGCGAGTCTCGTCTGATATATGCAGTCTTATGCTGCTATTTTCCTCAGATCAAATACAGCTGAGAAAAAAAAATTGCAGAGCAGTACTGTCTCATTGATTAACATTGATCAGAATGCAATCCGATTTTTATCGTATTGCACTCGTCGTATTTATAGACAGATGTGAGCGAACTCTTAAACAGAGCATGGCAGTACAGCTAATGTTTGCAAAGATGCATATAATGAAGAACGCAAGACTTCTAGAACAAAGTTCTTTAGATCGATGAAACCAAAGTAGAGATGTTTGGTCATGATGTCCGGCACTAAATTTGGTGAAAACCAAATCGGGCATATCAAAGCAAACACCTCACTTCAACTGTCGACCTTTGTGGTGACAGGGTGGTGATTTGGGCTCTTTTTGTAGACACAGGACCTGGGCACTATGCAGCACATTTATACTACATCATTTGAGAGCAGAATGATGTAGGCAAAATGGTGCTGAATTCAACTATATACAGTGGGTACAGAAAGTATTCAGACCCCTTTACATTTTTCACTCTTTGTTTCATTGCAGATATTTGGTAAATTCAAAAAAGTTCATTTTTTTCTCATTAATGTACACCCTGCACCCCATCTTGACAGAACCCCCCCCCAAAAATGTAGAAATTTTTGCAAATGTATTAAATAAGAAAAACTGAAATATCACATGGTCATAAGTATTCAGACCCTTTGCTCAGACACTCATATTTAAGTCACATGCTGTCCATTTCCTTGTGATCTTCCTTGAGATGGATTTACTTCTTCATTGGAGTCCAGCTGTGTTTAAGGGTATGTGCACACGTTGCTTTTTTTTCCGCGCGGAAAAAAACGCACCCTCTGGCAGAGGGGAGAATTGTAAACAATGCTTTTTGAGAAACAACGCATCCAAAACGCATGCGTTTTTCATGCATATTTTTAGGTGCGTTTTTTAAGACTTGTCAGTGTTAATAAAGTTGGTTGAACACAGACCTTTGGAAAAAAAAACCTGTGATGTCATTTCCTTCTCCACATTCTGTTTGGATAAATGGGAGGGCTTGGAATGGAAGGAGCACCATTTGAATTTTGGAAAAGTTGAAATAAACTTCGCGCACTAAGCCCCTTAGGTACCTATACGTCAGAAAACCCCCACAAGTGACCCCATTTTGGAATCTGCACCCATCAAGGATTTTATTCAGGAGTATATTAAGCATTTTGAATCCACAGCTACTTCACCCAAAATGTTGCTGTAGCAACAATATTCTCACTTTTAGGCCCGTTTCACACGTCAGTGAAAAACACTGACGTTTTTCACTGGCGTGTAAAACACGCACATGTCCCTCCGTGTGCCGTGAATCACGGCACACATGGGTTGTCTAAGTGCAATCCGGGCTCCGTTCTCCGTGGCCCGTGATTGCACTTAGAGATTAACTCACCTGCACCCGCTCCCGCTGTCCATGGTGCTGATCGCTCCCGCGGTGCAGCATCCGGCCGGCGCTGACCCCCACAGCAGCTGCTTCCGGGTCGGCTGTGTCGTGCATCATGAATATGCGCGACAATAATGAGCCGGCTCAGAAGCAGCAAGCTGCACGGGCTGCAGAGGACATCGCTGGACGCCGGGTGAGTTAAAATGATTTTTATTTTAAAAGCACGTTTTTTTCTAGCACGTGTTTCACGGATCACACCACTGCGTGGTCCGTGGAACATCAGTGATGCCAGAAAAAAATGGACATGTATCCGTGCGGCAATCACGCACACGCGGGTACGCCGCATGGAGACACGTGCAGTGAAAAATCACTGATGTGTGAGCAGACCCATTTATTATAATGGGTCTGCGTATGTCAGTGATTATGGTACGTTTAAAAAAAAAGCACAAACGTACCAGAATCACTGACGTGTGAAAGGGGCCTAAGGCTATGTGGCCATGATCCAGCGACACGGCGTCTAGTACACAGTGTCAGCCTTCCTGCAGCTGCCCATGCCCACGATTTGGGTTTAGGCTGCTGTGGAGCTCTATGCTACCTGCAGAGAACACTCTCGTCTCCGCAGCATAAATTGACATGCTGAGGCTCGGGAAACCACGCTACCGGTCAGTTTATGCTGCGGAGAAAAGAAGCACAGTGGGCATGGGATCTCCAAAAATCCTTCCACTGTGCTTCTACTGCACAACGCAGCGTTATGGACGCAGGGAAAACACTCAGCGCCCATAACGCTGCAAACCCTGATTGTGGACACACAGCCTAAAAAGCGTCAATGGATGAAGGGATGTCAAATATATAGAACGTCCCACCCCCGCCTGCATATTCTAAGCTGGCACCTTTAGTACCTTTCATGTGGCACTAAAGGGTGCCTAGCTTAGTATTTATCCAATAAAAAAAAAAATAAAAAAATGAAAAAAATGGCGTGGGGTCCCCCCTATTTTTGATAGCCAGTCAGGGTAAAGCAGACAACTGTAGCCTGCAAACCACAGCTGGCAGCTTCATCTTGGCTGGTGATCAATTTGGAGGGCTCCCCAGGCTTTTTTTTTTAATTTATAAATAAAGAATAAAAAAAAAAATAACGTGGGGTCCCCCCAAATTAGATCACCAGCCAAGGTGAAGCTGACAGCTGGGGTCTAGTATTCTCAGGGTGGGAAGAGCCATGGTTATTGGACTCTTCCCAGCCTAAAAATAGCAGGCCGCAGCCGCCCCAGAAGTGGCGCATCCATTAGATGCGCCAATCCTGGCGCTTCGCCCCAACTCATCCCGCGCCCTGGTGCGTTGGCAAACGGGGTAATAAATGGGGTTGATACCAGATGTGTAATGTCACCTGGCATCAAGCCCAGCAATTAGTGATGTCACGGCGTCTATTAGATACCCGACATAACTAATTGACAGTAAACAAAAGCAAAAAAAAGACAAAACATTTTTTATTAGAAAAAACACTCCCCAAATCATTCCCTTGTTCTCCAATTTAATCAAAAAATGTGAAAAAAATGGGTCCGCAGAAATCCATATGGACGTCCCACGTCGCCTCTGGACCTTCTAGAATATGGGGGCACGTTCAGGGAACGTATCCCCCATTTTCTAGGAGGGCAGACCCTCCATTTGAGGAGAGTGGGTGCCAAAAATCTGTACCCACTCTCCCCGGGTCACAGCTGCAGAGTGCGAGCAGCCAGCACAGCTCTCTGAACACAGTGCTGGCTGTCAGCTGCTCTGCACATGTGACCGGCCGGCGTCTGCTGTGAAGACGGAGGAGGCCGCGGGGGATCAGCGCTGCGACCGGACACGTAAGTGGGAATACCGGGGGAATAGGGGGTGACCGGGCAGGGCCTGGGGGGCATTTTTCTGTCGCATGTGTTATTGCACATGCGACAGAAATCATAGGAGCAGGGCGGCCGGTGCGCTACTGTGCGCGCGGCCATGTTGGATTTTCGGGAGGGGGTGGGGGGTGTCGGGGGTCGGGGCGGGCACTTTGGAAACCTCTTCCAGAGTGCTCTGGACCTCAGACTTGGCCAAAGGTTCACCTTCCAACAAGACAATGACCCTAAGCACACACCTAAAATAATAAAGGAGTGGCTTCAGAACAACTCTGTGACCATTCTTGACCGGCCCAGCCAGAGCCCTGACCTAATACCAATTGAGTATCTCTGGAGAGACCTGAAAATGGATTTCCACCAATGTTCACCATCCAACCTGACGGAACTGCAGAGGATCTGCAAAGAAGAATGGCAGAGGAGCCCCAAATCCAGGGGTGAAAAACTTGTTGCAACATTCCCAAGAAGACTCATGGCTGTACAGCTCAAAAGGGTGCATCTACTCAATACTGTGCAAAGGGTCTGAATACTTATCACCATGTGATATTTCAGCTTTTCTTGTTTAACAAGTTTGCAATAATTTCTAAATTTCTGTTATGTTAAGATGGGGGATGCGGTGAAGAGTGTGCATTAATGAAAAAAAAATTAACTTTTTGAATTTACCAAATGGCTGCATTGGAACAAAGAGTGAAAATTTAAAGCGCTCTGAATACTTTCCGTACCCACTGTATCATTTAGTTTACTGGGTGCAGCGGTTCTGACACAGAGTTTTTAGATTCAGCAATGAAGCAGAGCTGCGAAACCTAACCACACCCACACCATGCTCTGTGTACAATTCAATCATCTATGAATGATGAAATATATTTGTATTCATAAACATTAAAAATAGAAATAAAAGTGATATTCACAAATAACCAGCAGGTGGCAGCACACTACCATGAATACAAGTATATAGTAGTCAATACTAACATTTTTGTATAGTACATATTATAAGTAAAGCTAACGTCATGGCAAAATATATAATACAGGTTGAACAGAAAGCTAGTTGCCAAAATATACAATTAAAATTAGGATTATAAAGAACACGTCATAGAGAATAGTATTTACCAGTATCAGTGTGGTGCCACTTCCCTGCAATTTGGCACTGTGACTTCTTCTAAGGGAGTTTCTCTATACAATGTCTATGGACAGTGAGCTGCTAATCACAGCAGGAGGTGTATCGGACTGCCTGGTACGAGTCAATGTAGTCCAGGCAATGATAAGGTCCTGGTGCTAAAATAATCATTGCAAGTAGGCAACATGTAACTTGGTAAGTCCCGTTTCACACGTCAGTGAAAAACACTGACATTCTTCACTGATGTGTAAAACACGCACATGTCCCTCCGTGTTCCGTGATTCACGGCACACGTGGGTTGTCCATGTGCAATCCGTGATCCGTGATTGCAAATGGACATTACTCACCTGCCTTCGCTCCTGCTGTCCATAGTGCTGAACTCCTCGGCTCTGCAGTGTCCGCCCAACGCTCTCTGCAGCTACTTCCGGGTCGGCTGTTCCTGCTTTCATGCATATTCATGAGCCAGGCAGGAGCTGCAGAGAGCGGAGGCTGCATAGCGAATCGCTGGAAAGGTTAGTTGAAAATGTTTATTATTTTATATGTCAGTGTTTTTCTGGTACGTGTTTCACGGATCACACCATAGTGTGGTCCGTGGGTCATCAGTATGCCAGAAAAAAATGGACTTGTCTCCGTGCAGAATCACGGACACGCGTGTACGCTGCATGGAGACACGTTCAGTGAAAAATCACTGATGTGTGAGCAGACCCATTGATTATAATGGGTCTGCGTATGTCAGTGATTCTGGTACGTATAAAAAAAGCAGAAACGTACCAGAATCACTGACGTGTGAAGGGGGCCTAAGAGAGGCATCACTGAAATCTGTGTTTAAAGCCCTGCTGCACGCTGTCTTCAGATTATATAGAAAATAACCGCTGATAGATTCCCTTTAAGAGAGCTGTTCATAAATAAATGTTCACAAACGTCTATGAACTTATAGAGTAACCATTGTTTTAATTTAGTTTTCATAAGACAATAGACACACTTGAAAATACGATACTTTTTAATATACTGTATTTTCTAAGAGAAATCTGCTTCTTTCTTTTATTGGACTGATCTTTCACTCTATAAACCACTAAATCAGTAGTAAAATCAGTGAAGGAAGATTGTCCCAGTGCTGAGAAAGGAGAAGGGATTTGGGAGGAGGAGGAAGGAACTAGAGGTAGACGCAGACATTTTGCTGCAAGTTCTTCTAAAATAACAGGAACACTTTGATCCTTTTTGTTAAACTGAAACTGTTATTTCAGGAGAACTTGCAGCAAAATGTCTGTGTCTGCCTCTAGTTACTCTCTTTTCCTCCTCTCTCCATAGAACTTCATAAACAGCAGCTGGTCATCTCCTATAGTAATGTGAAAATCTGTGTTGAATGAAGACAAATTTTACAGATTTTCATCTTAAATTCAGAGCAAAAGATCAATCCAGGATATGAAGAAAAAGGCATATTTAAATGATAAAACATGTAGACTTATTTTCATCTGCATTATTGATTTAAGAAATAAAAATTAAAATGACAGTTACATTTTAAAGGGAACCAACCATCAGGATTTTCATATAAAAGGTAAAACCAGTGCTATTCTGGTGCTAGGATCCTGAATATTAGCATAGCTTCCGTTCAGAGATTGGATGTTTTATTTCAGAAATATATTCAAGTGAAGTTCCAGCAATGCACTGCTATTTGATTGACAGGTGCAACAGGAAGGGAATATGTGGAACAGGTCTTGCTATCTATTCCCGCCCCTGTCTGCCTACCTGCCCTTCCTCCCCTTGTTGCCGTCATAGACGTTAATTCCAGCGTGTGCGCAGTATCATTTGTAAGTATTGTGGGGGTTGTGTTCTTCTTGTTGCAGTCTGTGGTGAGCTGATTTTGGGGTGGTCTCCACTTCTGTTGTGACTTTGCACACTCCTGCGGTCACAACAAGAGCAGAGAAAGTGAGGGTGCATGTGCTACCCTCGCATAGTGCACACGATAGTCCGATGCAGGGGGACAGAGTGTTCACAAAGATGGCGCTGACACAGGCACTGTCTCTAACGCTGTCTTAGTAAAGACTTTTGTGCAATGCTTATAAATGCTACTGCCCACGGAATTAACGTCTATGACAGCAACAGAGGAAAGAAGGCCAAGCAGGTAAAAGAGGGTGGACATAGATAGCGAAGCCCGACACACATATTTCTGTCCCTGTTGCACCTGTCAATCAAATAGCAGTGCAAAGCTGGAACTTTACTTGCAAATATTACTGTAATAAAATATCCAATCTCAGAACAAAAGCTATGCTTACATTCAGCATCCTAGCCCTTGTATAGCACTGGCTATACTTAATATATGAAAATCCTGACAGTTGGTTCCCTTTAAGCAATGCTGTAAACAAGAGTAAGGTAAAATTCCTCCAGAATGATGTAAAAGACAGATAAAATCATAAAGAAAATGATTACTTCACACTATTGAGCTAAAGGTGGTGCCACACACTATTGATTATTAGGCTGTCACACTGTAGAGGGATCAGTTTTATCCTCATTTGCACAAGGAAAGACTAGAAGCAATGGGATGAAACTGATGGGGAGGAGACACAGATTAGATATTAGAAAAAACTTTTTGACAGTGAGGGTGATCAACGAGTGGAACAGGTGACCATGAGAGGTGGTGAGTTCTCCTTCAATGGAAGTCTTCAAAAAGAGGTTGGACGGACATCTGTCTGGGATGAATTAGTGAATCCTGCTTTGAGCAGGGGGTTGGACTAGATGACCCAGAAGGTCCAACTCTACCATTCTATGATTCTATGATTCATGGTATGGACTTCATTTTTCGCACACTTTTTCTGCATTTGGACAAGCTTTTATTAAATGTTGACCCTGTGTAGTTGTGATATTTTTTACTTGAGACTGAATTTACCTTATTTTAAAACTTTCTAAGGACCAGATTCTTTTTTATATCCTCATATATAAAGCCATAGCCCTTGAAGACGTGGGTGCACTTAGTTATATTCATCATGACTGCATTTTTAAAGTTCACACTAGACAGTTGGTTTAAAGGGCGCTTTACACGCAGCGACATCGCTTGCGATGTTGCTTGTTGAAAGCACCCGCCCCCGTCGTTTGTGCGTCATGGGCAAATTGCTGCCCGTGGTGCACAATATCGCTAGCACCCTTCACACATACTTACCTTCCTAGCGACGTCGCTGTGGCCGGTGAACAGCCTCATTTCTAAGGAGGCGGTTCGTGTGGCGTCACAGCAACGTCACATGGCAGGCATCCAATCAAAGCAATCAAAGCGGGGGGGCGGAGAGCAGCCGCATGAAAGTCACGCCCACCTCGTTGCCGGAGGACGCAGATACGGTGTTGTTCATCATTCCTGAGGTGTCACACGTAGCGATGTGTGCTTCCTCAGCAACGGCGAACAACCTGTGTCCAAAAGCAGCAACGATATTTCGGAAATGGACAGCGTGTCAACAATCAACGATTTGGTAAGTATTTTGCATAGTTAGCGGTCGCTCGTACGTGTCACATGCAACGACATCACTAACGAGGCCGGATGTGCGTCACGAACTCCGTGACCTTAACGACATCTCGTTAGCGATGTCGTTGCATGTAACGGGGCCTTAAGAGTGAATTCCCATGTTTTGTCATTATGCGGAGGTCAAATATGGCGTGGTTATCTAATGCAGTTTTTGGTTGCAGGTGAAACACAAAATTGCACCCGAAAATGAAATATTTTGTTTATAGAAAATTAAATGAATAGGAAATATAGTGATTTTCAAGTACAGTATTTAGAGTGTGTCTGGCTTATGGTTTATTTTAGTTCTGGGTCTAAAGTGGATGAAATCATAATGGATACAATGTCAAACAGAAGGACAATGCTCACCTTGTAAATGTGCACAGTAATCATATTTCCATCATAGTAAAATAATCATATTTGTCAGACAGGATTCAAAGCCAAATGCGATTGATTAATGTCTGGGTAAGATGCACTTATCTCTCCAGTAAACACACGTGGTGGTGATGCCCTCCAGTCTTGGAGCATCTACGAGGAGTTTATCCTTGTAAACATAGTTCTGTGGATAATGAATTCCTCAGTTCTAAGGGTTTTCAATCTTACTTATCTATTTCTGCAACACAACATACAGTATTTCTACGTAAACCCGCTGATGTCAGTAAGAACGGCGCACCACTGCTCACAAACACATAACCAAGAACTCTTATACTATGTAGATGTGAATGTCGGCAACTATATCTATATGATCTGTCACAGTAAAATGGAATATAAGGGAATAGAGAGATAAAGCATAAATAAATGCACATAAATAACAGCTGGTGATAACAAGCATACATTACGCGGCTGACAGACCCGATAGTTGCTCCCATTGGGGGACACAAAATAGGAAAATACACAACTTTATGTTGAAAAGTATTTGTATCTGTCAATACCACCACAGGACTGTCCAGCAATACTCTTGGTTACGGCAAATCTTAGCATCTAAAAAACAGTGCTTATGTTTTGGATTTTTTTTTTTTTAGAAATATTACCAAAATAATTTCCACAGATTTTTTTCCAAAAAAATAAAAAAAAACAGTTGCATGTGTTATAAAATAACAGAAAAAAATAACACTTCTCACAAAAAAAGATCGATCTGCGGAAGTTTGAATTTGAGTTGAACTTTTTGAAATTTGTGGTTTCACTTGAACTTAAAAATTGTAGGAGTCAATTAGAAAAAAAAATAATAAAAACAAAGATATATATATATATATATATATATATATATATATATATATACAGTGCCTACAAGTAATATTCAACCCCCTGCAGATTTAGCAGGTTTACACATTCGGAATTAACTTGGCATTGTGACATTTGGACTGTAGATCAGCCTGGAAGTGTGAAATGCACTGCAGCAAAAAAGAATGTTATTTATTTATTTATTTTTTTTAAATTGTGAAAAGTTTATTCAGAGGGTCATTTATTATTCAACCCCTCAAACCACAAGAATTCTGTTTGGTTCCCCTAAAGTATTAAGAAGTATTTCAGGCACAAAGAACAATGAGCTTCACATGTTTGGATTAATTATCACTTTTTCCAGCCTTTTCTGACTAATTAAGACCCTCCCCAAACTTGTGAACAGCACTCATACATGGTCAACATGGGAAAGACAAAGGAGCATTCCAAGGCCATCAGAGACAAGATCGTGGAGGGTCACAAGGCTGGCAAGGGGTACAAAACCCTTTCCAAGGAGTTGGGCCTACCTGTCTCCACTATTGGGAGCATCATCCGGAAGTGGAAGGCTTATGGAACTAATGTTAGCCTTCCACGTCCTGGACAGCCTTTGAAAGTTTCCTCCCGTGCCGAGGCCAGGCTTGTCCGAAGAGTCAAGGCTAACCAAGGACAACAAGGAAGGAGCTCCGGGAAGATCTCATGGCAGTGGGGACATTGGTTTCAGTCAATACCATAAGTAACGTACTCCACCGCAATGGTCTCCGTTCCAGACGAGCCCGTAAGGTACCTTTACTTTACATGTCAAGGCTCGTCTACAGTTTGCTCATGATCACTTGGAGGACTCTGAGACAGACTGGTTCAAGGTTCTCTGGTCTGATGAGACCAAGATCGAGATCATTGGTGCCAACCACACACGTGACGTTTGGAGACTGGATGGCACTGCATACGACCCCAAGAATACCATCCCTACAGTCAAGCATGGTGGTGGCAGCATCATGCTGTGGGGCTGTTTCTCAGCCAAGGGGCCTGGCCATCTGGTCCGCATCCATGGGAAGATGGATAGCACGGCCTACCTGGAGATTTTGGCCAAGAACCTCCGCTCCTCCATCAAGGATCTTAAGATGGGTCGTCATTTCATCTTCCAACAAAACAACGACCCAAAGCACACAGCCAAGAAAACCAAGGCCTGGTTCAAGAGGGAAAAAATCAAGGTGTTGCAGTGGCCTAGTCAGTCTCCTGACCTTAACCCAATTGAAAACTTGTGGAAGGAGCTCAAGATTAAAGTCCACATGAGACACCCAAAGAACCTAGATAACTTGGAGAAGATCTGCATGGAGGAGTGGGCCAAGATAACTCCAGAGACCTGTGCCGGCCTGATCAGATCTTATAAAAGACGATTATTAGCTGTAATTGAAAACAAGGGTTATTCCACAAAATATTAAACCTAGGGGTTGAATAATAATTGACCCACACTTTTATGTTGAAAATGTATTAAAATTTAACCGAGCAACATAACTTGTTGGTTTGTAAGATTTATGCATCTGTTAATAAATCCTGCTCTTGTTTGAAGTTTGCAGGATCTAACTTATTTGCATCTTATCAAACCTGCTAAATCTGCAGGGAGTTGAATACTACTTGTAGGCACTGTATATACTCATACACAAGACAAAAAAGGTTCAGTCGCACACTGTAAAAAAACAAAATAAATTCAACCTTAAAACATAAATGGAGGTGTTTGGAATATTATAATTATAATAATTGTAATACCAGCCCAGCGCCTCTTCTCGGCAGCCTCCTTTGCTGGGTCCTACACTACACTGCATCTTTTCTGGGTTTTAAAAACCTACAAGACCAGCTGGTGAAAACAAAGAAGGCTAATGAAGCAGCCAGAAGCTGGGGTGCAAATCTAGCAAACAGAGCACCACTCCCTGTTATATGCTTTATACAATGGGAAAAAAAAAGAATGAAACAGGGGTTCCTTTACTGGTTTCCCACGCTGGTACTAACCTGACTTCAAACCGGACTGGCAGTACCTGTCCACCTTGTAAAGGTGCTGCCAGTCCGGTTTGAAAACAGGGAGTGGTGCTCTGTTTGCTGGATTTGCACCCCAGCTCCTGGCTGCTTCATTAGCCTTCTTTGTTTTCACCAGCTGGTCTTGTAGGTTTTTAAAACCCAGAAAAGATGCAGTGTAGTGTAGGACCCAGCAAAGGAGGGTGCTGTGAAGGGGCGCTGGGCTAGTATTACAATGGCCATTATAATATTCCAAATACCTCCATTTATGTTTTAAGGTAGAATTTATTTTGGTTTTTCACAGTGTGCGACTGGTCCACCTTTTTTGTCTTGTATTTATACACATCACCCAGATATGCACCTGTCCACATTGTAAAGGTGCTGCCAGTCCGGTTTGAAGTCAGGTTAGTAGACTACCAGCATGGGAAACCAGCTAAGGAACCCCTGTTTCATTCTGTTTTTTTTTTCCCATTATATATATATATATATATATATATATATACACCTATATATATATATATATATATATATATTATGTGAGGTAGCACGGTCGGCTGCGCAGCAGAAGACACGGGATCCAGGCATTAAGATTCACAGCACACGGTTTTAATGTCCAAACAAAAGTCCATAACAAAAATACATGTGCCTCTCCAGCAGAAAACTCAGGGAGTTCTGTTCACTCCCTCACTCCCGGCACACCTGCCCTCGTTACTGTTTCCTTTTAACCCTTCCTTAAGCCTGTAGGGAAACAGCATTAACCCTAGAGTGGATCTACTTTCTATCATGGAGTGAGCACAAACGGGGCGAGACATACCGGCCGTCATAGATAACCCCGGTCACAGTCTCACATACCCCCCCCCTCAGTTCAAGCGTGCGGGGTTGAACTCCAGCCATCAAACACGGGCCGCGGGACAAGGCATCGGCGTTGCCCTACAACCCAGCGGCCCTATGTTCAACCGTAAACCGGAAGTTCTGCAGAGAAAGGAACCACCGGGTAACCCGGGCATTCCGTTCCTTGGCGGACCTCATCCAGACCAGTGGAGAGTGACCCGTCACCAAGCGAAACTGATGTCCCAGCAGGTAATAGCGTAGGGACTCCAAGGCCCACTTGATCGCCAGGCACTCCTTCTCCACTACGCTATAATTCCGCTCGGGAGGGGTGAGCTTCCTACTTAAGAAGGTGACGGGGTGTTCCTCCCCCTGAACCACCTGAGACAGCACTGCCCCCAGGCCGACCTCTGAGGCGTCAGTCTGTACTATGAACTCCTTCCGGAAATCAGGGTTGACAAGAACGGGCTGTCCGCACAGGACCTCCTTCAGGGACCGGAAGGAGTCCTCGGCCTGTGGAGTCCAGCGCACCATGACGGACTTCTTGCCTTTAAGAAGGTCCGTCAAGGGGGCTGATAGTCCCGCAAAATCCTTTACAAACCTCCTGTAGTACCCCACGATACCCAGGAAGGCCCTAACCTGCTTCGTGGTCAGGGGTCTAGGCCACTTCTGGATCGCCTCAACCTTGTTAATTTGGGGCTTAATCACTCCTTGGCCTATCACGTAGCCCAAGTAGTGGGCTTCCGTGAGTCCCAATGCACATTTCTTGGGATTGGCTGTCAATCCGGCTGTTCGAAGCGCGTCCACCACCGCTTGTACCTGTTCCAAGTGGGTCTGCCAATCGGAGCTGTAAATAATGATGTCATCCAGGTACGCTGATGCATACGCCTGGTGGGGTTCCAGCACTAAGTCCATCAACCTCTGGAACGTGGCCGGAGCGCCATGTAACCCAAAAGGCAAGACAACATAGTGGAAGAGACCCTCCGGTGTAACAAAAGCGGTTTTCTCCTTGGCGGACTCCGTCAGTGGCACCTGCCAGTACCCCTTGGTCAGGTCGAGCGTGGTAAAATATCGCGCCTGTCCCAGCCTATCAATCAGCTCATCCACCCGGGGCATGGGGTAGAGATCGAACTTGGATATTTCGTTCAATCTCCTAAAGTCATTGCAGAACCTTAAGGAGCCATCGGGTTTTGGTATTAGGACAATCGGACTAGCCCATTCACTCCGGGATTTTTCAATGACCCCCAGGCGTAACATTGTCTTTACTTCCTCCGATATGGCTTGTCGTCGAGCCTCCGGTACCCGGTATGACTTCAGGCGTACCTTCAGGTGGGGCTCGGTGACAATATCATGTCGTATCAGACTGGTCCTACCGGGCAGCTCAGAGAAGACATCGGGGTTCTGCTGAACCAACCGTCTGGCCTCTCGCCTCTGTTGCTTGGTGAGGGCTTCTCCAATCCTTACTTCCGGTTCGTCTTCTCCGGAGGTCGCTGGAGCCGGATGTGAACGACCCGAAGAGGAGGGAGGTGGGGAAAAAACAGCCATCAGGCTTTCCCGTTCCTGCCAAGGTTTTAATAGGTTGACATGGTATATTTGTTCAGGTTTCCGCCTACCGGGCTGCAATACTTTATAGTTAACTGTTACGAGGGGGACCCGGGGAAGCGTGCCAAGATGGGGAATGGACAGCTTCCGCCGGTCAAGGTCCACTGTGCGGTGTAAGGGACCGCCGCTATGGTGGGTGAAGAGTGAGCAGGTTGCTGCTAGCGATCGTCTGGAATATCACAGACGATCTATGTACACCGGTCTGCCCTAACCCGTGAGGGTTGTATGGCACGGATCTCACGGCTCGGTGTACCTGTTGCACGGGGAAGCACAGAGGTGCCCACGCACGTGTGCCAGTGGAAGTCACGAGAATATGGCACGAGGGTAGCACAGAGGTGCCCACGCACGTGTGCTTTCAATAACCAGGTGTGTCCGGTGGAGACTTGAGGAGCTCACCTGGGACAGGAACACGGCCTGTTGAAGGGGATACTGCCGGAGCAGCAAGGCAGGAACACGGCCTGCAAACCAGGTGCTGCCTAAGCAGCAAGGGCCAAGCCCACAAAAGACAGTAATGCCTGAGCAGTGGCGTGGCAGCACGCTGCCAGACATCCAAACATAGAAGGACGGTCGCGCGCCGCCATGATGGCAGGAGGAGCTTTTAAGGAGGTGTAGCTCCAGCCAAGGGCGGGCGCGAGGCGGAGATGACGGACGTGACCCAATCAGGATCCACGACATCCCAGCCTGGCCAGTCAGGATTCACCACGTCACCAGCCTTGTCATCAAGCCGTGTGACGTCAGTGGGCGAATCAGGATCCACCAAGCATAGCACATGCTCACCCTCCTGCCTCTGGGAAATAGAGGCGGGATCCTCGGTCTCACAATGTGTAGAGATAACAGG
The DNA here is from genome assembly GCF_048569485.1 of Anomaloglossus baeobatrachus. NCBI lineage: Eukaryota > Metazoa > Chordata > Amphibia > Anura > Aromobatidae > Anomaloglossus > Anomaloglossus baeobatrachus. Next base: position 97,581,586 of record NC_134358.1, read on the forward strand.
AGTCTCACTGCTTCCCTGAGCAGCAAATCTCTGCACATTGCGCAACCTCACAGACCTTCGAGGCTGCTGAGCAGGAGGAGCTGTGGCAGGCAAGGAATGGGAGACTGCCTCATTTCTTGCAACAGGAGTACCACTAGGTGTCACCCTTGTGCTGCCTCTCTGAGGAGGTTTATCCTGCACTCTGCGCAGTCTGGCAGACCTTCGGCGCTGCGGAGCAGGAGCGCTCGTGGCAGGCAAGGAGACTGTCTCATTCCTTGCCACAGGAGAGCCACGAGGTGTAACAGTTAACCACCCCGACTCTTTCCTTTATCTCGTAGGGGCCTTGCCACTGAGCCAGGAATTTACTCTCCGCCGTGGGGATTAATACCAACACCCGATCCCCGGGTTTAAAGGTCCGCACGGTGGCTTGTCTATTGTAGTGGCCGCTTTGCGCGGCCTGAGCCTCCTGTAAATGCTCCTTCACAATTGGAATGACCGCGCTTATGCGGTTCTGCATACCTAAAATGTGTTCGATCACACTTTTATGGGGGGTGGGCTCTTGTTCCCATGTTTCCTTTGCCAGGTCCAACAATCCCCGGGGATGTCGCCCGTATAACAATTCAAAAGGCGAAAACCCCGTGGATGCCTGTGGCACCTCTCGTATGGCAAACATCAAATAGGGAAGCATCATATCCCAGTCTTTCCCGTCTTTTGAAATCACCCTTCTTAGCATGGTTTTCAGGGTTTTATTGAAACGCTCGACTAAACCGTCCGTTTGAGGATGATACACAGACGTACGCAACTGCTTGATCTGGAGTAGCCGGCATAGCTCTTTGGTCACTTTAGACATGAATGGGGTCCCCTGATCCGTAAGGATCTCCTTGGGCAACCCCACCCGGCAGAACACAGCAAACAACTCCCGAGCTATAAGCTTTGCTGCAGTATGTCTGAGAGGTATCGCCTCGGGATACCGGGTGGCATAGTCAACGATCACTAGGATGTGTTGGTGCCCTCGAGCGGACTTTACGAGGGGCCCCACCAGATCCATCCCTATCCGTTCAAAAGGGACTTCTATAATGGGTAACGGTACCAACGGACTGCGAAAATGGGTCAGGGGTGCGGTAAGCTGACACTCCGGGCAGGTTTCGCAGAACCGTTTTACCTCCCCAAAGACCCCGGGCCAATAGAACCTTTGCAATATTCGCTCCTGCGTTTTCTTGACCCCTAGGTGGCCACTCATCAGGTGTTTATGAGCCAAGTCGAGGACCCGCCGGCGATGCGGCTGGGGCACCACCAACTGTTCTACCCCCACGCCCCATATTTCATCTACCCGGTAGAGTAAATCCTGCTTAAGAGCGAAATGGGGGTACCTTACCTGGGCACCGGGCAGCTGTGCCACCCCGTCAACTACTGTCACCCGACTCCGGGCATGTATTAACATAGGGTCCTGGAGTTGGGCTGTCCCAAACGTATCCGGGGACGCCTCCAACTCCGGGATGGGCTCGACCGTCTCAGCCTCTCCTGCCAATACCTCTAGGGGCGACCTATCGGGTTCACACTCTGTCCCTATCATGGTGACCCCTACGGCAGGTGTCCCGGATTCAGGATTGTAGGGCTCAGGTCCCGGACCGACCAATATCTGAGGGGACTTAGGGGGTCCCTTCCATAAAGTCCAAAAATAGGGCAGATCCCTTCCTAGGATCACGTCATAAGGAAGAGTGTTAAGAAGTCCCACCTCATGTTGCACCTGACCGCAAGGTGCTGTGATGGTGACAATCCCCGTGGGATAGTCGCGGCGGTCTCCATGTATGCAAACCACCCCCACGGTGCGTCCTGTGGCCTTTACTTTAGCCCTCAAGGTGGATCGCACAAGGGTCACTAAGCTTCCGGAATCCAACAATCCTGTAACCGGACATCCATTCACCTGTATTTGGCACAAGTGGGGCTCCGTCTCTGGGGAGACCAGGTCAGCGGTACACACCACCTGAGCATACATTGAACCCCGCCGGGTAACCCCACAATCCATGGGCTCCGTGGTGAGTGGACACTGGGCTTCCATATGTCCCACCCGCTGGCACCGCCAACATCTAATGGGGACGGAAACCCCCTTGACGGGTTGTTGTTTAGGGTACAGAACCTTCCGGACCTCAGGAATGGCGGCCGCGGCCTCAGACGGGACGGTAGGGGACTCCTGCACCGTTGTCAGCGGTGGGTCCTTGGCCCTAGGCTTGGAGGGGCCGGACCGACGGGCGGTACGCAAAGTCTCAGTGTCCCATATCAAGTCCTGCGTAGCCACATGCCGCTCTACCAGGGACACTAATTGGTCCAGGGTACTCGGGTCACCCTGTCCTACCCACCGTTGAACGGTGACGGGTAAAGTGCGCACAAAACGATCCACTACTACCCTTTCCACCATTTGTGCCGGGCTCAGAGTGTCAGGCTGCAACCACTTTTTTACAAGATGCAATAAGTCATAGGCCTGGGAGCGTACGGGTTTGGCTTCCTCATAGAACCACTGATTTACCCGCTGAGCCCGTACATAGGTATTCACCCCCAACCGAGCCAGTATTTCGGCTTTCAGGGTCACATAGTCAATGGCGTCCTCGGTACAGAGGTCCAGGTACGCTTTTTGGGGTTCCCCCGTCAAATAGGGCGACAGTACCTCAGCCCACTGGGCGGTCGGCAGCTTTTCCCGCTCGGCCACCCACTCAAACACCGCCAGGAACGCTTCCACATCATCCCCCGGGGTCATCTTTTGCAACGCTTGTCTCACCGCTTTCCGGACGCTGCCGTCGTCACCCGGTCCCGGGGTTGTTGCTGCCGGTCCGGCACGGATCGACTTGGCCAGGAGAACCATCTGTTCTTGATGTCTTTGTTCCTGCAATTGCAAGGCTTGCTGCTGACGTGCATTGGTCTGATCCATTTGTTCTTGGAGTTTTTTTTTCCTGCATTTGCAAGGATTGCTGCTGACGTTCCAACGCCCGGAGCAGGTGTGCATTGGTCTGTTGCTGCTCTGCATTAGCCTGTTGCTGCTGTGCATTAGCGTGTGCCAGCTGCTTTAGTATTTCCTCCATGGCGTCGCCGGGTTTGGGCTGTAGTATAGCCGCTCGAATCCAGGACATGCGCAGCTGGGTCACCAGGGATGGATGCTACACCTCACCGGCTGTCATGCCCGCCGATTCTCCACCATATGTGAGGTAGTACGGTCGGCTGCGCAGCAGAAGACACGGGATCCAGGCATTAAGGTTCACAGCACACGGTTTTAATGTCCAAACAAAAGTCCATAACAAAAATACATGTGCCTCTCCAGCAGAAAACTCAGGGAGTTCTGTTCACTCCCTCACTCCCGGCACACCTGCACTCGTTACTGTTTCCTCTTAACCCTTCCTTAAGCCTGTAGGGAAACAGCATTAACCCTAGAGTGGATCTACTTTCTATCATGGAGTGAGCACAACCGGGGCGAGACATACCGGCCGTCATAGATAACCCCGGTCACAGTCTCACAATATATATATATATATATATATATATATAAATTATTAAGAAACAAAAGTTCCAGGCGGCACACAATCCAAGGTGCACGTATCCAAGGAAGGCATCCACAGTATAACTTGAACAAAGGACCGGCACTCCAAATTTTCTGGAATTTTTTTACAATTTATTCCACATCATAAGTATACAGGCGTAAATACTGCGTTTCGGCTAATAGTGAGCCTTTTATAAATGTGAAAAAGGCTCACTATTAGCCGAAACGCATTATTTACGCCTGTATACTTATGATGTGGAATAAATTGTAAAAAATTTCAGAAGATTTGGAGTGCCGGTCCTTAGTTCAAGTTATAAATTATTAAGATTTGCCAAATGCCAAAGGAATGAGAGAGAGAAAGAGTGGTTTAACATCTCTAACATCCACCAGCTCCGTGATGTCATCATGGAGGAGGGAAGAGGATCCAGCGGCTCCTGTGAAGCTCTAGTGAACTCCATCCTCAAGAGAGTTAAGACAGTGCTTGAAAATAATGGTGGCCACACAAAATGTTGACACTTTGGGCAAAATTTGGCCATTTTCACACAGAGGTGTACTCATTTTGTTTTGCCAGCAGTTTAGACATTAATGGCTGTGTGATGAGTTATTTAGAGGGCACCAAATTTGCACTGTCATAAAAGCTGCACACTGACTACTTTATATTGTATCAAAGTGTCAGATCTTCAGTGTTGTCTCATGAAAACATATAATACAATATTTACAAAAATGTGGGTGATGTACTCACTTTTGTGATATACTATAATATGCAAAAAAATATATATAATATAAGGTGAAAAAACAGGAAATTTCTATTCTTGAAGTCTTTAACAAAGTCCTTCCCCTAATCTCAGAGACATGCATTATAGTCCAATTCACCTGAGTCCTCAACTTGGGCCAACATAAGAGAAATAATTAATTCATTATATGCAGTCAATCCTCGGGGTTGGGATGGAATATTATTCTCCTCCTTCCTGGGTCCGCTCATGGGAGGGTTCTACCTTACACATGCACACCGCCCCAACAACTCTCATATATGCTATATTATACTCAGTGTCGGACTGGCTACCAAAGGACCTGCAGTAATACCAGTCCTGGCTGCGGTTACCTGCATTGAACTCCGGAGTTCTCATCTGAACTCCGAAGTGCATCCTGGACTGAACTTGGGGTTTGCAGGACTGAACTGCGAGCGCTGACTGATTCCCCAAGTTCAGTCCAGGTTGCACTCCAGAGCTCAAGTGAGAGCTCCAGAGTTCAATGCAGGTAACCGCAGCCAGGCGTGGTATTACTGGAGGTTCCTCCGGTAGCCAGTCCAATTCTGATTATACTTATGAATACGAATTAATTTATGATTTTGGGCTGAAAACTGTTATAGTCACAGATAATCTGTAGAGGGGAAAAGGCGCAATAGGGTCTTACCCGGTATGAGGGTAGAGAGACAAGTAAAGGTTACACTCACCTGGTCGGGTTGTGCCAGTTACAACCACCTGTGATCGCTTGTGAGTGTTTTTTGTGGTTTAGCAGCACTCCCCGAAAGCAGTTTATAATATAAAAAATTGAAATGAAGACCGGTTTTAAATGCCGAGCTAGAAACCACAGATGCTGTAGATAAAAGGATTTTCTATATTTTACAATTTTACGCATTTCAGAGACATCTCAGTCTTCTACCTCAGGAAAAAGAAATCACATTCTATATACATACATTCAGCATGTGATTTCTTTTTCCTGAGGAAGGAGACGGAGATGTCTCTGAAACGCGTAGAATACAGCATCTGTGGTTTCTAGAGCGGCATTTAAAACCGGTCTTCATTTCAATTTTTTATATTATAGTCACAGATAGATGCCCTCCCACTAGTTTACACCATGAATTACCATAGTAATGGTGGTGTCTGAGGTGTCAGAGGTGGACATCTTGTGCTAATTGTGTTTACCCCAGCAGGATGGAGCACACATTTAAAATTTATTAGACGTTCGGGAGTCAGTGGAAGACATGGGGACTAAGATGTGACATATCTCATACAATACATATAAATTACAAGGGCCTATCTTCACCACACATGTATTTTTTAAAATTTCGACAGTTTTTTATTTTTGCATATCACGATCTGTTTAAAAAATGAAATAAAAATATTAATCTTGTATTTTTCAAACAGGCGACTGCAGCTTTTTTTGACTCATACTTCCTATCCTTTCAAAAAGAGCTTTCAGTAGGCTCCTTATCATCAGAGGCAGGATTACAGTGACAGCTAACACCTCTATATAGAGCTGATTATTTAGAATCCACCAATTACAATAGCCAATGTTAAAACTGACTGCTCCCCTCCCTTCAAATTGAGTTGTGCACATGCTCATTAGATACTTCAATACAAAAGATACAGTCGGGATCCAACTAATGTTTCTATTCCCTCATAGACTGTAGCTTACGAGCAGGGCCCTCACTACTCTTGGTGTCTTAATTTTGTTATTTTGTATTGTCTCATATTGTCTGTACATGTCCCCTCTGAATTGTAAAGTGCTGTGGAATATGTTGGCGCTATAGAAATAAAACATATTATTATTAATGCGTCTAATGTAGATGTTTTATTTCATGAAGAAAAAGGAAAGTTAAGAGTCTAAAAAGCCCCAATGACCAATGTGAAAATGGCAAGATTTTTTTTTTTTTTATTTTAATATAGATTATGCTATGTATAAAAAATGCCTTTTTTTAAAAAAAATACATTTCACACAAAAATCTAATTTAACAATAGGTCATTTTCTGATGACAGCTTGCCTTTAATTCCCTTGTAGTGCCGTCACAGGTAAAATTAAAGAAGTTGTCCACTACTTAAACATTGATGACCTATGTTTAGGTAAGGTCATCAATGTCTAATCAGCTGGGGTCCGACACTCCTCACCCCTGCCGATGAGCTGTTAGCGTTGCTGGTGGCAGCAGCAGCTGTCCAAAGATGCTCCATTTTGGAGCTATCCCGCCTTCTGATAGTGGCCATGGCTGGGAACTGCACATCTGCCTCCTATTCAAATCAATAGGAGACGGATGTGCAGTGTCTGGCCGTAGCCACTAACAGAAGACAGGGTAGCTTTGGAACTGAACCTGTAGCCGCCACCAGCGCCAAAACAGCTGATTGGTGGGGGTTGAGGGGTGTCAGATCCCGACCAATCGGACGTTGATGACCTATCTTAAAGGGAACCTGTCAGCAGATTTGGGGCCTATAAGCTGCGGCCACCACCAGTGGGCTCTTATATACAGCATTCTAACATGCTGTATATAAGAGCCCAGGCCGCTGTGAGAACATAAAATTCACTTTATAATACTTACCTAAACGGTCGCTGCAGTGGAGTTGGCTCATATGGGCATCTCCGTTCTCCGGTGCCGGCGCCTCCTCTTTCGGCCATCTTCCTCCTCCTTCTGAATCCTGTGTGCTTGACGCGTCCTACGTCATACACACTCACCGGTCCCGCGCAGGCGCACTACAATACTTTGATCTGCCCTGTCCAGGGCAGATCAAAGTGCACCTGTGCAGGACCTCAATGCCGGCGAGTGTGGATGACGTAGGTGCATCATGCAACCCGGCTTCAGAAGACGGACGACAAAGACGGCCGAAAGAGGAGGCGCCGGCACCGCAGAACCGAGACGCCCATATGACCACACTCCACCGCAGCGGAATGGTGGCCGCGGCTTATAGGTCCCAAAACTGGTGACAGGTTCCCTTTAAGGATCAGTCATCAGTGCTTAAGTAATGAACCTCTTTAAATGTTAGTTTTTGTAGTAGGACAACTTCTGATCAGCTTATTTTTGAAGGACAGCACTAATGTAAAGGGAATCTAAAAAATGGACAATTCCTTTAAGCAGGTATTAATCTTGGAAAATATTATTACCAGCAATGACACTGAGAAAAAAATGTATTCCCTCTTCCTACAAATTCATGCCTCCAATTGTCTCTCCTCCAGAAAATAACACATAGAATTGTCTTATTAGTCTGTGCACAATGTAAATGCCTGGAAAGTCCAGTGATAGTTCACTTTATGATCGAAGATGGGCGCATTTTAAAGATGTAAATTAACAATAGCAATTCTCCATTTCATGTCCTCCCCTTCTTATTTATGAAGATGAAAGCTCATTTTGGCTTTCCAATCCATTATCTCATTAAGTGAGTTATTCTCATGTGGGCTCATTTATGTTATTATGCCGCATAAACTCATTTAATGTCTTATATTAGATTGTCTGCAGCCTTTATTGCTGTTTTGATTTAATGTTTTGTGCCAAATATTAACAGCTTCATAGTCGTGGGATTTTATGGGTTGAAGTTAGCTCATTGATGTACATTTAATTTTCATTTTCACTGGAATAGATTTCTTAAAGGTCGACAGGGTTCACATGACTCAATATTTGTGTTGTTCTAGTTTCTTAAAGTTTCAAAAGTGACTTGCCTGTTGTTTCGCTGGTTGATATTGTACATTTTCCCAGTTTTTTTTTTTACATGTTATATATTATAGCCCAGAAAAAATTAAGATGATACATCCAGCTGACAGCACTGACTTTCTAAAATATACAGTTAGGTCCAGAAATATTTGGACAGTGACACAAGTTTTGTTATTTTAGCTGTTTACAAAAACATGTTCAGAAATACAATTATATATATAATATGGGCTGAAAGTGCACACTCCCAGCTGCAATATGAGAGTTTTCACATCCAAATCGGAGAAAGGGTTTAGGAATCATAGCTCTGTAATGCATAGCCTCCTCTTTTTCAAGGGACCAAAAGTAATTGGACAAGGGACTCTAAGGGCTGCAATTAACTCTGAAGGCGTCTCCCTCGTTAACCTGTAATCAATCAAGTAGTTAAAAGGTCTGGGGTTGATTACAGGTGTGTGGTTTTGCATTTGGAAGCTGTTGCTGTGACCAGACAACATGCGGTCTAAGGAACTCTCAATTGAGGTGAAGCAGAACATCCTGAGGCTGAAAAAAAAGAAAAAATCCATCAGAGAGATAGCAGACATGCTTGGAGTAGCAAAATCAACAGTCGGGTACATTCTGAGAAAAAAGGAATTGACTGGTGAGCTTGGGAACTCAAAAAGGCCTGGGCGTCCACAGATGACAACAGTGGTGGATGATCGCCGCATACTTTCTTTGGTGAAGAAGAACCCGTTCACAACATCAACTGAAGTCCAGAACACTCTCAGTGAAGTAGGTGTATCTGTCTCTAAGTCAACAGTAAAGAGAAGACTCCATGAAAGTAAATACAAAGGGTTCACATCTAGATGCAAACCATTCATCAATTCCAAAAATAGACAGGCCAGAGTTAAATTTTCTGAAAAACACCTCATGAAGCCAGCTCAGTTCTGGAAAAGTATTCTATGGACAGATGAGACAAAGATCAACCTGTACCAGAATGATGGGAAGAAAAAAGTTTGGAGAAGAAAGGGAACGGCACATGATCCAAGGCACACCACATCCTCTGTAAAACATGGTGGAGGCAACGTGATGGCATGGGCATGCATGGCTTTCAATGGCACTGGGTCACTTGTGTTTATTGATGACATAACAGCAGACAAGAGTAGCCGGATGAATTCTGAAGTGTACTGGGATTTACTTTCAGCCCAGATTCAGCCAAATGCGCAAAGTTGATCGGACGGCGCTTCATAGTACAGATGGACAATGACCCCAAGCATACAGCCAAAGCTACCCAGGAGTTCATGAGTGCAAAAAAGTGGAATATTCTGCAATGGCCAAGTCAATCACCAGATCTTAACCCAATTGAGCATGCATTTCACTTGCTCAAATCCAGACTTAAGACGGAAAGACCCACAAACAAGCAAGACCTGAAGGCTGCGGCTGTAAAGGCCTGGCAAAGCATTAAGAAGGAGGAAACCCAGCGTTTGGTGATGTCCATGGGTTCCAGACTTAAGGCAGTGATTGCCTCCAAAGGATTCGCAACAAAATATTGAAAATAAAAATATTTTGTTTGGGTTTGGTTTATTTGTCCAATTACTTTTGACCTCCTAAAATGTGGAGTGTTTGTAAAGAAATGTGTACAATTCCTACAATTTCTATCAGATATTTTTGTTCAAACCTTCAAATTAAACGTTACAATCTGCACTTGAATTCTGTTGTAGAGATTTCATTTCAAATCCAATGTGGTGGCATGCAGAGCCCAACTCGCGAAAATTGTGTCACTGTCCAAATATTTCTGGACCTAACTGTATCTCCAACAAAATATTTCCCTGTTTTTTCTGTATGAAGATGAATAGTTTACCGTATTTTTTGTTTTATAAGATGCACTGAAATATAAGATGCACCCCAAATTTAGTGGAAAAAAAGGGGGAAAAAAAAAGAGGTCCATCTCATAATCCGGTAAGGATGAGGAGGAGGGGGCGGCAGCGGTGGTGGAGCGAGGTCACAGGAGGCATGGGTGGTACTGGAGTAGGGCGATGCTGTGGGAAGTGCAGCAGGTGTCCCAGATGCTCATTGTGGGTGCTGTGAGGCTTCAAAGAAATGGCACCTGGAGTCGGCGCTTGCACAGATTGAGCCAACGGTTCAATCACAAGCCGAGATCTCATCTTCGCACACACCATCTCTGGTTGCCATTTTCCTTAAGTAGGCTGCTGGGAGATTACTGGGCCGAAGGCGGATCGTGTGCCAATGAGATCTTGAGCTAGCCCCATCTGCGCATGCGCCGTCTCCAGGCGACATTATTGGAAACCCGCACCGCCGACATTTTAGGATGGCGGCCCCTGCAGCACAGCTCGCAGGACCATACACAGAACTGTGCCTGCAGCACAGTGCACTGCCCGCAGCATCGCTCCTGCTTTCTGTGACCCCTCTCCAGCACCCCCGGTAAGCTACATTCGGCTTATTAAATGGATTTTCCTCCCAAATTTTGAGGAGGAAAAGTGAGTCTTATAGTCCAAAAAATACGTTAATTCTGACAAATCAATTTATGAGTAATAACTAAGTGGCTGCATAGCAGCGATGTACACTGGCTACGTTGTATATCTTGACCTCTCTGAACCCTAAGAGACTAATAATATGAATTACATTTGGGTGACTCTGTTGCAAACATACAACTCCTGGCAAAAAATTATGGACTCACCTGGCTCTGAGGATGTTCATTTGTTTAAAAAAGCAGATCACAGAAAATGGTCCATGACAACGATCCAACCTGCAAAGCTGATCTGGCAACAGCAATCAGAGAAAGTTGGAGCCAGATTGATGAAGAGTACTGTTTGTCACTCATTACGTCCATGCCTCAGAGACTGCAAGCTGTTATAAAAGCCAGAGGTGGTGCAACAAAATACTAGAGAAGTATTGGAGTGTTCTTTTGTTTGTTTGTTTATTTCATGATTCCATTATTTTTAATTGAGTGATTCCATATTTTTCCCCCCTGTTTGGTCTTGAAAAGTAACCGTTACTTTCTAGCACATTATGTTTTCATGATTTTTTTAGTGCTTCTTAAAGCCAGAAAGTTGCCATTTGAAATTACTTTAGTTTTGTGCCATGTCTATGATCTGCTTTTTTTTTTCTTAAACAAAAGTAAAAAACTGAATGAACATCCTCAGAGCCAGGTGAGTCCATAATTTTTACCAGGGGTTGTAGCATTTCAGCCTATAAGCTACAAGGTTATGATGTATGTAAACAGGTAGACATCAAATATCAATATACAGTGCCTACAAGTAGTATTCAACCCCCTGCAGATTTAGCAGGTTTACACTTTCGGAATTAACTTGGCATTGTGACATTTGGACTGTAGATCAGCCTGGAAGTGTGAAATGCACTGCAGCAAAAAAGAATGTTATTTCTTTTTTTATTTTTTTTTTAAAATTGTGAAAAGTTTATTCAGAGGGTCATTTATTATTCAACCCCTCAAACCACAAGAATACTGTTTGGTTCCCCTAAAGTATTAAGAAGTATTTCAGGCACAAAGAACAATGAGCTTCACATGTTTGGATTAATTATCTCTTTTTCCAGCTTTTTCTGACTAATTAAGACCCTCCCCAAACTTGTGAACAGCACTCATACTTGGTCAACATGGGAAAGACAAAGGAGCATTCCAAGGCCATCAGAGACAAGATCGTGGAGGGTCACAAGGCTGGCAAGGGGTACAAAACCCTTTCCAAGGAGTTGGGCCTACCTGTCTCCACTGTTGGGAGCATCATCCAGAAGTGGAAGGCTTATGGAACTACTGTTAGCCTTCCATGGCCTGGACAGCCTTTGAAAGTTTCCACCCGTGCCAAGGCCAGGCTTGTCCGAAGAGTCAAGGCTAACCCAAAGACAACAAGGAAGGAGCTCCGGGAAGATCTCATGGCAGTGGGGACATTGGTTTCAGTCAATACCATAAGTAACGTACTCCACCGCAATGGTCTCCGTTCCAGACGAGCCCGTAAGGTACCTTTACTTTACATGTCAAGGCTCGTCTACAGTTTGCTCATGATCACTTGGAGGACTCTGAGACAGACTGGTTCAAGGTTCTCTGGTCTGATGAGACCAAGATCGAGATCATTGGTGCCAACCACACACGTGACGTTTGGAGACTGGATGGCACTGCATACGACCCCAAGAATACCATCCCTACAGTCAAGCATGGTGGTGGCAGCATCATGCTGTGGGGCTGTTTCTCAGCCAAGGGGCCTGGCCATCTGGTCCGCATCCATGGGAAGATGGATAGCACGGCCTACCTGGAAATTTTGGCCAAGAACCTCCGCTCCTCCATCAAGAATCTTAAGATGTGTCGTCATTTCATCTTCCAACAAGACAACGACCCAAAGCACACAGCCAAGAAAACCAAGGCCTGGTTCAAGAGGGAAAAAAATCAAGGTGTTGCAGTGGCCTAGTCAGTCTCCTGACCTTAACCCAATTGAAAACTTGTGGAAGGAGCTCAAGATTAAAGTCCACATGAGACACCCAAAGAACCTAGATAACTTGGAGAAGATCTGCATGGAGGAGTGGGCCAAGATAACTCCAGAGACCTGTGCCGGCCTGATCAGGTCTTATAAAAGACGATTATTAGCTGTAATTGCAAACAAGGGTTATTCTACAAAATATTAAACCTAGGGGTTGAATAATAATTGACCCACACTTTTATGTTGAAAATTTATTAAAATTTAACTGAGCAACATAACTTGTTGGTTTGTAAGATTTATGCATCTGTTAATAAATCCTGCTCTTGTTTGAAGTTTGCAGGCTCTAACTTATTTGCATCTTATCAAACCTGCTAAATCTGCAGGGGGTTGAATACTACTTGTAGGCACTGTACATGAAATGCACATGAAAAATCAATTCAATTATAAACGGACATAATACTAGATATAAAGCAAGAGCTGCCTAAGTAACATATAAGATCATATAAATGTAATCAGCAAGAGTATTATGTGCATCCATGAGTGATGCATGACAAGATCCACAAGCAGAGTGTTCCCAAATATAGCAGCCCCTGAGCCTACCAATGCATGTTTCGGCCAGAAATAGAGACCAAGTGGTTCAAGGCTTCATCAGGGAGGAAAGGCAGCATCCAGAACCTCCAAAGGTATGATTTTATAATGCCCCATTATCGGAACTTCCATGTGTGCCAACCGCAATTACTGACGCATGCGCGGACCAGCACCACCCCGGCAGTGACGCGAGCACCGTCAGGCGGTAAGGCGCACGTGCGGGATTGTATCAAATATCCCAAAAGGAGTACTCATTTTTTGAAAAGTTTGGGATATTTGATACAAGAAGTAAAGATTTACTTTTAGAATTTGTTTATAACTATATATCATTTGTAAATAGGTCGTTTTTACATGTTTCCTTGTAATTACCTGGACACTTTTTGATTGTGTTCATGAATACTGGTAAATGTAGATTGATGTACATGGAAAAAAGAAATAGGATTTCAACAAAGTGATGATGGAGCTCAGGTTTTGAAGAGTTATTGATGATATTCCAGAATGTGATGACACGATTATATTTGAATAACTGTTGATATTTTGTTTTAAGAACATACATTTTGTTTTATAGAATAAAATAAGACATCCCCTTAAAATAAGCCTTAACCCATCTTTTGGGCTAAAACAATAATATAAGATCCTGTCTTATTTTTGTGGAAACGTTGCATATGACATCAGACTAAGGAAAAAACATGGAACATCAAAGCGTTAACACCGTCATATGCTGAAACATATGCACTCAATTCTCTCAAATCAACAGTATATTTCCAATAGATCGGAGTCTTCTGGGAGAACAGGAATTCCTTGACTAAACCCATCAACCACTGCATCCAATAAGTGGCCACATTTAATATAATATCTCTATCACTATTCACTATTTCTGAAAATCCTATCAATTTGAAGACAAAGACCCCTGTTCTCATTCTCAGAGTCCCATTGTCACACATATTCTGTGGATATGTAATGAGTGTCTATTGTGGATAAACGCCCCTTTATTTTATTTATCGCAAATCTATTAAAATTCCTTTAGATATGTAATACTTGGTGAAATACTGACATTTTCTAATAAAATCTACTTTCATTTATATTATTGTTTTTAATCATTTAAAAATTCAAAAACACAACCGGGATGATTTTTTTTTATAACATTTTGAGAATTAGTAAGGGAGTTACAGAATGGCCAGAGGCTACTGGTGTAAGAGTCCCCTGGTGTTAAAGTTTAACTTATTTTTCCTCAAGCCAGAAATCACGTCTTGGCCTATGGGTCATATTTTGAATTTATATTAGGAGAGAGACAATACTTTTCTTCCACCTTTTTATAAGTGGCTTAGTCCCAATCACATCCACTGTATATATTATTCCAGCAGCTAAAACTCAATGTTTTTCTATTAATTTCTTAATTTCTGATAATTTTACATTATGGTAATACCTATGTCATGCGTTGTCTTGGTCCGCACACGTGGATTACTACTACAGTGTTGGACTTTGTTCACATTGCAGAGTCCAACAGGCAACCTGGTCTCTCTAAGGCTACATGCGCACGCTGCTTTTTTTCCTGCTTTTTTGCTGCTTTTTTGGCTGCAGTTTTGTTGTCAGAACTTTCTGACATTTGACTTCCCAGCAAAGTCTATGAGAAGTCAGATTTCTCATGCGCACATTGCAGTTTATTTGTCAGCGTTTTATTTGTCAAAGGTTTGTGACAAATAAAATGCAGCATGTTCATTCTTCCTGCGTTTTTGTCAACATTTGTCACAAAAACGCAGCAAAAACGCAGGGTGTGAAAAACGCACCTAAAATTACATGCGTTTTTTGTGACATTTCCAGGCTCTCTCTGACAAGGTGCAGTTTTGGCTGCATTTTGGCTGCAGTTTTTGCTGCAGTTTTGGCTGCAGTTTGTGAACACAAAAAGATGCAGCGTGCGCATGTAGCCTTAAGTGCTCAGCTCTGCTGGGCGTCGGCTGAGTTGTTTCACTGCTCCCAGCTGTACAGGAGTTAATATATTATGGAGCACTGTGTAACTCTTCTGAGAGCGGGTTGCTAATTACCATCCACAGCTGGTCTCTATCTATTTAAGGTTGGGAGTATAGAAAGAGATCGCCAAAGATAGCTTGATAACTTCAGCTTAGCTCCAGCGTCTCGATGGTTATTCCGTTCATGGTGAACTACAGTTGCTGTTCTGCATGGTGTGAATGTTCCCCTTTTGTAAGTTTGCTCCCTACCCATTTCTTTATTCCCTTGTACACATATTGTCTTCCCTTTGTGCTTAAGTGCAGTGTGTATGATGCTTCATTCTCCCTTGTCCGTGTCTTTTCTGTGGGGTTTTGATACTGGATTTCCGGCTGCTCCCAGGATGGTGGAGTAAGATCAGGGCTGGACAGAAGTCAGGGTCACGCTGGAGACTCGAACCTTGCTATCATCAAGCCTACCTCTGAGATAAGGAACAGTGCATGATCTCGAGTTTGAGGGCCAGCCTAGGAGCCCCTGTTACATCAGTACGTACCCTGTAACAACCTAACTACCTATTGATTTTAAGAAAAAATAGTATTCACATACATATAGATGTTTACCCACGCAAACATATACAAATACACATAAACATTTGCACATGTACTGAATTAGGTTTTTAGGAAATGTTTGAAAGCAATAAATTTCCCCATTTTCTATGCAAATGAAATAAACTCTCAATATTATTGACAAGTTAAAAAGAGAAAAAAGAACCTATAAAACAAGTGTATAAAAAAAGCAATCAAATAAGAAATTTTAGAATTTCCTTCTGATGCTTCCAGTATAATAATTGTGAGACCGCATGCATTATTTCTGATATAATAACCATGATGTGCACCAGGCAGGATGACGTGGGAGCACAGTGTAAATTATATACATTGTGTTGCGGTGTCATGCTATTTTGAAAGTAACTATACCTGAAGATTGTAATCACAAATAAGACTTAAACATACATTTCTCAAGTGGTTCTTGGACCAAGCCGGGGGGCAGTTCCTTCTTTCCCATAATTATAGTTATTCCAGTTGTAATGTACATCAAAGGAAATGAAAGCTTTACAGATGGCCCTACAAAATCAAAGCTTGCAACTTGCTGCTGGCAGAACCAGAGTGGTGGTGTAAATTCCCATTGCAATGACAGCATTGTGAACATAAAGGGTTGCCATGTAAAGTGCAAAATATAACACAGGTTGTTACCTGCTTTAGATAAAAACTAAACTTCTGAATCATATTTACCTATGTAATTGTTACAGATTATCCTGGTTCCTTCTTGAAATCTGCGTGCAATTTATTGCATTTTCTAGACATCATGTGACCGAACAGCTGACCTTTGACTTTTGTTCATTTAGGGCAATTTTTGAGACCAGAAAAATGTAATCAAAGATGAGATATTGAATAAGGGCCAGGGGGCATGCACTGCGAATGGAAGAAAAGCGATTCCGGCAGCTAAATAGCAAAGTATTCTTTACAGTTAGAGCAGTCAGACTGTGGAATGCCCTCCCATAAGAGGTGGTAATGGCAGATACTATAACAGCTTTTAAAAAAGGGCTGGATGATTTCCTCAGTACACACAACATTGTTGGTTATAAGTGACTTAGGGACAAAATGTAGAATTGGTGGAGGAAGGTTGAACTAGATGGACCTAGGTCTTTTTTCAACCTATGTAACTATGAATATTTGTCACATGATAAAGTGATTTTCCAACTATACGGAATGCACAGAAAAAAAAGTATATACAGTGCCTTGCAAAAGTATCCACCCCCTTGGCTCTTTACTTATCTTGTTACATTACAACCTGTGTTTAAATATTTTGGAATTTGATATGCATCCACACTAAATAGTCTAAGTTGGGGAAGTGAAGTGAGAAAAATATAGGCAAAAAAATAATTTATGGGATAAAATTAATAAAAATTGCAATGTGCATATGTATTCACCCCTTTGAAACCCCTAAAAAGTTTTGGTACAAGCAATTACCTTCATGAGTCCCATGCTTAGTGGATGGAAGTCCATCTGTGTGCAATCTAAGTGTCCCGGGATCTGTCAATGTGACGCCCTGGCCTATCAGGTTGTCACAGGGTATTGTGCAATCTGCCCTTCTGTGCAATATCCACCTCCTTCTTGGTTAAGGGTCCCTAACCATTGGTGTTGCCAAGAACAAGCTAATCAAAATCCTAGGAACACTCTGCACCACACCCACCAGACACACCAGTGGATGGCCTGAGTGGAATAGGTTCGCCCACTTGGGAGGTTGGTTTAAGGGGAGGTCAGGAGTGTCAGGAGACAGTAAGTTGCGCAATGACTCTCAAGAGGAGAGGTCACAGGGCGGTGTAGTGTTGGAGGAGAGAGAGAGGAGGTCAGGAACTGGGGTCTTGAAACTACTAGGTGGCAGACATTGGTCTGGGCCTGGTAGGAGCTGGACCCCGGTCGCAGGGGGATCATGACAAGGGGCATGGACTGTCGAGGAGGACATCCGGCGGCCTTGTGCCATCACCGGTCAGGGGCCAGGGCACAACGGGGTACGTGGACCCTTGGTCAGGGTGTAGCTTCAGGCATCCTGACAATTTACTCAATGAGGACGGAGCCTTCAAGATCCGTTCTCCACCCGCTCAAAAATCGGGGTACTAGCGCAACAAGGGAAATAGGACTTTCCACACATACGGTCCAGAAAATCCCAAGCGTGAACCCTGAGAGCAAGCTCCTCTGGTAGCGGTGTCCAGAACTTTGATTTACTACAGTTGTCGGTGTCAGCGTTATTGGACTGAGCGAGTACGCAAGTGACCCTTACCATCTCAACAGCACATCCCTACCCACAATCACCAAGGCCTGGGGCATTCCCCCTACCCGTGGAGGGGTTAAACACCTAGCTGCCCACACCATCGCCACCGGGTACTCCCAGCCGCAGCGGTGGTACTCCACCTTACCACGCACCACAGGTGGCATCACGAACTGTCCACACCATCCCTTGTTCATAACCCCCTTTGTTTAGAGGAGTCGCTTGACCCCCGGGTCTAGAGCTCTCTCGAGCCACCGCGGATCCAGATCTGAGCAGCTCGGCTGCTGACATGGGGGCGGCACATCAGTATATACACACCTTTTCTCAAAGGTTATAGAAGCTGCAACACCATTAAGCAAGAGGCTCCACTAACCAAACAACACCATGAAGACCAAGAAGATCTCCAAATATGTTAGGGACAAAGTTATTGAAAAGTACAAGTCAGGGTTGGGTTCTAAAAAATATGCCAATCTCTGATGATCCCCTGCAGCATCATCTTATCTATTACCATGAAACAGAAAGAACATGGTACCACAATACCAAGATAGGAGGAAAACTCTTAGTCCAGGCAAGGAGGGCATTAATCAGAGAGCCTGAAGGACCCTGAGGGAGTCTCAAAGTTCCCAATCAGAGACTGGAGTATCTTGCCATACGAACACAATAATCTGTAAAATCCATAGAGCTGGCCTTTGTGGAAGAGTGTCCAGAAAAAGTCTGTACTTACAGCCAAAAAATTTGAAGGCTGTTTTTGAGCTTTCCAAAAGACATGTGGGAGAGTCCCAAAATGTATAGCGGAAAGGGCTGTAGTCAGATGAAATAAAAATTAAACTGTTTGTCCACCAAGGTAAATGCTATGTCTGGCACCAAACTAACACAGTTCATCCCTCCAAGACACCAGTCCCACAGTGAAACATAGTGGTGGCAGCATCATGGTGTGGTAATGTTTTCTATCAGCAAGGATGGGGAAAATCGTCTGAGTCGAGGAAAAGATGGTTTGTGTGAAATACAGGGATATTTTTGTGCAAAACCTGTTTCAGTCTGTCAATGATTTGAGAATGTGACGGACCTTCACCTTCCAACAAGACAATGACCCAAAGCATACAACACTTGAGTGGTTTAAGGGGAACATGTAAATGTATTGGAGTGGCAGAGTCACAGCCCAGATCATAATCCAATTAAGAATTTCTGCTGAGACTTGAATATTGCTTTTCACCAGAGGAATACATCTAACTTGAAGGAACTGGAGCAGTTTTGCCTTGAGGAATGGGCAAAAATCCCAGTGACAAGATGTGGAAAGCTCATAGAGACTTATCCAAAGCGACTTGAACCTGTAATTGCTGCAAAAGGAGTTTCTACAAAGTGCTGACTTAGGCTACTTTCACACATCAGTTTTTTGGCATCAGGTACAATCCGGCGTGTGCCTGATGCAATGGATCCGGCACAGAACATGCAAAAATGGATGCGCCTGATCCTTTTTTTTGATGGATCCAGTATACCTGATCCATCAAAAAATGGATCCGGTGCATCGTTTTTGCATCCGTTTCGTCCTTTTTTTGCTGAATCCGTTTTTTTTTCAATAAATTGGAGTATGCTCAGTTTACAAAAACGGATCCAGCGGCTGCATCCATTTTTTGCCTCATTACACCAGATCCGGCGTCCATAGGCTTCCACTGTAAATAATGCCGTATTGCGCCGGATCTGGCGCGATGCCATTTTTTGTCAGAGACAAAAAACGTTACAAGAGACGTTCCATCCAGCCGCCGCATTAGCCAATTACGATGGATCCAGCAAAAGCCGGATGCAACGCAAGGCCATCAGGCACAATCCGACGTTAATACAAAACAGATCCATTTTATCCGTTTTTTCCGGATTGTGCCTGATGGAAAAAAACTGATGTGTGAAAGTAGCCTAAAGGACGGTGAATAGTTATGCACCCTGAAGTTTTCAGCTATTTGTCCTATTTGTTGTTTGCTTTACAATAAAAAGAAAAACAAATGTTCACAGTTGCAGGCATATTCTTTATATGAACTGATGCAAACCTAAAAAAACAGTGACATTCCAGATTGTGAGGTAGCAATCACAAAAAAAGCTAAGAGGAGTGAATACTTTCACAAGGCACTGTACATCTCTGAAGTCACCAAAGCTAATAGTCGTTACATTTAGATTTTTGCTGCATAGATCTGTGCAGAACTATGGTTTTTATGCTGCCAGGAAGTTTTGTGGGCAGGACTGCCAGTGGTAAAGACTACTATTTAAAGGGAATCTCTCACCAGGCACTCGTGGGGTTAATGCACTTTCTGTTGCAGCTGCAGACTGGTTCAGCTAGCAACAGTTAATCAAGTGCCTGTTGGGATTTAAGTCCTTTTCTTCCTGGACTTATTGCTGTATTTTCTATTCAGTTAGGAGCTAGCCAAGGAGCTAAGAGGACGTCTTGTTCACTACTGCTGATGCTGATATCTGCTGTTTGTTGTAAGTTCTCCTGCTACCTCCATTCTTTGTACCCTTACCTGTACACCTTCTGTTATCCTCTGGTGCAGGTTTTTGGTATGTATGTTTTTCGTTACCCCAGTCTGTTGTTCTGTGTTGGTGGGTTGTTGGGCTCCATCCGGGTCAATCCCCTGGGTGGTGGAGACACAGTTGTTAGGGCCTAGGCAGGAGACAAGGTCACATCGGAGGCTTGACCCTGACTACCATTCAGTCTACCATCGGGATAAGGGACAGCTCAGGGTTCCTAGATGTTGGGTCAGCCTATTAGCCCTGTACCATCCAATTCCCCCTCCATTACATCTGCCAAGCATGTGAAACACTGCCTCAAGAGACAGAGAAGAATGGGAGAGAATCAAGGAGGAGTTGACAAGAGATGTGATGTCTCAAACACATATGGAGGAGAAGAGAGGGATGACTATGTGTCAAGCACCAGGAGCATGATGACGTGACTGCAGATGGGACTGGCTTACCGAGACATCTCAGCTACACACAATTAGCAAAAACAAATCATATTTCATTTAAACCACAAATTTTAAGAATCAGAACTATTTAAAGTTTATTTAATTCATTCGTGAGAGGTTTCTATTGTTTCTATTGTTGCCTTTATTATAAAACAATAGGGAAATTCATTAATTTTGTGTTGTATAAGAAAAGTTCTTTTACTCTTACATGAGACATCTCCTTTAATATTATTACTAATCAAAAAGAAGAAGAAACTAATTTCGGATATATGTGATATTGCCTGAATAGTTGAGATTTTCCGACCACTAGCTGGCACTGTGGCTTTAATTATATAATCCTGTCTGCAGCCTGTGATCAGTCAGCATCTGTTTATATGTGCGGTGTAATAAATAGCAGGAAAGCAAAGTAGTTAGGACTGAAAGATGTATCATTTACATGACGGACAGTAATGTTACAGGAAAGCGCATGTTAGTGTCTAATGGATCCTCAGGTCCGGAGCAACCAAGTGGGTTGTTATGATTTGAGGATCCCTTCAGGGCAACCCTGCCTAACAATGAATTGTGCAATGGAGAATGTTGTCCAAGGCAATTATCTGTGCGCTGCTGTCTCACCTAAGACGGAGTGTCTGGAAGTCCTGTCTGCAATCTAACACACTACATCAATACACATTCTCGGGTAATGCACTGTAAGGCTCTGTTCACATCACCTAAAGCTATTTCCAAATTTGGATCGGTTTATGGATCATACAAAAGTAAATCTTACAATAAAGAACCCATTCATTTGAATAAGAAAAGAAGTGTCAAAAAATGTCCTTCATTTTCCTTTTTACAGGCCGCTATCCAATATTTAATTGGAACGAAAAATGTCATCTTGCATAACTTTTTTCTCTGCCCCTGCCCCCCCCCCAAAAAAAAAATCTTTTTATAGCATTGAAGTCAGGAAAGGGATCATGATGGTCATTCAATAGGTCATCAGCCTTGTTGCACTGTGAATATTTAGACTCTAGTAAAAAAGCTTCCATTAAGGGAATCTGTCAGCTAATTTTGTAGTACAATACTAATGTTATCTTAAGGCTTAAAGAGACCTTTCAAAATCAGTAAGTTTTATTGCTCTACCTTATCCTGTTATCCTGGTATAAGCTCCATAGAATTCAGAGTCTCCTCAAGTGTATGTAAATACAATTTACATATTCAATGCCCCCCTCTTAGTTCATTCACTATCACTGCAGAGAGGTGGGAGGGAGTTTGGGTGGGGGCAGCAGTGCAAATTCAGTTCAGATTTACTATCACTGATGCCAGCAGTTAAGGCCAGTCACACACAACGAGTTACCAGCGATGCCAAAAACGATGATAGGGATCGCTGGTATGTCGCTGGGAGGTCGCTGGTGAGATGTCATACAGTCAGACCTTACCAACGATACAGGAACGATACAGGTCGTAGTAGTGACCTGTATAACGATCTCAGCAGTCACTGTGACCCTGTCAAACAGTGTCAAACACAGCGATGTGTCCTGCCCAGCAGGACATCGCCTTTGAAGAAAATGGCCTGGACCATTCTGCAACGACTAGAGATCTCACAGCAGGGGCCTGATCGCTGGTAGATGTCACAAATAACGAGATCGCTAATGGGATCGCTACTGCGTCACAGAAACCGATCTCGCTAGCGATCTCGTTATGTGTTACGGTACCTTTAGAGCTGGGAGGAGGGAGCAGGGCATATACAATTAGCATTTACATATGCTTGACTATTTACTACACACTGGACACACTGAATTCTATGGAGCTTACAACAAAATAACAGGATAAGGTAGAGCTATAAAAGTTACTGATCCTGAAAGTTCTCCTTAAGTAGTGTGTTACGGGCCGAGATGCTGCCCTGCCTCAGCCGGATTCCTCCCCATCTGCTTCCCTGTCACGGCGTTCCATTTGTCGGTCTGCTTCTCAGTCTTTGGGCCAAATTCTGTGTTGTTTTGGGACTAAGGGCGGCTTTGCACACTACGACATCGCAGGTGCGATGTCGGTGGGGTCAAATCGAAAGTGACGCACATTCGGCGTCACTTGCGATGTCGTAGTGTGTAAATCCTAGATGATACGATGAACGAGCGCAAAAGCGTCGTTATCGTATCATCGCTGCAGCCTTCGACATTTCCATAATGCCGGTGCCGCGACAGGTGCGATGTTGTTCCTCGCTCCTGCGGCAGCACACATCGGTGTGTGTGAAGCCGCAGGAGCGAGGAACTTCAACTTACCTGCCGCCGGCTGCAATGAGAAGGACGGAGGTGGGCGGGATGTTTACATCCTGCTCATCTCTGCCCCTCCGCTTCAATTGGCCGCCTGCCGTGTGACGTCACTGTGACGCCGCACGACCCGCCCCCTAAGGAAGGAGGCGGGTCGCCAGTCAGAGGGACGTCGCACGGCAGGTATGTGTGTGTAAAGCTGCCGTAGCGATAATAATCACGGCAGCTTTCACTATATATCGAACATGCGACGGGGGCGGGACTATCGCTGCAGCATCGGTAACACATTGTTACCGATGTTGCAACGTGCAAAGCCCACCTAAGTCCAAGGTACAGGGCAACTGCGCATGCGTTAAGTAAAGGAACAGAGTTTTGCACTAAGTGTGGTTTAATCCGTTCTGAGCATGTCTGCCACGTAGCAGCAGTCCATTGGCTGCAGGTGACGTCACAGATGATGTGGAGATCACATGATTCTCAGCATGTGATGCGCCATTACCTGATTGGCCACAGGTGATGTCACCGATAACGTGCTGGCATCTGATTGGTTGTGGTTACGTCAGTGATGACGCTCTCTCATCCTATTGGTCCAGGTTCGGTCTTGCCCTGGACGTCACCATCTTGTGGGTGGTTCTTAGTTAATAAAAGACCCTGGAGCACGCCGCACGGCGCTCAGTCATTCTTGTGCATGCATGAGGTAGCCACCCATGTATGTGCTCTCCTGTTGTACTCCATACACTAGCGATTCTATACTTGTCGCTTCAGCAGCTATCATTCCCTCTACTCTGCATTAGCTGGTTAGGCACATTCCTCTGAGAGCGGGGTCTGGTGGTGGGTTACACACAAGCTATCAGGTAGTCAGCGTACCACAATATGGTGCGATTAGCACCTGGTACCCGCAGGTCAGTGTGGTTAACACGGAGCCAGGATAACAGCTAGTGTGGTTAGTGCTGCTATTATTCATCTTTGTACTGTGTGTGCCTTTACAACACACAGTACTTTATACTTACACTGTTTACCTCTGTGAGGCAACAGAGCCAGTGTTATTAGGACCTCCGTGGGTGCTAACGGAGTCCATCTCCTACTGTACATAGGTGTCCTCTGTGACGTAACAAGAGGTTCACTTCCTTTTATACCCACTTGTATTGTAGTCGCTAAAAGTTTAATAGCGTACTACCTTAATTAACATATATTGTAATTTACGTATCTCTGTGAACTTACGGAGACTACTTTAGTTCTGTTTATTGCTGGCAGCGGTCTACTATCACCGCATGGTGGACCCTGGCTGTCTGAATATTTACTATCTATATTATATCAGACAGCACCCCCGTAACATAGTGTACTACAAAATCACTTCACAAATTCCCTTTAAAAAAATGGAACAAAGACAAATACAAAAGGAAAAAAAGTGTTCATTTTTAAAAGGATCCTTGTTTTTCTATTAAGGATGAATCCATTAAAAACTGAACATTTGTTTCCATTTTGCATCCATTTTTTGCTGAGTGTGTAAATTATCTTTTTTTTTTTTCAACTGGATCCATTACAAACTGATGAGAACTGGACATGTGAAGAGAGATTTAGCATGTGGGTAACTTGATGTATTTGGTAATTTCATTACAAGATGTTGTCCTGAAATTACAGAAGGTGCTTTGGGCTTAGCCAGTATCAACTTTTGTGCTTCAAACTTATCCATTGCATTTGTTTTATACTGTTTGCAAATCTTGGAAGATACTAATTCTCATTGTGGAGAATGGCCTGGTAAGGAGAATGCAATGGTCTCTGGGAATAAAGTATGTACAGTGCCTACAAGTAGTATTCAACCCCCTGCAGATTTAGCAGGTTTACACATTCGGAATTAACTTGGCATTGTGACATTTGGACTGTAGATCAGCCTGGAAGTGTGAAATGCACTGCAGCAAAAAAGAATGTTATTTCTTTTTTTATTTTTTTTTTTTAAATTGTGAAAAGTTTATTCAGAGGGTCATTTATTATTCAACCCCTCAAACCACAAGAATTCTGTTTGGTTCCCCTAAAGTATTAAGAAGTATTTCAGGCACAAAGAACAATGAGCTTCACATGTTTGGATTAATTATCTCTTTTTCCAGCCTTTTCTGAGTAATTAAGACCCTCCCCAAACTTGTGAACAGCACTCATACTTGGTTAACATGGGAAAGACAAAGGAGCATTCCAAGGCCATCAGAGACAAGATCGTGGAGGGTCACAAGGCTGGCAAGGGGTACAAAACCCTTTCCAAGGAGTTGGGCCTACCTGTCTCCACTGTTGGGAGCATCATCCGGAAGTGGAAGGCTCATGGAACTACTGTTAGCCTTCCACGGCCTGGACAGCCTTTGAAAGTTTCCACCCGTGCCGAGGCCAGGCTTGTCCAAAGAGTCAAGGCTAACCCAAGGACAACAAGGAAGGAGCTCCGGGAAGATCTCATGGCAGTGGGGACATTGGTTTCAGTCAATACCATAAGTAACGTACTCCACAGCAATGGTCTCCGTTCCAGACGAGCCCGTAAGGTACCTTTACTTTCAAAGCGTCATCTCAAGGCTCGTCTACAGTTTGCTCATGATCACTTGGAGGACTCTGAGACAGACTGGTTCAAGGTTCTCTGGTCTGATGAGACCAAGATCGAGATCTTTGGTGCCAACCACACACGTGACGTTTGGAGACTGGATGGCACTGCATACGACCCCAAGAATACCATCCCTACAGTCAAGCATGGTGGTGGCAGCATCATGCTGTGGGGCTGTTTCTCAGCCAAGGGGCCTGGCCATCTGGTCCGCATCCATGGGAAGATGGATAGCACGGCCTACCTGGAGATTTTGGCCAAGAACCTCTGCTCCTCCATCATGGATCTTAAGATGGGTCGTCATTTCATCTTCCAACAAGACAACGACCCAAAGCACACAGCTGAGAAAACCAAGGCCTGGTTCAAGAGGGAAAAAATTCAAGTGTTTTGCAGTGGCCTAGTCAGTCTCCTGATCTTAACCCAATTGAAAACTTGTGGAAGGAGCTCAAGATTAAAGTCCACATGAGACACCCAAAGAACCTAGATAACTTGGAGAAGATCTGCGTGGAGGAGTGGGCTAAGATAACTCCAGAGACCTGTGCCGGCCTGATCAGGTCTTATAAAAGACGATTATTAGCTGTAATTGCAAACAAGAGTTATTCCACAAAATATTAAACCTAGGGGTTGAATAATAATTGACCCACACTTTTATGTTGAAAATTTATTAAAATTTAACTGACCAACATAACTTGTTGGTTTGTAAGATTTATGCATCTGTTAATAAATCCTGCTCTTGTTTGAAGTTTGCAGGCTCTAACTTATTTGCATCTTATCAAACCTGCTAAATCTGCAGGGGGTTGAATACTACTTGTAGGCACTGTACAATATCTCTCTTCCAGAGGTAAGAACAGTCCATACAGCGCCACCAACTCCAAAAGCCAATGTCAAACCATTGCAAGAGCCTGGAAACGTGACCCAGGTTATGGGAGACACAGGTTTTATTTGCTGTTATGTACACTACATTGCACAGGCAGTGAAATGCCTTCAAGCTTTTGGGCACCTTTCACATTATTTATGATGTACTGAACCAATGATGCAGAGCGGAATAATTTCTTTTTTATTTTGCTTCGGCTTCCAGTCAAAGAATTTAGCACCTTTACTTAAGTTCAAGTGGAGGACATTAGATGCTTTTCAGTTGGGGGTCGGTTCTTCTTCTTAAGGTACCGTCACACTAAACAACTTACCAGTGATCTCACCAACAATACAACCTGATAGGGATCGCTGGTAAGTTGCTAGGAGGTTGCTGGTGAGATGTCACACTAAGCGACGCTCCAGCGATCCCACCAGCAACCTGACCTGGCAGGGATCGCTGGAGCGTCGCTACACGGGTTGCTGGTGAGCTGTCAAACAGGCAGATCTCACCAGCGACCAGTGACCAGCCCCCAGCCAGCAGCGACGCGTGGAAGCGATTCTGCGCTTGGTAACTAAGGTAAATATCGGGTAACCAACCCGATATTTACCTTGGTTACCAGCGCACACCGCTTAGCGCTGGCTCCCTGCACACCTAGCCACAGTACACATCGGGTTAATTACCCAATGTGTACTCTGCTACGTGTGCAGGCAGCAGAAGCTGGCTTCTGCGGACGCTGGTAACCACGGTAAACATTGGGTAACCAAGAAGCCCTTACCTTGGTTACCCGATATTTACCTTCGTTACCAGCGTCCGCCGCTCTCACACTGCCAGCGCCGGCTCCCTGCTCCCTGCACTCCTAGCCACAGTACACATTGGGTTAATTACCCGATGTGTACTCCGGCTACGTGTGCAGAGAGCAGGGAGCCGGCACTGACAGCGTGAGAGCGGGGACGCTGGTAACGAAGGTAAATATCGGGTAACCAAGATAAGGGCTTCTTGGTTACCCGATGTTTACCGTGGTTACTAGCGTCCGCAGAAGCCAGCTCCTGCTGCCTGCACATTCAGTTGTTGCTCTGTCGCTGTCACACACAGCGATTGTGTGCTTCACAGCGGGAGAGCAACAACTAAAAAATGGTCCAGGACATTCAGCAACAACCAACGACCTCACAGCAGGGGCCAGGTTGTTGCTGGATGTCACACACAGCAACATCGCTAGCAACATCGCTGTTGCGTCACAGAAGTTGTGCCTCAGCAGCGATGTTGCTTAGTGAGACGTGGCCTTTAAACCTTTATGAACTGAATTGCTATCTGATAATACCCACTTGGACTTAATAAAACAATTCATTAAGTCCAAATACTTTGATTGCTAATATCTCCACAACGATTAGGCAAAATAATTTAACATGAAACATTTGGTGAAAGGTCCCCCTCCATTTACCCCGTATCTCCGTATCTATAGCTGTTATCTAATGTGCCAGTGAGGCCATTAGGCCCTGTGCGCACACTGCGTTTTTACCCGCGGTTTTACCCGAGGTTTTGCTGCAGAAATTTCTTGAGAAATGTTTGTAACCTTTCTGCAGACATTTCCCACCAAAACCTATGGGAAAAAAAAACTGTGCGCACACTGCGTTTTTTTCTCAAGAACATTCTTTCTGCAGAATTTTTTGAGAAAAAGAATGAGCATGTCACTGCTTTTCCGCAGGTACCTGCAGTTTTTGCCTTAGATAACGGTAAAAACCGCGGGGACCAACTTGTGGAAAATTTGCGGTAAATCCGCGGTTAAATCCATGGCAAAACCGCGGCAAATTGCGTCAAAAACGCGGGTGCTGTTTTACCGCGGTTTTTACCGCCGGTGCGGGATTCTTTCAGAGGGTCCGTTTTTTTTTACGAAAATAGCATTTTCTAGTGCGCACATAGCCTAAAACCCACTGACATTCCAGGGCCCCGATGTGTTGGCAATCTTCACATCTCCTGTAGTTATACTCTTGGGTATGTGGTGATGTATAAGTAGCGTATATAATTATTAAGGCATGTATGACTATGATTTGCCGTTTGTGCTAAGCAACAATGAATGCAGGTATAACTAAGAGTACCTGTGCAAAGGTGACTAAGAATAACTATGACAAGCGACAGGAAAGTAATGGTGTGTGAATAATGAGTGGGGAAGAGTAGAAATATGACATTTCACCACAGCATTTGGGCTGAAATATTTTCTTTTCATCCTTGAGCTTAGCCAGGACATAGCATACTTTAGAAAAAAAAGTAATTGTGCATAATATATATATATATATATATAGATGAAAATGTATAATATATTTAATCTAATATATCCGTAATATATATATATATATATATATATATATATATATAATATACAGTGCTGTGCAAAGGTTTTAGGCAACTGTGAATAAATGCTGAAGCCTAAAGACCCATTTACACGCAACAACGTCGCTAACTAGATGTCGTTGGGGTCACGTAATTTGTGATGCACATCCAAACTTGTTAGTGACATCATTGCGTGTAACACCTACGAGCGAGTGTTAACGATCAAAAATACTCACCTTATCGTTGATCGTTGACATGTCGTTCATTTTCATAATATCGTTGCTTGTTCTGGACGCAAGTTGTTCATGTTCATCGTTCCTGAGGCAGCACACATCGCTACGTGTGACACCCCAGGAACAACGAACAACACCGTACCTGCGTCTTCCGGCAACGAGGTGGGCGTGTCTTTCCTTTGGCTGCTCTCCGCCCCTCCACTTCTATTGGCTGCCTGCCGTGTGATGTCGCTGTGAAGCCGCACAAACCGCTCCCTAAGAAAAGAGGCAGTTTGTCGGCCACAGCGACGTCGCTAGGCAGGTATGTGTGATGGGTACTAGTGATATTGTGCCCCACGGGCAGCGATTTGCCTGTGATGCACAAACGACGGGGGTGGGTGCGATCGTCAGCGACATCGCTAGCGATGTCACTGTGTGTAAAGTGGCCTTTAAGCAATTCAATATTTGATGTGACTACCCTTTGCCTTCCAAACAGTATCACTTCTTCTAGGTACATTTGCACAAAACATACAAGAAAAAAGGCAGCCGTATTTACAAACACAGGTCACAAAACAAATGCACTTCAATTTGCACAAAATCGGTTATTTTTATTATCATATTAACCAATTATACCAAACAGGTTATAAGGACTAATATTTACAAAAGTAAACTGAATATAGTCTTTAACTGAAACAGAAACAGCTATGTAGGAGGCTTAAAACTGAGTAAAGACCAGTCAAACTGTACTAGAAAGTTGAGGTTATGGAGGACACCTTCATGTCACAGGTAGAGATGAGTGAACCTGAAGATCAGTGTTCGGTGTTCATACCAATCATAGATTTTAGAGAAAAAAAAAAAAGTTTGGGTTCGGAGTTAGAGCACTTTATGTATGCAAGTCACTCACGAGAGCATTGCTGTGCTTGGGTACGCTCAGTGTTCAGCCCTGTGTGAGCCAGTTGCACTGTTTCAACAGCACGTACTGGGAGTAACAACAGCGTGATCAGATGTAGTGTCCACCAAACAAAAAAAATGGAAAACCCCCACCCTCCCTTCCCCAGAAGTAATTGGTTTATGGCTGGCTCCATGTGGGCAAAGACCCAAACGCCCCAATTAGTGACTTCTATTGAGGGTTCAGGTCAAGTTCAGGTTCCAAACTAAACTTTATCTGAAGTCTCGATGAACTCGCCGAACTTGCGCCGGTCTGCTCATCTCTAGTCCCAGGTCATGCACTATGGTAGGACTGAACACAGCAACAAGACACAAAGTAGTTATAGTGCACCATCAAGGTCTCTCCTAAGCAAATACTGCAAATCAGACTGGGGTTTTAAGATGTGCTGTTCAAACTCTTTTGAAGAACTGCCAAGAAATGGGCAAAATAGAGGAAAATAGAAGCAGTGATTGTATAAGGAAATTGAGTGCAGAAGACAAATAACACACTATGATTATTTCCTTTTGAAATTGGTAGATGTCCAGCAGTGCCATTAACTCAGAACTGGGAGTAACCAGTGGGATCCAGTTACATTTGTCTACTGTTCGGAGAAGTTTGGCCAAAAGTGGTCTTCATGGAAGAATTGTGATCAGAAGCCAAACCTTCAACATGGGAACAAGGCCAAGTAACTCAACTATGCACAAAAACACAGGAACTGTGGTGCAATCAAAATTGTAAGTATTTGCTGTAACATGTTGTTTGTTTACTTAAGCGCCACAATAATAAGTGTTTACAGGCAACAGTGAAGCATGATGGCAGCTATATTAGCTATGCTGTATTATATTCAGCATTCTAACGTGCTGTATGTAAGAATCCAGGCCGCTGTGTAGAATGTAAAAATTACTTTACAGTACTTACCTAAATGGTCACTGCGTTGGAATTGGGTCATATGGGCGTAGACGCCCATATGACCCAACTCCACCGAACTGACCGTATGGGTGAGTATTATAAAGTGATTTTTACGTTCTACACAGCGGCTTGGACTCTTATATACAGTATGTTAGAATGCTGAATATAACAGCCTCGTGGTGGTGGCCACAGCTTATAGGCTCCAAATCAGCTGACAGGTTCCCTTTAAGGTCCAGATCACATGTGCTGTTAGGGAGTTAAGAGTCTAAACATTAAAACACATAACATAGTAACTATGCAGCAAAAAAAAGACATGAATAATCTGATCAAAATGTTATGTAAGAACCTCATGTTCAGTTTATTACATTTTTTTCTTAGCTACAACAGATCAATGACATTTTGGATGTGCGGTACATGTCTTTTTCTAAAGTTTTGCTATATAACATGGAAACTATAGTAGCAGTAAGAAAAAAAGATCATAGTGTTGTTTTTTTCCATTGAGAGTCAGTTACCGGCGTATTTCCCAATCATAATGGAATCAGATATGGCCAGAAGTTAGAGGCGGCTTTATCCATTAAAATACAGTAAAGATAAAGATAGAATTAGAAGGAAATGTTCTAAAAACCTGGAAAAAAACAAGAGGAGGATAGATAAAAAGGGTTACCTAGGGTGCAAAAAGACCTAGGTCCATCTAGTTCAACCTTCCTTCACCAAGTCTACATTTTGTCATTGTCATTTATAACCATGTGCAATACAGGGTAATATTGTGGTACCATGTTAGCCAGAAAAATCAATAGAAATACTATGTCCCAAAAATGACAAAGTATTTTAGGAGTGATACCTTTATAGGCTAACCAGAAAAATTATATTAGCAAGCTTTCAGAGCACAGAGGCTCCTTGCCTGAAGAAGGAGCCTCTGTGCTCTGAAAGCTTGCTAATATAATTTTTCTGGTTAGCCTATAAAGGTATCACTCCTAAAATACTTTGTCATTCTTGGGACATAGTATTTCAATTCATTTATAACTAGCAATGTTATATGTACTGAGGAAATCATCCAGCCCTTTTTTAAAAGCTGTTATAGTATCTGCCATTACTACCTCTTGTGGTAGTGTATTCCACAGTCTGACTGCTCTAACTGTAAAGAACCCTTTCCTATTTAGCTGCCGGAATCGCCTTTCTTCCAGTCGCAGTGAGTGCCCCCTGGCCCTTAGTATTGTATTTGTACTGGTTTGCACTGGGGAAAACCTTTGCGAATCGGGGAACACTCTTATCCAGAATATTTCGCATGTTGATTGAATGACTGTGAAATTGTCCAAAAGCTGATTGATTTCCACCAAGATTCTTCCATGGACCTGCTTTTCTACTTCCCATCCAAGGAAATGGGAGATTTTACTGACATACTGTATAAAACTCTAACAGCTATTAAGGTAAGAAGAAACAGCATGGTTCTCTGTAAATGCTTACCGTGTAGTGTGACATTCAATAAAAGTAAAAGATACAGTATGTTATTAAAGGGAACCTATTATCCAGGGACGGTTTTAGACAACGTGGCACCCTGGGCAAAAGTTTAATGTGGGGCCCTAAAAGCTCACATATTGCTCCATCGCATTCAAACATTTTACATATACTGAGTTCAGACTGATAAATCAGCGGGATCGACAATATTTAGTCCTTCAGTGCTTGTTTCTTGGCCTCTTTACATAGGAAGAATGATGGGCACAGAAAGGTGACTAATAGATCAATTTATTTTTTGGGATCTGGGGCTGAGGGAGGGCTTATTTTTGCACCCTGAGCCGATATTTTAACTGATGCTATTTCTGGGCATATACAATGTTTCAGTTGCTTCTTACTGCATTTTATTGCAATGTTGCGGTGGCCAAAAACCCCTTTACTACTGGCTTTTTGACTTTTTTTCTTCTTATGCCGTTTAGCAATCGGATTATTTAACTTTATATTTTGATAGATTGAACTTTTATGAACATAGTGATACCAAATAACCAAAGTAATGCGATTTGCACAAAGATTCTGTGAAAAATTGTAAAATCCAATTTATTAGCATGATTGAAAGCATCCAGTATGGTATATAGTAGAGCATTTAAAAGAGAAGAAAGAAACCGGCAATGCCTTTCTGACCGACGCTGGTCCTTAATCACTGCCTCCTTTTTTGATTAACCGGCCTGGAGTAGTGTCGTCTTTCATATGAACTGAGCCAGGGCAGCTAATCAAAAGAAGAGCCGTGGATGATGTCAGGTAAGAAGCGGTTCTCAGGGCTCTCGTCCTGCAGCCACAGATTACTGCTGTGGCCTCGGGATCGGGATCTCATCCTGCAGCCACAGATTACTTCCGTGGCCTCAGGACTGGGATCTCATCCTGCAGCCACAGATTACTGTCATGGCCTCGGGTCCGGGATCTCATCCTGCAGCTGCAGATTACTACAGTGGCTTCAGGACCAGGATCTCATCCAGCAGCTACAGACTACTACAGTGGCCTCGGGACGGGATCTCGTCCTGTAGGCACAGATAACTGCCATGGCCTCGGGAGCAGGATCTCATCCTGTAGCCACAGATTACTGCCATGGCCTCGGGACAAGGAAGTCGTCCTGCAGCCACAGATTATTGCCATGGCCTCAGGACCGGGATCTCATCCTGCAGCCACAGATTGCTGCCGTGGCCTCGGGACCTGGATCTCATCTTGCAGCTACAGATTACTACAGTGGCTTCAGGACTAGGATATTGTCCTGCAGCTACAGATTACTACAGTGGCCTTAGGACCGGGATCTCATCCTGCAGCCACACATTTCTGCCGTGGCCTCGGGACCAGGATCTCACTGTGGCGCCCCTGAGTATATCAGGGTGCCACAGGGAGCTGCATCCCTAGGGTGCAGGGCCTACCCCCCATGGTTCCAGGTTCTTAACAAATCGGTGTCACTAACATCAGCACAAATCCCAATCACACCTCACATCCTGTCCTGTCAGACACACCAGTGGGTTGGATAAGTGGAATAAGCGGAAGCCACCCACCTAGGGGTCAGGCAGGCTGGTGGGAGGGAAGGAAGTCAGTTTCAGTTGGATAGAGGAGTTGAGTGAGAGCCCTCCAAGAGTGAGGAGCTGGGGAGTAGTAGCTCCCGGGCAGCTAGACCGAGGTTGGGTCGCAGACGGAAGTCCGGGACCAGAGGAGTTGGGGACCAGTGGCAGCGACATTGGAAGGGTGCGACGGACATAGTCTAGGACTATCAGCATCAGATATCCAAAAGAACTGACCGGTAACGAGCACAACGGGGTATAGGACCCTAGATTAGGAGTTAGTTCATCGTCCTGATAATTAACCTGGGAGGGAGAGTCTCTTTATGAACTTCCCTAGGAGCTCAGAGATTGAAGGCGACAGCACACCGCGGGGGATAGGGCTTTCCAGTAACGCAGCCCATTAAAATACCAAGTGCCAGCCATCAAGAGCACAGCTACACTAAAAACATAGTGAGCAGGGCCCCAACAGCTTCAAGTCGAGGGGCCACACAGAGAACTAACTTGTACACGTAGGTGGCTCCGGATTACCCAGTGACACCGGTGGGAGCGGACACCTAGACTGGCTCGCCTATAGAGACTGTGATGCACAGAGTCTTTGGTTTATCTTCAGTGTGAGTGTCTGCTTTATAATCCTCATCCAGCATCACAACTACCCACAGTGAATAACCTGGTCCCCTACGCTCCCAAACATCTCACCAACAACCCCAGAGGCCTTCCCTACCTGCGGAGGGACTGACACCTTGCTGCTCCCCACCATCTGCCCTGGTACTCCTTCCAGCAGCGGCGGTACTCCCACTACTGTAACCCGCAGGTGGCGTCACGAACTTCTCCCCAGTAAATAATCCCCTTTTCAAGGATTTGAGTGTCTGCCGAGCCTGGGTCCTGACCCCTCGAGCCAAGACCACCCTGGATTCGAGCACCCCGGTCTGCGCCGGGGCGGCATATCATCCTGCAGCCACAGATTACTGCCATGGCCTCAGGACCAGTTCTATAAATCTATTCACAGCATTGTTAAGTGCAACACAGTAGCACTTAGTGAAATCCAGCAGATCTTGGCACTTTTATACCCTGAACCTGTAGAGAAATGCAGTATTGCTTGCTGTTCGGAATAGAATTCAAAATGTGTCTTGGAAAGTGTGTAATGTGCTCGACAAGCCGACAGGAAGCATTTCAAAGAAGCAGAGAAACTTTTGCAGGAGAAACATGATTATGCAGCTATTATTCCCAGAAGGGACATGTTGAACAATCTTATATTGATGAACAGGATTTTAGTGTCATGGTTTGTATTTGGTTGTATCTCTTTTTCTGCTTAACTGAAAAGCAAAAAAAAAAAAAAAAATGACTGAGTTTTACAAATGTATGCGTGTCCTCAACTGGTCACAGGAATACGGAATGGTAATACACTGTATACAATGAGTGTACTGGTAAGGAACCCTAATGGGTCAATCTAGGCCAGTAAATGTTCACCAATTGGCTATATGTAAGACGTTCATTTACTGGTCTTTTTAGATGGGTTGACAAACGATATACGTACAAAGAGTGATCTCTTTTATGATCGTTCTGTGTGAATAGAATATTATGCTATGTGCAGCACATTACCTGTCTACAATGTGTGATGTGCTCCAAGTAATGATGATTTGTACAGTGGCATACAAAAATCATTGCACCCAACAGATGAGCATTTTGCTCATTCCTCAAGTGATTTCTAGCCTGTTAAGATAGGCATATAGTCAGAAACACTGCTTCTATTATTATTTTTATTATTTATTATTATTACTAGAAGGTGGCCCGATTCTAAGACATCGGGTATTCTAAAATTTATTGTGTGGTTAATGTATGATTTTTATTATACAGTGCCTACAAGTAGTATTCAACCCCCTGCAGATTTAGCAGGTTTGATAAGATGCAAATAAGTTAGAGCCTGCAAACTTCAAACAAGAGCAGGATTTATTAACAGATGCATAAATCTTACAAACCAACAAGTTATGTTGCTCAGTTAAATTTTAATAAATTTTCAACATAAAAGTGTGGGTCAATTATTATTCAACCCCTAGGTTTAATATTTTGTGGAATAACCCTTGTTTGCAATTACAGCTAATAATCGTCTTTTATAAGACCTGATCAGGCCGGCACAGGTCTCTGCAGTTATCTTGGCCCACTCCTGCATGCAGATCTTCTCCAAGTTATCTAGGTTCTTTGGGTGTCTCATGTGGACTTTAATCTTGAGCTCCTTCCACAAGTTTTCAATTGGGTTAAGGTCAGGAGACTGACTAGGCCACTGCAACACCTTGATTTTTTCCCTCTTGAACCAGGCCTTGGTTTTGTTGGCTGTGTGCTTTGGGTCATTGTCTTGTTGGAAGATGAAATGACGACCCATCTTAAGAGCCTTGATGGAGGAGCGGAGGTTCTTGGCCAAAATCTCCAGGTAGGCCGTGCTATCCATCTTCCCATGGATGTGGACCAGATGGCCAGGCCCCTTGGCTGAGAAACAGCCCCACAGCATGATGCTGCCACCACCATGCTTGACTGTAGGGATGGTATTCTTGGGGTCATATTCAGTGCCATCCAGTCTCCAAACGTCACGTGTGTGGTTGGCACCAAAGATCTCGATCTTGGTCTCATCAGACCAGAGAACCTTGAACCAGTCTGTCTCAGAGTCCTCCAAGTGATCATGAGCAAACTGTAGACGAGCCTTGACATGACGCTTTGAAAGTAAAGGTACCTTACGGGCTTGTCTGGAACAGAGACCATTGCGGTGGAGTACGTTACTTATGGTATTGACTGAAAGCAATGTCCCCACTGCCATGAGATCTTCCCGGAGCTCCTTCCTTCTTGTCCTTGGGTTAGCCTTGACTCTTCGGACAAGCCTGGCCTCGGCACGGGTGGAAACTTTCAAAGGCTGTCCAGGCCGTGAAAGGCTAACAGTAGTTCCATAAGCCTTCCACTTCCGGATGATGCTCCCAACAGTGGAGACAAGTAGGCCCAACTCCTTGGAAAGGGTTTTGTACCCCTTGCCAGCCTTGTGACCCTCCACGATCTTGTCTCTGATGGCCTTGGAATGCTCCTTTGTCTTTCCCATGTTGACCAAGTATGAGTGCTGTTCACAAGTTTGGGGAGGGTCTTAATTAGTCAGAAAAGGCTGGAAAAAGAGATAATTAATCCAAACATGTGAAGCTCATTGTTCTTTGTGCCTGAAATACTTCTTAATACTTTAGGGGAACCAAACAGAATTCTTGTGGTTTGAGGGGTTGAATAATAAATGACCCTCTGAATAAACTTTTCACAATTTAAAAAAAAAAATAAAAAAAGAAATAACATTCTTTTTTGCTGCAGTGCATTTCACACTTCCAGGCTGATCTACAGTCCAAATGTCACAATGCCAAGTTAATTCCGAATGTGTAAACCTGCTAAATCTGCAGGCGGTTGACTACTACTTGTATGCACTGTATACAGTCATTGGGCACAAACACAACAATTTGGGTTTTTGCAACAGCTATTTCAGTTTCATATATCTAATAACTGATGGACTGAGTAATATTTCTGGAAAACAGAAACACAACAGAAAATGTGCAATCTGCATTTTATCAAAATTTGACCGGTGCAAAAGTATGGGCACCCTTATCAATTTCTTGATTTGAACACTCCTAACTACTTTTTACTGACTTACTAAAGCACTAAATTGGTTTTGTAACCTCATTGAGCTTTGAACTTCATAGGCAGGTGTATCAAATCATGAGAAAAGGTATTTAAGGTGACAACTTGCAAGTTGTTCTCCTATTTGAATCTCCTATAAAGAGTGGCATCATGGGCTCCTCAAAAGAACTCTCAAATGATCTGAAAACAAAGATTATTCAACATAGTTGTTCAGGGGAAGGATACAAAAAGTTGTCCTCACTGTGAGGAACATAGTAAGGAAATGGAAGAACACAGGTACAGTTCTTGTTAAGCCCAGAAGTGGCAGGCCAAGAAAAATATCAGAAAGGCAGAGAAGAAGAATGGTGAGAACAGTCAAGGACAATCCACAGACCACCTCCAAAGACCTGCAGCATCATCTTGCTGCAGATGGTGTCAATGTACATCGTCAACAATACAGTGCACTTTGCACAAGGAGAAGCTGTATGGGAGAGTGATGCAAAAGAAGCCGTTTCTGCAAGCACGCCACAAACAGAGTCGCCTGAGGTATGCAAAAGCACATTTGGACAAGCCAGTTACATTTTGCAAGAAGGTCCTGTGGACTGATGAAACAAAGATTGAGTTGTTGGGTCATACAAAAAGGCGTTATGCATAGAGGCAAAAAAAATGGCATTCCAAGAAAAGCACTTGCTACCCGCAGTAAAATTTGGTGGAGGTTCCATCATGCTTTGGGGCTGTGTGGCCAATGCCGGCACTGGGAATCTTGTTAAAGTTGAGGGTCGCATGGATTCAACTCAGTATCAGCAGATTCTTGACAATAATGTGCAAGAATCAGTGACGAAGTTGAAGTTATGCAGGGGATGGATATTTCAGCAAGACAATGATCCAAAACACCGCACCAAATCTACTCAGACATTCTTGCAGAGGAACAATTACAATGTTCTGGAATGGCCATCCCAGTCCCCAGACCTGAATATCATTGAACATCTGTGGGATGATTTGAAGCGGGCTGTTCATGCTCGGCGACCATCAAACTTAACTGAACTGGAATTGTTTTGTAAGCAGGAATGGTCAAATATACCTTCATCCAGGATCCAGGAACTCATTAAAAGCTACAGGAAGTGACTAGAGGCTGTTATTTTTGCAAAAGGAGGATCTACAAAATATTAATGTCACTTTTATGTTGAGGTGCCCATACTATTGCACCGGTCAAATTTTGTTTAAATGCGGATTGCACATTTTCTGTTAGTACAATAAACTTCATTTCAATCCAGAAATATTACTCAGTCCATCAGTTATTAGATATATGAATCTGAAATAGCTGTTGCAAAAACCCAAATTGTTATAAAGAAAAAAGGTTCACATTAATAGGGGTGCCCAAACTTTTTCATATGACTGTATATAGATGTTGTTGTGTGTAGTTGGCAAGTGTTTGTGTAGGGTGTTGTAAATGTTCTGGGTGTTGTCTGGATGTAGGGGTGTGTGAGAGCGGTGTTGTTGTGTGTTGTGTTGTGTGTGTGTTGCGTTGTTTGTGGAGCGCTGGCTGTCTGCAGCGTTGTGTGTGTGTGTTGCATGGTTTGTGTGGGTGTGTGGGTGTGGGGTGCGTGTGTGTGTTTTGGGGGGAGGTATGTTTTGTGCAGTGTGTGTGTGTTGCACGGTGTGTGCGTATATTTGTGTGTGCCACGGTGTATGTGTGTTGGGTGTTGTACTGTATGTGTGCAGTGTTGTCTGTGTGTGTGGATGTCTGTGTAGGGGGGTGTTTGTGGTTCCCAGTGTGTGGTGTGTTGTGCGGTGCGTGTGTGGCGGTGTGTGTTTTTTTTTTTTTCATGGGAGGTGTGCACTCCCATCGTGCTCATCCCCCATGCTGCGCACCCCCCTATCGTTCTCCATCTCCCATGCTGCGCACTCCCCATCGTGCTCCATCACCCATGCTGCGCACCTCCATCGTGCTCCATCCCCCATGCTGCGCACCCTCATCATGCTCCATCCTCCATGCTGTGCACCCCCATCATGCTCCATCCCCATGCTGCACCCCCCATCGTGCTTCAACCCCCACATGCTGCGCACCCCCATCGTGCTTCATCCCCCCATGCTGCGCACCCCCCATCGTGCTTCATCCCCCCATGCTGCGCACCTCCCATCATGCTTCATTCTCCCATGCTGCGCACCCCCCATCGTGCTTCATCCCCCCCATGCTGTGCACCCCCCATCGTGCTCCATCCCCTATGCTGCGCACCCCTCAGAAAGGAGTATAATAGGAGGACTATAATAGGATGAATATAATAGGAGGAGTAGTCCTGGGGAGAGAGGAGTATAATAGGAGGAGTAGTCCTGGGGGGAGAGGAGTATAATAGTAGCAGTATTCCTGGGGGGAGATGAGTATAATAGGAGTTGTCCTGGAGGTAAGGAGTATAATAGGAGTAGTAGTCCTGGAGGTGAGGAGTATAAGAGGAGGAGTAGTCCTGGAGGTGAGGAGTATAATAGGAAGAGTAGGCCTGAGGAAAGAGGAGTATAATAGGAGGAGTAGTCCTGGGAGGAGAAGAGTATAATA
This sequence comes from Anomaloglossus baeobatrachus, assembly GCF_048569485.1. Classification (NCBI taxonomy): domain Eukaryota; kingdom Metazoa; phylum Chordata; class Amphibia; order Anura; family Aromobatidae; genus Anomaloglossus; species Anomaloglossus baeobatrachus. The sequence goes on from NC_134358.1 coordinate 97,621,472, forward strand.
GGAGGAGTAGTCCTGGGGAGAGAGGAGTATAATAGGAGGAGGAGGAGTCCTGGGGAGAGAGGAGTATAATAGGAGGAGTAGTCCTGGGGGGAGAGGAGGATAATAGGGGGAGTATATTAGGAGGAGTAGTCCTGAAGTGGGGGGAGAGGAGTATAATAGGAGTAGTCCTGGGGGGAGGTGTCTAATAGGTGGAGTAGTCCTGGGGGGAGGTGTCTAATAGGTGGAGTAGTTCTGGGGGGAGTTGTCTAATAAGGTGGAGTAGTCCTGGGGGGGAGGTGTCTAATAGGTGGAGTAGTCCTGGGGGGAAGTGTTTAATAGGTGGAGTAATCCTGGGGGGAGGAGTCTAATAGGTGGAGTAGTCCTGGGGGGGTGTCTAATAGGTGGAGTAGTCCTGGGGAAAGTTTTTAATAGGTGGAGTAGTCCTGGGTGGGAGGTGTCTAATAGGTTGAGTAGTCCTGGGGGGGAGGTGTCTAATAGGTAGAGTAGTCCTGGGGGTGAGGTGTATAGGTGTCCAACGTGTGCCGGGAACGGGGCCGAGTGGCCAACGTGTGCTGGGGGCGGGGTCGAGCGGCCAACGTGTGTCGGAGGCGGGGCAGAGCCGAGCGGCCGATGCGTGCGGGGGGCGGGGCCGGGCCAATCCAAGCGGCCAATGCGATGGTTGTCACTGTAATGACGTCATTTTGGAGCAAGACAGACAGACAGAAAAAGGCAATTACATATATAATTATTATAGCGCCATTTATTCCATGTCGCTTTACAGGTGAAAAGGGGGATACATAATAAAAACAAGTGCAATAATCATGAACATGTCACGATGATCTGGGGGAGCAGGGATCAGTATTTGTAGACTGGCCCTCAGACTAGGGGGACCCTAGCTATCCCTTTTCTCAGTTAGCTGTGAAGGTGAGGATGTCTGATTCTTGGCTTTCTTTTGACCAGCCCTGATATTATACCCCCTTCCCCTCTACTCCAAGGAAGGGCTGGGACAGCAGTGTGATAACACCACAGAGATAGACAAAGAGGGGAAACCAAAACTCTATCTCACTGCAAGCTCACACAAAAGGTAAAAGGCAATAAAAGTAAGATCAGGGAGGAAACAAGAAGACAAGAAAATTCTACAACTCCAAGCTCCACGTAATAAAGTTATCAGCTGGACTGGGACACACCAGTACACAGACCAACAGAGCAATAGACTATAGTTGGAGTGAGAGAACAGATTCTACCATCTTAAAAATTCGGGAAGCAAATGTGATAGGTTTACAATAACATGTGATCCTAGAGGTAACCAGCAAGCTAGCAGAGATTAACCCTTGCTAGCCCGACCATTAATGAGCCCACAGCTGGTCAACACCAGAGCCTGTCTGTGTAACTCAAAAACACCAGAAAAACCATAGTGTGGAGTGTGTGAACAGCGTCTGATGCCACCATGACACTCAGCAAGTTTTGGGCAAAACACTGTGTGACAGAACAATGCAAGGCACAGACTGGTAAGGGAGGAGAGAGGACCCTGCCCACGAGGGCCCACAGTCTACAGGATGACCACTGATCCTATTATTATTGGTTCATGAAAATCCCTAAAAAAAATGCCATAACCCTGGAGATCCCATTACACGTAAGTGGGATCTATTTGAATAGATTACAAAATGTAAATAAATATATATACAGTACAGACCAAAAGTTTGGACACAACTTCTCATCTCTAGAACAACTGTTCTAGAGGAGACTTTGTGCAGAGGAGACTTTGTGCAGCAGGCCTTCATGGTAAAATAGCTGCTAGGAAACCACTGCTAAGGACAGGCAACAAGCAGAAGAGACTTGTTTGGGCTAGAGAACACAAGGAATGGACATTAGACCAGTGCAAATCTGTGCTTTGGTCTGATGAATCCAAATTTGAGATCTTTGGATCCAACCACCGAGTCTTTGTAGAAAAGGTGAACAGATGGACTCTACATGGCTGGTTCCCACCATGAAGCATGGAGGAGGAGGTGTGACGGTGGGGGGGTGCTTTGCTGGTGACACTGTTGGGGATTTATTCAAAATTGAAGGCATACAGAAAAAGCATGCCTACCACAGCATCTTGCAGCGGTGTGCTATTCCATCCGGTTTGCAATTAGTTGGACCATCATTTATTTTTCAACAGGACAATGACACCAAACACACCCCCAGGCTGTGTAAGGGCTATTTGACTAAGAAGGAGAGTGATGGGGCTACGCCAGATGACCTGGTCGCCACAGTCACCAGACCTGAACCCAATCGAGATAGTTTGGGGTGAGCTGGACTGCAGAGTGAAGGCATAAGGGCCAACAAGTGCTAAGCATCTCTGGCAACTCCTTCAAGACTTTTGGAAAACCATTTCCGGTGACTACCTCTTGAGGCTCATCAAGAGAATGCCAAGAGTGTGCAAAGCAGTAATGAAAGAAAAAGGTGGCTACTTTGAAGAACCTAGAATATAAGACATATTTTCAGTGCTTTCACACTTTTTTAAGTATTTCATTACACATGTTTTAATTCATAGTTTTGATGCCTTCAATGTGAATCTACAATTTTTAGAGTCCTGAAAATAAAGAAAGCTCTTTGAAGGAGAAGGTGTATCCATATATATATATATATATATATATATATATATATATATATCATTTAAATCCTTGACTCCTTGACGCCAGAGCCTTACATATCTGTTCTCTGATATTTTACTGTGATTAACATGCATCTAGAATAGCGCAATCTAAATCATGTAAATGCAGCCTCTGAGCGCCATGTCATGAATATACATTATAGTAAGAAATATTTTGATCCCATCTTTGGGACATAACAGTGTAATATACATGTTCATTGGGATTCATTTTATTTGATAAAATTGTGCTTGACATTTTCCCCATCATATCATCCGTTTTTTTCAAGCAACCACTTCATACATTTTTTGACAAGTGAGGCTCGGTACGTGCTTTAAATACATGCATAAAGTATCAGTCTGACTTGTTCCAGTGTGACATCCCAAACCCATACATCAATAAGACGAAATATATTTCCCAATAAATTCACCGCCATAATTTCTGCTTTGCTAATGCTGATTCTTGTCAGTTTATTAAAATCAAGTAAATAAATAAATTTCTCCCGTGCTGCTCAGTCGAGTGCAGCAAATATTACATTACTGGGAATTTCAGAAAATGTAATTAGTAATAGCATTAACTGATATGGTCACTGACAGAAGTCAAGGTCGTCCACAAGGTTTTACACAGGTTGTCACTTTGGCCAGGGGACACCATCACAGACCCTCTATTAGAACATTATCAGCCAACTAAGTTCATGGAACTTGATTCTGAACCCAAAGCTGTCACGAGTGTATTGGCTATTAGTAATAGACCCACAATACGAAAATGTATACGATGTTTTCACTTTTTTTACATTTGTTTTTAAAGGGAATCTGTCAGGTGTAATATGCACCCAGAGCCATAAGCAGTTCTGGGTGCATATTGCTAATCCCTGTCTAACCATCCCTGTATACACTAGCATAGATAAAGAGATCTTTAGAAAAAAGTATTTCTAAAAATTCATTATGATATGCTAATGAGCGCAGGACTAGTCTCAAGGCCGTTATTTCCCCCGACTAGTCCGCCCTCATAGCATTTTAGAACGCCCCTGCAGATGTGCTAACATGCTATTTAATGACCATTGCCCAGCGTCATTATCGGTGATGCGAATACCCGTGTCTATTGTGACCGCTTCAGACGAAGGGGTTAGGGTAAGTGTGCATGATCAGAAGTGCCTGGTAGAGATAGATGAGAACGGGTTTTGAATGCCGCGCTATCACAGGAAGCGATGTTGATTAAATATTCTCTTTACTCATGTGCAGGTCAAGTCAACGCGTTTCCGAGGTCGCAGCCTCCTTCATCAGGACTACAGAGAAAATCAACTGTGGATTCAAGTACATTTACCTGACATTTATATCGGATAAGACCCTATTACGCTGTATCGCTCCACAGTTTCTTCTTATCAGAAGTCCCAGCATTTCCTGTCATGCGCACTAGACCTCTCTGAAGCTGGGATGCGAACACCCGACTTCATATTGCGCATGACCGGAGGTTCTGGAACTTCAGATGATGTGCACTAACCCTAAACCTGGCGCTCTGAAGTGGTGACAACGGACACAGGTACGTGCCTCACCGCTGATGATGCTGGGCAATCGGCATTGAATAGCATGCCCACAGGGGTGTGCTAACATGGTAAGAGGGCGGAGTAGCTGGGGAAACTAACTTCCTTGTGACTAGTCCCTGCACTCCTTAGCATATCATAAAGGAGTTTTAGAAATACATTTTCTAAAGATCTCTTTATCTATGTTAGTGTATACAGGGACAGTTAGGCAGGGATTAGCAATATGCACCCAGAACTGCTCGTGCTTCCCTGACAGGTTCCCTTTAAAACTTTAATACTAAAAAAAGTTCAGGTTTAGGCTCCATAACCCGTCATGACGGAGCTGCTAATTGTCCTTCAATAAGACATCATTATCATGTAATGAATCTGTATCTCATCACAGAAATTGTCAAAGAGCTGCAAAAAAATAATACAATTTTTCCTTACAATAGAGAATAAGAGAGTAATTTCAGTGGAAAAGTGACATTACTAGTTCTCACTGCCTCCTAACTTGATAGCCGTCTAAAACTATCCCTTTGTTATTGTAGAACCTACTTATCTTGGCTCACGCTGTGAAATAAATCAGAGTTTATGACAATAACTTATTCAGCATCTATTTAGTAGTAAAAATGAGGCAATAACATTTCACATTACAGATTTTTTTTAATCCTATGGTCAATATAAAAAATGCAATAATGTATACTTCAGCATGTAAAACTTCTAGTTAGCATATACTGTATATCCAATGTAATGGACGTTTATAGAGATGGAAAGAAAAATCCAAAGCAGAAGAAAGCCTTTGTTCCTGTCACAGGGGTGTATGGATGGAATAGGGGCTACTAGGGTGACCCTAAGACTGGGGCCCCTGTGCTATCCCTTATCTCAAAGGTAGACTTGACAGTAGCCAGGTTCGAGCCTCCAATGTAGCCCTGTCTCCGTTCAAGCCCTGATACTACCTACCACCCAGGGAGGGGGCCGGAAACCCAGTAATCAAGACCCCACAAATAATCACAAGGGTAAATGAAAACTTATGCATACTGCACTCAAACACAAAGAAGAGAAAGTATGTGAACTGAGGAGTAACGCAAAAGGTGTAGAAAATAAATATACAACTGGAGGAATCATACACCATGCTGAACCGCAACTTGAAGATCACCATACAACTGGATAACCACAGTAACCAGGAAGCAAAAAACTATATCCGGCACTCAACCCCAGTATCCAGAAACATATATAAAGGGTGAGGGAAGCTGGTGGTGATCAGCAGCCTGGGCTCCCAGCACATCATCACAAGCCAGCAGGAGTTAACTGCTGCTGTACTGGAGAGCAGTAAAACCAGAGCCAGCCGAATACATGCTGTGCAAGCTAAGTGATCCCAGGCTGTTTGTCAGACTCTGCCATGACACCCAACGAGTTTATTTTCATAGATTTTTAATTTATTATTATTTTTGTCAGATTCATGTTATTTCTGTGACCATTGTAGGTTTTTCTTTCAGTAGACGAATGGTACCAACAATTTTGACCACGTGTGTAGCTGTATCTTAGACATGGTGCTAATGTGCCAAGCTTCCAGACAGCCGTGATCCACACATCACAGACCTGAGTGCAATTGGCTCTCTAGCCACAATAGGGCACCCCTTCTCTAGGAGAAAAAAAGTAAAAAAATATAAAGGAGAAAATGTAACTATAGTAAGAAAATATGAAAAAATTACAAACAAAAATGTCACTGTCCTCAGAAACACTGATAAGAGTCAACATACTGTATACATTCATTGTATAATAACCATACTGAAGGTAAGATTACAAATGGTGGAAATGGCAGAGATAAAAAAATATATATCTGCACTACCCTGATCCGGTGTTCATCAGTTCGGCACTGTCTTGCACTTAAATGCTGCATCATGGGCGCTTCTTCCAGTTCCAAAGCCCCATTGACATAATGATGTCATGGTGTTACCCACATCATGATTAGAGATGAGCGAACATGAGGCTCGAGGTTTGAGGTTCGGATTTGGAAACCGACTTCCAAAAAAACAAGGTTCGTGTTCAAGGTTTGAGTGAGTGATGAGTACAAAACCCTCAAGAGAGCAGCACTGTATTTGGGTAGGAGTGATGCACAGTCCTGTGCGAGCTGCGTGCAGTGTTTGATCGGCTCACATTTGGCGTAAAATCAGCATGATCAGATGTAGGGTACACACAAACTCCCCCCCCCCCCCCCATTTTTTTTTATAAACCTCGCCCACCCTGCCCTGGAAGTGTTTTGCTAATGGCCATAAGCAAAACATTTCTGCGGCAGCATGGGTGGGGTTTATAATATATATATATATATAATTTCTTTTTTGGATTTGTGTGTGTACACTACGTCTGATCATGCTGATTTTACCCCAAATGTGAGCCGATCAAACACTGCATGAGGCTCACACAGGGCTGAGTATCACTCATACCCAAGCACAGCGCCGCTTACTTGAGTGGTTCGTACTTGTCACTTGCTAGAACTTTGAATCCGAACTCTGTTTTTTTGGAAGTCTGTTTCCGAATCTCGAGCCTCAGGTTCGTTCATCTCTAATCATGATGTCCAATGACTAAAGCCTGTTTTACACGGTACAATTACGCATACCATATCATATGCGATCATACCCGCCCTCATCGTATGTGCGGTACGTTCAATTTGTTGACCGTGTCGCACAAACGATTATTTCCCGTCACACGTACTTACCTTCCATACGACCTCGATGTGGGCGGCGAAATCCACTTCCTGAAGTGTGAGGGACGTTTGGCATCACAGCAACGTCACGCTGCAGCCGGCCAATAGAAGCGGAGGGGCGGAGATGAGCGGGATGTAAACATCCCGCCCACCTCCTTCCTTCCGCATTGCAGGCGGGAGCTGCGGGACGCAGGTAAGGAGATGTTCATCATTCCCGGGTCACACACTGCGATGTGTGCTACCTCCGGAACATTGAACAACCCGACGTACAATTTTTAGCTTTTGAACGACGTGCATGCGATGAACGGTTTGTCGTTCAATCGCAATCGCACGTAGGTTTTACACGCTACAATATTACTTACGCTGCCAGATATGCGTCACTTACGACGTGACCCCGCCAACACATCGTAAGATTTATTGTAGCGTGTAAAGCCCGCTTAAGCCTCATACATCAGAAGCATCTAGTGATAATCTCAAGATGTGCCCAGGATGTCGACATTTAATTTCTGACTGAGGACATTCGCACTACTCTACTTCCATTGCCATGTAGTATCAAAAGGAACGTTGCATCCGACTAAAGCAATTCTTTTTTGCTCATCCTGATTAATCAAATTCTAATATTTCCTCTCCAGGGGATAAAATTGGGACTTTTTAAAATAATATATATTATGACTTAAATAATATTTGATGGATATTTTTTTCCAATGTGACTTCTCGTATACTAAAAAATATATTGGCCGTCACTTGTGCAAATCAGAAGTGAAGCCCATGGGAAGTTATTCCTATTTTATGATGTGAATTCTGTCTTTTGCAATTTCATCTAAGGTATTCTCATTTACATCCCGCTGTTTAACTCTTGGAAGTGTAAAATCTTATCTTAGCATCAAAGAAATATCCTATTATTTGGATTCAATGCTCTTCACAACTTCTGTATATGGATCCTATAGACTGAAATGTATTATAGCCCAGACTATTCCGCGGTGACTACAGGTGGGGCTTTATTCATATGCGAATCCCTGGTATTTTCTTCATGTATTCATAACTAAACTTTAAACTATTTTTGACAGCCAAGAAAAGAACATAGCTTGACATAAGGTTCAATCCAAAGGTTAAGTCATATCAGGGAAAAATAAGGAATCAGAATAGATGGCCTTTATTCTTATGCTAGCGTTACATTAAAAGCATTCACCTTTTACACCCACATAACTTTCATGGCGTGATACCGACCTCCTTTCATGCTTACCGCACATTTTCTGCTCCAAAGTGCTGATGTCACAGCTTAAACCCATTAATAATTTTTGGTACTAATTGACTGGAGTGTAGTCATTGGTGGGTATAATGAAGCAGTAAAACCTGCTCCATCTACTTATACATTAAAACATAAGTTTAGATCAATCATTTCACCATGAACAATATTATTGTACAACTCAGCATGTAGGATTTTTGAGCAGCCATGAATTTGAAAGCTATTATGGCCTTGTTAGTTCATTGGAGTTAGAATTGTGCATATGAAGATGTATTTCACTTTGCAATTGATTCAAACCAAAAAGTTGGCACCACTTATATATTCAGCTGAAACGAATGTTCAGCTGTGACACCAGATTCCTCGGTAAAACCCCTTTTATATTTGGCAAAAATCGCAATATTATCCCTAATTCAACAATATTCGGAATGTGTCTTAGCTGCTAGCGATTGTAATATTGTTTGATTCTTGTGAAACCCGATCTTTCAAGTTGTTTAAAAATTATCATTTGTTGGCATAAAATTTCACCGTGTAATAAGTTGCTAACACCTCGACAACACATTGCATTTGGTTTAATCTTAAGCTGTAATACATGCTTTTGTGAATGACTAGCCACTTTCTGTAAACAGCAACAGCAATGTCGGCTAGTGTAGATGACGTAGAACACGTCATCCACACTAGCTTCAGAAGGAGGACAAAGATGGCCAAAAGAGGAGGCGCGGGACTCGGACAATGAAGACGCCCATGACTTTATTTACTCATGTTTTATAAGTCCACGCAAGGCAGGAGGAAAAGAAAGACGCAGGGGAAATGTACTCCAGCCGTTTCACGTGTCTAGCATGCTTCTACTGGTCCACAGGTCTACAGGTCCATAGGTGTGGACAAGTAAAAGCGTGCTAGAGATGCGAAACGGCTATTGTCTGTTCGTCCTGCGTCTCTCTTTTCCTCCTGCCTTGCGTGGGCTTTTAAAACGTGAGTAAATAATGTCTTGATTTTTAAGGATTGTGAGTGCATTTTTTATTTTTTTTCCTCCAGTTCTTTTTTTTGGCTTATGCTACTTGGCTTCTAAAAGTGAGCACCACTCTTTCCTTGTTTAAATACCACGGGTTTCTCAGCCCACAGGAATTACCATGCTAAGGTAGTGCCGGTGTGTTTTCTAGTTTCGGTAATTTCTTAGGGGACAGCCACAGAAAAAAACAAAATAAAAATACAATAAAGCATTTAGAGTTAAATCCTGATTTTAATTTGTCAAGTTTTGTTAATAAATGCAAGATCACTTGACGTTCTTGAGTACTGAATAAATTTAGACTGAAAATGAAAGGAAATGTAAGTCTGAAACAGAGTTAAAACATTTAATAAGATTGTTTTAAAATTGAAGCGCTGGTGCTAGAAATAATCTGAAAGTTTATTTCACTAAAAACAGTTTAAAATAAAATAAATGGAAAAAAAGTCAAGTTTTGCTCAATTTCTCTAAGTACTTTAGGAGTCCTTTCAAAGCAAATCTTTTAATACTGTGGACTCATTTCTATTTTCAAAAAGTTATTTAGACTCACTTAGAAAATATCAAGGCTGGCAAATAGCGCCTTTCATGGCCGGATTAAAGCGTCGGAAGGAAGAAAATTACTCAGAACCACACTGTGCTGTACAAGTGCCTCATTGGTCATACGTTTTTGAGCTTATGATTAGAAATATTATTTTTGGCATGATTTGCTGTTCTCAGATAATATATATATTAGTAGGTTATAATAAAGTAAAATTTAGTTAATAAGGGAAAATTTAAAGAAAAGCAAAGTTGCTTTAACCTCCAGATTCTTAGACAATTTTTTGGAAATCCTACAAGGCCACTTCGAGAAGTTCTTAAGGGACAATGGCGTCATGGGGAAAAAAAGATTATCATTCGACAAGGTGTTCCTAGGTTGCCAAATGATAGACGCACTAATGCTGATGAAAATCTACTCAGAAAAGAAAAAAAATAAAATAATATCTATATAATAAGAAAAGGATGAATAAATAGACCACTGACGTTCTATGTTTTAGCTCGAAGGATGTATCATTTCTAAGCCAGGCTTAACTAGAAGAATATTTCAATCTGTTTCCTATTTCTATCCAATGATCCCTCACTCTTCAGAAAGAACAAGAACATTTAGAATAGCAACGTTAATGTTATATTCCTGCTGGTTAATTCCCTTCTGTAATCATGAACAATTTTATTCAAGTAGATTTTCTTCTTGTAACATGTATGAATGGTTATGAATAAATATTCAGCACAGCAATCCAAAATCGCTAAGTACTTCACACTTATATTTCACATCCCTGGGGAAAAAAGGGATTTCAAGACACAGAAAGACAGTAAGATGGATTAAGAGGCATTTATGTACCATACGGATATTCTTATTCTTAAGTTACAATACAACCTGCTTAGTCTAGTGGGCATTGGCAGTGCAGGGATGGAGTAGGTGCGTGCGATGGCATTAAGCATTAGTATCAATAACACGTTTTTGCATAAATTGGTAGTTTGTGTGATTGGGTATATTTGCTGGAAATGGCATCTTGCTCAAGTAAACTTTTTCATCATTTTGAATTAAATCTAGATATATTAAGTTTGCAAAAGCTTCTTAATTTTATATGAATGGTTGGCTACTTTATACACTACTCACAAAAAGTTAGGGATATTTGGCTTTTAGGTGAAATTTATAAAAAGTTTAAGAAGTTCAAGCATTTAAGCAGAAACAGCAATTTTGAGTTCCTCATCTCAAACAATTTATTAAAACAAAAGTCAACAACAGTGGTGGGTATACCACCCGTAATAATGTCAATGTTTCAATAACTTTGTCATGTGGCCTTGGGCATTAATTATTACAGCTTGATAGGGACATCTCTTGCTGTTCACAAGTAGAGTTATTGATTGCTGAGGCATGACATCCCACTCTTTTTGAGGGGTGGCCCTCAGGTCATTGAGGTTCTTGGGTACAGAGTTATGAGCTTCTACATGGTGAATCAGCTGATCCCATAGGTCTTCTTTGGGATTCAGGTCTGGAGAAAGTGTAGGCCGCTCCATTTGAAGTACTCCAGTCTCCAGCAGTCATTCCTTAATGAATTGGAGCATTGTTGTCCATGAAGAAGAAATTAGGCATGTGTTGTTCATGCAGAGGCACAATTACTGCATTGATGATGTTATTCAAGTCATAGGGGCTGTTACTGTACCATTCACAATGTATAGGGCAGTTTTGTATTGACTAGACACACCTTCCCACACTGTAACACCACCACCATCAAAGGCTTTTCTGGTGACAACAGTGGCTGATGCATAACCCTCTCCTTGACATCTCCAACATTTTTGGCAGCCATAATTTTTGCTCAGCATAAATAGACTTTCATCAGTGAATAGCACTTGGACCCACTGGTCCTTCATCCAATGTATATGCAAGACGAAGATGCCTGTGCCTGGTGTTGTGGTCATGTATCCTTGCAGGTTGTTTATCCCATTTTTAATGGTCTGATGTGACACCTGGGTCTTTCTCTCCTCCCGTAAATGTGCCTGGAGTTGTGTGGCATTAATCATCGAATTCCAAACAGCACTGTTCCCAATGAAGTGGTCTGCAGTGTGGGATGTGGCCAAAGGACGTCCACTTCTATGCCATTCTGTGACTCTTCCAGTCTCTGTATCTCTGTTGTAATGTACTGGTCCTTCCCAGGTCATGTCCCTACCTTTGATGTGGGCTCACATGCTCAGCTCTCATCTTTCCCTGCACATGTGAGCTGATCTGATCAGTTGACATGTACATCTAACAGCAGCGGGTGGCTTGTAGATCTGCATGCAGCTGTTAACCAGTTAAATCCCACTGTAAATCTCTGACAGAGGAATTGAATACTCGCTGGCGAGAACACCTCATTCCATTCTTTGATCAACACTCCCGTGATTTGATCATGGGGTGCTGATGGGTTGTCATGACAGCCAGAGGTCAGCTGATGACCCTTGTGTCTGTCATGATGATCTTCCTATGAATGCCGGCTGCGAGTGACATTCATAGGACATTATGATTTGTGCTTTACAGAGCGGTGCTGACGCTGATGCCCTGCTCTGTATAGCACAAATGATCAGACAATCGCAGCTTCAAGTCCTATAAGGGGACTAGTATATACAACAAGGGTACATTCCCATGATCAGTGTTACTCATGTTATTCAGATTATATTCACTGTATCCAAAACTCTGTGTTTTAGAGTACAAGCAAAGTGGATCTGATTAATAGAAATCTCCTGCTCACTGTGCTTATTTTTTACACTGCATAAACTCAAATGGTAAAAGGGACGCTTTAATAGGAACCTGACAGTAACAATAAAAGGTGCACACACTGAGGTAGTGCAGCATATGAGCAGCATGGTGGCTCAGTGGTTAGCACTGCAGTCTTGCAGCCCTGGGGTCAAATCCAACCAAAGAAAAAAATCTGCAAGGAGTTTGTATGTTCTCCCTGTGTTTGTGTGGGTTTCCTCCCACTCTCCAAATACATACTGAGAGGGAAATTAGATTGTATTCACCACCAGTCATCAGCGATAATGACGTTGTCTGTAAAGCGCTGTGAATTTGATAGTGCCATATAAGTGAGTAAAATAAACAAGGTATTGTAAAAAATACATATCTCGGTGCCATTACTTCAAAATACAGCTTGTATTGATATGCAAATTGGATTTGCAAGTGCAATGTCGGGTGTATCTGTGCTGCGCACTTGCAGTCAACTGCTGCTCTTCATTGAGGACATGAATCGCTTCTTAATTGACAGCAGAAACAGGTATTCCTGTCTAATGTCCTCTCTGCTCTTCATGGTTAATTAAAGAGTGGGGACAGCACTGATGGAGAGACGTGAAGATGAGCCATACTATACTATATAGAAAGTGAGCCCATTAGAGAAATGCTCATTTATGCATTAACACTTACTAGTTTTCTTCTCAGCACCAATGATATTATCAGTGTCAATGAACACATTAAAAAGCTTGCCTGCATTTATGTGTTAGAATTCATCTGAATGGCATTTGTATGTTTTTCATGCTCTAATGTGGTCATACACCGAAGCGTTAGTGCAAACATTGCCTCAGCAAAGCACCAAGTCTACGCATTGAATGCCTATATAGCTATAATTACATGTACATTCAGTTATTCTTTATTCATAGTTCATTTATATAAATTCTATTAGCTGTAGTACTTGCCGTTGCTTGGGATAGTAACTGTCTCTGTCTCACTCCCATTGTCCCTCTCTTCCACTCTCTCTCACTCTCCCTCTCTGACTCACTGCCTCGCTGTCTGTCTCTCTCCCTTACTATCGCTCTTTCTTTCTCTTCCTCTCTCTCTCTTTGTCTCGCTCTCTTTGTCTGTCTCTCTGTCTCTCTCTACCATCTCTCTCGGTCTCTGTCTCTTTGAATCTCTCTGTTTCTCTCTGTGTATCTCTGTCGTTCTGTCTATGTCTGTCTGTCTCTCTGTCTCTCTCTGTCTCTCTATCTCTGTCTGTCTCTCTCTGTCTCCCTCTCTGTCTGTCTCTGTCTGTCTCCCTCTTTGTCTGTCTCTGTCTGTCTCTCTCGCTGCCTGTCTCTGTCTCTCTGCTTGTCTCCCTGTCTACCTCTCGCTCTCTGTGTCTCTCTGTCTGTATCTCTATCTGTCTTTCTGTTTCTCTCTCTGTCTCTCTGTCTGTCATTTTCTATCCGTCTCTCCACTGATATCATATTACCTCACACATAAGCTTCTTATACTACGAATGTCCTTCGCTGCCTATAGCAACCAATCACAGCTCCTATTAATGACCTGTGGCTCCCAGCTCCATTGACTTTAATGTAAACAGGTTTTTTGGCGAATAACTGTAAATTTTCTCTTCAAAACCTAGCCTGACGTTCCCTGAGTCACATGAGGCGTCTGTGCAAAATGTCGTGACTGTAAATGCGATGGTGCGGATTCCTTTAGTGGTTATACACACACACACACACACATATACACACATACACACACATATACACACAGACACACACACATATGCACACATACACACACATACACACACACACACACACACACACACACATACACTCAGCTTTATATATTAGATAAACCTGATTTCACTTTGTCATTATGGGATATTAAATGTAGTCTGGTTAGAAAAACTAATAATATCCATTTTAAAATAAGATAATAATGTAACAAATTGAGGAAAATAATTAAAAGGTCCGAATACTTTGTGAATGCCCTCTGTATCATTACAGGATCGCGAGAGAACTGTTGAATGCTAGAACCAATGCCCATCGGCAATGTGTCTCTTCTCATTAGCCACAGAGGTAGCTGGACATCTCCATCCAGTTTTCAGACAAACATTTTATGAAAATACATGACACATAAGTGATGATTACTCCACCAATGTCAAAGTGGAGAAGAAGAGATTCCACAGGATTATACAGGAAATTAGAACAAGCAGGAAGCCTAGATGATTAGCGATTCTCCTTCCATATAACATCATTTATAGTGTGGCTTGACCATCAGATCTGCTTTTTTCCCACTTATCCTTTAAATGCCACTTTTTTCAGACATTACAATTTAACTAACATTACTGTACATCAGTTTCTGAGCCTGATTGGGGTAAAGTCGAATATGAGCCAAAGAATAACAAGTCTCTGAGCATTTACCCAGAAACATCTAATGACCGCGGACAGGATTTTCTCATTTTATTCAGAAGAAAATAGAATAAAATGAGGTTGGGTTATCTCCGAGCTCACATACTGCAGCCGCTCCGTCCTGGGCAAAATGTCACTTTAGCATTTTGCAGTTAACTTCTGATATATTGTAAATTATGTGACTACATATATATCCATATATAAAATGTACAATATGTCAAGATATCACATTCCCATATATAAGTAGTTGTAGGGAAATGTTCAAAATCAATGTTAGTCTGAAAATCTAGAGCAAAGGCTCCAGGGACTACACATCTCCATATCCTATGTTAGGTTAGCTCCTGATTAAATTATAAAGAGACATTTGGTATACGTTTTGCACAGGATTAGAAAAAAATCTATACCTTGTTTCTCTGAAAATAAGAAAGGGTTCTATATTATTTTTTGGTCCGAATTATGGGCTAAGGCTTATTTTCAGGGGATTGCTTGTTTTTTTTTTTTCAACAACAACAATCCACATTTATGTTTGAACAAAAAAAAATAACATTTATTCAAATATAATCATATCGCATTCTATAACATCAACATAACAGCTATCTATCTATCTATCTATCTATCTATCTATCTATCTATCTATCTATCTATCTATCTATCTATCTATCTATCTATCATATCCATTTATCTATCTATCTATCTATCTATCTATCTATCTATCTATCTATCTATCTCTCTATCTCTCTATCTATCTATCTATCTACACACACACTGCACATACATACCAGCCAGTGTCCTCCTCAGCTTTAGACTCCTGCGATGAAGAGACCTTTGGTCACATGACTGATGTCACCAAAGGTCCTTAACACTAGAATTACTGAGGTAGTCATTTTGACTATTTTTCACTATGTATTTCTATATAGGTGTCACGAGTCCAGTAGTTCTAGTGTTAAACAATCTTTACCTCAGAATACAAATGTCGGGGTCCCTAAGAGAATGGGGGCCCTGAGACATTGTGCAGTTTGACATTCCCTGCCAAGACATGGTACATGTGGGAGCTTGCCAAGCTTCAGAACCATGACCAGGTTACGGGCAATATCACACACAACCATACCTGGCTGTAGGTTCGGACAGCAAGAGCCACAGATTTGTCTGCTCTGTTAAGGGCGCTTTACACGCTACAATATATCTTACGATGTGTCGGCAGGGTCACATGGTACATGTGGGAGCTTGCCAAGCTTCAGAACCATGACCAGGTTACGGGCAATATCACACACAACCATACCTGGCTGTAGGTTCGGACAGCAAGAGCCACAGATTTGTCTGCTCTGTTAAGGGCGCTTTACACGCTACAATATATCTTACGATGTGTCGGCAGGGTCACGTCGTAAGTGACACACATCCGGCATCTTAAGGTACATTGTAGTGTGCGATTGCGATTGAACGTTAAAACGTTCATCGCATACACGTCTTTGAATCCTGACGAATTGCACGTCGGGTTGTTCAATGTTCCCAAGGCAGCAAACATCGCAGTGTGTGACACCCCAGGAACATTGAACAGATCTTACCTGCGTCCTGGGGGTCTCGGCCGGCAATGTGGAAGGAAGAAGGTGGGCGGGATGTTTACGTCCCGCTCATCTCCGCCCCTCCGCTTCTATTGGCCGGCTGCCACGTGACGTCGATGTGACGCCGAGCGTCCCTCCCACTCCAGGAAGTGGATGTTCGCCGCCCACATCGAGGTCGTATGGACGGGTAAGTATGTGTGACGGGGGTTAATCGCTTGTGCGGCACGTTCAACAAATTGAACGTGCCACACATACGATGGGGGCATTGCAAATCGCATGCGATATCGTATGCGAAATTGCAACGTGTAAAGCAGGCTTAAGACCTTTCAACAACTTTGCTGTGGTATAACTAGAGCTTACTTTTGGAGCAGGGCTTATATTTCAAGCATACCTCAAAAACCCTATAAAATCATGTTAGGCCTTATTTTTGGGTTAGGTCATATTTTTGGGAAAACACTGTATACTTTTATTTTTCAGGAACAGTGCCACTTTTGTACGCAGGCTGTATTTGGAATTGCACCTCAACCCCAGTCAAGTAAATTAAATTGAACTGTAATAACATAATCAGGTCACAGTTTATAGTGATGCTGCTTATGAAAAAAACCTGAAAAAAATAGAACCTTCTATGCTAATCTTGGACACAGAAATATGTTAAAAGTATTTTCATATTGAAATTAGATGACTTTTGTAGCCAAATCTCCATAAATATGTGGCATTCAAATAATTGTGCACCACTAAAAAGAACATATAGTATAGAGACAGGCAATATAATATAGCTTTAATTAGAATTAAAATTGTTCTTGTGCTCACATTTAGAGTACTAAAAATAATGCACCGTATATTCAGTAAATTGTAGAAATATATAATCTATTATCGTCATGAGCTTTATCAAATTGGATATTCATTGTACAACTGTGATCACCTTAAAAATCCCAATGTGCAGTTAACAGGGTGTTAATTCTAGTACTATATATATATTTAAGTCAGGCCATAGCCAAGGTCCCTTAAAGGATTTTTCCCATGAACAAAGTTAATTTTAAAGTCCATTATAATCAATAGATTTTGGAGTATTACGAATTTCCACAAATGGATTTGATTAAAAAAAAATGTTCCTGTGCTGAGATAATCTTATATATGTGTCCCTGTTATGTAATGTGTAATGGCCGTGTCTGACCGTACAGGGACATGGTCTGATCATATCACATCTCCTGGCCGGGGAGGAAGCAAAAGAATATATAGACATTACAGCACCAGATCACAGTTGATTCTTTTTGTGAGGTAAAACATTTCCCTGCCAGTTTTTACATTTACCTCAAAGAATTAATTATTTGTGATCCCGTGCTCTAATGTCTGTCTAATTTTTGCTTCCTCCCCGTCCCAGGAGCTGTGGTGTGATCAGACCATGTCCCTGTATGGTCAGACACTGCTATTACACAGTACATAGCAGGGACACATGTAGCGCCGCTGACTGTATCAGGGTGCTACAGGGAACTGCATCCTGTACTTCAGGGTGCAGGTGTAGCGCCCTGGCCTAGCCAGGTCGTCACAGATAACACACAAACACCCCCACCCCCATTAGACAGGGACACCAGACAAACACAAAACCCATGTTGCCTCCTTCCAGTGTCTGATGTCCACACCAGGTGGGGCGGAGCCAAGTGGTTGGCCCCACCCACCGAGGAGTTCACAGGCCTGGAGGTGGGAAAAGGGACAGTTGAGTTGAGTTTAGTCCAGGAGGTGGAAGTGAGAGGAGTAAACACTTGGGTGTCTGGGTTTGTGGCCCAGGCACTGACAGCAAGGTTGGCAGACGGTGGTGGCCGTCTGCAGGAGTGGTGAAGCGACGCGGAACCGTAGGACCGGGGACATGCGACGGCAAGCCGGTACCGACCGGGGAGTGAAGTGAAGCCAGCACACTCAGGCAGGGCCATCGGACCCCGGCCAGGCTTGGAGCCGCCGACAATAGTCAAATTCGAATGTGACCGGAACCCCAGGGGTTTCCCAACAGCAAATGTCCCGATTGAAGGCAACCGCCCACACCGTGAGGGTATACAGCTACCGCCTAAGGCTAGAGACCCAAGGCCCAGCACCTGCGGGCAAACGGCTCCTCCGGTACCCATACACCGGGGAGCGGACTACCGTTGGGGATCCACCGTAGTCAAGCGAGAACATCAAGGTGCAGGGAAAGACAGCCGCCATCACCTGTCCAGGGAGAGACACAGCAGCCGGCTGCGGGACTCGTCCATCCAGCCGTTTGGTTTACCGAGGACTTTGTGCATTTCTTACTGAGTGAGTACACCCGTGCCATCCGGCACTGCGCCGCGCTGTCCCTGCGACCCTGCACCTCACCAACCCTGCCTCCACGTCACATCATCGGGCCCCGGGACCACCGACCCCTACCCACGGAGGGGGAAAACAACATCCCAGCTGCTCCCTACCATCGCTCCCGGGATCCCCGTCACCAGCAGCGGTGGTGCCCCTCTTCACAACGACCCGTGGGTGGCGTCACGGACTAAATCCCCCAAACCAACCACCCCTTTCACTCACGGGCGAGGAGCGCTGCTCAAGTCCCCGGATCTGGCCCACCGCTCGAGCCACCGAGCAGCAGCAGCCGCAGCAGCACCGGACCCGAGCGTTAGCAAGAGCGCAGCAGCGGCGGCGTCCTCCCCGCCTGCGACACAGGGCCTACCCTCCCATGGTTCCAGGTTCCCATCAACAGTGTCACTGACATCCGCACTACAAATCGCAATCACACCTCACACCAGGGCTGGACAGACTCATCAGTGGGTTGGTCAAGTTGGAGCACGGCCACCCAAGAAGGGGTCATTTCAAACAGCAGGAGAAAAGCAGGTTTTGAATACCGGGCCAAACCACAGGAGTCCAGGTGAAGATAGTAAAACTCTTTTCTTTATTTTCACAGGTCTACGCATTTCAAGGACATATCCGTCCTCTTCCTCAGTACAAATGTGCAGAGAATACTATCTATAATATAATCTATAATACTATACTATTTAGTATTCTATGCACATTTGTCCTGAGGAAGAGGACGGATATGTCCTTGAAACGCGTAGACCTGTGAAAATAAAGAAAAGAGTTTTACTATCTTCACCTGGACTCCTGTGGTTTGGCGCGGTATTCAAAACCTGCTTTTCTCCTGCTGTTTGAAACTACTCCTTGCTGCGGGACCGCTGCCTTCCACGTTATTTACATGCTTTCAAAGGGGTTGTGACTGACACAACCCTACCAGGTGAGTGTTCCTTCTGACATTCACCACCATTTGTCATACCGGGTAAGACCCTATTGCGCCTTATCTTTCCACAGCTTTTTCGTGCCAACAAGGGGTCAGGCAGACTGGTGGGAAGGAGGAAGTCAATTTGCAGTCAGCTCTCAAAGTGAGAGGGAGAACAGAGTTAGCCCTCAAAGAGTGAGGAGCAGGGGAGTTGGAGCTCCCAGGGAGGTGACAGGTTGGATCGCAGATGGTGGTCCGGGACCACAGGAGTCGGGGACCAGTATCAGGAACACTGGACAGGGGTGTAATGGATGTAGTCTAGGAGGACTGTTGGCACCAGAAAGCTCAATTACCCAACCGGTACCGAGCACGGCGGGGTACAGGACCCTAGATCAGGGAAGAGCTTCAGGTGCCTTGACAATTAACCTGTGGAGGATAGTATCTCTATGAACTTTCCCCAAGAGCTCAGAGATTGAAGGAATCAGCACAACGTGGGGGTTCTCCAAAGCACACAACCCACTAAAATCCCAAGTGCCAGCCATCAAGAGCACAGCTGCCATACACATGGGTAGCGCGGTCCCGAAAGCTTTAAGCTGAGCAGCCACAACAGTCAATCAAGTTGTGCATGGAGGCAGGGCTTCAGACTTACCAAGTGACACCGGTGCGGGACCTGGACGAGCTCCCCTTCAGAGACTGCAGTACCTAGAGACTTTGGTTTACCATCTGTGTGAGTGTCTGCTTATTCCACCTAATCCAGCACCAAGACTACCGCAGTGAGTAACCTGACCCCTGCATCCTGCTTTCTCAAGGCCGAGCCACCCCATCACCAAACCTCCTTTCCCCCACTATCTCTACCTGCGGAGCGACTGACACCTTGCTGCCCCCACACAATCTGCCCCGGTACTCCCTTCGGCAGCGGCGGTACTCCCCTTACCGCAACCCGCAGGTGACGTCACGAACATTTATCCCCTGTAAATACTCCCTTTACATTTGAGTGGCCGCAGGCCCCTGGGTCCGGAGGCCCTCGAGCCACAGCAACCCCGGATCCGAGCAGTTCGACTGCTGCAGGGGGGACACACATATATAAAGATTATCTCAGCACAGGAACATTTTATTTTAACCACATCTAATTGTGAAAATTCAGCTACTTTATATAGGTGTATAGGGGTATGTTCGAAAATCATCTGTATGATTTAAGGACAATAGCTGCAACCTGTGATAGTGCACCACTACATTATGGGTGTCTGGTCTGAGCATTCCTACATGAACAGTGTCCTGGAAAGTGGATTGGTCATCATGGGCCAGTTTAATGGCCACCATGGTCTCCCGATCTGACCCCCTTAGACTTTTATCTTTGGGGTTATCTGAAGGCAATTGTCTATGCTGTGAAGATACAAGATGTGCAGCACCTGAAACAATGGATACTGGAAGCCTGTGCTGGTATTTCTTGTATGGTGTCGCCATCAGTGTGTCAAGAGGGTTGCATTGACAATCCAACACAATAGGCAGCACTTTGAACACATTTTATAAGTGGTCATAAAATTGTAAATAACTAATGAACGAATAAAGTTACATTAAAATCAAGCACACCATTGTTTTTCTTGGGAAATTCTTAATAAGACTGATGATGATACATGCTTCTCTTCCCATTGGAAAAAATAAAGTTGGATCCAAAATGGCCGACTTTAAAATTGCCGCCATGCTCACCACCCATCTTGAAAAGTTTCCTCCCTCCCATATACTAATGAGCCACAAACAGGAAGTTGATATCACCAACCATTCCCTTTTTATTTAGGTGTATCCATATAAATGGCCCACCCTGTATTCATGCATGCTTCTTTAGTAGCGTCCTTATAATCTGCTGCATGTGACCTTTAGTTAAACGTGGGACTTTATCGGTATTATTACTGTTATGGAAGGACTAAACCATAAAGATCTAAGATACAGAAGTAGTAAATGGGAATTTTAATTATTTTATAGTCTGGCAAATATTTTAAATGACTTGTGCTAATTTAAATGGCATGCAAAACAGGTTTCCTCTTGGGATCTGTCGGGGATGGGTTTCCTCTCGCGATCTGTCGGGGAGGGGTTTCCTCTCGGGATCTGTCGGGGACGGGTTTCCTCTCGGGATCTGTCGGGGACGGGTTTCCTCTCGGAATCTGTCGGGGAAAAGTATATGGGTTTTTTTTAATTTAAATGGCATGTGAAAGGGAACCTGTCACCAGGTTTTTTCACCACCAGTAAGCCCTTATATACAACATTCCAGAATACTGTATATAAGAGCCCAGGCTGCTCTGCCCTCAGCCAGGAGGACCAAAGTGCGCATGTGCAGGAGCACAATGGCGGTCTCTGTGCGGATGACACAAGATGCGTCATGAGCATGGGCCTGGGAAAAAGGATGGTGACAGCAGAAGATGGAAGAGGTGCTGGACTGAGAGCATCGACACCCATCAGACTGGACCGCCCCCTAGGTGAGTATAATAAAGGTGTTTTCTACAAAGGTGTTTGCACATTCTAATAGCCGCCTGCGCTCTTATATACAGTATTCTGGAACGCTATCTATAAGAGCTCACTGGTGCTGGCTGCAGATCATAAGGGAAAAACCTGGTGACAGTTTCCTTTTAGGGGTCACTGCATGCTTGCTTCATCTACAGATTGATACTGTTCTGATTGCCTTAGGGATGTCAATTCTACAAAGCTTTGCTATGTGCACATGACGTCTTCTAAATGCAGGTAAACCCATCGAGTTCTTGAAATAGAAGACAAGTCAGGAAACGCTGGTGTTTTCTTTCCTGAAGCGTCTTGTGTTCATTTGTTCAGTCACTTTCTTAGCTTTCTTCTTTTGGTTCTGGCGACCATTGTTTTTATAAAGCTTTCCAGTGGTTTTTGTGATATCTTTTTTACTGATGTTTTTTCACTCCATTGCATAATGACAACACTATTGGTTTTTTAAGCAAAAATGAGGACAACACACTCCAAAAGACGTCTGGACATCTACTGAACTTTCCCATTGACTTATAAAGTAGAGAGCGCCTTCTGAGAATAAAATGCCAGAAGAATGGACGTGTCTCTTTTTTAACTGACCGAAAGACATTCGAAAGTCTAACATGAACAGCAAATTCCTTTTACCTTATGTATGATCCGCATGTTCATTCTTATGCCCGTTTTCTGGCCTTTGATGTGGTTTCTGTGTCGTGTGCATATAACCTAAAGGAAGGGATGGGAGAAAGACCCAACCAAGCCTGAAGACAGACTTTAAAGGCCACTTTACACACAACAATATCGCTAGCGATCTCGTTAGCGATGTGACACGCCCAGATCGTTGTTACAATTTGCCGAGATCACTAAGAGGTCGTTTTGTAGCGGTCATATGCACTCATCTGACAAACGACGCTACATCGTTCAGTGATATATTGTTTGACCTAGGCGGTAGTGTGGACACCGTCACACAGCATTCCTCCCAACGATTCCGGCAATGTCAGAGGCGTATAATTGTCCATAGTATACACCCTGGCGTGACACCAATCAGAGCGGAGGAGGCGTGCAGCATTGCTCGTAATGACAAGCCCGCGTCGCTGATGGCGGACGCACTAACGATGTTGTTCGTCGTTGGCAGGGTGTCAAACGTAGCAATATGTCTGCAGCGTTCGCAACGACGAACAATATTTTGAAAATGAACGACGTGTCAACGATCTTTGCTAGTTTTGCAATCATTCGGAGTCGCTCGTAGGTGTCACACGCAACGATGTCGCTAACGACGACGGAAGTGCATCACGAAGACCGTGACCCCGACGACATGTCGTCAGATAAATCGGAGCGTGTAACGGGGCCTTTAGAAGTCCTTCTCATTTTTAACAATAATACCACAATTTTTTTTTATTTGTGAGGATCCCATTGATAGGACCCATAAATAAGATACAGTATGTACGTCGCTGTCATCCTTGAATATGGAGGCAACACGTGATTGTTTTCACTACTCTCATATGTTATGCACAGTCATCCACCTCTTGGTTATAAGTAATAAGGAGCATTGAAAAAAATATTCATCTACTAGAAGCTTAAATGAGTTCTCGGTGCTTTCGGTGGACACCACCGGTCCAATCAATCACCACACACATATTTTAAAGAAAACAGTCTATAGGTTTCCGGGTAAATATTTACAATTAGCCTCAATTGTCTATTTAAACCGAACGTTTGCTCACAAAAGAACCTATTGTTTCATTTTTTTTTAGATAATTTTTTTATTTAGTCATGTTTACTTTTTTTCATTTTTTATATAAGTATACTAAATAGTTCTGAAATGTTCCAGTTTTCCCTCATTCTACTAAGCCTACTAGCCTTAGGCGGGCTTTGCACACTACGACATCGCAGGTGCGATGTAGGTGGGGTAAAATTGAAAATGATGCACATCCGGCATCGCATGCGACATCGCAGTGTGTAAAGCCTAGATGATACGATTAACGAGCGCAAAAGCGTCGTAATCGTATCATCGGTGCAGCGTCGGCGTAATCCATAATTACGCTGACACGACGGTCCGATGTTGTTCCTCGCTCCTGCGGCAGCACACATCGCTGTGTGTGAAGTCGCAGGAGCGAGGAACATCTCCTACCGGCGTCACCGCGGCTTCCGTAGGTTATGCGGAAGGAAGGAGGTGGGCGGGATGTTTACATCCTGCTCATCTCCGCCCCTCCGCTCCTATTGGCCGCCTGCCGTGTGACGTCGCAGTGACGCCGCACGACCCGCCCCCTTAATAAGGAGGCGGGTCGCCCGCCAGAGCGACGGTCGCAGGGCAGGTGAGTGCATGTGAAGCCGGCGTAGCGATAATTTTCGCTACGCCTGCTTTCACAAGATATTGTACCTGCGACGGGGGTGGGGACTATCGCGTGCGACATCGCAGCATCGGCTTGCGATGTCGCAACGTGCAAAGCCCACCTTAGCCTAATGTTATTTCACGTTCTGTAGTGATTATTTTTCAATAGTCATCTCATTATCGCCACAGGCAGGTTTACAATGACAAGTAGCACCTATATATAGATAACAAAGGATCACACCATTCACAGTAGGTTTTGGTTATGGCTCACCTCCTCCTACTCTATGCACAATAACCTCTGCACAGGTCACAGAGCTTGTCTAAAAAAAGAAGTCAATTAACATGTTCAAAGTATTGGGGTCAATGGTCCATGTGGATTTTTGTGAAACTTATCTATAAATGTTGTTATGATGCTTAGACAAGATGGCTGTCCCAGTAATCTTGTACAGAAGCTACAAAAATCTTCAATCAAAAAATAAAAACAGATTACGAAAAAAAAGGATTGTTTTCATTATTACAAATAGTATAAATTATACATTCAATTGAAGTTACAAAGCCATAGGCAGTAAATGGTCATCATTTGTCCTCAAGCCTTAGGCCGTTTTGACACTGTATTCCTCTCCCTGTTCAGTGGTCCCGTCGGAGTTTTTGTCTGAGCCCACCGCAAAATGGGTTTTGGACGTATGCGCCAACAGGGCCACGGACTGTAATGGTGCAGATAGAATCATTGTGTGCTCTGTCGTGCACCATTTTCGGGGATATACGCTTACTGGAGGCACACACCTAGATGCAGTCTATTACGTCCTGTTGTCCACCTCCAATAAACGTCTACGCCTGAAAATGGTGCATGACAGAGCACATAATGACTTTTTCTGCACCATTCTAGTCAGTGGCCCTGTCAGCGCATAAGTCCGAAACAAGTTTCGCGGGGGTTCGTACGGATGCCCCGAAAGGACCAGTGAACGTAGGATATAACGCAGTGTTAGAGTGGCCTTATAGAAGTGGCAACTCAAAAAGACACCAATTATTTAGACTTTTTTACCCAAAACCATACGTACAAGTACTGCAAATTACGAAAAATCATTACCAATACCAACTTTGACTATGATTTTTTGTATGCTTTAAAATCATTCCAAAACCATTAATCACATTCTTGCCATTTAATAAAACTTTTTTTTTAAAAAAAAAGTCTTTAAGAACCAACATCCTGTACTAATTTCTTAATGTTTCTTGACATTTTTTCTGAGACTAAGGGGTACTTTACACGCTGCGACATCGCTAGCGATGTTGAGCGCCATAGTACCTGCCCCCGTCACTCGTGTGACATTTGGTGCTCGCTGCCATAGTGAACATTATCGCTACGGCAGCGTCACACGCACATACCTTGTCAGCGACGTCGCTGTGACTGCCGAACAATCCCCCCCTCAAGGAGGAGGTGCATTCGGTGTCATAGCGACGTCACTGCGGCGTCACTAAGCGGCCGGCCAATAGAAGCGGAGAGGCGGAGATGAGCGGGACGTAACATCCCGCCCACCTCCTTTCTTCCTCATTGCCGGTGGACGCAGGTAAGGAGATGTTCGTCACTCCAGCGGTGTCACACATAGCAATGTGTGCTGCCGCAGGAACGACGAACAACATCGTACCGGTGGAAGCACCGATAATAAGGAAATGAACGACATGTCATCGATCACCGTCTTGGAACGATTTTGTGATCGTTGATCGTCGCTCATTAGTGTCACATGCTGCGATGCCGCTACCGATGCCGGATGTGTGTCACTAACGACGTGATCCCGACGATATATCGGTAACGATGTCGCAACGTGTAAAGTACCGCTAAGTTTTAGCTGGATGGATCATAGGAGCTTAATGGCCACTATTTTATTACTGAGATCAATGGAAAAACAGCATGCGGGAAGAAATTATTTAGCACAGAAGATACCAAAAACATAGTAAATAGTAATCTACAGTTGCTTTAAAACACAAAAACAAGCCCAAACTGTAACCACCGCTAACAGGAAACAGACGATAACGAAATACTGATAACATAGATTTTTTTATGTAGCCATATTTGATTTCTTACCTAGTGGTTGACCTCCGATAATCCTCGCATACTCTCCCGTCACCGCAGCCCTTGCGTGTCTTTCACTGACGTACTGTACAAATGCATATCCTTTATGTACCGAGCAGCCAACTATTTTACCATATTTTGCAAATATTGCTTCAATGTCACTTTTTTTCACAATTCCTGTATTAAGGTTGCCAATGAAGACTCTGGAATTGATTGACTTCGGATCATTCTTATTTGTGACGTTGCTTGTCTGTGTCTTGCCGGTCATTATTGGAGATATGTCAGGTCAGCTGGAACAATAGTAAAGAAAAATAAAAATTAAAACTGATATCATTAGTATAAAAAGAGCAAAACATAAACCATATACTGCTCTGAACAGACAGGTGTCTTTGGAACATGGAAGGTCAATCAGACATTTGCCCATCTTCAGGGAATATTAGAGTGCTGCACTAACCATTTTTTGCCTTAACCATCATATTGGTTCATAAAATTAGTATCTTAATGCTTAAAGTAAAGGAAAACATTAATTGCCTTTCCTTTGAGGGGTTGAATCATCTTCTTAAATGGGCAAAATTGCAAGGTGTTTGTAGAAACAACCAACTTTTTAATTCACCTTTGTAACATTAGTGCCTGTCCCCTTTAATTCTGCATCAGTTGTTGGCCGATGCAGGGCAACTGTACAGTATCCCTTCTTTACTACTGGGACATGTAGTTCTCAATAAAAAGCAACAAAAAGAGGGATAAAAATCTCCTCCAAAAATTCAGCAATTACTTACAGCAAATAGAGGTCAGCAGTTATAACCTGCCCAGGCCAAGGAACTATTGCACTAGCAGGATGCAGCAAGACCCCCAATAAGCTGGAGGCATCACAGGTGCTAGAGGAGCAAATCACTCACACACTTCCAATTGATGGAGGGGGCAATTGCTGGATGATTATGGCGCCCTATACAAGCCATCTGTGTGCAATGTTATCGTTCAGCAATCGCCCCCTCCATTGGTTGGATTTGTTTCTTTTGCACCTGTGACGTCTCCACCTTATTGGTGGTCTTGTTGTATCCTGCTAGTGCATTAGTTCCTTGGCCTGTGCAGGACTTGTAGTTCTCACCCAATGACCTGACCATAACTGCTAACCTTCACAACCGGCCATCAACTTCTACGAGGACTAACACAATGGGCCCTAGGCAAGTCCACATCCTTATACAGGAGTTAAAGGTGAAGGCAAGGGCTTTCCTGGGACCTGATAATCTCAGTAGCCAGTGTAAAGTCTGTCTGTGGTACATCTTCTTACGGCTGCCTAGTGATCACTGACAGAGCTCTGTAACAATCACTTATTAAACATGCCCTCTTTTCTCAAGGATGGAGAGATTTTTAAGTTTATAGTTTACTGCTCATTGCCTAAGATACCGGCCACCTCTGTTAGACTCTGAAGGCAAATTTACACACAGTGACATCGCTAACGATGTCGCTGGTGAAAGCACCCGCCCCCGTTGGTTGTGCGTCATGGGCAAATTGCTGCCCGTGGCGCACAACATCGCTAGGAACCGTCACACATACTTACCTGCCTAGCGACGTCGCTGTGGCCGGCGAACCGCCTCCTTTCTAAGGGGGCGGTTCGTTTGGCGTCACAGCGGCATCACTAAGCGGCTGCCCAATAGAAGCGGAGGGGCAGAGATGAGTGGGCCGAACATCCCACCCACCTCCTTCCTTCCTCATTGCGGGCGGCCGCAGGTACGGTGATGTTCCTCGTTCCTGCGGTGTCACACATAGCGATGTGTGCTGCCGTAAGAACAACGAACAACCTGCATCCTGCAACAGCAAAGATATTCGGGGAAGGAACGACGTGTCAACGATCAACGATTAGGTAAGTAATTTTGATCGTTAACGGTCGTTCCTGCGTTTCACACGCAACGACGTCGCTAACGAGGCTGGATGTGCATCACGAATTCCGTGACCCCAATGACATCTCGTTAGCGATGTCATTGCGTGTAAAGCCCGCTTTAGAAGCAAGTTGGTGGAATAGCTGGGTCTGGTCAGCGTCAGTCCTCCTGTGCTTCTCCCATGCTGTAAAGGAAAACTTGCCTCTGCTTGCACATGGGAAAGCACTTAATTCAGACAAGCAGCATGATAAAGGCACTAGCATAAACTGTAATTCTTAGGGAGTGCACTACCACCCAGCAAGGAGGAAGCCGGGAGGGAGGGGAGTAATGTGCTCCTGAAGATAGACGATTAGACAATCCCTTTAAAGTGGGCGTGTTACCAAATTTTACAATATAAGCCTGTTACGGTTGCTGTGGCTCTGGAGACTATGTCCGGATTTCTTGCTACTGCACATTTGCAAGCGCTGGAGACTAAGTCCTATCTTGGAGCCATTGCACATGTGCGGGTGACATCATCGCTGACACGAGGTCACATGTCTCTGACACCTTCTAAGCTGATTGGCCACTGGTCATGTGCTTGTGACACGTGGTCACATGTCTCTGACACCTATGCCGATTGGTCGTGGGCATGTGCTTGTGACGCTTTGCTCGGTGATAGGCCAGCGTGACGTCATTGCTGTCATTCTGGCAGCGGATTGGCTCTGGTGTCCTCCATCTTGGATGAGGCACAGAGTCTATATAAGACCCTGACGCACGCCGCCCGGCGCTCAGTCCTCTTGGTTCATGCATGAGGGTAGACGCCCTGTGCACGTCCCTCTAGGCATCTCTCTGTCTATGTTAGGTGAGCGCTACCGGCAGGGTAGCGTTCTTATACCTTACAGCTTTGGCTGCAGTCCGTATCCTTACCTCTTAGTGGAGCGGACATAGACAGGTGCCTGAGGCACATGGTCCGGCTGGGCCTTGTGATTCTACTCGTAGGTGGACGTTGCCGCTAGGGTAACGTTCCTTATACTGCATCTGGCAGTTGTTCGTATCCTCGCACACTAGGGGAGCGAACAGAGGTAGGAGCTTTGTGCGGCTTATGCTGCTGTCCGTCTCTTTTGCACCACTAGAAGAGCGGACCTAGGCAGGTGCCATATCTAGTGGTTCGTGTCCTCGCACACTAGTGGAGCGAACGCAGGTAGGAGCTTTGTGCGGCTTACGCTGCTGTCCGTCTCTTTTGCACCACTAGAAGAGCGGACCTAGGCAGGTGCCATATCTAGTGGTTCGTGTCCTCGCACACTAGTGGAGCGAACGCAGGTAGGAGCTTTGTGCGGCTTACGCTGCTGTCCGTCTCCTGGCACCACTAGAGGAACGGACCTAGGTAGGTGCCATTTCCCACTTACTGCTTTTGTCGCTGTGATTTTTAACAAAGACCATTCCACACACCCTCCAAGTAAGGGAGGAATTGCTTTATTTTCTATTTATATTCCTCTGTGAGTTTAACAGAGGTATTGCACTCTGCACTTGTGCTATTATTTTTTACAGTGGCACACTTATATGCCCCTTATCCTCTGCCATAGTCTGCAGCAGAGTCTTTGCACGGTGAACCCTGACTGTCTGACATTCCTTTAGGTTTTATTACCAGACAGCCCCCCGTAACATTAGGACTGAGCCAAGGGTCTGGCAGTTAGGGCAGAATATCAGCAGTTACACCGTTACATACAAGTACTTGAGTCGCGGCTCAAGAGTATAGAGGATAAACCTCAGACCATGGTGACATCTGCACATGATCCTCGACTTGCTCTGCCAAACAGATATTCTGGCGATGCCAGATCATGTTGTGGTTTCATTAGTCAGTGTCAGAGACACCTAGAGGTCAACTCTTCTCGCTTCTCTACGGAGAGGTCCAGAGTAGACTTTATCATCTCCTTACTTCAGGACAAAGCCTTAGAATGGGCGACTCCCTTATGGGAGCGCTCTGATGTGGTTACTCTGAGACATCAAGACTTTCTTGATGCTCTTAAAGCGGTATTCATGGGTCCGCAGATTACCCATGATGCGGCCCTGAGACTCTTAGATCTATCTCAGGGTTCGTTATCCACTAGTTCTTATGCCATTTCTTTTAGAACTCTGGTGGCAAAACTAGATTGGCCAGAGAAGGTGTTGATTCCTATCTTCTGGAGAGGGTTGGCAGGCTATGTCAAGGATGCCCTTGCTACTCGTGAGGTCCCTGCTTCTCTGGAGGACTTGATCACAGTAGCAACGAGGATCGACGTACGCCATAGGGAACGTAGACTCGAGGTCTCTTCCTCACGCCCTAAGCATCGGGCTATTCCAGTTGTTGAGGGTCCACTACCATCTTCCTCAGCATCTGAAACATCTCCCACTCCTATGGAGTTAGGTCATACGTCCCCCAGACTACGCAAGTCTGGTCCTCCTATATGTTACGTATGTCGTCAGGCTGGGCACTATGCCAACAAGTGTTCTAGTCGTCAGGGAAACTCCCAGGCCTAGTAACCATTAGAGGGGGGTTACTAGAGACGTCTTCTGCACCCTCTAAGTGTAGTATCCCAGGTCAGCTCTCATTCTCTGAGAATACATGGCCTATTATGGCTTTTGTGGATTCCGGAGCTGACGGGACTTTTGTGTCCTCAGGATTTGTAAAAAGACATAATATTCCCTCTATCATGTTAGAGGCGCCTATTCCTGTCCGTGTTGTTAATGGGACTATGTTGTCTGACTCCATTACATTGAGGACAGTTCCCTTGCGCCTTTCCCTGCCTCAGGGTCACATAGAGGAGATTTCTTTTCTTGTTTTGCCTGAGGGTATAGACGACGTCCTTCTGGGTCTCCCATGGCTTCGGACTCATGCTCCTCACATTGACTGGGAGTCCGACAGCATTATTAGTTGGGGTTCGAAATGTCAGTTCCGATGTCTTCCCTTACCACCTAAGGTCATTGCGGTTGCATCAACTGATCTCTCCCCCATACCTACACCCTATTTGGATTTCGCTGATGTGTTCTCCAAACAGGGTGCTGAGGTTCTTCCACCCCATAGGCCGTATGACTGTGCCATAGACCTTATTCCAGGTTCGGTCCCACCTAAGGGCAGGGTTTACCCCCTGTCGATACCTGAGTCGGAGGCCATGTCGACCTATATAAGAGAGAGTTTAGAGAAGGGGTTCATTCGTAAGTCTGTCTCTCCCGCGGGAGCTGGGTTTTTCTTTGTTCGGAAGAAAGAGGGTGATTTGCGTCCCTGCATAGATTACAGGGGTCTCAACGCAATCACAATAAAGAACAAATACCCGTTACCTTTAATTTCGGAGCTCTTTGACAGACTGAGGGGAGCTCAGGTTTTTACGAAGTTGGATCTGCGGGGTGCGTATAACTTGGTACGAATTCAAGAGGGTGACGAATGGAAGACCGCTTTTAACACCCGAGACGGTCACTATGAATACCTCGTCATGGCTTTTGGTTTATGTAATGCACCCGCAGTATTTCAGGACTTCGTAAACGATGTGTTCAGGGATTTACTGTTATCCTCCGTATTGGTGTATCTGCACGACATCCTGATTTTTTCTCCTGATCTGGAGACTCATCGTCAGGATGTCGTTCGTGTCCTTTCCCGTTTAAGGGAGCACTCATTGTTTGCTAAACTCGAAAAATGTATATTCGAGCAGTCATCCTTGCCTTTTTTGGGCTACATTATCTCACAAGAGGGTCTGGCTATGGATCCTGCGAAGCTCTCTGCTGTCCTGGAATGGTCCGAACCTCATTCCTTGAAGGCGGTGCAACGCTTCTTAGGATTCATAAATTATTACAGGCAATTCATACCCCATTTCTCTACTTTGGTGGCCCCTTTGGTGGCCTTGACTAAGAAAGGTGCTAATCCAAAAGTCTGGTCTACTGAGACATCCCAGGCTTTTGAGGCAGTAAAAAGACACTTTTCAACTGCTCCCGTTCTTCAAAGACCCGATGAGAATAAGCCCTTCCTCTTGGAGGTTGATGCCTCTTCAGTGGGTGCTGGTACGGTCTTGTATCAAAAGAACGGTGCAGGTAGAAAAAGGCCGTGTTTCTTTTTTGCTAAAACCTTTTCACCGGCAGAGAGAAACTATACCATTGGGGATAGGGAACTGCTCGCCCTGAGATTAGCCTTGGAGGAGTGGCGTCACTTGCTGGAAGGAGCGAAACATCCTTTCCAGGTCTATACAGACCATAAGAATCTGACGTACTTACAAACCGCTCAGCGTCTGAATCCTCGCCAAGCCCGCTGGTCCTTGTTTTTCTCCCGCTTTCACTTCTCCATCAACTATCTGTCTGGGAGTAAGAATGACAAGGCAGATGCCCTGTCTCGCTCTATGGTTTCTACCCAGGAAGAGATTGACGAACCTCGTCTTATCCTTCCCTCCAGGGTTTTTTATACGCTTTCCCCTGTGACGTTAGACCAAATCCCACCGGGCAAGACCTTTGTGCCGCCTGATCGACAGAATGATATACTGTCGTGGGCCCACACCTCAAAGGTGGGTGGGCATTTTGGTATTAGGCGGACACGAGAGTTACTGGAGAGGTGGTATTGGTGGCCACACTTAGCCAGCCACGTCAAGAGATATGTCGGTTCCTGCTACTCGTGTGCTCGCAACCGTCCATTACGGCAGAGACCGGCTGGGCTCTTGCATCCTTTACCAGTGCCAGATAGACCATGGGAGGTGGTAGGCATGGACTTTGTGGGTGATCTTTCGTGTTCACAGGGACATAGATTTGTGTGGGTCATTGCGGACCATTTCTCCCGGATGGTTCATCTCGTACCGTTATCGAGAATCCCGTCTTCCAGGGTACTAGCCAAACTATTCCTCAAGCACGTCTTTAGGCTTCACGGGATGCCAGATCGTATAATTTGTGATAGAGGCCCGCAATTTGCTTCCCAATTCTGGCGAGCTCTTTGTAGCCTTCTGCAAATTGAGTTGAATCTCTCTTCGGCATACCATCCGGAGACCAATGGTTTGGTTGAGCGTACCAATCAATCCATGATTATATACCTTCGACACTTTGTTGCTGAGAACCACGATAACTGGTCCTCTCTCCTACCCTGGGCAGAATTTGCCCTTAACAATTCGCTGGCTGAGGCCACTGGGCAGACACCATTCGTACTCAATAATGGGCAACACCCTAGGGTACCGGTACCGTTTCCCGCTGCTGCACCTTCTCCTCTTGTGGCCGACTGGGCAACTAATGCCAGAGAGGTTTGGGATCGGACTCAAGAGTCGATCCAAGCAGCTAAGGACCGTATGAAGACGGTGTCCGATCGGTTTCGTCGCCCGGCTCCTGTCTTTTCTCCAGGGGATTTTGTGTGGCTCTCTGCAAAACACGTGAAACTTAGAGTGAGCTCTGTCAAATTTGCTCCTCGCTTCCTGGGTCCTTATGAGGTTCTTCGACAGGTAAATCCTGTAGTCTAACAACTGAAGTTACCCGTCCATCTTAGGATCCATGACAAATTCCATGTTTCACTGCTAAAGCCGGCTATTTTACCTCACGCTCGTGAAGTGCACTCTCCTGCCTCTGATTCCTCTCGCTCTAGCTATGAGGTACGAGCCATAGTTGGTTCTAAGATGGTTAGAGGGCGCAGGTTCTTCTTGATAGATTGGGAGGGCTATGGCCCGGAACATCGCTCTTGGGAGCCTGAGGAGGCTGTCCATGCTCCCAACTTAGTTGCCGATTACCTGCGTCGCCGGGAGGGGGGCCCTTGAAGGGGAGGTACTGTTACGGTTGCTGTGATTCTGGAGACTATGTCCGGATTTCTTGCTACTGCACATGTGCAAGCGCTGGAGACTAAGTCCTATCTTGGAGCCATTGCACATGTGCGGGTGACATCATCGCTGACACGAGGTCACATGTCTCTGACACCTTCTAAGCTGATTGGCCACTGGTCATGTGCTTGTGACACGTGGTCACATGTCTCTGACACCTTCCATGCCGATTGGTCACTGGTCATGTGCTTGTGACGCTTTGCTCGGTGATAGGCCAGCGTGACGTCATTGCTGTCATTCTGGCAGCGGATTGGCTCTGGTGTCCTCCATCTTGCATGAGGCACAGAGTCTATATAAGACCCTGACGCACGCCGCCCGGCGCTCAGTCCTCTTGATTCATGCATGAGGGTAGACGCCCTGTGCACGTCCCTCTAGGCATCTCTCTGCCTATGTTAGGTGAGCGCTACCGGCAGGGTAGCATTCTTATACCTTACAGCTTCG
Source organism: Anomaloglossus baeobatrachus (assembly GCF_048569485.1). Classification (NCBI taxonomy): domain Eukaryota; kingdom Metazoa; phylum Chordata; class Amphibia; order Anura; family Aromobatidae; genus Anomaloglossus; species Anomaloglossus baeobatrachus. The sequence continues at coordinate 97,655,966 of NC_134358.1, forward strand.
GCTGCAGTCCGTATCCTTACCTCTTAGTGGAGCGGACATAGGCAGGTGCCTGAGGCACACAGTCCGGCTGGGCCTTGTGATTCTACTCGTAGGTGGACGTTGCCGCTAGGGTAACGTTCCTTACACTGCGTCTGGAAGTTGTTCATATCCTCGCACACTAGGGGAGCGAACAGAGGTAGGAGCTTTGTGCGGCTTATGCTGCTGTCCGTCTCTTTTGCACCACTAGAAGAGCGGACCTAGGCAGGTGCCATATCTAGTGGTTCGTGTCCTCGCACACTAGTGGAGCGAACGCAGGTAGGAGCTTTGTGCGGCTTACGCTGCTGTCCGTCTCCTGGCACCACTAGAGGAACGGACCTAGGTAGGTGCCATTTCCCACTCACTGCTTTTGTCTCTGTGATCTTTAACAGAGACCATTCCACACACCCTCCAAGTAAGGGAAGAATTGCTTTATTTTCTATTTATATTCCTCTGTGAGTTTAACAGAGGTATTGCACTCTGCACTTGTGCTATCATTATTTACAGTGGCACACTTATATACCCCTTATCCTCTGCCATAGTCTGCAGCAGTCTTTGCACGGTGGACCTTGACTGTCTGACATTCCTTTAGGTTTTATTATCAGACAGCCCCCCCCCTCCGTAACAAAGCCGCATGCATAATTAAATAGATCTTTTAGACCTTATGAGCCTGGTGTGCTTACTTTGTGATTTTACCTCAGACTGGCTTTATAAACCTTTTCACAGTCCTTTCTTCTATTCCCATTAAATCATGTCTAGAAAATGTATAAACCTTCAAATCTATTCTGACATAAGCTATCAAAATAAGTAAACCAGCCTCATCCGGTATGAGATCTATTCAACAATGTTTGTAGTTGCATTGTGAAATCTGGTGACAGATTGGCGTTCAGGCCATCAATTTGTGTTCTGCTGGATTCCATCCACAAGTTCCCTTGCCAATCAGCAGAACTAAGTGACCAGTTTTAGAAGCCCTTGGTGTTGGGGAAATATAGTATAATGTAGTGTTCCACTATGTAATACATAGAAAGGTTGGTATTACCAAAATAAAACCCACCCTTTGCTACTGCCCCAACCATCTGGCTGAAGACCACATTTTCTTCTTTAACATCATATATCCCATTAGTGCCAGGGGACGTCTTCTTCAGAAAACGTCTTTAAAGGGAACCTGTCACCAGGTTTTTCTCTTATGAGCTGCGGCCATCACCAGTAAGCTCTTATATACAGCATTCTGGAATGCTGTATATAAGCGCCCAGGCCGCTCTGTAGAAGATAAATAAGACCTTTATTATACTCACCTGTGGGGCGGTCTCATTCAATGGGCATCACTGCTGAGGGCAAAGCAAAGTACTGTTATGCGCATACGCGAGGAGAGATCAAAGACCGCCTGCTTATGGGCACTACAATACTTTGATTTACCCTCAATGGGATAGATCAAAGTGAGCATGCATAGGAACACAATGGAAGCAGGAGGACAGTGATTACACAAGATGGAGATGGTGTTGAACCAAGAGCATCGACACCCATCGAATCAGACCGCCCCTTAGGTGAGTATCATAAAGGTGTTTTACGTTATACAGATCGGCCTGGGCTCTTATATACAGTATTCTGGAACGCTGTATATAAGGGATCACTGGGGGTGGCCGCAGCTCATAAGGGAAAATCCTGGTGACAGGTTCCCTTTAATAATATAATCAAAAACATAAGAGCAAAGAAATATATTTATGCTACTGTGTGATAGTAAAGGAATTACATATGGAATGTTCATGGACATGTGTGGAAAAAAGTACACCCTTTTTTGTAATCCTATACAAGTCAATAAAAGGGAGAATGTCAGCTAAAATACACTTCCTCTCCGTTATCATATCCACTCAGATTGGGGTGCTCTTAGCAAAGCAACTGGCTTTGGTACTCAATATATTATGTATTTTAATACTGAACATTAGGATTTAGAAATAAAAAATAATAAAATAATAATATCTATATATATACAGTATATATATATATATATATATATATATATATATATATATATATATAGTACTTAAAGCAACAAACACATCCACTGTGATATTATAGATATAGTATTTGCCCTTGATTCACTTGTTCCTTGTAAGATTCTCTAGATATGAGTTGCAGAGTTGAGATAATTCTGTGTTCTCTAATTGCTATATGTGCGCGGAGACGGCAGAGAGAATACTAACAAGACGAGAACAATATCCGCTATCTGTTTTTCCATTGACTATTCAATGTTTTCAATAGAAATTTTATCCTCATTCCCAATTGCCTACCAGTTTTTCTAACGGACTTTGAAGGACAAATCGTTCTGTGTACAGTGCATATTTCCTTCTCTGATTATAACGTTTCAGGTACAGTATAAGCTCGATGTATCTCAGGAGCAGCCAAGAGGTGATCATTTTGCAAAAAAACAAAAAGCTCAATAATGATATGAATGAGACAAGGATTTTATATTATGGAGCTATTATGCAAAATAAAGCCAGTCTATTGTATCCAGTCCATAATAGACACAGTATAACAATATCATATATAACTTTTAATAGTTCTGTTTATAATGATTATAACAATCCTTGTATAAAGTGATAAAGTGCTCAAAGTGTACCAGTGCTCAATAAAAAAAATGGTTTGGTCTCCCAATACGTTCTTCAGGAAGAGGCCGTTCAGAAGTGAGGGACGAGATCCTGGACAAAGGTAAGGATACAATACTTTTACATGGCAAGTCTTTTCCTCTCTTATGGTGAAATCAGCATTTGAATTGATATGCAAATAGCTCTTCAGCCTCATTTGCATATCTGAAGCTGTTGTCACTCCAGCTCTATTCCTAACTCCGTAACATAGGAAGGGACTAGCCATTTAAAGGTATTACTGGACTTGTCTTTGATAGAGCTAGATGCACATATAATTTGGAGTGTTAAATCTAGTTGACAAATTGTCTTTAAGTCCAAAATACAATCCTAATTTTCTAAAGGCCCTGTCACACACAGAGATAAATCTGTGGTAGATCTGTGGTAGATCTGTGGTAGATCTGTGGTGGATCTGTGGTGGATCTGTGGTGGATCTGTGGTGGATCTGTGGTGGATCTGTGGTGGATCTGTGGTGGATCTGTGGTGGATCTGTGGTGGATCTGTGGTTGCAGTGAAGTTGTGGACAATCAGTGCTAGGTTTGTGGCTGTGTACAAATGGAACAATATGTCCATGATTTCACTGCAACCACAGATCTGCCAGATTTATCTCTGTGTGTGACGGGGCCTTAACTTGAATTATTTATGTTGCTTACATAGTACCAACATATTCTGCAGGGCTTCACAGATATTAGCCATTCACACCAGCCCCTGTCCTCAAGGGAGCTTACAATTACATTTTCATTACTCACACATAAACCTATCAGAGTGTGGGACTAGTGATGAGCGAGTACTAAAAAGCTCGGGTGCTCGAAGCTCGGGCCGAGCCTCCCAAGATACTCGTGTACTCGGCCCGAGCAACGAGCCCAATGTTATCCTATGGGAGACCCGAGTATTTTTGTGAAATGACCCCCCGGCAGCATGGAGAAACCCTAAAAATGTCACAAAAGTCTCAGAAGAGTGCTCAAATGACATGGCAACAGCATGGGGAAGACCCCTTGAAGCATTTATCACTGAAAAGTCACAGCTGTGAACAATTTTGTCCGCGTTTTACGCCATTTTTACGGACTCACCAGAAAACCTTCCAAAATGACCCCAAAATGATTTTTCATGGCGGAAATGTTAAGGGCACATACCCAATAGTGAGATAGAGCTGGTGTATGTTACTTTTTGAGATTAATACATGAAAGATTTTACGTGAAAACATTGTGTGGCACTCCGATGTCCCTGAGAAGAGACGTAAATGAAGGCCTCTTGAGTCTAATGTGCCCATTTTGAGGAAGTGAGTCTTTGTAGTATTTTCCTTTGCCAGGGCAGTCCAAAATTGTGAGGTTCACCAATGCCCCTGCATACAGACGTGCATGAGGGCCTGTAAACCTGAAGTGCCCATTGTAAGGAAGTGGGTCTATTGTAGTATAGCCCTTAGGCAGGGCAGCCAAAAATTGGGAGGCTCCACGTTGTCCCTGGGTAGAGACGTGCATGAGGGCCTCAAAACATTAAGTGTCCATTGTCAGGAAGTGAGTGTATTATAGTATAGCCCTTAGGCAGGGCAGCCAAAAATTGGGAGGCTCCACGTTGTCCCTGGGTAGAGACGTGCATGAGGGCCTCAAAACATTAAGTGTCCATTGTCAGGAAGTGGGTGTATTATAGTATAGCCCTTAGGCAGGGCAGCCAAAAATTGGGAGGCTCCACATTGTCCCTGGATAGAGACGTGCATGATGGCCTGTAAACCTGAAGTGCCCATTGTAAGGAAGTGGGTCTATTGTAGTATAGCCCTTAGGCAGGGCAGCCAAAAATTGGGAGGCTCCACGTTGTCCCTGGATAGAGACGTGCATGAGGGCCTGTAAACCTGAAGTGCCCATTGGAAGGAAGTGGGTCTATTGTAGTATAGCCCTTAGGCAGGGCAGCCAAAAATTGGGAGGCTCCACGTTGTCCCTGGGTAGAGACGTGCATGAGGGCCTCAAAACATTAAGTGTCCATTGTCAGGAAGTGGGTGTATTATAGTATAGCCCTTAGGCAGGGCAGCCAAAAATAGGGAGGCTCCACGTTGTCCCTGGGTAGAGACGTGCATGAGGGCCTCAAAACATTAAGTGTCCATTGTCAGGAAGTGGGTGTATTATAGTATAGCCCTTAGGCAGGGCAGCCAAAAATTGGGAGGCTCCACGTTGTCCCTGGGTAGAGACGTGCATGAGGGCCTCAAAACATTGTTCCCATTGCAAAGGAGCGGGTCTCCTGTCGTTGTAATGTCCATTCTGCAAAGAATGGGCGAAAAAATTTACCACTGGGGGTATACCTGAAACAAAGGCCTAAGTATTGCAATTTGTAACGGTCATCATCATGGTGGCGCATGAGGAGAAGGAGGAGCAGTCCAGCGATTATCCAAAGTCCAGAAGTGTGTACCCATGGGTGAGTGGAGGTACATAGCAAACTTTAAATTCCGCTCTCATTTGCTGGTGGTGTGGTGAAGTCTGGCCCAATCCAACCCTTGTTCATCTTGATCAGAGTCAGCCTGTCAGCATTTTCAGTTGACAGGCGGGTGCGTTTATCTGTAATGATTCCACCTGTGGCACTAAAAACACACTCTGACAAAACGCTAGCAGCAGGGCAGGCCAGGACTTCCAAGGCGTAGAGAGCCAATTCATGCCACGTGTCCAGCTTGGATACCCAATAATTGTAAGGCACAGAGGAATGTCGGAGTACAGTTGTTCGATCTGCAAGGTACTCCTTCAGCATCTGGGCAAACTTAGGATTTCTTGTGGCACTACCCCGCACCTCAGGGGCTGTGGTACGTGAGGGGCTGAGAAAACTGTCCCACATCTTAAAGACTGTTCCCCTACCTCTGGCGGATTGGACTTGTGCCTCTCTCGGCTGTACGCCTCGGTTGTCCACTGATTCATGACCTATGCCGCTAGCGTTTTGTGAGGGGAATGCTTTGCCTACTTCCGTGACTATGGCCTTCCGGAACTGCTGCATTTTGGTTGACCTCTCCTCCACGGGAATAAGAGATAAGAGACAAAAAGTTCTCCTTGTAGCGTGGGTCTAACAGTGTTACCAACCAGTAATGATTGTCGGCCAAGATGTTCTTAACGCGAGGGTCACGAGACAGGCAGCTTACCATAAAGTCAGCCATGTGCGCCAGACTCTTAACAGCCAGGACTTCAGTAGCCTGACCAACAAGATGACTGAACATGCTGTCCTCCTCCTCCTCCTCCTCCTCCTCCTCATCTACCCTGTCCTCTGGCCAGCCACGCTGAACCGAGGATATGACTGGTGTGCATGTCATATCCTCAATTTGGCCGGAGAGTTGCTCCATGTCTTCATCCTCCTCCTCGTCATAGTCCTCCACTGCACGTTGTGATGAGACGAGGCTGGGCTGTGTGTTATCATCACCCACACCCACTACTGTTTCTTGCTGCAACTCATCGCGCTCCGCCTGCAATGCATCATGTTTGTTTTTCAGCAGAGACCGTTTTAGAAGGCAGAGTAGCGGTATGGTGACGCTAATAATGGCGTCATCACCACTCACCATCTTGGTGGAGTCCTCAAAGTTTTGGAGGATGGTACATAGGTCTGACATCCATCTCCACTCCTCAGGTGTTATGTGTGGAGTTTGACCCATTTCCCGACGGCTTAGGTGATGCAGGTACTCAACAACTGCCCTCTTCTGCTCACATATCCTGACCAACATGTGCAGAGTTGAATTCCAACGCGTGGGGACATCACACACCAGTCTGTGAGCCGGAAGATGCAAACTGCGCTGAAAGCCGGCAAGGCCGGCTGAAGCAGTAGGTGACTTTCGAAAATGTGCAGACAGGCGGCGAACTTTTACCAGCAGATCAGACAGCTCTGGGTATGACTTTAGAAACCGCTGCACCACGAGGTTGAGCACATGGGCCACGCATGGAACATGTGTGAGCTGGCCTCGCCTCAAAGCCGCCACCAGGTTCCGGCCATTGTCACACACGACCTTTCCTGGCTTTAGGTTCAGAGGTGTGAGCCAGTGATCTGCCTGCTGTTTCAGAGCTGTCCACAGCTCTTCTGCATTGTGGGGTTTGTCACCTATGCAGATTAGCTTCAGCACAGCCTGTTGCCTCTTCGCCGAGGCAGTGCTGCAGTGCTTCCAGCTTGTGACTGGTGTGGAGGGTACAGTGGATGAGGATGCGCAGGAGGAGGAGGAGGCTGAAGAGCATGACATTCCGGAGCTGTAGAGTGTGGGTGAAACACTGACTGAGGTAGGGCCTGCAAACCTTGGTGTGGGAAGGACGTGTTCCGTCCCTCGCTCAGACTGGGTCCCAGCTTCCACAATATTAACCCAGTGTGCCGTCAACGAGATGTAGCGGCCTTGCCCACAAGCACTTGTCCACGTGTCTGTGGTTAGGTGGACCTTGGGTGAAACAGCGTTGTTCAGGGCACGTGTGATGTTTTGTGACACGTGGTTATGCAACGCGGGGACGGCACACCGGGAGAAATAGTGGCGGCTGGGGACCGAGTAACGTGGGACAGCTGCCGCCATCAGGTCACGGAATGCTTCTGTCTCCACCAGCCTAAAAGGCAACATTTCCAGCGCAAGCAGTCGCGAAATGTTAGCATTTAGAACTGTGGCATGTGGGGTGTTGGCAGTGTATTTGCGCCTGCGTTCAAAGGTTTGCTGAATGGATAACTGAACGCTGCGCTGGGACAAGGACGTGCTTGATGATGGTGTTCTTTCTGCGTAGGCAACTGCAGGTGCAGGAGTGGAGGAGGCTTGTTCGCAGGCAGCATGGACAGGGGATTGGCTCGCATGCACAACCAGCGAAGACGTAGCAGTGACATCAGCAAGCACTGCTCCTCGACTCTGTTGTACTTCCCACAAAGTCGGGTGCTTGGCTGACATGTGCCTGATCATGCTGGTGGTGGTCAGGCTGCTAGTTTTGGTACCCCTGCTGATTCTGGCACGGCAGGTGTTGCAAATGGCCTTTTTTGAATCATCTGGATCCAACTTAAAAAACTGCCAGACTCGGGAAGACCTAACATTTGTACAGGCACCTTGTGTCGTCGTGTTGTTCCGGGGAACGGTTGCCTGACTTCTGCCTGGGGCCACCACCCTGCTTCTTACTGCCTGTTGTGATGCTACGCCTCCCTCCCCATGTGCACTGCTGTCCTCGCTCTGCATATCCTCCTGCCAGGTTGGGTCAGTTACTGGATCATCCACCACGTCGTCTTCCTCTTCCGCACCCTGCTCCTCCTCCTGACTTCCTGACAATTGTGTCTCATCATCGTCCACCACTTGTTGAGACACGTTGCCAACTTCGTGAGAACGTGGCTGCTCAAATATTTGGCCATCTGTACAGACGATCTCCTCATGACCCACTTCAATATGAGCTGGCGAGAGGCCAGAATGTGTGAATGGAAACGTGAACAGCTCTTCCGAGTGTCCAAGTGTGGGATCATTAATGTCCGAGGAGGACGTGTACTCAGCCTGGTGGTAGGAAGGAGGATCAGGTTCAGAAATGTGCGGTGCAGTATCACGGCTACTGACACTTGACCGTGTGGAAGACAGAGTGTTTGTGGTGGTGCCAATCTGACTGGAAGCATTATCTGCTATCCAACTAACAACCTGTTGACACTGGTCTTGGTTCAAGAGCGGTGTACTGCTGCGGTCCCCAAGAATTTGGGACAGGACGTGCGAGCGACTAGATGTGGCCCTTTGTTGTGGCGAAATTAGAGCTTGCCCACGACCTCGGCCTCTGCCTGCACCACCATCACGTCCACTTCCTTGTTCCTTGCCAATGCCCTTGCGCATTTTGCAATGCTGTGCACTGCTGACGTGTATATTCACTACTTGTGCGTTATATCAAAGTTTGTGGAAATTGCACACAAGTGCACCTGTACGCTGCCACCAACAGGCACACACGTGCGGTTTTAAAAACCAAGCACGGACGCAATAAGAACCTAACAGGTTTTTTTGGGGAGCGACAATTACAGACAAGTCAGACACTATCTGGACTGTTTTACACTGTGTACACCAGCCCCAGATATGATGAAGGCTAGTATACGGTCACCACTACCCTGCCTGCCTGCCTGCCTGTATACTGGTACAATAGTCCTGACAAGGACTCTTCTGGTCACTAGCCTGTATTCAGACCTGGCTATACCCTGCCTGTATATAGCAACAATAGTCCTGAGAAGGACTCTGCTACTGTACTCCGACCTGGCTATACCCTGCCTGCCTGTATACAACTAGAATAGTCCTGAGAAGGACTTTTGGTCACACTGTTTGCAGCCCTGCAACTGAAAAAGCTATAAAGGGCCGCAAAGCTTTCCCTGAATCAGCGACACTCTCCCTGCACTGACTGTCTGGATAGCTGTGAGCAGAGCACAGCGCGCCGGCCGGTATAAAGGCTCGGTCATGCTGTGCAGGCCGGCCAATCACTGCAATTCCACAACTAACAGGGCTGTGGCATTGCAGTGGTCTGCCAGCCAATCCCTGCATGAGGGCTGGCTCTCAAAAGAGCGCCAACATGCAGAAATGAAGACCACGAGTACAGCACGAGTATCGCGAGATTACTCGGTCCCCGCCGAGCAGCCCGAGTACAGCGATACTCGTGCGAGTACCGAGTAGTTACAAGCATGCTCGCTCATCACTATGTGGGACAAAAATATGCAATATATTTTAGTAGAGAAATTTGCTTCTTTCTCCACTTATAAGCCACTTTCTCTTTTGTCCACTAAAATACTGCTAAAATCTGGCTTGGTCAAAACAAGATGGACTTGGTAGCTTATTGAGGTGACACATTACAGCTGACTATTGAAGTCTATGGAGAGGGGGAAGAGCAAGGAGAGTGCAGACTTAGGCAGACTCATATAAATTATGCTGCAGTTTTCTAGAAGGTGTTTTGTCTCATGCTGCACTTCCTAGTACTGTTACATAATGTCCTCCCTGCTGCTGCTCCTGAACATGTGGCAGATAGGGAGCAGGAACCACTCATGTCTGTGTGTGCTGTGTATGGAAGACGTCATAGCAGGAAGTCTCCACCCAGCAGCACAGAGATAACTGAACTACATAGAGCAGGCAAATTGATGCAAAATATAGGATACAAGTCATGTAATGGCCAAAAGTTATATTACTCCTCATGTACACACGACATCTTAATTTGAAGTGACAGATTTGCTTTAAAATGAGCCACTAAGCAAAAATATAGTCTGTAAGTCATTCAAGAGGTGGCATAAAGTTAGATAAAAGTTCCTAAAAATTAAAATATGTATTGCCCATTAGAAGTGATATGCATAAGTGATAAATGTGGCACAGACTGTTCTCGGCTCTTGTTGTCTATGTAGTAGACTGGATTAGTACATCAGCACCAGTGTACTTTATATTTTAAAGAAGCACTTCCACTATTTTATTAATTAAATGTGTGTATATCTGCATGTAAGGCCACCTTCACACATTAGTGATTCTGGTACGTATGTGGCAGTTTTTATACGTACCAGAATCACGGATATACGCAGACCTATTAAAATTAATGGGTCTGTGCACACATCAGTGATTTCTTACTGACCATGTCTCCCTGTGGCGTACACGCGTGTCCGTGTGCTTCACACGGAGACATGTCTATTTTTTTCTGGCATCACTGATGTCCCATGGACCACACTATGGTGTGATCCATGAAACACGTACCAGAAAAACACGGACATTGAAAATAAAAAGCATTTTTATCTCACTTTCTCCAGCGCTGCTTGTCTCCAGCCGCTGCTCTCTGCTGCTTCAGAGCCGGCTCATTATGGCATGTGTCGCGGGCGGAGGAGGGGTCGCCGCGCTCTCCCTACTGCTGCTCGGGTCCGGCTGCCGCGGCTGCTGCGGCCTGCTGCTGCTCGGTGGCTCGAGCGATGGGCCGGATCCTGGGGACTCTAGCGGCGCTCCTCGCCCGTGAGTGAAAGGGGATTTTGGGTGTGGGGATTGGTTATTGTCCGTGACGCCACCCACGGTTGTGGTGATTTGTTGACACCACCGCTGCTCTGTATGGGGATCCCGGGAGTGGTGGTATGGAGCAGCTAGTTGTTGTGTTGCCCCTCCGTGGGTAGGGGTTGGTGATCCCGGGGCCCAGTGATAAGGTGGGTGATGCAGGGCTTGGTGGGGTGCAGGGGCGCGGGGGCAGCGCTGTGCCTTGCGGCACTGTGGTACCTACTCAGCCTGAGACGTTGACACAGTTTTCGGTAAAACACACGGCTGGAAAGACGGTTCCCACGGACGGCTGCACTTGCTTTCCCCAGTAGGTGACGGTGATGTCCCTTTTCCTGCACCTAATGTTTCTGTATTGGTAGCGATGGGTTCCCACCGGTAACCCGCTCCCCGGCTTGGATATGGGCCGGAGGAGCCCTACTTTGCCCGCAGGCGCTGGCCCTGAGAAACTGGTGCCCTGGCGGTGGCGGTGTCTCTCTGTAATGGTCGGACTGTTGCCTTCAATTGGGACTTGGTTGTTTGGAGACAGACGTCCCCTTCACTGACGGATTTGGAAAATTATGGCGACTCCTAGCCTTGCCGGGATCCGAGAGGCCCCTGCCCTGGTGCTGACTGTTCTTCGTATACTGCTCCAGACCGCCGGGCCACTACCCGTCCGCGGTCCTTCCAGCTACCTCTGAGCAGTCACCCCTACGGACTCTCACCGCCGTCTGCTGACCTTGCTGTCACTGTCCGGGCACACAGCCGGACCAACTTCAGGCTTTACTACTGTCACTTCAGCTTCTCTCTTTAGCTTCACTACTCCTTCCTTCCACTTCACTTCACTTTCCTCACTCCACTGTTTACTCTTCACTCTCCTAAACTGTTCTGCCTGGTTCCTCCTGCCTCCAGGGCTGTGTACTCCTCGGTGGGCGGAGCCAACCACCTGGCCCACTCCCTGGTGTGAACATCAGCCCCTGGAGGAAGGCAACAAGGATTTTGGTAGCCTAGATGTTCCTAATTGGGGTGTAGGGTGTGGTGGTGTGATGACCTGTGACCCCTGGCTTGCCCAGGGCGTCACATTCCCCCTTAGCAAAATGCAGACCGTCCGCGGGCTGCCCGTCCAACACCGGTTTTATTTTCTGTAAAAGTATAAAAGGTAAACGGTAACATTTAAAGCATAACATCATCCCACAACGGGAGGCACATTTCTTAAACATTGCAAAACGGTTTACGGTTACGGTCTCCGCTCTCTCCCACCCAAGCAACCTGGCCCTGATGCTGCCCCTAAAACCCAGGCAGCACCCCTTGACCCCAGTCCAGCACAAGTTACCTGAGCGGGATCTGTCCTTCCCCTCCAGAGGGTAGCCACCGGTTCCTGTGGTGGCTGGGCCCCAGCCTGCTCTGCTGAGGGCCCTCCCTCCAACCTGCCTCTTCGGAGGCGGCAACTGCGGAAACGGTAACTGTAAAACAACTTATTTACAAGCTACTAACGTCTGTGGTTGCCCTGCAAGTTCACGGGCTTGTCCATGGAAAGTTCTCCATGCAACTTTTTTTTAAACGGTCCCCACGGGGACAACGGTGCCGGCAACGGCCGGTTTCCTAATCACGGTTGAATCAGGTTACTCAATCAGTTGATTACTTCCATTTGCAAACTTTTTCAAACTTTTTCAAACAAAAACTCAGTGGTGGTCCCAACGGGGACTGGACAACGGTGCTCCGCTGCCCTTACTCCGGATCCTCAACATCACCTGAGGGAGGGGGCGCGGCGCTCACTCGGGACTCCTGGCTGCCCCTTAACTTAGCGTCCAGTGCAAACCACCCCCTCTCCCCACAGTGCCGGGTGTACTGCACAATGTCGCCCGGCATTAGGTTACGGCCGGGATGCTCTTCAGGCAGGTGGGCATTCACATCCCGCCGGGCTACAAACACTTCGGCCTCCAGGCCCGGTTCGTATATAAACCCATAGCCCCGGCGGACATCAAACCGCCTCACCTGCCCTTCGTACAGCGGGCCCCGGACCCGGAATGTTGCTTGACGGAGGCTTTCCTTTTCTCTAATTGCTCGGGCCACCAGCTCCGCCTTCTTCCTCTCTCTCTCCGATCTCCAGGCCCAGCGGTACCGGCTCCCTGTCCCAATACGGCGCTGCTGCGAGCTCCGGCGCACGGGTCGGGCCCCGCGGGACATTCTGGACGTTGCCCACTGTCAGGGATCTGGGCGGCAAGTCCCGCGGCGTCTTGGCCTTAGGCGCCACCTTGCAGCAACAACCCGGCACTACCTCAGCCGAGGTGTGGGGGATGGGCACAGGGGCTTTCCGCAGCTGGGCCTCCGGCTCGGAACGGTCCATCAGCTCCGGCTCGGGGATTTCCTCTGGAGACACCTCCGGTGTGGTTTTCGGAGCCTTCCAAGGCAGCACCTCCGGTCGACTACGGGCTCCGGCTGCAGGTCGGCCCGCCTGGGCGGGCATGCTGGGTAGTGCTACCGGTTGCGGTGGTAGCAGGCCTAGTGGCGGGGTCACGGCCTCCGAGACGGGTGGCGAGGGAGGCAGCGGGGGGAGAGGGCTTGGACCGGGTCCCGCAGCCGCGATGACCGACCCTTCAAGGGCATCGGGGCGTGGGTCACTCACCCTCCCTTTCTCCGCTTCCTCCTCGCGTCTCCGCACGGCTGCTATAACGTCCGCCATGTCGGTCTCCCACTCCTCCATGAGGAGCTGCATCTTAACCTGCAGCCGTTGGTAGAGCTGCGCGGTCCGGATCTCCACCCACGCCGTGGTTCCAGGCGCGGGGGCTACGGTGTCGCGGGACGGCATCCACATGCTGCTGGCGGCTTTTCCCAGGAACAAGATGTTTGCAGAGTCCTGGCGTCCCTGCTTTTATAGCTGCCCTCACATGCAGCCAGCCACCATCGCGTCCCCCTTAGCTTCTCTCCGGCCCCTCCTCTATCGGGGCGGGGTTTTGGCCTTCGCGCCTCTGCTACTCGAGAAGACGCTCGAGCGGGAACTTTTCGCGCCAAAGATGGCGACTTCTGAAATTTTTCAGCCGGATACCTCCGGCGGTCACAAGGCGCACTTCTACCCAACGGAAGAGCGGTAAGATCCTGTTCGTGACGCCAAGTTGTCGCGGGCAGAGGAGGGGACGCCGCGCTCTCCCTACTGCTGCTCGGGTCCGGCTGCTGCGGCTGCTGCGGCCTGCTGCTGCTCGGTGGCTCGAGCGATGGGCCGGATCCCGGGGACTCTAGCGGCGCTCCTCGCCCGTGAGTGAAAGGGGATTTTAGGTGTGGGGATTGGTTATTGTCCATGACGCCACCCACGGTTGTGGTGATTTGTTGACACCACCGCTGCTCTGTATGGGGATCCCGGGAGTGGTGGTATGGAGCAGTTAGTTGTTGTGTTGCCCCTCCGTGGGTAGGGGTTGGTGATCCCGGGGCCCAGTGATGAGGTGGGTGATGCAGGCCTTGGTGGGGTGCAGGGACGCAGGGGCAGAGCTGTGCCTTGCGGCACTGTGGTACTCACTGAGCCTGAGACGTTGACACAGTTTTCGGTAAAACACACGGCTGGAAAGACGGTTCCCATGGACGGCTGTACTTGCTTTCCCCAGTAGGTGACGGTGATGTCCCTTTTCCTGCACCTAATGTTTCTGTATTGGTAGCGATGGGTTCCCACCGTTAACCCGCTCCCCGGCTTGGATATGGGCCGGATGAGCCCTACTTTGCCCGCAGGCGCTGGCCCTGAGAAACTGGTGCCCTGGCGGTGGCGGTGTCTCTCTGTAATGGTCGGACTGTTGCCTTCAATTGGGACTTGGTTGTTTGGAGACAGACGTCCCCTTCACTGACGGATTTGGCAAATTATGGCGACTCCTAGCCTTGCCGGGATCCGAGAGGCCCCTGCCCTGGTGCTGACTGTTCTTCGTATACTGCTCCAGACCGCCGGGCCACTACCCGTCCGCGGTCCTTCCAGCAACCTCCGAGCAGTCACCCCTGCGGACTCTCACCGCCGTCTGCTGACCTTGCTGTCACTGTCCGGGCACACAGCCGGACCAACTTCAGGCTTTACTACTGTCACTTCAGCTTCTCTCTTTAGCTTCACTGCTCCTTCCTTCCACTTCACTTTACTTTCCTCACTCCACTGTTTACTCTTCACTCTCCTAAACTGTTCTGCCTGGTTCCTCCCGCCTCCAGGGCTGTGTACTCCTCGGTCGGCGGAGCCAACCGCCTGGCCCACCCCCTGGTGTGAACATCAGCCCCTGGAGGAAGGCAACAAGGATTTTGGTAGCCTAGATGTTCCTAATTGGGGTGTAGGGTGTGGTGGTGTGATGACCTGTGACCTCTGGCTTGCCCAGGGCGTCACACATGCATATTCATATATGCAGGCACAGCTGACCCGGAAGTAGCTGCAGTGGGGGCGGAAACAGAGTAGAGCCCAAGACTTCAGCACCATGGACAGCAGGAGCGGGGACAGGTGAGTATACGTCCATGTGCTATCACGGAGTACGAATCCCGGATTGCACATGAACAACCCACGTGTGCCATGAATCACGGCACACGGAGGGACTTATACATTTTTAATGTGTCAGTGTTATTTTTCCTGGGCAGTTTTATAAAAAAAAAATCACGGAATGACAATATTTTTTACAGACACACTGGAAAACGATTATTTTTTTATGATTATGTGTTACATGTCTACAGCCCATTCTGAACAGAAGACATTAGCTGTATTCATCATAAAATGATAATAAAGAAATAATCTTCAGCTTTAAAAAAGGCATTTTTTTTTACAAACTGAGCAAAAAAGTGAACAATTTTTGAAGACTGTCCTGGAATTTCTGGATGGTTGGAAACCTTGTGCTGGATAGTGGAGAGGGCTGCGGTGGGTTAGTATATTAACGCACATTAAATGACAAGCACATATACACACATTTTGGGTATATGCGCATGCTGAAAATTTGGTGCAGAAACCTTCTGGCAGAATAATTAATGAATAAAAAGGTTAGTGAAAGGCTTCTTTAATACATATATGAGCCCATTCCCCTCAATAGACCCTGTAGGTAATTGTTTCTGTCACACGGTGTCTGGCTCAAAACTCACCAAGTATATGGACTATTTTTGACGCCATTCACACAGCAGAGTCAGACACTCCACATGATACTGCTTTTGAGTCACAGACAGGTTCGGACGTCGACCAGCTGTGCTCTTGTTAGTAATCAGGCTTTCAGGAGTTAATTTCTGTTAGCCTGTGAATTGCTGCTGGAGTCACATGTTGCAGGAGACTTATCACAGTCGTCTCCGCCCTTTTTAAGAAGGTGGAGCCTGGTCTCCCATGCCGATGATAGCTATATGCAATCCCGGCCCTTATGCTTTGATATTCTGTTGCTGGTGAATTTCTGTGTGTTTGGTGAGTTGTGAAAACACTCTTGTTGTCTGATTATTTCCTCCTTTCCTTTAGTTTTCTCCTGATCATGTATTGTCTATACCTCTGTGATTGATTGCTGTGAGTTTGAGCTTTGTTTATTTTGCCCGTCTGTTTATTTTTGTGTAGGATTAATCACCCCTGTTCCGGCCCTCACCTGTGTGGAGGGGGGGGGGCACTAGATCAGTGTTGTTCAGAAGCTAGGGTAAGGAAGGCGACCCAAACATCGCCACGTTCAGGCATATCTTGGGGATCAGGGTCAGCCAGGGTTCCCCTAGTCTGACAACCAATTTAGGCTCCCCATGACAGTTTCCCCCTCTATCCCTCATCTCAGCTTTATTTTACTCAACTTCCTATACAAAAGGAAATACAGAATATGTAAAAAATAGTATAAAATATATGAACATATTCCAGTCTACTAAGCACAGCCACATTTCCCTGTGACAGTAAAAAGTAAAAAGTAACCACTAATGTAGAACATGGGAGCTGCCAGAATGAAGCTTGTCGAACCATTGGCCAACCGTTGTGTGACAGGTGCGACACTATAGCAGCTTCAGTTCTGCAATCTACTACAGACAGAATCTATGATATTTTATATTGACACTGTGGTTCTGTGAGAAGATACAGTACATTGCCTGTAATACATCGGAGATTTTAGCTTTGCCATAAATAATCAGTATAAAGAGCTTGCAGATAGCATTATAGGAGAAGGCACATTTGGACGATGTCACATTGACGTTTCGAGTGCACGTGTGCTATAGTCCTCTCTTACCAGGCACAAAGCTTCATATTTTTATAATCAGTTCCTTTGACAATCAAGGCCAAGTAAGGAACAAACAGGAACAATAAAAGACTTCTTTCCTTTTTTCCTGTAAATGGCAACCAGAGCACATTATCTTTTCTATCTTGTTAGATAGCATTGACTGTTGTTGAGGGAGCAGAAAAGGTTATATGTAGTTCTTCACTGCAATCAATGCATTGCTATCACAAACTAACATTTCTTCTATTCAAACGTAAGGGCACAAAGAGCAGAAAGAGACAAAACAAAAATTGCTAGGTGATCCAGAACAACACGGCGTCCTAACAGAATTAGAAGGAGCATTTTTTATGTATACCTCCATGCCCCAGTTTTGTGCACCATGTGATTTGTCAGTTCCTGTAGACCGCACGCAGTGTCCTACATTCTCGGGAAAGATGCACAAACACACAGGCTCCGTCCGTCTCTTGAAGCATTTATGGCCGGGACACATTAGTATTCTTGTTCTTTTAGGCTTTTTGACAATCAAGGTATTTTGTGTTATGAACATATTGGGTATATACTCTCTTTTGATAAAGATTGATATACAGGTAATAAAGCACTTATCAGTTCATAAAACAGATTTAGTGTTAGGCTGGGTTCACACATAGCGACAGCGACAACGACGTCGCTGTTACGTCACCATTTTCGGTGACGTAACAGCGACCTTGTAAGTCGCTGTTATGATTGCTGCTTAGCTGTCAAACACAGCGACGCAGCAGCGATCATAACGTCGCTACATGTGCAGAGAGCAGGGAGCCGCGCACACTGCTTAGCATTGGCTCCTTGCTCTCCTAGCTACAGTACACATCGGGTTAATTAACTTTAGCAGAATGTATACAAAATACAGGAGAGAACAAAACTCTTAGGTTGACATACATATGATAAGTTGGACCCTGATAATGCAGTTAAAGAGCTTATCCACTATGTCTACATTGGTGTCCTATCCTTAGGGGTGCTTCACACACAGCGAGCTCGCTGCCGAGATCGCTGCTGAGTCACGCTTTTTGTGACGCAGCAGTGACCTCATTAGCGATCTCGCTGTGTGTGACAATGAGCAGCGATCTGGCCCCTGCTGCGAGATCGCTGCTCGTTACACACAGCCCTGGTTCGTTTTCTTCAAAGCCGCTCTCCCGCTGTGACACACAGATCGCTGTGTGTGACAGCGAGAGAGCGACAAATGAAGCGAGCAGGAGCCGGCATCTGACAGCTGAGGTAAGCTGTATCCAAGATAAACATCGGGTAACCAAGGTGGTTACCCGATATTTACCTTAGTTACGAGCCTCTGCAGCTCTCACGCTGCCTGTGCTGCCGGCTCCGGCTCTCTGCACATGTAGCTGCTGTACACATCGGGTTAATTAACCCGATGTGTACAGCAGCTAGGAGAGCAAGGAGCCAGCGCTAAGCAGTGTGCGCGGCTCCCTGCTCTCTGAACATGTAGCTGCATTACACATCGGGTTAATTAACCCGATGTGTACTGTAGCTATGGTAGGAGAGCAAGGAGCCAGCGCTCAGTGTGCGCGGCTCCCTGCTCCCTGCACACACAGCTGTGCGCTGGTAACTAATGTAAACATCGGGTAACCATACCCGATGTTTACCTTAGTTACCAGTCTCCGCAGCTTCCAGACGGCAGCTCCGTGCAAGCGCAGCGTCGCTTGCACGTCGCTGCTGGCTGGGGGCTGTTCACTGGTCGCTGGTGAGATCTGCCTGTTTGACAGCTCACCAGCGACCATGTAGCGATGCAGCAGCGATCCTGACCAGGTCAGATCGCTGGTCGGATCGCTGCTGCATCGCTAAGTGTGAAGGTACCCTTAGGATAGGTCATCAATGTGTGATCGGCTGGGGTCCAACACCTGGAACCCCCGCAAATCAGCTGATCTCAGTTGTGGCAGCAGGCAGCCGGAAATGCTGAGTTCCCGAGCTGCCTCGTCTTCTAAAAGTGGCAGCAGCTGGGTATTGTGCATCCACCTGCCATTCAAAGATGTGCAGTACCTGGCTGGGGCTGCTATCAGAAGACAGGGCAGCTCTGTAACTGAGGATTTCTGACCGCCAGCTGCCAGCGGTGGCACCAAGAATAGCTGGTCAGCATGGTGTCGCATCCCAGCCAATCAAACATTGATGACCTATACTAATAATAGGCCATCGATGTAAATGTAGTGGACAACCTCTTTAAACAAATGCTCACCATAGTGAGGTCAGAGTCTATCGCCCCATACACATTAGACTAATGTCAGCTGAACCCACCAATATCAACACATCTGGATGACATGTCTAATGGGGCTCTTGCTGATCGATGGTCAGGGATGATGTTTATTGTGAATGTCGAATTTTGGACTGTTGGTCACATTGTTGTCCCAGAGGTAAGCCACTGGCTGGCATGTCAGTCAGCGGCTTTGTCATAGAAAACACAAGAGCACTCAGCTGAGCAAGCATTCCTATGTATAGAAGAGTCAGCTGAGATGGCTGTTGGCTGAATGATGTTGCTAAGTGAGGGTGAGAAAAACTGGTGGAGAGAGGGAACAATACAAAATGACCAAAAAAGAGAGGAGTTGAAAAAACAGAAAGTAAGAGACATATCTAGATAGACGGAAAGACAACAGAAGAAAGAGACAAAGAAAAAGTAACAGAGAGAGGGAGGGAGAAGCAAGAGAGAGGGTAAGGGAAAAAACGGTTGAAGAGAAAAAAGAGAGAGGGTAAGAGTAAAAAGAGAGAGGGTAAGAGAAAATAAGGTGGTGAAGAAAACAAGAAACCGAGGAAGAGAAAAAAAGGGTGCTGAGAAAAAAGAGGGAAAGAGAAAAAATGGCGGTGATGAGGAAAAAAGAGAGGTGGAGAGAAAAAAGGGTAGGGAAGAGGTAAATGTACCAACCCGGGGCTCGGCCGGCTGCCGACGCTCGGATCCGTGCTCGTCGGTGGGTGGCTCGAGCTCCTCACGGACCTGGGGGTCAAGTCGCTCTAAAAGGGAGTTGATGGTGCTACGTGAGGGGCGGTGTTCGGTGGAGAGGTCCATGGCTGGGGCCGTGGTTGTTTGGGGATTAAGTTCGTGATGCCGCCCACGGGTTGTGGTGAATGGATGGACACCCCCGCTGCCGTTGACTAGGCTCCCGGGGACGGTGTTGCGCAGCTTGGTGTTGACCCCTCCGTTGGTAGGGGGATGATGGTTCCGGGGGCCCGAGGGAGGTGCTGAGGTGGGGGAGTGGATGCATGCTGGCATGTCGGTATGGTACGGCGCAGTGCGCGGCCTGAAGGCACTGTTGTACTCACTATTACAAACACGCTGGAGTCTCTGGTAAAGCAAACAAGATGGTGGACGGTGCCCATAGCCGGCACCGCTGTTCCCCTTTTCAGGTTGGTAGTTTCCGCACCTCACTTTTGTAGAAATGATGACTCCTATGCCTAAGCAACGGTAGTCCGCTCCCCAGCCTGATGTATGCCAGTGGAGCCCGTGTGCCTGCAGATGCTGGCCTGTGGGGTCTCAATGCCTGGGTGGTGGCTTTCTACCCCTATCGTTGGGTTGTCGTCTTCAGTCGGGTCTAAAGCCTGCTTTACACAGGATGACCGATCGTGCGATTTCACGATCGATCGTACCCGCCCCCGTCGTTTGTGCGTCACGGGCAATTGATTGCCCATGACGCACAAACTCGTTAACCCCCATCACACGTACTTACCTGGGCGACGTCGCTGAGGGTGGCGAATATCCACTCCCTGGAGTGGGAGGGATGTTCGGTGTCACAGCGACGTCACGCGGCGGCCGGCCAATAGAAGCGGAGGGGTGGAGATATGCGGGATGTAAACATCCCGCCCACCTTCTTCCTTCCACATAGCCGGCGGGAGCCGCGTGATGCAGGTAAGTGATGTTCATCGTTCCCATGGTGTCACACGGAGAAACGTGAGCTGCCACGGGAACGATGAACAACCGGCGCCATGTTTCATAAACGATTTTATGAAACCTAGCGATGAGTACACGACTCTCAATTTGTGAGCGATACTGCGTCGTTAGGAGGTGTCACACAGGCCGACGTCGCAAGCGACGCCGGATGTGCATCACAAAAACTGTGACCCTGACGATCTATCGCACGATAGATCGTCTCGTGTAAAGCACCCTTTAGGTGGGAAAGGGCCTAAAGTCCAGTCTTCAATCAGTTGATTCGACTCGGTCCAGTTTTTCTGGGCCTCGTACTGGGACTGAGTGCCCCTCCTGGTGCTCCGGTTTCCAATCGGTTCCCCGGTTCAGTACCGGCGGGCCACTACCCGGTCCCGGTCCCTTACGGTTCCACCGGCTGTAGTCCCAGCTCCTGCAGGCGGCCACCACTGTCTGCCTCCTTGCCAGAGGTGACTGGGCTCCGACCCAGACACCTGGTGTTAGACTGTGGCAGACCTGGACACAGGTCTGCACTTGAACTCCACTCCACATCACTCTCAAGACTAATCTAACACTGTGTTCACTCTCTGCTCCCCACGGGGAACTACTGACTGTTTTTCCTGCCTCAGGGCCTGTGTACTCCTCGGCGGGCATGGCTAACCACCTGGTTCTGCCCCCTGGTGTGAACATCAAACCCTGAGGGAGGTGACAAGGGTTTTTGTAGGTTGGCTGCTGTCACATTATTAAGGGGGGGAGGTGCTTGTGTAAGGGCCTACCTGTGACTACCTGGCTAGTCCAGGGCGTCACATAAAAAGAAAGGGGAAATAATGGTGATGAAGAAAAAAGAGAAAAGGGAAAAGAAAATAGGGTGGTGGAAAAAAAAGAGATAAGGGGAAGAGAAAAAAGAGAGAGGGGAAGAGGAAAAATGGTGGTGAAGAGAAAAAAGAGGGGACAAAAATTAGGATGGGTGAAGAAAAAAAGAAAGGGGGAAGAGAAAGGGTGGTGAAGAGAAAAAAGAGAGAGGGGAAGAGAAATAAAAGTAGTGAAGAAAAAAGAGAGAGAGGAGAAAAGAAATAATCATGATGAAGAAAAAAAAGAGACAAGGGTGAACAAAAGGGTGGTGAAGAAAAAAAAGAGGGAGGGGAAAGATAAAAAGGTGGTGAAGAGAAATAAAAGAGGGGACAAAACATAGGATGGGTGAAGAAAAAAAGAAAGGGGGAAGAGAAAAAAGGGTGGTGAAGAGAAAAAAAGAGAGGGGAAGAAAAATAGGATGAGTGAAGAAAAAAAAAGATAGGGAAAGAGAAAAAAGTGTAGTGAAGAGGAAAAAAAGAGAGAAGGGAAGAGAAAAAAGGGTGGTGAAGAGGGAAAAAAGAGAGAGGGGTAGATAAATAATGGTAGTGAAGAAAAGAGAGAGGAGAAAAGAAAAAAGGGTGGAGAAATAAGAAAAAAGAGGAGAGGAGAAAAAAGGGTGGTGAAGTGGAGGAAAGAGGAAAAAGGGTGGCGAAGACAAAAAAAAGAGACGGGTAGTGAAAAAAAGAGAAAGGTGAAAAGAAAAAAGGGTGCTGAACAAAAAAAAAAAGGAGGGAAGTGAAAAAAGAGAAATGCAGAGAGGGAGACAAGAAGAGGAAGAAAGGGTGTGATACCAATTGAACCTGAGATGTATATTTATCGGATTACATGCAATATAGATCCTTTGTTATAATTACAATTACATAAACTGGAATATTTTATCAGCCCAAAAAGTTTATGCTCTTATTTCCAACAATATTAGAGAAAATGAGGGAATGTCATGCACAGCACATCCTCTTTGTGCTTCTACACTTGTAAATGAGGAGCTACCAAATCTTCATAAATTTAAATACATTTGCAATTATTTGTCCAAAATATTCCTAGTACTTAACTTTTCTCCAATGTCCCTAATTTAGTGCAGCTGCCACAGCAGGCCTTTAATGGAGATTTGCAAATCCTGCTTGCCTCAAGCTGCATACCCTTCATTTAAAGCAGTTGTCATTTAAGAGTTGGTTGACTAAGCAACATCACACCAATTTAAATGAGGCATCTCAATATGGCTCCCGGGAAACTTCAGCTGTCCTGGGAAATGCACAGAAAGGAACACATAATGCCACTGACAACTGATTGTTTGGCCTCACAGATACCTGGCAGAATGGGACTGGACCGAGCAGCTCAAATCAAGATCACAACTGTTCTCAATGGAAATTACAGACATAGGGCTTGTGAGGTAGCGACCACCAATGTGGTAAATGGTCGCTATGTGTCGCAATGGAGAAGGTCCCTGCGATATTAAAGTGAAGAAGTTGCTATGGGACTTGTAGTTCCACAAAGACTTGGTTCTGCATATAAGGGTCAGGTTCCCTTTAACAATGGCAGTATGCTGTGCAGGTCTGAACACACAAACCTCCACCTGTGGGTGTGTCCAGGCTGATTTACGAGACTGTCAGTGTGTGTGGAGCAGCCCTGCATGATGAGCAGCCTCAGGCAGGTAAAGAGGCTGCTATTCTCAGAGAGGTTGGAGCCTCTGGAAGGACCCTTCCCCAGGAAGCGTGGGTTGCCTTCAACCTTCTGGAACTGAGTGTGTGGAGGCTGAGGGAGCTCCACTCTGACACTTGTAGTGTCCAAACCTGAGCGGGCGGTCCGCTACAAAGACTGACCAGAAATCCGTGTCTCGTGGGGAGACAGCCATACCTTTACTATGGACATTAAATGGACTTGAAGCCCACGGTATGTGAAGGTGTTTTGTTTAACTTTTCCTTTGAGCCAGGAGAGGCTTCATTGTGTTTTGGAAGGGCAGTTTATGTTGTACTAATAAACTGCTGCATTTTTGAGAGAGACTGTGTTGCCTGTGTATGCCTAAGCTACCCTGCATCGCTGCAAGCGAGTAAAACCCCCGGGTTGCGGTAAGCAACGTTCACAGGCTGTATAAAAAAATATCACCTATGGAAAAATCTTCACCTAAAGCCTGACATAAATACAACATATGTCTTTCCTCTTCTACAATGTTCAATCTTAACCCCTTAACGGGAACCTGTCAGCAGATTTGGGGCCTATAATCTGCGGCCACCACCAGTGGGCTCTTATATACAGCATTCTAACATGCTGTATATAAGAGCCCAGGCCGCTGTGAGAACATAAAAAACACTTAATAATACTCACCTAGAAGGTAGATCTGATACAGACTGGTCGGACGGGTGTCTCTGTTCTCTGAGACTAGCGCCTCCTCTTTCGGCCATCTTGGTCCTCCTTCTTCTGAAGCCATCATGCATGACGCATCCTATGTCATGCACACAGGCCGGTATAGAGGTGTGCAGGACTTCAGTGTCGGCGAGTGTGTATGACGTAGGCACACATGTAGCTGATTTCTACAACTGACATGTGTGCCTGCCAGGCACGAGTGGAATCGCTATCCGCCCATGCCTTTTAACCCCTTAAATAGCACTGTCAATAAGTGACAGCACCATTATAACCGCGATCGCGCTGAAACTTTACTAACAGGCCAATACCGGAAGTCATGAGACGTGATCCCATGACTTCCGGCGGTTGTCATAGTAGCACTGGGTTATGTGATGACTAAGGTCCTGTAAACAAACAGCCGAATACTGGCTGTTACAAGAGATGACCATTTCTCCCAGTCTGAGCAATTGTGCTCTGATCGGGACAAATGAATGAGCGATCAGACTGCTCATCGTTATAGTCCCCTAGGGGACCTAGTAAAATAAAAAAAAAGTTAAAAAAAAGTTTTAAAAAATTAAAAAAAAAATAAAAAAAGCTAAGATACACACATTTGGTATCGCCGCGTTCAAAACTGCCCGATCTATCAAAATATAAAATCAATTAGAGGCAAAAAATTCTAAACACCAAAATTACATTTTTTGATCGCCACAAATTTTGCGCAAAATGCAATAACAGGCGATCAAAAGATAGTATCTGCGCAAAAATGGTATGGTTAAAAATATCAGCTTGAGACGCAAAAAATAAGCCATCACTGAGCCATAGATCCCAAAAAATGAGAATGCTACGGGTCATGGAAAATGGCGCAAAACGTACACCACTTTTTTCAGACAAACTTCTGATTTTTTTTAACCCCTTAGATAAAAGTAAGTTTACTCATGTTTGGTGTCTGCAAACTCACACTGACCTGCAGCATCACAGCGACACATCAGTTTTACCATATAGTGAACACTGTGAATAAAATATCTCAAAAACAATAGTGCAATCGCACTTTTTTTTTAAATTTTTCCGTATTTGGAATTAATTTTTTTGCCATTTTCCAGTACACTATATGGTAAAATTCTTGGTTTTAGTTAAAAGTACAGCTTGTTCCGCAAAAAACGAGTCCTCACATGGCTGTATTGACTGAAAAATAAAAAAAAGTTACGTCTTTCGTAAGAAGAATGGCAAAAAAAAACGGAAAGCGCTAAATCTGGCGGTTTTGAAGGGGTTAAGAGAAGGATTTATGTAAGCTGGAGGCTTGGGCTGAGAAATAGCGATTGATGAGTGTATTATTATTATTATTATTATTTATTTATAGAGCACCATTAGTTCCATGGTGCTGTACATGAGAAGGGGGTTACATACAAAATACATATACAAGTTACAGTAGACAGACTAATACAGAGGGAAGAGGGCCCTGCCCTTGCGGGCTTACATTCTATAGGATTATGCACTTGGGTAGATGAAATAACATGTATAACTATGTAATAAATTGTAAAACATTGGGCAAAGCTGAAAAAGTCAATGAAAAGGACTTGGGTGTATTTGTGGACAGCAAATTCAGCTTTAGTGACTAGTGTCAAGCTTCTGCTGCCAGGGCTAATAAAATAATAGGATGAATTAAAAGAGGCATAGATGCTCATTACAAGAACATAGTTTTACCTCTATGAAAGTCAATAGTGCGACCACACTTAAGGGTACTTTACACGCTGCGATATCGCTAGCGAGCGTACCCGCCCCCGTCGGTTATGGGACATGGGCAAATCGCTGCCCGTGGTGCACAACATCGCTAACACCCGTCACACGGACTTACCTTCCCTGCGACATCGCTCTGGCCGGCGATCCGCCACCTTTCTAAGGGGGCGGTTCATGCAGCGTTACAGCGACGTCACATGGCAGCCGTCCAATAACCGAGGAGGGGCGGAGATGAGCGGCCGGAACATGCAGCCCACCTCCTTCCTTCCTCATTGCCGGTGGACTCATAAGGAGATGTTCGTCGTTCCTGCGGTGTCACACACAGCGATGTGTGCTGCGGCAGGAGCAACGAACAACATCGTACCTGCAGCAGCAACGATATTAAGGAAATGAACGTCGTGTCAATGAGCAACGATTTTTCACGTTTTTGCGCTAGTTGATCGTCGCACATTGGTGTCACACGCTGCGATGTCGCTAACGGCGCCGGATGTGCGGCACTAACAACGTGACCCCGACGATATATCGTTAACGATGTCGCAGCGTGTAAAGCACTCTTTGGAATACTCTGTACAATTTTGGTCTCCGGTGTATAAGAAGAACACAGCTGAACTAGAACGGGTGCAGAGAAGAGCAATCACGGTTATTAAAGGAATGGGTGAACTGCAATACTAAGGCAGGTTATTAAACTTTGGCTTATTTAGTTTAGAAAAACAAAGGCTTAGTGGAAATATATGAAAGGACAGTACAGATATCTTTCTCATGATTTATTTTTACACCTAGGCCTGCAGCAGGAACAGAGGGAAGAAGGTTTAATCATAATCACAGATATAGATTCTCTACTGTAAGAGCGCTGAGTCTATGGAACTCCCTGCCACATGAAGTTGTAATGGTTAATTCACTACTAAAGGTCCAGTCACACTAAGCAACTTACCAGCGATCCCAACAACGATAGGGATCGCTGGTAAGTTGCTAGGAGGTTGCTGGTGAGATGTCACACTGCATCGCTCCAGCGATCCCACCAGCAACCTGACCTGGCAGGGATCGCTGGAGCGTGGCTACACGAGTTGCTGGTGAGCTCACCAGCAACCAGTGACCAGCCCCCAGTCTCCTAGTTACAGCACACATCGGGTTAATTAACCCGATGTGTGCTGCAGCTAAATGTGCACAGAGCAGGCAGCAGCGCACAATGCTTAGCGCTGGCTCCTTGCTCTCCTAGTTACAGCACACATCGGGTTAATTACCGATGTATGCTGCAGCTACATGTGCACAGAGCAGGGAGCAGCGCACAATGCTTAGCGCTGGCTCCCTGCTCTCCTAGTTACAGCACACATCGGGTTAATTAACCTGATGTGTGCTGCAGCTACATGTGCACAGAGCAGGAGCCGGCACTGACAGTGAGAGAGGCGGAGGCTGGTAACAAAGGTAAATATCGGGTAACCAAGGACAGGGCTTCTTGGTTACCCGATGTTTACATTGGTTACCAGCCTCCGCAGAAGCCGGCTCCTGCTGCCTGCACATTAGTTGTTGCTGTCTCGCTGTCACACACAGCGATCTGTGCTTCACAGTGGGACAGCAACAACTAAAAAATGGCCCAGGACATTCAGCAACAACCAACGACCTCACAGCAGGGGCCAGGTTGTTGCTGGATGTCACACACAGCAACATCACTAGCAACGTCACAAAAGTTGTTCGTTACCAGCGATGTTGCTAGCGATGTTGCTTAGTGTGACGGGGCCTTAAGGCTCAAGAGCAGCCTGGATGCCTTTCTTGAAAAATATAGCATTATGGGTTACAGGCAGTAGATTCTATGATGGTGCTCGGATCCAGGAAGCTAGTCTGACTGCTGTAGCGGGAAGGTATTTTCCCCTAATATGGAACTATCAGCAGAGGAATATATAGGTTTTCCAGCATCCGGGGCAAGAATTCAGCTTGGCATCCTATCAAGCAGTTTGATTAGTCGTCATGTGACCAATCATTCATATGCAATTTGCCAATTTGCTGCTCTTTCTAGTTCTCTCAATGTTCAGTGAAAGACTGAGAGAAGCAGGAAGAAAAGCTACCGTAGTTGTTAAGTGACTGTAAGAATGAAAGTCGCATATCAGTGGAATGACCATGTGATGACTCCTTGAACTATCAAGCAAAGCTGAATCCTAACAGTGAGTTTAATATATGCTGTTAGGATTAGAATGCTACAGGGCCTAATTTCGTAATTAAAGGGGTTGTCCACGTTTGATATGAAAGTCTGCAGTCACTCTAAGTGACTGCAGGCTTCTGAATTCTCACACTGCGCGCTGCACACATTTAGGATTCCCCCTTGCCACTGGCAAGAGTGGACGGTCATCTGAGTACAAGTTTACGATTTGCATAATTCTGTCAACATTCTGACTAGATGTGTCTGGCCTCTCTCAATTGATTTTTATTGAGCGAGGCAGCGCATGTCTATTTGGCCATGACTGCATGTCTGCAAATCTTATTGTTGTAGTTTCGTGACCTTGCACTCTCACTGCCGGAAACCAGACAATCCAGACATTGTGCAGTGCGTGCCCTGTGAGAAATAAGAACTCTGCAGTCACGTAGAATAACTGCAGACTCATCACAAGCTGGAACAACCCCTTTGATGCTCATAACATAAATAAAAGCATAGTAACCCTTAACTTGTCAGACGACATAACACTTTATTAACATAGCCTTGAATCATGTAATCTGTTACATGTATACAGGATGAGAACCAATACCAACCCTCATCACTACAGAGATTCATCACGAGAACCACCAGCAGTATTGAAATACATCACTAAAACCCTCATCATTACAGAAGTACCTCTCCAGAACCACATGCAGTACAGAAATTCATCATCTGAACCATAAGCACTACAGAAATTATTCATCAGAACCACCAGCAGCACAGAAATACAGCTATATAACCACCATCAGTACAGATGTCAACATCAAAACCCTCATCAGTACAGCAATACATCACCGAAACCACTATCAGTACATAGTACATCAATTGCAATGTCAGGTCAGACCCATATACTGTACATTTCTATTGCATGGGCCTACAACTTTCAATACATCCTTAACAATGGTAAGGAGATACTGGGATGGAGTTGTTATGAGTCATCATCAGACAGCGGACCTTACAAGAACCCCATTACTAATGAGAATTAGTCAGTATCACAAATAAACATTTACATCCAATTACTTTATAGATGACGTTGTCTCTGATAGGAGTCTTTCTCTTACTTTTTTTCATCTTTTCAAGATGACTTTTCTTATTCACAGCTCGTCTCTGCAGACTTCCAACTTCTCTGTTTTTTTGCAGCACATCCCTGCACAATATCCTTAAAAACAGCAGTGTCATTATAATGCTAATGAATAAAAGTATCTGCCTCATACTGTGCCACTGAATAAATAATTGCTCCTCATTGTGTTCCCTGCACAAACTATGATCCATACACTCTCTATCTAATAGTACATGCCTGCCACAATGTCCTCTCCTTTCCATACTGGACCTACTCTTTATATTGTCTTCTCACATTGTATCCCCCTATGCTGCGCAGTCTTTATATTGTGTCCACTAATTACACTCCCCCTCCTCAGCATACTGTCCCCTCTTTGCTGCCACTCTCCATACAGCCTCCATCACTACCCAGTCTCTATTCTGTGCCCCTCACGCTTTTCTCATCCCATACTGTCTCCTTACTACCTCCGCACCCATCCCTTCTCACTACTCATACTGTGTTTACATATATACTCCCTCACTCCCCATACTGTGTGCATGGCCATCCTGACTACTCATGACCCTTTGTCCCTGCTAGTAATTTTCCCCTACTTGGGGTGTTCATCACCTTTGCTCCCCCACTTATGTGTGGTAATTCACCTTGTCCTCTATTAGCACCGTATATGTACATTTTCTATAATGATTGAAACCAATTTTTATTATTAAAAATAAGAAATTTATATAATAAAGTTTGTTGATATTTTATACGAAAAGCCTTTGTAAGCTCCAGTTCTTTCTTCTTTGCTCATGTACCATATGGAGTGGCGTTGATTTTGATGCGAGATGTGCCCTGGTTCAATGTTTTTGTGTCTTATGCTCTTTTTTGTGTTATTCACAGCACAGTCTCGGACAATGATGAACTTCAAAGCCCGCGAGGAGGCGTGGCTTAATAAAATTAACGAGGTGCTAAAAGGTGAACCCACAGGGGTTTTGGAAAGTAATGGTGCATGTACTAGGGATTTGTGCAATAAGATGACAGAGCTACTCAAGAAACGGACTAGGATTTGGCTTAATTGTACGTTTTTGGAGAGATATGTGAAACTCTGTTTAATTCCGAGGGGACTACGAGTTCAAGTCTTTCCCTCTTTCCCCATTCAGAATGATGAGTTTAGAAGTAAATGGGAGACTGCCGCCTCTGATTGCTCCAAGCAATTTCTTCAACTCTTAATTGGGCTGAATAAGGAGACCCTTGCTACCTTGGAAGGTGACATCAATTCCTTGCAGACCGACATAGAAAAAAACATGACAACAGTAGCAATTAATAAGTTCAATGAAGGTCTTGACTTGGAAATTGAGAAATTGAGTAAAGAGGTTCAAGATACTAAGATCCGTAAATTACAGAGAGATTTGGATGACAGACGTCAGAATAAGATGTACAAATGGAGGGGTGGTGATAAATTTAAACCATATCAACGCCCACGTTTTGGGGGATCAAGATCGGGCTCCATCTCTTCCTGTACGTCAGGCGAAGAAAGCGGTCTATCTGGCAGCACTACTATATCTGGAAGGGGTAATCAGAGCCAAATGTCTTGGGATAATCGACTACGTCAACCCAAGAAGAGGGGTGCCGGCAGATCTAAAGATATTGGTTCGGGCGAAGGCCCCCAGGTAATAAACCTGTCTAAATATACTATGTCAACGGCACAACTACAGGTGTTGAGCAAAGGCTTAACATTTTCCCCCACTAACACCTTTGATTTGTTTACAGCCTTGAAGGATCTTCACCTTTTCTCCCGGAAGCTGATCCTTCATAAGTTACACTCCAAATCATCGACAGGAGACACCGATCTTGCTTTGGGGCAGAGTGCGACACAAATTTTGGAGGACCTCTCAGAAGAACTACCATCTCAGCTGCCAGGTGAGTTTCCCACCTCCTTGGGGCCTAGATCCACGACTTTCCCCCCCTTGTCTCTGTGCCCGGCGGTGGAGATTTTTACCCGCCTTGTTAGTGAAAATCTGCGTGATATCTCCACCCGCCGATCACGGGACAATTTAAGTGCAGTCCAAAGGAAAGCCTTGAGAGAACTGGGCAATATGAATGATGTCATATTCAAGGCCGCAGACAAGGGGGGTAATGTCGTGGTTTGGCCGGTGGATCTTTATGAAAGGGAGGCCCACAGGCAGCTGAGAGATAGAGAGACATATAGTAGATTGGACTCCTCACCTTTGATTTCATTCTCTGCCAAATTATACCTCATCCTCAATGATGCCCTAGACCAAGGAATTATTACCAAGAGGGTCTTTGATGGGTTATTTGTAAAATATCCCAAAATTCCAACTTTTTACCTATTGCCCAAGGTCCACAAGGATCCCATCAATCCACCCGGTCGGCCCATCGTTTCAGGGATGGAGGGGTTATGTAGTCCCATCTGTCAGTTTATTGACTATTACCTAAAACCCTTGGTGGAGACCCTTCCATCCTACGTTAGGGATACGACCGAGGTTCTTAATAGACTTGATGGGGTTCATGTGGACCCAGGGACCCTCTTGGTGGTGGCTGATATAGAGTCTTTATACACGTGTATCAGCCACGACGATGGCCTGAGAGCAGCTCGTTTCTTTTTGAGCATGAGCAATTGGGATGGACGAATTTGTGAGCTGGTCCTTGAACTTCTTGACTATGTACTCACCCACAATTTCTTCGTCTTTAAAGATAGATTCTATCTGCAGAGGCGGGGGACCGCTATGGGCGCGGCCTGTGCACCTTCGTACGCAAACCTCTTTCTCGGTTTCTGGGAGAGGGGTTTGTTTGTTGACGGAGGTGCATGGGCCGCCCCCATGGTGTCAATGTGGGTGAGATACATTGATGATCTACTGATCATCTGGCAGGGTACCATCTCTCAACTCAGGCTTTTCATGGACCAGCTCAACACAAATAATTATAACATCAAATTGACATATAGTTTCAGCGACAGTGGAGTTGAGTTTTTAGATATTAAAATTACTGCAGATGAGTTTGGGGCTTTACAGACGGATGTGTACAGAAAACCGACGTCTGTGAACTCCCTACTCCATGCCACCTCTGCCCACACCAACTCCACTGTACGCGCCATCCCAATTGGTCAATATCTCAGGGTGAGATGACTCTGCTCTCAGGACAACGTTTTTAAACAACAGGCAGATGATTTGAGGATGAGGTTTAAAAACAGAGGTTATGGGAATCGCACTTTGAAACAAGCTTATCAGAGAGCAAGATCGGTGTCTAGGGACGATCTGCTTCACGGGAGGAGAGGTGAAATCCGGCCTGTGGAAAATATAAGGTTCATCTCAACATTTAATGCCAAATGGCAGGAGATGAGATAAATCCTAACCCAATTTTGGCCGATCCTTCAATCGGATCCCACCTTGAAGTCACGTCTACCCCCTGTACCTTTGATGACCGCTAGACGATGTAAAAATCTTAAGGACTACCTGGTCAAAAGCCACTACATACCACCTGTGACCAGTAGTCCATTTGGCTCGTCTGGACCCATTAAAGGTTGCTTCCCTTGTGGTCGCTGTGTTTCCTGCCCGAATGTCTCCCGCTGCTCCTCTTTTCATACCAGTGGTGGGAGGAAAAATTTCCCTATAAGAGAACGTATCTCTTGTACTACCATCAACGTCATCTATTATGCAACATGTGATTGTAATAAGATCTATATAGGTATGACGTCAAGGGAACTAAGAGTAAGAGTAAGAGAGCATGTGAGGGACATTCGGGCGGCAACCACAGCGACCAATGTGGCAGAATTAAAAACTATACCGCGCCACTTTAAGTTGGTCCATGGATGCAACCCTAGATCTTTTATGGTCAGGGGTATAGACGTGATTCACTGTGGGATTAGGGGGGGAAATGTTAAAAAGCTTTTGGCCCAACGTGAACTAAAATGGATCACCATTTTGGACACAGTAACACCAAAGGGCCTTAATGAGGCTCTAAACTTTGCCCCGTTTCTATGAGTAGCTCTTGTCATGTACTGCACCATTCCTTTCCTTTTTAATTTAGGGTATCTTTTAATTAATATTTTTTTATTTGGTTTCTTTTTGTCCCCATTATTAGTTTTCAGTGTTCCTAATTCAATTCTCTTGCCTTCATAGGACCTTGTCACAGTTATAATCCATTGTGGTTTACATGTCGGACTTGGACCTGACATCGATTTTGGAAAATTGTTCGCACATGATTCCCTTATGACATGGACGTACTGTCACTTTAAGAAGATTTCTTCATAATAATTCCCCTGTTCCTTGTTTTTATGTAATATGACTGATGCCATTGTTATCTTACTATTGCAGTCTTATCTATGGGATAGCATGGATACTTATTTATTGTCCACATTTTCCATTTCCAGCTATTAGCCTGTCCTGCCCTCTGGTTGCTGTCCGCGCTCCCGTCGCGCGGTGATTTGTCCCCACTACCTGCCAGGCGTCCCTTTGGGTGGGGGTGGATGCTGTGGACCCCTGGGCCCGGGGGCCCGCCGCGTCCCCCCTCGCTGGACTGCCGGGGACTTGGTGTGGACTCTCGCCGCGCATTGGGTGCGCGCCGCCATGGCAACCCGACGGGCTGATTGACGGGCTCTAGCTGGGAGCTGTGTCCCGCCCTCTGATCTCCGTGTCCCGTGCGCGCTGCTCGCCTGCCTTGCCCGCCCCTTGGCCGTCCTTGCTGGGTGGGGGTGGCCTAGGAGCACGTAGTTGTTGTGCCCCGGGCTCCCTCTCCCATTGGACGGCTATGGGGCGTGTGATGCTGGGCGCGCGGTGCGCGTGTGCGTCAGCGGGGATCCGATTGGCTGGGACACATTTTCTAGGTCCTGGTCTGCCCAATGAAGTCATGTGACTTCCTATTTAAGGTCCTTGAACGGCAATTGCCGTATACCTTCCCTGATGAAGCCAGCAGATGTAATCCGTGCGAAACGCGCGTAGGAAGGCTCCTTGCACTGTTGTGGGACGCTCTGGTGATCACCCCCTTCTGACTATGTGTAAGTTATGGGTTCTTAGGGTCTTTTTCATATGACTAGTTTGTTATTGGGTGACCTCTGCCCTGTCTAAATGGACCTATGCCGATTTGGCTATACATTTTCATGTGTCCTGTCAGGACAGAGGCGCCATACCTGTTAGCTAGTCATTTTTTTGACCTTTTCCCATGATTAGTCTGATTTTTGGAACCTCTGTCCTGTTTTAAGGACTTATGCTGATTCGGCTATACATATTTACGTATCCTGTCAGGACAGAGATGCCATATTTATTAGCCAGCCACTTATGACTACTCATGACCCTTTGTCCCTGCAAGTAATTTTCCCCTACTTAGGGTGTTCATCACCTTTGCTCCCCCACTTATGTGTGGTAATTCACCTTGTCCTCTATTAGCACCGTATATGTACATTTTCTATAATGATTGAAACCAATTTTTATTATTAAAAATAAGAAATTTATATAATAAAGTTTGTTGATATTTTATACGAACAGCCTTTGTAAGCTCCAGTTCTTTCTTCTTTGCTCATGTACCATATGGAGTGGCGTTGATTTTGATGCGAGATGTGCCCTGGTTCAATGTTTTTGTGTCTCTTCTCTCCAAATACTGCGTCCTCCAATTTCTTCCCCCAGTTACTAACAATACTGTGTCCATTTACATTCCCTCTATTCTCTCTCCACATACTGGGTCAACACACACTCTCCCCCTTTCTCCCCATATTGTGTCATCAAATGTATTCCCTGTTTTGCCTCCCATATTGTGTCTACAAACTTTCTCCCTCTCACTGCCCAAACTGTGTGAGTATACATTTTCCCCAGCCTTATTCCAAATAGTGTGTCCTAAAGTGTCTTTCCCCCAAGTTGCTTCCCATACTGTGTTTGTTTTACATTCCCTTTACCCTCTATCCTCATACTGTGTCCTTAAATTCTTCCCGCTTATGCCCCATACTGTGTCATCAATTTTATTCCCCGGTTTGCTCACCATACTGTGTTCGCAAACATTCTCCTCCTCACTGCCCATACTGTGTCAGTATACGTTTTCCCCATCCTCTCTCCAAATACTGTGTCCTCAAATTTCTTCCCTATGTTGCTCCCCATACTGTGTCTGTTTTACATTCCTTCCACCCTCTATCACCATACTATGTCTTCAAATTCCTCCCCTCACTCGCCATACTGTGTCCGCAAATTTCTTTCCCTTTTTGCTCTTCCTACTGTGTCCACAAACATTCCCCTCCCTCCCCAAACTGTGTACTAAAATTTCCTTCCTACTTCCCCTAATTACAATAAATGTTTGATTTCTTCATCTCTACTGGAGCACTTATCATTCCAAATTTCTGCCGCTTCTCCGTTGTCAGAAAATGACGTCAGCAGTGTGATCAGCTGACATGATCATGCTGCTGTCGTCACCATGACCTGGAAGTGATGGCAGTCAGGACTTCATTTGTACTCAAGCCTGAATGACGCAAATACAATTAATTACTGGGACCCTGTTCGCTGCACGTTCTCTACCTCCCTAGATACGCCACTGCTAATATTGTTTGCCCCATGGTGTTTTTGCATTCCTCTGTATCAGCATGTTAGGCAGTAGTATGAATTTGATGGACTTAAGTATATTAATATTATTATTATTTACTATTATAGCACCATTTATTTTATGGCGCTTTATAAATGAAAAGGGTATACATAAAATCAAGTACAATAGTCATGAACAATACAGGGAACAGGCTGGTACAAGAGGAGAGAGGACCCTTCCCACAAGGGCTCACAGTCTACAGGGGATGGGTGAGGATACAGTAGGTGAGGGTAGAGGGTTAGTGTAGGATGTAGGCTTGTCAGAAGAGGTGAGTCTTCAGGTTCCTTTTGAAGCTTTCCATGGTTGCTGAGAGTCTGCTATGATGGGGTATAGCATTCCAGGATATGGGGGAGGCGCGGGAAAAATCTTGTATTCGATTGTGGGAGGAAGAGATAAGAGAGGAGTGGTGAAGGAGATCTTGTGAGGATCTGAGGTTGCATGTGGGTAGGTACCAAGAGAGTAGGTCACAGATGTATGGAGGAGACAGGTTGCGGATAGCTTTGTATGACATGGTTAGTGTTTTGAACTGAAGTCTTTGTGCAATGGATTGACAGAGCGGCGAGGCCAGGGAATAGCGGGGGGAGAGGTCGATTAGTCGGGCCGCAGAGTTTAAGACAGATTGGAGGGGTGCAAGAGTGTTAGAAGGGAGGCCACAGAGCCGGAGGTTGCAGTAGTCAAGACGGAGATAATGAGGGCATGCACTAGTATTTTTGCTGATTCTTGGTTAAGGAATGCTCGAATCTATCGAGCCTATCTTCAATCTTAAAAACTATGAAATTATCACAGACCAAAAACTATTTTTTTCAAAAAAACAATCTATGCAAGACGTAATTACACAAGTCTAGAGAATCAGATTTCCAGGTCATTTTCACCATACAATGAATTTAAATTTTCACCTCAGGAATCTGGAAAGCTACAATCAGATATGAATGTTATGTCCCCTCTATCCGGTATTTGGAGAGAGGCCAACATGCTAGAAGGAGACTTAACTGAACGATGGCTAAGAAGATGTTCAGAGAAATGTCAGTACTCATAATAATTCTTGCATCTGTGACGCCCTGGCAAAGCCAGGTTGTCACAGAAAGAGTTAATCCTCCTTGGTAACCTGATCCCACACCGATGCAGCAGGACAAACCACATCCCCCAGGGTAAGAGAAAAGCAGAGCAGAGGGGAGGGGCCGGAGCAGAGTGTGTGGAGAGACAGACAGAAGAGGAGTCTGGAGTTGTAGCTCCCAGGCTGATGGTGAAGCGTGCTCCGAAAGGGCCGGGACAGGCTGTTAGTGAGGAAGGGGCCAGAGGTAGCCGGGGCAGGGTAGTGGCCCACCGGTACCTAGGGTGACCCGGATCACTGCAGGGGAGTGGATTCCCCGTTCCCAACTGAGGAGAAAGAGGAAGAGAGTGGAGAGAGAGGCACCTGGCTGCAGGGAAACAACAACAGGAGCTGCTGCACCGTGTGTGGGACACTAACACCCCCGTACCGAAGGCTGCGGACACCGGCAATTCCTAGTTACCAGTGACTCTGTGTGAAATACTTGTGAGTACGCCCGTGCCCTCGGGCACCGCACCGCAGCACTGCGCCCTGCTCCCTGCTTATCCCAGAACGGGCCCCGGGACCAACTGCCCCTACCCACGGAGGGATTAACATCCGAAGCTGCATCCCAACACCGTTCCCGGGAGTCCCACACCTTCATCGCAGCGGTGGTGTCCACCATCACCACAACCCGTGGGTGGCGTCACGGACAATCTCCCTTACCAAACCCCCTTTTACTGTGGAGCCTGGGATCACAGACCGGGTCACGCCACCGTGATACCCACAGAAGTGACCCCGTGGCCCGGATCTGAGTACCCCCTGGTCCCCGGGTGACACACATCTCTCACATGTGTAGTTATGATGAGATCTTCTTGAAAGTTTTATGTACACGTGCATTATTGATATTAGCAGGCTTTTTATGATCAGAACGATTGGTGTATTTTTCCTTTTAATGAAATCTCTATGTTAATTGTTTTGACAGAGAACCAGCCAGAAGGATTTTGTAATGTAAAGAAAAGACATGGCTGTAATGACGCTGTAATACTGATTACATTGATACCTTTGATGTAGAAATCCACTTTGTTGTTCTTCTTTAATCACCATTAAATGTTTTCTGCTTATTAGTTTTTAGTGCTCAGGGGCTGGACTATACATTTGTTCTTCTCCTCCCTGTCTGTGAATAACCTGCCTCCTCTATTAGAAATCTTCTCTTCAAACAAAGGAGGCAGATCATTTAAAACAGTAACCTGTCATTCAAGGACCAGAGTCAGGTGGAGGGGAATCACAGACAGGGAGGAGAAGACCCTATATGGAGGACTATGGTGTGCATTATACTATATGAAGGACTAGGGGGTGCATAATACTATATGTTAGACTATGTGTGGAGCATTATATTGTATGGAGGACTATGTGGGGCCAAATATTCTATATAGAAGCCTATATGGAGTCATTATAATATTTTGAGGGCTATGTAGAGGCCAATATACTATGTGAAGGGCTGTATGGGGACCAATCTACTGTATGTATGCCCCTTATACTGCATAGAGGACTGTGTAGGGGATTATAGTTGGGGATCATATTGTTTTGGGGTCACCATACTTTGCTAGGGAAGTTGAGGGCGGGTACAGTAGGGTAATCATACTGTGTGTGGAGGGTACTCTCGAGGAATTCACTGTGGGGGTATCATACAGTGTTTGTGGGGCACTTTTGTTGGCATTATACTTCATGGGTGTAATGAAATGGGAATCTAGGGGATTCAAAAGGAGGAAAATTACTTTGTCAGGGCTGTAAAGTTGTGAGGTGTGTCTTTATGTAATCCAGATGAATTTTAATTAATTACTTAATTAATTAATTATTTCTTTTTTACCAGGGTGCCCAATTAGAACATCTGCTATGCAGCCCCATGATTTCTATGTACACCCCTGCAGTGAGTACAGGCTTGCAACACACATCACATGTGGCGTGGGAGGATTGTACAAGGTATTTTCTTTCATATGGAGGGGAGCTAGACACAAATAAACAGATTGCTGGAGTTCTGTTTAATATGATTAATAGAAATTAGATATAGTTTACATGCGGAACTATTATTGAAAGGTTCTTTTAAAGATGCTATCCAGGATTTTTTTTACTACATGCCAAAAACTTAACAGAGGCAACTATCTGACTGTTATAACCGGTGCTGCCTCAGAGTGGTCACTGACCGTTCCTGACGGAGATCAGCTCTTCCGGGCTGCTCCTTTGATGGGGCTAGAGTGCTGGGATCATGTTGACTGCCAGCCAGCTTCCCGCAGTTAGGTAGCCAGGAGGCGGGTGTCACTCGGCATAATTCCTCAGTCACGCGCTAAGCGGAATAGAAGCAGCTGTCCTGTCGAAATGACATCGATGGATTCTGTTGAATTGCCGGCAGGAGCTGTTTGTAAAGATCAGTGTCGGGCAGGTAATTAGCAACTACCTGCCTGTTAGTGCTTTAGTGATGAGTGAACCCAAATGGTAAAGTTCTTCCCCAACACCTAGTGTCCGTGTCTGGAACTTGAACAAGGAATTCTCAGGAAAGTCCGTGTTCAAGTTCCGTGTTCAAAGGCCTAACAGTTTGTTTTTTTATTATTATTATTATTATTGAGGGCTGGGGTGGGCAGGGAAATCAGTGAAATGATAGAAAACCACTCAAATGAATGGGAAGAGTAAAGAACAACTATTCACATTTGCCAGATACATAAGAGAACTATCATCAAAGCGTCGGCTAAACCCTGCACTCAGCATTGAGCCGCAGCTCTGATGTGAGCTGTACTCAGTTTGCGGTAAATGTTACTAGCTGTTCTTTACTCTTCCCATTCATTTGAGTGGATTTCTACCATTTCACCGATTTCCCTGCCCTCCCCAGCCCTTGATTCAATTTTTTAAAAAAGAATCAAGCTGGGAAGGGGCCAATACCCCTTTACTGAATGACTGCCAGCAGCAAAATTTATAGTAAAAACAAACAACAGATATACTGTATGCAGTAATATCCTTATAGTGCCTATGGCAGGTAGCTGCTATGATAGAGTCACAGAAAGCAGGGAATGGAGTTTATTTCCAAGATCTTTCCCATCACGGGATGCGCAGCAGTCCAACACTTTGCCTCTATAGGCTGAACGGATTCCACAGCATAGCCATGGGCAAAATGACCCATGACTCACTTTGCAGGGCAAAGAGGAGTTAACTTGTTAGGAGGAAAAGAGAGCGCAGACTGTGGAGGGGGGGCAAAAGTTTAGGGGGGCTGGTAAAAATGTTGGGGGGTGGTTAAGTTTGAATCGGGTATATAGGATCAGGAAGGGGGGTGGGGACTACCAGAGCGGTGCATTAGCCCAGCAGAAAAGGTCCCGCCCTGTGTTGGGGGTGAGGGTTGTTAGGAGATAGTTTTGCATTTTAACACAATGTTCAGAGTTATTTTGGTAAAAGTTTTTTTGGTGGTAAAATGGTGGTGGGAGGCTGTACATCAGGTGGATGTGAAGCCCCCTATTTTTCCTCTGGAATGGTAATTATTTGACGGACTTTGGGCCTCTCCAGGGTGGGGTTCCCTGGGAGTTGGTGTTAGGGAAAAGGTTTTCCAGTAAGAGGTGTCCCCAAACCTGCGGTTTCGGAGAGGGGCAACGCCGGATGGTTTATTATTAAAGGGAACCTGTCACCACTTTTTTGATGTATAAGCTGCTGCGGCCACCACCACGGGGCTCTTATATACAGCATTCTAACATGCTGTATATAAGAGCCCAGGCCGCTGTGACAACATAAAAAACACTTTATAATACTTACCTAACGGTCGCTCTGCGGTGGATGAGGGCCTAATGGGCGTCTCCGTTGTCCGGTGCCGGAGCAGGGCAGATTAAAGTATTGTAGTACACCTACGCAGTATAAGCGAGTGTGTATGACGTAGCAGCATCATGCACACAGGCTTCAGAAATAAGCCGAAGATGGCCGAAAGGGGAGGCGCCCGCACCGGACAACGGAGACACCCATTAGGCCCTCATCCACTGCAGAGCGACCGTTAGGTAAGTATTATAAAGTGTTTTTTATGTTTTCACAGCGGCCTTGGCCCTGATATACAGCATATTAGAATGCTGTATATAAGAGCCCGGTGGTGGTGGCTGCAGCTTATAGTCACCAAATCTGGTGACAGGTTCCCTTTAATATTATGGGAACATCCACCAGGTTTTTTGGAGCTCCAAGAACCTTCCTCGCTTTAAAGAAAGTTATTATATTTTTTACTGTTATGTTTGTGTAATAAAGGGACGATTTGACCAATTTATCCAAGTAGGTGTCATGTGTTTATTGGAGGGAGAATTCCATGGGAAAAAGCTGAGTGCATATCAGGTTGATGGCAGTTGGGAAGAAAGCATATACAATAGCGCAGTCAGTAGGTACAATGGTATATTGAATGCATACCGGTAGTAACAAGGGTGTCACTGCTACATCGCTTATCTATGAATACATTACACAATTACACATGTAGGCAACTTACAGTAATTAACTGTGAAGCAAACTTTCCAGTCAGAGCCACAATCAATCTTCAGCAGTGAGCAATGAGAAAATTGCAAAGTTTCTTTCATAATAAATTACCAATATAGCATAGTAATCATTCATTTTAATTAGTGTGCTACTTACATAAACTACTTTACATTTCAGATTATAAATATTTATACTGACAAGATAAATCAATTATCAGACCACAACGCAGAAAACAGTGATTTGAGCCGTGCAGGGTGATTCCATTTTGCTGAGATAAGCAATTTTCCTTTGGTTACAAATTGTCTAGCAACATCCGTAATCTATACAAAAAAGAAAAGCACAGTGGCGACTGACTTGATTATAGCTTCAATTGTTCTGAAGACAGTATAAGAGTGGAGTAAATTAATTTTCAGGACCCTGATCTAGAGGCCATATTGATTTGATACATTGTGGTCCCCGGACCAGACTAGGGCAAACTTCCTGTAACGGGGTATGAACATATGGAACATGAGTTCCTAGACTAACCCTAAGACTGGGGCCCCTGTGCTTTATCTTGAAGGTAGGCTCGATAGTAGCCAGGTTCGAACCCCCAGCGTGACCCCGTCTCCTGTCTGAGCCCTGATACTATTCCTCTCCATCTAGCGAGTGGGCTGGAAGCCCAGTAATGAAAACCCCATAAATAGGCACGGACAAAGGGTAAACGAAAACTCATGCACACTGCACTCAAACACAAGACAGGAACAATAATTGAACTGGGGAGTAAATCAAAAGGGTAGGAAATAAATGCATAACCGGAGAACTCACACATGATGCAGAACTGCAACTTGTTCATCACCATAGAATTAGATAACCACAGGAACCGAGGAAGTGAAAGCTGTATCCATCACTCAGCCCCAGAAACAATAACCTTATAAAGGTTGAAGGCGGCTGAGGATGGTAATCAGCAGGCTGAGCTCCCAGCAGATGATCACAAGCCAGCAGGAATTAACTCCTGCTGTACTAGAAAATAGTGATAGCCGATCCCGAACTGTAAAGATCGGGGATCATACCGATCAAATCGTGATTGTGTACACAATCCCGAATCCCGATCACAAGCCTTCCTGGGAAGCTCGTGTTACAGATCGGGTCCAGATTGGGTCGAGGGGCTGAAAAAAACAAAACAAAAACACATTATTAAAAAACATTATGATCATACTCACAGGTCCCGTGGCGCGTCTTTCATACCCGCTATCTCCCGGCCGCTGCCTCTGCGTCCGATCATTGCTGTGCCCCCGGTAAGCATCACTGCCACTGCCTAATGGACCTTGCATGACGTCATAGTCATGTGACTAATCTGGATTGGCTTACAGACTGGTCACATGACTATGACATCATCAAAGGTCCTGGAATCATGAAAATGGAAATCATGGCAGATGCTGGAGTGTATGGGCTCCTGCCAGGTATGACGTAACTTGTCATGTGATGGGGCGTGTTCAAAATGCAGCCTGATGTTTCCAGCCTGATGTTTCCAGAGGGAATAAACATTCTTTCTCTAAATCCACGTGGGCATAGAGTTGATTATAACAGAAGCGGGGGTCTGGGGGTAAGACCCCCAGATAGAAGTGTGCAGGATTATAGTGGAGAGGAAGAAAAATCACCACGCCCCCAGCCAAAGC
This sequence comes from Anomaloglossus baeobatrachus, assembly GCF_048569485.1. Taxonomy (NCBI): domain Eukaryota; kingdom Metazoa; phylum Chordata; class Amphibia; order Anura; family Aromobatidae; genus Anomaloglossus; species Anomaloglossus baeobatrachus. The sequence continues at coordinate 97,698,484 of NC_134358.1, forward strand.
CTGCCACACCCACCAATCAAGCCTTCCACGCCCACTAACTGGGCAGTCTCTCTCTGTAGAGTTGCTTGTCTTTACAGAGTGATGTAGCAGAGCTGACAATGCTCTCTGCTTCTCACTGTGTATAGACTGTGTCTGTACAGAGTGATAAAGCAGAGTTGACATTGCTGTCCCTGTGGATTACGTCGGACTAAGGATTTTTTTTATCATAAAGCTGGAGTCATTAAATGCTTTTTTGTTTTATTTCTAGTAAAAAAAAAATTCTCTGTGTTGTGGTTTTTTTTACAGTTTACTAGAAATTCATGGTGGCCATATCTAGTTTGGCATGACACCATGAAATTTGGGAGAAATGCTCATATCTTATAACCTGCAGTACTCGGCTGCTGGTTGAAGGACCTGAGTCATGTGAGCTACAAGTCTTCACATGGCCCTGTGTTACCATACCATGACAACCACTGGATACACTTGATCATGTCATGTGACTTCCGGTATCAAACGGTGAGTAAACGTCTACCGCGTTCGCCGTTAATATGGCGATGTTGGTGCTGTCACATCTTGACAGCCCCATTTAAGAAGTTAACAGGTATGGATGAATAGTGATTCCACTTGTACCTGCTAAGCACACATGTCAGCTGTACAAATCAGCTGACATGTGCGCGGATCCCCAGCTGCAGCCCACAGTAGCAGGTGGGGATTAACACTATGACCACAGGGACATAATATTACTGCCCGCAGTCATTAATGAGTTATTATGCTTGGATACAGCACTCTGTGAACAGCCAGCTTCTTTAGCAATGACCTTTTGTGGCTTATCCTCCTTGTGGAGTGTGTCAATAACTGCCTTCTGTCAAGCCAGCAGTCTTCCCCTTGATTGTGTAACCTACTGAACCAGTAGAATTCAGAATTTAGGGACAAGTTTAAACCCTTAGGAAGCCTTTGCAGGTGTTTTGTGGTAATTATGCTAATTTTCTGAGATAATGACTTTTGGGTTTTAATTGCCTGTAAGCAATAATTATAAACAGAAATAAACACTTGACATAGATCACTCTGTAATGACTATATAATATGTGTTTCCCTTTTTGGATTGAATTACTGAAATAAATTACCTTTTTTATGTTATTCTAATTTATTGGGATGCACCTGTATAACCTCATAAAGTGATAACATTTTTACTTGGTCAAGAAGGTGAAATCAAGCTTCGGTGCTAAGGAGTTAAAAAAGTAAATTAGGTTGGAAAAATTATCAGTGTGATTCTAAGTAAATATTTTCTTCCTATAGATCTCATTACTTCTGTGCTTTCAACTACTAATTTGGATTTGTATGGGTCAGGTAAAGGACAGTTTCATATTTGCATGCATATAATTATGAGCATTAATACTGATTTTGAAAGTTTTTGCAAATAGTCAAATCTTTGTATGTAGTAATTTTCTTCTCTTCGTCACAATTTTATAACTTAAAAATAATTAAAAAACAAAAATAATGTATCAATGACATGAGATGTGATAAAATCCCCCCACCTAAATTTGCATTTCTGATTCACTAAGCCCAAACTGCCTACAGTGGCCAACCCCATTTTACAAATTCCAAGAGATTGAACTGCCAGAGAAGATTCACATGACTTTGGTTTTCCCATAATATTTTGCAGGTATCACATGTCATGGTGCAGCATAGATAATTAGGAGAAACTATCAAAGCCTGTATAAAAGCAGAAACAAAGAAGTCAGCAGCCATTTTGTGTTGGATATGGATAGTGAGAGAACATCACTGCAAACAGCTTACTCATAAAGACAGGGAGAATCAACCATAAAACACTGAACAAAATATATAGATAGTGTCTGGCAGCATAGATCAGTGTGTGAAGAAAAGAGAAATATTCAAATTGTCTCTTCAAGGAGGAAGAAGACAAACTCTGGTGCCACCTATTGGAGGTAGCAATCCAAAAAGTCAAAGTGACCCTCCAACGAGTCTTGTCGTATTCGCCGGTTTTCCGGATTCGGCGCACAGTACAGTACAGTACAGTGGCAGCGCTGTAACTTCCAGGTCACATTCTCCAGTCACATAACAGCATGTGACCGGAGCTTGTCGCGCTGCCACTGTACTGTATACACTGTACTGGCGTGCACCGAATCTGGCAAACCGGCGAAAAGCCGGATGTGTGAAACTAACCTTAAGATTTATGCCAGATCAGAACTTCAATTTGCAGACACGGTGTTTCGGGGTGATTGCCCCTCGTCAGTGCAAAGTATGATATCTGATCTGGCTGTATGTGAGGCTAAAGGCTGCTTTACACCAGACAATCTATCGTGCGATAGATCGTCGTGGTCATGGTTTTTGTGACGCACATCCGGCATCGCTGGCGATGCCGGCCTGTGTGACACCTCCTAGCGACGCAGTATCGCTCACAAATCGTGAGTCGGGTACTGCTCGCTAGGTTCCATAATATCGTTTAATTTAGTTGACCATCGTTTCCGTGGTAGCACACGCCGCTCCGTGTGACACCACGGGAACGATGAGCAGCTCACCTGCCTCCCGCAGCCGCCGCCGGCTCTATGTGGAAGAAAGGAGGTGGGCGGGATGTTTACGTCCCGCTCATCTCCGCCCCTCCGCTTCTATTGGCCGGCGGCCGTGTGACGTCGCTGTGACGCCGAACGTCCCTCCCACTCCAGGAAGTGGACGTTCGCCGCCCACAGCGAGGTCGCACGAGAGGTAAGTATGTGTGACGGGGGTTACTAACTTTGTGCGACACGGGCAGCGATTTGCCCGTGACGCAAAAAGGACGGGGGCGGGTACGATCGATTGTGAAATCGCACAATCGGTCGTACCGTGTAAAGCAGGCTTAAGACGTAGAAAAGAGAAAAGAACAGAGATTTAGTTAATTAGAAGAGCAAGAAACGAGAACGGGCAGCTGATGCCTGTCTGATCAGTGTGGGTATAATGCTGCTGGCCTGCTGTATTTCAATTACACAATTTTTATTTCTGTTCATTCCTTTATTAATTCATTCAAGCAGGCCATCAATATTGCTGAAAGAAAAAAAGAGTGCAGGTATTTCACGGTCTGCCTCACAAAGTAAGCGTATCAGAAACTGTAATGGTTTTTTGGTACACCTGTTATGTTAGACTAATTTGTCATATATAAATGTCACATTAATACTGCAGCATGTTGCCACTGTAGTTTTTTGGGCCTTTTGAACTATATTCTTGCTCAGTTCTTTTGGGGAAGAAGAGAATTATGTTAAGAATCTAAAAGAAAAGTAAAAAGAATGCAGATATCTAGAGGCTTGTTCTCTTTCAGACAGTTGACGTGTCGGCTGCAATTTTTAAAACATAAACCACGTGGTACTTACCCTACCCAGGTCTACTGGTGAGTCTCCACCAATACTTCCAATGCCTGTGTGGTGCCCCTGAGGCTTCATTCGCTGTGTCGTTTGCTCCTTCCCATGGCCCGCGCTCCTTCATTAGAGTACACTACTACTCCCCAAATCCTCCCTGGGCCTAAGCTCTGCCTGTGGAGAGCTATACCATCTGATCTGCGTTATCATCCGTCCCGGAGAAGGCCTCCTGCAGCGGCAGCTAATACCTGGCCGCATACCACAGGTGGCATCATGAATAACTACTACTTCCTTCATCTTCCCCTTCATTTGGTTGACACCGCGGGATCACGGAGCCGGGCCTGGACGCTGTGATATCCCAAACCCTAAACTGGCCCAGTGACGAGTAACCTGGAAATAGCTATAGTGCTGAATTCACATCAATAGTGCGGCAGCCAATCAGTGAGCTCAGAAATTATGAAGGGAACATTCTGTCTCCATGGCCAGACTCAATAATTGTCTTCCATGCTGTCAATGTGACATTAGTGCCTCAGCCAATTCTAGACACCAGTGTCAGAAACCCGTCGGTGGACCCGGGGAAGGTTAGTGCAGTGCAGTTTGCTATGTTTTAACAAACTAGAGGTGGGACTAAACATGATCTGAAAGGGGACAGCCCCTTTAACTTTAACGTTCTGCTTCAGAAAGTGTGCATTTTATTACTGATTTTTTGCACACCCATTGTATGGGCAAATTTTAAATATGTATATGCCACACTAACACTACAGCCAATTGTCACTGCTTTTTTTGGATGCGTACCTAGCATTATTGGTTAGTCTGTTTTGGGAAAGGGTGAATTCTGGTTCAAAAGACAAAGTATATCTTTGTACTGTGTTAACCAGTAGATAGAAAAAAAATGTTTAAAAGAACTGAGAGTCCACAGTGGTAGATATCTTTTAATGACGAACTGAAAAGGCAAAAGAAAAGTGTAGCAAAAAAGTGACAAGGAGGCAAGGAGCACCAGCAGCAACACCACTGGCACTAGATGTCCATCCAGTAGTACTACCAAATGCAAATGTCACGATTGTTCTCCTTTACCTCCAGCAAGCATATTACTAGGCAGGAATCATAGAATGTTATGGACTATTTACTATTGACTTTACCTCTGATAGTGACACAATCAGTTTGATTAAGTGTTATTCACATTTCTCTACCTCTGGAACAGTTTTTTTATTGTTGAATTTCAATTATGTCAATGCTACCAGTCTTTTCTGACCCTTAGTTCCACCACATCTCTCTAGGTGCTAAGGAAGTTATTTCTCAACACCTTCCAGTTGTTTTGGATGAGAACTGTCTGAGTTTGAAATTCGATGAGATGGGTTGAAGAGGTGTTAGTAGTGGTGTAGTTTTGACACAATCAGCCATGGTAGTTGGGACACAGGTTCAGCTTTCGAAGGCTTGTTGAATTTATTGTACTGTAGAAAACACCAAAACTTTAGTTTAAGATAGTTTTAGGAGATAAGGAGCCGAGAATCTGCAAAAACACTCGTGCATACCCTTATTATCTCCTGGCTCAACTACTGCAACCTCCTGCTCTGTGGCCTTCTTTCTAACACTCTTACACCCTTACAATCTATCCTAAACTGTGCTGCCCAACTAATGCACCTGTGGCTTCTCATTGCCCAAAGACTCTGTTTCAACATACTAATCATAACATACAAAGCCATCCACAACCTGTCTCCTCCATACATCTGTGACCTACTTTCCCGATACCTACCTGCACGTAACCTCCGATCACAAGATCTTCTTCTCTACTCCCCTCTTATCTCCTCTTCCCACAATGGCATAAAAGATTTCTCCCATGCCTCCCCCATACTCTAGAACTCTCTACCACAACATATCAGACTCTCACCTACAGTGGAAACCTTCAAAAGGAACTTAAAGACCCACCTATTCACACAAGAAATCAACCTGCAGTAACCCTCTCAGTCCATTATACTGCTGCCTGAGCAGCTGTACCCTCACCTACTGTATCCTCACCGATCCCATGTAGATTGTTAGCCCTTGCAGGCAGGGTCCTCTCTCCTCCTGTACCAGTCTGTGCCTTGTATTGTTGATGATTATTGTACTTGTCCATGTTTACCCCACCTTTTATCACATGTAAAGCGCAATGGAAAAAATAATCATGAGAGAGGCACCTGGGAAGTTCTAAAGGACAAGAACCAAAAACACATGTCACCTGAAGAGCTTTCCAATGTGGTGACTTGCTTGAGGTAGGAGAATTGTTAACTCGCGGGGTGAGGGAGGTGTAATGAATCCTGTTGCATAGAAGGATCAATACATACTGTATAAACTCATGTGATCCGCTCTCTTATGTCATGCACAATTTACAGTTAATTACATATTTATAGCCACTGGAATTGGGCCCCTATGGAAGCAACAGCCATATGGAAATTACATACTTCTATACAGTAAGGTCCACTCTGAATCAGTGTAGAATAAGCTTTATATATGTATATATATATATATATATATATTACTATAAAATCAACAATTACCATAGACTATAGCGTATCTCCCATGTTATGCACTTCTATAAGTTGAGATTTACATCTAGATAATTGATTTATTCCTGAAATGCATACACCATTATCTATAGGCACTTACAGAAACAGTTCTAGTGTAGCTAAACTTGATGTATGAACACTGGGACAGATTGTTGAATAAATGAGCCTCCAAAGAACATTTAAATTCATTAATATAAATTCTGTTTGTCCTAACTGCATTTTTAAATAAGTTTGTTGCTGTTTATAAACCATTGTTTTAACAAGAAGACTTTGATAAATGAGATTCCTGCAGTATTCAGAGACGTGCATAGTAATGTAGATTCGGGTTTTCAAAGACTTCCAAGCATTATAAGTGAAGAAATGAAAATATCGGACTTAATTCGAGAAGGCGGCGTGGTATAGTCAGTTACTTTTCATACATAGTTCTCACACGGATATTACCAGTCCTGCACTTGCAGTGATTTTTTATATATTATTTTTTTGTTTATTAAGCATTGTAAAAAAATGTAGCCACATTTTTGGGTAATTATTTTATAGAAAATACAGTATATATACCTTTTTATTGTTAAAAATATTTTTTTTCTAATTTATGGTTTACTAAAAATCTTCTATAACTTTCAGTAACATACTTCCACACCACAAGGTAAGAGATTCAGAATTGCATTAGGGCATGAACAGACTATACACTGTCCTGACTTATAGTAACTAGGTTTGGAAATTCCTTACCTTCCTTGATTCTGACCCTAGCTGCTCCTAACTGCTCTGCTTGTGTCTGTTCCATTATTTTCACATCACACTTGCTCTACTTTCTTCTATCCACCAGTTAACAACTACCTTGCAGTGTCCTCACCTTATTTGGGTCTATGATGGACCGTGTCACTGCCGGATTCTCTGAAGGTTAGGACTAGTTTGTGGTGTTCAGGAAAGCATATAAAGTTTAATTTAGGTTTTGTCCGCACTCCTTGGGTACCGTGGAGTACACGGTGGGGATAGCTTTCACTCCAGAGGGAACCCAAAGTTTGGTCTTTCTCTCTTCCACCTGGTTCATAGTCGCTCCAGACGGGTGATGTTTTTTTTAGCGCTCTGTGGCTCATTTATGATGATTCTGACTGTGTCACTCTGGCTGAATCCACACTACGTCAGATTTGTCAAGGAGACTGGCCAGCTGAGGAATTCTACTTCGAGTTCTGCAGATGGTCCACGGACACCAGATGAAATGATACCCCACTTTGGAGTAATTTTTGTCAGGGTCTCTCTGAAAGAGTAAAGGACGCGTTCATCCTGTATGAGACCCCCTGGATCCCTGGTGGCCACCATGTCTAGGGTTATCCATGTTGACCGTCGTCTCCGTGAAAGACCAAATGAGACACCATTATCTACCAGGGTTTTTGCGTTTAATGAACCTAGGTCTGAGCTAACTGAGGAACCTATGCCGTTGGGGCAGGCACCGGTTCACCTATCGTTCAGTGCAAAATGGGGGTCTTGGTTTTTTGCACTTGTAAGGGTCACTTTGTACGGATCTGCCCCACAATATGTAACCAGAAACAACCGCCGGAAAACTAATGAGCTCAGGTTGCATAAAGGATAGCAACCAGGGTGTACATATTTTCTCCGTTTGTAGGTCGCAATTTTTTTTGCCTGCTGAGGTTCTATTAGGTGGAAAAAAGGTGTCTATTTATGCATATTTTTGGATAGTAGAACAAGGTCCAATCTTGTGAATACCCACTCTGTCCAGACCAAGCCTAACCCCACTTAAGTTGCCTAAGCCTATTCACATAGTCACTATAATTACTGTTTCCCTTAGTAAGGGATCTTTCACTCAGGTTGTTCAGGATTTATGTCTGCAGACAGGAACTGTGCATACTGAATGCATCAGTTGTTATATGCTTGGGAGGTCTGCCCTCCCAATTGATTCTAGGTCTCCCTTGGTTGACTCTTTACAATCCTGTGGTCAACTGGATAACATGAGAGCTACTAAAGTGGAACAATTACTGTCAAAATAACTGCATGAGCACCCATATATCCATGGTCTCTACCAGTTCCATGCCTAACCCTGCTGTTCTGTTCGCATTTGCTATACACTTGTACTGTTCCCGGGTCAATATGACCTGACCTATTAATTCTTGATTTTTAGCTACTCTAATTGTTTTATTTGAATACTTTTTTCATTGAAATACTGTATGTGAACATGGTTGATCATAAACAAATGAAAAGTTTAAATTCAAACTTAATTATTTTTTTTTTTTCATAAAAAGGTTACACAGGCTTTTTGCAATTATCTTCGATTGTTGACATTCTGCACACAAATAATAAAGAAGCTTTACATTACTATTACTAAAACATGAAATTTAACTTTTTGAAAACAAATTTTATAAATCAACAAATGAAAAATCATAAAAACTTCAACCTTTTTAGAAAGAAAAAAGAATAAACTGAACATGTTCATGCGTTTTTACACTGAACACAATAATAAGACACTTCCTTTACACAGATATTTTGAACATCCAGCACATGTCAGATTAGTCGTATTGTCACAGGAAGATGGACAGAAGCTACATCTCTTCCTCATTTTGCTGGTAGCTGTGCTGGTGGAGGCCGTGGATGTGGAGTCTCTTTCTTGAGCATGCTGGACACTTTTTACAATGGCTGTTGCTCCATCACTTCTGGGGGTCACTTTTCTGCTCTCAATATATGGCCTCACCAGGGATTTTCCCAATTCCTCAAGAAATAATCTTCTTTTATGCAGCTTATTCCGGTTCCAATCGGGGTCGATTTCTCTCCATAAGACAAATGCATTGTATGCAGAAACGTCCAGTATGTTATAAAATAAAATCATTGGCCACCGATTGGTTTTGCGTTTGCATGTATATGTTGATATTGCTTGGTCTAAAGTATCAACTGCTCCCTTTGTGGCATTATAATCCAAAATAATGTCAGGCTTTCTGTCTTCTCTATCACTTACGGCATTGTCATGGTGCATTGTGCTCATTAGAATTACCTGTTTGGTTTTTTTTGGAACATAAGAAACAACAGTTGTATTTCCAGAAAAATAAAAAGTAGAACTGTACACCTCTCTCTTCCTAAGGATACCTTGCGGTAGTTCAGGTTTGTTTTTTCTCATAGTACCCAGCATGGTAAGTTGTTTTTTCTTCAACATCTGGCCTAGTTGATAGGATGTAAAAAAGTTGTCACATGCGACATTTTGTTCTTTTAGTCCATGAGTCAAATCTAGAACAACACACATACCCTGATTTTTTTTCAGGTCTTTCATCAGGGGTTTTTCCTGTATACACTTGAACATTTAGAGCATATGAACTTTTGCTGTTGCAAAGTGTCCAGATCTTGATGCCATATTTTGCTGGCTTACTTGGTATATATTGTCTGAATAGGCACCTACCTCGGAATGCCACCAGTTGCTCATCAACAGTTACATTTTCACCACTGTTATACAATTTTGGTAGAATCTCTACCCATTGATTCCAAACATTTCTAATAGGGGCTAGTTTAATCTTTAGCTCTTCCTTCCATTCTATCTGTTTTAGAATCAAACCGCAGTACTCTTGAAATAAGGCTAGTTTCACACTTGCGTTGAACGGCATCCGTTGCATTGCATTGTGTGACCGATGCAACGGATGTGTTGCATATAGTGGCACAACGGATGCAACGGATGCTGCAAAACAATGCAATTCGTTTTGGGTTTTTTTTTTTTACAGTTTTACCGTCGGCAGACTATTGTGAACGATCATATAAGGAGTAAAACCTGGCTCAACCACTCAAATCAGTGTAGGTGCTCTGGAGAAAAACAGGTAATATAGAAAATATACTCCGGCACACTAAGGAATATTATGAAAAAGAGTCCAGTATGGTGCTCAAAAAACGTCTTTATTAGAAATGTATATTTTGTCGACGTTTCAACCCGTTGAGGGTTTTCTTCAAGGACTAATTTGTGATAACAGGAAAGAAAAAAAGGGGGTACAATGTCACAACAATATAGTATAAACAATTGTTACATAATAGGGGCATGTATTACATTCACATGAGAGGAGGAAAAAGAAAATGAACAAAATTGTTCTTGAAAAAAATAAAAAGACAAGCATTCCATATAGAATATACATGAGAATCACCCATGAACAAAGTAAAATAAAATAAAATAAAAATAAAAATAAAATTAAAATGAAATGACATCCCCTCAGGGATTTGCGCAATGTTTTTATACAAAATACATGGACTGAAGTTAAAGACATACCTATGGTAGACGAAACTAAAGTTCTTAAGTAAGCACCAAGTCACGTTAGATGGATCAGATTTATAGTGTCCAAAATGGTACTAGAAAGGTGAAACATGAAATGTTATTATTGAGAACTATTTATTTAAACACAGGAGACAGAAGGGGATTGTGTTGAAGGCATACCTAAGAGGACCAGTGTTGGGTATTAGGACATCAGTTCGTGTGGGTAGAGAGATTAAAGAAAGGCCACAGTCGTTCTGTGAAGTCAAAAGAGTATACATATGTTCACTGTAGGGGTCATGTGTCAAGGCCGGTAGCATGTCGGCTACCCTGGAGGGCATACCTTGTGAGTGAAGCTAGTGTGTTAATTCCATAGGAGTCATAGGAAGACCAATCCTAGAGTCAAAAGGTCATATATCTGTTAACTGCGGGAGACATATAACAGGACTAATGGCATGTAAGCCCCCCTAAAGGGGCGTACCTTGTAAGTAAAGCCAGTGCGTGTCCAGGGTCCAAGGCCGCGATTCAAATCAGGTTAAAGCCAATGTGGAAAAATGATTCATACTGTGATGTACATAGAGACATGTCTGAGTTATATGTCATGAATAAAAACATAGTATCGTCGTCACTAAATGTTAGTACCAGCCGGGGTAAAGTGAGGTCATGATTACCATGAATATGGGAGTAGGTCCTAAATGAATCCACAGGAGTACTGGGGAAACTGATGAAAAAAATTTTTTGTAGATAAACGATAGTGAAGAGGATTGTGTATTTTATTTTATTTTACTTTGTTCATGGGTGATTCTCATGTATATTCTATATGGAATGCTTGTCTTTTTATTTTTTTCAAGAACAATTTTGTTCATTTTCTTTTTCCTCCTCTCATGTGAATGTAATATATGCCCCTATTATGTAATAATTGTTTATACTATATTGTTGTGACATTGTACCCCCTTTTTTTCTTTCCTGTTATCACAAATTAGTCCTTGAAGAAAACCCTCAACGGGTTGAAACGTCAACAAAAGATATATTTTTAATAAAGACGTTTTTTGAGCACCATACTGGACTCTTTTTCATAATATTCCTTAGTGTGCCGGAGTATATTTTCTATATTGTGAACAATCAGCTGATCGCTAACAGTAGTCCCCCGCCGGTTGATCAGCTGATCACTAACAGTAGCTGGTCACCGGGTGATCAGCCGCTCACTCACAGTAGCCGGCCACTGGGTGATCAGCCAATCACTCACAGTAGCCATTCGCCGGGTGATCAGCTGATCAGTCACAGTAGCCGGCCGCCGGGTGATCAACTGATCAGTCACAGTAGCCGGCCGCCGGGTGATCAGCAGATCACTCACAGTAGCCGGCCGCCGGGTGATTAGCCGATCACTCACAGTAGCCGGCCACTGGGTGATTAGCCGATCACTCACAGTAGCCGGCCGCCGGGTGATCAGCTGATCACTCACAGTAGCCGGCCGCCGGGTGATCAGCTGATTGTTCGGTCGCCGACAATGTGTGCGGGGGGCGGGAGCGGGGGGCGGAGTGCGGTGGGTGGAGCCGAGCAGGGCCATGGCTGAGGACATCAGTGCCGTGGGGACTGCATCGCTGGGGGACAGGTGAGTGAGTGTGAGAGTGTGTGTGTGTGTGCGTGTGATTGTGTGTGTGTGTGTGCGTGCGATTCTGTGTGTGTATACATACGGAGTGCGGGGAGGGGGCGGAGCCGAGCAGGGAAGTGTCGGGCTCCTGGCACACGTAACCAGGGTTCCTTGGTTACCCGATGTGTACCCTGGTTACGGGTGGAGGGAGCCAGAGAGAGCATGCACAGTGAAATCCAAAGGATTCCGCTGCTCAAAAAAAGTTACATGCTGCGTTCCTTCCGCCCGACGCAGCGTCAAAATAACGACGCTGCGTCGTCCGGCGGATGCAACGCTGACACTTGCGTTACAGTGCGTCATCCATATAAGTCTATGGAGAATAGCGCAGTGCGTTAACGGACTGCGCTATTCTCCATAGTGACGGACTCCGCTGAACGCAAGTGTGAAACTAGCCTAATCAGAGACCTGTAGAACAGTATAAAATGCTATCGGGTCATATTGACCCAAACAGTACAAGTGTAACAATCAGCGTGTAGCAAAAAGTAAATAAAAAAAAAATGTAGAGCTCCACAAATGAGGAGAAGTCAAGGAACCACTAGTTTCAAATCCTCATTAAAAAAAATCTGCAGGGTCTCAAAAATCATTTTGGGTCATATTGACCCGAACAGTACAGCAGGGTTAAGTTTTTCTGAACGATATCAGGAACTGCCACCTCACCACCCTTATGATTGTTCAATCAAACTCATTCCAGGGACCAAGTTGCCTTATAGCAGGCTATATAACATTTCAGGTCTGGAGAGGCAGGTCATGAAAGATTACATTGCAGAGAGCCTTGCTAAAGAACATATCAGACCCGCCAAGTGTCCTTAAGAAAAGAATAGGGGTGGCTGTGCCCCTACTTGGACTTCCATGAACTTAATCTGATCACCATTCGGGATGCATCCCCTTTCCCTTTTATCTTATGTTATTAATCAGATTATTGGGGATAAATGGTTTATAAAACTAGGTTTTAGGAGGGCATTCAATTTTATCCGTATTAGCTTTTCAGTTGTGGCTAAAACTTTTATGGATATGACCAAGAAAGAGACAAACTTTTCAAAGATGGACTGAACTTGCCCACATCGTGTTTGCTGCTTTAAAGAAAAGTTTTGCTTCTCCTCTTATAGCCAGACATTACTCAACCATTCTTTGCAGAAGTAGATGCTTTGGAATTGGGGGTAGGGTTTGTATTATATATTATATTATCACAGGGATCGTCTACAAATAATTGGCATCCATGTGATTTATGCTCAAAAAAATTGTTCACCACCAAAATTAGGACATTGGCAATACGGAATTTCTGGCAAAAGTTGGTTTTCAATGAATGGTGGCATTTTGGAGGGGGCAGTGTATCCTGTCATGATCTTCATGGATCATAAAAATGTATTGTATCTGGAATCCACTACACAACTTACTCCTAGATAGGCAAGGTGGTCTTTGTTTTTTCCCAGATTCAACTTCTTTGTAACGTATCGTCTGTGGGTTAAAAATATTAAAGCCGATGTATTGTCCCATTGTTTTCCAGGGGGAAATAATGGTGTCAAGTCTGTACCCATATTTCAGAAAGAAGTTGTCATTTCTGCAATAAGTTTGGACCTTTACAAGGAGGTCGTGTAGACCTCTTGTCCTCCAGGTAAACTGTTTGTCCATTTGAACTAATGACTTAGGATGTTATGTGAACATCATTATTCGGTTCATGCGAGACATCCTAGTAGTAAAATTATCTCAGATCTACTCTCCCATTGTTTTTGGTGGTCAAGGTTGCATCAGGATGTTTGGCTTCATAGCTCATTTTGCAATATTTGTGCACTTTCGAAAATTCATACTCATACTCGTCTGTCCGAGGTTCTTCAACCTTTGGTCATTCTTCCTAGATGGCGGACTCATCTGTAGGTGGATTTAATCACTGATCTGCATGTTTCCATTAGTAAATCAGTAATATTGGTAGTTGTTGATAGATTTAGCAAAATCGATAATTTTATTGCATTACTGGCACTTCCAAGAACTAAAACTTTAGCACAAGTTTTTATCATTGATATTGTAAACCTTCATGGGCTTCTCTTTTACATTGTATCAGATCGTGGGGCCCAATTTATAACAAAATTTTGCAAGGCTTTTTGTGCTTGTTTATGGATTCAGCTCTCTTTTGCATTTACCTTTCACCCACAGTCTAATGGGTAAACTGAGGTGTTTTGTTTCCGAAAATCAGGAGGATTGGGTTTCTTATTTATTCTTAGTGGAGTTTTAGTAAATAGTCCTTGTCATTGAATCTACAGGCAAGTCCCCGTTCCTTGGAGCATACGGTTTTTATCTTCAATTTTGCACCTTTAATAGAATTCGTCCTTTGGGAGACACTGGAGAGGAGAGGTTTTCTATATCCGTTTCCTCTGTGTGGCAGGGGGTTCTAAACAATTTGAGGGTGATGGGTTCCAAATATGAAATGTATGGCTGATCGTAAGCACTTGGCTAGTCCGAACTTGTGTGTTGGTGATATGGTGTGGTTGTCTACTAAAAACATTCAATTGAAGGACCCTTTTCGAAAATGGGATCCAAGTTCATCAGTCCCTATTAGATAGTTGCTGCTAGCAATCTTGTACTGTTTCACATTGTCACTTACTCTGAAAATTCATATTGTGTTTCACTAATCACTGTTCAAAACATATTTTGCTTCTTCTGAACCAGCATTGTTACCTCCTTCCCTGGTCATTGTTGATGGAATCTGGAGTTTCAGATAGCCAAGATTATTGCTTCTTGCTTTGTATACCAGTCACTTCTATATTTGGTGCATTGGAAGGGTTACAGTGCAAAGGAGACAATGTGGGTACCAGCATCTGATGTTCATGCAGTAATGAACATCAGATGCTACAATAATCAGATGAGACTCACCGGTGGAAGTCTATAGGTGAGAGAAAAAATAGGAATGCCACACGTACCATCCTACTGGCATCCATTTTTTACAGATACATTGAAATTCTGTAGCATAGGATACTGTAATTGGTCCAGTAAGTGATTGTAGAATAATAGCTGCTGAGAAAAAAGCATGGCATACAGATGTTAGGTGAGAAAAAAATTGCTTACTTGCATTGCATATGGAATACCAAACAGATTTCACTCATCCCACTTTTAGGCATTTCTGAATGGGACCAATTTTTTTATATGCAGATGTGAGCAAACCCTATATTTTAATAATCGGGGAGCGCGTTTTTAGTTCCACCCAAAAAATGATATTGAAAATGCCACAAAAATGTTGTGAAACCGAAGGTATGTTCACACATGTCAGATTTGAATAAATTTATATGACTATTCCATTCATCTGGCCTGCAGGAGTCCATGTACAAACAATCCCATGTAGGTGGTTGAGAGGGAAAGAGAAAATGTTGCAATTAATTTGTAATTTGCCATAGGCTAGGTGCAGGTGACCATATTTGCAACCCTAGTATGATTTGACAAAATATCGGATTGTACTCGTACCAATGTTATTCTATGGGGCAATGCACAAGTCTGAGTCTATCTGAGGAAAAGAAATGTTGCATGCTTTAGTTGCCTCGTAAATTGGATTGCAATTGGCCATGCAAATCAATGGGTCTGTGGCTAAGAAAAAAAAAAAATCAGACCACATGCGGATGACTTTCACAGACTGACAGAATGGAGAAGATAGAATTTTCCCACTCTGATCCCACTCTAATCACACTCTGATCCCACTCTAATCACACCCTGATCACACCCTGATCACACCCTGATCACACTGTGATCACACCCTGATCCCACTCTAATAAAATTCCCCTCTGATCCCACTGTGATAAAATCCCACTCTGATCCCACTGTGATAAAATCCCACTCTGATAAAATCACACTCTGATCACACTCTGATCACACTCTGATCACACTCTGATCACACTCTGATCACACTCTGATCACACTCTAATAGAATCCCACTCTGATCCCACTCTAATCACACTATGATCCCACTCTAATCACACTCTGATCCCACTCTGATCACACTCTGGTCCCACTCTAATCATACTCTAATCACACTCTGATCACACTCTGATCCCACACTAAACACACTCTAATCACACTCTGATCACACTGTAATCACATTGTAATCACACTGTAATCACACTGTAATCACACTCATCACACTCATCACACTCTGATTACACTCTGATCACACTCTAAGGTGGAGTGCCACTTGCGATTAACTTGCACGAGTGCAATGCGAGAAAATCTCGCATTGCACTCGGACCAATGTTAATCAATGAGGCAGCTCCGATCTGCTATTTTTTTCTCAGCTCAAATCGGACTGAAAAAAAAAAAATCGCAGCATGCTGCGATTTGTCCAGTTTCTCTCGCGAGTGACTCCAATGCAAGTCTATGGGTGCAAGAAAAAAACCGGATGTCACACGGACGGTACACGGACCATCCTAGTGACATGCATTTTTCTAAACACATTTATCGCATGTTGCAGAGAATACTGTAGATGAATGAGGTCTGTCGATGTCAGTCAATCTCTCTGTCAGTAGATCTCTCCTTCTCGGTTTTTATTCTCTCTCTGTCGGTCTCTCCCACCCTTTCTCTCATACTCACCGATCACTGGCACGGCGCTGCACAGCTGTCACAAAGCTCTGGCGGCTTTTCCTCTTTTGAAAAAGCCGGCCGCTCATTATTCCATCACGTAGTCACTGTTTTCCCGCCCACCAGCACCTATGATTGGTTGCAGTCAGCCACGCTCCCACGTTGAGTGACAGCTGTCTCACTGCAACTAATCACAGCTGCCAGTGGGCGGGTCTATTATTGTGCAATAATATAAATAAATAATTAAAAAGAAATGGCGTGCGGTCCCTCCCAATTTTCATACCAGCCAGGGTAAAGCATTACGGCTGGAGGCTGGTATTGTCAGGATGGGGAGCCCCACGTTATGGGAGCCCCCCCACCCTTAAAATATCAGCCAGCAGCCGCCCGGAATTGCCACATCCATTAGATGCGACAGTCCCGGGACTGTATCCGGCTCATCCCAAATTGCCCTGTTGCAGTGGAAATCAAGGTAATAAGGAGTTAATGGCAGGCCATAGCTGCAACTAAGTCCTAGGTTAATCATGGCAGGCATCTTCCCGAGATACCTTCCACGATTAACTTGGAAGTTAAAGAAAATAAACACATACACCTAAAAATCCTTTATTTGGAATAAATGACAAAAAAAACACCCTCTTTCATCACTTTATTAAAGTTCCCAAATACCCCTCCAGGTACAATGTAATCCACAGAGGTCCCATGACGCTTTCAGCTCAGCTACATTGGAAG
Source organism: Anomaloglossus baeobatrachus (assembly GCF_048569485.1). Classification (NCBI taxonomy): domain Eukaryota; kingdom Metazoa; phylum Chordata; class Amphibia; order Anura; family Aromobatidae; genus Anomaloglossus; species Anomaloglossus baeobatrachus. The sequence goes on from NC_134358.1 coordinate 97,715,512, forward strand.
CTGACAGAGAGCGGCCACAGATCACGACCGCTCTCTGTGAGCTCCCCACAGCAACTGGAGTGAGTCACGCTATCAGCGATGACGTCACTCAGGTTACCCACGGCCACAGATCTCAGATGGAGGACTTCAGCTGTGGCCGCGGGTAACCTCAGTGATGGCACCGCTGATCACGCAGATCACTTCTGTTGTGGTGCCCTGGACTAGCCAGGTCGTCACAGGTAACACTCACACACCCCCACCCCCTACTAGACAGTAACATTAGCCAAACACAAAACCCTTGTTGCCTCCCTCCAGGGTCTGATGTCCACACCAGGTGGGGTGGAGCCAAGTGGTTGGCCCCACCCACCGAGTTCACAGGCCTGGAGGCGGGAAAAGGGACAGAACAGTCCAGGAGGTGGAAGTGAGAGGAGTGAAGTGAAGATTGTCTGGGTTTGGGGCCCAGGCACTAACAACAAGGTTGGCAGATGGTGGTGGCCAACTGCAGGAGTGGTGAATCAATGCAGAACCGTAGGACCGGGGTCGGGCGTTGGCCCGCCGGTACCGACCGGGGAGCGAAGTGAAGCCAACACACATAGGCAGGGCCATCGGACCCCGACTAGGCTTGGAGTCGCCGTCAACAGTCAAATCCGAGTGTGACAGGAACTCCAGGGGTTTCCTAACAGCCAAAGACCCGATAGAAGGCAACCGCCCACACCGTGACGGTATACAGCTACCGCCTAAGGCTAGAGACCCAAGGGCCAGCGCCTGCGGACAAACGGGATCCTCCGGCATCCATACACCGGGGAGCGGACTACCGTTGGGGATCCACCGTAGTCAAACAAGTACACAAAGGTGCAGGAAAAGACAGCTGCCATCACCTGTCCGGGGAGAGACACTGCAGCCGGCTGCGGGACCCATCCATCCAGCCATTTGGTTTACCGAGGACTTTGTGCATCTCTTACTAAGTGAGTACACCCATGCCATCCGGCACCGCGCCGCGCTGTCCCTGCAACCCTGCACCTCACCAACCCCGCCTCCCCGTCACACCACCGGGCCCCGGGACCACCGACCCCCACCCACGGAGGGGGAAAACAACATCCCAACTGCTCCATACCATCGCTCCCGGGATCCCTGTCACCAGCAGCGGTGGTGCCTACCTTCACCACAACCCGTGGGTGGCGTCATGGACTAAATCCCCCAAACCAACCACCCCTTTCACTCACGGGCGAGGAGCGCCGCTTGAGTCCCCGAATCCGGCCCACCGCTCGAGCCACCGAGCAGCAGCAGCCGCAGCAGCGCCGGACCCGAGTGTTAGTGAGCGCAGCGGCGGCGTCCTCCCCGACACTGTCACTCAGTGGATTTGCAAACACCGGTGAGACCTTCACCGGTGACCAAAAATCAGGCCACGACACACAGATAGAGCCACGGGATGACAATGAAGTCGGGTGAAGTTCATCCGAGTTCATTCTGATTGCGCGGCTCTGTCTGTGTCTGCTGTCAGCGGCCATTCAGCTCTGCTACATGGCTCTGTCTGTGTCTGCTATCAGCGGCCATGTAGCAGAGCTGAAGGGCAGATGACATAGCTGCTGAGAATAAAAACGTATCACATACAGATCACACACGGATTGCACACGGACTACAATCTAGAGAAAAATCACAGAATCGCATTTCAGTTGCATTGCACATGGATAACACTCCTACAGAGCTCATGCTACTTTCTAGCATGAGAATCGGTCCAATTTTCCAATCGCAAGTGTGACTCCAGCCCAATAAAATTTCACTCTGATCCCATTCTTATCCCACTCTGATCCTACTCTAATCACTCTCTGACCACACTATGATCACACTCTAATAAAATCCCACTCTGATCCCACTCTGATTCCACTCTGATCCCACTCTAATCAAATCACACTCCAATCATATCACAGTCTAAATATCACTCTAATAACACTCTAATCAAATCACACTTTGATCAAATCACACTCTAATCACACTCTAATCACACTCTAATCACACTCTAATCACACTCTAATCACACTCTAATCACACTCTAATCACACTCTAATCACCGTTTGATTAGAGTGATTAGTGTAACTGATCTGATTTTCTCATATGAGAAACAAAACGGGTGTGTGCACCAAACCATAAATAAAGCGACACCACTAAGTTAATTAATTGCGATGCAATGTATCAGTTAATATAATACGACATCCTTTTTTTTGTTCCTAAAGTAACATGAAATGAAGAAGAAAGAGGTAAAATAAATAGTTGTACAACAAAATGTCTACAAAGAACAAAAAGAAATAAAGGGAGCAAAATAATAATAGAAATAGAACACAATTACCAAGTAATAACACGTTCCTATGTGAATCTTGCTGATCTCAGCCCGGGCAGATTAGTCCTGGCATTCTTTCTCTGATACGCCGTTTATGTTTGGCTTGACCAGGAAAAAAAATTCTTGAGTGACTTCTTGGCTCACAATGAGCTTCCTTAATTGCCATTTGGTGATGAATGCCGGACGCTAAAAGCTCTGAATGTCACATACGAGGTTCCCATTTGTTCTCGCACTACTTTCTCTACCCTGTGGACCATGTTATACTGTATACCGTAAATCACGTTTTTTTAACCACCTCATTTTTTTTATCTAGCGTTTCACAATAATATTGATATTATTTGGAGCAAAATGCTGTGAATAATGTGACCTTTAACACAACCACAAGCATGAAAGCATGGAAATAGAAAAGTTCCGTGTTCTGTTGCCATTCTAGTCCCAGATGACTTGCTGAGCTAACCTTTCCCCGTAGAAATTTGTTTTGGCTAACAGCTCATTTCGCTGCAGATCTGGCATTTTCCCCAGCTACTACTTTATTCCCAAACCCTGTGGTTACACTGGCAGAGTGGGCAGTAATCCAATTAGGCAGGAAGAATATAGAGTCATTTTTCATTCGGTTTAAGTCACTCTCGACACAAGAAATCTCAGATACCCTCTTTGTTCTATCAGAACCTTTAATTGCTTAAAATATATTAATCACCTGCTGGAAGACAGCAGAAAGAATCCTTAGTGACAAGATCCAATTTCCTTTCATCCATCCTGACACCGGACCATTACTTTAATCTTTTCGGCTAATATAAACAACGCCAACTTAACGGCAGAACATCGTTTTGCATAATATGCAGATTATTTCGGCGGCTTGATCACGGTTTCGACTGACAGGGAAGATAAATAGGAGCTCATTGCAGATTAGCGCCCGCATGCGTGTTTACTTGCATTGAATTGGCTTCTATTCCCCTATGCAGGAAAATAGTCATAACGATAATGATAGGGGTACGAGATTAAATAATTAGTCATAATTATAGAGGTAACTTTAAATAAAATAACGAAATACTGTAAGCAAAGAACTATACTCATTTTTATTAGTTGTTATATTTATCTGAAAATGAACAAATGAAAAAAATTGAGAGAAATAAAAAAAAACCATAACGTTAAAAAAGGTGTGAATTAGGTATGACAATGTAATTTTTAACCCCTCCTACAACCCAGTTGTGTAAAAAGGTCACTTTTTTTTATTAAAGCGCACCAATCACCACAATTTTCCTATATAACCTAAAGCACTATCAGGCTGATTCTATACATACCTTTAGTTGTCAGCTAGGATGTTTAGGTTTTGAAACACAAGCAAGTAAAGTTTGAAAAATCATCAGCTTTTTGAATGATAGCAGCTACCGATCAGCAAAAAACTGGGGTGGGTTTTGATAGTGATTCTCGCCCCCCTGACTGTCCATCATTCACCTATTATTTAAGCTAATTATATTATAGAATTTTTTTACTAACTGACTAGAAGGACCTGTGGTGATGTCATACCCATATGACCAGAAGGGACAGGCCCTCAGTAAACATAGCTGATTCCAGGAAGCAACATTATTTTTCTATAAAGGCCACTTTACACACAGCGACATTGCCAGCGATGTCGCTGGTGAAAGCACCCTCCCCCTGTCGGTTGTATGTCATGGGCAAATCGCTGCCCGTGGCGCACAACATCGCTAGGACCCGTCGCACTATACTTACCTGCCTAGCGACATCGCTGTGGCCGGTGAACCACTTCCTTTCTAAAGGGGCGGTTCGTGCGGCATCACAGCGATGTCACACGGCAGTTGTCCAATAGAAGCAGAGGGGCGGAGAGCAGCCGAAAGAAAGTGACGCCCACCTCGTTGCCGGAAGATTCAGGTACAGTGTTGTTCCTCGTTCTTGGGGTGTCACACATAGCGAAGTGTTATGCCTCAGGAACGATGAACTACCTGCGTCCTGCACCAGCAACGATATTTGGGATTAGAACGGCATGTCACCATTCAACGATTAGGTGAGTAATTTTGATTGTTAGCAGTTGTTCGTGCGTTTCACACGCAATGACGTTGCTAACGAGGCCAGATGTGCGTCACGAATTCCGTGACCCCAACGACATCTCGTTAGCGATGTTGTTGCGTTTAAAGCCCCCTTTAGTCACAGTGACCTGTCTATGCCTCTGTTTACTCCCTGTATCTTTGATGAGCTCTCCTAGTATCTTCCGACTACCCTGACTTCAAAACTGCCTGTAAGGGACTAACATCACAGATGTCAAATGGCTTGTGTCTCAACCTAGTCAGTGTATGTGTGGCGCCCCTGACCTGGTCAGGCACCACTGAGTACTGCACCCATGCTGGGGACAGTACAATACAGGTAATCCAGAAGGCTGACCGGGGTGTGGAACACAGGCGCATAGTGATCAGGTCTCACACATGTACCCATGAGAGGACCCCTGGGGATCCCAGGAGGGGGCAAGCCTTCACCTTCACTGGAATAGTGGAGGGGGTAGAGCCTCCATCTCCTCTCAAGGGGTGTGGTGGAGAGTCTGGTTGCTAGGTGGCGTAGGCAAGAACAGGAGAGGAGGAGCAGTGAGCCAGTTCAGTGTAGAGTCCAGGGAGCTCAAGTGAGGAGCAGATCCCTGGAGCTGTGCAATCTGACAGCGTCCGCGCAGTGGCTACAGACGGGGGAGAACGGTCAACTAGGAGTGCTGCCTGAAAGCCAGCTTCAGCTAGAGAGTGCAACGGAGTGGGAAGTAAGGAGACTGCTAGAGAGCACCAGGCCCAACCGGGCGGCAGATCCCGAAGCGAGGATAGATTCACCTTTCCCTGCTAAACCTGCCAGTGTGGGGCTCTTAAAGCCCACACCACAACACCACAAAAGCCGCAGCCACGTAACCGCAGTGAGGGCCCATAGGTCACAGGAGGCAAGCAGCTGGAGTGGCCTGGTCCGGGGGACAAGCACACGGCCAACAACAAGGGGAGAGAGGCTGCAGCATCTTCCCTGGGTGACCCCCATAGGGACTCAAAGTCGGGGTCACCCCAAACCACCGAGGGCTAAGGAAGGCGAGTCAGTAGTCACCCTCATAAAGTCAGCCTGAAGGATACCTGGTTCCTACCTGGTTCATCTCAGCTACGCCCGGGTTACTCACCCTGCCATCAAATGTGAGTAAAAACCCTGAAAGACATCCTGCCTGTGTGGTCATTCTGCGACTTGTGGTACTCCAAACCTACACAGGGCCCTGGGGCTTGCCTCACTCTCAGGAGGCTACTACATCCGACTGCACCCACCATCAGCCCCAGGCGTCCCCTAACCTGCAGTGGCGGTCCCCACTGACCGCAATACTGAGAGTGGCGTCACGATCAAACAAGAAGATTTCCTACCAGTGACGGAGATCCAGCAACGTGGAGTCCCTGAAGGTAACGCACCGACACCGACACAACACCTGCGGGGCTTCACATCTGGCGTCACGAACAGGATAAGGACTAGACCTGTTCAGACAGGTGACCATGTGCCTGGGCGGTCCGCTTGAAAAATTGGAAGCGCCGCCATATTGCCACCATGAAAAGCGCGCTGAAAAACAACAGCAGCCCGCGCTGGAAGAAGTTACCGCCCACGAAGAGGTGTGGCTACCCAGAGATCCTCTGCAGAGTCCTGACCTCGCTGATGAAGAAAGCGGAAGCGTCCAGAGACGGCGAGAGAGAAGGGAAGCCACAAACCTGCTGCTGCGGAGAGCAGAAATGGAATCCAGACACGGATACCCCGAACCAGGCTCTGCTGCCTGGTGGTGCCGGGAGCTTGCCCTCTTCTGTGATCAGCTGGAGGCCAGGATTATGCGACGGCTCTATGAGGAACGCAAGGAGCTTCTAGAGAAGGCTGCAGCGGTCCGGACCTATGAGGAGAGAGCCGCGCGGAGCCTGCCGGATCGAGCGGCGACGACGATTCAGACCCCGATGGGTGAGTCCGGTGTTGCCCCGGCTAGAACAAGAGCCCCGACCCTAGCTGCTACGACCGCGGTCCCAGAGGAGGCGCCCGGTGCGGCGACGCTGAGTGAGGCCGCAGCCACGCTAGGTGCGGCCCGCCAAGCCCAGGCCGCTGCAGCGATGCCCCGCCTGTCCCGCAGGGCTCCGACCACCACGGCAGTGCTCATCCGTGCTGCAGGTGTGACGCTGACCCAGGCTGCCACCCTGCTGAACCCGGTCCGCCAAGACCCCAACGCAGCAGTGACGCTCGTCCGCGCCGCAAGTGATATGCTGAACCAGGCCGCAGCCCCGCCGGGTGCGGCCCGCCAAGCTCCGATCGCTGCAGCGACGTCCAGCCCAGCCTGCACAGAGCCCCCTGCAACAGCGACACTGATCCAGGCCGCCGCCATGCCAGGCGCGGCCCGCCAAGACCAGGCCGCCGCCATGCCAGGCGCGGCCCGCCAAGACCAGGCCGCCGCCATGCCAGGCGCGGCCCGCCAAGACCAGGCCGCCGCCATGCCAGGCGCGGCCCGCCAAGACCAGGCCGCCGCCATGCCAGGCGCGGCCCGCCAAGACCAGGCCGCCGCCATACAGGGCGCGGCCCGCCAAGAGATTGCATCACTATTTTCCCCGGCCTGCAAGGCCAGAGCAGACACCGCTCCCCAGTCCAGAGAGGTCCCTGCTAGGAAGACCCTGATAGGAGAGGACCCTGAATACTGGAAGCTGAAGGCTGACCTAGAGGCCCAGTTCCCACAGGAGATGGTGGATCGGTATCTGCTCCCTCCGCATACCCCCAAGGAGATTCAGGCAACCCCTGCAGCCGCGCCAGAGAGTCCACTGCCCAGACCAGCTGAGGACCACTCATCCCCAGCGCTGCCACAACCAGAGTGCAGCGAAGAACTAAGGGGGAGAGGAGGCCAGGAAGCTGAGGAGCTGACTCCAGTGCCACCAGCAGTGGACCCATACCCAGAGCCAGAGATGCTGCCCTATTCTCGCTGGGATGAGGAAGATCTGACCCCGTCTGCTGACGAAGATCAACCCAAAGACCTCACCTGGAAGCCCACAGGCATGAATCCAGCCCGCAAGACACGGCGCAGCAGAACACAGGTTGCTCCAGCACCACAATCCCCAGAGCAGAGAGAAGTCACGGTCAGAGACCTGGAGGAGAAAAGGTGCCTAAGAAGGTCCAAAGCCCAGGCCAGAGGACCCCTGTGTCATGGCGTAGTGGAAGATTTCAATCTGAGAAGTGGTTATGGATTCATTGTAGCCCCTGGCATCAAGGAGGGGATATTTGTTAACAGGAGAGATGTAAGCGCTCATCTGCCTAGAGGACACCCTGGCAGAAATCTAAAGATGGGAGACTCAGTTCAGTTCACCATGCATCAGGGCGAAAGGGGATTGTATGCCCTGGACGTAGCGCTATGTCCCAGCAAACCTTACAGCCATCCCATGCTACAAGAAAGACAAGAAAGACAAGAAAGAAAAGACAGAGATAAAGAACCAGATGTAGAAACAGACGAAGACCAAGAAAGGAAAGATAAAGAACCTACAGATGAAACAACCACAGACAAAGATCCTACAGATGAAACAACCACGGACGACGACGGAGAGCAAGAAAGTCACAGGTGCCGGTGCCCTACATGCCCACGCCCTGGTGAAACGGAGGAGTAGAGTAGAGAGAAGTAAAGAAATACAGCAAGTTACCAGTTGAAGTTTTGACAAGTTTTGTTTGCAACGTTTAAGCATGTACCCACAAAAACTATTGTGAGAAATAAACTTTAAGGCTATGAACTTGCTATAGCCACAAACTCTCGCAGTGTAAATAGTTACACCAGTGGCACCACCACCAGGGCCAGCCTGTTTAGGGGCTTGGCTCGTCTGCAACCAGGGGGGCCCGTCCGTAGAAAAGGGCCTTGGCTCACCTGCGACCAGAGAGCACGCCTGTTTATGGGGCCTTGGCTCACCACCACAAAGAGGGTACCTGGTCAGCACCAACTGTGGAGGCCGCCTCTGAATCCTGCCAGAAGAGGCTGACGGCGCGGATCCACCAGGCCAGGTATACCCTGAAACCACCAGCCCATGAAAGCCGCCTCTACATCCTGCCAGAAGTGGCTGAAGTCGCGGCCAACGGGAGAGGAAGATTGGAGGAAAGGTCTGGGGAAACGGATGGCCCAGACCTGGTTACCAACAGGACCGGTGACCTGCCTCCTGAGAGGGTTTTGGGTGGGTTAACGGACTTGTGGGTGGAGGGTGGTGATGTCTGATACCTGGTGGTTTTAAAAATGTTTTACATGTTTTAATGTTTTATGCATTTTAAAATGTTGTCTTGCAGCCCGAGGACGTGCTGGTGATAACTAAGGGGGAATGTGGCGCCCCTGACCTGGTCAGGCACCACTGAGTACTGCACCCATGCTGGGGACAGTACAATACAGGTAATCCAGAAGGCTGACCGGGGTGTGGAACACAGGCGCATAGTGATCAGGTCTCACACATGTACCCATGAGAGGACCCCTGGGGATCCCAGGAGGGGGCAAGCCTTCACCTTCACTGGAATAGTGGAGGGGGTAGAGCCTCCATCTCCTCTCAAGGGGTGTGGTGGAGAGTCTGGTTGCTAGGTGGCGTAGGCAAGAACAGGAGAGGAGGAGCAGTGAGCCAGTTCAGTGTAGAGTCCAGGGAGCTTAAGTGAGGAGCAGATCCCTGGAGCTGTGCAATCTGACAGCGTCCGCGCAGTGGCTACAGACGGGGGAGAACGGTCAACTAGGAGTGCTGCCTGAAAGCCAGCTTCAGCTAGAGAGTGCAACGGAGTGGGAAGTAAGGAGACTGCTAGAGAGCACCAGGCCCAACCGGGCGGCAGATCCCGAAGCGAGGATAGATTCACCTTTCCCTGCTAAACCTGCCAGTGTGGGGCTCTTAAAGCCCACACCACAACACCACAAAAGCCGCAGCCACGTAACCGCAGTGAGGGCCCATAGGTCACAGGAGGCAAGCAGCTGGAGTGGCCTGGTCCGGGGGACAAGCACACGGCCAACAACAAGGGGAGAGAGGCTGCAGCATCTTCCCTGGGTGACCCCCATAGGGACTCAAAGTCGGGGTCACCCCAAACCACCGAGGGCTAAGGAAGGCGAGTCAGTAGTCACCCTCATAAAGTCAGCCTGAAGGATACCTGGTTCCTACCTGGTTCATCTCAGCTACGCCCGGGTTACTCACCCTGCCATCAAATGTGAGTAAAAACCCTGAAAGACATCCTGCCTGTGTGGTCATTCTGCGACTTGTGGTACTCCAAACCTACACAGGGCCCTGGGGCTTGCCTCACTCTCAGGAGGCTACTACATCCGACTGCACCCACCATCAGCCCCAGGCGTCCCCTAACCTGCAGTGGCGGTCCCCACTGACCGCAATACTGAGAGTGGCGTCACGATCAAACAAGAAGATTTCCTACCAGTGACGGAGATCCAGCAACGTGGAGTCCCTGAAGGTAACGCACCGACACCGACACAACACCTGCGGGGCTTCACATATGAGACTCCAAAGATTCCAGGCACGGGAAGATGCCAAAGATGGCCCAGTGAAGTCTGCACCTGTGATCACACTAATAAAGGCAAATGAGGGAAGTAGTTATTGTTTTTTAATTTTTAAACCACTAACTGGCCCTTTTGAATTTAACAAAATGGTGATTGTCTTTCCACAATTAATAGATTTGTGTGCGTTGAACCATAAAAAATTGGATTTTAGATCTGGTAAGTCCGAATGTTTTTGTGAAATTCATGGAAAAATTAAATTTTTTTGAAGCAAATCTCTCACTTCTACTTTTAAATGTTTGTAAGTAAGTATGTCCCCTTTAGTAGGCATTTTGATTACACTCGACCAAGAAAGACTCCAACGAGTGTCTCTTGCCCCCGGCTGTTCAGCATATCCGTTACTATACTTTCTGCCAGATTTCGGTTCATGGCTTAAGGTGTTGTCTGTGTGGCGCCCCAGGACCAGGTCGCCACAACAGCATTGCCCCTCCAAAGGGTTAATGCTGAGCCTGGTTGGTAATTGGGGGAATCATTGGCCAGTAAGTTCAACATCTAACGCAGTTTCTCCCTCAGGCCAGCAGAGGGAGCTCTGAACCTGGAGTTCCAGGGAGCATTCCTCAAGTCTGACCTGAGGGAGGAGTTAGTGTTCAGTCTGAGTAGAGAGAGCAGAGAGTGCAGATCCAGAGTGGTGCTGTCCTGTGGAACTGGGGCCTGGAGCTGGAATAGCTTGGCCCAGTGAAGCAGGGTTTTCAGAGAGGCACAGAAGAGACTTGGATATCGGAGTCTGTGGCCACCAGGGCTTAAAAAATTCCTTGGTAGCCAAGTCCGGAGGGCAGGAGAGCTGCAAGCCCCCTGGCCCATAAGCAATCTGAAGGTACAGCTGCATCCCAAGGGCCCGGTGTGGACTCCAGTAGAGAAGCACCCGAGAGGGCCTGCGCAGCCTACCATACAGAAAAAGGGACAAACTACTGGTCCCAGCAGCAAGAGGGCCATTGATAAATTCAGAGTGCAGGGTCCTGTAGAAGAAAAGAAAGAGCAGGGAGTAGGCCTTACACTCAACTGGCCAAATAGATCACCCCCAGGCACTTCCAGGCCGGCCGGATCATCTTTACCACCTGTGACGGTCTCCCAGGACGAAACTGTTGCCAAGTAAAAGAGGAGAAGGTAAAGAGACTACTGTTTGGGCCTGTTTCTTTCACTGCCTGTCGGCCCTGCACCGTATTTTTCACAGAACATCACCAGAGACTTCCATCACACCATAGACTCTTACGAGCACCAACTGTTGCCCCGGGGCACCGCTCCACCTGTGGGGAGCAGGACCACCCAAGCTGCCATATCACCAGCCCCGGAGGCCTCATACAGCAGCGGCGGCTTAATAGCCGCAAACCACAGGTGGCGTCACGACAACCATAAACTCTATTCACCCCCAAGTCACCAGCCATATTTAATTGACACCCACCAGGGTCACGGAGTCGGGCCCCGCCACCACTGACGACCCCCGGACTAGTCCGGCCCGGCACCGGGTGTCCCATAGCCCTGGGGTGGGCGAGTCATCTGCACGGTATTCTCTGGTTTTAGACTTTTTAAACGAAACTGTGTTATGCAAAGTTTCAATGACAGAAACAGAATAATCTGTTAGTTACTTCCAGCAGAACATGTGGGTGCACACCATCTGGGACAAGTGATTGATCTGACAATACTGTTCAGAAATATCAGCAATCATCCTGTATTATTCACATAACACCACTCAATAGAATACACTCATGAAATTAACTTTCCATTCACTTCTGTTGTTCCATCCAATCATATATACTGTATATATATTATATATTTGATTGATGCAAACTTTTGGAGGTGAACTTCTCGTTTTACGGTAACTCGCCAGGCTGCGATGTCTGTATATCATGTTCTTACACAGGTAAGGCTCCTTTAGATGAACATATAGTACATACATGTGGTGTCCATGTAAAAATCAGATTGCAAACATACCAATGTGACTCAATAGGGCTGTTGAGATGACGCTTTTCGCACATGCATTATTCCCTTCCATATGTCGCAGGAGACTCGCCCATTCAAGGGAATGCGTAAAAAATGTGGAAGTATGCATTGCCATTATTTACATAGAAAACTGTATTTGATCACATACATTTTAGAATGTGGATTTATAATAATGGATGACACATACACTGTGTGCAGAATTATTAGGCAAATGAGTATTTTGATCACATGATAATTTATATACATGTTGTCCTACTCCAAGCTGTATAGGCTGAGAGCCAACTATCAATTAAGTAAATCAGGTGATGTGCATCTCTGTAATGAGGAGGGGTGCGGTGTAATGACATCAACACCCTAAATAAGGGGTGCATACTTATTTGGCAACTTCCTTTCCTTTGGCAAAATGGGTCAGAAGAGAGATTTGACAGGCTCTGAAAAGTCCAAAATTGTGAGATGTCTTGCAGAGGGATGCAGCAGTCTTGAAATTGCCAAACGTTTGATGAAGCGTTATCACCGAATAATCAAGCATTTCATGGCAAATAACCAACAGGGTCGCAAGATTGGGCAAAAAAGGCGCAAAATAACTGCCCATGAATTGAGGAAAATCAAGCGTGAAGCTCCCAAAATGCCAATTGCCACCAATTTGGCCATATTTCAGAGCTGCAACGTTACTGGAGTATCACAAAGCACAAGGTGTGCCATACTCAGGGACATGGCCAAGGTAAAGAAGGCAGAAAAACAACCACCATTGAACAAGAAACATAAGATCAAACGTCTAGATTGGGCCAAGAAATATCTTAAGACTGATTTTTCAAAGGTTTTATGGACTGATAAAATGAGAGTGACTCTTGATAAGCCAGATGGATGGGCCAGAGGCAGGATCAGTAAAGGGCAGAGAGCTCAACTCAGACACCAGAAAGATGGAGGTGGGGTACTGGTATGGGCTTGTATCATCAAAGATGAACTTGTGGGACCTTTTCAGCTTAAGGATGGAGTGAAGCTCAACTCCGAGACCTACTGCCAGTTTGTGGAAGACAACTTCTTGAAGCAGTGGTACAGGAAGAAGTAGGTATCGTTCAAGAAAAACATGATTTTCATGAAGGACAATGCTCCATTACATGCATCCCACTACTCCACAGTGTGGCTGGACAGTAAAGGTCTAAAAGATGAAAAAATAATGACATGGCCCCCTTGTTCACCTGATCTGAACCCATAGAGAACCTGTGGTTCCTCATAAAATGTGAGATCTACAGGGAGGGAAAACAGTACACCTCTCGGAACAGTGTCTGGGAGGCTGTGGTGGCTGCTGCACGCAATGTTGATTGTAAACGGATCAAGCAACTGACAGAAGCTATGGATGGTAGGCTGTTGAGTGTTATCATAAAGAAAGGTGGCTATATTGGTCACTCATTTTTTTGGGTTTTGTTTTTGCATGTCAGAAATGTTTATTTCTAAATTTTGTGCAGTTCTATTGGTTTACCTGGTGAAAATAAACAAGTAGGATGGGAATATATTTGGTTTTTATTAAGTTGCCTAATAATTCTGCACAGTAATAGTTACCTGCACAGATATCCTCCTAAGATAGCCAATTCTAAAAAAAACCCACTCCAACTTCTAAAAATATTAAGCTTTGATATTTATGAGTCTTTTGGATTGATTGAGAACATAGTTGTTGATCAATAATAAAAAAAAATCCTCTAAAATACAACTTGCCTAATAATTCTGCACGCGGTGTAGATGTCACATGGACATAAAAACCGGACACACAGACTGGAGTCAGATACTCCTGATTAATGAGGAGGTACATGCTTTTTCATGAATCTGTAGCATCTGGCAATGTCACTGCCAAAAGTCTTAGGCGAGCTTTACATGTTGCGACATCTGTAATGATATATCGTCGGGGTCATGTCATTAGTGACGCACATCCGGCGCCATTACCGACATTGCAGCGTGTAAACCCTAGGAGTGATGATCACCGATCGCAAAAACATCAAAAATCGTTGAGCGGTGACATGTCGCTCCTTTTCATAATATCGTTACTGCTGCCGATACAATGTTGTTTGTCGTTCCTGCAGTACCACACATCACTGTGTGTGACACCGCAGGAACGACAAACATCTCCTTACCTGCCTCCACCGACAATGCGGAAGGAAGGAGGTGGGCGGGATGTTATGTCCCGCTCATCTCCGTCCCTCCGCTTCTATTGGCCGGCCGCTTAGTGACGTTGCGGTGACGTCGCTGTGACGCCGAACGCACCTCCCCCTTGATCGAGATATTGTTCGGCGGTCACAGCGACATCGCCGACCAGGTATGTGCATGTGATGCTGCCGTAGCGATAATATTTGCTACGACAGCAATCACCACATATCGCACGAACGACGGGGGCGGGTGCTATCGCGCTCGACATCACTAGCAATTGCTAGTGATGTCGCAGCGTGTAAAGCCCGCCTTACTGATGGACAGACAGATTCCCACAGTTGGGCAGTGGGAAACTGTCTGTAAATCTGCAAGATGATGGCAGTAATGCTCAACTGACAGAGCAGAGTGGAAGAGAAGGAGCTGCTCTGTCAATGTGATGTCAAAGGCAGCAGGAGATTCGTCGTTACGAGACATATGTTACATCACACAGAAGAGCTGACATCCTCTATATATACTATATCACATAGGAGAGACAACAGATCCCTTATCTACTACTCCACACAGGGGAGACAACAGATCTTCTATATACTGCACCACAGAGAAGAGATGACAGATCGTCTGTATTTTACATTTCACAAGAAAGATGACAGATCCTCTATATAACACACCACATATGAGAACTGACAAAATTCACTATATACTACACCACACAGGAGAGATGACAGATCTTCTATAAACTACACCACACAGGAGAGATGACAGATCCTCTAAATACTACAAAACAGAGGAGATCTGACAGATATCCCTATATGCTAAGCCACACAGGAGAGATACCAGATTCTTTATATACTACACCACACAGGAGAGCGGACAGATCCTCTATATAATACACCACACAGGAGAGCTGACAGATCCTCTATATAATACACCACACAGGAGAGCTGACAGATCCTCTATATAATACACCACACAGGAGAGCTGACAGATCCTCTATATAATACACCACACAGGAGAGCGGACAGATCCTCTATATAATACACCACACAGGAGAGCGGACAGATCCTCTATATAATACACCACACAGGAGAGCTGACAGATCCTCTATATAATACACCACACAGGAGAGCGGACAGATCCTCTATATAATACACCACACAGGAGAGCGGACAGATCCTCTATATAATACACCACACAGGAGAGCTGACAGATCCTCTATATAATACACCACACAGGAGAGCTGACAGATCCTCTATATAATACACCACACAGGAGAGCTGATAGATCCTCTATATCATCATAGTATCATAGTATCATAGTTTTTAAGGTTGAAGGGAGACTCTAAGGGGCACTTTGCACACTGCAACATCGCAGGTGCGATGTCGGTGGGGTCAAATTGAAAATGACGCACTTCCGGCATCGCATGCGACATCGCAGTGTGTAAAGGCTGGATGATACGATTAACGAGCGCAAAAGCGTCGTAATCGTATCATCGGTGCAGCGTCGGCGTAATCCATGATTACGCTGACGCGACGGTCCGATGTTGTTCCTCGCTCCTGCGGCAGCACACATCGCTGTGTGTGAAGTCGCAGGAGCGAGGAACGTCTCCTACCGGCCTCACTGCGGCTTCCGTAGGATATGCGGAAGGAAGGAGGTGGGCAGGATGTTTACATCCTGCTCATCTCCGCCCCTCCGCTCTGATTGGCCGCCTGCCGTGTGACGTCGCAGTGACGCCGCACGACCCGCCCCCTTAACAAGGAGGCGGGTCGCCGGCCACAGGGACGTCGCACGGCAGGTGAGTGTGTGTGTGAAGCTGGCGTAGCGATAACTTTCGCTACGCCAGCTATCACCACATATCGCTGCTGCGACGGGGGCGGGCACTATCGCACTCGACATCGCAGCATCGGCCTGCGATGTCGTAGTGTGCAAAGCCCGCCTAAGTCCATCTAGTTCAACCCGTAGCCTAACATGTTGATCCAGAGGAAGGCAAAAAAACCCCAATGTGGCAAACAAGTTCCAATGGGGAAAAAATTTCCTTCCTGACTCCACATCCGGCAATCAGACTAGTTCCCTGGATCAATACCCTGTCATATAATCTAATATACATAACTGGTAATATTAAATTTTTCAAGAAAGGCATCCAGGCTCTGCTTAAATGTTAGTAGTGAATCACTCATTACAACATCATGCGGCAGAGAGTTCCATAGTCTCACTGCTCGTACAGTAAAGAATCCTCGTCTGTGATTATGATTAAATCTTCTTTCCTCCAGACGTATCGGATGCCCCCGTGTTCCAGTCGCAGGCCTAGGTGTAAAAAGATCTTTGGAAAGGTCTCTGTACTGTCCCCTCATATATTTATACATTGTGATTAGATCCCCTCTAAGCCGTCGTTTTTCCAGACTAAATAACCCCAAGTTTAATAACCTGTCTTGGTATTGCAGCCCACCCATTCCTCTAATAATCTTGGTCGCTCTTCTCTGCACCCTCTCCAGTTCAGCTATGTCCTTCTTATATATCGGTGACCAGAATTGTACACAGTATTCTAAGTGCGGTCGCACTAGTGACTTGTACAGAGGTAGAACTATATTTTTTTCATGAACACTTATACCTCTTTTAATACATCCCATTATTTTATTAGCCCTGGCAGCAGCTGCCTGACACTGTCCACTAAAGTGAAGTTTACCATCCACCCATACACCCAAGTCTTTTTCTGTGTCTGTTTTACCCAGTGTTCTACAATTAAGTACATAATCATACATTTTATTTCCTCTACCCAAGTGCATGACCTTACATTTATCTACATTAAACTTCAATTGCCACTTCTCAGCCCAATTCTCCAATTTACATAAATCTCCCTGTAATATAAAATTATCCTCCTCTGTATTGATTACCCTGCAGAGTTTAGTATCATCTGCAAATATTGAAATTCTACTCCGCATGCCCCCAACAAGGTCATTAATAAATATGTTGAAAAGAAGCGGGCCCAATACTGACCCCTGTGGTACCCCACTATGAACTGAGACCCAGTCCGAGTACGTACCATTAATAACCACCCTTTGTTTCCTATCACTGAGCCAGTTTTTAACCCAGTTACACATATTTTCCCCCATCCCCATTATTCTTATTTTATGTACCAACCTTTTGTGTGGCACCGTATCAAAAGCTTTTGAAAAGTCCATATACACAACATCCACTGCATTTCCCTGGTCCAGGCTTGAACTTACCTCTTCATAGAAGCTGATCAAATTAGTTTGACAGGATCGATCCCTCATAAACCCATGTTGATACTCTGTCATAAGGTTATTTTTCTTGAGATACTCCAGTATAGCATCTCTCAAGAAACCCTCAAGGATTTTACCAACCGTAGAGGTTAAACTTACCGGCCTATAATTTCCCGGCTCAGTTTTTGTTCCCTTTTTGAATATTGGCACCACATTTGCTATGCGCCAGTCCTGCGGTACCGACCCTGTTATTAAGGAATCTGAGAAGATTAAAAATAATGGTCTATCTATCACAGAACTCAATTCCTGTAGTACTCTGGGGTGTATGCCATCCGGGCCCGGAGATTTGTCAACCTTAGTGATTTCGAGGTGGCGGCGTACTTCCTGCTGGGTTAAGTAGGTAATATTCAAGGGTGAATTTATGGTATCACTGGTCATGTCATCTGCCATGGCATTTTCTTGTATAAAAACCGTAGAAAAAAAGTCATTCAGCAGGTTGGCTTTACCCTTATCCCCTTAAACCATTTCACCAAGACTATTTTTAAGGGGGCCAACACTATCGCTTTTCAGTTTTTTACTGTTTATGTAGTTAAAGAATATTTTAGGATTATTTTTACTTTCTCTCGCAATGAGTCTCTCTGTCTCAAACTTAGCTAACTTAATTTGCTTTTTACATATTTTATTTAATTTTCTATAATTATATAATGCCTCATCACTACCTACCCTCTTTAATTCTTTTAAGGCTTTCTGTTTTTCTTTTATTGCTTCCCTTACAGCTCTATTTAGCCATAGGGGTTTCCTCCTATTTCTAGCATGTTTGTTCCCATAGGGTATATTTTCTGCACAAGCCCTATTCAGGATGCTCATAAAAGTCTCCCATTTGCTTTGTGTACTTTTATTACTTAGTACATCATCCCAGTTTATTGCACTAAGATCATCTCTCAACCGTTTAAAATTTGCTTTCCTGAAGTTTATATAATACACCACACAGGAGAGCTGACAGATCCTCTATATAATACACCACACAGGAGAGCTGACAGATCCTCTGTATACTACACCACAAAGGGGAGCTGACAGATCCTCTGTGTCCCGGTCGGAGGGGTGGGAACGCCACTCGCCTGGGAATCGCTGGCGCTCGGGTCCAGTGCTTCTGCTCTGGATCGCGGGCTGCCCGTCCATCACCGGTTTTATTTTTTGAAAAATATAAAAACAAACAAACGGTATGAATATTTTAAATCTTCCCTTATGTGAGGCATGTCACTTTAAACGTTACAAACGATAATAAAAAACATTTTTAATATCAACAGACGGGTCACAGTTCTTCCGCTTTCCCACCCAAACAATCTAGACCTTGATGCTGCCCCTAAGAAGCGGGCAGCACCCCTTTTCCCCAGTCTGGAAAACAAAGCTGGTTCAGGTTACCCAAGCGGGAACGGGTACGGTGTCTCGCACCCGGTTGTCATTCAGGGGGCCCCACATCCAGGGGGACCCCTGACCCCGGAGGATGGTCACCGGTCCTGGTGGTGACTGGACCCCAGCCTGCTCTGCTGCGGGTCCTTCCTCCAACCCGCCTCTCCGGAGGCGGTTAACAGGGGCTCCAGCCCGGAATTATTTACAAGCCCACAAGTTCGTGGGTGGCCTGCAAGTTCTCAGCCATGTTCATGAGCAGTTTCTCATGTGGGAGGGCTTTTAGGGGATAAAGTGGCAAAAGGGGACAACACCAGTCCCAATGGGGACAGGCTCTTCATAGCCAATGGGCAACCACACTGTAGGTTCCAACGGGGGACAACAGTTCTGTTGCAACGGGGGACCGCTGCCTTATTCATCCTCGTACTCCTCGGCTGGCTCTTGGCGAAGAATCACATCCTCCAACCCCTCCAGCACTCGGCAGGCGCAGCGGGAGAGGGCCACCCGACACCCGTTGTTCCCGCTCCGTGGGATATAGGTGGCCTCCATATCATACAGGCCGAAGACTCCCCCCTCCTCTGAGACAGGCTCCGTGTCAGCCCCTGAGCCGCTATCATCTGACTCCAGGTGGCTGATGGTGGGGTCCTGCAGATCGGCCATGGTTTCCAACTGAGCCCAGACCAGCGGCTCCTCGGCGGCAGGTGGGTCATTGTCAGATGTAGCACGGGAGGCCCACCATCAGCACTGCTAAACCAATCGCTCCTGCGGCCTGCATGGGGACTTCAGCGCTTTGACAGCTGGCGATCGCTCTGGCATGGCAACATCACGGACTCCGCTTCCAACATTGGGGGTAGCGGGCTGAGTGGGGAGGCAGGGGCGGCCGATATGGGTGATGGGAGAGGCCATATAGGGGCCGGGGGTAGGCCGGGTCCCTCAGCCGCAGAGGCCGGTCCCTCGGGGACATAGTGACATGGGTCACCTACCAGCTCCTCTAAGACGGTCTCCACTCCATGCGCCCGTGCAACTGCAGCCAGCTCCTCCACTTCAGCGGTCCATTGGTCTAGCAGGACTCGCACTTGGGCTGGGTGCGGCAGCACAGTAGCATCATCTGGGTCTTCAACCATGCCGCTGTTCCGGGCGCGGGTTCCGGGGACCCAGGCCTTCCAGATGGGGCAGACATGTTGCTTGCTCGGCTTCCAGGAACTATACGGGTGGCAGAGTCCTGACGTCCCTGCCCTTTAGCCCTTCGGTTACATCAGGCAGGCCTTCACCCGCCCCCCCTTGGTTCTCTCCGACACCTTCTTTTTCTGGGAGCGGGGCTTCACTTTCGCGCCTTCCCTGCTCAGGGAAGACGACTCGAGCGGGAACTTTCGCGCCCAAGATGGCGGAATTTCAAATTTTTTGTCCTTTTGTCTGGACACTGCCGGTGGGGGACTGCAAAGCGCACTTCTACTGGTAAGTAGCTGGTAGGATCCTGTTTGTGACGCCAAGTTGTCGCGGGCGGAGGGGTGGGAACGCCGCTCGCCTGGGAATCGCTGGTGCTCGGGTCCGGTGCTTCTGTTCCTCGGTGGCTCGAGCACGGGGCCTGACCCGTTGCTCGAGCAGCGCCTCCTCGCCCACAAGTGAAAAGGGGAGGTTTGTGGTGGGATGTCGGTTGTGACGCCACCCACGGGTTGTGGTGACGGTGGGCACCATTGCTGCTGGTGACGGGAGATCCCAGGAGTGATGGCGGAGAGCTGCTAAGATGTTGACCCCTCCGTGGGTAAGGGCTGTTGGTCCCGAGGCCCGGTTGGGGATGGAGGGAGGAGGTATAGGTGCAGGTGCAGGAGTGGGGAGGCAGCGTGGACACGGGTGCAACGTTGCGGTGGCACTGTTGTACTCACTCAGACACATTAGGACAGAGTCTCTGGTAAACCAAACAACTGGATGGATGGGGCCCACAGTCGGCTGTGGTGTTCTCATTCTCCCCGGACGGGTTGATGGTGGCTGTCGTTTCCTTGCACCTGTGTATGTGTTTTTGACTCCTATGGCTTCCCACAGGTAGTCCGCTCCCCGGTGTGTACGTGTCGGGAGAACCCGGTTGCCCACAGGCGCTGGCCCTTGGATCTCTGGCCCTTGGCGGTGGCTCTTATCCGGACGGGTTGGGCTTTTGCCTTCTGACGGGACTTGGTTGGGAATGAACCCCTGAGATCCAGAACGCAATCAGAGAATTTGACCTTTACGGCGGCTCCGAGCCTAGTCGGGGTCTGAGTACCCTGCCTTGGTTCTTGGCTTCAATCTGCTCCCCGGTTCGGTATCAGCGGGCCACCGCCCGACCCCGATCCTACGGTTCCGCTGACCTCCACCAACTCCTGCAGATGGCCACCACCGTCTGCCGACCTTGCTGATTGTGCCTGGGCTCCAACCCAAACACACACAGTTTTTACTCCTCTCACTTCCACTCTCTACTCAACTCCTGAACTCAGCTCAACTGACTACTTTTCCCGCCTCCAGGCCTGTGAACTCCTCGGTGGGTGGGGCCAACCGCCTGGTTCCGCCCCACCTGGTGTGGACATCAGACCCTGGAGGGAGGCAACAAGGATTTTGTTTGACTGGTGACACCTAACCAGGGGAGGGTGTGTGTGTGGTGTTACTGTACTGTGACCCCTGGGGGTCCAGGGCATCACATCTGTATACTACACCACACAGGGGAGCTGACAGATCACCAATATACTACACCACACAGGAGTCTTGACAGATCATATATATACTGCACCATTCAGGAGAGCTGACAGATCCTCTATATACTGCATCACATAGGAGACACAGAAGAAATGA
Organism: Anomaloglossus baeobatrachus; assembly: GCF_048569485.1. Taxonomy (NCBI): domain Eukaryota; kingdom Metazoa; phylum Chordata; class Amphibia; order Anura; family Aromobatidae; genus Anomaloglossus; species Anomaloglossus baeobatrachus. Next base: position 97,736,888 of record NC_134358.1, read on the forward strand.
CATATCCTCTATATACATTAGCGATGACAGATCCTCTATATACTAAACCACACAGGGGAGCTGAGATATCCTTTATATAATACACAACACAGGACAAATCTGCTATATGCTACACCACACAGGAGATCTGACAGATCCTGTATACACTACACTACACAAGAGAGTTGACAGCTTCTTATATACTACACAACACAAGAGGATTTCTGGATGAAATTTGGATGATTTTTCATACACTTGTCTGCCTCTGGCCTTAGGGGTACTTTGCACACTACGACATCGCAGGTGCGATGTCGGTGGGGTCAAATTGAAAGTGACGCATATCCGGCATCGCAGGCGACATAGTAGTGTGTAAAGCCTAGATGATATGATTAACGAGCGCAAAAGCGTCGTAATCGTATCATCGGTGTAGCGTCAGCGTAATCCATAATTATGCTGACGCGATGGTCCGATGTTGTTCCTCGTTCCTGCGGCAGCACAGATCGCAGTGTGTGAAGCCGCAGAAGCGAGGAACATCTCCTACCGGCGTCACCGCGGCTCCCGTAGGATATGCGGAAGGAAGGAGGTGGGCGGGATGTTTACATCTCGCTCATCTCCGCGCCTCCGCTCCTATTGTCCGCCTGCCGTGTGACGTCGCAGTGACGCCGTATGACCCACCCCCTTAATAAGGAGGCGGGTCGCCGGCCAGAGCGACGTCCCAGGACAGGTGAGTCCATGTGAAGCTGCCGTAGCGATAATGTTCACTACGGCAGCTATCACAAGGATATCGCAGCTGCGACGGGGGCGGGGACTATCGCGCTCGGCATCGCAGCATCGGCTTGCGATGTCGCAATGTGCAAAGCCCGCCTTAGGGTTTGTCTGATGGAGATTTTTTGTAGCATTTCTGCACCTGTCTTTTGTGGGAGGGGAGTTGGGGGAAATCTTCTACATTTTTAAATGAGTTTTTTTTCCATGCTTTTTTCTTGCATCCTTTTAAGCTTTGGCTTTTATCTCCTTTTGGTATGTCATGTTTTAAATAAAACTACTTTTGTATTGGATACTTCCTGTTACTTAAGCGGGCTTTACATGCTACGATATATTATATGTCGTCGGGGTCACATCGTTAGTGACGCACATCCGGCATCGTTTGACATATCGTGTGACAGCTACGAGCGACTGTGAATGAGCAAAACTACTCACCTTATCGTTGCTCGTTGACACGTCGCTCATTTTCTAAAAATCGAACGTCCGGTTGTTCATTGTTCCCGAGGCAGCACACATCGCTCCATGTGACACCCCGGGAACGATGAACACAGCTTACCTGCGTCCCTCCGGCAATGCGGAAGGAAGGAGGTGGGCGGGATGTTTACGTCCCGCTCATCTCCGCTCCTCCGCTTCTATTGGCCGGCTGCTGTGTGACGTCTCTGTGACGCCGAACGTCCCTCCCCATCCAGGAAGAGGATGTTCGCCGCTCACAGCAAGGTCGTTTGGAAGGTAAGTACGTGTGACGGGGATTACCGAGTTTGTGCGCCACGAGCAACAAACTGCCCGTGCCGCGCAAATGATGTGGACAGGTGTGATCGCAAATGTGATTGCACGAGAAATTGCAGCATGTAATACAGGCTTAAGTTTTGATAAAATCTTAGAGCGTTTCGGCATAATCATTTATTACCTGTGGATTTTCTTCATCTCAATCAAGTCTTCAGGGGTAAAAGCACAAAAAAGGCATAATTACCACAGGAGAAATTTACATGTTGCAAACTTCAACCAAGATAATAAATTCAATGCACTGATAGATTGTGATGCAAAAAAAATATTTAAAATTATTGAGGCGACTGTGAAGTCATTCGACGTTTCGACCCCACCTGTGTCTAAAGGGGGCTTTACACGCTACAACATCGCTAATGCGAACTCGTTGGGGTCACGGAATTGGTGACGCAAAACCGGCCACATTAGCGATGCCGGTGCGTGTGACACCGATGAGCGATTTTGCATCGTTGCAAAAACGTGCAAAATCGCTCATCAGTGACATGGGGGTCCATTCTCAAATATCATTACTGCAGCAGTAACGAGGTTGTTCCTCGTTCCTGCGGCAGCACACATCGCTCCGTGTGACACCGCAGGAACGAGGAAGCTCTCCTTACCTGCCTCCCGGCCGCTATGCAGAAGGAAGGAGGTGGGCGGGATGTTACATCCCGCTCAGCTCCGCCCCTCCGCTGCTATTAGGCGGCCGCTCAGTGACGTCGCTGTGATGCCGCACGGACCGCCCCCTTAGAAAGGAAGCGGTTCGCCGGTCACAGCGACGTCGCTAGGAAGCTAAGTCCATGTGACGGGTCTAGGCGATGTTGTGCGGCACAGGCAGCGATTTGCCCGTGTCGCGCAACAGATGGGGGCGGGTATCCACACTAGCGATATCGGGACCGATTTCGCAGTGTGTAAAGCCGGTTTAGTCAAGAGTCGCTTATATCCTGTGATAGGATACACAATATTATCAGCCACATCACTGCTGTGCTGGCTAAACCCAGGACCTTTATCATGAAGGTATTCACTACCTTCGCTATAATTCACTCAAATTTCCATATCCCAGACACCCATCTTTAAGCGACTCTTGACTAAGGGGGGCTTTACATGTTGCGACATCGCTTCCGAAATATCGCCTGGGTCACGTCGTTAGTGACGCACATCCGGCACCGGTAACGACATCGCAACGTGTAAATCCTAGATGCGCCGATAAACAATCGCAAAAGCATCGAAAATCGGTGATCTGTGTTGCGTCGTTCATTTTAATAATGTCAGGTCAACCGCAGGTACGATGTTGTTTGTCGATCCTGCGGCAGCACACATCGCTGTGTGTAAACCTGCAGGAGTGACAAACATCTCCTTACCTGCGTCCCGATGGCAATGCGGAAGGTAGAAGGTGGGCGGGATGTTGTGTCCCGCTCATCTCCGCCCCTCCGCTTCTATTGGCCGGCTGATTAGTGACGTCGTGGTGACTAGAGTTGAGCGCGGTTCGAGGTTCGAGGTTCTCCAGTTCTAGGCTCGAGTGATTTTGGGACATGTTCTAGATCGAACTAGAACTCGAACTTTTTGCAAAAGCTCGATAGTTCTAGAAACGTTCGAGAACGGTTCTAGCAGCAAAAAAACAGCTAATTCCTAGCTGGCTTTCCGCTGTAATAGTGTAAGTCACTCTGTGAATCACACTATTATGACATTTCAGTGTATAGTGTGCGTGAACAGCGCCTTCAGATCACTGCTGTTTCTATAATGGCGATCGCCATTTTTTTTTTTTTTTTCTTGTCTTCCTTCCCTAAGCGCGCGCGTCTTGTGGGGCGGGCCAGCATGTCAGCCAATCACAGACACACACACAGCTAAGTGGACTTTGAGCCAGAGAAGCAACGGCATGTGTGATAGGATCTGCATGTCACATGTCCCTGCATTATAAAACCGGACATTTTCCTCCAGGACGCCATTATCTCTTCTGCGTCTTTGGTGTCAGACATCACTGTCGCAGCTCCGTCCTCCTGAGTCCTATCGCCGATACTGCTGTATGCGCTCCATACACAGCGTTAGACAGCTTAGGGAGAGCACTTTCTATCAGTCCTTTTAAGGGCTCAAACCGGCAGGGTCAAAGCCATAGGTGACAGGTCCTGAAAACAGAGACAGCGTCTGTGTAGCAAAGGTCAGGGATTTTGTCGCTGCATTTCACCATTAGGAGGGAATAGAAAGGCAGGCTTCCATTCCTCTACCCAGACCCCACAATCCTGGCACTGTACCCTCCTGTCCTCTGCACACTCCAACTCATTATAACTAAGCCATTATACTAGCAAACACTCAGTGTACCTAGTGGCATCCTAAACGTGGCTATTGGACTTTGCTATAGTCCCACTAGTGCAAAGACATTTGCAGAGCACGTCTGCCTGCATTGCACACTCCAACTCTTTTTAACTAAGCCATTATACTAGCAAACAGTCAGTGTACCTAGTGGCATCCTAAACGTGGCTATTGTACTTTTGTCTAGTCACACTATTGCAAAGATATTTGCATCACGTCTGCCTGCATTGCACACTCAAACTCTTTTTAACTAAGCCATTATGCTAGCAAACAGTCAGTGTACCTAGTGGCATCCTAAACGTGGCTATTGGACTTTTGTGTAGTCACAGTAGTGCAAAGATATTTGCAGCACGTCTGCCTGCATTGCACACTCAAACTCTTTTTAACTAAGCCATTATACTAGCAGTCAGTGTACCTAGTGGCATCCTAAACGTGGCTATTGTACTTTTGTCTATTCACACTATTGTAAAGATATTTGCAGCACGTCTGCCTGCATTGCACACTCAAACTCTTTTTAACTAAGCCATTATACTAGCAGTCAGTGTACCTAGTGGCATCCTAAACGTGGCTATTGTACTTTTGTCTATTCACACTATTGTAAAGATATTTGCAGCACGTCTGCCTGCATTGCACACTCAAACTCTTTTTAACTAAGCCATTATGCTAGCAAACAGTCAGTGTACCTAGTGGCATCCTAAACGTGGCTATTGTACTTTTGTCTATTCACACTATTGTAAAGATATTTGCAGCACGTCTGCCTGCATTGCACACTCAAACTCTTTTTAACTAAGCCATTATACTAGCAAACAGTCAGTGTACCTAGTGGCATCCTAAACGTGGTTATTGGACTTTTGTCTAGTCACACTAGTGCAAATCTATGTGCAGCACCTCTGCATGACACCCTCCTGCTCTGTTTTTAATAAGCTATAATGATAGCAAAAAATACTGCCATTTAGTGGCATCATAGAACTGGCTGTTGTATTCCATTAGTGCCCCACTGGTGACAAGCTATTTCTAGCACCTCTACATCACACCCTCATGCACATTTTGCTACGCTAATGTTATAGCAAACTCATGGAATTCATTGCTGCATTTCATAATTCGGAGGGATAGAAAGTCAGGCTTCCTTTAGCTTTTCCTTCTGTTCATAGACAGCATCTCCAAGAGCAATTTCCCCTCCACGTCTAAGTTTGGAGAGGCAGCTAGTGCGCATGCGTGTGCCGATTTACCCCAGCTGCAGCCTAATTACAGTGTTTCGCCTAGTGAGTATGCTCAGCCTGACTGTGTTATTCCTGACGCTAAGTCTTCATTTCGGGATACAGCGCATGCTCCCACACTAAGTGTGAAAAGCCTCTTTGCACAGGTGCTTGCATTCCGTGCCGGGTCTAAGTCCTGTTTTGTGCCTAGACACCATGCTAAAGCTGATAGTCTTTTTTCAGAGACTGTATTTCATGCTACTGAGCATACTCAGGCACTTACTGCATCAGAAACTAGGTCCGGTAATGAACTCTTTGGCCCTGGCCCTGATGTGGGGGTCCCATATAGACCACAGGGCATCAGGTGTCCTCCCAAATGGCTTGCAGAGGCCCACCCCTATGACTTTTCACCGCATTATTGATGGTCAGACGATGACTGGTGAGGTGTTTGGGTCATGGCAGCCATGAGGTCATCATTGAAGTTGCGGTTCCAAATAGGACGCTAGTTATGCCACTGATGACGTGTCACTCTACTTTTGTCTCCAGGAGGTGCATTGTGGTTCACCCTGGTTTGGGGCGGACACAGGTTATAAAAGGGGCTGGAGCCAACAAGGAGGTGCGCAGTCTTCTATTATGCTCCGAAAGAGCACACCTCCATGTGTTGAACCCATTGCGGCTTTAGGCCAGAGGTAGGCAGGGATAGGGTGTCGATGCAGGCCACCACCACAGTTGGTGACGCAGAACGGTTAAGACCAGCTCCTGTCCTACCAGTCCTGCTTGTGCAGCCCAGTGGCATTAACAGGCCTGCTGCTGCTGATGCGCCTGCTGTCCACAGGTGTGCCCCTACGCACACGGTCAGCGTACTCAATGGCCCCTGTGTTGTTAACAGGGAGTTCCTGGGCTGGGTGGGCATGTGGACCCAGTGACGCTAACAGGTCTCACAGTCTCCAGATCCGAATGGCGTCTAACTCGGTTCAGGCTACTATTAGTTTCATAGCCACACAGCTCTGTATCCTCCACCAAACCTTCCAGTTGCCAACCTCTCCTTTTCCAACTGGGAGCAAAGTGGACACTGACTGCTGATGGGGATATATACCTTTCTCTTTCTTTTCTTATTAATTTTCGTTATATAGCGGTAACATAGTATATACCACTTTATCCAAATCTGCCAGTCCCACTATAACAGATGGTGTTTCTTCAGCAAATGTTACTGTTGCTTAACCACCAAATCCACGGACCAAAACTTTTTTCCCCTTTCCAACACACCTGTTCCCCTTTCCACCAGCATCTGTCCTTTTTCAACTCATTTTGGTATATGACCAAAAGTGCAACTCTGCAGGGACACCGTACTCAATGCCATCTCAGCACAGCAGCCAGCCCTCGGTCCCTCAGATGTGGACAAGTAAAAGACCATTTCCTCCTATCCATGACAAAGCGTTGAGATTCACTCTGTGCAGCACTGGTGTTTAGTGGAAAAGCAGATCTAAGATTGCGTACCACATTCTGCAGATACTCCTGTATACGTGCGTCCATTTCTATGGCAGGAATTATTTCGCCACATTTTGTCTTGTACCGGGGATGTAACAGTGTGGCAACCCAGTATTCTGGATTACTTTGAATTCGTACAATCCGAGGGTCATGTTGTAGGTAGTGCAGCAAGAAGCCGCTCATGTGTCTTGTGCATCCAGGAGGACCAAGTCCTTGGTGTGTTGGTGGCAGAGAGGTGAGAATCGTGCCTCCTTCCTCTGCCCTCTCCCCACAACCTCACACAACCGAAATGTGAGCAAGCTCTCACTCATCTGCTGAGTCTTCCATGCCCATCGCCAGTTCGTCCTCCATTTCTTCATGGGCTCCTGCACCTTCCTCAACACTTTTTGCTGATACTATGCGCCCTTGTTAATACCTCTCCCTCACCATGACTGCCGCATAGGTGCCGCTGACCATCTGGACCTCGTAGATCTTGTTATCCCTTCCGCATATGACTGTAAGGGGTGGGCAGACCCCTTACAAGGAAGCACAGGTTTTCTCTGAAGTGGTTAATGCTGTCCCCATAGAAACTGTAGAGGAGGGAGAAGGAGCCGGCAGCTTAGGGGAAAAGGAAGTGTGTGCTGAAGGCAGTTGTGTCCAGGACGGGAGAGAAGAAACAGCCAGGGGCAGAGTGTGGAGCTGAGTGGGCAGGCTTTCCCTCAGCTAAAGGAAGCGCCACAGCACTGTGTTTTGTTACTGCCACGTGTGGAGAATTGCGAAGAATAAAACATGTTTGTTGTTTGCATTGACCCACGCCTGAAGAGTATTTGTGTGCCGGATGACATCTGCACCACCACACTCTGCCCCACCAAGACATCTCCCGTCCCGATAGTGACGGCGGAGCCAGGGGTAAGCCTGACAGAAGGGGCCATGACTACAAGCCCAGAGGCGCCCCTGGCACCCCGTTACATGTGGCGTAGTCGGCAGGATACGGATCATATGCAAGGGGACCTGCTCCAAGAAAAAGGAGACCAAGTGGTGCCTAGGGCCCTGGATCCGGATTATTGGAAAAGAGTTCCGATCCCATGGTGGGAAGAAGAAACAGTGCCTAAGGCGTTGGACCGGGCACAAGATGGCGGCAAGATGGCCGTCGTCTTTGAGAACACAGAACGCGCGCGAAGAATTGGCGCCAAAAGAAGAGCCTGGGGCTGGCCGGTGCCAAAAAAGAAGTTCGGAGTACTCCGCCCAAAGAGGGGAGGTGCCGGTCCCAGGGCACGAAGGAAGATATGTGAAGTGGGTGGTGTTCCAGAGAAAAAGAAGCACCGCCGCGTAGGGGTCGACCTGATGTGTGAGACTGGGGGTGGAGTATACCCAAGAGCGGGAAAAGTAAGCCCGCCTCCACTTCCTCCAGCATCTCCACTGACCCCGACGCCATTACTAGAAACGCTGACTCCGAGCAAGATGGAGACTCCAGGAAGACAGCAAGCTGCGGTAGCCGCATTAGTAGCGACTAGCCTGGGCAGAGGACGCCCGAAGCAGACTGCGGCTGCGGAAGGACCCACCCTTAACCTACCGGCTGTGCCAGGAGGACCGGAGCGGCCCACTACACAAGAGGCCACACAGTGGCAACAGGAAATCGAGTGGGAGGAATGCCAATACCGGCGGCGGTCGCAGCAAAGACCGGTGCTAGCTGAACTCTCCCACCCGAGACGTTGGAGCAACCCGCCAACTACGAGCCCTTCCGGAGGCTGCGCCGGTTGTCCGGACAGTCCCTGTCGGAGTACGTGCAGGCCCAACGAGCCGAATGGCAACGTGCATATCATCTGGAGTGACTTTTCAAGACCGGAAGATGGCGGGCCTGTTTTTGTTCAACACCGGCGTTGTTTTGAGCCGGAAGAAGGTGTGTTGTTTGTAACCGTTCAAGTTGCTGAGCCCGGAAGAGAGCCTGATGCTGGACTGAGCCAGGGGCTCCCTCCGCGTCGTTAAGAAGATTTTTGCCGAGTTGTGTTCCTGCCAGCTAACGTCTAAGACCGGGAGTGCTGCAAAAGCCTCCGGGCAGAAACTCCACTAAGACCGGGAGTGCCTGCCGACGGCCTCCGGGCACGACTAAGACCGGGAGCTTCCAGGAGGAACTCCGGGCGCTGGACTGGTGTGCCCTTGCGGGTGCCCTCAGGTGAACATGTTCGCAGTTTCATTACAATGACTTTGTTTAGTTTTAAAATGTGATTTTAGATTTGTGCCTTGCCAGGAGGCTTAGGCTTAAAGAGGGGAGGTATGTAAGGGGTGGGCAGACCCCTTACAAGGAAGCACAGGTTTTCTCTGAAGTGGTTAATGCTGTCCCCATAGAAACTGTAGAGGAGGGAGAAGGAGCCGGCAGCTTAGGGGAAAAGGAAGTGTGTGCTGAAGGCAGTTGTGTCCAGGACGGGAGAGAAGAAACAGCCAGGGGCAGAGTGTGGAGCTGAGTGGGCAGGCCTTCCCTCAGCTAAAGGAAGCGCCACAGCACTGTGTTTTGTTACTGCCACGTGTGGAGAATTGCGAAGAATAAAGCATGTTTGTTGTTTGCATTGACCCACGCCTGAAGAGTATTTGTGTGCCGGACGACATCTGCACCACCACACTCTGCCCCACCAAGACATCTCCCGTCCCGATAGTGACGGCGGAGCCAGGGGTAAGCCTGACAGAAGGGGCCACGACTACAAGCCCAGAGGCGCCCCTGGCACCCCGTTACATGACTCCTCCTGTACTTCCTCCCCTTCCTCTTGTCCCAACACCTGACTCCGAATAATAATTACAGTGCGCTCCATCATGTAGATGACCAGAATTGTCACGCTGAGAATGACATTGCCAGTGCTAAACATCTTCGTCGACATTTGTAAACTGTGTAGCAGGGTGCATAGGTCCTTGATCTGACACCACTCCAGCAGCGTGATCTGCACCACCTCTGGATCAAGTTATCCCAGGCTATATGTCATAACGTATTGCAGCAGGGTTCGGCGGTGCTGCCACAAACGCTGCAACATGTGCAGATTCAAATTCCTGCGTGTGGGCACATCGCATTTCAGGCGTTTAACCACCAGACCTAAAGACTTCTGTAGCGACGAAAGTTGTTGAGCTGCTGTGTGCGCACGATGGAAGTGAGCACATAGCGAGCATGCCCGCTGTACAAGGCCATGTAGGCCGTGATGGTGTTTTAAAAATTGCTGGAGAATTAGGTTCAACACGTGAGCCATACAAGGCACGTGTGTCACATTGCCCTGACGATGGCCCGCAGCCAGGTTTGCATCATTGCCGCACACGGCTGTTAAGTCACCAACGGAGTACGCTCCGTCAATTTGTACTCCGGTCGCCAGGTGACAACATGTTCCTTTCATGAATAGTGCTGATGATGGGAGAGGAGTCGATGCCAGCGGCGCAGGTGGACGCAGGTTATGCTCACACACTGGGCTGCATTACCTTGACAGATGCAGAATCTCTGGCTGAATGTAGCTGGTGGGTATCTCACAGATGAAATACCATCATTCAGCTACAACCAATGGGAAGACACCACACCCTTTTTTATGCCCATCCTGTCTGCAGACCACTCTGCTTTTACCCCCAGTTCAGTTTTATGATTTTGTGTGCTTGTTACCTGACTACTTTTCCTGCTTGCTGTTTATGTACCTTGTTGGCCGATCTGCATTTCACCTCTGCTTGTTTTCTGATTAAGTCCTGGCCGTCCCATTCTGTTCCTCTTCCTCAATTAATGTTTTGACCCTGCCTGACTACTATTCTCTGGAACTGCAGCCTTCCACAGGTATTAATCACCTTGGGCCCTGTGCAATTCCTAATCCCTGTATAGGTGTTAAAGGGTTTCAGGGTTCTAGGGGTCCTGCTTGGTGAGTGGCTTCCCTCTAGCCTATCATTAACAGCCCATCTGAGTGTGTGGATCAAGGAAGGCGTTACACCGTGCTCTCTGCAGAAGGCCATGTGGGCCAGGATAGTGCTTTAAAAATTGCTGGACAACCAGGTTCAACACGTGAACCACACAAGCCATGTGTGTCACATTGTCACAGCGAAGGGCCGCACCCATGTTTGCATCATTGTCGCACCCGGCCTTCCCTGGCTGCTGGTTGAGTGGAGACAACCATTGATGAAACTCGGTATCCAGAGCTAACCGTCCACAACTTCTCAGCGGTGTGACTCACATTTCCCATACATTTCAAAGTAAAACTTTGACCGCCTGATGGCATTGAGCTCTGCTGCCAGCATAGTAAGGAGGTGTGTGGTAGTCCTTGTGCGCAGTTACAAGGAAGGGTGGCCTGACCACACAGGGTTTGCGCCAAGGTGGAGGACCCACACGAGGTTGAAGAGGCAGAAGCAGTGTATTAACTTCTACATACAGAAGAAGGATTGAAACAACTCGTGGGGACGGCAAGACTTGTACAGCAGACCCTTCTCCATCTCTCACCATAGTTTGCCAGTGCCCAGTCAGTGACATGTAATGACCCTGTCTATGCTTACTGGTCAAAGTATCTGTGTTGAAATGCACCCTGTCGCACACAGAGTTTCTCAAGGAAGTGGTGATGTTGTGTGCGACATGCTGGTGTAGCGCGGGCATGCTTTTCTTGGAGAAGCAGTGGTGTTTGGGCATCTGGTACTGGGGCACAGCGACAGACATAAGGTCTCTAAAATCCTGTGTGTCCACTAGGCGGAAAGGCAGCATTTCGGTAGCCAACAGCTTACAGAGGGATAGAGTCAACCTCTTAGCTTTGTCATGGGTCACAGGAAGTGGCCTTTTATTTGACCACATCTGAGGGACAGAGATCTGGCTGCTGTGTGTAGACGGTGTTGAGTAGGGTGTCCCTGGAAAAATGCAGGTTTGTGAGGAAAGTGCAGGCGGAGACATGATGTTGCCTTCATCCAACGTTGGTGCTATCGATGTCTGAGAGAGCTGTACACACTCACTTGTTTCCCCTTCCAAACCAACTGACGACCTACCAAGCAAACTGCCTGTTGCGGTTACAGTGGTGGAAGTTGTGGGTGGAAAAACAGGTGTGACAGCTGTCCCCACAGTCCTAGAAGATGACGAGCGCGCGGATGCACTGGAAGGGGCAGGCGATGGATGTTTCGCTCCGCTAGGCCGCATTGCAGCACGGTGAGCTTCCCACCGGGCCATATGATATTTATTCATGTGACGATTCATGGAAGAAGTTGTCAAACTGCTGAGGTTTTGACCTCTACTAACAGAACCATGACAAATTTTACAGATCACATAATTTGGGCGATCTTTTTCTATGTCAAAAAAGGACCAGGCTAGGCAAGGCTTAGAGGCCATGCGACCTGTTGATCCACCCCAAATAATGCTCAGAGGCAGAGTGGTGGCTGAGGATGCAGTTGTACCAGTGCTCCGACTCTGTCCAGGAAGGCGCAAGGTAACTTCGTCGCCGGTTGCATCCTCCTCCACCACCTCTGTTCACCTCCTCGAGTGTCTGACTGTGGGTTGACAGTAGGTGGGATCTAGAACTTCATCATCAATTGTTGTGTTTGCACTCCCCTCCCCCTCAGACCGAGCCTCTTCTTGCCCTGACCGAATATTTAAGTTGTCATCCCAATCGGGCATCTGCGTCTCATCTTCATCAGTATGTTCCTCATTGTCTATAACCACAGGTGTTGGAAAGGCAGCATTTTGGTAGCCAACAGTTTGCAGATGCTGAAAGTCAACCTCCAAGCCATGTCATGCCCTTCTAAAAGCATGTAAAACACAGCGAGGAGACTCCAACCACAGTCTCCCTCGTTTCCACTAACTGGCCCACACACACGCCACTTGACTGGCATCGGTTGACCACCCTTTTGAAAAAGAAAAAGATGCTTTGCATGAAGCACTCTCAAAAATACGCGTGCCTTTCACCTCCCCTGGCTGACCCAGGGGAAGAAAAGTCCTCTGAGAGCCATGACTTGTTCATCTTGGTTCTTTTAGAAACACAGCGAGGGGACTCCAACCACAGTCTCCCTCGTTTCCACTAACTGGCCCACACACACCCCACTTGACTGGCATCGGTTGACCACCCTTTTGAAAAAGAAAAAGATGCTTTGCATGAAGCACTCTCAAAAATACGCGTGCCTTTCACCTCCCCTGGCTGACCCAGGGGAAGAAAAGTCCTCTGAGAGCCATGACTTGTTCATCTTGGTTCTTTTAGAAACACAGCGAGGGGACTCCAACCACAGTCTCCCTCGTTGCCACTAATTGGGCCACACACACCCCACTTGACTGACATCAGTTGATGCCCCTTTTCAAAATGAAAAAGATGATTTGCATGAAGCACTCTCAAAAATACGTGTGCCTTTCCCGTCCCCTGGCTGACCCAGGGGAAGAAAAGTCCTCTGAGAGCCATGATTTGTTCATTTTGGTTCTTTTAGAAACACAGCGAGGGGACACCAACCACAGTCTCCCTCGTTGCCACTAATTGGGCCACACACACCCCTCTTGACTGACATCAGTTGATGCCCCTTTTCAAAATGAAAAAGATGCTTTGCATGAAGCACTCTCAAAAATACGCGTGCCTTTCCCGTCCCCTGGCTGACCCAGGGGAAGAAAAGTCCTCTGAGAGCCATGACTTGTTCATCTTGGTTCTTTTAGAAACACAGCGAGGGGACTCCAACCACAGTCTCCCTCGTTTCCACTAACTGGCCCACACACACCCCACTTGACTGGCATCGGTTGACCACCCTTTTGAAAAAGAAAAAGATGCTTTGCATGAAGCACTCTCAAAAATACGCGTGCCTTTCACCTCCCCTGGCTAACCCAGGGGAACATAAGTCCTCTGAGAGCCATGATTTGTTCATTTTGGTTCTTTTAGAAACACAGCGAGGGGACTCCAACCACAGTCTCCCTCGTTTCCACTAACTGGCCCACACACACCCCACTTGACTGGCATCGGTTGACCACCCTTTTGAAAAAGAAAAAGATGCTTTGCATGAAGCACTCTCAAAAATACGCGTGCCTTTCACCTCCCCTGGCTGACCCAGGGGAAGAAAAGTCCTCTGAGAGCCATGACTTGTTCATCTTGGTTCTTTTAGAAACACAGCGAGGGGACTCCAACCACAGTCTCCCTCGTTGCCACTAATTAGGCCACACACACCCCACTTGACTGACATCAGTTGATGCCCCTTTTCAAAATGAAAAAGATGCTTTGCATGAAGCACTCTCAAAAATACGCGTGCCTTTCCCGTCCCCTGGCTGACCCAGGGGAAGAAAAGTCCTCTGAGAGCCATGACTTGTTCATCTTGGTTCTTTTAGAAACACAGCGAGGGGACTCCAACCACAGTCTCCCTCGTTTCCAGTAACTGGCCCACACACACCCCACTTGACTGGCATCGGTTGACCACCCTTTTGAAAAAGAAAAAGATGCTTTGCATGAAGCACTCTCAAAAATACGCGTGCCTTTCACCTCCCCTGGCTGACCCAGGGGAACAAAAGTCCTTTGAGAGCCATGATTTGTTCATTTTGGTTCTTTTAGAAACACAGCGAGGGGACTCCAACCACAGTCTCCCTCATTTCCACTAACTGGCCCACACACACCCCACTTGACTGGCATCGGTTGACCACCCTTTTGAAAAAGAAAAAGATGCTTTGCATGAAGCACTCTCAAAAATACGCGTGCCTTTCACCTCCCCTGGCTGACCCAGGGGAAGAAAAGTCCTCTGAGAGCCATGATTTGTTCATTTTGGTTCTTTTAAAAACACAGCGAGGGGACTCCAACCACAGTCTCCCTCGTTTCCACTAACTGGCCCACACACACCCCACTTGACTGGCATCGGTTGACCACCCTTTTGAAAAAGAAAAAGATGCTTTGCATGAAGCACTCTCAAAAATACGCGTGCCTTTCACCTCCCCTGGCTGACCCAGGGGAAGAAAAGTCCTCTGAGAGCCATGACTTGTTCATCTTGGTTCTTTTAGAAACACAGCGAGGGGACTCCAACCACAGTCTCCCTCGTTGCCACTAATTGGGCCACACACACCCCACTTGACTGACATCAGTTGATGCCCCTTTTCAAAATGAAAAAGATGCTTTGCATGAAGCACTCTCAAAAATACGCGTGCCTTTCCCGTCCCCTGGCTGACCCAGGGGAAGAAAAGTCCTCTGAGAGCCATGATTTGTTCATTTTGGTTCTTTTAGAAACACAGCGAGGGGACTCCAACCACAGTCTCCCTCGTTGCCACTAATTGGGCCACACACCCCTCTTGACTGACATCAGTTGATGCCCCTTTTCAAAATGAAAAAGATGCTTTGCATGAAGCACTCTCAAAAATATGCGTGCCTTTCCCCTCCCCTGGCTGACCCAGGGGAAGAAAAGTCCTCTGAGAGCCATGACTTGTTCATCTTGGTTCTTTTAGAAACACAGCGAGGGGACTCCAACCACAGTCTCCCTCGTTTCCACTAACTGGCCCACACACACCCCACTTGACTGGCATCGGTTGACCACCCTTTTGAAAAAGAAAAAGATGCTTTGCATGAAGCACTCTCAAAAATACGCATGCCTTTCACCTCCCCTGGCTGACCCAGGGGAACATAAGTCCTCTGAGAGCCATGGTTTGTTCATTTTGGTTCTTTTAGAAACACAGCGAGGGGACTCCAACCACAGTCTCCCTCGTTTCCACTAACTGGCCCACACACACCCCACTTGACTGGCATCGGTTGACCACCCTTTTGAAAAAGAAAAAGATGCTTTGCATGAAGCACTCTCAAAAATACGCGTGCCTTTCACCTCCCCTGGCTGACCCAGGGGAAGAAAAGTCCTCTGAGAGCCATGACTTGTTCATCTTGGTTCTTTTAGAAACACAGCGAGGGGACTCCAACCACAGTCTCCCTCGTTGCCACTAATTAGGCCACACACACCCCACTTGACTGACATCAGTTGATGCCCCTTTTCAAAATGAAAAAGATGCTTTGCATGAAGCACTCTCAAAAATACGCGTGCCTTTCCCGTCCCCTGGCTGACCCAGGGGAAGAAAAGTCCTATGAGAGCCATGACTTGTTCATCTTGGTTCTTTTAGAAACACAGCGAGAGGACTCCAACCACAGTCTCCCTCGTTTCCACTAACTGACCCACACACACCCCACTTGACTGGCATCGGTTGACCACCCTTTTGAAAAAGAAAAAGATGCTTTGCATGAAGCACTCTCAAAAATACGCGTGCCTTTCACCTCCCCTGGCTGACCCAGGGGAACAAAAGTCCTCTGAGAGCCATGATTTGTTCATTTTGGTTCTTTTAGAAACACAGCGAGGGGACTCCAACCACAGTCTCCCTCGTTTCCACTAACTGGCCCACACACACCCCACTTGACTGGCATCGGTTGACCACCCTTTTGAAAAAGAAAAAGATGCTTTGCATGAAGCACTCTCAAAAATACGCGTGCCTTTCACCTCCCCTGGCTGACCCAGGGGAAGAAAAGTCCTCTGAGAGCCATGACTTGTTCATCTTGGTTCTTTTAGAAACACAGCGAGGGGACTCCAACCACAGTCTCCCTCGTTGCCACTAATTGGGCCACACACACCCCACTTGACTGACATCAGTTGATGCCCCTTTTCAAAATGAAAAAGATGCTTTGCATGAAGCACTCTCAAAAATACGCGTGCCTTTCCCGTCCCCTGGCTGACCCAGGGGAAGAAAAGTCCTCTGAGAGCCATGATTTGTTCATTTTGGTTCTTTTAGAAACACAGCGAGGGGACTCCAACCACAGTCTCCCTCGTTGCCACTAATTGGGCCACACACACCCCTCTTGACTGACATCAGTTGATGCCCCTTTTCAAAATGAAAAAGATGCTTTGCATGAAGCACTCTCAAAAATACGCGTGCCTTTCCCGTCCCCTGGCTGACCCAGGGGAAGAAAAGTCCTCTGAGAGCCATGACTTGTTCATCTTGGTTCTTTTAGAAACACAGCGAGGGGACTCCAACCACAGTCTCCCTCGTTTCCACTAACTGGCCCACACACACCCCACTTGACTGGCATCGGTTGACCACCCTTTTGAAAAAGAAAAAGATGCTTTGCATGAAGCACTCTCAAAAATACGCGTGCCTTTCACCTCTCCTGGCTGACCCAGGGGAAGAAAAGTCCTCTGAGAGCCATGACTTGTTCATCTTGGTTCTTTTAGAAACACAGCGAGGGGACTCCAACCACAGTCTCCCTCGTTGCCACTAATTGGGCCACACACACCCCACTTGACTGACATCAGTTGATGCCCCTTTTCAAAATGAAAAAGATGATTTGCATGAAGCACTCTCAAAAATACGCGTGCCTTTCCCGTCCCCTGGCTGACCCAGGGGAAGAAAAGTCCTCTGAGAGCCATGATTTGTTCATTTTGGTTCTTTTAGAAACACAGCGAGGGGACTCCAACCACAGTCTCCCTCGTTGCCACTAATTGGGCCACACACCCCTCTTGACTGACATCAGTTGATGCCCCTTTTCAAAATGAAAAAGATGCTTTGCATGAAGCACTCTCAAAAATACGCGTGCCTTTCCCGTCCCCTGGCTGACCCAGGGGAAGAAAAGTCCTCTGAGAGCCATGACTTGTTCATCTTGGTTCTTTTAGAAACACAGCGAGGGGACTCCAACCACAGTCTCCCTCGTTTCCACTAACTGGCCCACACACACCCCACTTGACTGGCATCGGTTGACCACCCTTTTGAAAAAGAAAAAGATGCTTTGCATGAAGCACTCTCAAAAATACGCGTGCCTTTCACCTCCCCTGGCTGACCCAGGGGAAGAAAAGTCCTCTGAGAGCCATGACTTGTTCATCTTGGTTCTTTTAGAAACACAGCGAGGGGACTCCAACCACAGTCTCCCTCGTTGCCACTAATTGGGCCACACACACCCCACTTGACTGACATCAGTTGATGCCCCTTTTCAAAATGAAAAAGATGATTTGCATGAAGCACTCTCAAAAATACGTGTGCCTTTCCCGTCCCCTGGCTGACCCAGGGGAAGAAAAGTCCTCTGAGAGCCATGATTTGTTCATTTTGGTTCTTTTAGAAACACAGCGAGGGGACACCAACCACAGTCTCCCTCGTTGCCACTAATTGGGCCACACACACCCCTCTTGACTGACATCAGTTGATGCCCCTTTTCAAAATGAAAAAGATGCTTTGCATGAAGCACTCTCAAAAATACGCGTGCCTTTCCCGTCCCCTGGCTGACCCAGGGGAAGAAAAGTCCTCTGAGAGCCATGACTTGTTCATCTTGGTTCTTTTAGAAACACAGCGAGGGGACTC
Organism: Anomaloglossus baeobatrachus; assembly: GCF_048569485.1. Classification (NCBI taxonomy): domain Eukaryota; kingdom Metazoa; phylum Chordata; class Amphibia; order Anura; family Aromobatidae; genus Anomaloglossus; species Anomaloglossus baeobatrachus. The sequence continues at coordinate 97,754,609 of NC_134358.1, forward strand.
CAACCACAGTCTCCCTCGTTTCCACTAACTGGCCCACACACACCCCACTTGACTGGCATCGGTTGACCACCCTTTTGAAAAAGAAAAAGATGCTTTGCATGAAGCACTCTCAAAAATACGCGTGCCTTTCACCTCCCCTGGCTAACCCAGGGGAACATAAGTCCTCTGAGAGCCATGATTTATTCATTTTGGTTCTTTTAGAAACACAGCGAGGGGACTCCAACCACAGTCTCCCTCGTTTCCACTAACTGGCCCACACACACCCCACTTGACTGGCATCGGTTGACCACCCTTTTGAAAAGAAAAAGATGCTTTGCATGAAGCACTCTCAAAAATACGCGTGCCTTTCACCTCCCCTGGCTGACCCAGGGGAAGAAAAGTCCTCTGAGAGCCATGACTTGTTCATCTTGGTTCTTTTAGAAACACAGCGAGGGGACTCCAACCACAGTCTCCCTCGTTGCCACTAATTAGGCCACACACACCCCACTTGACTGACATCAGTTGATGCCCCTTTTCAAAATGAAAAAGATGCTTTGCATGAAGCACTCTCAAAAATACGCGTGCCTTTCCCGTCCCCTGGCTGACCCAGGGGAAGAAAAGTCCTCTGAGAGCCATGACTTGTTCATCTTGGTTCTTTTAGAAACACAGCGAGGGGACTCCAACCACAGTCTCCCTCGTTTCCAGTAACTGGCCCACACACACCCCACTTGACTGGCATCGGTTGACCACCCTTTTGAAAAAGAAAAAGATGCTTTGCATGAAGCACTCTCAAAAATACGCGTGCCTTTCACCTCCCCTGGCTGACCCAGGGGAACAAAAGTCCTCTGAGAGCCATGATTTGTTCATTTTGGTTCTTTTAGAAACACAGCGAGGGGACTCCAACCACAGTCTCCCTCATTTCCACTAACTGGCCCACACACACCCCACTTGACTGGCATCGGTTGACCACCCTTTTGAAAAAGAAAAAGATGCTTTGCATGAAGCACTCTCAAAAATACGCGTGCCTTTCACCTCCCCTGGCTGACCCAGGGGAAGAAAAGTCCTCTGAGAGCCATGATTTGTTCATTTTGGTTCTTTTAAAAACACAGCGAGGGGACTCCAACCACAGTCTCCCTCGTTTTCACTAACTGGCCCACACACACCCCACTTGACTGGCATCGGTTGACCACCCTTTTGAAAAAGAAAAAGATGCTTTGCATGAAGCACTCTCAAAAATACGCGTGCCTTTCACCTCCCCTGGCTGACCCAGGGGAAGAAAAGTCCTCTGAGAGCCATGACTTGTTCATCTTGGTTCTTTTAGAAACACAGCGAGGGGACTCCAACCACAGTCTCCCTCGTTGCCACTAATTGGGCCACACACACCCCACTTGACTGACATCAGTTGATGCCCCTTTTCAAAATGAAAAAGATGCTTTGCATGAAGCACTCTCAAAAATACGCGTGCCTTTCCCGTCCCCTGGCTGACCCAGGGGAAGAAAAGTCCTCTGAGAGCCATGATTTGTTCATTTTGGTTCTTTTAGAAACACAGCGAGGGGACTCCAACCACAGTCTCCCTCGTTGCCACTAATTGGGCCACACACCCCTCTTGACTGACATCAGTTGATGCTCCTTTTCAAAATGAAAAAGATGCTTTGCATGAAGCACTCTCAAAAATATGCGTGCCTTTCCCCTCCCCTGGCTGACCCAGGGGAAGAAAAGTCCTCTGAGAGCCATGACTTGTTCATCTTGGTTCTTTTAGAAACACAGCGAGGGGACTCCAACCACAGTCTCCCTCGTTTCCACTAACTGGCCCACACACACCCCACTTGACTGGCATCGGTTGACCACCCTTTTGAAAAAGAAAAAGATGCTTTGCATGAAGCACTCTCAAAAATACGCATGCCTTTCACCTCCCCTGGCTGACCCAGGGGAAGAAAAGTCCTCTGAGAGCCATGACTTGTTCATCTTGGTTCTTTTAGAAACACAGCGAGGGGACTCCAACCACAGTCTCCCTCGTTGCCACTAATTAGGCCACACACACCCCACTTGACTGACATCAGTTGATGCCCCTTTTCAAAATGAAAAAGATGCTTTGCATGAAGCACTCTCAAAAATACGCGTGCCTTTCCCGTCCCCTGGCTGACCCAGGGGAAGAAAAGTCCTATGAGAGCCATGACTTGTTCATCTTGGTTCTTTTAGAAACACAGCGAGAGGACTCCAACCACAGTCTCCCTCGTTTCCACTAACTGGCCCACACACACCCCACTTGACTGGCATCGGTTGACCACCCTTTTGAAAAAGAAAAAGATGCTTTGCATGAAGCACTCTCAAAAATACGCGTGCCTTTCACCTCCCCTGGCTGACCCAGGGGAACAAAAGTCCTCTGAGAGCCATGATTTGTTCATTTTGGTTCTTTTAGAAACACAGCGAGGGGACTCCAACCACAGTCTCCCTCGTTTCCACTAACTGGCCCACACACACCCCACTTGACTGGCATCGGTTGACCACCCTTTTGAAAAAGAAAAAGATGCTTTGCATGAAGCACTCTCAAAAATACGCGTGCCTTTCACCTCCCCTGGCTGACCCAGGGGAAGAAAAGTCCTCTGAGAGCCATGACTTGTTCATCTTGGTTCTTTTAGAAACACAGCGAGGGGACTCCAACCACAGTCTCCCTCGTTGCCACTAATTGGGCCACACACACCCCACTTGACTGACATCAGTTGATGCCCCTTTTCAAAATGAAAAAGATGCTTTGCATGAAGCACTCTCAAAAATACGCGTGCCTTTCCCGTCCCCTGGCTGACCCAGGGGAAGAAAAGTCCTCTGAGAGCCATGATTTGTTCATTTTGGTTCTTTTAGAAACACAGCGAGGGGACTCCAACCACAGTCTCCCTCGTTGCCACTAATTGGGCCACACACACCCCTCTTGACTGACATCAGTTGATGCCCCTTTTCAAAATGAAAAAGATGCTTTGCATGAAGCACTCTCAAAAATACGCGTGCCTTTCCCGTCCCCTGGCTGACCCAGGGGAAGAAAAGTCCTCTGAGAGCCATGACTTGTTCATCTTGGTTCTTTTAGAAACACAGCGAGGGGACTCCAACCACAGTCTCCCTCGTTTCCACTAACTGGCCCACACACACCCCACTTGACTGGCATCGGTTGACCACCCTTTTGAAAAAGAAAAAGATGCTTTGCATGAAGCACTCTCAAAAATACGCGTGCCTTTCACCTCTCCTGGCTGACCCAGGGGAAGAAAAGTCCTCTGAGAGCCATGACTTGTTCATCTTGGTTCTTTTAGAAACACAGCGAGGGGACTCCAACCACAGTCTCCCTCGTTGCCACTAATTGGGCCACACACACCCCACTTGACTGACATCAGTTGATGCCCCTTTTCAAAATGAAAAAGATGATTTGCATGAAGCACTCTCAAAAATACGCGTGCCTTTCCCGTCCCCTGGCTGACCCAGGGGAAGAAAAGTCCTCTGAGAGCCATGATTTGTTCATTTTGGTTCTTTTAGAAACACAGCGAGGGGACTCCAACCACAGTCTCCCTCGTTGCCACTAATTGGGCCACACACCCCTCTTGACTGACATCAGTTGATGCCCCTTTTCAAAATGAAAAAGATGCTTTGCATGAAGCACTCTCAAAAATACGCGTGCCTTTCCCGTCCCCTGGCTGACCCAGGGGAAGAAAAGTCCTCTGAGAGCCATGACTTGTTCATCTTGGTTCTTTTAGAAACACAGCGAGGGGACTCCAACCACAGTCTCCCTCGTTTCCACTAACTGGCCCACACACACCCCACTTGACTGGCATCGGTTGACCACCCTTTTGAAAAAGAAAAAGATGCTTTGCATGAAGCACTCTCAAAAATACGCGTGCCTTTCACCTCCCCTGGCTGACCCAGGGGAAGAAAAGTCCTCTGAGAGCCATGACTTGTTCATCTTGGTTCTTTTAGAAACACAGCGAGGGGACTCCAACCACAGTCTCCCTCGTTGCCACTAATTAGGCCACACACACCCCACTTGACTGACATCAGTTTATGCCCCTTTTCAAAATGAAAAAGATGCTTTGCATGAAGCACTCTCAAAAATACGCGTGCCTTTCCCGTCCCCTGGCTGACCCAGGGGAAGAAAAGTCCTCTGAGAGCCATGACTTGTTCATCTTGGTTCTTTTAGAAACACAGCGAGAGGACTCCAACCACAGTCTCCCTCGTTTCCACTAACTGGCCCACACACACCCCACTTGACTGGCATCGGTTGACCACCCTTTTGAAAAAGAAAAAGATGCTTTGCATGAAGCACTCTCAAAAATACGCGTGCCTTTCACCTCCCCTGGCTGACCCAGGGGAACAAAAGTCCTCTGAGAGCCATGATTTGTTCATTTTGGTTCTTTTAGAAACACAGCGAGGGGACTCCAACCACAGTCTCCCTCGTTTCCACTAACTGGCCCACACACACCCCACTTGACTGGCATCGGTTGACCACCCTTTTGAAAAAGAAAAAGATGCTTTGCATGAAGCACTCTCAAAAATACGCGTGCCTTTCACCTCCCCTGGCTGACCCAGGGGAAGAAAAGTCCTCTGAGAGCCATGACTTGTTCATCTTGGTTCTTTTAGAAACACAGCGAGGGGACTCCAACCACAGTCTCCCTCGTTGCCACTAATTGGGCCACACACACCCCACTTGACTGACATCAGTTGATGCCCCTTTTCAAAATGAAAAAGATGCTTTGCATGAAGCACTCTCAAAAATACGCGTGCCTTTCCCGTCCCCTGGCTGACCCAGGGGAAGAAAAGTCCTCTGAGAGCCATGATTTGTTCATTTTGGTTCTTTTAGAAACACAGCGAGGGGACTCCAACCACAGTCTCCCTCGTTGCCACTAATTGGGCCACACACACCCCTCTTGACTGACATCAGTTGATGCCCCTTTTCAAAATGAAAAAGATGCTTTGCATGAAGCACTCTCAAAAATACGCGTGCCTTTCCCGTCCCCTGGCTGACCCAGGGGAAGAAAAGTCCTCTGAGAGCCATGACTTGTTCATCTTGGTTCTTTTAGAAACACAGCGAGGGGACTCCAACCACAGTCTCCCTCGTTTCCACTAACTGGCCCACACACACCCCACTTGACTGGCATCGGTTGACCACCCTTTTGAAAAAGAAAAAGATGCTTTGCATGAAGCACTCTCAAAAATACGCGTGCCTTTCACCTCTCCTGGCTGACCCAGGGGAAGAAAAGTCCTCTGAGAGCCATGACTTGTTCATCTTGGTTCTTTTAGAAACACAGCGAGGGGACTCCAACCACAGTCTCCCTCGTTGCCACTAATTGGGCCACACACACCCCACTTGACTGACATCAGTTGATGCCCCTTTTCAAAATGAAAAAGATGATTTGCATGAAGCACTCTCAAAAATACGCGTGCCTTTCCCGTCCCCTGGCTGACCCAGGGGAAGAAAAGTCCTCTGAGAGCCATGATTTGTTCATTTTGGTTCTTTTAGAAACACAGCGAGGGGACTCCAACCACAGTCTCCCTCGTTGCCACTAATTGGGCCACACACACCCCTCTTGACTGACATCAGTTGATGCCCCTTTTCAAAATGCAAAAGATGCTTTGCATGAAGCACTCTCAAAAATACGCGTGCCTTTCCCGTCCCCTGGCTGACCCAGGGGAAGAAAAGTCCTCTGAGAGCCATGACTTGTTCATCTTGGTTCTTTTAGAAACACAGCGAGGGGACTCCAACCACAGTCTCCCTCGTTTCCACTAACTGGCCCACACACACCCCACTTGACTGGCATCGGTTGACCACCCTTTTGAAAAAGAAAAAGATGCTTTGCATGAAGCACTCTCAAAAATACGCGTGCCTTTCACCTCCCCTGGCTGACCCAGGGGAAGAAAAGTCCTCTGAGAGCCATGACTTGTTCATCTTGGTTCTTTTAGAAACACAGCGAGGGGACTCCAACCACAGTCTCCCTCGTTGCCACTAATTGGGCCACACACACCCCACTTGACTGACATCAGTTGATGCCCCTTTTCAAAATGAAAAAGATGATTTGCATGAAGCACTCTCAAAAATACGCGTGCCTTTCCCGTCCCCTGGCTGACCCAGGGGAAGAAAAGTCCTCTGAGAGCCATGATTTGTTCATTTTGGTTCTTTTAGAAACACAGCGAGGGGACTCCAACCACAGTCTCCCTCATTGCCACTAATTGGGCCACACACACCCCTCTTGACTGACATCAGTTGATGCCCCTTTTCAAAATGAAAAAGATGCTTTGCATGAAGCACTCTCAAAAATACGCGTGCCTTTCCCGTCCCCTGGCTGACCCAGGGGAAGAAAAGTCCTCTGAGAGCCATGACTTGTTCATCTTGGTTCTTTTAGAAACACAGCGAGGGGACTCCAACCACAGTCTCCCTCGTTTCCACTAACTGGCCCACACACACCCCACTTGACTGGCATCGGTTGACCACCCTTTTGAAAAAGAAAAAGATGCTTTGCATGAAGCACTCTCAAAAATACGCGTGCCTTTCACCTCCCCTGGCTGACCCAGGGGAAGAAAAGTCCTCTGAGAGCCATGACTTGTTCATCTTGGTTCTTTTAGAAACACAGCGAGGGGACTCCAACCACAGTCTCCCTCGTTGCCACTAATTGGGCCACACACACCCCACTTGACTGACATCAGTTGATGCCCCTTTTCAAAATGAAAAAGATGATTTGCATGAAGCACTCTCAAAAATACGCGTGCCTTTCCCGTCCCCTGGCTGACCCAGGGGAAGAAAAGTCCTCTGAGAGCCATGATTTGTTCATTTTGGTTCTTTTAGAAACACAGCGAGGGGACTCCAACCACAGTCTCCCTCGTTGCCACTAATTGGGCCACACACACCCCTCTTGACTGACATCAGTTGATGCCCCTTTTCAAAATGAAAAAGATGCTTTGCATGAAGCACTCTCAAAAATACGCGTGCCTTTCGCCTCCCCTGGCTGACCCAGGGGAAGAAAAGTCATCTGAGAGCCATGCCCACATTGTCAGTGGACAGACACGTGTGCTTATCTGCCAGCAGACCCCCAGCAGCACTGAAGACAGGTTCCGAGAGAACGCTGTCTGCAGGACACGACAAGATCCCCAAGGCGTACGTGGCGAGCTCAGGCAATTTATCCAGATTGGAAGCCTAAAATGAGCAGGGCTCAAGTCGCACAATAATGGAATCGATGTTTCCTTGCATATACTCATATATCTGTGTGTCCTCCTCTTTTTCCTTGTCCAGCTCTTTTGTTTTCGCATGAGTATATGTCCTTGTCACTTTCCCATGTGTTGTGAGTTGCTTGTCACCTTTTGGACACCTTTGAGGGTGTTTTATAGGTGTTTTTCTGTGTTTGTGATTGCCTGCCATTGTTTCCTATGCAGTTCGAGTTCGGTTTGTCGAACGTTCGACGAGCCGAACTCGAACGGGACCTCCGTTCGGCGAACCGACCTCGAGCCGAACCGGGACCGGTTCGCTCATCTCTAGTGGTGACGTCGCTGTGACACCGAACGCACCTCCCCCTTGAAGGAGGGATAGTTCGGCAGTCACAGCGACGTCGCCGACCAGGTATGTGCGTGTGAAGCGATAATGTTCGCTACGGCAGCAATCACCACATATCGCATGTGCGACGGGGGCGGGTACTATCGCGCTCGGCATCGCTAGCCAATGCTAGCAATGTCGCAACGTGTCAAGTACCCCTAAGACCCAGACGGGGTCGAAACGTTGAATGACTTCACAATCGCCACAATAAATTTAAATATTTTTTTGCATCACAATCTATGAGTGCAATGAATTTATTTATCTTGGATTGGACCCATTTTTCACTTGCACCACCACCCACTTGTCTGAGTGCAGACCAATTTTTTTGATCTATGCAAACTTCAACCACGCACCACAGATCAGTTCATGCTGCGTAACAAACAGCACAGTGGGCAGGAGAATTCTATGAATCCCATTCACTTTTCTGGAACTGTGGTACATTTTGCTTATTCCTTATCTAAATACTCATTGTGGGAACATACAGTAGCCTTAAGGTGGCTTTAAATGCTACGACATCGCTAAAGTGATGTCGTTGGGGTCACGGATTTTGGGACGCACATCCGGCCGCGTTAGCGATGTCATTGCGTGTGACACCTATTAGCGATTTTGAATCGTTGCAAAAACGTTCAAAATCGCTAATCGGTGACATCTCCCCCTAATCTCAATTATCGTTGCTGCTGCAGTGACGATGTTGTTCCTCGTTCCTGCGGCAGCACACATCGGTACGTGTGACACCGCAGAAACAAGGAACCTCTCCTTATCTGCATCCCGCCAGCAATGAGGAAGGAAGGAGGTGGGCGGGATGTTCGTCCCGATCATCTCCGCCCCTCCGCTTTGATTGGGCGGCCGCTTAGTGACGTTGCTGTGACGTTGCGGTGACGTCGAACTCACTTCCGCCTTGAGGGAGGGATTGTTCGGCAGTCACAGCGACGTCGCAGAGCAGGTATGTGCGTGTGACGCTGCCATAGCGATAATATTCGCTACGGCAGCAATCACCACATATCGTTACAACGACGGGGGCGGGTGCTATCGCGCTCAACATCGCTAGCAATTGCTAGCAATGTCGTAGCGTGTAAAGCGGCCCTTAGGCTATGTGCAGAGTTTTTTGTGGCAGTCTAATAGGAGATTTTTTTAGTGGAAACCGCCTTCTTTAGGGAGTTGTTGGAGTTTTTTCTTTTTTTAATGAATTTCCCAAAGTTATTGAAGGATTTTTTAAGTGCCTTAGGAGACTTTTTCAGAATTGTTTTTTTTCACAGCCTAGTTTGGAGCAGATTCCTTCAAGAGCCGCTTCAAATAAAAGACATGAACTTTTTTTTTCTCTATTGTTCTAGAGTTCTTCTTTTCGTTAACACGGAAATAAGACTCTACACATTGTCATTATTTGCTTGGCATCAGGGGTTCCCATATTTATTCTTGCCCACTTGAGAAGCGAAGTCTGTAACACTATTTTGCCATTTGTGTTCTCCCATGTTACATGCACTAGATAGTCCCCACCAACGGGGCACCGACTAGGCTTTGGTTGGGGGTCTACGTGAGTATGACACAGAACCAAAAATATTGACACCTCAGTAAAGACCTCACCGCTTTACCGGTAACTTTACCTGTGACAATACAGCATTGTAATACTGATACATGTGCACGCCAAAAGATAAAATGGACCCTTCCTGCAGCTGCCACTTGAGCAAGCTCCTAATATAGATTTATGCAACTGCTTTGGAGTTTAATGGAAACTGTATAAATAAATCTTCATTTAGCTCACCCAAGCAGGCAGTATTTCATTATGTAACTCTATGGCTACATAAAGTTAAGTTGGTGAGTTTCAGGCATTGTAATGGGAAAAGCCCCCATAAAATTCTATTATAAAAAATGTTATTAAATGGTGTTCCAATGTTAACATTGTATACAAATTGTTAAACTGCAGTGAGATTAGCCACTAATGTCCTACCTATAGATGGAAGGTATCTGCAAGACAATCTCGTATAGTCATAAGACAATATTCCTTGTGTTTATCTACTGATTGTGTGAAATTCTTGGTTAATCCCACATCTTCCCATCCTTGTAGTAGATTGTATCACAGATTATATACTTCTAGGCATCAATGCTTCTTGGCCGATGGCGGACAAAGACAGAAAAGGGTCCCTATAAGGGTCCTTTATTGTCTAATAGGTCATCATACTGTACAATTCCACCTGCTTTGGAGCTGGATGTGGTCCCCCTGCACAGGTTGCACCAATGATATGTCCACCCCTTTTCTTGACTCACTACCACCTGTCTCAGAAAGGATCCTGTTTCCCATGCTGAGCAACAGATGTGCAGCATATTGTCTTAGGCCACCTTCACATGTCCATATAAAAACATGTACGTATGGCATGGTCCATTTTGACCATCCATGTTTTTTTATCACCCATCTGTATGTTATTTTTAAAAAAACCTGTGTCATCCGTGTGCCATCCACATGCCATCTGTGTGCCTTACGTGTTTTTCCAGTATGAATATAGAAAATGACATTACAAAGCATCTCCTATACTTTCAATGTTAACTCCTAAATGACCATGGGCAGTAATATTACGTCTTAAGCAGTTATAGTCTGAGTGAGCGGCAGCTGTAACCAAGCCTCCGATACTGACTGACAGTTGGCTCTGTACTAATGCAATGCGGTCAGTTTTAGGGGGCGTGGTTACAGAATCCACTAATTATGTTTTGAGTAGGGATGAGCAAGCATGCTCGCCGCTACTCGGTGCTCGCCCAATTCAGTGCTCAGTGCTTGGGATACTTGGCGAGCTCCGAGTGCCGGTGATATGCTCGGGTAGATGCTCAGCTCCACCTCCCTCCATGTGGGCAGTATTTAATGAGTCAGCCCACATGCAGGGATTGGCTGCCGCACACTATTATGCTGCAACCAATGGCTGCAAAGCGTCATCAGCTCTATATAACTGCTGACGGCGCTGTGCTCGGCAGTGTGATCCACAGTCAGCTAGTGTAGGGGGAGGTGCTGCTGAGCCAGGGACAGATTTAGTGTGTAGGTAGTGTAGGTTCAAGGAGACATGACGTAATGTCACTGCTGCCACCATTCTCATATTAACCTACCGAGTGGGTTACTATAGCAACGGTGATCTCCGATCATCTGATTACCGGGGCCACTGTGCACTGGCTCCTGCAGGAGCCACAGGAGTTAACTCACTGTTTACCAGCAGGAGCCGCTGAATAGCGGCGCCTGGAATCAGCTGATCGGAAATCACCGTTGCTATAGTAACCCGCTCAATAGGTTACTATGGCAATGATGGCAGCGGTGATATTACCGCCTACCAACCCACCGCAGCCTACGCAGGTACAATTAGGCAGCTGGGGATTGGAATTCGAAGCGCAGGTTGGCCCAAACTTTCTGGGCAGCCCCTGCTGCGAATTGCAGTCCACAGCCACCCCAGAAAATGGCGCGTTCATAGAAGCGCCATCTTCTGGCACTGTATCCAACTCTTCCAGTGACCCTGGTGCCGGGTGGCTTGCTGGGTAATAATGGGGTTAGGGCTAGCTGTGTATTATCAGCTGGCCCTAAGCCCAAAATTCACGGTGTCACGCCAATAATAGGCATGGCCACCATGAATTTCTAGTAAAGATAAAAAAAACCCCACAAGACAGAGAAAAATATTTTTATTACAAATAAAACACAACACAATTAGTGACTCCATCTGTAGTCCTGGGTCGAGGGTTCTGCGATGTCCAATCCGGATCCAATATCATCTGATAGGTTTACCGCAAGGCAAAGCCATCAGATGTATCAGGTTCAAGGACCTAAATCACATGATACATACGGCTTTTATACAATCAGCTGATGTATCAGTAGAAGAAAAAAAACTATGCACCTCTGTGCAGACTCCCGTCTGATCGCTGCAGGACCTGCCGGTGATCAGCTGATGCGGTCACCTCGCAGAACCAGCTGATCACTTAAACCAGCTGGGCGGTAAAAAGCCGGCCTCACCGCTAGACATATACGATCAGCTGATGCTGTCAGGTGACCGCATCAGCTGATCCCCGGCAGGTCCTGCAGCGATCAAATGTGTCCTGGGAGTCTGCACAAAAGTGAATGTATTCTTTTTTCTTTTTTCTACTGTTCACTTTTGATTTAGTTTAGCAGCGGATGTACTGGCAGAGAGAAGCTGACGCACATACACTACTAAGCGAAAGTGCATGTCACACAGGAGGAATACAGGATTATTCCTCCCTAATACTCAGACAACATTGCTCACAGCAGTGACATGGTAGGCAGAAATGCTTACAGGGTTCTTCCCCATGCTGCTCCCATGTCATTTGAGCACTGCTGCTATACATTTGTGACATTTTTGAGCTTTCTCCAGTCGGCCGGGGGTGCCACCGGAAAAATGCTCAGGTATCCCATAGGGTAACATTGGGCTCGGTGCTCGGGTCGAGCACCTGAGCATTTCAAAATGCTCGACCCGAGCATCGAGCACCCGAGCATTTTACTGCTTGCTCATCTCTAGTATTCACTGAAACCACCTGGCCGCGCCCCTATGACTGAAATCCTGAGGCTGCTGGGTGGGAGGAATAAAGCTCATTTCTTCCCAGTAGCTGGGCTCTCAGTTCAGTGGACACACAGCATCAGAGTGCTACTGGCAGAGAGAAGCTGACGCACATACACTACTAAGCGAAAGTGCATGTCACACGGGAGGAATACAGGATTATTCCTCCCTAATACTCAGACAACATTGCTCACAGCAGTGACATGGTAGGCAGAAATGCTTACAGGGTTCTTCCCCATGCTGCTCCCATGTCATTTGAGCACTGCTGCTATACATTTGTGAGATTTTTGAGCTTTCTCCAGTCGGCCAAGGGTCCCACCGGAAAAATGCTCAGGTATCCCAAAGGGTAACATTGGGCTCGGTGCTCGGGTCGAGCACCTGAGCATTTCAAAATGCTCGACCCGAGCATCGAGCACCCGAGCATTTTACTGCTTGCTCATCTCTAGTATTCACTGAAAACACCTGGCCGCGCCCCTATGACTGAAATCCTGAGGCTGCTGGGTGGGAGGAATAAAGCTCATTTCTTCCCAGTAGCTGGGCTCTCAGTTCAGTGGACACACAGCATCAGAGTGCTACTGGCAGAGAGAAGCTGACGCACATACACTACTAAGCGAAAGTGCATGTCACACGGGAGGAATACAGGATTATTCCTCCCTAATACTCAGACAACATTGCTCACAGCAGTGACATGGTAGGCAGAAATGCTTACAGGGTTCTTCCCCATGCTGCTCCCATGTCATTTGAGCACTGCTGCTATACATTTGTGAGATTTTTGAGCTTTCTCCAGTCGGCCGAGGGTCCCACCGGAAAAATGCTCAGGTATCCCAAAGGGTAACATTGGGCTCGGTGCTCGGGTCGAGCACCTGAGCATTTCAAAATGCTCGACCCGAGCATCGAGCACCCGAGCATTTTACTGCTTGCTCATCTCTAGTATTCACTGAAACCACCTGGCCGCGCCCCTATGACTGAAATCCTGAGGCTGCTGGGTGGGAGGAATAAAGCTCATTTCTTCCCAGTAGCTGGGCTCTCAGTTCAGTGGACACACAGCATCAGAGTGCTATTAACCTGTGGATTACCCCCAAACTTACAGGCTAATAGCATTTTTTACATGGCAGGATTCCCATAAAATACTTTCTATATGTCTCTACCACAAGAAAAAAGTTACAATTGGACCTTCACACTTTTTTATCTTTTTGATTCTATCTTTTAGGCCTCTGCCACACTTACGTGACAAAACGTAACGTTTTTGTCACGTACGTGTTAAAGGGGTGGTTTGTTCCCCGTGTGCCATTTTTGTGGCACGTACGTGTTCTCCGTGTGTTATACGTAATAACACACGGAGAACAGAAAGTCCTGCCTACCTGCATCATCCGGAGCTGTCTGTGGTGCTGAATGACAGCGTCCGGTCAAAGCCATGCCTCGCTGACGCTGCATCCAGCCCCCAGTGAAGGAGAAGCGTTGTTCAAATTCACTGGGGGGCGGATGCAGGGGACAGCCGTGGCAGAGACTGCAGGTATGGTGGAGGTGAGTATGTGTTTTTATTATTTTTACACTGACACGTGTATTTCTCCGGCGCGTGTCACACGGGCCCGCATCCACACTACATCCATGTGGTACGGGTACGGGCCGTGTGACACCCGTGCTGCCGGAGCAACACGGACATGTCAGCGGTTTTCAAAAACGGACACACGTAAGTACGGAACAGACACACATTCCGTTCCTGAATACTTACGTGTGTCTGTGACGCCCTGGGCAAGCCAGGGGTCACAGGTCATGACACCACCACACACCCCACATTCCCTGCAGGCACACCGAGGTCAGAACACAAATCCTTGTTGCCTTCCTCCAGGGGCTGATGTCCACACCAGGGGGTGGGCCAGGCGGTTGGCTCCGCCCACCGAGGAGTTCACAGTCCTGGAGGCGGGAAAACCAGTCAGTTCAGTTGGGAGTTGAGTTTGAGAGTTGAGAGAGAGAGTTGAGGGAGGTGGTAGAGGAGCAAGTGACAGGAGTGGAAGAGCAAGGGAATGTGACAGGAATTGAAAGCCTGAAGTTGGTCCGGGTGTGTGCCCCGGACTGAGACAGCAAGGTTGGCAGACGGCGGTGACCGTCTGCAGGAGTGGTCTATTGGAGTCTACCGTAAGGACCGTGGACGGGTGGTGGCCCGGCGGTACCGGACCGTTATACAAAGAGAAGCCAGCACCATTGGCAGGGGCCTTTCGGATCCCGGCAAGGCTTGGAGTCGCCGTACAATTTGCCAAATCCGTCAGTGAAGGGGACCTCCGGGTCTCCCAACAGCCAAAGTCCCGATTGAAGGCAACCGTCCAACCATATTGGAGAGACACCACCACCGCCAAGGCACCAGTTTCTCAGGGCCAGCGCCTGCGGGCAAGAGAGGGGCTCCTCCGGCTCATATCCAAGCTGGGGAGCGGGTTACCGGTGGGAATCCATCGCTACCAACAACCGTATCTAGGTGCAGGGAAGAGACAGTGACCGCTAACTTGCAGGGAACATCAACACCGCAGCCGTCCAAGGGACCCGTCCAACCAGCCGTTTGTTTACTGTGAACTGTGTCATCATCCTTGGGCTGAGTGAGTACCTCCGTGCCGTGCGGCACAGCGCTGCCCCTGCGTCCCTGCACCTCAACAGGCCCCATAACCCGCCTGTCAACCATCCTAACTCCCCATCATCGGGCCCCGGGACCACCAACCCCCTACCCACGGAGGGGAGGGCCAACATCTAGCTGCTCCATACCATCGCTCCTGGGATCCCCATACAGAGCAGCGGTGGTGTCCACACAATCACCACAACCGTGGGTGGCGTCACGGACAATAAATCCCAAAAAACAATACCCCTTTCACTCACGGGCGAGGAGCACCGCTCGAGTCCCCGGGATCCGGCCCATCGCTCGAGCCACCGAGCAGCAGCGGCCGCAGAGCAGCGGCGGCCGGACCCGAGCTGTGGGAGAGCGCAGCGTTGCCACCCTCCTCCCCGCCCGCGACAACTTGGCGTCATGAACAGGATCTTACCGCTCTGCCGTCTGGTAGAGGTGCGCCTGGTTACCGCCGGAGGTGTCCGGCCAGAAAATTTCAGAAGCCGCCATCTTTGGCGCGAAAAGTTCCCGCTCGAGCGTCTTCTCGAGTAGTGGAGGCGCGAAGGCCAAAACCCCGCCCCTGTAGAGGAGGAGCCGGAAAAAGGCTAAGGGGGACGAAATGGCGACTGGTCGCATGTAGCCGCGGCTGTAGAAGCAGGGACGCCAGGACCCTGCGGCCATTGACTGGTTCCTGGAAGGGGCCGCTGCTAAAGATGCTGAGTCCAACCGACAACACCGTGGTCCCCGCGCCTGGCCCCGCAGCGTGGGTGGAAGTCCGGACCGTCCAGCTAAGCAGCCGTCTGCAGGTCCGCATGCAGCTCCTCCTGGAGGAGTGGGAGGCCGACATGGTGGAAGTGGTGGCAGCCATACGGAGACGCGAGGTGGAGGGAGTCTTGGAAGGGAGGGTAAGTGACCCACGCCCCTGTGCCCCTAGTGGGTCGGTCATCGCGGCTGAGGGACCCGGTCCATACCCGCTCACCCTGCTACCTCCCCCGCTACCCGTGTTGGCTGCTGCTGCCCCGCCACTAGGCCCGCTACCACCACCGGTAGCGGTACCCTGCCCATCCGCCCTGGCGGACCGACCTGCAGCAGAAGCTCGTGACTGCCCTGATCCGCTTCCATGGAAGAAGCCGAAGGCTGAAGCCGTCAGCAAAGATGCACCGGAGGCACGGCGGGGATGCAGCTGCCAGGAGGCAGAGCAGGCCATGTCACAGCGGGGTCCCTCATTACTGAAGGTGCCGGTCGTAGCCGACACGGAGGGACTCTGGCTGGGCCCGTCCCCCGCACACGCTGAACCGGAGCAAACAGAAAGTGCTCCCGGCTGGGAGCGGCGGCAACAGCAGCTGCGCAGGGAGATCGATACCCGAGAGGGGTGTAGAGCGGATGTGCATGCCCGCATGAATATGGAGGAAGATGACCCGCAGCGAGCTACCATCGGGGTCCACAGCGGTGCACCACGTGAAGGTGGCACTAGAGCCCCGCGATTGAGGATGGACTGCTAAGCCGGCGGTCCTCCACCTAAAAGTTGTCCCCGTTGGGACCATCAGTGTTTAAAGATGAAAATGATTAACCGAAGTTAACCTGATTGTCTAGTCTGCTGATTGAACCGGCCGTTGCCGGCACCGTTGTCCCCGAGGGGACCATTTAACGTTGCGTAAGGGACTTTTTACGGACAAGCCCGTGAACTTGCAGGGCAACCACAAACGTTAGTGGCTTGTAAATAATGTTTTGTTACCGCTGCCACCGTACCGCCTCTGGAGAGGCACATTGGAGGGAGGGCCCGCAGTGGAGCAGGCTGGGGCCCAGCCACCACAGGAACCGGTGGCTACCCTCTGGAGGGGAAGGACAGATCCCGCTCGGGTAACTTGGTTAAGGACTGGGGTCAAGTGTGCTTCCTGTTTCTTAGGGGCAGCATCAGGGCCAGGTTACTTGGGTGGGAGAGAGCGGCAGCCGTAACCGTTTAAAATGTTACCGTAACTTTTAAGAAAAGTGCCTCCCGCCGTGGGATGATGTTAATATATTTGTATGTGTTACTGTTTTCTATCTTTTCAGAAAAACAAAAAAAAAAAAAGGAAAATAAAACCGGTGTTGGACGGGCAGCCCGAGGACGGTCTGCGTTTTGCTAAGGGGTAATGTGACGCCCTGGGTAAGCCAGGGGTCACAGGTCATGACACCACCACACACCCCACATTCCCTGCAGGCACACCGAGGTCAGAACACAAATCCTTGTTGCCTTCCTCCAGGGGCTGATGTCCACACCAGGGGGTGGGCCAGGCGGTTGGCTCCGCCCACCAAGGAGTTCACAGTCCTGGAGGCGGGAAAACCAGTCAGTTCAGTTGGGAGTTGAGTTTGAGAGTTGAGAGAGAGAGTTGAGGGAGGTGGTAGAGGAGCAAGTGACAGGAGTGGAAGAGCAAGGGAATGTGACAGGAATTGAAAGCCTGAAGTTGGTCCGGGTGTGTGCCCCGGACTGAGACAGCAAGGTTGGCAGACGGCGGTGACCGTCTGCAGGAGTGGCCTATTGGAGTCTACCGTAAGGACCGTGGACGGGTGGTGGCCCGGCGGTACCGGACCGTTATACAAAGAGAAGCCAGCACCATTGGCAGGGGCCTTTCGGATCCCGGCAAGGCTTGGAGTCGCCGTACAATTTGCCAAATCCGTCAGTGAAGGGGACCTCCGGGTCTCCCAACAGCCAAAGTCCCGATTGAAGGCAACCGTCCAACCATATTGGAGAGACACCGCCACCGCCAAGGCACCAGTTTCTCAGGGCCAGCGCCTGCGGGCAAGAGAGGGGCTCCTCCGGCTCATATCCAAGCTGGGGAGCGGGTTACCGGTGGGAATCCATCGCTACCAACAACCGTATCTAGGTGCAGGGAAGAGACTAACTTGCAGGGAACATCAACACCGCAGCCGTCCGAGGGACCCGTCCAACCAGCCGTTTGTTTACCGTGAACTGTGTCATCATCCTTGGGCTGAGGGAGTACCTCCGTGCCGTGCGGCACAGTGCTGCCCCTGCGTCCCTGCACCTCAACAGGCCCCATAACCCGCCTGTCAACCATCCTAACTCCCCATCATCGGGCCCCGGGACCACCAACCCCCTACCCACGGAGGGGAGGGCCAACATCTAGCTGCTCCATACCATCGCTCCCGGGATCCCCATACAGAGCAGCGGTGGTGTCCACACAATCACCACAACCGTGGGTGGCGTCACGGACAATAAATCCCAAAAAACAATACCCCTTTCACTCACGGGCGAGGAGCGCCGCTCGAGTCCCCGGGATCCGGCCCATCGCTCGAGCCACCGAGCAGCAGCCGCCGCAGAGCAGCGGCGGCCGGACCCGAGCTGTGGGAAAGCGCAGCGTTGCCACCCTCCTCTGCGCCCGCGACATGTCCAAAACAAAAACAATACATAGGACCACGTGGGCCCGTGTCTCCGGTATGTGAAAAAAAAGGCACACACGTACCGGAGGCACGGATGTGTGTCACAGGCCTTAAGCACAAAACACAAAAAAACATAAATCAAGATATAGCCTCTACTTGGACTGCAGGGTTAGGGTTGTGATGAATTTGGAGTGTGGGAAGCGTGCCCCTTCCCAATTACTATAGGATGCCTACTGGTGACACAGATTGAGAAATGTGATTCTTGAATGTTTCACATTTACAATAGTTTATATTTTGTTCCCATTTAGAAACATCCCAGTGTTTTTACTGCTATCGTAGATGCAGTATCCTAGTAACACATGTTAAATGGAGATGCCAACACTGAAGGTAAAAGATTGGTAAAGTATCTCTTTTGGATATTTTTTTTATTTTCTGCTCACAGAGATTTGCAGTTCCTATTCAATGAATTCATGTTAGAAATTAATCTCTACAGGTGATCATTGCTCTGGTTGCCTGGAAACTGGAATGGGGTATTGGTGTATGGGCTGCGAGTACATTTGCAGTTTTACATTTTAGGTTTATGAGAAAGTTTTTCTGTTCTTATTTAATATATATTTTTTTGATGTGTGTAAAGAAGGGAGTTAGGTTTGTGGATGGTAATTTTTTTTTTTTTTAAAGCACCACTCCAGCGTTTTTGTTCTTTTTCAGTTAAGCAACGGCGTTGTGCTTTAAATCTAAGTTCTCAGAGTCCTGTTATATACTCACCTGCTGCCGTTGTGATGCCCTGGGCAAGCCAGGGGTCACAGGTCATAACACCACCACACCCTACACCCCGGATAGGTACACCAAAGCTACACAAAAATCCTTGTTGCCTTCCTCCAGGGGCTGATGTCCACACCAGGGGGTGGGCCAGGCAGTTGGCTCTGCCCACCGAGGAGTTCACAGCCCTGGAGGCGGGAAAACCAGGCAGATCACTTTAGCTCAGGCAGAGCTTGAGTGAGGAGTTCAGCTAGGGAAGTGAAGGAGTAAACAGTGAAGTTGAAGTGAAGTGGTAGAGGAGCAAGAAAGGAAGGAGAAGGAGGACAGTGAGAGTAGTGACAGAGAAAGTGAGAGTTGAGAAAGCCTGAAGTTGGTCCGGGTGTGTGCCCCGGACTGGGAACAGCAAGGTCAGCAGACGGCGGTGACTGTCTGCAGGAGAGGCTACTTGGAGGTTGCCGAAAGGACCGTGGACAGGTGGTGGCCCGGCGGTACCGGAGCGGTATACGAAGAGAAGCCAGCACCATTGGCAGGGGCCTTTCAGATCCCGGCAAGGCTAGGAGTAGCCGTGAATTTGCCAAATCCGTCAGTGAAGGGGACCTCTGGGTCTCCCAACAACCAAGTCCCGATTGAAGGCAACAGTCCGACCATTAGAGAGAGACACCATCACCGCCAAGGCACCAGTTTCTCAGGGCCAGCGCCTGCGGGCAAAGAGGGGCTCCTCCGGCACATATCCAAGCCGGGGATCGGGTTACCGGTGGGAACCCATCGCTACCAACATAGACTTAGGTGCAGGAAAAGGGACCGTCACCGTCAACTACCAGGGAAAAGCAACAGCAGCCGTCCGTGGGAACCGTCTTTCCAGCCGTGTGTTTTACCGAGAACTGTGTCACCGTCATGAACAGGATCTTACTGCTCTGCCGTCTGGTAGAGGTGCGCCTTGTGACCGCCGGAGGTGTCCGGCCGGAAAATTTCAGAAGTCGCCATCTTTGGCACAAAGAGTTCCCGCTCGAGCGTCTTCTCGAGTAGCGGAGGCGCGAAGGCCAAAACCCCAACCGATAGAGGAGGGGCCGGAAAGAGGCTAAGGGGGACGAAATGGCGACTGAGTACATGTAGCCGCGGCTATAAAAGCAGGGACGGCAGGACTCTGCAGCCATCTTGTTCCTGGAAGAAGCCACCAGCAGCATGTGGATGCCATCCCGAAGCACCATAGCACCCGCGCCGGGAACCGCGGCGTGGGTGGAAATCCGGATCGCGCAGCTCTACCAGAGGCTGCAGGTCAAAATGCAGCTCCTCATGGAGGAGTGGGAGACCGACATGGCAGACGTGATAGCAATCGTGCGGAGACGCGAGGAGGAAGCTGAGGAAGGGAGGGTGAGTGACCCACGCCCCGATGCCCTTGAAGGGCCGGTCATTGCGGCTGCGGGACCCGGTCTAAACCCTCTCGCCCTGTTACTTCTCTCGCCACCCGTCTCGGAAGCCGTGACCCTGCCACTAGGCCCGCTGCCACCACAACCGGTAGCGATACCCAGCATGCCCGCCCCGGCGGGCCGACCTGTAGCCGGAGCCCGTTGCAAACCGGAGGTGCTGCCATGGAAAGCCCCAAAGTCTGAACCAGAGGCATCCCCTGAGAAGTCCCCCGAGCCGGCGCCGATAGCCCGCTCCGTGCCGAAGGCCCAGGAGAGGAAAGCCCCTGTGCCCATCCCCCACACCTCGGCTGAGGTTGCGCCGGGTTGCCGCTGCAAGGCGGCGTCCAAGGCCAAGACACCGCGGGACCTGCCGCCCAGATCCCTAACAGTGGGCAGCGTCCAAAATGTTCCGCGGGGCCCGATCCGTGCGCCGGAGCTCGCAGCAGCGCCGTACTGGGACAGGGAGCCGGTACCGTTGGGCCTGGAAATCGGTGAGAGAGAAAGGAAGAAAGCAGAGATGGTGGCCCGTATGATCCGGGAGAAGGAGAGCCTGAGACAAGCTACCTTCTGGGTCCGAAGCCCGCTGTATGAGGGGCAGGTGAGGCGGTTTGATGTCCGCCGGGGCTATGGATTTATCTATGAACCGGGCCTGGAGGCCGAAGTGTTTATAGCCCGGCGGGATGTGAATGCTCACCTGCCAGAGGAGCACCCCGGTCGTAACCTGATGCCGGGTGACATAGTTCAGTACACCCGGCACTGTGGGGAGAGGGGGTGGTTCGCGCTGGATGCCAAGTTAAGGGGCAGCCAGGAGTCCCGTGTGAGCACCAAGCCCCCTCCCTCAGGTGATGCTGAGGACTCCGAGTGATGGCAGCGGGACACCATTGCACTGTCCCCGTTGGGACCAGAAGTCTGTGTGCGTTTGAAAAGTTTTGAGATAAAATCAAAGTAATCAACCAAAGCCTCAGCTGATTGTCAACCGTGATTGGAACCAGCCGTTGCCGGCATTGTTGTCCCCGTGGGGACCATACACAATGTTTTGCATAGGGAACTCTTTATAGACAAGCCCGTGAACTTGCAGGGCAACCACAAACGTTAAGTGGCTTGTAAATAAAAATGTTTTGTTGCAGCACCGTTACCGCCTCCGGAGAGGCAGGTTGGAGGGAGGGCCCGCAGTAGAGCAGGCTGGGGCCCAGCCACCACCGGAACAGGTGGCTACCCTCTGGAGGGGAAGGACAGATCCCGCTCGGGTAACTGGTTCAGGACTGGGGTCAAGGGGTGCTGCCTGTTTCTTAGAGGCAGCATCAGGGCCAGGTTACTTGGGTGGGAGAGAGCGGCAGCAACAACCGTTTGTTACGTAACGTTTAAGAAAAAGTGCCTCCCGCTGTGGGATGATGTTATTCTATTTGTATATGTTACCGTTTTTTATCTTTTCCAGAAAAATAAAACCGGTGTTGGACGGGCAGCCCGCGGACGGTCTGCATTTTGCTAAGGGGGAATGTGACGCCCTGGGCAAGCCAGGGGTCACAGGTCATAACACCACCACACCCTACACCCCGGATAGGTACACCAAAGCTACACAAAAATCCTTGTTGCCTTCCTCCAGGGGCTGATGTCCACACCAGGGGGTGGGTCAGGCGGTTGGCTCCGCCCACCGAGGAGTTCACAGCCCTGGAGGCGGGAAACCCAGGAAGATCAGGTTAGCTCAGGCAGAGCTTGAGTGAGGAGTTCAGCTAGGGAAGTGAAGGAGTAAACAGTGAAGTTGAAGTGAAGTGGTAGAGGAGCAAGAAAGGAAGGAGAAGGAGGACAGTGAGAGTAGTGACAGAGAAAGTGAGAGGTGAGAAAGCCTGAAGTTGGTCCGGGTGTGTGCCCCGGACTGAGAACAGCAAGGTCAGCAGATGGCGGTGACTGTCTGCAGGAGAGGCTACTTGGAGGTTGCCGAAAGGACCGTGGACGGGTGGTGGCCCGGCGGTACCGGAGCGGTATACGAAGAGAAGCCAGCACCATTGGCAGGGGCCTTTCAGATCCCGGCAAGGCTAGGAGTAGCCGTGAATTTGCCAAATCCGTCAGTGAAGGGGACCTCTGGGTCTCCCAACAACCAAGTCCCGATTGAAGGCAACAGTCCGACCATTAGAGAGAGACACCGCCACCGCCAAGGCACCAGTTTCTCAGGGCCAGCGCCTGCGGGCAAAGAGGGGCTCCTCCGGCACATATCCAAGCCGGGGAGCAGGTTACCGGTGGGAACCCATCGCTACCAACATAGACTTAGGTGCAGGAAAAGGGATCGTCACCGTCAACTACCGGGGAAAAGCAACAGCAGCCGTCCGTGGGAACCGTCTTTCCAGCCGTGTGTTTTACCGAGAACTGTGTCACCGTCTCAGACTGAGTGAGTACCACAGTGTCATGAGGCACAGCGCTGCCCCCGCGTTCCTGCACCCCACCAAGCCCTGCACCGGCCCCGCCATCCCTCATCCTCCAACTCATCACTGGGCCCTGGGACAACCACCCCCTACCCACGGAGGGGAGAACTAACAACTTTGCTGCTCCCTGTCACAGCTCCCGGGATTCCCATACAGAGCAGCTGTGGTGTTCCTACAATCACCACAACCGTGGGTGGCGTCACGGACAATAAACTATCCCAAAAACCAAACCCCTTTCACTCACGGGCGAGGAGCGCCGCTCGAGTCCTCGGGATCCGGCCCATCGCTCAAGCCACCGAGCAGCAGCAGCAGGCCGCAGCAGCCGGACCCGAGCAGTGGGAGAGCGCAGTGTCCCCTCCTCCGCCCGCGACACCGTCTTCATCTGTTATCACCACAGCTCCGGTCATTCTCAATTTGTAACCTACCAGATCTATCCAGTGTTTCTTGGAGCATGCTAGAGGTTACTCTTCAATACAAATCTATGAGAGCCTCATTCTGGCTCTCATAGAGATGCATTGCAAGCTTGTAATGGAACTTCTGACTTCCGGTCATTCAGAACTTACAGTTGCAAGATGGCGCCGCGGGACCGGAGTGAGGCTGAAAAAGCATGAAAACACCGGAGGGTCAGTGAAATATTGGAGGCATAGATTTAAAGCACCACTGCAGCTCTGAAAGAAAAGCCCCCTGGAGTGGTGCTTTAATAAGTCCAAATATATGATAATCTGGCAAAGGGGAAGTGTACCGCCCCGCTCTCGGCTGCAGCCGAGCCGCTCGGATCCGGGCTTGTTGGTGGGTGACTCGAGCGCCTCCGGACCCAGGGTCACTTCGCTCTGTAAGGGGACGCAGGCGCTTTTGGTGGGGGTTAGGTAGGTGCACGGCCGGAGCCGCGCTTGAGTTCGTGAGGCCACCCACGGGATGTGGTGAAGGTGTAGACACCACTGCTGCAGTTACGGGGCACCCGGGGGAGATTGTAGTGCAGCAAGATGTTAACCACTCCGTTGGCAGGGATGATGGCCCTCAGGACCCGTTGGGGGGTAGCTGGGCGGTGCGCGGCTGGGTGGCACTGTTGTACTCACTGTTATTGACACACACAAGACTCTAGTAAACAAAGTTGATGGTGGTCGGTGCCCGCAGCCGGCTGCGTCTGGTCCCCCACCCGGTTTGGTGGTCTTTGCCTTTCTCCTGCATCGTGTAGTGTATGTGTAGACTGCCTGCGCTTCAGTAACAGGAGTCCGCTCCCCGGCTGTGTGTATGTCGGGAGAGCCCATTTGCCCGCAGACGCTGTCCCGTGGGATCGCTCTGCCTGTGCGGTGGCTTTCTATCCCCCTCGGTGGGCTGTTGTCTTTAGTCAGGACTTGGGTGGGAAAGGACCTATAGTCCAGACCGCAATCCATCAATTAACTCAGTCGAGTGGATTCTGGACCTCGTTTCAGGGTCTGAGTACTCCCCTGTGTGCTCCGGTGTCCGAGTCGGTTCCCCAGGTCGGTACCGGCGGGCCACTACCCTGTCCCGGTCTACCACGGTTCCACCAAGCCGTCTTCCCGGCTCCTGCAGGCTAAGGCCACCGTATGCCTCCTAGCCAAAGGTGCCCGGGCTGCAACCTCGGCACCTGTCAGACTCCTTCACTCCACTCAACTCCACTCTCAAACTGATCTACTTGTGTTTTCCTGCCTCAGGCCATCTGAACTCATCGGTGGGCTTGGCCAACCGCCTGGCTCCGCCCCCTGGTGTGTCCATCAAGCCCTGAGGGAGGTGACTAGGGTTTTTGTGGTTGGCTGGTGTTACCTTATTGGGGGACAGGTGTAGTGCGGGGGTCTACCTGTGACTACATGGCTAGTCCAGGGCGTCACAGAAGTACAAAAAATGTTGGATTAAAGAATAATGATTTATGTTACAGTTTAATTTCAAACAAGACTTATTTTTATTCACGTGCAATTAATATGGTTGTATTTTGTATTCCTTTTTATGTCCACCATAGACCTCTTATGGGTGAAATAATCCAAACATAGATCACTAAATTACCCTATGTAGATAAGATCTAGTTCACTTGAACAGTTCAGTTGTTAAAATGTGCACATAGTGAAGTCATGAAAATGGCCTTAGTTTACTGGAATTCAGAAAGAATTTGTAATGTACCATCATCAAAAGTCATATCTTATTTACATCAGATTTTTGTTACAATCCAAATTTAAAAATTGAAAGCTTCCTGTCACAGGTGTGTCATGTGTGACAGACAGCCATGTGGTGTCTGGCCATTGAAGGTCACAGCATCTGGCTGTGTAGAATGCTCCCTGACTTTACATTGTTCCTGATGTCAGTACTCATTGGAATAGGTAGATTTCCTGCTGAATTCATTTCTCTCCCTTTTGCACCCAGCAAGAGCTCGATTTCCACCCAGTTGTTGATTATCGGTATTCCCTTGGTGCTTAAATACTCCTTCCTTCCTTTGGATGGTGCTGGTGATCTTTTCAATTCCTTCAAGCCTAGGTTGCAAGTAGGTGGTTTGTACTCCTCTGTGGTATCGTTGTTGAAAGCTCTGTTGAACTTCTACCTGAGTCATCTGTAGATACGTAGTTCAAGCTTTTCCCCCTGTGTGTCCCCCTTGTGTCTTCTATAGTTGTTTAGTGGGGTTGATGAAGAGCTCATACCATCCACTCCCTATTTAGAGCCTATCACTAGGCATACCTAGGGTCAGATATCCGTCTCGGTGCATAGGTGCATAACTCATCTATGGTGCTGAGTAGTGTTGAGCGAGTAGTTAACTATTTGAACTCGCTATGATGTTAGCGAGTACTGTCCGCTACTCTCATATTCGTTTTGAGTAGCGGGTACAATGTAAGTCAATGGGAAATACTCGCTAAGTAGCTCGTAACCCGTAAGCAGTACTATTCGCTACTCTCACGAAATGTACAAATGTTACTCGCTACTTAAACAACAGCTAACAACTTCCAATTGTACCGGGATAGTCAAAAATTATATTTAGTGAAAGAAAAACAAATCCCTTTAATAAATACTTTGTCTAAATTTTAAAAATTACCCAGGTAAATCACCCGCGCACACAATAAACACAGGGAAGTATATATCCGGGATAATAGATATCAATCCGTACCAAATAATATATATAGTTAGTTGAGGTAGATCTCAGTAGGGTCTCATGTTATAGATATTATAACCCTGTTAAATAACTGCAACTGACCCCTACCTATCAACGGAGGGTATGACACCCTAACGTTACTGGGCGCCCCCGTTCCTCGACGGCTATCCCTCACTTACCCTACAAATACCCTATCATATAAGGACAAAAGATGCTACCAATGCTGTTTTAATATATAATAACCAAAACAATGTAATTGGTTGGTCTTTTTCTACCCTCAAACAAATATAGAGGAGGGCTCTGCTTGAGTATGATGTGTTACAATCCCTGTTTTTACCATATTATGTTTGGTTACAAATCAGTATGTCAGATCAATATAGTATGTCCAATCAATATAGTGCAATATGAAGCTCATATCTATATCAATTAAAAATGATCCACCACACCAGGGATGTAAGCCTGATCCAAACTACAGTCCCTATTTGTTCCAAATTCACCAGCTACAGTCCAGTATGTCCGATCAATATAGTAAAATATAATGCTCTTTCCTATATCAATTAAGATTAATCACCAAACCAGGGATGCAAGCATAAATACCGACCAATCAAACAAAAACCTGCATTAATTAAACCTGCATTAACACAGTACCCTGGAACAATGGCAGTACTACCATAGGAGACGTCTATCACTTCTGAATGGTTGTCATTCCCTATTCTCCCTGGGCCTCCTGATGAACCGATAAAGAGGGTGGAGAAACGCGTCGAGGCTGTGCAGATGCACCTTAACAAGGGAAGTCATGAATTAATTTTGTAAAATAATCATGACATTTGTTTATCACAATAAGGATAGTAAACAAATAGTTAACTACTCGCTCAACACTAGGGGTGAGGGATCCCAAGGACCA
Organism: Anomaloglossus baeobatrachus; assembly: GCF_048569485.1. Classification (NCBI taxonomy): domain Eukaryota; kingdom Metazoa; phylum Chordata; class Amphibia; order Anura; family Aromobatidae; genus Anomaloglossus; species Anomaloglossus baeobatrachus. The sequence continues at coordinate 97,781,229 of NC_134358.1, forward strand.
GCAGTAGGTTTGGTCAGGGGTCACCATCTTCTCTCTCCCTAGACACAGGGTTTCTCTTCCCTTTCGCCGTGCACTTGGTACCTCCCTGTACCTAGAGAGACAGCTCCAAATTTCATGCTGCTCACTACAATAGTGACAATAGGCTGAGACTTGTACCTTACTGTATCTTACTTTCCAGCTTTGTTGTATAAAATGAGACAGAATGAGCAGAGTCACCTCATTCTCATCAGTGTGTATGATATTTAAAGACAGCCCTGTTGTACTGCCTAAATAAAACAGGATAGCTATGCCACAGTTTGGACACAGAAATGGCTGTTTCCATGTTTGCCCCCTAAGTTTCTTCCTGTCACTGCAGTCTTGGGGTAACTAATCAACCCTTCAATCAGACTCTAGAGCAAGGATCAGCTTACTTCCAGAATGGCAGGCCAAACTGCATATTTATCATATTAAAACATGTTCTAAGGGGTACTTTGCATGCTGCGACATCGCAAGCCGATGCTGCGATGCCGAGCGCGATAGTCCCCGCCCCCGTCGCAGCTGCGATATCCTTGTGATAGCTGCCGTAGCGAACATTATCACTACGGCAGCTTCACATGGACTCGCCTGTCCTGGGACGTCGCTCTGGCTGGCGACCCGCCTCCTTATTAAGGGGGCGGGTCGTGCGGCGTCACAGCGACGTCACACGGCAGGCGGCCAATAGGAGTGGAGGGGCGGAGATGAGCGAAATGTAAACATCCCGCCCACCTCCTTCCTTCCGCATATCCTATGGAAGCCGCGGTGACGCCGGTAGGAGATGTTCCTCGCTCCTGCGACTTCACACACAGCGATGTGTGCTGCCGCAGTAGCAAGGAACAACATCGGACCGTCGCGTCAGCGTAATTATGGATTACGCCGACGCTGCACCGATGATACGATTACGACGCTTTTGCGCTCGTTAATCGTATCATCGAACCTTTACACACTACGATGTCGCATGCGATGCCGTAAGTACGTCATTTTCAATTTGACCCCACCGACATTGCACCTGCGATGTCGTAGTGTGCAAAGCCCGCCTAAGAGTTACAGACAATTGTAGCAGTGAAGAAGAGCTGGAAATGTTTTTTTCCTACATTGTATAATTAGAGGTGATAATTGCATTTATCAAATGTATCTATTTTGGAGACTAGCAAGTATTTTAAGTCACAATAACTATCCTGCAATGAACAAGGACTATTGATTACCTTTGTATTATACATATAAATTCTGGACTTTCACATTACAATTTAGATTCACTAATCTACTGACACAAACACTAAAGGGTATAGCTGATGTCTTCCATAGAAATAATAAGGGATTCACCTCGGTTGCGGAGTGTCGGGATATCCATAGCAAGATAACACTTTGTGGAAACGAAGACAAGTAAAGAGCTGTTGGGGGGAAACGTGGAAAACAATGAGCTGTTGGGGGGAGTGTCAGGAGGTACCCAAACATGTTAGATAATGGTGTGGTTGTCTTCCTAAATTTGTCTAGGTTCAGGCTGACACGAGACTAATTTTTATGTTGAGGTTTGAACAGAGCTTCTCAATATTTTTTTGATTTGTTCTCATTAACTAGAAAATAATGATGGCATTGGCTGGCCTCACTAAATGTACCCTGTGCCAAAATTTTTAAAAACTTCAATTTATCTTAAAAGTTGACTGTTCAACCATTCAATAAACACAAAAGTAGTCAAGTAAGTTGCTCAACAAAAGCCATATACAATTATATATCTTAAGGATAAGGATATAATTAAATGTAAAAGTCCCATGTACCGCCCCGCGCTCGGCTGGCAGCCGAGCCGCTCGGATCCGGGCTCGTCGGTGGGTGGCTCAAGCGTCTCCGGACCCAGGGGTCACGTCGTTCTGAAGGGAGGCTGGCGCTACGTGAGGGGTTTCGGTGGGGAGGTTCATGGCCGGGGCCATGGTGTTTAGGGATTTAAGTTCGTGACGCCACCCACGGGTTGTGGTGAATATGGACACCACCGCTGCCGTTAACTAGGCTCCCGGGGATAGTGTTGTGCAGCCTGGTGTTGACCCCTCCGTGGGCAGGGGGTGATGGTCCCGGGGCCCGGTGGTTGGGAGGTGCGGGCGTGTTAGTGCGGTGCGGTGCGCGATCCAAGGGCACTGTTGTACTCACTATGACAGATACACCGGAGTTTCTGGTAAACCAAAAGGATGGTGGTTGGTGCCCGCAGCCGGCTGCGTCTGGTCCCCCACCCGGTTCGGTGGTTCCTGCCTTTCTCCTGCACCTTGTTTTGTAGAATTTGACTGTCTATGCTTCAGTACCGGTAGTCCGCTCCCCAACTTGGTGTGTGCCGGGAGAGCCCGTTTGCCCGCAGACGCTGGCCCATGGGATCTCAATGCCTGAGAGGTGGCTTTCTATCCCCCTCGTTGGGCTGTTGTCTTCAGTCGGGACTTGGGTGGGAAAGAACCTAAGGTCCAGACCCCAATCAGTGAATTTGACTCGGTCCAGTGGTTTCTGGGCCTCGTTCTGGGTCTGAGTGCCCCTCCTGGTGCTCCGGTTTCCAGTCGGTTCCCCGGTTCGGTACCGGCGGGCCACTACCCTGTCCCGGTCCCTTACGGCTCCACCAGCCGTCTTCCCGGCTCCTGCAGGCGGCAACCACGTCTGCCTCCTGGCCACAGGGTATCTGGGCTATGACCCAGATCCCTGACAGACGTTTACTCCTTACTACTACTCTCTTTCACCTCCAAAACTGATCTGTTTGTGTTTTTCCCGCCTCAGGCTATCCGAACTCCTCTGTGGGTGTGGCCAACCATCTGGCTCCACCCCCGGGTGTGAACGTCAAGACCTGAGAGGGGTGACTTAGGGATTTTAGGTTGGCTGCTGTTACCTTGTTAGGGGACGGGTGTTTGTGCAAGGGCCTGTCTGTGACTACCTGGCTAGTCCAGGGTGTAACACCCACCATTCACACAAATCTGTATCAGGTGACCTTACAAGTGTGTCCGAAAGGTGGTGCTAAGAGCAGTCCAGACAGACCCATCGGACTGCTCGATAGAGATGTGCAAAAAGCATGAAACCTTTATACAACCATTTTTCAAAGCTATGCTGTGCTACTCTGGGGATTTAAAGAGGTTGTAGGGTCTTTACCATGAGTATGAAGTAGTGGCAGAGGTTCAGAAAGTGAAAATCTATTCAGGGGCACTGAGCAACACATTTTTTATTCCAAGGAGATAATTGGTTGCCTTTGGTCCTGTCAAATAGACCAGATACAATATCAGATATACAAGTCTGGGAGCACATGGGTACCATTGAACATAATATGGATGGAAAGGCACTTGTGATATAGGAGAAATACTGATAAAGTGAGGGGAGCAGTGATGTTGTGGGGGTGTATAGACAAGGGGAGGGATACAACCTGCAGCTGCGCAGCTTATCTGTGGCAAGCCATGAAAAAGCAGGCATAAATCACAGGGCAGTCAACTAAGCAGAGCACACACAATGAAATGACATTACAAACCCACACTGGCCACAAACAGGCTTAGTCAGGGGAGGAGGCTTGTATTAAAAGACTAGCCAACCCACTGATCTATGACTGCATGAAGGAGGCATTATCGGGGGTTGCCTTGTATTAGAAGCCAGCAGGAAGGCAAGCTGAAGGAGAAGACTCAGGATCAGGAGTTGCATCTCCGACACAGTATATAGTTCTGATAATCACATTCTGTAACAATACAAATTACTTCTATGGATGGGAGTCTTTATAGCTTATTAGGTAATGTCGATATGACCACATTTTTATTTTCTAAGGTATCCCTTTAATGTCAACTTGTTCCTGTGACAAAATTTCCCTAGCAGAGCACAAAATACACACTGCGTTATTAAAAGCATTAAAAGAAGAGGGAAACAATATTAAAGAAACCCTGGAAAATAAAAATAAAAAATTCCAACACCTTCCCTCATATCCAATCACACTATCACAGACTGCTTCCTGTGGCATGGATGTGTAGCGCCCCTGAAGCCATCAGGGTGTTACAAGGTTCTGCATCCCCACAAGGATGCAGGGCCTAACCCCTAGGGACCCGGAGACCCAGTGCCAGTAGCAACAAAAACCCAGGTAATCCCAGCATTCCCCCAACAATCCCCCATACAATGGTACTTAGCTAGGGTCGGACCAATGGATGGCCACCTAGAGGTGGAGCCAAGCCAGTCCACTAGTTGACCAGTTGGGAGGGGCAGACTGTGGAGGAAAAGTCGGACAGTAGCAGGCGAGGAGGGAAGGTGGAAGTGAAGCGACGTCCTGACTAACAGTAACCTCATACCCAGGAGAGTAATTGCGAGTGGAGTACGGTGGATTACTCCCGGAACTATGCACCGACATGTTACAGGACCCTAGGACAGGAAAGAGCTTCAAGCCGACCTGGTAACACCTGCACAGCGAGGAGACCATCAAGGACCTCGCTGACCCTAAAAATCCGAAGACTCAGTAGCAAAGGGAGAACCGGGGACAGGACCAGAGACTCCAACCCCACAGGGTTCACGCTACCATTGGGCAGACAGAAGTGGTAAAACCACCGGACGAGGACTCCCAGTTGCTCTACACCACGGGGACCCATTTACCAGACACAGGTGCAGGGGAAGAAGATACCAGATTACTACACTGGCACTGGGACAAAGGGGACCTGGAGGTGAAACCAGCCGGCCTCAAGTAACCTGTTACCATCAACCAGCAGTGAGTAAAAACCAGTTGCACTAAACTTCTGTGTGGACTACCGTTTTACTATGCCAGTCACAACACCCATCCTCTGGGGCCTGGCCCTGCTTGCGGAGGGCGTACCATCCAGGCTGCAATTAACACCAGCCCCAGTAGTGACATTCTGCAGCGGCGGCTCTACATATATAGCCACAACACCGCAAGTGGCATCTCGTATGAACATTTATCTAAATCCCCTGTAAATACATCCCATTACAAAAAGGGCCCAGGGCACGGAACTGAGCATCGGCCACCACCGTGACAGTCCAAAGACATATACCGCCCGAGACCCTGTACCCCATATCCCTGGGCGACACAGATGCATGTAAAAATGCTCATCCCTAATGCACATCTATGTGTCTCCATCATCATACACTACAAGTAAACTATGTGCAGTCCAAGAGTGGACACAGACAGTGGAGACCGCCTGTGCAAGAACAATATATGCGCCCTCTGCAGCTCAATAACTCATCAAACTGCACCATTCCACCTGGTTTGGAGGTGCCATTGGGCCCTCATATCTCTTCTTTTGGACTCTTGTGTGACTGCACAGGTTGCACCAATTCTATTGCCACCCCTGGTGTCCTCTGCTTCTTACTAATGCAAAACTGGTATGCCAGAAACAAGTAGCATACAGATAACAAGATAGAATCAGACTACAAAGAGGTGTTTGTATTATATAACTATGTAGGCACATACAGTAGGTCTAAATTGGAGCTGGAAATACAAAACAGTAGATTTTTAATTAAGGAAGTTGTCCATGACTTGAACAATCCCTTCTCAATTGCAATATTCTCCTATGTAAAATAACAGTAGTCTATACTCTCCTCAGTGCCAAATCTGTTCCAGTGGCACTGGGTCTCCTGGGGCTTGTTTGACGTTATGCTATGTGAGCCCTGCAGACAATTAGCAGCTACTTTACCCTCATTTCTTTCAGCTGAAACTAAAATCAGGTAGAAGTGAGAGCTGCTGCTGCTCTCTAACTGTCTCTGTCAATTATGTTCGAAGAAGGGGAGGGTTGAAGGGAATCTGTTTTTGCTACATCATCTGAGAGCAGCATAATGTAGGCAAAGAGATAGTGAATATAATGATGTATCATTACTGGGTGCAGCCATTCTGACACAATCAGAATTTTTAGATTTAGTCATCTTACAAAACTAAGAGAGCTGTCCCCGCCCGCACCAGGCTCTGTATAAAGATTGTTCATTGTCAGTGTGGAGTCAATCAGAGGAAGGGACGTGCCACAGTGCTGTGCATGTGACATTGTAGTCCATAAATGATAAGTCCTGATTGAACTGTGACAAGACAGGCATCCTTGAATTCTAATTTTTAATCCTTGCAGAAAGCTGTATTGAGCTTAAATTGCAAAAACTTGCTGACAGATTCCCTTGACATAACAAAGTTACACAAGCCCCAGAAGACATGGTTACATAGTTACATAGTTACATAGGTTGAAAAGAGACCTAGATCCATCTACTTCAGGGGTCGGGAACCTAGGACTCGCGAGCCAGATGTGGCTCTTTTGATGGTTGCATCTGGCTTGCAGACATATCTTTATTAAAAAAATATCGTATTTTCCGGTTTGTAAGATGTACTTTTTTCCCCCAAAACTGGGTGTAAAATGGGGGTGCATCTTAAGACCCTGTCATACATAGAGATAAATCTGCAGCAGATCTGTGGTTGTAGTGAAATTGTGGACAATCAGCGCCAGGTTTGTGGCTGTGTACAAATGGAACAATATGTCCATGATTTCACTGCAACCACAGATCTGCCAAAGATTTATCTCTGTGTGTGACGGGGCCTTTACAAACCGCATATGGCTTACCAGAGCGGCAGTAGTGGTGCAGGGGTGGCGATACTGCGGGCTGTGGGGTGTCATGGCAGCGGGCGCCATTGATCTGTGGGCTGCTTTGAATCTCCCGCAGTTGACGAGATCAACTTCAAGAAAATGGCCGCGGAGACAGCATGTGAGCAGATAGGACTCCGCGGCCATTTTCTTGAAGTGAATCGCATTGAACTGCACATGCGCCGCAGCCATTTTCTTAAAGTCGATCTCGTTAACTGCACGAGATTTAAAGCAGCCCGTCGGCAGATCAATGGCACCCGCTGCCGTGAGACCTCATGAGCCTGCAGTAGTTTTGCCTACCCTCCGCACACTGACCCTCTTGAGCCATGACACCTCCCCTCCATGCCCGCAGCATTGCCTACCCTGCTTCCAGGGTCCTTCTGATCCGCTCCACCACTGCCGCTCCCCCCTGGTGAGTATGGCTCTCACAGAATTGCATTTTAAAATATGTGGCGTTCATGGCTCTCTCAGCCAAAAAGGTTCTCGACCCCTGATCTAGTTCAACCTTCCTCCACCAATTATAACCAACAATGTTATATGTACTGAGGAAATCATCCAGCCCTTTTTAAAAGTTGTTACAGTGTCTGCCATTACTACCTCTTGTGGTAGGGTATTCCACAGTCTGACTGCTCTAACTGTAAGGAACACTTTCCTGTTGTGCTGTCAGAATCTCTTTTCTTCCACTCACAGTGAGTGCCCCCTGGTCCTTAGTATTGTCTTTGGAAGAAATAAGTCATGTGCCAGTCCTTTAAATTGACCACACGTGTATTTATACATATAAATGAGATCTCCTCTGAGACGTCTTTTTTTTTTAAGCTAAACAAATCCAACTTTTTCAACCTCTCATCATATGGAAGGTCTTCCATTCCTTGCAATAATCTAGCTGCCCGCTTTTGAAGTGATTCTAACTTCTGAATATGCTTTTAAATATGTTGATCCCATATTTCAGATGTGACCTTACAAGTGATTTATAGAGGGTTAACAATACGTTGGGATCAGGGGATCTAATCTCTCTTTTTATACATCCTAGAATCTTGTTTGCTTTTGCAGCTGCTGCCTGGCATTGAGTGCTGCTGCTCAGCTTATTTGTAATGAGAATACCCAAGTCCTTCTCCTGTTCTGTAGTCCTGAGTTTACTTCCATTTACTGTATATGCAGCTATAGGATTACTCCGTCCTAGGTGCATTAGTTTACATTTATCATCATTAAATCTCATTTGCCAAGTATCTGCCCATTCAGACATCATTGTACTGTTAATTAATAAGATGAGGTGCCAATGATACTAGAATGATTCCAGCACCAGAGGGGAGTATAGACTTCTTTTCTTACACAAAGGAATATAACAATTGATATTGGGTTCTGCGAGTATTGAACAACCCCTTTAAGACTATTTCCAAAGTTGCTGATAATGACTTGACTAAAGGCCACGTCTCACTAAGCGACATCGCTAGCGACATTGCTGCTGAGTCACGATTTTTGTGACGCAACAGCGATCTTACTAGCGATGTTGTTGCGTGTGACATCCAGCAATGACCTGGCCCCTGGAGGTCGCCGTTCATTGCTGAATGTCCTGGACCATTTTTTGGTCATTGCTCTCCTGCTGTGAAGCACACATCGCTGTGTTTGACAGCGAGAGAGCAACAATCTGAATGTGCAGGGAGCCGGCTTCTGCAGACACTGGTAACCAAGGTACACATTGGGTAACCAAGCAAAGCGCTTTACTTGGTTACCCGATATTTACCTTGGTTACCAGCGTCCACAGCTTCTAGAAGCCGGCTCCATGCTTCCTGCACATGTAGCCAAGGTACACATTGGGTAACTATAAGCAAAGCGCTTTGCTTAGTAACCCGATGTGTACTATGGTTACCAAGCACGGGTCGCTCGTGGCTGGTGGCTGATCTCTGATCGCTGTGGAGATCTGCCTGATTGACAGCTCACCAGCGACCATGTAGCAACACTCCAGCGATCCCTGCCAGTTCAGATCTCTGGTGGGATCGCTGGAGCGTCGCTAAGTGTGACGGTACCTTAACCTTCCCGAAGTTTAGCACAAAGCTACCTGACAGGCTTTCTCTTTATGTTAATTCACAATACAATGATCATCATAACAGTAATACATTTTTGATTACAGACTCCTCATTACAAAATTATAGAGAGGACTCAGACTTGGAGGATATCTCTCATTTGTAAAACAGTTACTTATCAAAGCCATACGCATGCAGAATAAAGCATCGTCAATTAGCATAATAAAGGCTGATTACTAGGCAGTTATAGCGCAATCATAGAAAAATTATTGTATGTAGTAATGTTTTATTAATGTCATTAGAATTAATTTTCTTCATGAAAGTGACATAACGTACTACGTGTCCTCGTAATTTATAAGACCCCAGTTTTCCTGAGAATCGGAGCCTTGTGTGCTTAAAGGGTTATTACAGTTTTATAAAAGTTACGGTATCAGAGGTCTGTCCTTGTAATGAGCCCCGCACCTGAATGTTCATCATATGTTCAGGAGCAATGAATATAAACTGAAATAAGGTTCCTACTAAATGACAGCAGATGAACAGGATAACTTATGGAAATGAAAGGGTTAACACCGCGCCGCCATCCAGGAACAAAACTTCAAAGGTTCATTGAAGATCAAAAGTGAATTTTTTATTCTACATATTTTGGAGCAGGAATACTCCTTCATCTGTGCTTTAGTCCTGAAGAAGAAGCTTTCCTGATCCGAAACGCGTAGAATAAAAATCACTTTTGATCTTCAATAAACCTTTGAAGTTTTGTCCCTGGACGGTAGCGTGGTGTTAACCATTTCACTTCCATACGTTATCCTGTCCATCTGCTATAGGGACTGCAGCAGCCGGAATCTCTCCATACATGCGCATATAGTAGTTGTGACTCTCACAACTAACTCGGATGAATATAAAAAGCTGTGGAAAAAAGCGCAAAAAGGGTCTTACCCCAGAAAAAAAGGAGTAATAAATAAAATCAAACTCACCTATAGAAGTTGTGCAAGTCACAACCCCTATAAATGCATGTACAGTCCAGGTCAACAGCTGCAGCGCCGGGTTTGGCAGATAACAGAAATCAGTAGAAGATGGGTTTTTAAAGCCGCGCTATTTACCAATCCGGATCGATGAAAGAGTTAATGTTTCCTTATTTTCATGCATAGGTCAACGCGTTTCAGGAGTACTCAGCTCCCTTCATCAGGAAACAAGCAAAAAACATCAAATCTGCCAAAGGCATGAAAATAAAGAAACATTAACTCTTTCATAGATCCAGATTGGTTAATAGCGCGGCTTTGAAAACCTGTCTTCTACTGCTTTCTGTTAACTAACTCAGATAAGTGACACTCACCCTACCTTCATTTTACCCCCAACCGGGTAAGACCCTATCTGCACCTTTTGTCTTGCAAATTCTCACAATCTATTAAATGACAGCAAGCAGAGATCTTGAAAATTAGCTTCTATATAGAAAAAGATACATATATAAAGAGAACTGCACCTCCGAATACTGTTGCATTACTGAATACAAAATTGGGTCAAACACATATAAATACGGTTTGGGAAAAAAATTAGAGTAGAAATGTGACCAATGGTGATATAGAGACTTTTTCTTGCTACTCATTTCTACAGGGTGGGCCATTTATATGGATACACCTAAATAAAATGGGAATGGTTGGTGATATCAACTTCCTGTTGTGGCTAACTTGTATATGGGAGGGGGAAACTTTTCAAGATGAGTGGTGACCCTGGCGGCCATTTTGAAGTCGCACATTTTGGATCCAACTTTATTTGTTCCAATGGGAAGAGGGTCATGTAACACATCAAACATATTGAGAATTTCACAAGAAAAAACAATGGTGTGCTTGATTTAAGCGTAAATTTATTCATTCATTAGTTAGTTACAATTTTATGACCACCTATAAAATGTGTTCAAAATGCTGCCCATTGTGTTGGATTGTCAATGCAACCCACTTCTCCCATTCTTGACACACTGATAGCAACACCGCAGAGGAAATGCTAGCACAGGCTTCCAGTATCCATTGTTTGAGATGCTGCACATCTTGTATCTTCACAGCATAGACAATTGCCTTCAGATGACCCCAAAGATAAAAGTCTAAGGGGGTCAGATCGGGAGATCTTGGTGCCCATTAAACTGCCTCATGATCACCAATCCACTTTCCAGGACACTGTTCATGTAAGAATGCTCGAACCTGATACCTAGAATGTGATAGTGCACGTTATGCGGCACTTTGGGAAGCACTTTGAACACATTTAATAAGTGGTCATAAAACTGTAAATAACTAATGAACAAATAAAGTTATGTTAAAACCAAGAACACCTTTGTTTTTCTTGTGAAATTCTCAATAAGTTTGATGTGTTACATGACCCTCTTCCCATTGGAAAAAATAAAGTTGGATCCAACATGGCCAAGTTCAAAATGGCCGCCACGGTCACCACCCATTTTGAAAAGTTTTCCCCCTCCCATATACTAATGAGCCACAGACATGAAGTTGATATCACCAACCATTTCCATTTTGTTTAGGTGTATCCATATAAATGGCCCAACCTGTATAACTGGTTACCAACATATTTTAAAAAATTTAGGGGGGCTCCATCAATGGATCAGAGCAATAAGGTCCCACATAGTTTAGGGTCACCAATAACACTCTTAAGCGGGCTTTACACGCTGCGACATCGCTAATGCGGAGTCGTTGGGGTCACGGATTTTGTGACGCACATCCGGCCGCATTAGAGATGCCGTTGCGTGTGACACCGATAAGCGATTTTGCATCGTTGCAAAACCGTGCAAAATCGCTAGTCGGCGACACGGGGGTCCATTCTCAATTATCGTTACTGCAGCAGTAACGAAGTTGTTCCTCGTTCCTGCGGCAGCACGCATCGCTGCGTGTGACGCCGCAGGAGCGAGGAAGCTCTCCTTACCTGCCTCACGGCCGCTATGAGGAAGGAAGGAGGTGGGCGGGATGTTACGTCCCGCTCATCTCCGCCCCTCCGCTGCTATTGGGCGGCGGTTCAGTAACGCTTCAGTGACGTCGCTGTGACGCCGCACGGACCGCCCCCTTAGAAAGGAGGCGGTTTGCCCGTCACAGCGATGTCGCCGAACAGGTAAGTATGTGTGACGGCTGTTGTGCGGCACGGGCAGCGATTTGCAATCGCAACAGATGGGGGCGGGTACCCACACTAGCGATATCGGGACCGATATCGCAGTGTGTAAAGTAGCCTTTACTCTATTTTTTATATTTGCTCTGGCACAGTTAATGTAGCACCCCTGACTCGCTCAGGTACCACTGAGTACTGCACCCATGCTGGGACAGTACTTCCAGGTAATCCTAAAGGCCGGATTGAGGTGTGCACGCACAGACACATAGCAACCAGGTCTCCCACACCTTTAGAGGGGACCCTTGGGTAGTCTCCAGAGGGGGGCTAGCCTTCAATTCTTTTCAAGGGGTGTAGTAGAGGGGCTGTCAGGAAAGGAGTGGAGTGAGCCAGTCTGGTAGTGGTGAGTGGCGGTTGCTAGGAGACGCAGACACGTGCTCACATGAGTCAGACTCTGCGCGTGTGTAGTGACAGTTGGCGGGGAGAACGGTCTCAGGAGGACACAGAAAGAGGTGCTCCTGGTGACTAGGCATGCACGGGGTTACAGGTCCCTAGAGCAGACCCTAGTTTAACTATCTGCTAAACCTGCCGGTGAGGGGAACTACAAGTACCTCACCAACCTCACAGGTCCGAGTTTCAGCAGCAACACAGGGACCCATAAAGGAGACAGAGCCTGAAGCCATTTTACCTGGTCCACGCTGCCGGCCAACGGGCCGAACACAGGCCAGGAAAGGCAGTTGCGACTCCCTGGATAGACTCCGCGGTACTTCAAGACAGGGGTTATCTGAACAGGGAAGTGCTAGAACGGCGAGCTACCTGTTACCCTCAGACTGGCCCAAAGGATACTTGGTTCTACCTGGTTTATTGCAGCATCGCCCGGGTCAGCTCACAACAACAGCACAGTGAGTAAAAATCAGTTAAAGACTGTTGGACTCTGCCTGAGTTATTCTGGGACCTGTTGTTCTACACACCTCAGCCCCTGGGGCCAGCCTCACTCACGGGAGGCCACGCCATCTGACTGCAGACCCCCATCAGCCCCAGAAGCTCATTAAACCTGCAGTGGCGGTCACCCAAATCCCTGATCGCAAACTGTGAGTGGCGTCACGATAATAAAAACAAACTTACCTGTTGCCAAATATTCAGAAGAAGGTCCTGTGGTGTCCCTGAAGCTGGAGCGACATCGCTGGGGCGACACATTTCCTCTCTTTACACAGGACTTAAAGTGTACCTGTCAGGTCCAATATGCACCCAGAACCACGAGCAGTTCTATGTGCATATTTGTGATTCTTACCTAGCAGTCCCAGTATACACTAGCATAAATAAACAGATCTTTAGTCGCAATGGCATTACTTCCCTTGTTTAGTTGGCCCACATAGTATGTTAGCACGCCCCTTCTAAGAGCTCCATCTGTGCACACGTCACTCCGGGTACCATTTTTTGAAGCCAGGATCACCGACAGAGCATCTGGGAAACTGCCACACAGGCCTGCTCCACATAGACACCGCAACTTCCACTGCCAGGACAGACCCCACTGCTGCCAGGACCGACCCGATCAGCACTGCCCCTGCCTCCTGTGACTCTATGCCCTGACCACTGCCAACACCGTCCGGTAAGACAACCCGGAGTATAAGACGGACCCCATATTTTGTTTACCTTTTTTTAGCTCTAAATTTGGGGTGTGTCTTATAATCCGGTGCGTCTTATAAAACGAAAAACACAGTATATGAATTAGAAAACCATTTATTACATAAAGAATAATACATTTTTAAGAACATAATTTACTTTTAACTGCTTGATAATTGTTAACAAAAAAATCTTTAACTCTAAATCCAAAAACTACAGTTTAAAGACTGCGCAAAATTGAAATTAGAGATGTTTGCAAAAATAGTTGCAGAGTCTAGGATAAACCTATGGTGCTATTGTAATTATATACCGAGGTTTAACATTCCTACAAGAAGTACCAATACATCAAAGCGCGATTACCAACTCACTAGGGAGCAGCTAATGGAGGCCGTTAATAACTTGGAAAAAAATGTTCTCTATAAAAAAATCTTTGAAAAAAGAAAAACAAAGACTACGGTAAATAGAAAAGTTGTATATATAATAATAATAATAATAATTTTATTCATTTATATAGCGCTATTAATTCCACAGCGCTTTACATACATTTGCAATACTGTCCCCATTGGGGCTCACAATCTAAAGTCCCTATCTGTATGTCTTTGGAGTGTGGGAGGAAATCGGAGTACCCGGAGGAAACCCACGCAAACACGGGGAGAACATACAAACTCCTTCTTTCTCTCTCTCAATCTTATTGTTACAAAACTAAGCTACTGAAGGTTCCAGTGAGCAGTGTTGGGGGCATAGTCCGGAAGTGGAAAGAACATAATTTCACCAAAAACCGGTCACGACCAAGGGCTCCTCTCAAGATTGAAGACAGAGCAGTGAAAATAATTTTTAGAAAAGTTGTCCAAGAAACAAGGACCACCTCTGGAGAGCTACAAAAAGACCTGGAATCAGCAGGTACAATTATTTCAAAGAAAACAATAAGTAATGCACTCATCCGCCATGGTCTGTATACACGCTCACCATGCAAGACTTCATTGCTGAATAAAAAGCATGTTCAATCACGTTTAAAGTTTTCTCAAGAACATTTAAAGATACCTGTGATATATTGGGGGAAGATAGTCTGCTCATATGAGACCAAAATTGAACTCTTTGGATACCATAACACATATTATATTTGGAGGCCAAAATCCAATGCATGTGACCCAAAAATCACCACACCAACAGTGAAGTTTGGAGGTGGGAACATCATAATATGGGGCTGTTTTTCCACATATGGCACCGACAAACTTCATATAATTTAAGGAAGGATAAATAGACAAATGTACTGAGACATTCTAGATAAAAATCTGCTGCCATCTACCAGGATGATAAAGATGAAACCAGGGGGACATTTCAGTAACACAATGATCACAAACACACAGCCAGAAGCTCTCAATTGGTTTCAGAGAAAGAAAATAAAGCTGCTACAATGGCCAAGCCGATCACCTGACCTGAATCCAACAGAAAAATCATACCTGAGTAATCATGTGACTAGTTTCTCCATATAGGAGGCATCTTTAAGCTGTTATCACCAACAAAGACTTTTGTACAAAGCATTACGTTTCAGTAAGTGTGTACAATAGGGATAAGCAGAGCCGTGGAAGTTCGGGTTCACCAGGTTCGGCCGGACTTTAGTTAAAAGCTTAGTTCGGGATCTGAACTTGTCCCCAGACCCCAAACCCTATATAAGCCAATGGTGACCCAAATTTCTGTGCTCAAAATGGCTGCAAAATGGTTTAAGTGAGAGCTAAGGGCTGCAAAAGGAAGCAAAATGGGGGCAATTTCTCTGCAACAAATGTGATAGGGAATAAATGAAAAGAAAATGACGTGTGGTCCCCCTATTTCTGGTATATTGCACAGGTATAGTAGACAGCTAGGTGCTGTTATCATCAGACTGGGAAGGTCTACCGTTATCTGGCCCTTTCCAGCCTACAAATAGCAGCCCACAGCTGCCCCAGGAGTGGCACATCCATTCAATGAGCCAATTTTGGTTCTTTGTCTAGCTCTTTTCCAGATTGCCCTGGTGTGGTGGGAATCGGGTAATATTTTTGGGGTTATACACAATATAATGGCCCAAAAACACAGTATAATGGCCCCATACAGCCATCCTCACAGAATAATGGCATCACACAGCCTTACACACAGTATACTGTCCCCTACACAGCCCTCCACTATTGTTTGGGTCAACTGTGAATTGATAGCTGGCATCAAGCCCAGGAGTTAGGGGGACTTTACACGTTGAGACATCGCTACCGATATATCGTCGAGGTCACGTCGTTAGTGACGGTCATCCGGCGCCGGTAGCGACATCGCAACGTGTAAATCCTAGGTGCGATGATGAATGAGCACCGAAGCGTACAATATCGCTGATCTGTGTAACGTTGTACATTTCCATAATGTCAGTTTGACTGCATGTACGATGTTGTTTGTCATTCCTGCGGCATCACACATCGCTGTGTGTAAACCCGCAGGAGCGACAAACATCTCCTTACCTGTGTCCCGGCGGCAATGCGGAATGGTGAAGGTGGGCGGGATGTTATGTTATGTTATATTGGCTGGTTGATTAGTAACGTCCCGGTGACGTCGCTGTGACGCCGAACGCACCTCCCACTTAAAGGAGGGATAGTTCGGCAGTCACAGCGACGTCGCCGAGCAGGTATGTGCGTCTGAAGCTGCCGTAGCGATAATGTTCACTAAGGCAGCAATCACCACATATCTTATGTGCGACGGGGGCGGGTGCTATGGCGCTGGATATCGCTAGCAATTGCTAGCGATGTCGCAACGTGTAAAGCCCGCCTTAGTATTTGATAGGCATCTATCAGACACCACCATTACTAACCCAGCAAGTGTAGAGTTGGAAAACACACACAGGAAAAAAAATGAAGAAAAACCTCTCCCACACTCCATTAGAACCATTATACGGTGTTGAGAGCTGTATATTACCATTATACTGGGCAAATGGCTGTTTAGAGCCATACCTTGTGGAGGGCTGTGTGGAGCATTTATACTTTATACAAAGCTGTGTGGACCTATTATACTCTGTAGAAAGCTGTGTGTGGTCATTATACTGTGTAGAGGGCTGTGTGGGCCATTATAATTTTTGGAAGGCTGTGGGGGCTAAAGTACTATGTGGAGGGCTGTGTAGGGGACATTGTACTATGTGTAAGACTGTGTGATGCCATTATACTGTGAGGATGGCTGCATGGGGCCATTATACTGTGTTTTTGGGCTATTATACTGTGTGTAGGGCTGTAAGGGGGTCATTATACTGTATGGAGCGGCATTAGATTGTGTGCAGGGCTGTGTAGGGTTATTATAGTGTGTGGATTGCTGTGTGGTGCCATTACACTGTGTTTTAGGTCATTATACTATGTGTAGGGCTGTAAGTGGGTCATTATACTGTGTGTAGGGGCATTATACTGTGTGGATGGTTATGTGGGGCAATTATACTGTGTGTAGGGCGATGTTGGAGCCATTATACTGTAGAGAGTTGTGTGGTGGAAATCACTGTGTTTTGGGACTGTGAGAGCATCAATCTGTTTTATGGGTCTATAGGGACCATCATTTTTTTGTTACTGGACTTTGGGGCCATCATTCTATGTTGTGGCACTGTGAGTGACATCCTAATGTGTTGAGGGACTATGTGAACCATTATGTTGTGTAGGGGTCCCTGGAGGCCTCAATGTTTGTTGGGGAACTGTGGGAAGAGCACTGTATTGGATGGGCTATAAGAGTATTATACCTTGTTAGAATCATTGTGAGGACATTATACTGTGTGTGGACGTATTGCAGAGGAATTCATTTTTGGTGTGGCATACTGTGGGGGGCATTTTTGTTGGCATCATACTTTATAGGGGCAATAAAAGGGGTATTGTAGTGTGAGTACACTAAGGGACTTCAAAAGGGGTTACTATGAATATATTTTTTTATTATGGGGCTTAATTAGGACTCCTATGGTGCCCCATGATCTATATGTTCCCCATCCCCTGGCTGTGTAGCTTTAATAGTTTCCACCAGCAGGTAACATGACAATATTTCTACCATTATTATCAGTCACTGGAGAGCGGCTTTTTCACAAACTCCTTTAGTCAAATTGCCTGTATTCTTATTTACCACTTAGGACTTACTTAGCATGTGGGCAAAAATAAAAGACTAGGAAATGTTAAGAACCAAGACATAAAGCGTATTATTGTTACCATTACCCCTTTTATGTATTTTTTCCTTAATAATACACTTCCAGTATTACAAAACCCTTTCACTGTGATTGTGTTAATTATGAAGCTTTACTTCATTGTTTTACTTCGGCTTTGTTTTTCTTTAAAAATATTCTCAAACTTATTGCAACATTTTAATACATTAGATATTACTCACCAATTACAGAAATCAATTTTTTACTTAAAGTGTAACAGTCATTTTAATTTTATAAATTAATAGTATACATGAAAATGAACAATTTGTAGCATATGTATAACATAAATCTGCTTCTTTCTTCTTCTATAGATATCAGGAAAAATTCTACATGCTCCGCCCTGCCGAAAACCCAAAGGAATATCACACCCAACAAGGTGGGTTATTTAAGGTCTACGCGTTTCATAACCTTCTGGTTTTTCATCAGGAAGTTTTGAAACGGCAAAACCAGGTAGTCACAGGTAGGCCCCCGCACAACACCCTTCCCTCACTTAGGAAACACACAGCCAACCTGAAACCTTAGTCACCCCCCCTTAGGGAAAGATAGACACACCAGTGGGCGGGACCATGCAGTTGGACACGCCCACCCAGGGGTTTAGACAGCCCGGGGTGGGAAAACAAGCAGTTAAGCTTCAGATAAGTTTTGGAGTTCAAGTTGAGAGGAGTGTGGGCTGGAGCTAGGTGTAGCTCCAGCAGAGGAAGTTCAAGTTGAACGGTACCAGGATTGGAGCCCTGGTGCCTCTGGCTAGGTGGCAGACGGTGGTCTCCATCAGCAGGAGACGGGAAGACAGCTTGGCAGAACCGAGGTGGACCGCGACAGGGTTGTAGCCCGCCGGTACCAACACGGGGAACCGACCCAGGAACCGGAGCACAAAGGGGGGTACTCGGACCCTGAAGCCAGGACCGGAAACCAGCGGCCTGGTTAATTAACCGATTGAGGCCAGGACTAGAGGTCCTGTCCCACCCAAAGTCCCTCATAGAAGACAACAGCCCACCAATAGGGATAGGAGGTCACCGCCAGGGCCCATACATCCCACGGGCCAGCGTCTGCAGGCACGGCTCCTTAGGCCACATCCAGCTGGGAGCCGACTCCTGAGTTCCAGACCAGGCAGTCCACAAGGTCAGTGCAGAGGAAAAGGACAGAGATCACCAGCCTGAGTGGGGAACCTGAATGCAACCGGCCACGGTGGCTGGCCACCAGCACCTTGGTTTACCAAAGACTCGTGTGGTTCATTTACTGTGAGTAAGCAAAACGTTCCCCTGTTGTTGCAATATCCTGCACAAAGACACTGGGCCTCGGGGCAACCATCCCTACCCATGGAGGGGTTAACATCCAGCTGCCACTACATCTCCCTCGGGTGCCGCATAAGAGCAGCGGTGGTGTCCCACCTCACCAAACACCGTGGGTGGCGTCACGAACTTAATACGGCCTAGCCCGTACATCTATGTCCCCCCCCTTTTATTCAGCGTGTCCTCGAGACCCCCGGGTCCGGAGACCCTCGAACCACCCCCTCAGGAGGTCCGGATCCGAGCAACGGTGGCTGCTGGCACAGGGGCGGCACACATAGACTTTAAATAAACTGCATGTCATGCACTCATTGCCTGGTGCGATACTGTTTTGGATTATCGTCATCATGGAACCTGTCCAATTAGCATTGACTTATACTGCTAACACTAGGGAGTGCAGCAACACAGGGAGGATGTAGTGCTCCTAAGTGCAGTTTGGCGCAAGCCCACAATTGGTCACTAGCACCAGTGAAGGGATGTAATAGAGTGGTCGATAGGCTGAAGGTCAGTGCTGGGATGTCATGTCAGTACAGAGGAGCAATCGAAGACGAAGTCAGGTGAGAGCAGAGGGTCAGAAGCCAGGAGGTCACATCAAAAACCAAAGGAAAGCAGAGCCGTAGTCAGAGCACAAACTGGGGTCAGAAGATGAGAGGATAAGTAGGTAGAGAGGAGGGAGCGGAGTGAGGATAACAAGCATAGAGAGGGTAGGGACTCGAGATAGGGAAGTCAAACAAGATTGCACGGACAGAGGTCAGGGGAAGGAATACTGGGTAGAGGGACAAGATAAAACCAAACTCACGGGGACCAGGAAGCGTACACTACAAAGCAGGAACTATTCCGAGAGAAACAACTCCAAGATAAGTGTGATCCTTGGAATGATGCAGAACAGAATAGGCTCTTCCAAAATGACCTAACCGCCGGAGGATACTAACAGCAGGAAAACAAACACATACACTGGCTCTGCAAGAGCAGAGCCATGAGTGAGTCATGACACTGTTTCTCCTTTGAGACTGATCACAATTTTTTTTAAATGCTCAATTTACAGGAAAAATCTGTATTCAGTGGAAACAGATAGTTACATTACTGAAGATGGCAGTTACTATTGATAAGTTGCTATATAAAAGGGAATGGGGAGGAAGGAGAAGCTAGAGAAAGAGCTCCTTTTCCTTCTGCCATCTACATAGAATGTTATCAGTAGTAACTGTCTTATCTTATTTGAGTATTGTAATAATCTGTCTTCAATTAACACAGATTTTACCTGTAATTTTAGAATTTTGAGAATGCATGATCATTCCTGGCAGCGAAAGAAACACATTTCTTTGATAAAGATATATCAAAATTTTTTCATGTGTACTATTAATATATGAAATTAAAGTTATTCTTTAAAAGGAATCTGTCACCAGGTTTTTCCCATATAAAGTGTGGCCACCACTAGTGATGCGCGGACCCGTGTTAGTTCAGTTCGGATGATTCAGCCACACTTTAGATAAAGTTCGGTTTGGGACCAAGATTTGACCGGAAGTCACCAATTGGGCAGTTCAGGTCTTCACCCACATGCAGTTAGCCATAAACAGATCACTTTCAGGGGAGGGTGGGCAGGGTTTTTCCATTTTGTTTGGTACACACTACATCCGATTACGCTGTTGTTATCCCCAGTGTGTGCCGATCAAACACTGCAAGCGGCTCACATTGGGCTGAGCACTGAGCGTACCTGAGCACAGCCATGCTCGCACAAGTGGTTTGCATATGTAAAGCACTTGAACTCCGAAGCTAAACCATTTTTTTTGTAAAATCTATGTTTGGTACGATCACTGAACACCAAAGCTTGAGTTCGCTTATCTCTAGCCAACACCAGTTTGCTTTTATATACAGTATTCTAGAATGTTATATATGTCCCCAATCCTCCATGCATAACGTAAAAAATAGCCTTTATTATACTCAACTGTGGGGCGGTCCGAGGGCATCGCTGGTCTTGATCGTTTTGCTTTGTGTGCATGACGCATCCTACGTCATCCACACAGTCTCCATCTTCACGCTCCTGTGCAGGTGTACTTGTTTCAGCCCTTTGAAGGGCAGAGTAAAGTACTGTAATGTACTTGCATTGTATAGCACAGCCAATCAGGACAAACTATTCTATCATGTATAAACGCTAAAGCAAGGAAAACAGCAGCCATTTTGAGGATGAATTTGGAGAGTGAAAGACCATAAAAATAAACAGGGAGAGAAATCCATAACAGTGGAGAAATTCTACAGGTACTGTGTAAAAAATGGTTACCCATAGTCATATATGTTAAAGGTAACTTTGACATTGGTAAGACTATGTTGGAATTAAATAGCTTGGAGGGGATTAAAATCTATCTTGGGCAGCTTCAGATTATTATACACATCTCTTCAGGACAACTGAATTACCTCCAATTCTTGACAAATTGATTCACCAATAATCTAATTTTTTTTAATATATTCTACTTCAATTTTCCAAAAACATGTATTTGCAAAAATTCTATTTTTTTCTGTATTATACTTTGTGTGGATTAAGCAAAATTACGGCCAGCTTGCCACTATTTTGCTGCACCATAGAGGGCTCATAAAAGGTAGAAAGAAAACCAAAAACTAATACTTGGCTTTACCACTAACCTCTCTGGCCATCTTCTCTGCAAGCTTCCCCTCATAGACCCTCAGTGTGACTTTTAGCTGCCGCAATGCCCTAAAACCCAGGGCCTCTTTAGGCTAAGCTGGGATTTATTATAACTCTGCACATGTGCGTAGTAATGTCGCAATGTTGCTACATCACAACCTTACGATGTGTGGCCCATTAATTCATTTTTACTGCAGGATCTCTGGTTTCCACCAAGAAGTTACCTGTCCACCAAAATGACTGTCAATTTTAGGCTACATTCACATTAATCAAAATGAGAGAGCCTGCACAATTTCTAAACTGTACTTATTAATAAATGGAGATTTTTGGCAAAACATTGCAATATTTTGAGCTACCCCGCCACGCCACGGCAAATCTCAAGGGGCAGTCCTACACTAATATTTTATTTTATCTGAAGGGTGCCATATGGCCCCACACATTTAAAAGCAGAATTATTTAAATCAGCACCTACCTGATGCTTTTCGTTCCCGTACCTGTGACTGAGTCACAGCTGTGGGCAGCACAGACCCAGGCAAGTGCTGCTAATATTAAATAGCCTGTGGACAGGGCTGATGGCTGAGTGTGAACAGTCACCAATTGCCAAAATCAGACAGGTAGAACAACCAAAATATGGGAGCACGGCTTGGTGGAGGCTAACCACCTGCCAATAGTAAAATCAAAATGAGGGAGCCAGCACGATTTCTAAACTGTATTTATTAATAAATGGAGATTTTTGGCAAAACATTGCAATATTTTGAGCTACCTCGCCACTCAACGGCAAATCACACTCAGCCATCATCCCTGTCCACAGATAAGCGCGGTGGTGCCCCCCGTTTTTCTTCTGAAAAATTTGTCTCCCACCCACTGACAGTCCTGACGTCTGTGATTGGTTGCAGTCAGACGCGCCCCCAACCTGTATGACAGCATCTGACTTCAACCAATCACAGACTCTGTCTGCGGGTCACTATCGTGGTATATACTGTAAATAAGTGCTTCCGGTCCACCCATCACTAGAAATGATTCTTTTATACGCTCATGTGAACTCCACCTCTTGCAGTCTTTCTTTCTTGCAAGTCACTGGCATCCTTTATACTATTTATTGGTGGAAATCCTAATGATGGGAACTATAGGCTGAATTGATAATAAATGTTACAAATAGGAAAACCCTTCAATATCATAGTAGAACGTTTGACTTGAATACAATCAGTAGGAGAACGCACAATGTAATCATGAATGAAATAAGTAGAGCTGCATAGTGGATGAAACACGTCCTCCCCTCTATAAAGCTGGAGAAACACAAAGCGTCTATGTAAAGTGATATCTCCAACCATAACATGGAGCTAGTTGGTTCTGCAGCAATAAATTACTAAACTAATTATCTAGTAACAGGCTAGCTGAATCATTTAAAGGGGTAATTAGCAATCAGATATAATGAGCACTTCTACTATTTCATGTCATACTGTATTTAGCTTCCACACAGCCTAAAGGAACTAAATTATATCTTCTTCTTTACTGAGGGCATTCGAGTTATATTGAGTGCATCAGCCCATATTATTAGTCTCCAATGTTTAATTCTTCACTGGACTGAACACTCAGATTCTTCTTGTCAAACTTTTCACATGTCTTATGGGCACTTTTAAGCACATAATTATTTAGCAATGCAAATGTAAACTACGAGCTAACAAAATTATGGGCCTATTGTACAAACATTATTGGCTTCTTAAACGGCGTGAGAGCAAAACTGCCTGTGTTTAATACACTTCTTAATTGAATGTATAAAACAGCGCAAAGATTAAACACAAACATAAACAAGCTAGGATCCGAGTCTGGGGAGGGTACGGCGCGGCGTTACTGAGGCAAAGCTATTCTTTATCTTTATGAGAAAATTATGAGTTTAGAAAAATCATGAAAATGACACTTTATACAAATAAATTCAGGATGGTTGTAGAAGGGTTAATGATGACGTGATACCATGAATGAGAGGAAATTCAGATATCTCATCTCCATCATTAGGCCAAAATCACCCTTGTCTGTGATTATTTGTGGGTTATTAATTTCTGGGTTTCTGGCCCACTCTCTGAGTGGGAAGAAGTAGTATCAGGGCTTGGACAGGAATTAGGGCCCCATTGGAGGCTCGAACCTGGGTACCATAAAGTTTACCTTCGAGAAAAGGGACAGCACAGGGGCCTCAGTCTTAGGGTCAGCCTAGGAGCCCCTGTTCCAGCCATAACCCCCGTGACAGAACCTTTCAAGGTGAGCCTCTCCCAGTGCTTTATCCTTTTTCTCTCACCTGGATAAGACCCTATTTCCGCTCACTTGTCTTCCAGCTCTTTTTTAGATTTTATACAAATAAGTATACATATCATTTTTTTCTTCTACATTAGTGTTAAATTATTTTCCTTTTGTTATCAGAAATTGCAGGATAATGACTATAGTGTTTTCCAGGGTTGCTGCTGAAAGTTTTCCTTGACAATGCAAGACTTGTGATTACTGTTGGACTTACTGAATTGTTCTCTAAAGCAAAGATGTAGTCAAGAGCCATGAGCGTAACTAAGCTACATGAAGTGGTTGCAATTGCACTCAAGTCCAGAGTCTAAAAAGCCTAAAAGGTCATTTGGCCCATAAGAAAGGACCATTACTTCTAAAGATCTGTGATAATTGGGGGCTCTGTTAGTGGTTTTGCACTGCGGCACTCAAGTTACGCCACTGCCAAGACCCCAAGAACCCTGGTGTAAAATTTGGGCATAAGGAGCAGTTTATATGCAGTCACAATACCTCATGCCATCTATGCAAGTCTCCACAATCAACACCCTCCCACCACCCAAAAAAAAAAATCCTAGACTTGTGGCTGCTGTTGATTCTGTTATATGGCTCTCTGAAGCAGAAATTTAGCCAAGAGCAGAAGAATGCTGGTGTAAAATGTGTATGTACCAATGAACCCCAATTGCCAAGACAAATATAAAAGTATGTAGCCATTTGAAACCCCCCAAAAAAAACAAATTTTCACAGAAGCATTGTGTTTGTGTGAAACTTTCAAGAAATGTTTTGCAAGGGAATGTAAGTATTAGGGAATTGTACACATTTAATTCAATAAAAAAGTCATACAAACAGTCTGGTATGTACCAAAGCAACGTAAAAAGCAAAAAAAAGTGTAGGCATAAAACCTGGAAATAATAATAA
Source organism: Anomaloglossus baeobatrachus (assembly GCF_048569485.1). NCBI lineage: Eukaryota > Metazoa > Chordata > Amphibia > Anura > Aromobatidae > Anomaloglossus > Anomaloglossus baeobatrachus. The sequence goes on from NC_134358.1 coordinate 97,805,813, forward strand.
ATAAAATAATAATAAAAAAGGTCACTGTAACGCTAGATACTGGAAAGTACTAAGCAAACGGCAAAAGGAAAGGGAAACCCTGTGCCTAGGTAAGAGGGAGATGGTGACCCCTGACCAAGCCTACCGCTGGTCCCTGAATTCCCTCACCGCTCTAGGTAGGTTCCGCACCTTTGCGCTGAGTTGGATACCTGATCCTAGGCTGACAATGACGTGGGCCCTAGGTAGAGAGTGGATGGGTTGAGCTCTTTGTCAACCCCACTACAGTAGGTGATAAAAGACACACAGGAAATAACAAACAAGGGAAAACAGCAAACAACTTATCTCTACTTGACTCAGAGACAGGAACTGCAACAACCACCAAGTTTCTTCAGATGTATGCAAACCGAATGCTAGCATTTGAAGACTTGATAATGTATCATGAAATATCACCAGTCCCACCAGCAATAGGAAGTGAAGGTATATAAAGAAAAGGGAAGCACTGATGAACAGCAGCTGACAGGCTGAAGAACGCCACAGGGTACTAAAGGGAAAGGGATGAAAATCAAGCAGGAATGATAGAAGGTCAGGGAGCAGTTTGCGCAGCAAAACGCTGTGACCTTCTATAGCGGAACACCACTGGACTGTCTGTCACCAGTGACACACCCGTGATAGTCACAAAGAGGAAATGAATATCCTGCCTGTTGCTGTTTTACAACACAGTAAACATGTCAAAAAGATAATATACTATCATAAATTATCAGAAACAAAAGACATGTTTTTAACCTGCTTAACAATAGTTTACATGACATATGATCATATTTTCATGTGATATTTATACTGTAGTTCTCTTATGTGCGCAAAACCGCTCAGTTGCAACTATCTTTAAAATTTCCCATAAACCCCTCTCTTTTGTGAGCAGCCTTAAGGGTACTTTACACGCTGCGATCTCGCTAGTGAGATCGCAAGCAATCATACCCGCCCCCGTCAGTTGTGTGACACAGGCAAATCGCTGCCTGTGCTGCACAACCTTGCTTACCCCCGTCATACGCACTTACCTGCCCTGCGACGTAGCTCTGGCCGGCGATCCGCCTCCTTTTTAAGGGGGTGGTTCGTGCGGCGTCATAGCGATGTCACACGGCAGGCGTCCAATAGAAGTGGAGGGGCGGAGATGAGAGGGACGTAACATCGGCCCACCTTCTTCCTTCCGCATTGCCGGTGGAGGCAGGTAACGAGATGTCCATCATTCCTGCGGTGTCACACACAGTGATGTGTGATGCCGCAGGAATGAGGAACAACATCGCTAATAAGCAGAGAAGGATTTTTAGTTTCAGGACGACCTCTCTGCGGCAAACGATTTTGACCGCTTTTGCGATGGTTTAAGGTCGCTCATACCTGTCACACACTGCGATATCGTTAATGACGCCGGATGTGCGTCACAAACACCGTGACCCCGACGATAATTCATTAACGATATCGCAGCGTGTAAAGTCCCCTTTAGCCAATCTGCAGATTTGAGAAAAGTCACAGAACTATATTTTATGACTTCTTAAAGGGAACCTGTCAGCAGATTTGGGGACTATAAGTAAGCTGCGGCCACCACCTAAATGGTCGCTGCGGTGGAGTTGGGTCATATGGGCATCTCTGTTCTCCGTTACCGGCGCCACCTGTTTTGGCCATCTTCATCCTCCTTCTGAAGCCTGTGTGCATCCTACGTCATACACACTCGCCGGTCCCGCGCAGGCGCACTACAACACTTTGATCTGCCCTGCTCAATATATTTGTGTAACACAAATATATAAAACAAATATAGATTATAAAATAAAACAAATATAAACTGTTTCTTAGCAGAACTCATACTTTTTGTGCTTATACAGAGTTCTGCTAGTACATACCTGACAAAATGCTCTGTACAAGCACAAAACTTTAAAGAACTTGTAGAAGCCATCGGATATAGCAAACATCCATTTTTATATTATTCCATTAATCTCAAGGTTTAGTGTCTATTGAAATGTTTTTTCTATAATATATGGTTGGGTGAGGTTATGTTTTTAAACTAATTTTCTCAAGTTGCACTCAAGATGCTCTCGAGCCTAAATTGAAGTAAAGAAGAAAGAAAGGGATTCATTTGGTCTAATAAGTGCACAAACATTTTAGCACAATGTTTTTGAGATAAAAATGAGACTCAAAGGAAGAAAAATACAGTATCTCTGGAACATCAGACATTATGCTTTTCATTATACGCAGCCTTGATAACAAAAAGAAAAATCCTCTTTAATATTCTGTTTTTCTTCTCTTTTAACAGCTGCCATCGGAATCGGATGCCCTAGGAGTATAGCTTTGTGGATAGTAAATTATCATATTAGAAAACTCTACATTCTAAATGAAGTCAATATTCTTTCAAACTCCATCACTTAATATGCACGCGGCGTACGTGTCTATGCCATCAATACCGCGCTGGCCAAGTGGAATTGTTGGACCTCTAATATGTAAATATTAACAGGAGAACAGATGGAACGATCACTGGTTCAGACCTTTGTGAGTCATAAATTGAGCTCACGGCATAAGTAATAAACACAACTTCTGGGCGCTACATTTTGATAAAAACATGAATATCAATTCGGTTGAGTCTTCAAAGAATCATATAACTGAATAGTTGTTGACTTATTAAAATAAAAGGTTTGGGATTCCTAAAGTTCACCATTGAATTAAAACAGAATTTCTAATAGATAATTTAGAAGCTAATAAAAAAAAGTCAATATTATAAAATTTATATTGAGTTACAGTATATGTGTTTGTTGAGACAACTCCCACATGGGAATTCACAAATCTTTCTCTAAACTACAGAAATAACCGGCTATTCAGCACTAAGGCATACCTCCCAAGTGTGGAAGAACAGAAAAAGGGAAAAATTATGCTATGGCCCATGGTACTCTTTGACCGCGCCACTAGCCACACCCATTTGCCATTACTTTCTACTCTAGCAGGTGGACTTGTCAGAGGTGGGTGACAGTGAAGGACATTCAGCAGACGCCTGAGACTTCAGGCTGTAGGCCCAAATCTAGGATTCTCTGCTTCATCCAGAATGATTGGGACTACAGATGAGAAGATCGGTTCACAGGACTCCAGTCCAGGTCATTGGTCCCCAGCAGCTGGATGGAAGGCCGAAAATCTCTTATGTTTTGATTATTCAGGACTGGTGCAACGTCTTTTATGGGTCATGATAATCTCTAGTTAAGACCTGTGGATTCATTTGTTGCTCATTCATATGGTCTCTTCAGGGAGGAAGTAGATGAACTCTAGTGCCACCTATTGGAAGTAGCCATTCTAAAAGTCAAAAGCGACCCTCTAACAAACCTCATATGACTTAAGGGTACTTTACACACAACGATATCGCTAACGATATATCTTTGGGGTCACGGTGTTCGTGACGCACATACTGTCACATGCTGTTAGCGATATTGTTGTGTGTGACTAACAGGAGCGACAATCAACGATCGCAAAAAAGTCAAAAATCGTTGATCGTTGACACGTCACTCCTTTTCATAATATCGTTGGTGGTGCATGCCGCTGGTTGTCCGTTGTTCCTGCGGCACCACACATCGCTATGTGTGACACCGCAGGAACGACGAACATCTCCCTACCTGCGTCCACCGGTAATGAGGAAGGAAGAAGGTGGGCAGCATGTTCCGGCCACTCATCTCCGCCCCTCCTCTGCTATTGGGCGGCTGCTTAGTGATGCCGCTGTGACGCCGAAAGAACCACCCCCTTAAAGGAAAGATTGTTCGGTGTCTCCAGCGACGTCGCTAAGCAGGTATGTGCGTGTGACGCTGACGTAGCGATATTGTTCGCTACGGCAGCGATCACCCCATGACGAAACAGCGACGTGGGCGGGTGTTATCGAGCACGACATCACTAGCGATGTCCCCCTTTAGGATTTATAACAGATCTGAATCTCAGTTTACAGGCATGGTGTTTCGGGGTGATTGCCCCTCATCAGTGCATAGTATGAGATCTGATCTGGCTGTATGAGAAGCTATGGTGGGGTCTAAGGGGAACACTTTTCTCCGTGTGGAGACTGACAAACCAATCTGGAATAATGGCTAGAACTTTCTCATTTTCATATTAGCTTCATTATATGACATGTTGCTTTTTTGTTTCTGAAAAGCCATGTTCACACATTGAATAAATTCTTTGCTTTTTGTTTTCTGAAGGAGTCTGTACCAAACTATACAATGACCATCTCTTCTGATTATTACATTTTTGCTGCTTGTTTATGCCTTTTTCCTCTTTATTTGATGCAGATGTGAAACTGTTTTTAAATGTTTTTTTTATAGTATAGAAAAACGTTTATTCTGCATTTAAAAATGTAACTGCGGTATTTTATATGCAGTTTTTCTTTGGTTCCACATACAAGCCTCTAGTGAAAAAAAAGACCAAAACCGCACAGTTCAGTGGCATCTTTAGACATACAGTGGGTGCAGCTTCATGAAATCACATCCACTTTGCTTGGTCAGTTAAGCATAGCAAATTTCTGGCAAAAAAGCAGTAGAAGAAATGTAGCTTTGAAGCTCCATGTGAACACAGACTAAATGTCCAAGAAGAGTGGATGTGATCTCATAAATGCTGCGCTGACTGTGTGTCTAAAGAAGCTGCTGAACTGTGCAGTTTTGGTACTCTATAGGCTTCTATATGGAGCCTGAAAAAACTGCAGTTAAAAGAAAGAAGCCATATTTAAGTGCAGAATCAAGACTTTTTTGTAGTATTAAAAAGCATTAAAAATGGTAATTCACATCAGGATTAAAAACGCATCAAATAAGGGAGAAAATGCATAAAAGAAACTCAGCAAACACGCAACAATCAAAGAAGATTGTTATGTCGTGGGATGTGGACACACCTGCAGAAAATGGGCAGGAAAAAAGCAGTTACATTTTTATTACATTTTTTGTGGGTTAAATAGAGATAAATAATTAATGACATCACAGTTTTGCACTTTTTTCCAATCACCATGAATAAAGAAATGTTAGAAAAATTAAAAATAATAGAGATTACCTAGGCGTTGGTTTTGGGGCTCTTTTGTATTGATCAATACAATGGCTAAACATCTCTTTTCATGTTTTTTCACTTTTTTCAGATAGTTCATTGGAACTTTTCAGTCTAGTATTCCCATAGCAGTCTTGCTTTTCATCATTCCCATATACATTGTGACGTGTGTGCAACTCTTTATCCTATTGTATAATTATGTTTTTGAGTCTTGCACCATGTTCACACCATTGGTGTCCCAGACATACATTCTTTAGTTAGAAAAATTAGAAAGACATGATATTTTTGAATTTTTTAAAACTATTTTTAAAGAATTTTATAGGAAGAAAACAATCAGATTATTTTTTTACTTCTATAATACAGGTACATAAAATACTCGGCTGTGTACAGATGTACCTCTATGTACCTGTATATTCTGCTTCTGTGTTCTATGCCTGCAATACAGGACAAGTATACCAAATCCTGAAATCTACCTTAGTGTGGATGGTGGCTACTACCGTGTTTTTCCAAAATAAGACACTGTCTTATACATTTTTTTTGCCCTGAAAAAAAGCACTAGGGCTTATTTTTGGGTAAGGCTTATTCTTGGGGAAATACGGTTGAGGATACGTTTACCCCCTCTCAAAAAAAGCAAACCCCCCTTCCCAGGAGAATCATACTTACCAGACCCCAGATGTCTACGTGACTCCCAGGTCCTCCTGTGATCTTTGGCGGGCACTCCCAGCATGTATGTTCCAAGCGGTCCTAACCCTGCTTCTGGTCGACACACTCACATACATCAGATCGCACACACACACTCATACTTATACACAAACACATATCAGGTCGCACACACAATCACACATCAGATCGCACACGCAAACACTCACTCATCACATCCGATTGCTTCTGGCTGGCAGGTGAAGATGGGACACAGTGCAGTGGAATGCAAGGACCTGTAGTAGAATGCATGGAGGACTCTGTGGTGGAACCCATCAACCTTGTGCTCCACTGCACTGCGTCCCATCTTTCCCTGCTGACAGAAGCAATTGGTATCGCCGGATGTGGTGAGTGTGTGTGTGCAATCTGGTGTGTGATTGTGTGTGTGATCTGATGTTTGTGTGTGTTGTACGATCTGATGTGTGTGAGTGTGCGATCTATTGTGTGTGGCTGTGCGTTCCACTGCAGGTCCTCCCGTTCGGCATCTGGTGAGTATGATTGTGGGATCTTCTGTCTTCTTTCTTCTCTCTTTTGGGGATGTCTGCTTTCTATAATGACATGTCTTACAGTATTCTTTAACTTTTTTTAGCTACATTGACATTTCATTATTGAACCAAAACTGGGGCTTATTTTTGGGATAGGACTTATATTTAAGCGTTATGAAGGAAATGCTGAAAACTCCTGCTAAGGCTTATTTTCGGGATAGGGCTTACGTTCGAGGAAATACGAACAGATCTTCCTGAAAAATGTTAGAGTTCCCCATTGACTTCCATTATACTCGGTAAAATGCTTATATGACTATCAAGCCTTATACCGAAAATGTGGAAAATTCCTGCTAAGGCTTATTTTTGGGGAAGGGATTATTTTTGGAAACACATGGCAGATAAACATTTTGGACAAAGTCAGCAATTCTATGAGTTACATCCTTAGGAATCCAGAGAAGAGAATTGTATTTTTACTTTATGTGCAGAGAGGAGCTATGGAGCCAGTGAGGAGAGGTTGGGGAAGTCAGTATAAAGCCCTGACTGCCAGGACAGAAGAACTGAGCCCTCAAGTCTAGACAGTCCAGCTGAATCTGGGACAGTTGGAAGCGATGACTAAGGACCTATTCACCACACTGTGCATGGAATCTGCAAACTATTCTATGATACTGAGATACTTAATTGATTTACACACAGAAGATTGCAGATATTTTTGATACATTAACTTGTTTGATAGATCTAGGTAGGTCAAGTGCATGAGTTTTTGCAAATCTTAAACATTTCTGGTGTAAGCAATTACCTTCATAAGTCACATGCTTAGTGAAAGGAAGTCCACCTGTGTGCAATCTAAGTACCCTGGGGTCTGTCAGTATATACTTGGCTTTTCTGAAAAGTCAAAGAGGCTGCAAAACCATTAAGTAAGAGGCTCCACTAACCAAACACCATGAAGACCAATGAGATCTCCAAAGAAGTCAAATACAAAGATGTTGAGAAGTCAGGGTTGGATTTGAAAAAATATTCCAATCTCTGATGATCGCATGGAGCACTATCAAATTCATTATCATCAAATGGAAAGAACATGGTACCACAACAAACCTGCCAAGAGAAGGCTGCCCACCAAAACTCTCAGCCCAGGCAAGGAGGGCATTAATCAGAGAAGCAGCACAGAGACCAAAGGTAGTCCTGAAAAAGCTGCAGAGTTCCCAAGCAGAGACTAGAGTATCTGTTCATATGACCTGACCACAACAAGCCATACATTTCATTGAGTTGGCTTTTATGGAAGAGTAGCCAGAAAAAAGCCTTTACTTACAAGCAAAAATTGGAAGGCTTTTTTGAGTTAGCCAAAAGACATATGGAAGACACTCCAAATGTATCAAGGAAGTTGCTGTGGTCGGATATGACCAAAATTGAACTATTTGGCCACCAAGGTAAATGCTATGTATGTCAGGCGGCCAACCCTACACAGCTCATCACCCCAAGAACATCATGCCCACAGTGAAACATGGTAGTAGCAGCATCATGCTCTAGGGATGATTTTCAGCAGCAGGAACAGGGAAAATTGTCTGAGGGATATTCTTGAGCAAAACCTGTTTCAGTGATTTGAGACTGGGACAGGGGTTCACCTTCCAACAAGACAATGACACAAAGCATACTGCTAAAGCAACACTCGAGTGGTTTAAGGAGAAACGTGTAAATATATTGGAGTGGCCTAGTCAAAGCCCAGACCTTAATCCAATAGGTAAGACTTGAAGATTGCTGTTTACCAAAGGAAACCATTTAAGTTGATGGACCTGCAACAGTTTTGCCTTGAAGAATGGGCAAAAAACCCAGTGACAAGACAAGACATGGAAAGCTCATTGAGACTTATCCAAAGAGATTTGCAGCTGTAATTGCCACACAAGGAGTCTCTACAAAATACTTTTTTCTTTTTTTTTTGGAGGGGGGTACTGAATATTTTCCTTGAGATACTGCATTTTTTAAAGGATCTAGAATGCTACAAGGGTCCATACATCTGACCAATATGCAGGAGGGCCTGGGTCCAAATTTTGCACTGGGACCATCAGACTCTAGTTATACCACTGGCTCCTTATACTCATATAGGTTTTGTTGTCTTTCTTTCATTCATAGTGTAGACATGAGTGGATCAAGCAAAATTCGAATTTGCCTGATTGAGCTGACTTTCCTGGGGAATTTGATTGTAGGAAAAGTTATTCTCCATTAACTTAATGTCCCTTATTATGCTATGGGGTCTATAAAGACAGCTTTGGCAGCTCCAGTGCTGGCCCTGTTCTTGCTGGCAAGTCATCGGTGCTCGGTGTGAAAGAGGTTGGCTGATTTTTAATAGCCGAGCCATTGTAATTACCTCTCAGATAGGAATAGCAGAAATAGATCCTCTGGAGATATATATATATATATATATATATATATATATATATATATATATATATATATATATATATATATATATATAAAAGATATAGTATATTTATTTCCACTAGAGATATTTAGAACTGTTTATATGTCAGATTAATATTTACTTCTTTGAGCTGGCAAGTTAATTTTCAAGCATAAAAAACAATTAAAACAACACATTAAATTACTGAACTGATATATAATACATGAAGCAAATTCAGCTGACTCAACGTTTCACTGTATCAAATATTAAATCCAACCTACTGTACAGACTGATGAGCCATAAAAATAATAATCCCTGACCTCCACAAAGTACACATCGAACCAGGCACATTCTTTGCTGAGTCAGATTGGGTGAATGATACATCATAGAAGAAATGTTAGGAATCAATATACCCATCGTCAGCTCCGCGGCTGTATGTGAACCAGTATAAAATCTCTGTAGGAATAAGCACTAATAGTCAGTAGTTATAAGCGAACCCAGGATTAGCCAGCCTTTAAAAAAAAGCTTAGTTCCAGACCCAAACTTGGCTAAAATTTGACCTGAACTTGACCTCGGATGCCGAACCCCATACAAGTCAATGGAGACTCTAACTTGTATATGCTGCAAAATGGCTGTAAAATGGCAGTAGTAAGGGCTAAGGGGCTCTGTCACCATATGAATTATAGTTACATAGGATGTAAATAAAGTAAAATTTTAAGAGTGCCTCCATAGAGACTGATTTTAAAGTTCCCCCACAGAGAAACAATTTGTAAAAAAGGCCCATACAGAACTTGTTTTCCCAGTTGACCCACACAGCAAATACTGACAGAGTTCCCCCTCAGAGCATTACATTTAATAAAAGGCCCCTATGTAGCTTGTTTTCAGATTTGACCTGCACAGCCGAGATTGGCAGAGTTCCCCCACAGAGCATTACATTTAATAAAAGGCCCCTATGTAGCTTGTTTTCAGATTTGACCTGCACAGCCGAGATTGGCAGAGTTCACCCACAGAGCAGCAAGTTTAACAAAAGGCCTCTATAGAGCCTGTTTTCCCAGTCACCCCTAGAGAGCCTAAATTTCAGCTCCAGTAGTGCACGGTACAGCTGCTGCAGTTAAAAATTTTGGATTTCTGATCGAGCTGGTGGTCTGCTGTGAGGCTTGGAATAGTTCCCCTATAGAACAACAATTTTAAAAATACTGCTACAGAGCCTGACACTACATTAACCCCTGCAGAGCCTGTTTTAAGACTTGACCCACACAGTAAAGATTGTTAGAGTTCCCTCACTGAGCAATAATTCTCAAAAAGGCCCCTACATAGACCATTTTCCTAGTTCCCCCACACAGTCAAGAATGTTAGAGTTCCTCCAAAGAGCAACAATTTTCAAAAAGGCCCCTACATGGCCTGTTTTCTCAGTTTACCCACACAGCTAGGATTGGCAGAGATTCATCACAGAGCAACAATTATCAAAAATACCTCTACATAGCCTGTTTTCACAGTTCCCCCTTACAGAGCCTAAATTTCAACTTGAGTAGCATACACTATACCTACTGCATTTAAAAAGCTCATAGGTGGATTTGGGATCGAGCTGGCGGCCTGCCAGCTAACTTTGCTACCCCAAGTCCCAACCACTTTGTCTTTATACGCCTTCCCAATACTGTCGACTGAGTGTCCACGGGGACTAAGGCTTTCAGTTTGGCAAAGTTATTGTTCAAAGCAGGCAGCCATGGCTGAAAACTACAGTTAGATAAAATGGAATAGGACTCAGTTTCTATTTTGTTTGTTGTCGGTACTGAGGCCATGATTAAGAACGGAGCTACTGGAAGCCAAAGCAAAGGAACCAAATGTGGAAGGGCCATCACTCAATACGTAGAGACGTGTGGACACATAGTCTTCCGCCATGTTGTTGAAAAGCTGCCTTCTGCTAGTACGTTGCTGGATGTTGAGGTGTGCTGAGGGACATCCTGTTGCCTACATGTTTAATTTGGGCATGTAGCAGGCACAGATCGACTACATTTACTGACTGCAGCAGCTCCATCACCATCACCACGGCAGCGTCCACATCACCAATTTAATGTGCTCCTCGGGGTTTTGCTCCACAAAAAAATTCAAAATAGAGAAGAGGCTGTATTAGGGCAGTATGCATGAGGCTAAACTACACCACTATGCACCAAGCTATGTTAGAGCAGTATTGCACCAGACATTATTAAAGCAGTGTTGCACCAGGCTATAATAGAGCTGTTTGCACCAGGCGGTACTAGAGCACTATTTCTCCAGGCCATATTAGAGCAGTATTGCACCAGGCGGTATTAGACCAGTAGTTCACCAGACCATATTAAAGCAGTAAAGCACTATATTCAAGGCTATATTCAATCTGGTTGCACTAGGCAATATTAGATCTGGTTAAAGCAGCCGGTTTTTCAGCTTTTTGGACCAGGCCATATTAGAGCAGTGTTGCACCTGGCTGTATTACCGCAGTATTGCGCGAGGCCGTATTAGACCAGTAGTGCACCAGGAGGTATGATAGAGCTCTTTGCACCAGGCGGTATGAGAGGTGATTAAAGTGGCCAGGATTACAGCTACAGTTAGGTCCATATATATTTGGATAGAGACAACCTTTTACAATTTTTTGTTCTACGCATTACCACAATGGATTTTGAACACAACAATTCAGATGCAAGTGAAATTAGGAGGAACTAAAATGTTTTTTAAACTCAATCCCTTCATTTCAGGAGCTCAAAAGTAATTAGAAAAATTAAATATTTGGAAATAAAATGTTAATTTTTAATACATGGTGGAAAACCCGTTCTTGTCAATGACTGCTGTAAGTCTTGAACTCATGGACATTACCATTACTCCATTTTAATGCTCTGCCAGGGCTTTACTGCAGTGGTTTTGAGTTGCTGTCTGTTTGTGGGCCTTTCTGTCTGAAGTTTAGTCTTTAACAAGTGAAATGTGGCTCTATTGAGCTGAGATCAGCGTCTATGAGACAGCTGACATGATTAACCCGTAAGTAAAGTGAAAAAACACCGAAAAATCCTTTATTTTAAATAAAACACAAACAAGCCTCGTTCACCCTTTTATTAACCCCTCCCGAAACAAAGCTCCGGCGTAATCCACAGCTCCGGCGTCCTGCGATGCTTGCATCCAGCCGCGACTGACACAGACACTGCTGAATGCAGCCTCGCAGCGAGACAGCAGAGGTAACTCCAGGGCATTTCCCACGGCCGGTAATGTGAACTCACTGCTGAGAAATGCAGAGTGTGCTCACAGGGACTATCTATCTATCATCTATCTATCTATCTATCTATCTATCTATCTATCTATCTATCATCCTTCTATCTATCCCTCGGTCTGTCTATCTATCTATCTATCTCTCTATCTATTCTTCTGTCTATTTCTCTATCTCAGAATGAAATGACTTTTTTTTTTTTCAATGTGCTTTATTGCGTTTTTTTTACTGCGGGTGCGGTAATCTTTGAATACCTGCAGAATTTTCTTGAGAAAATTCCATTTTCCAGTGCGCACAGGGCCTTAAAGCAGTAGTGCACCAGACTATATCAAAGCTGTGTCAACTGGTATGAGAGTTGATTAAAGCAGCCAGTATTACAGCTGTTTGCACCAGACCATATTAGAGCAGTATTGCACAGGTCGTATTAGAGCAGTAGTGCACCAGGCTATATGTGAGCTGTTTGCATCATGTGGTATTAGGGCTGTTTAAACAAGCCGGTATAGGGTACTGCACCAGGATCAGAACGCAAAATGGCGGCGCAACCCGTGATCCAATCCTTTTACAGCCCGGGTTACATGGTACACTGGCCAATCACAGCCATATAAATACTTGGCAAGGCTGTGATGGCTCCAGAAGTGCCTATGGCCTAAAAGATTGTTGATTAGTTGCACTGCAGCCTTTCAACAAGCTTTATTTGGCTGGAGAATCCAAACAATAATATGGATATCTTGTTGGAGTCTGTGTTCGAGTCCAAGATCCGGACACCTAGCGTTCGGTGTGATCCTCAAACTTTACGTTTCGGGTTCACTCATCCCTAATAGTAGTCAAAATCAGTGCACAATATACTGGAGCACATCCAAAAAGCAGATGAAATAAAGAAAATGTTTAGATTTCCCTCAAAACATAATTCCTTAACATCTCTGGGGAAGCAAGTCAAGGACTAACTAGAGCAAAACTCCTGTCAGAAGATATTTAAGTCCACCAGAGTTTAGGTCAAGGTTAATAGCTAGTAACATTGTTTTAGATTTCAAGTGACAAACTGCAGAAAGCAGCCATTTGTCACTGTGAAAGAAAGACAAGCACATTACAGACTGACTAAACATCTCTTCAATAACCTTAGGGCTGACAGTCCATTGCAGATCTACAAACCGGGAATATTTATGCACTATGTGGAGAATATGGAAAACGACAGTGCTCTAAGAGAGTAAAGGCAGAGACAAAACACGAAGTTCCTGACCCCAGTACATTTTTAAAAGACTGTCACCTATCATATTTGAGTGATAGCATTAATGGGTTCACACAACTGTATTTTCTCCTTGGAAGATAAATTGATCAATTATGCTAACCAGAGTCTGATCAGAATGGGATCCACATTTCACGGAGATGGAGGAAATAAAAAAGGTTCTCCAACTTCTCCATGCTGTCAGTCCATGAAAATCGGACTGACTCAGATGTCATCCGAGTGCGGTCCAATTTTTTTCAATGGCCATAGACTTGAATGCCTGAGTGCCTGGTGTTTACATGAGGCAAATCATGGATGCTGATTTTTTTTTCCTTGGACCATCCATTCTGAAGAAAATATTGGACATATGTACTGCCTCATAGAATAACATTGGTCTGAGTATAATCTGATTTTTTGATGAATTTAGGACCAAAAATACGGTCACTTGCATGAGCCCTCATAGTAATATGACAACGGCGCTGGATACTGGAGAAAATGGCCTCTAACACCACACTATATACACAGATTTAAGGAAAAAATAGGTCATGTGAGGGCTTTTTTAAGTAAAGCTCCAATGATGGGTATAATTGGAAAGTACTTTTAAAACAAGGAAGTTTCGCATTTTTATTTTATTAAATTGTGCAACATTCCCTTGATAAAAAATGAAAATTGCAATTATTAGTTATAGCTCATTGCCTAGGTTACTGAACATCTATGCACTCTATCAGCAATAGTCAAACATTTGCAGTGCTTACAAGCCCTTTTCTATTGAGCTTGTAAACACTGCATTGAAGCTGACCAGGATTGCTAAAGGGTAATATTAGCTGTCATGGGTATTTCACCCTTTACTGACAATTCTGTAATATAACTGTGGCGCCCTGGACTAGCCAGGTCGTCACAGGAAACACACAAACACCCCCACCCCCACTAGACAGTAAAATTAGCCAAACACAAAACCCTTGAGTTCACAGGCCTGGAGGCGGGAAAAGTGAAAGTTTAGTCCAGGAGGTGGAAGTGTCAGGAGTAAACACTTGGGTGTCTTGTTTTGTGGCCCAGGCACTGACAGCAAGGTTGGCAGACGGTGGTGGCCGTCTGCAGGAGTGGTGAAGCAGCGCGGAACCGTAGGACCGGGGTCGGGCGTTGGCCCGCCGGTACCGACCGGGGAGCGAAGTGAAGCCAGCACACACAGGCAGGGCCATCGGACCCCGACCAGGCTTGGAGCCACCGACAATAGTCAAATCCGAGTGTGACTGGAACCCCAGGGGTTTCCTAACAGCCAAAGACCCGATAGAAGGCAACCGTCCACACCATGAGGGTATACAGCTACCGTCTAAGGCTAGAGACCCAAGGGCCACCGCCTGCGGGCAAACGGGCTCCTCCAGCATTCATACACCGGGGAGCGGACTACCGTTGGGGACCCATCGTAGTCAAACAAGTACATCAAGGTGCAGGGAAAGACAGCCGCCATCACCTGTCCGGGGAGAGACATTGCAGCTGGTTGCGGGACCCGTCCATCCAGCCGTTTGGTTTACCGAGGACTTTGTGCATCTCTTACTGGGTGAGTACACCCGTGCCATCCGGCACCGCGCCGCGCTGTCCCTGCAATCCTGCACCTCACCAACCCTGTCTCCCCGTCACACCACCGGGCCCCGGGACCACCGACCCCTACCCACGGAGGGGGAAAACAACATCCCAGCTGCTCCCTACCATCGCTCCCGGGATCCCCGTCACCAGCAGCGGTGGTGCCCATCTTCACCACAACCCGTGGGTGGAGTCACGGACTAAATCCCCCAAACCAACCACCCTTTCCACTCACGGACGAGGAGCGCCGCTCGAGTCCCCGGATCTGGCCCACCACTCGAGCCACCGAGCAGCAGCAGCCGCAGCAGCGCCGGACCTGAGCGTTGGCGAGTGACCAGCAGCAGCGGCGTCCTCCCTGCCCGCGACAACTTGGCGTCACGAACAGGATTGGACACATCTACTTACCAGTAGAAGTGCGCCTTGTAATCTCCGCCGGTGGTGTCCGGCCGAAAATTTTGAAGCGCCGCCATCTTTGGCACGAAGATCTCCCGCTTGAGCGTCTTCTCCGAGCAGGAAAGGCGCTAAAGCGAAGCCCCGCCCCCAACAAGCGGAAGTGCTGAAGAGAACCAAGGGGGGGCGGTTCTGTGTCTGCCTAATGTAGCCGAGGCTATAAAAGCGGGGACACCAGGACTCTGCAAACATTTGGTTCCTGGAACTCTGCTGCGCACGATGTCCCATCCGTCCGGCACCGTTGGAACCCCAAAGCCCACGCCAGGAATAGCGGCGTGGGTGGAAGCCCGGACCGCACAAATGTGCTGCCGCCTTCAAACCCAGGTCTGGTGCTTGATGGAGCGCTGGGTGGCCGAGATGGAGGAAGTGGCGGCGGCCGTGCAGAGACGCGAGGTGGAGGCAGTGTTGGAGGAGCGGGTAAGCGACCCATGCCCCTGTGTCCGAGAAGGACCGGCCGCTGCAGCTGAGGGGCCCGGCCTGCGCCCGCTCACCCTCCTGCCTCCCCCACCATCCGTACTGGTTGCTGTTACCCCTCCGCTCGGTCCGCTACCCCCAACACCGGTAGCAGAATCCAACCCGTCCACCCTAGAGGAACGGCCTGGGGGCGTTGTTCGGGAATGGCCTATATCCCTCCCGCTGCCATGGAAGACCCCGCGGTAAGTAGCCATCCGCGACGAGAAGCCGTCGGCCCCGGAAGTGGCCGCACCTGAGACCGTCCTGGCTCCGGCAGTCTGCCCGGCCTTGGAAGAACCGGCCACTGCCGGCCCGAACGCCCAACCGGTGAGGTCAGCTGTCCCTGAATCCCCCGCCTTGGCTGAGGCTGCGCTGGGCTGCCACTGCAAAGCCGCAGCCCAGGCCACGTTACTGCAGGACCCCCACGAGAGAGTACCGGTAGTGGCCGGTGTGGGCGCGGTCCAGCGGAGCCCGACCCGGGCACAGGGGTCTGCCAACGCCCCTTATTGGGACATGGAACCAAACCCGTTGGGCCGGGAGATTGCCGCCAGGGAGCAGCAGAGGGCCGAAGTAATGGCGCGAGTGATTAAAGAAAAAGATGCACTCCGTCATGCCACCTTTCGGGTGCGGGGCCCGGTGTACGAAGGCCAAGTCCGACAGTTTGATAAGCGGAGGGGGTTCGGATTCATATACAAGCCGGGCCTGGAGGCCGAAGTGTTTGTGGCCCGCCATGATGTCAACTCACATCTTCCCACGGGCCACCAAGGTCGCGATCTATTGCCGGGCGACCTGGTGACTTACACCCGCCACTGCGGGGAGAGGGGCTGGTTCGCCCTGTACGTTAAGCAAAGGAAGAGCCGCGGTGAGCAGATGCGGCCCCAGCCCCCTCCTCCTTCACCAAGCTGTCCGGATGTTGAGCTGGAAGAGGTCCTAGACGAGTGCGACCTCAAGTAGTGGCAGCGGTCCGCCGTTGCATAAAGTTGTCCCCCGTTAGGACCCTCAGCATTTTAATTGAATGACAAAAATCAACTGAAGATCATCTGATTAGCTACTGTGATTATTCCGGCCGTTGCCGGCAAGTTGTCCCCGGAGGGACTCTCTGTGTTTTCACCACCCACATGAGGAACTACTCATGGACATGGCCGAGAACTGGCAGGCCACCCACGAACTTGTGGGTTTGCAAATAAGTGGGTGGGAGAGCGGAAGACATCCGTCCATCCATCATTATTAAAAATGTGTTTTATATGTGCAACGTTCAAGTGTCCTAACAAAAATGCTTATGTTTGAAATGTTTACATGTTATTTATGTTTTTACAGTTTTGAAAAAAAATAAAACCGGTGATGGACAGGCAGCCCGCGGATGGTCTGCATTTCACCAAGGGGGAATGTGGCGCCCTGGACTAGCCAGGTCGTCACAGGTAACACACAAACACCCCCACCCCCACTAGACAGTAACATTAGCCAAACACAAAACCCTTGTTGCCTCCCTCCAGGGTCTGATGTCCACAGCAGGTGGGGTGGAGCCAAGCGGTTGGCCCCACCCACCGAGGAGTTCACAGGCTTGGAGGCAGGAAAAGTGACAGTTTAGTCCAGGAGGTGGAAGTGTGAGGGGTAAACACTTGGGTGTCTGGGTTTGTGGCCCAGGCACTGACAGCAAAGGTTGGCAGATGGTGGTGGCTGTCTGCAGGAGTGGTGAAGCAACGCGGGACCGTAGGACCGGGGTCGGGCGTTGGCCCGCCAGTACCGACCGGGGAGCGAAGTGAAGCCAGCACACACAGGCAGGGCCATCGGACCCTGACCAGGCTTGGAGCCACCGACAATAGTCAAATCCGAGTATGACTGGAACCCCAGGGGTTTCCTAACAGCCATAGACCCGATAGAAGGCAACTGCCCGCACTGTGAGGGTATACAGCTACCGCCTAAGGCTAGAGACCCAAGGGCCAGTGCCTGTGGGCAAACGGGCTCCTCCGGCATCCATACCCCAGGGAGCGGACTACCGTTGGGGATCCATCGTAGTCAAACAAGTACATCAAGGTGCAGGGAAAGACAGCCGCCATCACCTGTCTGGGGAGAGACACTGCAGCCGGCTGTGGGACCCGTCCATCCAATCGTTTGGTTTCCCGAGGACTTTGTGCATCTCTTACTGAGTGAGTACACCCGTGCCATCCAGCACCGCGCCGCACTGTCCTTGAAATCCTGCACCTCACCAACCCTGTCTCCCCGTCATACCACCGGGCCCCGGGACCACCGACCCCTACCCACGGAGGGGAAAAACAACATCCCAGCTGCTCCCTACCATTGCTCCCGGGATCCCCGTCACCAGCAGCGGTGGTGCCCATCTTCACCACAACCCGTGGGTGGCGTCATGGACTAAATCCCCCAAACCAACCACCCCTTTCACTCACGGGCGAGGAGCGCCGCTCGAGTCCCCGGATCCGGCCCACCGCTCGAGCCACCGAGCAGCAGCAGCACCGGACCCGAGCGTTGGCGAGCGACCAGCAGCGGCGGCGTCCTCCCCGCCCGCGACATAATGTCTAGCTGCAGAATTCACTGTGATTGGCTGCACAAACTGCTCATTGACATTCCATTCTTTCTTCATTGGTGTGAATGGAGTGCTATGTATTCTCCCTAAGGTTAACTCTCTCCCTTTGGACCCTGCACATATCTTGGCAGTTCAGCTGCAGGTCCTTATCTCCTCTTCCTGTGTCTATATATCCCTGTATTGCTCCCTAGTTTGTTGCCGGTAATAGGGTTAGGCAGCTTTCACATTACGTTTTCACCTATAATAATAAATAATAATAATAATCTTTATTGCTATAGCACCAACATATTCCGCAGCGCTTTACAATTCAGAAGGATCATATACAAACGAGTAACAGTTATCGAAAATACAATATTTAAAGGGAAAAAAAGACAACTCTGCTCGTGAGAGCTTACAATCTACAGTGAGATGGGGGGGACAAGGTACAAGTGCTTATTTACAATGACAATCCAGCCATCTCAAGAAAATGGGGGATAGATAATGACTTCGTGGATCAGTTGACCAGGACCTTGAGATGCATATGGGTGCCATGGAGTTTGACGTGGGGTACTTGTCTGAGAAGTTGTGGAGGGATTAGGTGAAATTAGTTTAGCTAGGGATTGTGATAGGCCGCCCTAAAAAGATGCGTTTTTAGGGTGCATCTGAAGCTGAGTAAGTTGTGATTCGTCCTAACTTCTTGGGGTAGAGCGTTCCAGAGGTTTGGTGCAGCTCGGAAGAAGTCTTGGATTCGGGAGTGGGAGGTTCAAATTAGTGTGGATGTAAAGCCTGCTTTACACACTTCAATAGATCTTTCAATCCGTCGTCGGGGTCAAGTTGTAAGTGACGCATATCCGGCATCGTTCGTGACATGTTTGCGTGTGAAACCTACATGCGATCGATATTGAACGAAAATACGGTGATCGCATACACGTCGTTTATTCCTCATACATTGGACGTTTGGTAGTACGAAACTAGTCAATTGTAACGTGTGACATCCCTCATACGATTTTGGTGTCTGATGCAATGTGCGCAGGTGTGCGCTCTGCACCGCAGCTTAAAAAAGGTCCGCTTCAGAGCGCAGCTGAAAAGCTGCGTTCTGAAGCGCCTCACAATGTCTGTCATGCACTAATCTCTGTCAGTCCGTCACTATCTCTGTCCCTCTCTCTCTGTCCATGTCAGTCTATCCCTCTTACCCCCTCTCTCATATACTCACCGATCCCCGATCTCCAGCGCAGCGCTGCACGGCATTCACACTGCTCCGGCGGCTTTTACTGTTTTGAAAAAGCCGGCCGCCCATTAAACAATCTCGTATTCCCTGCTTACCCCGCCCACCGGCGCCTGTGATTGGTTACAGTGAGACACGCCCCCCACGCTGAGTGACAGGTGTCACACTGCACCCAATCACAGCAGCCGGTGGGCGTGTCTATACTGTGTATTGAAATAAATAATTAAATAATTAAAAAAAACGGCGTGCGGTCCCCCCCAATTTTAAAACCAGCCAGATAAAGCCATACGGCTGAAGGCTGGTATTCTCAGGATGGGGAGCCCCACGTTATGGGGAGCCCCCCAGCCTAACAATATCAGCCAACAGCCGCCCAGAATTGCCGCATACATTATATGCGACAGTTCTGGGACTGTACCCGGCTCTTCCCGATTTGCCCTGGTGCGTTGGCAAATCGGGGTAATAAGGAGTTATTGGCAGCCCATAGCTGCCAATAAGTCCTAGATTAATCATGTCAGGCGTCTATGAGACACCTTCCATGATTAATCTGTAAATTACAGTAAATAAACACACACACCCGAAAAAATCCTTTATTAGAAATAAAAAACACAAACAAATTCCCTCATTACCAATTTATTAACCCCGACAAACCCTCCATGTCCGGCGTACTCCACAGTCCTCCAGCGTCGCGTCCAGCTCTGCTGCATGGAGGTGACAGGAGCAGCAGAAGACACCGCCGCTCCGGTCACCTCCACGCAGGTAATGAACACAGCCGCGCGATCAGCTGATCTGTCACTGAGGTTACCCGCTGTCACTGGATCCAGCGGTGGATGCAGCGGTGGCCGCGGGTAACCTCAGTGACAGCTCAGCTGATCCCGCTACTCACCTCAGTTGCTGCGTGGAGGTGATAGGAGTGGCGGTGAGTAGCGCGATCAGCTGAGCTGTAACTGAGGTTACCCGCGGCCACCGCTGCATCCACCGCTGGATCCAGTGACAGCGGGTAACCTCAGTGACAGATCAGCTGATCGCGCGGCTGTGTTCATTACCTACGTGGAGGTGACCGGAGCGGCGGTGTCTTCTGCTGCTCCTGTCACCTCCATGCAGCAGAGCTGGACGCGACGCTGGAGGACTGTGGAGTACGCCGGACATGGAGGGTTTGTCGGGGTTAATAAATTGGTAATGAGGGAATTTGTTTGTGTTTTTTATTTCTAATAAAGGATTTTTTTGGGTGTGTGTGTGTTTATTTACTGTAATTTACAGATTAATCATGGAAGGTGTCTCATAGACGCCTGACATGATTAATCTAGGACTTATTGGCAGCTATGGGCTGCCAATAACTCCTTATTACCCCGATTTGCCAACGCACCAGGGCAAATCGGGAAGAGCCGGGTACAGTCCCAGAACTGTCGCATCTAATGTATGCGGCAATTCTGGGAGGCTGTTGGCTGATATTGTTAGGCTGGGGGGCTCCCCATAACGTGGGGCTCCCCATCCTGAGAATACCAGCCTTCAGCCGTATGGCTTTATCTGGCTGGTTTTAAAATTGGGGGGGACCGCACGCCGTTTTTTTAAATTATTTAATTATTTATTTCAATACACAGTATAGACACGCCCACCGGCTGCTGTGATTGGGTGCAGTGTGACACCTGTCACTCAGCGTGGGGGGCGTGTCTCACTGTAACCAATCACAGGCGCCGGTGGGCGGGGTAAGCAGGGAAAACGAGATTGTTTAATGGGCGGCCGGCTTTTTCAAAACAGTAAAAGCCGCCGGAGCAGTGTGAATGCCGTGCAGCGCCGGGGATCGGGGATTGGTGAGTATGAGAGAGGGCTGCTCAATTCACTTACTCAGGAGTTTAGCAGTCACCGGTGAGCCCTTCACTGGTGACCGCTAATCAGGGCGCGACACAGACAGAGCCGCAGCATGACAATGAAGTCGGGTGAAGTTCACCCGAGTTCATTCTGACAGTGCGGCTCTGTCTGTGTCTGCTGTCATCTGCCATTCAGCTCTGCTACATGGCTGTCTGTGTCTGCTGTCAGCGGCCATGTAGCAGAGCTGAATGGCAGATGACATAGTAAAAACGCATCCCTACACATTACACACGCTTGGCAAGTCAATAAATAAAAAAAAAAAAGGGTGCCCAATGCATACGTCACAGAACACATGATCTAAAGGATCGCACACAAAATTGATCAATTTAACATAGGCTACTAACGCACGTGTGACAGCAAATGAACGACCTACGTGCAATCTCATTAGATCGCATATGCGACCTGGGCGTGTCACATCGCATACGAGATCGCATCCCTAATTGTAAGGTGTAAAGCAGGCTTTAGTCGAAAGTCTTTTGCAGTGCGTAGAGAACGGGTGGGGTGATAGACAGAGAGGAGGGTGGAGATGTAGGGGGTGCTGTACTGTGGAGATCTTTGTGGGTGAGAACAAGCAGTTTGAATTGGATCCTGTGATATATGGGCAGCCAGTGCAATGACTGGCACAGAGCAGAGGCATCCGAGTAGCGGTTAGCCAGATAGGTGACCCTGGCTGCTGCATTAAGGATGGACTGTAGAGGAGAGAATCTAGTTAGGGGGAGACCATTTAATAGAGAGTTACAGTAGTCAAGGCGAGAGTAGATCAGGGCCACGGTGAGGGTTTTTGTCGTTTCTATTGTGAGAAAGGGGCGGATTCTAGAGATGTTCTTGAGGTGCAAACGACAAGAGCCGGCAAGAGATTGTATGTGAGAGGTGAAGGAGAGATGAGTGTCAAGTATAACACCCAGACAGCGGGCTTCCTGCCTAGGATTTATCGTTGTGCCACACACAGAGAGGGAGATGTCAGGTATTCACTGGTCCTGTCGGGGCATCCGTCTGAACCTCCCCTCCCCCCTGCAACATGTTTTTTCGAACGCATGCGCCGATGGGGCCATTGACTATACTGAAGCAGACTCAGTTAGCGTGTGCTCTGTCTTGCATCTTTTTAGGGCATATACGTTTTCTGCACGCGGATACCCGAATGTAGTCTACTACGTCTGGGTGTCCACCTGCAGAAAACGTATATGCCTGAAAATGGGGCAAGACTGAGCACACGCTGACTCCATATGCTCCATTATAGTCAATGGCCCTGTCAGCGCATGCGTCCGAAACACCTTTTGTGGGCGGGGGGTATTCGGACAGATGTTCCGAGGGGACCAGTGAACGTAGGTGAAAACGCAATGTGAAAGTGGCCTTACTTCTAAGCTGTCCAGATTGAAAGCAGTTGGCTTGAAATCACCTGTGGAAACTCGTTGTTGTGTGTTGCCATATTTTTCTCAAAGTCATATTGGAAATATGTGTCTATTTTGCATTCCCTTGTTTATTTCCCTTGTCTGTTCCTTACGACTTAGAGGGGTTGACTAGAGCTCATCCCACCGGTTACTATCTAGGACTATTTTCAGGGCCAGCTAGAGTATAGGTATCCTGATCAGCGCATAGGTGCTGAACTTATCTAGGGATGTCAGGGGAGCCAGGGGTCTGCAGTAGGCTTTTTCCAGGGGTCTTCATCTTCCCCTTCTCTTTTCCCTCTTGCTCACCCTTTGGCCATTCTTTTGGTGTTACCCCATACCAAGCATGACATTAGCAAATGGTGCCGGCCAGTTTCAGTGTAAACACGCTCCTCCAGTGGTGCAGAGACAAAGCTGCATCATAAAGTAGGCAGGTAGCTACTGGTTCATGCTATTAATCGCTACTGCTGAAGAACAGTACCCTTTAAAATTACATAGTATTGTTTTCAATTACTTTTTTTTGATAATGGACATAAAAGATGTTCTATGGATGAAATATTGCAGCAAGTAGGTAAAGAACCAACCAGGAAATCCACAAGAAAAATCAATTCACTTACATTTTAGTGGGAATGTGGTTGGAATTGCCTCAATGTATTTTCCTCTGCTTTCCAAAAAGACCACGATTTTGATATTTGCAATATATAAGTCGCGGATTTAATTGTGAATTTTTACATCCCCATGTATGATAGTGTAGAAATCCATAAATATCTACAACATCATGAACCTGCCGTGTCTGGACCCAGGCTAAGGATGTTCGGTTAATACCATTTACATTTTTGCAAAATGTAGAAAATGGAAAGAGATTTACAAATTGTTACAAAGTCTTATGTTAAAGCCAGCACAGTATAAGGCTTTCCAGTTGTACAGAGATGTAATTCAGTTCTCATAGACTTCTAAGATGCCCTATTGAACTTTTCATTTTAATATGAATCAGAAAGGAAGAAAAGTACTAGTACATTATGGAGTTATACGCTCTTTGAAGCATCACTTTTAGGACAAAATATCTGTATGGAGCCACATATGCTGTCACATGGAGTGCCTATAACTTCATGGTATAAAAATACAGAAAGAGAGAGAAGAATCATAATTTTATTACTTAGGACAAAGATGTGACACTTAAGCTATTGAAACACTACAATTTTCTCCATAATTTCAATTGTAAATTTGCAGAAGCTGCAGTACAGATTGAGGCCATTGTTTTTGGACAGTCATTTGCAATAATGAATATAGATGAGTAAAATTGTTCATTGCAAATTGAATTTCCCTTGAATTTTGAGAAAAAAATTGTATATTATTAGTCTGAATTTTTGCCTGCAGCATTGCTCTTGCCTTCTGTGACTCCTCTCCACCATCCGCTGGTGAGTTACATTCGGCTTGTAAGACCCACCAGCCATTTTCCTCCCAAATTTTTGGGAGGAAAAGTGCATCTTATAATATGAAAAATACGGTAGATGCTGTTGAATACTATAAATGCATGATGATATTAATGTGGTTTTAGAGAAGAATAGGTTCCAGGTGTAACAGAGTTAGAACTGTCTATCAGGTTACCAAATTCTGCCCCCTAGCAGCCGGGTTAGTTGTCGGTAGAGTGAATTGTAAAAAAAATGTTAGATAAGATAGGGTTAAAGAAGTGAAAGGGTATACTATGCAGAGGCAGTTTCTGCACCAAACCGTGCAATACCTTAAAACCGGGTTTATAGGTCAGCTTCAGTCCTCCTTGGAAACAATTGTCATGGGTGCACGTAGACAGAGAGAAAAAAATCCAAACCAATGTCCAGGAAGCAGAAATCTACAGCAAACACCATCCGATTTTCCAAAGTGCTTTATTCCAGCATCATGTGTGGTTAAAAGTAGTGGGGAGAGAGCTGAGTGTGGGCCCCCTAATGGACGACGGCCGTTTCACACGTCCTTGTGCTTCTACGGGTCCAATCACCAAATCTGACACCTAGCAGCCAGGTTAGTTGGCGGTAGAGTGAATTTTAGAAGAAATATTAGATAAGATAGGGTTAAAGTAGTGAAAGGAAGAAGTGACAGATGGCAGGATTTATGGTTAGGAGAGGGAGCTCCAGAGGTCAGTCTAGAAGTGGATTCAAGAGCAAGAGGATGTGGCCTCCGTGCTAGTGCCAGTCAGGGAACAATAAGGTAAATTCTGGAGGTCCAGAGCCTATGGCTCACCCCGGTGTGTATAGAGAGTAGTCCAGCTAGAGAAGACATTAGGACCGAGAAGCAGATGAAGGTGTGCGGCATTAGGGGGAATGAGGCACAGACCCCGAAGTATTGAGGACCAGGTCCGAGATAGTGGGGGACAGAACAAAGAGTTATACCCCACAGAGAGAGACAGGAAGACCATGTCTGTCATAATGGTGTAAAGAAAAACGTAAACAAAAACTGGTTGGCTGAGCAAATTTTGGTGTTACATGTTTCACTACCCGTTTACGTCGATGACTGGTAGCAGCAGATAGGGAGACACTGGACTGAAACAAGTAAGCAAGTGTCATGCACCTCACCCAAAGTCAGCTCTGCATCCAGAGTCTCCAGGGCCAGCCCATTCCTTCACAAATAATTAGTTTGAGGATTTCATTTAAAGGGATCCTGTCAGTCAATTTATACTGGCCCGGTATGTTTTTTTCTGAAATGCTGCAGGGTTTCAGAGGAAACATTGTTGAAATATCTGGTCAGGGACCATAAGGATAGATGTGACTAGATTGATGTGGGTCCCAGACAGTTTTTCCCCATCACTGCTCTAGTTGAATGACAAGTCTCTCCTGATATACACACATAAGAGAAACCTTTCAAACAACTGGAGCAGAGTGGTTAAAGCTGTCAGGCATTGATCCATGCTGCCTATGGTTTGGTGCATGAATCCACTCACAGGTTACATTTAATATATCTGTAAAAATCAAATGCTGTACTGTGACTCTCTATGGCATCCGATTTTTTTCCTCACAGCCATCCAATTTCGAAATTGTAGCATGCTGTGATTTTTTCACAGACATATTCTGTCAGTGAAAAAAAATTGGTCATCAGCACTGCCCCATCGACTAAAGGCTACTTTACACACTGCGATATCGGTCCCGATATCGCTAGCGTGGGTACCCGCCCCCATCTGTTGCGCAACACGGGCAAATCGCTGCCCGTGCCGCACAACATCGCCCAGACCCGTCACACCTACTTACCTGCCCGGCGACGTCGCTGTGACCGACGAACCGCCTCCTTTCTAAGGGGGCGGTCCGTGCGGCGTCACAGCGATGTCACTGAGTGGCCGCCCATTAGCGATGTCGCAGCGTGTAAAGCCCCCTTAACATTCATCCAAGTGTCATCCAATAAAAAATCAGATAGCAGTTTGCAAATTTATACAATGGTGTGAGGAAGCCCTTCAGTCCGAAATTGGATGGCTGCGATAAAAACATGGCATGCCATACGGAGTCACAGTATAGCAACCAATTTTTATGGATACATTATATTTCTGTAGCAAAGGAAACTGTAAATGGTCCAGTAAATGATCAATAGCTGCTGAGAAAAAAAAAACAAATTATATACTGACAGCACATGGATGACAAGTGAGAAAAAAAATTGTCCCATTTTTCTGAATGAAAATCGGACCATTTTTTTTATACTGTCAATTGACCCTAGCCTTAACGTGTACCAACCACCAGGATTTTCATATATAAACTAAAGTCGGTGCTATACTGGCACTATCATGCTGATTCTATACATACCTCTAGTTGTGAGATCTGATGTATGGTTTCTGAAATATAGGCAAGTGAAGGTTGTGAAATGCACTGTTAGTTGATAATAGAAGCAACGGAATATCTAATAGTTGGGTCGAGTTTTGCTAGTTATTTCCGCCCCTGTCTGCCTGTCCTTCCTCCCCCTGTCTCTGTTATTACAAGGGGAGGAAGGAGAGAGGAAGGACAGAGGGAGGAATAAATAGCCATACCTAACCCACCTATTAAATATTCCGTTGTACCTCTCATCAAATAACAGTGCAGTTCACAAACTTTAGTTGCCTATATTTCAGAAACTATACATCCGATCTCACAACTTAAGGTATGTTTATAATCAACATGAAAGTGAAAATATAGCACTGGCTTTACTTTATATTTGAAAATTCTGGTGGTTGAACCTCTTTAAGTGGATCATCCTAGCCTGACTACTCTTTAGTTCTGAGATTACAACTTTGACATGTTAGGATTAGTAGATAGATTACATGTGATTCATCCAGAAAGACAAAGATTTTTCATCTTGGCTTGATTATGCTGCCTCTTGCTGTTTATCACTGACTAATCCAATTAGTGAACTAAATTTGGATATAGATATAAGGAAATTGCATTTTATCTTTATTCCCCAATGTGTCTTGTCTGATTAACTCCACATTCATTCAGCATTCCGAACTTTGAAGTTAGTGAGTTTGTCAATTAAGGTCATGGGCGCTCTTCTTTTTAAGCCGGGCAATACAGAGCTCCCACTAATAAATATTACTATTCGTCCCCATAATAATTAGTTGTAAATCTGTCAGTTATACAGGGCTACTTAGGAGTCAAGCAAAGAGTGCTGCATAATATCCAGGTCTGGGACAGTTAAGGTGACCTGGTTGGCGATAAAGAGGCTAATATCTGTATGCCTTGTGGTATAATGCATTGAATGGCTGATGGACAGGAGTGCTGAGAACTACATCCTATCTCCCAACATCCGTGAGTCTTCTTTGATTAGTTGTCCTGAAGTGATATTATCAAAGTCTTACTAATCAAAACAAGTTCCACCGATGCCTGGAGTTAGGAGGTCGTTCAGTTCTCAGGGTTCTCATCCAATAGCCACAGATTATGGGTATGGAGGATGGACCAGGTGTTATGGATGGACCTACTGATGTGGTAAAAGATGAGAGAAAACCGATATCAGTGGTCAGGGTCCACCGTGCAGTGGTGGTAAACTGCAGCTGATAGAATAAGGCTCTACTAATATTCAACAAATCCCCAGGTAATAATATACGCCTGTGTTACAGGTCCCACAGGCAGTAACGCAGGTATAATAAGTACTCAGAACCTGCGTGTGCAGTCTCTGTGTTCTAGGTCACACAGAAGCGGGAGCATAATATAGCGGGACCCTATTAACTCACAGGGTCTGAAGTGGGTAATAATATATAAAGGACAGGACCCTGTTAAGTCACAGGACCAGATATGGCGTAATGCTCTCCTGTGACTTCACAGAAGTTAATATATGTTGCATACACAGTATGGATAGGGATAGGCCTGCAGAACACTACCCGTATTCTGCTAGTATATGCTCTGGGTATATGCAGGAGTGAGCGTGTAGGGTACTGCTCCTATATCGGGATGTATTAGGGTGTAGCCGGTTAACCACCGGTCCCTTAGCGGCATAACCCCGATATCTATGGAACCCTGACTAGCCGGCTTCTGACCCTAACTCAGTCTAGATGTGACCACGCTGCCTCACCCTAACCTGCCTCCTGACCCTCAATCAGTCCGGTTGGACCTCGCCGCATATCCCTACCTAAGAAAGCTGTGTGCTGCTGAATGCACAAAGACGAGTGCGCACCTCCATGCGGGCGTCAGGGCTTCTATCACCTCTGTACAGACCACAAGATGGAGGAACCACGTGTAGCCAGCCCCTTTGGCCAATGAGAGCCTTACACATCACAGATGATGTCACGGTGGCCAATAAGAACGTGCCACATCACTGATAACGTCACTGGCCAATAGGAATGTGCCACATCACCGATGATGTCACGGTGGCCAATAGGAACATAACACATCACCGATGATGTCACTGTGGCCAATAGGAACGTACCACATCACTGACATGCTCAGATAGTGTCAAAAGACCCATAGGAATCCCGCACATGCTCAGTAGGCTATTTTTTACACAGTGTCAGAATTCCAAAAAATCCTGGTCACCATCCGTGGCTCAGGAGATCGGGCTGAGCGACCTCGGGTACGGGGAGGAACGGCTCCAGAAGACAAAAGAGGAGCCCCCGTACCCCGATTCGTGACACCAGGTCCTACAAATGGATTTGCACTAAGTTTATCTAATTATATTTACTTATATACACCATTACTGCTCTCAGGGAATTCTGTGGATGGGGAGTAATATTTTTTTATATCCTCCTATATACTCCAGTATATACACTTATTCCATATATGTGTACACATATGTACAAACATTGAATACGGTATATGAAATTGCTATATGCTATATGAAATTGCTATATGGAATATATCTATATAATATATGTATGTATTTGCATATATGTACAGTACAGGTCAAAAGTTTGGACACACCTTCTCATTCAAAGAGTTTTCTTTATTTTCATGACTCTGAAAATTGTAGATTCACATTGAAGGCATCAAAACTATGAATTATCACATGTGGAATGAAATACTTAGCAAAAAAGTGTGAAACAACTGAAAATATGTCTTATATTCTAGGTTCTTCAAAGTAGCCACCTTTTGCTACCTTTTTATAAGTTTCCTATATTCAATGTTTGTGTCATGGTCGTGACTAACAGGGATATGCAAGATACCAAAAAAACCCCGGAGGGGTCACTACATGCAGGGTACACAGGGGTCACAATACAACAGAGTTCCCTGGCACTAGGGAGAGGGGAGCGGGGTCACCACCTGCACTCACCTGTGGCTGAACCCTGCACTCACTGATATCCCTATACAGGTTCTTTCAACCATTGCCGACTACGTTCCTAAGCTCTTGTTTGCCCTAAAAATCTTCCTGGCTAGTGAGCAGGCCAACTAGATCACTAGTCTCACGTCTACAGTACAGAAACACAAGGGTAGGGAAACGGACAAGGGAAATAGACATGAAAAGGGAAAACACGCCAGGCAGCTTCAGTGCAGCAAACACCACCACTGCACACAACATGACAAACTATCAGCCAAGTTGGATTTTTTTCAGCTATTTTTTGTAGTCGTTGGCAATAATCGGAATTTCATTTGGGCCAAATAGCAAATGGAAAGATCCTTAAAAATAACAATATTTTTTCACTTATATAGCACTTTACATACATTGTGAGTCCCAACGGGGACAATGTTGCCAATCTAAATTATCTATTGGAGAAAACCCATGCAAACATGGGGAGAACATACAAACTCCTTTCAGATGTTGTCCTTGGTGGGATTTGAACCCAACATGCCAGCGCTACAAGGCTGCAGTGCTAACCACTGAGCCACCCTTAATAGAAACCAAGCCTGTGTCACATGGTAGGTTTGGCAACAATCTGCCGTTCAGAACACACATTTCAGTCTAAAATCTATGGCTATAATAAAAGATGGGTTGGTGAGATTAACAAGTTCATTACTAGCTGCCTGGAAACCACTCATCCTCGCTTGCTGTTAGTGATTCTTTCCACAAATAGGGCAAATTAAATGATTGGAAGTGTCTTATAATATTAAATCTGCCTGCGTACAATGCTAATAAGAACAGAATGGCGCAATTAGTAATCAATTAATTAGTATATATTCCACTGAGAATACATTGTTACATTGCTGCCAAGGCCCTTCATATTGGCATTTATATTAAAGAGAGCGTTCTGACTCTATAACAATTTCTTCCAGGAAAACAACTTTCAAACACATACTTCCATAGAAATTGGATTTGATGGACTGCAATGCTGCAACTTTAAAGAATCCAGGTATAATAATAACGGCGGCTGAGAAATCATGCCTAAACAAACAATAGGACAATTTTTAGAAACACTTAACTTCCTCTCTGAGGGAAAAACAAATACGCTTTGCTTTGCTAGCAAACACATATTCTATTACTTCGCATGTAAGGTGATTTATTTTTTCAATTACTTTAGAGCATTTTTCTGGTGGAGTTTTTATGTTGTAATTTATTTCTGGATCTCATCACAATTTTTATTTTTTATTGATGACTTCAAGAGTCTCATGTTTAAACCTCAGGGAAAAAAAATCCAGCATAATACCATTACTTGTTAACTTTTTGCAAATCTTGGTCAACTTATTACCGACAAGATTCAGCTTTCCAATAATGGCAAAAGATAATTCAACAATAAAAAAACTATTTTTCTAAAGAGGGCTATCAGCTCGATATGTTCCATTTATCCTTCCGGTCACCGTGCCTGGAAAAGGTTGACATGAACTGCACTAGTGTCCAAATTATCAATGATCAAAAAAAGTCGATGGATGAAGAAAATAGGGTAAGAAAACTTTGTAGAGGCTCTTTGGGAAATAAAAATTGGGAACTAGTTGGTCGTTGTCGATGACCACTTTTTTTGCTTCTTTTTATATTTATTCACCAATATATTTTACTTTTTTAACACGCCTTGCATTGATGCCTTTAAAACATTGAGTATTAAAATATGGACCACACTTGAGATGAGCAGATAATCTGATCATGCAGATTCTACCAGGAAATTCAATTCTCTGATGAGTTATTCTCCTCAAATGTAATGTCCCTAATTATGTTCTGGGGTTTAGAGAAAGACCCCAGAGCATAATAGATGTGAGATGTAAATCCCCTCAGTTTGAGAGGCCCGAGTATTTCCCTGCAGAGATCGGAAGATGCAGTATACACTGGACATGTGATGGTGAGGAGCCAGAGAGGGGAGGGAGAACGTGAATGTAACATTTTTTTAAAACTTTTGATGGCCCTTTACAGTTCAGAAAAATGTCAGCCAGCCATTACTAGATAATTTGTTACAAACTTGGTAAGTATTTTGCAACTCAATTGCATAGAAAACTCTAAATTATCATTTCAGTAATCTAATCTTAAAATCCTTAAAGTGATTGTCCAGCAAATAGAAAGTGTCACCTATGGACAGGATATGTGGTACCATTACCGATTGGTAAGGGTACCCCATTGCTCTTTTATCCCTGATAGAATGGAGTGGCAGTGGTCATGCTGGATTACAATGTCTTCTAATCTCTTTCGGACTACTGAGGACTTGGCTTGGCTTTTTTGGTTACACGCCTCCTGATGAAACCATTCCTAGTGAAACGCACGTCGGGGCTACCTTGCCCTGCATCTCGTTTGCCGGATCTCTCTCTGGCTGTGCTAATATGTCTTATGTATTTATGGAGGAAACACTTTGGGGTGATTTAGCTATTGTTGTGTGATTCACACATCACCCTCCCTCTTCAGCCTATACTACACTGCTTATAGTATACCATATACAGCAGGTTGTACTGCCATCTTCAGGCTTACTTTGGTGCTATGTGTGTCTGGGAAAAGTCTTTCTCACTCTTTTTGCCACCACTGTGCACCTTGTTCACAATTTTCTCGACCAAATGTATTTGTATATTTGACAATTTATCTCTCTGGTACATTTCTTGCTTGTGAATCCCCTGCACTGGTATTTAATTATCTTAACTAGGGTGTCACAAATTTTGGTCTTATGCTTTGTCATTGGACCATTCATTTTAAGATTTTTATTTTGTAGGTTTATATAATTGGCTTTTTTTAGTTGCCACCTATTTCCAGTAACCCCATAAAGAATTAATGGAAAGGCTGTCTGGCATGGGCAGTGTCATTCCATTTTCAGAGGAAAAAAGTGACCTTCCTGATGATCAGATGGACTTTCCGTCACCGTTTAACCTCTTTAAGGGCATATGTCCACTCCTTACTGCCTTATTCATTTTGTAAAAAGACATTAATCTGTAAGTGTATTCCATACTTTCCATAATTAAGCAGGGGGTTGGACTGGATGGCCCTTGAGGTCCCTTTCAACTCTACCATTCTGTGATTCTATGATTGATTCACCACTATTACTTAATATACTGTACCTCGATGTAATAACGTGAAGATTATTGAGACTTGTCTGCACTTTATGCAGTTTAGCTTTGTCTGTTTTAAAAAAGCAAATTGGTGCAACATATTTAAGATTTAAACTTCATATTATTTCTACATTTTTAGAAAAATAAATGAGCAGTGCCATAGCACATTAGCATAACTATATATTTATGCTGTACATAAGAAATTGGATCATCCAACAATATAGAAACCCAACCACAATGGAGGAAAATGGAATAAAAGTTCAATTTTATTTCTTCACTAAAAATAGATTCCGCAGTCAGATAGTCCACATAAAGAAAAACAACCGGGGTGCAAAAACTGATGGGTTTCAGCCAAGCTAAGCCTTATTCATAATAAGGCTTAGCGTGGCTAAAACGGGTTGGTTTTTGCACCCCAGTTGTTCTTACTTTTTGTGGACTGTGTGTCTGTAAAATCTATTTTCAGTGAAAAAATAAAATTGAACTTTTATTCCATTTTCCTTCATTGTGGTTGAGTTTCTGCATGTCTGGATGTTCCAATTTCTACCGTATATCGTATACCCTGCCACAATGATTCCGTTCGATCTACAGGAACAGGGAGAATTGGGTGAGCGGACGTTGTTGCCTCTTTTTTGCTTGCATATATATTTATACACCCATTAACTATTGTCACAGTACAGACTGGAGACGGTCTGGCATGAGCCAAAACACACACCAACAGGGGTCCCACCACAACAAACAAGGGGTATACTTTAACAATGGTGGACCTTAGTGCTAGTGAGAGGGAAGATGAACATCTCCACTTACCTGCCACTGCACCCTGTACTCCTAGCCAGTCTTCGACACCTGTCTCCAAGCAAAAACCTGAAGCCCTGAAAACACTCTACAATAGTGCCTGGCTAAGGAGTGGGTAGGTGATGGATGCTAGCATCACTGCTGCACTGAAACAACACACCAGGGAAGGAATATAGACAGGGGTAACAACAGAATGCTGCAGTCAGCACCAAGACTACATCCAAACCAGCAACTTCAGCAGAGGTTTTCAGCAGCTCCTTCTACCTCCAAGACCAGCATCCAAATGGCAAAGAGAATAACTGACGCCCTCTGCTGGTAGCAGAGGGTATATATAGAGACTGGAAATGGTCCCTAACCGCAAATACCTCAGCTGGTAATTAGCCTGCTTGCTGGCAAGGAATACTGATATTAACCCTACAACTGCCAAGAGAAAGGAAACATGTTTAATACTGAGAGTCAAGAATGGAAAATGACTCTCAAGTCCAGGATTTGTCACAAGTCTCATATAATAGAGAGATGAGCGTGACAACTATTACCCCAGAAAAATCTACTTGGGGTGTATTATTGGAGAATACATTTTTTTAACATACTTTTGGATGCTACTGATTGAGAAATAGGTAGAGACAGAGTTTTAGTAAGCCATTGAATATCTCAAGTATTATCGATTCGCAACGTATCTAAGCTCTAGTAAGTCAGAAGGGCTTAATAACACCATTATACAAGATGGGTTATGCTCAATGTCACAGTTGCATATAGCATTCTGGAACAAGATCTCAGCAGCTGTACGGTTGTGTTACAATTGTCGGAGAGCGGCGTATAACTACGAGTCAGCAATTCACTTAGAATTCAGAACATTTACCAATTGTTCCTACTGACAATAAACCCACAAAATCACATGGTCAAATGTGAATGGTAATAACAATGAATAATTCATAAAGTAGCTGCAGATGGAATCAAGATTTAATGTGTACTTCACAATACAAAATAATGGCGTGAAAGTGGTTACCAATCCTTTTCAAGCTCATACAAAGTCAGCCGTGTACTAAACAACCGCAATTTAGTTGCTTTGAACAGATAGAATAGGGAAAAAAAGGAAACCTATATACTATGTCATATATTTATCCATAAACAAGCATGCAGGACAATGCGGCATTAATTATTTATGCCTTCAATATGTTCAGCTTGGCAGGTTCGCTTTTATTGGAAAAATACAATATAGCTGCTTCAGACCTGCTAAGGCTTCTATCATCTGTGGATAAATAACACATTAAATGGCATGAAGAGGAGTAATCTGTTTATTGGCTTAGAGTGATTTGGAATAATAGGCAATTTTAGCTATATGATTACATTTATCTATAGACGATACAGCTAACACCGCGTACGATCAGAGGAGTGCGGGCTGCCACAGCAATGTTAAGTGTGATCTCTATTTCCAGTGCAATTCAATTTAAAAACTTGCGGTGATAAAGAAAGTGTCTAGGAATACATAGTGACAGATAAGAAAATATCCCAAGAGCTTGGCTTAAACCTGACCACTTCTCCAAATGTTCAAATACTACTCGTCTTCATCACGTTATAGAGTCATTCATTCTATAACTTGATTCCTAGGTAGCCCATTAAGGTGCTATGTGCCCCTAGATAAGCAGGACCTAGCCAAGACTAGTTGTCATGAATGCTAACAACTTGGGGAAGTTCTAACATCTTTATCTATTAGGGTACGTGCCCACGATCAGGACCCGCTGAGTCCTGGATGCGACAAGTCCTGACCTACCGGGCCGCGAGTCTCCTCCGCAGGAGAACACCTGAGACCTCAGCTGCTCATAACCATGATCTGAGTTCTGGGTGCTGTGGTCTCTCTGTTCTTTTCTCCTTGCAGAGGACCATTGTGTCTCTGCAGCAAACAAATGACATGCTGCATCTCGGAAAGCCGCACTGCAGGTCAGTTTTTGCTGTGGGAAAAACAAGCACAGTGGGCATGGGATTTATAGAAATCCCATCCACTGTGCTTGTACTGTACATCACAGCGTTTTGGACACTGCTGCATCTAAAACACTGTGAACAATGATCATGGGCATAAACCCTTAGAGTACTTGAGGTTAGTGGATAGTAGCCCCTTAAAAAAGCACTCCCATTAAGATTCAAATGAATTAAAGGGATCTGTCAACAGGTTTTTGCTACCTCATCTGAAGGCAGCATGATGAGGGCAAGGAGTCTCTGAATCCAATAATGTATCACTTAGATTACTGGGTGCTGCCATTCTGACAGAATTACAGAATTTAGATTTATCATGTAGCAGAGCTTAATATGCTACCCCCACCCATACCAGCCTTTCAGTGTACATTTCTATAGACAA
Source organism: Anomaloglossus baeobatrachus (assembly GCF_048569485.1). Taxonomy (NCBI): domain Eukaryota; kingdom Metazoa; phylum Chordata; class Amphibia; order Anura; family Aromobatidae; genus Anomaloglossus; species Anomaloglossus baeobatrachus. The sequence goes on from NC_134358.1 coordinate 97,841,312, forward strand.
AAGCTGCTAATCCCAGAGGAGTTGGACTAAAGTGGGCTTTACATGCTTCAATTTCGCTACAGCGATCTCGTTGGGGTCACGGAATTTGTGACGCACATCCGGCTGGACGATCTCGTTGTGTGTGACTCCTAGGAGCGATTTTGGATCGTTGCAAAAACGTCCAAAATCGCTCCTTGTTGACATGGGGGTCCTCTCCCAATTATTGCTGCTGTCGCTTAGGCAAAGTTGATCCTCGTCCCTGCGGCAGCACACATCCCTACGTGTGATGCCGCAGGAATGAGGAACCTCTCCTTACCTGCCACACGCCAGCAATGAAGAAGGAAGAAGGTGGGCGGGATGTTCGTCCCACTCATCTCCGCCCCTCCGCTTTGATTGGGTGGCTGCTTAGTGACGTCGCTGTGATGCCGAGCGAACCGCCTCCTTAGAAAGGAGGCGGTTCGCTGGTCACAGCGACGTCGCCAAGCAGGCAAGTACGTGTGACGCTACTGTAGCGATAATGTTCGCTACACCAGCGATCTTCACATATCGGCATAACGATAGGGGCGGGTGCTATCACGCTCGCCATCGCTAGCATCGGCTAGCGATGTCGCAGCGTGTAAAGCCACCCTTAAGCTCACAAGCTCCTTCACCAGTAATGATAAAGCTACTGAATTTTAAATTAACATTGCAGTGAAACAAAAACACCTCTGTTAACCCTTGCAGCATGATGTCTTCAGGTTACATAGCAAAAACCTGCTGACAGATCCTCTTTAAGTGTGTACTTCCATTGTCATTCAGGTCCAGCCCGACTCTCAAACTGAACTTTATCTAATGCCCGGCTAAAGCTAGAGAACCCGAACTTCCATGGGTCCGCTCATCTCTAATCATCAGCCCATATGATTCTATGTACAGAGCTTATACTTACTATGTTGGCGCTGCAACAATAACAGTGACTACATACATAGCAGAACAAATTTGAAGAATCTGTGACATGTCCAATGCATAATAAAAAATAAAAAAAATCAGAGTGTGAAAGTTGGGTCCACACCAATAAGTTAGTCTTTACCTCTTACCCTCTGAATAAATTATACTTAGAACTTGTACAATGATCCATTACACAGGTGCCAATCTGGCAATGAGCATCTACTTAGCGGAGCGGCTCAATACCATAATATCAATTCTTACAATGCAATGTAAATTGAAAATCAATGTGTTTCAAAGTGAATGACATTGTTTTAGAATTTTAGCTCAGCACTTGCTTCATCAGCATCCAGGGGGTCAACTCATAATAGCCCATCCCGCACAAGAGGCTCTGTATATGGGAGAAGCTGATCTGGATATTTTTATCAATATATTATGAAATATTGTAATTAAATATTCGTAATGAATTTAAAGCTCCACTTATTGATAAAATCACCTAGGATTAGGTTTGAAAATCTATATTGTGATCTTATTTTTTATGTATGGTCAGAAAAGTTTATTAATGTAGAAAGTGGTTCCTCTGTGCTGCCCGTGTAACCAACGATGAGTCAGAAAAAATGGGACAGGTTTAATTATTTATGCATTTCGAGGCAATCTGGCCTTATCTTCAGGATAAACTATAAGCATAATTATGATTTCATCCTGAAGAATAGGCCAGATTGCCTCGAAACAAATAGATAAATAAACATGTTCAATTTTAGTCACCTCAACACTTGTCACGAGAGTACCAAGATGTAGAGTGGTGCCTCCTATTTCTGGTGTCAGGAGATCACAGCGCTGGGCTTTATACATACTTGCTCAGGTTAATACTGCTGGCTGTGCAGATTCTCCTTTATCTAGCACTGCTAAGGTTAAGTAGATCCTCTGGTCTTCTGAAACTCTGAGTATAAGGAATAGTCAGCTGTTCTCTATTGCTAATCAGCTCTGCTATAAAGACTTCTCTCCTAGTCCAGATAACCACTGGTGATAGTTTCTGCTTTATTTGCCTCTCGAGGGAGCCTGTGAGCTGAGGACCAGGAAGCCATTCGGAGAACATGTGCTGAGTGAAAGTTGTGTTGTTTCCCTTCATTTGTCCGCTTTGGTTTTTCCCCTCTGTTCTTTTCCTCATTATTACCTCTTCTTGTTGTTTTCAGTGCCTTGTATGAATGCTGTTTATTTTACCCGTCTGTCTTATCCCCTCTGTGTCTTTAACCTAGATCGGGACTATCATTTTTGCTGCCCTATACTATACAGGGCTGAGCCCAGGGAAAGGCAGGGATAGGCACAAGATCGGCAACGGGGTGAAGAACCCGCATAAGGATGTTAGGGAGTGCAGGGATCAGTCTCAGGTAAGTCTCAGTCTTAGGATACCATTGTAACATGTGCCCTGTGTGTTGCGGCACTCATCAGGGGTCCCCGTGTACCTGGTGGAATCCCGGTAGTCACTGCATGACATCATTTGGTTACACGAGCAGTGCAGAGGAACCACTTTCTACTTTATTATATTCCGACTCAGTGTCTCTACATCCGTGGATCTGCAATAACCTTTATGTCTACATAGTGGTTGTGTCTCACACAACCATCCCAGTTGAGGATTTACTCCATCCCCCTCACTTCCGTTTTATAAGGTATCACCGTATTGTACTTTTTATTATTTTCAGCTTTACTTCATTTCTTTTTCAGAAGAAGATTTTATTGTTTTCAGATGTTCTATATAACACAATCAGTGACACAAACACATATAATAGTAGTAATAATAATATATGGGTTGAGCACTTACCTTTTTGGAATCCCCGCTTGTTATAACTTTTTCACTCGAGAATCCAGTTTAATTCACCAATTGTTTTTCTCTACGTCCCAAATAATCTGCAAAATTGATAGAAAATTATTTATGACTTGGTACAATGAACAAAGATTCATAAGTCATACACATTCTGATAGTTATCATGACCCATGTCTTAAGAAACTAGTCAATCAGCTCTAAACATTGGACTGTGTACAATGCAGGACATTTACCATCGTTCCTTATGTTGTCACTCCATTTTTCATTTTTTTTTAACCCAGACTTCAGTTATGTTGAATTTAGTTGAAACCCAAGTAGGAAAGAACATCGGCTACCTCCTGCTTCCCCGACATCTTTATGGTGCTATACTGGCTATAAAGGCTATATAGAGCTTTACATTTTTTGTTTATTTGCTTCTTGAAAACTTTCTTAACAGTCTTCTTTTAGACAACATTCCCGCAATCGTTTTTTGATGATATATTGATGCTGCACCATTTCTGCACCTTAGTTTTCTTGCGTTTTTTCATTTTGTGTGCATGGCACTTTTATTGCATTTTTGACTCTATGTTTTTTGTGTCATTCTTTTAGATAAAGCTACTTTGCTTTTGAAACTTCCTAGTATTGATATTCTTAGGTGCAGATTACATGCATTTTTTATATGTTTCTGCCGCGGAAACGCACTAAAAATGCATGTGCACTATTTCTTCTTCGGATTTTCAGAATTTAATGCAAGTCTATGGGGAAATTCCACGTGTAAAACTTATTGGCATGTTGTGGATTGTAAACACACACCGCAGGTCAGTTTCCGCAGTGTAAAAAAAAAAAAAAAAAGCAAAGTGTGCAGGAGATTTCCATAAATCCCATCCACTTTGCTGGAACTGTAAAATGCTCTGTTTGTGATGCAGCAAAAATACACAGCGTCAAAATCACAATAAAAACTCATTGTGGTCCCGCACCCTCAAAATTATATCATTTTCCTGCTACTGAGTTTAATCCTTTTATCTAGCTAATCTTCAAAAACATAAATCCATCAAAGCCCCTGTTCTTTGTTAAGGGCGTGTTCACATGTTGCTTTCTTGTTGCGTTTTTCTCTGCATTTATTCCGCAAACAAAACAAATTATTTCTATTTTTTCATGCACACGTTGCTTTTTTTTTTTTTCCCCTTGCAGATTCAATTCTGCAGCATGTCCGTTCTTCCAGTGTTTTGAAGCATTTTTCAACCCTTCTAATGAATGGGAGGAAAAAAGCATAAAAAAGCTTAAAAAATGCACATTTATTCATGCAGCATTTTTCCTGCCAAGAGACAGCCTGCTCTTGTTGCAGAAATGCCAGCAACAAATACCTAATGTTTGCACATTCCCTAAGGCCAGGTTCACATGGCAGTATAAAAAGATCAGTTCAATTTTTATCCAGAAAAGTGGAGTGATTTTTTTCTCATCTGTGCGCATTCCAATTTTTTACTTAGCAGCTATTAACCATTTAGTTTCCTATTCTACAGAATTGTAATGCCTCCATAAAAACTGCATGTCACACTTTGGCATCCGATTTTTTTTCTTGCACCCATAGACATGAATGGGTGAGTCTCATTCGATTTAAGAGTAAAATTACAGCATTCTGCATAGATTCTGTTAGTAAAAAAAAAAAAAATCATTCATCTGCACTGCCCCACTGAATAACATGGGTGATTGTGTTATCTGATAAAAAAAAAATTGGATAGCACAGGGTTCCCCAGCTCCAGTCCTCAAGGCCCATCAACAGATCCTGTTTTCAGAACTTTGCTAGCACTGCACAGGTGAGGGAATTTTCATCTGGGAAATACTTAGGAAACCTTTAAAATATGATCTGTTGGTGGGCCTGGAGGACTGGAGGAAGTGGTCTGATTTATACGCTTGTATGCATGAGCACTAAGATGTATTCAGCCCTCCACTGACTTCCTTTTTAGTGCTAGTTTGCAGCAGAGCATGGGAAGTGGCTTTACACAGAAAAGTGTGGAGATGGAAAGTTCAGTGCAATTTAAGCAAGAAGAAAAGCAAATGGGATGAAAAGAAATACAGGATAGAAGCTGTGCTATGTTTACTAATCAGAGACCTCACATCCAGCCTATATTACTGGGAGGGACACTCTCACAAAATAAACATTTGGAAACTTGGATCAGGCTGCAAACTCCATGTCAGGGTTCTGAAAATGAATGGAGGAATGTAGATTGCAGACTAACGGTATCCACTAACATATGTCAAAATATTTTTTGCCACAAAATTTGTACATATGCTAAAACTTATTGAAATGCAAAATTAAGAATTTTTACAGCTCTGAGTAGCTGTTCAAGAGGAACATGTTGTATTTCTGCCCCTACTTTTTGTTTGTCCACTTAAGACCATATAGGCAGATGTTGATGCACCAGAAGGACAAGCTCTCACCCATATTTAGAGCGGTCTTGAGAAAGTACACATTGACTTGCTGTCCTTTACGAAAGTCCATTAATGTAAGATCCCTGATCATATGACCCCCGTATCCTTATCTATCGGAGGAATAAGACGAAGCTACAGTACCAGGTAGGACCATGTATGCAGTTGGGGGGGAATTGTACTTGAAAAAAGGTTTGGCTCCCAGGGTACAGAATGCAATTAAAAAGTAAGGCTATGTGCGCACGTTGCGGTTTTACCCGCGTTTCCGCAGCATTTTTGCGCTAAAACGCATGCGTTTTTGTTTTCCAGCAAAGGCTATGGGAAAAGATGAAATCCTGTCTGCACTTTGCTTTTTTTTCTGCAGCGTTTAATTTGCATATTTGTGGTCAAAAACCATGCAGAAAAAGAAGCAGCATGTCAGTTGTTTTTGCCATTTCTGCAGCGTTTCCTTAACATTGGAGTCAATGAGAAATGGCAAAACGCAACCAAAATCAACTTTCCTGCGTTTTTCATGCTTTTTACCTGCTTTTCCACTGCGTTTTTGGCTTCAAAAACGCATGCTTTTCTGGCATAAAATTAAAGTGTTATCAATCATGTTCCTTTACACACACACAATAACCGAAAATTTAAATGCTAAAAAATAATAAACTTTACCTATTTTTCTGTTAAAATGTGCATAACCGCTATTATTTCATTAAAATTGATAATTTTCCATTTATTTTTATTAAAAGTTAATTTTATCCTTTTTTTTCTCTTTTTTCATTCTTTTTTACTATTCCAACTTTATTTCTCAGTGTCTTGATCTACAAAACGCATCTGCAGAAACGCAGGTGAAAACGCAGGTAAAAAGCGCTGAAAACGCACTAAAAACACGGTAAATACGCATGCGTTTTTAGCGCTAAAAAATGGTCAAAAGCCATTTGGTCAAAAACCAAGGGAAGGAAAACGTGCAGAATAAACTGCAGGTACTCCGACGCAACGTGCGCACATAGCCTTACTCTACCAACTACTTGAATTTAGAGATAAACAGTAATTTGAGATTTTGAAAAATTAACCCATAATGTATCCATAATTTATCACATTTGTAAAAATGTTCCCATACATCATCTTTAATATTTCATAAAAATACAATCTCTGTGTTGTTGTTTTTTTTTTTGCGTGGGGAAGGTTATCAAAATTATAATAAATTATTTATCTTTGGAAACTACATCAACTTTATTATTTTTCTCAAATAGGATTAAATTGGGATCTAAGGTACACTGCCCTTGAAACTGGCTCAAATTTTTTGCAAAGCAACTAATTAAGATATATAAAAATATTGTAGGTCAGGGCAAATAATTACCATAAAATCCAGAGGGCAGTATTTATTACAAGAAGATATATTCAGGAAACAGCGAGACATTTGCATCCGGCACACATACATTTGCATAGTGATCACTGACATCATTATGGCCAGTCATAAAGGTGAATTGTATAAATATATAAATTCTCGACGTTTCGGAATTCAGCTTCTGCAGCATAATTTCTGCATAATAAACATCCACCGGGTATGTGTCTTAAGTTAAATATTTGGTTTTCTACAATGAGAACACATTTCCTATATTTTTAGTGCAACATGAGGCAAGAGAACAATTGCGGTTCCCTGTCGGAACCTGCCACCGATGAACGCCTCGGAATTGGAAAGAATTTCCATAATCCTTGTATTTGAAACCTTGCCATAAGAAGTAATATTCTATTTGCTGCGTATTATTTTAATTTATTGAATGATGAAATTGTTTTCCTGAGGAGTGTACGGATTCTGTGCAGATTTACACTTTACTAATTCCTACAAACTAACTTCCTGCAAGAGCTTTCCGAATAAGATTTAGAGTGGGTCATATTTAGAACAGATTAATATTGTGTGCCTATTGTTGAGGTCATAATACACCTATGTGACTTACTGAATAGCTCAAGTCTTTTCCTAGGTACCACAGGCTTCTAAGCTGGAAAATGTATGACTAACAATTCATTTGTCAAAATGTATTTACATGGCTTAAAACTAAGCTATACTTTTATATATTACACTAAGCCTTCGTCTGCCGGGAATTTAGATCCAAAATGTGCCGTAATAAAAAGATTAACAAAAGTACAGTACCATTTATTTTCTTTCTTACACATTTATTTATCTTCTACTTTATTTCATTTGCCACAAACAAACCATTTTTCTTCATTCATATCATTATAGTCTTGAAGACCCAAATTGCTCATGGTCCAAACTTAGCACTAGCTTAATTCTTTTGCTACCGGAGGTGTCATTACATTTTGCGAAAATACCACCCAGCACTTTATATTCATTGGAGTCTTTTTCGAGAAGTGCATCATATAATAGCTCAATAGCTCATACATTTCCTAAACCTATATAACCACATATTCCACATTTTGTACTGACATAATCAGGATTGCATCCTACCAAACAGTAAATCCACTTATATCCTCAACCAAGAATATATGATGCCAAAATTCCTTAAAAATACTTTATTAATTTATTCAGCAAATAAAAACACATAAACAACCATAAAGGCACAGCAGGGTAGAGAGATATACAACAGTGACTCCCACGAATTGGGGGAGGGCGGGTGGGGACCGAAAAATAGGTCTTAACACCTTATATAGTACGGTATTACAACAAAATCCTCGGTCTGCATACACATACAGTAGATATATGGAGGCTAAATTACTAACACATAACCTATATGGGAAAACCCAGAGATGGTCCCATATGTGCACACTGATTCAACAAATTACCACAAGTATCCATAAAAATACCATAATTCCAAAGTATAAGTACACTTATAGCAACACATAGAAAACAGTCTGCTCACTTAGGAACGATCCCCGGTCCCATATAGCGAAAATAGATCAAATCATGCTTATAATTTAGAAAGCATCCATATTAATTAAGCCCCCCGTGGATTATCAACACACCTATGGGCCACAAGGGGAGCCTCTCAAACTAATAGTTAGCCTGCTAGTATTCCCCAAATGAGGCTTGTTTCCTTGGAGCACCCACACCCTCTCGCCCCCAGAACTCCGGAACCGAGAGGTATGTGGCTCCCAATCCAAAACCTGTGACCCACCGGTTAGATGAAAAATCCACATGAGAAAGTTACAGCATACATTACAATAGTGTAGTATGGGCATACAGACCTGACCAGAGTGCAAACGGATCCACCCACCAAACGCCTCAACGCGTTTCACCACCTAGGGCTTCATCAGGAGGCATCTGCCTTTACTACATATATATATATATATATATATATATATATATATATATATATAATTACATTATACTTTGGAATTATGGTATTTTTATGGATACTTGTGGTAATTTGTTGAATCAGTGTGCTCATATGGGACCATCTCTGGTTTTTCCCATATAGGTTATGTGTTAGTAATTTAGCCTCCATATATCTACTGTATGTGTATGCAGACCGAGGATTTTGTTGTAATACCGTACTATATAAGGTGTTAAGACCTATTTTTCGGTCCCCACCCGCCCTCCCCCAATTCGTGGGAGTCACAGTTGTATATCTCTCTACCCTGCTGTGCCTTTATGGTTGTTTATGTGTTTTTATTTGCTGAATAAATTAATAAAGTATTTTTAAGGAAGTTTGGCATCATATATTCTTGGTTGAGGATATAAGTGGATTTCCTAAACCTATGAATTTCGTGGCTAAAAGTCTGAGCAAGGGAAGGCACTTAACAGGTTGTCCGGTCTAAGTCCAAAAGTCTGCAGTCACTCTATGTATCACTCTATATGACTGTAGACCTATGAACCCTCACATCTGATGCACTCTGCGCTGTGAGGATCATCAGTGTCAGAGCTGCGAATGACGGACCTGTGGCCGCGAGCACACGAAATGCACCCTACCAGTCAAATTCCTACTAGTGTGGCGCAGCCTCACTCACTGCCAGTGTATTGAGCGAGACTGTGCCCATCTAGTTGGAATGAGGTCAGGAGTACGCATTTTGCATGCCTGCAGCCATGAGTCCGTCATTCCCAGCTCTAACATCGGTGGTGTTCACAACCCAGAGCGCATGAGATGTGAGGGCTCATAAGACTACAGTCACATAGAGTGACACATAAAGTGACTGCAGACTTTTGGACTCAGACCGGACAATCCCTTTAAAATGGTCAATACTACTGCATCATGCTGCATGTGGTAGTGATGCATTTTATTGCCAAGAGGTGTAGACTGGGTGCAGGAATATGGTGTACAAATTTCAGCACCAAATCTGCATCTCTTGGCAAAAAAGCACATTTTTCTGCCGGGAGATGCAGGTTTGTGAACTCAGATAGTGGAAACCTCCAGCTATGACCGCAACTAACCTGAGTGACGTCATCGATCATCGCAGCTCAGTCAGCCTGAACCTCACAGCATTCAGTCATGTTCCATAATTGTGGGCTGTACCTTAAGTAATTTAGCAGAGCTGGAATCGCCGTGGGACCTCGTGTGGATTACGTCGGACTTACATGGGTGTTTTGGGGTTAATTAATTGGTAAAATAGGGTGTTTATTTGTTTTTTATTTCAAATGAAGGATTTTTTTAGTAATTTTGCTTATTTACTTTCACTTATAGATTAGTAATGGGGATCTCATAGACCCTCCCCATTACTAATCTAGAGCTTAGTGGCAGATGTGAGAAGTGATTAATCCCTTATTACCCCAATTGCCACCGCACCAGGGCAATCTGGAAAAGCCATGTAAATCTGATGGATGCAACAATTCTAGGTGGCTGCAAGCTGCTATTTTTAGGCTGGGGGTTCACAATAACCATGGGTCTTCCCAACCTGAGAATACCAGCCCCCAGCTGTCGGGCTTTATCATGGCTGGGTATAAAAATCGATTTTTTTTTTAAATTATTTAAATAATAATAATGAAAAAGCTGCATGTAGTTCCTCTTATTTTAATTCACAGCCAAGATAAGTGCAGAGCTGGGGTCTGCAGCCTGTAGCCGAATGCTTTATCTGTACTGGGTATCATAATATGGAGGGAGCTTATGCCAATTTTTTATTTATTTATTTTTATACCATAAAAGATTCACATAGCGTCAGTGATTGGAAGTAGTCAGCTGACACCCTGCTACTCAGGGTTGATGTGCATCTGACAGCAACCAATCACAGACGCCGGTGGAAAAGGAAAACAGTGCATATGCATGAGCCTAATGAGCGGCCATGGAAGTGAATCGGTGACCGCGGGAGCAATAACAGCTTTGCCGGAGCCTCAGTAAGTACAGCGCGCTTGCTCCAATCCTCCTATCCCATCTACCACCATTTTTAATCTCCAGATTCTGGTCCCCATAGACTTACATGGGGACTAGCGGGCAGACAGATATGTGGGATCAATTACAGGCCAGAAGAGGTCTTGGTTATCTGCGAGTCCACCCATTACTAATTACAAGGTTTTTCTTATATGGATGTGATACAACAAAGACATCCCAAGTAATATGAACATTCAATGATAATCCTTTTGCATTTTACTTAGCAGCTGTGTGAGGCACACATTATTGATGAAGTGCTTGCCCCAGCCTCTGTCTTGGCTCGCTCCATGAGACAAATAAGACATGTAATGTTTATACATCCATGTTTATACGCTATAGAAATAAAAAATTATTATATGTCTAACAAAAAAAGTGTACAGTATTTATAAAAGTCTATACAACCCTGTTAAAATGTGAGGTTTTTGTCATTACAAAAAAAAAATCATATCAAGAAGAATCATTTTAGAACTTTTTCCACTGTTACTGTCACCCATAATAAATCTTTTTAGGTGGAAAAATAAAAGCTAAAATAATGTGGTAGCATAAATCTGCTTATCTTTGTACTAATCCTTTGCTGAAGCATCCTTTGAATTTATGGCAGCCATAGTCTTTTTTGTAGGAGTCTATCAGCTTAGCACATCTAGAACTGGCACCTTTTGCAAACTCTTCCCTGCAGTAGCTCAAAATTTATCAGATTTGGAGGGCATCTCCTGTGTACAGCGCCCTCTTCAGGTCACCCACAGATTTTCCATTGGATTCAGGTATGGGTTCTGGCTGGAGCTTTCCAAAACTTTGATCTTCTGGCGAGGCCACTCTTGATGGCTTGGAGTTATGCTAAGGGTTGTTATTGTGTTGAAAGACGAAATTCCACTTCATCTTCAGCTTTTTAGCATGGCCTGAAGGTTTTGTTACAAAATTGACTGATATTCGTGATTTATGGACCAGATTAGTGCATGGAAATTGCAGTCAACTCCTGCACTCATCACGCGGCAATTTGTGGACGTGACTGGCCCATGTTTCAGTATGGTTATCTGAACCTGGTCTTAGGGGTACTTTGCACGCTGTGACATCGCTAGCCGATGCTAGCGATGCCGAGCGCGATAGTACCCACCCCTGTCGCACATGCGATATCTTGTGATAGCTGCCGTAGCGAACATTATCGCTACGGCAGCTTCACACGCACTTACCTGCCCTGCGACGTCACTCTGGCCGGCGACCCGCCTCCTTCCTAAGGGGGCGAGTCGTGCGGCGTCATAGTGACGTCACACGGCAGGCGGCCAATAGAAGCGGAGGGGCGGAGATGAGCGGGATGTAAACATCCCGTCCACCTCCTTCCTTCCGCATTGCCGGTGGAAGCAGGTAAGGAGATGTTCCTCGCTCCTGCGGCTTCACACACAGCGATGTGTGCTGCCACAGGAACGAGGAACAACATCGCATGACCTATTGGTGCGACATTATGAAAATGTCCGACACTACACAGATAACCATTTTATGACGCTTTTGCGATCTTTTATTGGCGCATCTAGGCTTTACATGTTGCGACATCGTTACCGGTGCCGGATGTGTGTCACTTTCTATTTGACGCCAACGATATCGCAGTAGCGATGTCGCAACATGCAAAGTACCCCTAACTCTAAGATATCAATCTTTGGCATCAGATTGGAAGATACTATGGCTGCCTCTGTCTCTGGCTTCTGCAGGGGGCAACAGCTATACTGCCACTTCATAACTTTCACCTGCCAAAACTGAAAGACTTCAGACAACATGTTTTTTTTATCGTTGTAGACTGAAATTTTTTTCAGTTTTGTGCTCTTTAATCCATCAGATGTTCTACAAAGTTGACTACAGTCATCAGCAACTGACAATGATGTAACGCTTTTCCCAAAAAATTTGATACATTTTTTACATTTTTTTTAGCATTTTTCATCTGTGGATTCTAGTCATAAAGTCGCAGCTCCTACGTAACAAATCGCTGTTATGTCAAGAAGTTGATTTACAGTAGTCAGACTGCACGACTCCTTCTCAGACAGCTGACTGCTATCGTACTTGGCTCTGACATGTGCCTCGGGCACAGAAATTTCACTGTGATATTTGTAAGAACAGGAATTTATGCATTTCAGAAGCATCTCAATGTATGTCGGTGCTGTGTAAAGACGGATTCTATCAAACAAGGGAAATAAGTCTTCATAATCATAACAGAATCCATACCCATTTATACAGAGTTACTAAAAGCTCCTGGTTTCCAGCACAAAATCTGTACTAATGCCCCCCCCCCCCTAAAATATGTTGTTTCTAATTCTGCTATCTTACCCTCATACACCAGGACCTCAGTGTGACTTCTGCCTCTACACCCTCCGCTATAGTTCCACCCTACAAATCCATAAGTTAAATCTAATGTGAGACTGTTTATGGGCCAAACATACTAAAAAGTTGTACATTTTGGAATTTGTGTGACAATTTAGTAGGGTTGTCCCATCACAGATGGCATATATCCAGAATTATGACCCCTAGTCCTCCATGTTTTATAATGCAGCTCCATAGTCCTTAATATTATATTATGCAGACCCCATACCATTTAATGTACCCTCATAGACCTCTGGCTACCATGTACTCACTGACTAAAAAAAAATAAACAAGTACTCTCCTCATTCCTCTGCTGTTCCAGTCAGTGTCCCGCTCTGCAGTCTCAGCTCAGCAGCACGTCATAGTGACGTCACCATGCTCTGCTGTTCTGAGACGTCAAGAGCAGGCACAGTGGGAAAATGATGAAGGATGGAGTGGAGCCACTGGCACAAGGCCCCCCCGACTCACGGGCCACATAGCGGCCGCATGGTCTCCCACTGAACAGTGCAGCTCCTCTTTCACAGAGAGGAGCCGGCTGCTTCTTTGCAGGGTGGGTGCCGGGCCCCTAACCCTGCCAGGCCCTGTCAAAATTGCGATCTCTGTGACTGCTATCGTTACCCCCTGGCTGTGAATATATAGATATATAGGTGGCCGCACAAATGCAATTATCTCCACTTCTATGGAAAGTCTGAAAACATTCATCATACTGAAAAGTAAAATGTGTTATTTAATATCACAAAAAAATTATACATTAAACTTGTAACTTTTGCTGATAAAAATAGTGAAAAATAGTGGTAGATATGCATCAAGTAACTGCGCCCATCATCTTTTCTCATACCTTATTGCTCAATATTGGTGGCTATGGATTGCTGCTATACTCAAAGCCCATACTTTGGAATTTCCAGCTTTTCATCTATGCAATTGTATCTCACTATCCTCACTACCATGAAATCCAAACAAATTGATAACATTTTACTCTATGGTGTTTTTTTAATAATTTGAATGCAATTTTACTATGTTAGTGTTATGTCAATAACATGGACTTATAACCCCTACATATTGCCATTAATGGTGGTCTTGCAAGTTAGTCACCATTAGTGATGGGTTGCAAATGATCCGAAACAAAGAATCAGCTTCTATTGTTAATGATGGGAGGAGGCACCACAGTGAGCCACATAGATAGAGCTGATCGGACGGAAAATAATCCGGTACCGGCGGATCACTGCCAGATTTAAAAAAAGAGTCCGATCCGCTCCGGAATCCGGTGCCCATATAAGTCAATGGGGACCGGAATCCAGAGGTTAAAAACGTTTGTGGAGAGGCTAGGGGGCTGGGAGCGAGCGCGGCATACTCACCGAGGCGCTGTCATGGCGGCACACTCCTTCCGGGTCACGCTGTTACCTTCTGGAGCCGACAATTCCATATTCATTGTTTTCCCCACCCACCGACTCGTGTTGGTTGCAGCTAGACACGCCCCCACCCTGAGTATCAGCGTGTCAGCTAACTGCAATCAATCACAGGCGCCAGGACGGCCGGTGGGCGGGGAAAGCAGTACAGTCTGTTGGTCAGTTCACGGTGGTAAACACTCGGCAGCACAGTTATAATGCGCGGTTGCAGCCCCAGCCGTCGTGCTGTATCTGAGCTGTGTATACAGTGCCCAGAGTCACATGTGCGAGGCTTTGCCGGGTGCTGCCATGGCAGACTTGCGTGAGCCCCTTGCATGTGTGATTCCAGTGAAAGTAAAAAAAAACAACGACGTGCGGTTGCCCCTATTTCATCCCCAGCCATGATAACGCCGGCCGGGGGCTGGTATATCCTCAGCCCGCAGCCGCCCGGCATTGCCACATCTATTAGATGTGACCATACCAGTGTGCGTTACTGGCTCTTCCCGCAGGTGTGATGCAGTGCCAGTCGGGGTAATAGCAGAGGTTAATAGCGGCGCACGGCTGCTGCTAAACCCTAGCTTTGTGTGATAGCACAGGCGTCTATCAGATACCTGCATCATACAAACCTGTAAGTGACAGTAAATAAACACAGACACAGAAAAATCCTTTATTTGGAATAAAATACAAAACACACCCCGCTTCTCCTCTTTATTAACCACAAACACCCTGCAGTTCCGACGTAATCCACAGAAGTCCCACGCCACTTCAGCTCTGCTACATCTGAATATCACAGAGAGCGGCACGACCGACTGCTCTCTGTGAGCTCCAGATAATGAATGAGCTGCGCATTGAGCAGTGACGTCACTCAGGTCATTTGCGGTCACAGCTGGAGGTTCCCACGGTCCTTCATCTGTGATCGCAGGTAACCTGACCTCAGGTGGAGTTCACAGACCTGCATCTCCTAGCAGAAAAATCGCAGTTTTTTTGGCCAAGAGATGCTGATTTTGTGCTGAAATTTTTATACCATATTCCTGCATCCAATATACACCTGTCAAAAAAACGCGGTGTTTTGGCAGAATTGTTTTGCTGCAGTATTTGCCGCGGTTATTTTTCCGCGATTTTTGCCGTGGTTTTTTTGCCAGGACTCGGAGGTACACATTTGGTGCTGAAATCGTCTGCACCAGCTTTCAGCACTAAATTTCTACCTGCTGGCAGAATTTTTTTTTTTGGGGGCCAAGGGATACAAATTTGATGCTGAAATTTTTACACCATATTCCGGCATCCAATCTACACCTCTTAGCAAAAAAACCGCGGTGTTTTGACGCAATTTTTTTGCCCCGGATTTTGCAGCGGTTTTTGCCGCGGTTATTTTTCCGTGATTTTTGCCGCGTTTTTTTGCCAGTAGATGCACATTTGGTGCTGAAATCGTCTGCACCAGCTTTCAGCAGCAAATTTCTACCTGCTGGCAGAATTATTTTTTTTTTATTTTTGGGGGCAAAGGGATGCAAATTTGATGCTGAGATTTTTACACCATATTCCTGCATCCAATCTATACCTCCTGGCAAAAAAAACGAGATGTTTTGACGCAATTTTTTTGCCGAGGTTATTTTTCCGTGATTTTTGCTGCGTTTTTTTTTGCCAGGAGATACACATTTGGTGCTGAAATCGTCTGCACCAGCTTTCAGCACCGAATTTCCACCTGCTGGCAGAATTTTTTTTTTTATGACTCCTGTAAGAAGTATACAGCAGTGGCGGTGATGCGCTGTCAGATTCGTGCGAGTCTGACATCACCCGGCACAGCCTGCCGCTGTCTGAATATGAGCGTGCATGTACCTAGAAACACATGCACGCTCCTCTCAGAAGTGTGCAACAGTGGCGGTGATGCGCTGTCAGATTCGTGCGGGTCTGACATCACCCGGCACAGCCTGCTGCTGTCTGAATATGAGCGTGAATGTACCTAGAAACACATGCATGCTCCTGTCAGAAGTGTGCAGCTGGTCTGCAATGTCAGACTCGCGGGAGTTCCTCACAAGTGTGACTGCGGCTTAGAAAAAAAAAACGCTTGCTTTTTTTTTTTTCAAATAAATAATAAAAAAAAAAACGACGTGCGGTTCCCCCTATTTTCATCCCCAGCCATGATAATGCCGGCTGGGGGCTGGTATATCCTCAGCCTGCAGCCACCCGGTACTGCCGCATGTATTAGATGTGACCATACCGGTGTGCGATACCGGCTCTTCCCGGAGGCGTGATGCAGTGCCAGTCGGGGTAATAGCAGGGGTTAATAGCTGCACACGGCTGCTGCTAAACCCTAGCTTTGTGTGATGGTACAGGCGTCTATCAGATACCTGCATCACACAAACCTGTAAGTGACAGTAAATAAACACAAACACAGAGAAAAATCCTTTATTTAAAATAAAGTACAAAACACACCCTGCTTCACTTCTTTATTAACCCCAAACACCCTGCAGCTCAGACGTAATCCACAGGAGAAGTCCCACGCCGACACATCCAGCACTGCTACATGTCAGAGCGAGCAGCCATAGAGCACGACTGCCCGCTCTGAGTACAGCCTATTACTGAGCCGCGATAAGCGATGACCGCGGCAGAGACTGTCACAGGCTGGGGGGCGCGTTAGCCGGGAACCAATCACAGCTGAGAGGACGGCCGGTGGGCGGGGAAAACACGGAAAGCTGTGTGATTGCTTGCACAGCACAGGAAGTGAAAGCGCGACCCAGAAGCAGTGTGCCGCCATGACACCGAGTCTCGGTCAGTATGGAGCGCTCATTTATTTATTTTTTTTTTCATTTTTTATTAATTGCCGATTCCGAATCATGCACCCAGAATCCCGCGCCGGGATACGGCCCGGGGATAGCGCTGAAACCACGTGGATCCGGACGTTTACAGTCCGGGTCCGCTCAACACTAAAAACGAGGATGGTTAGCAGAAGACACCCCCCCGACCCAACCATTTGATTGGTTAATTGTCAGTCGTAGGGGTTTCACCTATGAGTTAGCGAGGTTTTATCTTAAATATATGTTCACTTCTCGTGAATACAATTTAATAGAGATCCATTTGGGATTAGTGATGGGCGAACTCGAATTGTAAATCCAATCACAGACACCAGCACACTGGCAGTCTGACTGCAACCAATAACAAATGCATTCTCAGAGGGTGGGTGGGGGAAGCAGTGAATATTCATGAGATGTAATGAGCGGTCATGGAAACAGTGTGACAGCTGTGTGGAAGCTTGGCAACTATAATTGTCCAGCTTTAATCTCCATTTTGCCTCCATTTGCAGCCCCCTAGCCCCTACTAACACTATTTTATAACACTTAAGTTTGGTTCCCTTAGTGTTATATAGGGTTCAGCGACTGGGTTCAATTTAGGGTCAAGTCCGGTCTTGAACCTGACTTTCTTTTTTAAGTCTGGCCGGACCTACTGAACCTGAACGGGTTCGCCCATCTCTAGCTCTTTTTTAGGTAGGAAATCTAAGTTAGCCAGATCAAGAAAATGAGCCAGACTGTCCATCACTATCCCACATCAGAATATTGTTTTGGGGCATATTTCATGTTGAAAAATGAAATTTCCGCTGAGCTGAAGAAGTGTAGCTGCTTTATTAGATGATCTCTAAAACACCCGAACCGGACGAAGGCCGAGAAACGGTGTATATGTTATAAGAGTCTTCTCATAAAGGAACTACGTCTACGATTGGTAACAGACTTCTTGTACTCGGCGGACACCGCATCATTTTACCCCCGCAGACCAGCTCTTCACCAATGTTTTGCTGTAGACTAAGAGATTAGAGACTACAAACAAAAAAAAAGAAAAAGAGAGGTATGTCCATATCTGATCCAAATCACAAATTAATTTTGCCCCTACAGATGAATGGGTGCCTAGAAAAAAAATGGACAGCACAAAGATGCCTCCTGTGTATCATCGGAGTGCTGTCCATTTTTTTTACTGCTTAATTGGTGGGAGAAGCTTAGATGAATTTTTTTTTTTTGCATATGATTAAAACAAATGCCACACTAATGTTAATAATGGACAGAGGCCAAAAATGGATCTCATACAGTAATGAAAATTGATCCATTTCTTCACGTACGAGAAAAAAACCAAATGTCTGAATGAGGTGATTTAATGCTTTACAGCAGGGGGTCCCAATCTCTGCTGGGTATATGGGCTGCACATAGAAAAAAAACTGAATTTGCCAGTTTTTAGTCACAATTCTTATGGTACATTTTATAGCTTGGGTCTTTATAGATGAGGTTATAATAAAGGTTTACTTTATTTTGTACATATAATAGCATTTTTAGTGAAATTTTTGTTGAATTTATTTTACATTTTATTTTGTTTCCAATTGGCCCCATACAGTAATATTATCTTGCAATTAGCACCATATAATAATTCTGGCCAACATTTTGCAGCAATGTCTGCTATCCTGGTCCCCATCTTGTATTACTGTCCCCTATCCTGGTCCCCATCTTGTAGCAATGTCCTTTTTCCTGGTCCCCGTCTTGTAGCAATGTCCCCTATCCTGATCCCCATCTTGTAGCAATGTTCCATATCCTGGTCCCCATCTAGTAGCTATGTTCCCTATTCTGGTCCCCATCTTGTAGCAATGCCCTATTTCATGGTACAGATCTTATAGCAATGTCCTCTATCCTTATCCCCATATTGTACATGCTGTATCAATGTCCCCTATCCTGGCCCCCATCGTGTAGTAATGTCCCCATCCTGGACCCCATCCTGCCACTCATCACGTACACAGATATCTCACCTGTATTCACTCCCTCAGTAAACAGTGTCCTATTCTCTTTCACAACCAAGGTTGCACATGGCTGTGACATTATACTCCGTCAACAACAGTTGCCTGCCTCTGATTGGCTGGTGGCTGCTATCAGTATTGCGGTGCAGAGAGCTTGTTTCTGAGCTGTAATACATTTCAATTGAAGGCACATTCAGCTGACACCAAACACTGGCGTTGGTGATCCCCTGACCGGGTCACGATTATTACGGGAGCTCCGATGCCTGCCAACAGCATAATGCAGTCTTAGCCTCAGGCAACATGTTTCAGACAACTGTTTTACGAGATATGCAAAAAAAAAGGCTTTTTATGCTGCCTTTTTGCCAGATTTTCAGAAAAAATAAAAAATTTTAACCATACGATATTAAATCAATACAGAAGTATTAAACACACTAAAAATAATGCATTGTTTGCATGTTTTCTTTATACTTTTTTGGGTGTCTGGTCTTTTTTTTACACTACAGCATGTTTTTTTCATTTCTTAATAACAAAAGAAAATTGTATACAAATTCATAAAAAACGTACTACAAACCTACAAATAACATAAAAAATGTTTGCAAGGAAAAAAAATTGTCACAAAAATAAATAAGTGTGAAGGACGCCTAAAGGTTTATCACATAGAGAAGGAGATCTGCTCTCTAATGAAAGCTATGCTGTAACATGCATTTATCATTTTAAAAATACGTGCCACTTTAATACAAGAGTAATTTTTGTAAATCAGTTCTTGGTAGAAAAGTCATTGGCAAGATCAAGGAAACAAGCTCCAGTAGCTCCAAGTATTGTAATTTATGGCACAACAATTACCGCCAAATTAACAGCTCATTAAGACTATTTAAATAAACAGTGGAAGACTGGGAGACAATGCGTCAATGTTTTCACCACGGGGAAGTAATTATAGTTACATTAGTGGATAAGGATGAATAATTAAGAAAACATTGCCTTTAAAATAAAGCAGAAGCACAGCAAGTCTTCTATCCTGTAGCCGATGTATACAACCTGCTCCTAAACAGTAAATACACAGCATGGAATGGGCAATGTATATACAATGTAGCGGCCTTTTCATATGTGTAGTGTTGGTGCAAATTAAAAATACACAAAGATGCTGTTTTTAAAAATTCACAAATATTTTATGTGTTGCAGCTTTTTAACTTATTGGGTAATTATAAAAGCATGGGCGGTTTCTATGTCTTAAAGTTAAGGTATCATCCGAAAATTACCTATTCAATCCTTGATTTATGTTGCATGTATTTAAAAAAATATCTGTAATGTTATTTTTCTTTTTTTTAATTTACAATATAATTAATTTAATTTACAATACAATTTAATATATATATATATATATACACAGTACAGACCAAAAGGTTGGACACACCTTCTCATCTCTAGAACAACTGTTCAGAGGAGACTTTGTGCAGCAGGCCTTCATGGTAAAGTAGCTGCTAGGAAGCCACTGCTAAGGACAGGCAACAAGCAGAAGAGACTTGTTTGGGCTAAAGAACACAAGGAATGGACATTAGACCAGTGGAAATCTGTGCTTTGGTCTGATGAGTCCAAATTTGAGATCTTTGGTTCCAACCACCGTATCTTTGTAGAAAAGGTGAACGGACTGTTGGGGATTTATTCAAAATTGAAGGCATACAGAACCAGCATGGCTACCACAGCATCTTGCAGCGGCATGCTATTCCATCCGGTTTGCGTTTAGTTGGACCATCATTTATTTTTCAACAGGACAATGACCCCAAACACACCTCCATGCTGTGAAAGGGCTATTTGACTAAGAAGGAGAGTGATAGGGTGCTACGCCAGATGACCTGGTCTCCACAGTCACCAGACCTGAACCCAATCGAGATGGTTTGGGGTGAACTGGACCGCATAGTGAAGGCAAAAGGGCCAACAAGTGCTAAGCATCTCTGGCAACTCCTTCAAGACTGTTGGAAAACCATTTCCAGTGACTACCTCTTGAATTTCATCAAGAGAATGCCAAGTGTCTGCAAAGCAGTAATCAAAGCAAAAGGGGGATACTTTGAAGAACCTAGAATATAAGACATATTTTCAGTTGTTTCACACTTTTTTAAGTATTTCATTCCACATGTGTTATTTCATAGTTTTCATGCCTTCAATGTGAATCTACAATTTTCAGAGTCCTGAAAATAAAGAAAACTTTTTGAATGAGAAGGTGTGTCCAAACGTTTGGTCTGTACTGATATATATATATATATTTATATTTACTTTTTTAAATGTAATTAGCAAGCTTGCACTTTTTACATTGGCCACTAGGACTTTTTTTAGACTTATACTAAAACAGGAAACAAAGCATATACATTGGCCCCAAAGATCAGGTCGTGACCCTATTTTTTGTATTGAAGTGTCTAATGAGCGTGTGCAGATGTCATTGTGAAGGAAGGAGGAGTAGGGTCAGCTGTAATGTTACCATATGGGATTACTGTGTTATCAGCTGTGTGCAGAGATGTTACCAGTCATGGTAATCCTGCCTCTTTAAGATTAATAATCTTGTTTTTAATAACGATCAGAAGATCAGAATATGGAAAAAAAAACATTACCAAATTAAAAAAATTGTGTAACATGATTCATACAATAGATCTTTTTCTGTTGATATCTGCCCTTTATTGCTTTAATGCTCCAAGATGTACTTTTGTGTCATGGAGTGTTAGTTGATTGTGTCATAGAATGTGTTAGGGCAGATGCCGGATAGATTACATAGCTGGCATCTGCCTTTAACAGCAGCGGCTGGCTCTATCACTGATCCCTGCTATTAACCTCTTAACCCTAGAATGCATACCTGGGGCCTCGCAGGCCTGCTAGGTTACTTGTTTTCTATTGTAGATTTCTATGGTTGCACGTTCTAGGGTTAAATACCACTATCAATCACTGACAGAGACACATTTAAAGGGGTATTCCCATCTCCAAGATCCTATCCCAATATGTAGTAGGTGTAATAATAATAATATTAGCAAATATCTCCAATTAGAAATGTACTATAGTTCTCCAGATATAGCCATATCTCTTACCTCATGTGCAGAACATTGCAGCTTATGTATCCATGGTTACATCCACTTAAATAGTGACAGTTATTTAGTTAGGGAGTTAGTTATTTGAACGTGATTGTAACCATGGATACCTAACTGTCACTGTATGATTTGACGTAACCATGGAAAGCTAAGCTGCAATGTAATTTGAGCTATTTGCTAATACTATTGTTATACCTCCTACATATTGGGTAGGATATTGGAGATGGGAATACCCCTTTACCCCCTTTACGACCAAGGACGTACTGGTACATCCTTGGTCACCTCTCTCCAGTTACCGCAGGCTCCAGCGGCGAACCATTGGTAATCCCTAATCAGCAGACATGTGTGGTTAATATGTGCAGGTGGATTGGAGATCCACCCACCCCTGTTAACCCCTTAGATTGCACTGTCAAATACTGACTTAAATGGCAGCGGCGGGGATCGCGCTGTCCCCCACAGCCATTGTCGGCCCTGTGACATGATGTGTTGTCATGGTAGCACGGGGTCAGCTGATGGCCCCTGCAGTTGCCATGACTCACTTCCTGTGAGAGCTGACAGAGCGCCGGCACTCACAAAAGATGAGCATTTCTGCTGATCAGAGCGCTGCTGCTCTGATCAAAAGAATGCACAGACAATTGGACTGTGCAGGTATAAAGTCCCGTAGGGGGACTACTAAAATAAATAAACAAAAAATGTAAAAAAAATGTTTTAAAAATATGAAAAAATAAAAAAAACCCTAAAAGTTCAAATCACCCTCCTTTTGCCCCATTGAAAATAAAATAGTTAAAAAATAAAAATACCGTATATGCCGGCGTATAAGACGACTGGGCGTATAAGACGACCCCCAACTTCTGCCCTAAAAATATAGAATTTGGGATAAACTCACTGTATAAGACTACAATTTTCAACAACATCCCCTGCAGCCTCCCCATTGTTTCACAGTCCGGCATCCACCCCATCCTCCCCCCTGCAGCCTCCCCATTGTTTCACAGTCCGGCATCCACCCCATCCTCCCCCCTGCAGCCTCCCCATTGTTTCACAGTCCGGCATCCACCCCATCCTCCCCCCTGCAGCCTCCCCATACAGTGGTTCTGCCCCCCACTCTGCCACCACACACACTGACACATACGGTACCGGTACAGCCCCACACGGCACCCACACACATATCGTACCGGTACCGTACACACACACACACTGACACATACAGCCCCATACGGCACCCATACACATACCGTACACACACACACACACACACACACACACAGAGAGAGAGAGTTTCGGAACTTACCGTTACTTTCCTTCTGTTTCGATCTCCTCTGCGGTGCCGGGCTGACGATTCAGATGCCGGGGACGCTGGACCAATCGGAGCGAGCCTGCAGGCGGTGACGTCGCAGCTGATTCGGCCAATCAGCTGCGAGCCGGCTGACTGGCCAATCACAGCTTGAGCTGATGGCCAGCAGGGAGCCTGTGACGAACAGGCTGATCGGGCAATCAGCATCGAGCAGGAAGAGCGTTGATGGAGCGAGGGAACAGCGGCAAGTTCCTGTACTTTCCCCAGGGACCCCACCCATATGCGGCCATACTGTCCCCAATGACCCCACTCATATGCGGCCTTACATTCCCCGGGCCCCCCCGCTACCCTGCCTTACAATCGGGGGGTCCCCCCCGAAACCCCCACCCTGCCTTACTTTCGGGGGGGTCCTACTTTCGGCGTATATCCGGCGTATAAGACGACCCCCCACTGTAGCCATTATTTTAAGGGGGTAAAAAGTCGTCTTATACGCCAGTATATACGGTAATACACATATTTGGTATCATCTTGTTGAGAAATGCCCAATGTATCAAAATATAAAATTAATTAACCTGATCGGTAAACAGCTTGGCGAGAAAAAAATTCCAAACACCAAAATTGCGCTTTTTGGTCGCCAAAACATTTTTTTTTAAATGCAATAACAGGAGATCAAAAGATCTGCACACAAAAATTGTACAATTAAAAAAGTCAGCTCATTACACAAAAAATAAGCCATCACTAAGCCACAGATCCCAAAAAATGAGAAAGCTATGGGTTTCGAAAAATGGCGACAAAAGTGCTCCTCTATTTTTGGACAAACTTCTGAATTTTTTTTACTCCTTAGATAAAAGTAAAAGTATACTGTACATGTTTGGTATCTACGAACTCATGCCAATGTGAGGCATCATACTGACACATCAGTTTTACCATGTGGTGAACGTGGTGAATGAAAATTAAAACAAAACAATCATGCAATTGCACTTTTTTTGCTATTTCTCCACATTTGGATTTTTTTCCTGTTTTCCAGTACACTATATGGTAGAAAATGGCATGCCCAGAGAGTTGGCTCTCTACAAGCAGTGAGAATGAGGTTACTGCAGCCCTCAGTGTGACACGGGGAGTGTGGCTGCAGTATTCTTACATGGCATGCCTGCAGTTCCAGAGAATGGGGGATTTGTTCAAGAGTGTGCACCCCATAGCCTGGAAGACCGAGTCATCATGGGACCTCCAAAATGGATTACGGTGGACCAAATTTTTTTCTTTCAATAAATTAGTGAAAGAGGGTAAAGGCCACTTTACATGCAACAACATCGCTAACGAGATATCATTGGGGTCACGGAATTTGGCCTCATTAGCTACGTCTTAGCGTGTGACACCTACGAGTGACCACTAACGATCAGAAATACTCATCGAATCGTTGATTGTTGACACGTTGTTCCTTTCCCAAATATCATTGCTCATTTTGGATGCAGGTTGTTCGTCGTTCCTGAGGCAGCACACATCGCTACTTGTGACACCCCGGGAACGACGAACAACAGCGTTCCTGCGTCCTCCGGCAACGAGGTGGGAGTGACATGAATGCGGCTGCTCTCCGCCCCTCCGCTTCTATTGGTGGCCAGCTGATTGACGTTGCTGTGACATCGCACGAACCGCCCCCTTAAAAAAGAGGTTGTTCGCCGCCCGCAGCGACGTTGCTAGGAAGGTAAGTACGTGTGACGCGTCCTAGCGATATTGTTCGCCACGGGCAGTGATTTGCCTGTGACGCACAAACGTCATTTTGTCATTTTACCTCATTTTATATGGAAAAAGGAAAAATATAAGTCAAAATGATAACTTGTCATACATAAAACAAGCCCCCATATGTCTGTGTTGACAACAACAAAAAAAAAATAATGGCTATTTGAAAGGAGAAGAAAAAATGAAAATGAAAGATTGAAAATTAGCTGCATCCTTAAGGGATTAACTAGCAATGGGAGCGTTAATATACTGTATTTAACAATGGCAAATTATAGTTTCTGTCCTTTAATGAAAAAAAGGAACTTGATGTGAATTTGATTTCAGTTATCTGAATGTGGGTATCTGGGGATGTAACCGCATATCATCTATTGATCCACATTGAAAAAAACCACAAGAAATAGAACAATTACTCCAAGAATAAAAAGTGTTAACAGACACAGGTATCAAAACAAATTAGACCTATGGGAAAACCATTGATTTGCAGGGGAGGGGGCAATATTTCTAAGAATACAAAGATTCATGACTTAAATAACTCTGAAATCCCAACACAGTTGTGCACATTCAATAAAACGAGATATGAACAGAGAAAGAGACAAAGTCAGAGCCACAAGGGAGCGAGATAAATAGAAGAACAAAATCGTACAGATAGATGTCAGGAAGACAATATAAAGCTGCCACTGTCCACTCAACAGACGACCTGAGCTTTAAAGACTCGGTATTATCTACACTTCTAAAAGATATGAAATGCTTGAGGTTAAGAAAAAGAGCATTGAAGTCAAATAAAAAATTAGACACGGCTCTCCATGTAAAGTAAAGTCTTTTATATGGTACCTCAAAGCAGCTCAAATCTTAGCATGAAATTCATAAAAATTCTGTATTTCCAGTTAATTGTCCGGAATTTATTGTATAGAACACCTCTGAATGTTTAGCTTATTTTAGACCACCTTTAAACACAAAAATTTCTGCATACACACCTCAAATACTAATTTCAAATATATGCAATACGATTATCTGAGATGCATGTTTTTAAAAATATTTTATGTTTTTATTTTTTTTGCAGAGCAAAAAAGTAAAAGCAGAAAAGTATGCAAAATATCAAATGCTATCTATTGTATAATGCTGACTGTCCTCCAGCATGGTTAAGAGAAAAAACCTATTACTTAAAGTAGAGGATAGAAAAAGAACAGGGTGTCATGATTCCTCTGTGCAGAGCATATTGCAGACTAGAAGATGCTCTGCTGCATATTCCTGAATTACATTGACAGTTACTATTCCTCTGTACAGAGCATCTTGCCTTTGGAGATGCTCTGTTGCGCCTTCCTGAGTTACTGAGCTAGCTGCTTCTTTGACAGCGCAGGATTCCATGTTGGTGCTGATTACTCAGGTGTTCCTCCTTACTGGTAATTACTCAGGTGTTTGTCCTTACTGGTAATTGCTCAGGTTTCTCACTGAGCATACTCACCCAAAACTTTGCCAGTTATATTTTCTGGTTCTGCTGTTGTGCTGTTGCCTCTGCTAGTGTCCTGATCTTTGTGTTCTGACACCAGATTGTTATTTCACTTTTCTCTGTCCGTTCCCTGTTCCAGTCGTGTCCTCCTGCCTATTGTCCTCGGACCATTACCTGACCACATCTCTGTTATCTCCCTGAATCTATTACATGCTCTCCTCGAATTCTGAACCTTTGGTATTGACCTGACTATGCCTCCATTTACTCCTTTTGCTCATATGTGTTCTCCCATTTCCAGACTCCACCTTTCCTAACTACTCATCCATCCATTCTGCCCATAAGTAGTGACTGCATCACACAGAGATATTCAAGTATGACAATTAGGGGCCCTTTGCACACTACGACATCGCAAGCCGATGCTGCGATGCCATGCGCGATAGTCCCCGCCCCCGTCGCAGCTGCAATATCATGGTGATAGCTGGCGTAGCGAACATTATCACTACGCCAGCTTCACATGCACTTACCTGCCCTGCGACGTCGCTCTGGCTGGCGACCCGCCTCCTTATTAAGGGGGCGGGTCGTGCAGCGTCATAGCGACGTCCCATGGCAGGCAGCCAATAGAAGCGGAGGGGCGGAGATGAGCATAAACATCCCGCCCCCCTCCTTCGTTCTGCAGAGCCGGCGTGAGACACGGTGACGTAGGTAGGAGATGTTCCTTGCTCCTGCGGCTTCTCACACAGCGATGTGTGCTGCCGCAGGAACGAGGAACAACATCGTGCCTGTCGCTGCTGCCAAATAATGGAAATGTCGGACACTACACCGATGATACGATAACGATGCTTTTGCGCTCGTTAATCGTATCAAAAAGGATTTACACACTACGATATCGACTGCAACGCCGGATGTGCGTCACTTTTGATTTGACCCCACCGATATCGCACCTGCGATGTCGTAGTGTGCAAAGCCCACCTTAGAGTTGAATAAAAAATACTAAATAATTTTCGGGACCAATTCATGTAGGACGAGAGCCCTAAGAAGTATCTGTTGGCATCTCCAATGGTAGTGACTTGTAATGAGCGAATACTAACTATTCAGGTTTGGATTATTCATAACGAATACCAAAGTACTATTCCGGTGTTCGTCACGAATAACAAACCTAGTGCAAGTCAATGGGGAACTCAAGCATTTTTCTAGGAAATCTTCAAGAAATATGCTCGGGTTCCTTATTGATTGGCATTAGGTTCTTCATGACGAATACCAGAATAGTTCTTTGGGAATCGTTACAAATAATCCAAACTCGAAATGTTCGTATTCGCTAATCACTATTAGTGACATTGTAGCATGCTGCACACATGATGTTGCAGAAGTCTACTAATCAGAAGAGATGCTGGCAAGTAGGAAGAGGTTCATAGAACTTTGGTCCGGGAGCCACAGACATCCAGTGTGGCAACTGGACCAGGGTGCTGCAAATATTTCTACTCAACCCTAATGATAATCCTATTTGCTATTGGCCAAAGAAAACCCAACTCAAATACAAGATTAACAGTAATATTGGATTACTTTTGGTATCAACCTGTCTGCTCTTGGTGAAATGTTAGTTTGTTAAGTTCTGAACTGGCCACCATAAGGTTCCTATTGAGCAGATATCTGCAACTACAGAATATAACTTCAAATGAGAAATTCAGAATAAGTATATCAGTTGGCAAATCTGACTAGGATTCAGTAATATTTCAATTGCTATTTTTGGAAAGTCTAAAGTATATGATTATTAGATTTGTTGGTCCATCCACAGGTGTTAATAGAAGTCCTAATCTATAAGTAAATGTCTGAGTTTGTTAAAATTGTATATTGTTGATGAAATATTTTCCCATTTTCTCCAGAGTTGAAAAATGACAGAAAAAAAACTATCTGTGCAGCATGCTTTAACAAAAATATACTATTAACTTCAAAAACATCAAGAAATCTCAATGCTTATTTTGAAGGCTTTTTCATATTTCTCTATAGACTTTAATATAACATTTGGCTGGAACATTTTTTTTACCTCCATACATGCTGTAAAATATGCCAAGGTAAATGCCACAAAAGGATGGTGCAATGTTATCATGCTGTGGAAATTCCAATCCTTACTAGTGTACTAATCCCAACCAAACCAGAATCGCAATATACTTTACATTATGAATACGTACTGCATCACTTAACCTTAAACATCTAGCAAATGCAATAAATTACAGAGTCAAAATACATAGCATGAAATCCATCAACGCTCGGTACAAATAAGCATGCCTTCAGAAGTCTGTAGACCAGCGAGTCTCAAAATGTTTCCTACTGGGGCCTCACTAGACAGACCAAGATGATGTCTGGGCCACTGTAATATCCTTATTGAAAGTCCATTATACAACATATGTCTCTTTTTTTGTCTTCTGAACCCTCCTAACATTATTATAATTTATAATTACAGAATTACCATAGGTAGTTATCTTGTAAATCTAGAGATTGCTCCATCCAAAGACTGGACTGGTCAACACTTGATGACGACTACGAAAACTGCCTTATCAATAGTTATCAGAAGCTTCACTGCTTAGACCACCCTCATAGATTGAGATATACTCCTCAAAATATAATTCATACACAACCAAATCCATGCTATAGCTAGCCCCAGCCTCCAATCCCTGATTGACAGCTGTCAATCAGGTGTGAAGGTAGATTAAAAGAAGGAGGAAAAAGGAGTAGTGGACTCGGCACAATTTCCTTAAAAATATCTTAAGTCCTTTATTGGTAATCTTTTAAAATCAGCCAAAACGCATGTACAAGAATGTCAAACAGGAAAAAACTTAACGCGTTTCGGACATGGTAATAAAAACAAGTGAGTCCTTAATGATAAGTAAACTTATGATTAAGGACTCCCTTGTTTTTAGTCTGCAGCAAACGGAGATTACATTTTTGATACCCTGTTAACAGATCCTAATGAGGATTTTTTTGTGCTGCACAAAAGATCATTCCACCCAATGAATGAGTATATTGCTTGTTTGTGAAGCGATCGGTGGGATCTTTTCACAGCAAGATCATTGGGAAACATGTGTTTTTAACAATACTCGTTAATGATTATCCTGCAGTGTAAAGGAAACATAAGACCTGTTTGACATTTGCCATTATTACAGTATAATGCGTGTTTCCCATATCTATCACCAATCACCTATTTGCAAGTGCATCATTGCTTATGGGACGGTCAGAGATAGGCAGCACAACAACCCTCCTCTCCATTGGAAAATTTCTGAGCCCAAATCTTGGAATCGATAGTGATAAAATAAGAAAAAAAATGCTAAAATCAAAATAACGCTTTAATCCCTAACGGGCTCATTCAGTTGTTCACATAAAAGAAGTTTTCTATTAATACATTTTGTACAATTTGAGGGCTCACAATACTTTGCAAAGCGGTGAATTGTTCTCAGTTTCAATGGTTCTGGATAAGTGTGCTGTTCTAAAGAAATTAATTATGGATAATTTTACAAACATTGATCATTTACCAAGAAAAATCATATTTTATAGTCTTTATTCCCTTTTGCTGAATCATAATATTATAAATAGTGCATCAATATCCCTGTATTTATAGAGACAGTGTAACCGTTCTTTATTTCTGTACATGCTATAATCTGATACTTAGCTGTAAATATCTTGTTCCTCTAGAATCAATTATCTGAGCTAGTGCCAAATCTATATAGTCTATGCAGAATAGACACATTCATTGCATTGTCTAGTAAATTAGTGTCAGAAGGGCAGGGAAGTGAGCCATTCAATGG
The DNA here is from genome assembly GCF_048569485.1 of Anomaloglossus baeobatrachus. NCBI lineage: Eukaryota > Metazoa > Chordata > Amphibia > Anura > Aromobatidae > Anomaloglossus > Anomaloglossus baeobatrachus. Next base: position 97,871,573 of record NC_134358.1, read on the forward strand.
AAAGATTAAAAATAGGAATACAATATAGTTGCACAGATAATAGAGATACAATATACTGTACTCCGGAGACGTGTAATTTCTTTTGACTTTCTTGGTCTTGTAATTTAATCCACAATTATAAACAATTTATTTCCCAGTGCCTCCACTATAATCTCATCATGACTGACAGATCATTGTTTTATTGTTATCCATCCATGGGTTCATTCACAAAGGACAGTGCTATGGCCAGGGGGCACATTTCAATGCATTTTACTCAGATTCCTTTTGCCATGAACCCCATTATTTATGATCTGACCTAAGCCTTGTCATTTACATTCATATCTGGTGGAGATATGTGTTGAAGAAACAACATCTTATATTAATAAATAGCATGAAACATCTATGTTTTTCACAATGGTTTTACTGTTACATAATTAATGCATAAAAGTTTCAGTACTTTGACACATTATTATTTTTGCAAATATAAAGATGCAGAATATTTTGTTATGCCAATTTTCTGTCATTTATTTAGAGGAAATTTAGTAACAATTCAAATAACTAAAATATGTCTAAACACTATAGCAAATTATAAACAGTTACAACAGCGGTGTATCTAGGGAGGCTGGTGAGGCATTTTCCCCGGGCGATGCCGGAAGGGGCGCATTGTCGGGCCTCTTGATGTGGCGGTCCGAGATGTCTCCCTAATGGCTTCATTTTACAGCTCCCTGTAGTGGGAGTTGATTGTTCTCTGAGTCGGCTGTCAAGCTGGCAGCCGTCGCAGAAATGGTGCAGTGCGCCGGCTCCCAGCAATTAATTGTATTTGTGTCTTTCAGACGTCAATACAATTGAAGCCCTGACTGTCAGTACTTCCAGGTCAGGCGACATCAGCAGCATGATCAGGTCATCTGATCACACTGCTGATGTTGCATTTCGGCGCCACATAGGTGGCAGACGTTTGGTGTGGTAAGTGACCAATAGAGCTGAAGACACCAAAGAGTTATTGCAATTAAGAGAAAGGAGTAAGCAATTTGAATGAACAGTATGGGAGTGGGGGAATTTGCGTAAACAGTATGGTGAGCGAGGGGCAGATATTTGAAGACACAGTATTGGGAACGAGGGGGTACATTTGAGGATGCAGTATGGGTAGCTGGGGGCAGGATGAATGCAGAGGCAGTAAGGAGACAGTGTGGGATGACAAAAATGTGATGGTGCAAAGAATAGAGACTGGATAGTATAGGGTGGTATAGAGAGGGGGCATAATGGGGAGATAGTGTGAGGTCATAGCAAGGAGGGGACTGTATGCAAAGAGTGAGATTCTGATGAGGGAGGACAGTATGCCAGGTGAGTGTGATGAGGGGGCACAGTATAGCGAATTGGCAATACAGCGGGGACAAAATGTGAACGGACACAATGAAGATGGGGCCCAGTATAGAAAGGTGAGATTAAATATACTAATTAGATGATGTAATAGACTAGTTACTAATGCAATAGTGATGATGATGAAATAATAAAGATGCACTGTTTCTATAATCCTACATGAAAGGTGCCATAAGTAATTACAACCACCTCTGAATCTTGAAAATTAGAACAAATCGGCAAATGTAAGCATCATATCCATTTTCAACACCACAAACTTAGTTCAAATGTTTTTGTCTCTTAACCAATTTAGCAACTAGTATTATAAATAGTGCATTATTGGGGAAACTGTCACATAGGGCGCCAGATAATTTCGTCCAGGCTCATAACTTTGGTAAAGTCTGAGTGATCAGATCCACACTGATTACCAATTCATCGCCTATCCTACGGATAGGCGATAAATTGATTTTTGCCAGACAACCCCTTTAACTTCACTTGAGATCATCATCTAAAATGTAATTTTCTAGCAAATGGGATGTTGATTTTGTGTAAATTTATATAGGGAGCAAATAATCTAAACATATAATGTAATAGGAACATTCAAATAACACTAAAATGTACAGATAGATCTATTTAGAGATTAGATCAATAGAATAGATTTTATTGGGATAAATATAAATTCTATATGGATAGGATTTGGCTTTTTTCCTTTACATCTTCTAATATGAGAAGCGCTTACTTCTTGTAGCGGCCTCCTAACAATGTCCTGACTATTTTAGTAATATGGAAATGATACGCTTTGCTCCTCCAGTCTGTTATTGTTCGGGTTTCTTTTTCTTCTACTCTTTGAAAGATGGAGCTCAGTTAAAGGTCAGGAATTCAGATAAAGAATAAATGGAGTGAGACTTCTCTTATGCACACACTGTCAGAGGACTCCAGGTATCTTTAATCATAATGAAATGAACTATATCACAGTAACTTTTGAAATTAGATAGGACCAATGTCTGCTGTGAAAATAGAGGATGTGTAGTGATGAGGATTCCCATAATTGTAATTTTCAGATTTCCACATGCCAAACAATTCCGGAGCCAATGCACCACCCTACACTGTTACTGATTTATGAATGGGAGAGATAAAATGTATGAAAAGACAAAAAAAAGTACCCATTTCTGCTCCGGTGACAATATCCACTATCTGAGGCTGACACCTTGACGTGGCACTGAAGGAGGTGAGGGCTAGTTGGCCTCTGCATACTCCCCATCCACTATGCTGGACGTGAGTGGCAGCATCACTAATGGTCCTGCTGATCGGCCAAATGATCAGGTGGGTTTGGCAGACAATAGGCATTTTAGATGGTCTATCTCTGTTATTGTGCCTTTTAGCTCATGTTCTTACTGCTCCAGCGCTCTATTTTTCTGTTTATCTAGCTGTTTAAACCCTGGATGCCTTCTTGGATTTGATTCTTGGACTGCCAGACCACAGTCTTCGACTCACGATACAGCCTGACCTCCTGGACTCTCCTTGACTACACTTTTGGCTCCAATTTGATCCTTTTACCTGATCTGGCAGCCATGCAGCAACCACCGCTATGCATAACCCTACTAATAAATAGAGTTGAGTGATGCTCGATTCAAACGGTTCGCCAATTTCAAATTCGAGTGATTTTGGTCGTTGTTCGAGGCGTTGGACGAACTCGAACGATTTGCTTCAAGTTCGGCAGTTTGAGTTACCATTCGATAACGGCTCGATCACCAAAAAGTGTAGCTAGTTAGTAGCTTGCTTTTCACTGTAATACTGTGAGTCAGTGTTAACGGGGTTTAGATCAGTGCTGCTGCTGAATGCTGAAAGAATGGCGATCGACATTTTTTTTTCCTAACCGTGCGTACAGTGGGGCGGGCCAGGCTGTTAGCCAATCACAGACACACACAGCAAAGTGGATTTTTGCCAGACAAGCAAGGGCATGTGTCATAGGCTGTGCATGTCACATGTCTTTGCCCTATAAGACCCAGCCATTTTCCCCATCGCCGCCATTATCTTTCTGGTGCGGGTGGGTGACAGTCACCGCTCCTACTCCCGCTGCTGCTGCTGTGTGCACTATAGACATACAGTGCAATCTACACATCACTTTAGGGATTAGGGACTACTTGTAATTTCATCCCTTTTCAAGGCTGCATTACAGCCATTCATAGCCATTGTTGTTAGGCAGGTCTGTGCCAGCGCTGTGCAGGGGTTTATATCACAGCATCTGGCTACATCAGCTCAGGAAATATTTTGGGGCATAGTTTCATTGTCAGGGATAGAAAGTGAGGCTTCCTCTGCTGACAACCAAGCTACAGCACCTGTGCATTGTACAGCACCTGTCCATTTTTGCTACGCAATTTTAATTCCAAAAAGTGCTGCCATTTTTAGGGCCATACTTTCATTCTCTGTGATACTACGTTAGGGTTCCTCTCCTGACAATTTTTCTATACCACCTCTGCATTGTACACCACATCTCCATTTTTTCTACGCAATTTTTATTGCAAAAAGAGCTGCCATTTTTAGGGCAATACTTTCATTGTCTGTGATAATCAGTGTTGGTTCTTCAGCTGTCAATAAAGCTAGACCACCTCTGCAATCTACACCACCTCTCCATTTTTGCTACGACATTTTAAGTGTCCAATTTGTTCACAAACAAAATGAGTGGCAAAAAGACAGGACATGTTGGTGGAAAGAGGAACAGGCATGTTGGAAAGGGAAAAAAGTTTGTGTCCGTGGGGTAGGTGATAAAGCAACAGTAACATCTGCTGAAGAAAGGCCATCTTCCAGCAAAAGTAAGATGTCTAATACTTTCCGTGGACAATCTGATGTGATCCCTTTTTTACGGAACCGAACAACTCTACCAAAGGTAGATGATGCACAAAAAAAACACATGCTTGAATGGATCTCAAGTGCTCCATCAAGTGGCTTCTCCTCCACCTTAACTTCAACATCCTAAAGACTCCAGTCCTCTGAGTTGTCACCCCAATCGCATTTGCTTTCTAACAGCTCTCAAGTGTCCACCTGCCCTGCAGAGTATGGGGTAACAGAGATGGTTGAGTCTGCAGAGCTGTTCAGTCACACTATAGCCTGGGAATCAGAGGTCTGCTCCCAAGCTACAGTGAGTACAGATCAGAAAATGATCTGAAGTGATGGCCTGAAGCTTTGTGACTCAGATTCAGGCCCTGATGAAGACGTTTCTGAGCATAATGTAGACCCTCATTCCGAAACTGTAACTCTTCTTAGTGGAGACAAAGAACATTCTGATGACGATGAGACTCAGATACCTGATTGGAATGACAACTTAACTATTCGGTCATGGCAGGAAGAGGTTAGCTCTGAGAATGAGGGGAGTGCAAACAAACAGGGTGATGATAAGGTTGTAGATCCCACTTACTGTCAACCCACAGTCAGGCACTTGATGAGGTCAGCAGAGGCGGTGGAGGAGGATGCGACTGATGACGAGGTTAGCTTGCGCCTTCCTGGACAGAGACAGAGTACTGGAAGCACGTTAACAACTGCATCCTCAGCCACAACTCTGCCTCTGAGGAAAAGTAGGGGTGGCTCTGCAGGTCGCATGGGCTCTAAGCCTTGCCTAGCCTGGTCCTTTTTTGACATCGCAAAGGATCTCCCAACTCATGTCATCTGTAAGATTTGTCGCCAATCTCTAAGTAGAGGCCAAAACCTCACTAGTTTGACTACTTCATCCATGAACCGTCACATGGATATCAAGCATAAGTTCCAGTGGGAAGCTCACTGTGCTACAATGCGGCCTAGCGGAGCTCACCAACCACCGTCTGTCCCTTCAAGTGCATCCGCGTGCTCTTCATCCTCTATGACTGTGGGGACAGCAGTCACACATGCTTTGCGACACAGACCTTCACCTCTTTAACCGCAACAGGCAGTGTGATTGGCAGGTTGTCAGTTGTTTTGGAAGTGGAAACAGCTGCTGGTGTTGAGCTCTCTCAGACAATGAGAGCATCAACTTTGGATGTAGGCAACATTATGTCTCCACCTGCACTTTCCTCACAGACCAGCAGTTTTCCAGGGACACCCCGGGTCTTGCCGTCCCCACGAGTTGTGCATCAATCCTCTGTATGTAGAAGTTCCTCCACTGCTTCTACCTCCTCAACCTCATCTGGGTCCTCCATCTCCGCCCCAAGCCTGTCTGGTCAGGCTACCTGCATTGTAACTGCGCACAAGGAATCCCACACACCTCCTTACTATGCTGGCAGCAGAGCTCAATGGCATCAGGCGGTCTTTACGTTGAAATGTCTGGGAAATAAGAGTCACACGGCTGACCAGTTGTGGTCAGCTCTGGAGACCGAGTTTCGTAAATGGTTGTCTCCACTCAACCTGCAGCCAGGGAAGGCCATGTGCGACAATGCTGCAAACCTGGGTGCGGCCCTTCACCGGGGCAAGGTGACACACGTGCCTTGTATGGCTCACGTGTTGAACCTTGTTGGCCAGCAATTTTTAACCCACTATCTCGGCCTAGATGGGCTTCTGCACAGAGCACGGTCACTATCTGCTCACTGCCACTGTTGAAACGGTGCAGCTGACCGACTTGCATCGCTACAGAAGTCTTTCGGCATGCCGGTTCACCGCCTGACATGCGATGTGTCGACACGCTGGAATTCGACTCTTCACATGTTGCAGCGACTGTAGCAGCACCGCAGAGCCCTGATGCAATACGTTATGATGTATAGTCTGGCCAACGAGATGCAGAGGTGAGGCAGATCACGCTGATGGAGTGGTCTCAGATCGAGGACCTATGCACCCTTCTGCACAGTTTCGACATGGCGATGAATATGTTTAGCGCTGAAAATGCCAATATCAGCATGACAATTCCAGTCATTTACATGCTGGAGCACACGCTAAACACTATTCGGAGTCAGGTGGTGGGACAAGAGGAAGGGGAGGAAGTACAGGAGGATTCATATGCGGAAGGGATACCAAGATCTACAAGGTCCAGACGTTCAGCATCACCAAGGCGGCAGGCAGGGGACGGTGGGGAGAGAGGGATTAACAAGGGCGCATGGTAGCAGCCAAACTGTTGAGGAAAGTCCAGAAGCCCAGGAAGGAATGGAGGATGAACTGGCGATGGGCATGGAAGACTCAGCAGATGAGGGAGATCTTGGTCAAATTTCGGTTGTTCGAGGTTGGGGGGAGATGTCAGAGGAAGGAAGCGCGGTTATCACCTCGCCAACAGAAACACAGCAAGGACTTGGTCAGCATGGATGCGCTAGACACATGAGCGCCTTCTTGCTGCACTACCTACAACATGACCCTCAGATTGTCCGAATTAGAAGTAATGCTGACTACTGGGTTGCCACACTCTTAGATCCCCGGTACAAGTCAAAATTTGCCGAAATAATTCCAGCCATAGAAAGGGACGCCCATATGCAGGAGTATCAGCAGAAGCTGTTACTCAATCTTAGCTCGGCTTTTCCACTAAACACCAGTGGTGCACAGAGTGAATCTCAAAGTTGTAACTTGCCAAGCATGGGACTGTCGAGTCATCATCAGTCAAACCGTACCAGCAACACTGTATCTGGTGCTGGTAACAGCAATTTTATGGAATCGTTTCATGATTTTTTTAGACCATTCTTTGCAAGGCCACAAGAGACAAGAAGTCTGACACATAGTCAACGGCTGGAGAGGATGATGCAGGAGTATCTCCAAGTGAATATAGATGCCATGACTCTGCAACTGGAGCCTTGCTCATTTTGGGCTTCCAATCTTGAAAAATGTCCTGAGCTAGCCACTTATGCCTTGGAGATCTTGTCGTGTCCCGCAGCCAGTGCTCTCTCGGAACGTGTCTTCAGTGCTACTGGGTGTGTGCTTTCAGATAAGAGCACGCGTCTGTCCAGTGACAATGTGGACAGACTAACGTTCATCAAGGTGAACAAGTCATGGATCCGCAAGGACTTTTCTACCCCTGTGTCATCCTGGGGAGAGTAAAGGCTTGTGGATTTGGATTGTGCTTCATGCAAATTAACATGTCAATTTTGCAACTGGGGGACAAGTGATGCCACTTAAGTGGTGTCTGTGGCCCAATTTTTGGAAAAAAGGGAGACTCTGGTTGGAGTCCGCTTGCTGTTTTTTTTAAAATTGAGCCAAGATGAACAAGTCATTGATAAGCAAGGACTTTTCTACCCCTGTGTCATCCTGGGGAAAGTAAAGGCTTGTGGATTTGGATCATGCTTCTTGCAAATCAACATGTCAAGTTTGCAACTGGGGGACAAGTGATGCCACTTGAGTGGTGTCTGTGGCCCAATTTTTGGAAAAAGGGAGACTCTGGTTGGAGTCTGCGTGCGGTGTTTTACATGATTTTAGAAGGGCATGACATGCCTATAACTGTGTCTCCTCCTCCTTTTACTCGTCCAGCTCTTTTGTTTCAGCATGAAAGGGTGTATAAAAAGAGAGATTAGATCCTGTGATCCCAACGTATTGTTACCCCTCTATAAATCACTTGTAAGGCCACATCTGGAATATGGGATCCAGTTTTGGGCTCCATATTTTAAAAAGGACATTCAGAAGTTAGAGTCAGATCAAAGGCGAGCAACTAAACTACTACAAGGAATGGAAGGCCTCACATATGATGACAGGTTGAAAAAGTTAGATATGTTAAGTTAGAGAAAAGACGTCTCAGAGGAAATCTCATTTATATGTATAAATACATGTGTGGTCAATATAAAGGACTGGCACATGACTTATTTCTTCCAAAGACAACACTAAGTACCAGGGGGCATACACTGCGAGTGGAAGAAAAGCGATTCCGACAGCTAAATAGGAAAGGGTTCTTTACAGTTAAGGCCACTTTACACGCAGAGATAAATCTTTGGCAGATCTGTGGTTTCAGTGAAATCATGGACATATTGTTCCATTTGTACACAGACACAAACCTGGCACTGATTGTCCACAATTTCACTGCAACCACAGATCTACCACAGATCTGCCACAGATTTATCTCTGTGTGTAAAGTAGCCTTTAGAGCAGTCAGACTGTGGAATGCCCTACCACAAGAGGTAGTAATGGCAGATACTATATAAGCTTTTAAAAAAGGGCTGGATGATTTCCTCAGCACACAAACATTGTTGGTTATAAATGACTTAGTGACCAAATGTAGAACTGGTGGAGGAAGGTTGAACTAGATGGACCTAGGTCTTTTTTCAACCTAAGTAACTATGTAACTATGTAACTATGAGTACATGTACTTGTCACTTTCCATGTATTTTTGGTGTCTTGTGAGTTGTTTGTCACCTTTTGGACACCTTAGAAGGTGTTTTCTATGTGTTTGTATGTGTTTGTGTTTGCCTGCCATTGTTTTCAATGGGGTTCGAAGGTGTTCGTCGAACGTTCGTCGAACGTTCGCCTAACTGACCCGCCGTTCGACGAACTGAACCGAACTCGAACACTAGGGGGGTGGCTCATCTCTACTAATAAACCCTACTAAACCCTAATAAGTGCAGGGTACTAATATTTGGAGATCCCCATACATTGAATATAGCACTTTTTATGTGTTTAGACAGTTTTAATCCACTAAGTACTCCCCCACACACACACTTGGCTCCTTAAGCATCTTTCCACATGGTTTACACAAAAATAGTGAAACACTCTAATGAAGTAAACTTCAGTAAAAGATCAACCAGCCAAACTAGGATCTCCTAATAATGTGCTCTAAGCAATATCCATAGAGCCTAGACAGCAAGACCCATCTCTACAATGGAGTCATTAGTTTGTAAACAGTCCGAATATAGAACGGATGCACCAGAAATTGCTCTCAGTATGCTTTCACCACTATTATTTTTTCTGTGTCTAGTTAAAAAAATCAAATGCAGTGAATATATATATATATATATATATATATATATATATATATATATATATATACACACACACACACACACACATACATACATACATACATACATATATATCTATATATAAAAAAAAATATACCGGTATATATTGACTTCTCCCATGCCCCATAAATTAGGCTGCAATGGGAATTTATGGGAACATGTTAAAGACCGCCACACTTCGAACTCTCAGAAAAAGCCCCCACTGTTGCATCAACCCACCATGAGGTATACATGGAAGATAAATTATCATACCTGTGCGTTCCTAAAAATAATAATCTTCAATGTTAAGAGACTGTTAATCACCTGATTTACGAGAGACGCAACACTCAGAGTACACCAAGAAAACAATACATTGGTGGGCCCTCATGCCAGGGAGAGGGGAGCGGGGTCACTTCTTAGCACTCACCTGAGGCTGAACCCTGCACTACCTAATATCCCTAGATAAGTTCTTCCCCTCGTGCAAGTAATACGTACCTAGGCCCTTACTGACCTTAAACTCACCCTGGTTAGTGAAGGCCAGCAAGACTAAGGGGTGCTTCACACACAGCGAGCTCGCTGCCGAGATCGCTGCTGAGTCACGCTTTTTGTGACGCAGCAGTGACCTCATTAGCGATCTCGCTGTGTGTGACACTGAGCAGCGATCTGGCCCCTGCTGCGAGATCGCTGCTCGTTACACACAGCCCTGGTTCGTTTTCTTCAAAGCCGCTCTCCTGCTGTGACACACAGATCGCTGTGTGTGACAGCAAGAGAGCGACAAATGAAGCGAGCAGGGAGCAGGAGCCGGCGTCTGACAGCTGAGGTAAGCTGTATCCAAGATAAACATCGGGTAACCAAGGTGGTTACCCGATATTTACCTTAGTTACCAGCCTCCGCAGCTCTCACGCTGCCTGTGCTGCCGGCTCCGGCTCTCTGCACATGTAGCTGCTGTACACATCGGGTTAATTAACCCGATGTGTATAGCAGCTAGGAGAGCAAGGAGCCAGCGCTAAGCAGTGTGCGCGGCTCCTTGCTCTCTGCACATGTAGCTGCATTACACATCGGGTTAATTAACCCGATGTGTACAGCAGCTAGGAGAGCAAGGAGCCAGCGCTCAGTGTGCGCGGCTCCCTGCTCTCTGCACACAGCGCTGGTAACTAATGTAAACATCGGGTAACCATACCCGATGTTTACCTTAGTTACCAGTCTCCGCAGCTTCCAGTCGGCGGCTCCGTGCAAGCGCAGCGTCGCTTGCACGTCGCTGCTGGCTGGGGGCTGTTCAGTGGTCGCTGGTGAGATCTGCCTGTTTGACAGCTCACCAGCGACCATGTAGCGATGCAGCAGCGATCCTGACCAGGTCAGATCGCTGGTCGGATCGCTGCTGCATCGCTAAGTGTGAAGGTACCCTAAAGTCTTGCCACTACAATAAGAAAACACAAGGGGGTTAAAACAAACAGGTCGGGAAATACACAACAAAGAGCAGTCCAAGGTTTCTTCAAGAGGAGTTTCAAAGTTGCAACATTAACAACACCACAGCTCAGCAGAGACAAGTTCCTTCAACATGGACAGCTAAGGAATGAGCTATAGCCGACATAGGGAGAAGTGAAGAGCGGATATATATAGCAGAAGGGAGTGGCTGCAGCTGAGGATACAACTACCTGTTAGATCACTGCAGGATAGAAAGTACCCTTAAAGTGGTATTCCCATCTCTAAGATCCTATCTCAATATGTAGTAGGTGTAGCAATAATAACAATATTGGCAAATACCTCCAATTAGAAATGTAATATAGTTCTCCTGATATAACCATGACTCTTACCTCATGTGCAGGGCATTGCAGTTTAAGTATCTATGGTCATGCAAACTCATATAGTGACAGTTAGGGGCTCGTGGTCATAACCATGGATAACTAAGCTGCATATGAGGTAAGAGACATGGCTACATCAGAAGAACTATACTACAATTCTATTTGCTAATATTCTTATTATTACACCTACTACATATTGGGATAGGATCTTGGAGATGGGAATAACCCTTGAAGGTTAATTTCTACCCTGCAGTGATCCTATATATTGGGATAGGATCTTGGAGGTGGGAATAACCCTTCAAGGTTCATTTCTATCCTGCAGTGATCCTATATATTGGGATAGGATCTTGGAGGTGGGAATAACCCTTCAAGGTTCATTTCTATCCTGCAGTGATCCTATATATTGGGATAGGATCTTGGAGATGGGAATAACCCTTTAAGGTTCATTTCTATCCTGCAGTGATATAACAGTGATCCTATATATTGGTATTGGATCTTGGAGATGGGAATAAACCTTTAATCCCTTCAGTGCCAGATGGAATTAAAAACACTCCAACTCAGGGTAAATGGTGAGCGGGCACTAAAGCGGATCTGTGATCGACAATTCGCTGTGACCTTATGGTCCCAGAATGTCCTGAAATCACATCTGGCCATACCACACTAGTGACACTGGACAGTTCTAATGCTGCCACAAATGATAAACCATACATTGGTCAGATATGGATTGGAAAAGTAGAAATTGCCCTTAGGGTCTCCACACTCCGTACCCCATCACAGCCATCTCAGCAATGATATCTCATTTCAAAACGGAGCGACTAATATTCTGTAAGCACGGTATATAGTACGTGTAAGTGTGTATACGGCACTGTATGGTGGAACTACTTGGACACGATGTGGTGCTAGTATTCCCATGGTTTAGTGCTTGCTTTGTTTCTGTCTATTGCTGGTATTTATACCTTAAATTCTATTCTGTGTGTGGCAATCCGAACAAAAACCCAGGCCGTAATGAAATATTTCACTAGTTAATTGCTCTCGTTCTGGTGGGAATAATAGTTTCTACTCCATTATAAACAAAACAAGATAGATGCCCGCTGAGACGGAGGATTTTGGGAGCCGGGACACCGAGCCTATGCAGAATGTGGAGAAGTCAGCTTTTACAATAGCAGACGTTTTGGCAGGGCTGAATGAGTGGGAGACAATATGGTGTATCGCTCGAGAAACATCTTTCTAATTCTCTTTCAATGCGAAGCCACAGATATCCTGCCCGAGAAGCTTTATCAGGCGGAGGTTCGGGTAAACTGCTTTTATCGTTATTGCCTTCTTGTTTCTACTCTCTCCCTATACCTGGTTATAATAAGTGAAGCACTTCCATCTATCTTAATGACTTCTTTAAGCCAAGTGCTTAATGTCCTGTAAATGCTTTACTGGGTGATAGGTGTCCTCTGAATTAGGCATTATAGGTGAAATATGCTACTTATTAAGTTTCCAGTACAGAACAGAGACTCAATTAAAGAGTTTACTGTGAGTTGATTACAGTCATTTAGTGAAGAGGCTTTGGTTCGATGTGTTGATTGCTTGACCCCCTTTAACCTTCTTTGTTTTGTGATTTTGCTGGAAACAATGAAACGGATATCTTAAGTGTCTGCATATTTATATATTATGCCCTTTATAGATTAAAAGATACAGAAATTAAGCTTAAAATATTAATATAGATTGCACTGAAGTTAATAGTTAAACGGTTAATCCAATTTCAACTAACTAAATTGAATATGTCAGCAGGATTTTGCTATTTAATCTGAGAGCATCATTATATAGGGCATAACAGCCTGATTACAGAAATGTATCACTTAGATTTCGTGTTTTAGTTTCAATACAATAAGTGTTTTAGCAGCAGGAGATTATCACTAAATGACTAGGTTTCATGTGTACACCAGTCAGGCTAATCTATATAACTCCACCCTCACCACTGATTGGTTGCTAGTCAGGTGTGGGCAGGGTTATACACAGCCCAGAAGTCTTAGCTCTGCTATATCTACAGTAGGCAATTGCTTAACTGATACATCGTGGGAATCAGGGTTTCTGTCTCTACATTATATTGTTATCAGATTACATAGCAAAAACCTGTTGATGGATTCCATTTATGCTATGTGCGTAATTGCTAAATTCTTCATGTTATCCAGAGTTTTGCTTGCTGTTATTATTATACAGGGACATTTTTACTTCCAAGGCATATACGGTAAATCAGTCCTGCTCATATGATAAAGGGAACCTGACACATTGAACATGCAGCCTAATGTCTGGTCAGCATGGCATACAGAAGAAGCAGAGCAGAATGATATATAAGTTTGTGGGATAAGATTCAGTATAATTTGTATTTCATTCAATGAAACCCCTGGGTGCTTGTAGCATGAGTCCAGTGGGTGTTACTGCTAATTAAGTGACAGCTATCTCTGTGGTACAGTCATACAGCGAAAATTGTTAACCCGTGAACGGAAGCGATCACTTTACTCATGTATACCGGGGTTACTGATCAGACTTTGGCTTTACCCAGAAAAAAATGAGATAGGATGAGGAAACTTCACATTTATTCCACATACTCTCCACTGATGTCAACACACTTCTTACATCGGTATTCCAAGTTCTGTAAGCCTAGCAAAAAGAAGGATTTCGATTGTGCCTCAAACCAGGCATCCGTAGCAGCCATGGCATCAGAAATGGTGTGACATTTTGTATCCTTGAGGTGTTTCTTCAGGTTTGGAAACAGATGATATTCAGAGGGAGCTAGATCTAGTGAATAAGGTGGGTGGTCAACCAGCTGTGGGCCCAGCTCTGCCAGTTTTGCCGTGGTTGCTTGTGCAGTATGAGCAGAGGCATTGTCTTGCAGGAACAAGATTCCTATGGACAGCCTTCCGCGCCTTTTGACCTTCAGAGCTGCTTTCAATTGGTCCAAAAGTTCAATGTAATACCTTGCATTGATGGTGGAACTCTTTTGAAGGTAGTCCACTAGCAGCACGTCCTCCTTATCCCAGAACACAGATGACATCACCTTAATGGCTGATTTTTGCACCCTGGACTTCTTTGGGCGAAGAGAACCACTGTACCTCCACTCTTTTGACTGCTCCTTGTTTTCAGGGTCATACAAATAAATCCAGGTCTCATCCATAGTGACCAGTTAATCCAGGAAGTTCTTATCAGTCCAGAAACACTGACAAATGGACTGGGAAGTTTTCGTTTGCATGGTTCTTTGATTTGCTGTCAAACATTTTGGGACCCACTTTGCAGATAGCTTCCTCATGTCCAAATATTCATGGATAATGATACAAACACGTTCATGGGAAATCCCCATGATGTCTGCTATGGCTTTAGCTGAAATTTGTCGATTCTCCAGTATGAGGTTGTGCACAGATTCGACGATCTCCAAAACAACAACCACTCTCGGGCGTCCAGGACGTTCCTCATCATTGGTGCTGAAGTGGCCCGTTTTAAACTTGCCAACCCGGTTCTTAACTATGGAATATCAAGGGCATTGATTTCCCAATGTCTGCGACACATCACCATGAATATACTTTGCAGACTTACCTTCCAGAAACATTAATTTTATCTTTCCTCTGCTCTCAGTTGCTGTGAATATCTCATTAAACTTCACCATTGTGTTTTCCCGTGTGCATAGAACACTGTTGCCATAAGCAACAAACACAACATTTTGAAAACATATTAGACACATAAGGATTTCATATCATGTAACATTTGTTACCATAGAAACAAAAAAAGATCACAAAGCCAAAGACTTATCAGTAGCCCTTCATACAAATACTCGAGAATTCAATGAATAGAATGAAAGTTTTACTAAAACTCTTCTCACAAAATGTCTTCCAATCTGATTAGCTCCCCCTGCTCTGTAACATGTCGCCTGCATATCAGATACTATTTTCTAGATGACAGGTTCCCTTTAAGGCCACAATACTAGAAATGAGTGAATTACTTATTGTAACCTGGTCCCCGGTCGATCAGTGCTATTTGGCTGGCTGTGGACAGGAGCTACATAAATTTCTTTATCCTCTGGGGTCCCAGGCTCAGTTTGTGATTTTTGATTATCAGCTGTGCATTACGCGCCACACAAATGACACCCCACCAGACTGGTGAATAAAATGCCATGTTGGTGTACCCGGAAGAAAAGAAAATTCGGTAAGCATCTATCCAATGCCAGAGAGTACAAACCTTGCCATTGGACCACGATTGCAAAAATCAATTTACGTATTTCTACACATTAGATGGAATTTGACCAAAGCTGCTAATTTTGTTAGTGCCACCACCCATTTGATGTGTTTAGGGCCTTCTCACTCTTCTCTGACTAATGATTTGGTGTAGTGAAGGATCAAGCTCCAGAAATTCCAATATCTGCTCTCCTTGATTTCAGGGGAGTTAAGCCTCTGCCTCTCTTTCCCTTTAAACCCATGAACACCCAGCTGAGCCAATCCAGTCATTCATTCATCGTACAATGGACATTATTGGGAATATATAAGAGTCTATGAAGTTATTTTGTGCTCTTTATAATCCAAGCCCAGCAAAGAACGTATACAAGAAGGGGCCAAATAATGTGTAGGAGTTGGGTTTTTCTATCTCTGCCTCATTACCTTATTGGTTTGCAAGGTCCCACGACATGTGGTTTTGACTATACAGCACTAGGGCACCATTGTTAGACGTGGCATTGATTGATCTTACAGTGCAGTGATATCTTTTAATGGTAAGCGCAAAATATTTGGTGCCATTATGTCATATACTGATTTATTAGTCCAGTTCAAAGAAAAAACAGAGTGGTATTAGGACATCCGTGCTCGCCAGTAAGAAGGTCCAGACTCCAGTAAAAGAATAATATCTTCATTCTTCCAGTCACCACACTACGTGTTTCAGGGATATGCGCTTACCCCTTCATCAGGTGTTCATCAGGTCATTTAAACACCTGATGAAGGTGTAAGCACATCCCCGAAACGTGTAGTGTGGTGACTGGAAGAATAAAGATATTATTCCTTTACTGGAATTTGGACTTTCTTACTGGCGAGCGTGGATCTCCTAATACCACTCTGTTTTTTCTTTGGACTGGATCCTTGTCAGTGGCCGCAGCTGCTAGTCTTATGCTTGTCTATTGGTTGTGTTTCACACAATCACAGGGGTGAGTATCTGACAATTCTTTACCCACTGTGTGATTTATGATAAGACCCTATGTGCGCTTTTTCCTTTTAATGGAATCACTGATTTATTAGTGGGTTAATTCCCTACTCCTTGTCCACTTTCATTAGTTTTCATTCTTCCTCTTGTCATATTTCCTACTCCCTCACCCTGCTGCCAATTTTTCTGTTTTCCCTTACACCTCATTGTAGGTTAGAGGGGTCTTACGAAGAAATATGTTCTCATACCCAAGTCTTAAGGTACAGAGATTTTCAGAATGACTTTAGGAGAAGCCGGTCAATGTCATTCTGACATTACAACTGAGTGGCGTAAGTAATGACTCTCTTTCTTTTAGATTTCGTGGAAAGAGTAGAATCTTGAATTAAACATATTCAGTTCTGGAACCAAAACTTTTTAAAAAGTGCTTTAGACTGTACTCTATGACCTAGTTTCTCTCGCTGCTGTGCTGAATAATTCAATGTAAGATCAGAGCATACAGTTAAAAGGTTTATGCAGCAAATCCAAAATAGTTTAATGCATGAAGAATACTTACGGTACATAATTTGTTAAAGGTACACTGTCACGTATCATGTCCCGTAAACATTTAAATATCGAATACCCCCAAGCAAACATTTATGATGTGATTCTTTTATGCTGGAATTTTAGGTTCACAGTCATCCCTTTAGCGTATACTAAGGGAGATATAGGGTAAGTACAAGTACTCTCATTGACATACTGCCATTTATATATTTAATGGTGTATTCATGCCAGAAGAGAGTACTACAGATATCTTTAGGTCAGAGGTTTTCAAATCTATAGATTCCATCTGTTTACCAACTTTGAGAATCAATTGAGAATTATTTTAATAGATTTTTTATTTTGGTTGCCTAATATTAATCTTAACATTATTTAATTATTATTATTATTATTATTATTATTGTTATTATTAATAATAATTAATAATAATAATAATATATATAATTAAATACAATATATCATATTATTTGTTTCATTATCTTATTATTATATCATATTTTCAAAAACATAACAAAAACTATACAGCATTGCACATACATTTGAATAAATATCTATTGGTTTGTGTTTACAGTTTCTACACAAGCTTTTGTGTCTCCATGGTTACAGACTACAAATAAACCCTGTGTAGTCTGGTCCTACATCCATATTTCCTTGGACTGGTCACCTTTTTCTTAATAATGACAACACAGAGTTTGTTTCTTGTCCTAAGCAATGGGCACATAGATCTGTGCTAGAGCTGTATATACTGTATTTAGAAAATATAGGGATGTATGACTCAAGATTGGATTGATTCTAATTATTGGGTATGCCATGGAGACTTGATGGGTGAGGGTTCTACTTCTGAAAACCAAAACTATTAGCATAATATAGGTCCTCTGATCCTTTTTTTGCCCGTTATGTGAAGCCAAGTCTCCATAGAGTTCAATGATGAGTTGGTCAGACTTGACTCTCACACTTTTCACTGAAGTACCCTTAAGTTAATGAAAGAAAGATCGACAACACATCATTGAGCAAATGTGAACAGAATCGGATAATAGGGATCACGGGATTCCTGTTCTTTCAATAGATGAAGGTCCAAGTGTCATGCTAGGTACAGAGGAGTGCAAAGTGAATGGCGAAAGGGAAGGGGAACCCTGCATCTAGGGAAGGGGGAGATAGTGACCCCAGGCCAAACGTACTGTTGGATCCAGGGGTCCCTCACCACCCTGGATAGGTTTTGCACTTATATGCATAGCTGGATACCTGACCCTAGGTAACCCTAGTGCAGACCATAAATAGGGAACGGGTGGGATGAGCTCTTCATCAAACACTAAAGAAGACACAGGAAAAAAGTGCATCAACTACTTACTGTATCCACAGATGCCTCAGATAGAAGTTCAGAAAAGTTTCAGCAACAATACCACAGATGAGTGCAAGCAACCTGATTGCATCCTGTGCTAGCATGAACGAAATATCACCAGCACAAGTCCACGGAAAATGAGAATATTTAAACCCAAGGGGAAATATAGATATTTAGCAGCTGAAGGGAAGAGGAGCTCCGCTGGGTCCTAAAGGGAAAATGATGAAAACCCAGCAGAGGAGATACCTAGTACACTGAATACTGACAGCAGGAATAATAGAAAGTCAGGGAGCATTTTGCACAGCCAAATACGGTGACCTTCTATTGCCTGACACAACAGGACTGTCTGTCACCCAACACACATCCGTGACACACAAATTAGATTATTTTGTCTATGGTCAGGCTTGGTCAACAGCAATGGGGGCGGACTGTGAATTTGCTGGGCTCCATCACAATAAGGATCTTACATTATTCCCCAAAGCACTACAGATTAATTTGAAATCACTATATATTTTTATCTATGTATGTATATATTTAACTATGTAGTAAAATACATTTTCTATGGTCTAAATTCATTAAAGCTTTTATGCCAGAATACCGACAAGTTTTGAAAAGTCACTACATTTTTGGCAGAACACGAGATGTGTGCGATATGACGGTGACTCTTAATGAATCCAGCAAAATCTGACTCCAGCATGTCTAAATAAGACTGGTGCCAAAATTGCTGATCTTCACAAATTCAGGCATATCTTTGATTCCCTTCATAGAGCTTTTCTCTATTATTAAACATATGTCTGACTATAGCTGTCTTTATACTGGATCAAAAGTGTATAATTCTTTGTACAATTAGCTCCCCCTAGTGGTGGCTACAAACAGATTTTTTCATTTACTTATAGTTGTATATTAATTTCCAGTAGTCATATCTTCAACCAATCACGCATTTACAGAAATCAAATTATCATGCTTTTTGTACCTTTGGTGAGAAAACCCCTTTTAATGATAATATAATCCAAGAAAGTGTCTAATTATCCACAATTGCCTTAAAGTAGCTTATCTACAACAAGTCTGCATCCTGCACAATTACACACTTTATTCCAAGAAAACTAAGAAGGGCGTTAAGTTTATGATGTATAATTCACACCCCATTAGTGAAGAACATACAAGACAAAATCTACATCAAGAGCGACTGCTCAAATATGCACAATTACCAGGCATTCAGAATTCATTTTGTAAGGATAAAAACATGCCACATTTAATTTATCAGATGCTATTTTTCATCACATTTTTCTTTTGTGCAATGTTCTGAAAAGCTGTAATGCATTCTCACATTTTACCAGTAAAGACATCACAATGAGGTGTGCTTTACAGATAAGAGACATCACACAAAATGCGGTTTTCAGAACCAGAATAATGAAAACAAATTGAATTTGTATTGATACGCACAGATCCGGCAATGAAACATCAGAACACAACATGTTCATTTTTCAAATAGGTTATTATGTCCAATTTAATCTAAAACTAATACGTTTTTAATAACTTTTCTTTATGTTTATGTTTATAAACATTTCACTTTAGTACTTTTATTTATTTTCTCCCCTGCTTCTAAGAATCAGACCTTTTTTTAATTTTTGTTCAGCCATGTTTTTTTTTATTGCCTAATGAGTAGAGTTGAGCAAGTACCTAACTATTCGTACTCACTATACTCATAGCGGGTACTGTCTAATACTCGCATATTCATTCCGAATAGTGTGTGCAGTGCAAGTCAATGGGGAATACTCGCAAAGTAATGAGTAACCTGAATGCCACACTATTTGCTACTTGCATGAATACAGTAGTACAGGATTCATGTTAAGGGGGCTTTACAAGCAGCGACATCGCTAGCGATGTCGTTCGTGAAAGCACCCGCCCCCGTTGTTTGTGCATCACGGGCAAATCACTGCCCATGGCGCACAATATCGTTAGTCCCCATCACACGGACTTACTTACCTAGCGACGTCTCTGTGGCCGGCGAACCGCCTCCTTTCTAAGGGGGTGTTTCGTGCGGCGTCACAGCGATGTCACACGGCAGCCATCCAATAGAAGCGGAGAGGTGGAGAGCAGCCGAAAGAAAGTGACGCTCACCTCGTTGCCGGAGGACGCAGGTAAGCTGTTGTTCGTCGTTCCTGGGGTGTCACATGTAGCGATGTGTGCTGCCTCAGGAATGACGAACAACTTGCATCCAGCACTATCAACGATATTTGGGATTAGAACGATGTGTCAACTATCAACGATAAGGTGAGTATTTTTGATCGTTAGCGGTCATTCGTACATGTCACACGCAATAACGTCGCTAATGAGGCCGGAGGTGCGTCACGAATTTCGTGACCCCAACGACATCTCGTTAGTGATGTCGTTGCGTGTAATGGGGCCTTTACTCGTTACTGTGCAAGTTTTCCACATTGACTTGCATTGCACACGCTATTCAGAACAAATACGTGAGTATTACACAGTACTCGTTATGAGTATAGTGAGTACGAATAGTTAGGTACTCGCTCAACTCTACTGATGAGTTTGAGATTTGAATTACATCATTCACTTTACCATAGAATATACTGAAAGAAAGAAGATATATTCTGATGTTTTTAATTTCTATGGAACAGAAAAGAGTGGATTCAAATTTAAATTTGCCTGTTTGTATGTTTTTGAAATGTGATTTGCCAAGAATGAAATCTCTTCAAATTTAATGCCCTTTTTTGATGTTCCGGGGTCTCTCCAAACCACAAGGTATAATAAATATAAGCATGAGAAATTCTGTACATACCACTAAGCGGAAGTGACCTATGGAGCGGCATTCTGATAAAGTTCTCGGAATGAAGCTCCATAGGAATCAATGTACATTGTGGGACATTACTCTTTGGATAACATCAGAACTTTCAGGATTTATTTTAAAGTAAGAAGTTGGTCAACAAGGGCGTGTGGGAGGAGTCTTTTGTTCAAGTAAACTTTTTTCTCTTTGTCTTCGTGTTTTTTAACTCTATACTTGCCGGGTTAGTGATGGGGGTGTCTGATAGACGCCTAATCATTACTAACCTCTCAGCTTGATTTCAGCTGTTAATTCATAGCGGACTTCAATTCCACAAACATTACCCCGATTGCCAGGGCAATCGGGAAAAACATGGTAAAGAGACAGAATTGGCATATCTAAAGAATGCACAACTTCTGGGGTGGCTGTGTACTGCTATTTTTAGGTTGGGAAGCAGCCAAATAACCATAGACCTTCCCTGCCTCATAATACCAGCCCCAAAGGGGTACTTTGTACGTTGCGACATCGCTACTGCGATATCGTCGGGGTCAAATCGAAAGTGACGCACATCCGGCGCCAGTAACGACGTCACAACGTGTAAAGCCTAGGTGCACCGATAAACGATCGCAAAAGCATCATAAATCGGTGATCTGTGCTGTGCCGGACATTTCCATAATGTCGCACCAATAGGAGATATGATGTTGTTCCTCGTTTCTGCGGCAGCACAAATCGCTGTGAGTGAAGCCACAGGAGAGAGGAACATCTCCTACCTGCGTCCACCGGCTATGCGGAAGGAAAGAGGTGGGCGGGATGTTTACGTCCCGCTCTTCTCCGCCTCTCCGCTTCTATTGGCCACCTGCTGTGTGACGTCGCTGTGACACCGCACGATCCGCCCCCTTAGGAAGGAGGCAGAGCAGATAAGTGCGTGTCAAGCTGCTGTAGCGATAATGTTCGCTACGGCAACTATCACAAGATATCGCATGTGCGACGGGGGCGGGTACTATCACGCTTGGCATCGCTATCATCGGCTAGCGATGTCGCAGCGTGCAAAGTACCCCTAACTATCTGCTTTACCTTGGCTGGTTACCAAAATTAGGGCATGACCAACGCTGTTATTTAAAAATTATTTATTTAGTTAATTTAAGAAAACAGTGTTTGATCTCCTCTGTTTTGATAACCAGCCAAGGTAAAGCAGACATGAGAGTTGCAGTCTGCAGTTGTCTGCTTTACCTGCGCTGGTTCTCAAAAATAGCCCACACCAGTTTTTTTCTTAATTTATTTCATATCCATGTTTTCAAGGTAATTGCCCCCATTTTGCTTCCTTTTGCAGTGCCCTAGCCCTTATTATGACCATTTTGCAGCACGGAAGTTCAGCTCCCCATTGACTTATATGGGGTTCGGGTTCTGGGGACTGCTCATTACTTGATTCAAGCTGCTCACACACTCTTACAAGCTCAATGCGCGTAACGAGCATTATAGTGAGTCAATGATTGGGCAGTTTGGGTCTCTGCTCACATACAGCCAGCCATAAACAGGATATATCCATTGGGAGGGAAGACTGTTTTTTGTTTGTTTTTTTCACACTACATCTGAGAATGTTGTGGTATCCCCTGAGAGTGCAATTCAGAGACTGCGAATGGCTATTCCTGAGGTGCCTGCACACATCATACATTGAAGCAAGGCTATGCTGTATGGTTATTTTTCGTGTATGAAGTATCCGAGCACAGGACCTTCAGTATTCAAAGAGTGTTTGTGTGTAAGAATGGGACAAAATCACATCTGAGCAATGAATCTAACCAGTTTCTTCATATAGAAGGTGTCTTGAAGCTGTCATCACCTAAAAAGGCTTTATGGACATCTATGGTTTAATTTCTTTCCTGTGTAGATTGGATGGGTTGTGATCGACATCTGGTGAGAAATTCATGTCAATAGCACCTTTAGAAATATATTTACTTAGAAAATTTTAAGATGTTCGATACATATGTCACTCTCTGTATTATGTATACAAAATATATGCTTTTTTATTTAATTTAATTTACAGAATCCAAAAAGGGGTGGTTTTAATCTTTTAGTTATTTTTTTTTACTTATAAAAAAATTATACATATTTGATTAGTGTCACTAATTGAACCTGTGATGCACACACAACCGACAGCATGAAACAGAAACACACAAATTTAAGCCTTTTGGCAATATCCTCTGCATATTTACAGTGGAGGTGAACTGATCACGGGGCGCTAATGGGTTGCCATCAGAGCATGGGGTCAGATGATGAGCTTTGTCGCCATCATGACATGTTACCTGTGAATACTGGCAGAGCACCGGTATCACATAAGATCAGCATTTTTGCTGATCAGAGCAACGCTGAAACATTGCTCTGATCAGCAGAAGCAATCAGACAGTGCAAGCATAAAGGGACTAGTAAAATCAATAAAAATTGTAAAAAAATAAATCCCCCCTCCTTTGTCCTACTGAAAAGAAAGCAATAAAAAAGGAAAATATACATACTTGGTATCACCGATTTCAGAAATGCATGATTTATCAAAATGCAAAACTCAATCAGATCGGCAAAGGGCGTAGCAAGAAAAAAAAGTAAAAACTCCAGAATTACAATTTTTTGGTCACCCCAACATTGCATTAAAATCCAATAACAGGTTATCAAAACATTGCATTTACCCCCAAATTATATAGTTAAACCTTAAAATCAAGATACAAAAAATAAGTTATCACTGAGCCCCAGATCCCGACAAATGAGAACGATACGGGTCCCGGAAAATAGCGACAAAAGTTCAATTCTTTTTTTTTCATCACTTAGATGACAGTAAAACTATACATGTTTGATATCTATGAACTCGTACTGACCTGGAGAATCATATTACCCAGTCAGTTTTACCAAATAGTGAATATGGTAAAGAAAAAAAAATCAAAATAAAAATTGTTTAATTGCACTTTTTTTGCAATTTCACCACAGCTGGATTTTTGTTCCTGCTTTACAGTATAATATGGGGCAGAATGAATGGTGTGATTCAAAAGTACGACTTGTCCTGCAAAAAATAAGCCCTCATATGGCTATATTGAATATAAATCGGCTGGGGGTGAAAAGGTTAATGGTAACTCCAATCTCAAGAGTTTATCTTTCAATCATGACAGTGGCATTTAGAATTTTAGGAATGGGACAGTTACACATGCTGTACCAGTCTACCCACCACACGACCATTGTGTGGCAATGTGTTGCAATGTCAGTTAATTATCTAATGAAGATCACACATTTGCCAGGTTATTATTCCCACTCCTGATTGGACTGAATTAGAGACTTGTAATTATACACTAAACTGCAATATTAAGGGGGACTTACATGCAACGACATCGCTAACGAGATGTCGTTGGGGTCATGGAATTTGTGACACACATCCGGCCTCGTTAGCGACGTTGTTGCGTGTGAAACACATGAACGACCGCTTATGATCAAAATTACTCACCTAATCGTTGACGTGTCGTTCTAATCCCAAATATCGTTGCTGTTGCTGGATGCAGGTTGTTTGTCGTTCCTCAGGCAGCACACATCCCTACATGTGACACCCCAGGAACAACACCGTACTTTCGTTCTCCGGCAACGAGGTGGGCGTCACTTTTTTTCGGCTGCTCTCTGCCCCTCCGCTTCTATTGGATGGCTGCCATGTGACGTCGCTGTGACGCCACACGAACCGCCCCCTTAGAAAGGAGGCGGTTCACCGGCCACAGTGACGTCGCTAGGCAGGAACGTATAGTGTGACGGATCCTAGCGATGTTGCGCGCCACGGGCAGCGATTTGCCCATGACGCACAACCGATGGGGGCGAGTGCTTTCACCAGCGACATCGCTAGCGATGTCGCTGCGTGTAAAGCAGCCTTTACAGTACAGTGTGCATGTGCTATAGTATAGAATGGCTTTTTTTATTACATCACCTCCCAATAAAAATGAATAAAAAGATATTAAAACATTGTATAGACCCTGAGATGGCACTATTAAAAACTACAGCATGCCCTATAAAAGAGAGACATCATACAGCTCTATCGACCAGAGAATAAAATGGTTATTTCTCTCCAAATATGAACGGAAACAAAGGTTTTTTTTGTAGTATTAAAACCAAAGGGAAACTATATAAATCTAGAACTGAACCATAGAACAATGTTGCCTGGTCATTTATACAACAAAATGAATGTTGTAAAAGCAAAACCCTAAAAACAATAGAGGGGAATTGCCATATTTGTTTTCAATTCTATCCTATGTAGAATTGTCTGGAAAGGTGTCATTGAAATGATCTGCTCGTGTGGCAAAATAAAAGCCTGTTATGCAGTGTTCGGCTTTGTGTTCGCTGGGTGTCATGGCGGAGTTGGACTCTATTCACACCACAGAATCTGACATACAACCTGAGGTGTCTTAGTTGCTTAGCCTTACTAAGGCATCGGCTGCTCTCCAGTCCAGCAGGAGTTAATTCTTGTTAATTCTGCTGCTAGGAGCCTAGGCTGCTTTGACCACTCACAGCCATCTTCACTTTCTATAAGGTACTGGATCCGGTTGCCCATTGCAGAATATAGCTCAGCTTTGCTGCAGCAAATATCGGTCCCATAATGATCCAGAGCCTTGTGATCTGTTGTGTGCTTTCTTTCCAGTGTTGTGTGGAAATATTCGTGTTGTTAATTTATTTCCTCCCTGTGTTAATTTCCTCCTGGACACTTATTGTGTCTCCCCTGTGTCTGATTGCAGTGTGCTTGTGTTTTGTTTTTTTGCCCGTGTCTGCAGTATTTGTGGGGTTTGCTTCTCCTGTCCCATCCCTCTCCTGGGGTAGGGGAAAGGAAATGTTAGTTCAGGGTTTGGATAGGAGTTAAGCTCACGCTGGTGGTACAGACCTGACTACAATGAAGTCTACCTCAGGGATAAGGAACAGTGCAGGATTCCTAGTCTGAAAGCCAGTTTAGGGGGTCACTTCTCTGTTACCCATATATTCCCGTGACAAAGCCCTTACATGGCTGTGTCAATGGAACAGAATAAAGGCCCCGTTGCACGCAATGACATCGTTAATGAGATATCGCTGGGGTCACAGAATTCGTGATGCACATTTGGCGCTGTTAGCGACATCATTGCATGTGACATCTATGAGCGACCTCTAACGATCCGAAAAACGGCAAAAATTGTTGATTGTTGACATGTCGTTCCTTTCCCAAATATCGTTGCTCATTTTGGACACAGGTTGTTTGTCTTTCCTGAGGCAGAACACATCGCTACGTGTGACACCGCGGGAACGATGAAAAACAACGTACCTGCGTCCTCTGGCAACGAGGTGGGAGTGACGTTAATGCGGCTGCTCTCCGCCCCTCCTCTTCTATTGGTGGCCTGCTGTGTAACGTCGCTGTGACGCCGCACAAACCGCCCCCTTAAAAAAAAGAGTTTGTTCGCCGGCCACAGCGACGTCATTAGGAAGGTATGTACGTGTGATGCGTACCAGTGATATTGTTCGCCACGGGCAGCAATTTTCCCGTGACGCACGCACGACGGGGGCGGGTGCGATTGCTAGCGACATCGCCAGCGATGTCACAGCGTGTAAAGCGGCCTTTAGGCTGAGTTCACATGTCCTGTAATCATCCATCAAAGATCTGTTGGCAAAAAGGTTGTGCAAACACAACTTTTTTGTCTATTGTTAGACAATGGATATGTACAAGATCTGTTTTTAAACATAACAGTCTGTGGAGGATGGATCCGTTGATGGATTGCTATTTAGCCAACTTTTGTACTTCCATTTGTAACAGATCTGTTGTTGTCTTATCGAATCTGTTACAAATAGAAAATAAATAGCAATCTGTTAACGGATCTGTCATCATAGACTCCTATGTTAAAAAAATGGATCTGGCAGAAATCAGTTTTCCAACGGATCTTTTCAGAATCCGTTCTAACAAATGACTATAGGATATGTGAACTCAACCTAAGAAAGTTATGCTTCTTGGTGTCATGCATGTGAGTAGCAGGGTTTACCCAGTACCTGGTAAACCCCCAGAAGATTTGACAACATACAGGGAACATAGGGGTCAAGATACAACGGAGTTCCCTGCCGCTAAAGAGAGGGGTGAGGGGACACCTCCTGAACTCACCTCAAGCTGATTTTTGAACTCCCTAGCATCCCTATACAGGTTCTTGTAACCTGTCACCAAGTCGGATAGCTTAGGCCCTCAGTAAGCTCTACACTCACCCTGGCTAGTGAGCAGACTGACAAGAACACTAGTCTGACCACTACAATGCAGAAACACAAGGAGAGGAATACAAACAGGGGAAATAGACATGTAAAGAAAAAACACTCCAGAAGGCTTCAGTGCAGCAAACACCACTGCTGCACATAACATGACAGACTTCTTTCAGACCAGGCTCCTTCCAAAGTGGACCAAATATAGATAAGGGATTCAGTTTCTATCACAGGCATCATGTGATCAGATTAAATGACTTAAATAGGGAAGGGTTGTGATCCCAAAAGAGCAGCCCCTAAGATTGGAAGCTACAGCCAGCAGCCAGGCATTAAAAGGTGCTTAACCCTTACAGCACCACAAGCAAGGAGATGTTATTAAATAACAGTAGTGAACCTGTCAGTGGCAAGGCGCTGTGACCTTCTGACACCAGATTCACCTGGGGTCTCCCCGAGTAAGATACACTCATGACACTTGGAGGATGAAGAGGAGAAAAATGAAAAAATAAAAATGTCCATGTCTACAAATAGTTATAGTTTGTACATACTATACATAATAGCATATACACACATTAAGGCCTAAGCCACACGGCATGAAAATAGGAGCGAATGGAATGCGTTTTATCGCATTCCACTCAGACCAATATAAGCCTATGTGTCAGCACCCATGGGCGATTATTTTCTCTGCCCTAATCGGACCGAGAAAACAATTGCAGCATGCTGCGGGTGCAATGTGATCCTTGTTTCTCTCACACTCTCACACCATTCAAGTCTGTGGGGCGAGAGAAAATCGCACTGCACTCGCAGTAGACCGCTGTACCACGAGTGCAGGGCAAGAATGGCAATAGCCTGCAACGGAGGAGAGAGGGAGATAAATTCCTCCCTCCCCTCCGCAGTGCCTGTCCGCCCCTCCGCAGCCTGCCCCCTGCAGCTGAGGTCCGATCGCATGATTGGACCTCAGTCGCAGTGACACTCGCATGACATTCTGTTCCTGCTGTGCTGCCAGCGTGAACCGAGTGTCATGCGAGGATCGCACTAGTGCCCCGTGTGGCCCCGGCCTAATACTTCATACAATATACAGATACAAAACAGTACACACTCACATTTAAGGCTTTTTATAATTCACATGCTGTATATTCTTTCCTACACTTTATAAAGTAAGCAAGGAGCATGACTACTTTCTAAAAGGCAATTACTTTAATATAAAAGTTTTTGGTTACATTTAAATTTCTTTTTGATATCTCTGTTTATATTGAGTTATATTGTTTTGGCTGCAAGCAATTCCAGGCATATGTTTTCATATATATCTCTCTAAATATTAAATCTTGGCCGCAAGGCAGCATTTTGAGTTAGGAATGATATTGCTTTGCTTGCTATAATATTGTAACTTTGTAAAGAAAGTACATTACATAATGCAAAAGGGTTTAGCATATATTGGCGAACTATATTACTTTTAAGGTCAGTGTTTATTGCTGAGGATCCTCCGGGATAGCAATGACTCTCAAGCACTTCACTATATTTGTTTGTCCGCTTGTAGGTAGTAATAAGAAGAATTTTCAATATTTTTTGCTCAGGTTTTTATGTGTTTTTGTTCTTAAAAATTAATATAATATAAATATAATTAATTAGAGCATACTCTTCAGTTCACGCAAAGTGACCACAAAATTTAAGACGTCGCCTTCTTTCTTCCGACAGCAATTCCTTTGAAATTGGAAATAACTTTAGCCGTAAAGTATCAAATGGTTTAAACTTTGAAATTAAATCTATGAAATTCCGCACTTCTGTATAAAGATGAACTTTGAGACTCACAAATGAGATCAGGACTTTTTTGGATGGGTAATGATTTTGGGATGGGAAACCTATAGTATGTATTAGGAATTAATTTGCGAGCTCCTGCCCTAAAACAGTAAACTATACTTTGACTATATATTTTCAGTGTAATGTTCTGTTTTAATCTTTAATCTTCTGGTCTAAAATGTAAGGTTCAATCTCAAATGCAAACATCATTTTTTTTTTTAGAAGATGTAACCCCTTAACAACCAAGGACATATATATATATATATATATATATATATATATATATATATATATATATATATATATATATATATATATATATATATATAATCTGTCATAGTTTGCCTTTCTCCCTTTGATGTGGTCTCATGTGGTGAGTCCACATCTTTCCCCACACATGTCTGCTGATCTGAGCAGCCGACATGTGCAGCTAACAGGCAAGAGTGGATCAGAGATCCACCCTCGCCTGTTAACCCTTTAAATCTAATCTAGAGAAAAACAAATGAAATGTCCGGCAATGAGGAAAATAGGGTTCAGCCAGGTACTGTAACTTTCCAAATTTTATCCCACGCTTGGTGTTTCAAATAAAAAGTATAAACGAATCAGATGAACACTCCATACAAAGAAGAAAAATAGACACAGCGACGCATTTCAGCTACATATTGTACATATTGATTGACAAAGGCTACAATATGTAGCTGAAACAAGTCGCTGTGTCAAGTTTTCTTCATTGTATGGAGTGTTCATCTGAACAATTTATATTTTTTATTTGAAACACCAAGCGTGTATCTGTGGCGCCCTGGACAAGCCAGGGGCCACAGAGCACACCACCCACACACCCCACACTCCCGGTCAGGCACACCGAAGTCAGACACAAAACCCTTGTTGCCTTCCTCCAGGGGCTGATGTTCACATCAGGGGGTGGGCCAGGTGGTTGGCCCCGCCCACCGAGGAGTTCACAGTCCTGGAGGCGGGAAAAGCAGACAGTTGAGTTCAGCTAGGGAAGTGAAAGTGGAAGGAAGGAAAGTGGCAGCTGAGCAGACTAAAGTTGGTCCGGGTGTGTGGCCCGGACAGAGCAGCAAGGTTGGCAGACGGTGGTGACCGTCTGCAGGAGTGGCCTATCAGAGCTTACCAGAACGACCGTGGACGGGTGATGGCCCGGCGGTACCGGCCTGGTACACAAAGAGAAGCCAGCACCATCTGGCAGGGGCTTGTGGACCCCGGCAAGGCTAGGAGTCGCCGTGAATTTGCCGAATTCGTTAGTGAAGGGAACCTCCTGGGTTTCCCAGCAGCCAAGTCCCAACAGAAGGCAACAGTCCAACCAAGAGAGGGCGACACCGCCACCGCCAAGGCAACCATTTCACAGGGTCAGAGCCTGCAGGCAGAAGGGACTCCTCCAGCCCATATCCAAGCTGAGGAGCAAGTTACCGGTGGGAACCCATTGGAACCAGTAGTCGTACCCGCATCATCGGCAACTGAAAATGGAGTCCTGTGGGACAGTGTCACCCCTGTATGAGGGTGGCTTTGGGGGCTCGTGCTGTTCGATGGTGGACTGTGGGAAAGCTGCAGGAGGAAGCTGTACCGGAGCCCGGTGTTGTGGATGGCCCCTGGGACCCAGCTACCAGTCCCCGTCGGGACCCTACGGCAAGTCTCCGTGGGGATCCTACAGTTTTGTTTGTAGTAGCCCGTTGGCTATGAAGCACTGTTGTTACCTGATTGTCAGATTGATTGGAAACCGGTTGTTGCCGGCAACTGGTCCCCGTTGGGACCCCCCTTTTCAAATTATGCGTAGAAACTACTACGAACAGGCCCAAGAACTAGCAGGGCAACCACAAACTTGTGGCATGTAAATAAAAAAATATGTTGTTGTGGCTTTCACCGTTACCGCCTCCGGAGAGGCAGATTGGAGGAAGGGCCCGCTGTGGAGCAGGCTGGGGCCCAGCCACCACCGGAACCGGTGGCGATCCTCTGGGGGTTTCAGGGGTTCCCCATGGACGTGGGTCCCCTGATAAGGACAGAACCCGCTCGGGCAACTTGTGCTGGACTGGGGTCAAGGGGTGCTGCCTGTTTGCTTAGGGGCAGCATCAGGGCCAGGTTGCTTGGGTGGGAGAGAGCGGAAGCCGTACCGTTACGCAACGTTTAAGTAAGAGTACCTCCCGATGTGGGAAGATGCTATTTTAATTGTAATGTGTTACCGTTTTTCTATTTTTCAGTTTGTGAAAATAAAACCGGTGATGGACAGGCAGCCTGCGGACAGTCTGCATTTAACTAAGGGGGAATGCGGCGCCCTGGACAAGCCAGGGGCCACAGAGCACACCACCTACACACCCCACACTCCCGGTCAGGCACACCGAAGTCAGACACAAAACCCATGTTGCTTTCCTCCAGGGGCTGATGTTCACACCAGGGGGTGGGCCAGGCGGTTGGCCCCGCCCACCGAGGAGTTCACAGTCCTGGAGGCGGGAAAAGCAGACAGTTGAGTTCAGCTAGGGAAGTGAAAGTGGAAGGAAGGAAAGTGGCAGCTGAGCAGACTAAAGTTGGTCCGGGTGTGTGGCCCGGACGGAGCAGCAAGGTTGGGAGACAGTGGTGACCGTCTGCAGGAGTGGCCTATCAGAGCTTACCGTAACGACTGTGGATGGGCGGTGGCCCGGCGGTACCGGACCGGTACGCAAAGAGAAGCCAGCCCCATCTGGCAGGGGCTTACGGACCCCAGCAAGGCTAGGAGTCGCCGTGAATTTGCCGAATTCGTTAGTGAAGGGAACCTCCTGGGTTTCCCAGCAGCCAAGTCCCGACAGAAGGCAACAGTCCAACCAAGAGAGGGAGACACCGCCACCGCAAAGGCAACCATTTCCCAGGGCCAGAGCCTGCGGGCAGAAGGGGCTCCTCCAGCCCATATCCAAGCTGGGGAGTGGGTTACCGGTGGGAACCCATTGGAACCATCTACCGTACATAGGTGCAGGGAAAGGCAGTCACCATTAACCTGCCGGGAGAAACAACACCGCAGCCGTCTGTGGGACCCGTCCATCCAGCCGTGTGTTTTACCGAGAACTGTGTCCTCATCATTGGTTGAGTGAGTACCACTGTGCCGTGCGGCACAGCGCTGCCCCCGCGACCCTGCACCTCACCAGGCCCTGTAACCCGCCTGTCATCCATCCCTACCCCCATCACCGGGCTCCGGGACAACCAACCCCCTACCCACGGAGGGGATACCTAACAACAAAGCTGCTCCCTGTCACCGCTCCCGGGATCCCCCTCTATAGCAGCGGTGGTGTCACCAATATCACCACAACCGTGGGTGGCGTCACGGACAATAATCAAACCCCCACAATCAAAATCCCCTTTTCACTCACGGGCGAGGAGCGCTGCTCGAGTCCCCGGAATCCGGCCCACCGCTCGAGCCACCACCGAGCAGCAGCAGCCGCAGCAGAAGCGGCCGGACCCGAGCAGTGGGAGAGCGCAGCGTCCCCTCCTCCGCCCGCGACAACTTGGCGTCATGAACAGGATCCTACCGTTCTACCAACTGGTGGAAGTGCGCCTTGTGTGACCGCCGGAGGAGTCCGGCCGGAAAATTTGTGAAGCCGCCATCTTGGGCGCGAAGAATTCCCGCTCGAGCATCTCCGAGTAGTGGAGGCGCGAAGGCCAAAACCCCGCCCCTGTAGAGGAGGAGCTAGAAAGAGACTAAGGGGGACTGATGGCGTCTGGCCGCATGTAGCCCGTGGCTATGGAAGCGGGGACGCCAGGACCCTGCGGCCATTTACTGGTTCCTGGAAGAGGCCGCTGCTAAAGATGCTGAGTCCGACCTACAACACTGTGGTCCCCGCACCAGGCACCGCAGCGTGGGTGGAAGTCCGGACCGTCCAGCTAAGCAGCCGTCTGCAGGTCCGCATGCAGCTCTTCCTGGAGGAGTGGGAGGCCGATATGGCGGAAGTGGTGGCGGCCATACGGAGACGCGAGGTGGAGGGAGTCTTGGAAGGGAGGGTAAGTGACCCACGCCCCTTTACCCCTAGTGGGTCGGTCATCGCGGCCGAGGGACCTGGTCCATACCCGCTCGCCCTGCTACCTCCCCCGCTACCCGTGTTGGCTGCTGCTGCCCCACCACTAGGCCCGCTACAACCACCACCGGTAGCGGTATCCTGCCAATCCGCCCCGGCGGACCGACCTGCAGAAGAAGCCCGTGACCGCCCTGAACCGCTTCCATGGAAGAAGCCGAGGGCTGAGCCTGTCAGCAAAGATGCACCGGAGGCACGGCGGGGATGCAGCTGCCAGGGGGCAGAGCAGGCCATGTCAAAGTGGGGTCCCTCATTACCGAAGGTACCGGTCGTAGCCGGCACGGGGGGACTCCAGCTGGGCCCATCCCCCACCCCGACTGAACCGGGGCAAGCAGAAAGTGCTCCGCACCGGGAACGGCAGCAAAGGCAGCTGCGCCGCGGGATTGCTGATTAAGTAAGAAAAGTTCAAGCATGGTAGCGGTTCCCGGTTACCTTGCTGTTGGTCCCCATTGGGACTCTGCTGACATTCCAGACGGCCCTCAAGGCTAAGGAGTCCGGTTGGAGGAGCAGTCGTACCCGCATCATCGGCAGCTGAAAATGGAGTCCTGTGGGACAGTGTCACCCCTGTGTGAGGGTGGCATTGGGGGCTCGTGCTGTTCGATGGTGGACTGTGGGAAAGCTGCAGGAGGAAGCTGTACCGGAGCCCGGTGTTGTGGATGGCCCCTGGGACCCAGCTACCAGTCCCCGTCGGGACCCTACGGCAAGTCTCCGTGGGGATCCTACAGTTTTGTTTGTGGTAGCCCGTTGGCTACGAAGCACTGTTGTTACCTGATTGTCAGCTTGATTGGAAATCAGTCATTGCCGGCATTTGGTCCCCGTTGGGACCCCCCTTTTCAAATTATGCGTAGAAACTACTTGTAATACTTATATATGTTCTGAGGATTTCGATAGCGTAGGGCAATGACAATCAGAGACGAGTTCTTGGTACAAGATATTTTATAATATGTAACCACGGTAGATACACAACGGAAAACACAGCGGTACAAATACACAAATACCTTCCCGAAACGGAGCGAAGGGAATTCCCGGGGCCACGCACCGGACTCCCCCAGGGAGACCACCAGAGCGAACCCCTATACAGGGACTGTCCGGCAATCACCGGGTGGCGTCACGGACAATAATCAAACCCCCACAATCAAAATCCCCTTTTCACTCACGAGCGAGGAGCGCCGCTCGAGTCCCCGAGATCCGGCCCACCGCTTGAGCCACCACCGAGCAGCAGCAGCCGCAGCAGCAGCGGCCGGACCTGAGCAGTGGGAGAGCGCAGCGTCCCCTCCTCCGCCCGCAACATATCTGGCTGAACCCTATTTTCCTCAGCGCCGGACATTTAATTTTTTTCTCTCTCGGTGAATGCAGGCACAGCTCCTGCAAGTCCGTGCAGCGTTGGAGTTGAATAAACAGGGCTAAAGAAGGTGAGCTGAATAATTTCTTCTTTAAATCTAATCTAACGCGCTCTGGCGGGGATCGTGCTGTTCCCTACCACCTTAAGCGGCCACGTGACATGATCACTGAGGTCAGCTGATGACCCCCGACTCATTTCCTGTGAATGCTGGCATTCATAGTAAAACAGCATTTCTGCTGATCAGAGCGATAATGAAGCATCGTTCTGATCAGCAGAAGTGATCGGATAGTGCATAAAGTCCCATAAAGGGACTAGTAAAATGAATCAAAAATGTAAAAACAATTATTTTAAAAATATGAAAAAAAGTTCAAATCACTCCCCTTTTGCCAAAGTGAAAATAAACCAATAATAAAAAATACACATATTTGGTATCACCGCATTCATAAATGCCTGATCTATCAAAATATAAAAATAAATTAATCTGATCGGTAAAGGGCATAGCCAGAAAGAAAAAACAGAATACCAGAATTATGGTTTATTTTTTTGCCGCAACATTGCATGAAAATGTAATAACAGGCGATCAAAACTTTGAGTCTATGCAAAAATGGCATGATTAAACACATTACCTCAAGACGCAAAAAATAAGCCATCACTGAGCCCCAGATACTGAAAACTGAGAACGCTACGGGTCTCGGAAAATGGCAACAAAAGCGCTATTATTTTTTTTCACAAATTTCTGAATTTTTTTACCTACTTAAATGATAGTAAAACTATACATGTTTGGTATCTACAAACTCATACTGACCTGGGGAATCATAATGCCTGGTCCATTTTACCATATAGTGATATATTTAAAAAAAAGCTAAAATAATTTTGGAATTGCACCTTTTTTGCACTTTCACCGCAGTTGCAATTTTTTTCTTGATCTCCAGTACAATATAGGGCAAAATGAATAGTTTTGCCGCTTGGAATAAGGGGAAGCAAAAATCGAAACAAAAAACGGAAATTTCCGAGGTGATGAAAGGGTTAAAACAAAGTTTTCAATATATTGGAAGGATTACTAAATGAATTGAAAATGACTGCGGAAATAAAATATAAAAGTACATTTGTAATAAACATATTTTTAATGCTAGTCTTTAATAACGAACATCATTTAACATCATGTTACAGTGGAATCCAGCATGGAGTCTTCTAAAAGGGGTTGTCCACTATTTGACAACACTTCATTAAGTGCTATCGCGTCCCTGACCAGCGTGTTTTCAACAATTTGAAAGCTATAACTTTTGACAGTCACATGATGTTAAGAAAAATCAGCATTACTGCAAATCAGTGGCCACTGATCGACATAAGCCTTCACACGTATATCAGACGTAAGGCCAGGGTCACACTGGTGCATACAAGAGAATCAGCTGCGGTCTGCTAATGACACTTGGCTCAAACTCTGCTGCGAGCGTGACTGAGGGTCATTCCCAGTGATCCGATTCTCTCGTATGTGAAGAGGGAGATATTAATTCCTCCATCTTCTCCATTACTTGTCTCTGCTTGAAAAAGACTGATGGCACATGCTATCTTTCTAATGTGAACAGGTGAAAACTGAACATGAAACAGTAACAAAAAGGAGACAGTTGCACTCTATAGTGCTAAGATATATGTAACGATGAATATGGGAATACAGACATGCATTACTGCTATGAAAAACATGTAAAAATTTAGATACTTAGCACAGAAATTTGGCTAGTTTTGTGTGAGCCCAACAGCCAGCGGCAAGGCAACCTCATTTCTGTTAGGGACCCAAAAAAAAGAGGTTGCCTTGCTGCTGGCTGTTGAGCTCACATAAAATCTGGCCAATTTTGTGTGCTAAGTATCTACATTTTTACATGTTTTTTCAAAGCAGTAATGCATTTCTATTATATTCCCATATTCATTGTTACACATATCATAGCACTGCAGTGTGCAACTGTCTGCTTTTTGTTACTCTGCTTGATCTGAGACATGCTGCCAATCCCAGCATGCTGCAATTTTTTTTCCTCAGTACATTTAGAGCTGAGGAAAAATGTACAGATCTGACCTGGAACATTGATTAACATTGGTCCAAGTACAATGGGACATTTTCTTGCATCGAACATGTCCGTACATGTGAACAAGCCCTATCTGTGCAGGCTGCATCTCATCGGTGGCTGTTGATTGGCTACAGTATTAAGGTGGCATAATGTAACATAAACTGTGGAAGCCACCACACCTACATAGCTGGATTGGCACTTGCTGAATAGGTGAGTACATGTTGTTGTTTTTTTTGTGGGCCACTTTTGCATTTATCTGGGGTATTTTATTATTTGAAAAGATGGACAACCCCTATAAAGTAATTTATTCATTCATTCATTCAGATGTTACTGACCTCAGTCATAATTCTAGCCATTGCCTTAATTTTGGTCTGTTTTCTTAATTCTGCAGTCAATTTGTTAAATTTCATAATGGTGATCCTTTGCTTTGTTCAATTTCACTGACTCTGGGCACCATGAATAGGAAATCCAAATCTTAAAGGAGTTCTCAAAGTATGAAATAAAATGGTATTCCTGGTAAAATTCAAACTGCAGTCCATTTGAGTCACGTGTCAGTTTTGGATGGAGTCTCAAGACATATAGCTCCTGAGACCTGTGTGTCAACTGATAAAAGCTGTACCATGCAGCTCAGTTGGAGGCTTGGACAAAGTTCTAATTTGTTAAGATTTGTTTAACCCATGTTGTCCTTGATGAGATCTCTAGCTTCATCCTACTCCATTAGTCTAAGGCCAGAGTTACACTTGCGAGTACCTCGCGTGTAACTCGCGCGAGTCTCTCATTGAATCACCTGGCACGGACTTGCACTCTCCTGACAGGAGCGGGTCGGTTGCATGTATGTCTATCCAGCTGAGATGCTCCTGTCCGGAGAGTATGAGTCCAGGAACTCACAAATGTGACTCTGGCCTAACAGCTTTACAGCAGTGCACAAAGAATGGCTGACAACTTGTAAAATAAATGCCCCACATCTCAGTAAGGAATAGATATATTTTTTTACGTATGACAGATGCGCCCAGCAGCTGACTAAGGTATGTGTGATACAGATCTCACCAGTTGACGCTCAGGTCTTGGGAGCTACATATCTTCAGACTGCAGTTCATACTGACATAAGACAAAGAGAGGCTGCAGTCCGAATTATACCAAGGATGCCGATTCTTTGAGAACCCTATTAAAACACCACTAAAGTGTTATTTTTTATTATACCACTGGAGTTGTGCTTTAAATATGAGTCCCTTGACCCTTGTCTTATACTCACCTACCAGCGTCTTCATCTTCTATCGCTGCCACTCCGGTGGTATTGGCGATTTGGTACCTGCTGAGAGCTCCAGTGTTTCATGTAACATTACTATGCTACTTTGATTCTTAGCTATGAGAAGTAGAGATGAGCGAATCCGTGGAAGTTCAGTTTGACGGGTTCAGCCAGACTTTAGATAAAGTTTGGTCATGGATCTGGATTTGACCTGAACCCCAATGGAAGTCACTAATTGGGCAATTTGTTTGAACATTCTCAACATTGAGGTTTTATAATGACTTATAGAGCAAAACTTTGGATAAGAGCACATCTGCCCAGCGCACACTTATCATATCCATATTAAGTCTTCATTATAAGGTAAAATCTTATAATAATACCAAAGAAAAGACCTGTAAAATGATACATAAAAAAGAGATTTTGCAGGCTACATTATTTCGACTATATAATCCAAAGAAAATGTGAAATCCTTGCATTGCTTAGAGTAACAAAGTTAATATTGACAAGATCTCACACGCTGTGCCGGCTTCAAGCCACATCTACTATGAATTTATTAACTGTTCTTAACTTCACTGACAGACGCAATCTAAAAGTAAAGCATCTCCCTGCTTAAAATGTGCAGCAGTTTATGTTGAAAATGAATGTCTGAGTATTGAATAAAACTGGAAGAATCGTCTGTGGAGCGGCATAATCATGTAAGGAAGGTGGAAACACATCAAGATATCCCTACTGGATGGAGAGAGGGGTCTCGGGCACATCTACTGTGCAGTCTGCAAAGCATTATATAAGGCAACAATTTTAGAAAATATTATACCCTACATTGTGAATTTAAAGCCTATAGTGAGGTATTAGTAACAACTATAGCATATAAAGCATATATTGCTGAGCATGTATCACTTTACCACTACTCTGACTTCAGACTGGCTGCCGTAAGTCACATGCACTGCAATAGCTGGATTCCCCAGCGTCCACACAAGTTATGGATCTCCCTCATATTCACTGCATGTAAAAGGAACTAGCATGACAAAACATGCGTCGGGTCAGCAGTATGCAGGATTCATTGACCATCCACAATTGTAGATAACTTAGATTCGTATTCTACAATTGCAGAACTTGGCTTACATTTGGGCATTCTTTGGTTGTCCGTTTGTCTGCTTTATCTGTCACTTAATTGTACAGCTGCTAATAGGGAATATCTCTGTCTTTTATTAGGTATTGCACAATTTGTTTTTAATATAAATTTCAATAAAACTTAATATTTTATTACATATATACAGTATTTTCTTTGACACTATTTCCTCTTCATGGTGATTTTGCCTACACCTTTAAGAGGATTTTTAGATTTGCATGTTTCTCAATAGTGACCACATACGGAGTTTTTCATTTATTATTGCTTTAACTATCTTGAGCATACACTTCACTAGAGCTTCACAGATTCATGAAAGCTTTTACACCAGTATTCTGGCAAAAGCATAAGAAATTCCGGTCCGCTGATCAGCAGTCACCTATGAAGCTTCCATAGGAATCGATGGACTTCATGGGACATTATACTTTGGATTACATTGGAGCTCCAGGATTTTTTTTTTTAAGTAGTAAATTAGTGAACAAGAGCATGTGGGGAGGCTTTATTCAAATAAACTTTCTTTCACAGTGTTTTTTAATTCTATACTTGCTTGGTTAGTAATGGACCATCCCAGCTTATAATACCCCCAGAAGTCTGCTTTACCTTGGCTAGTAATCAAAATTAGGGGGGACCCACAGAGTTTATAAATTATTTACATAAATAATTAAAAAAACAGCATGGGATCCCCTCTATTTTTGATAATCAGGCAAGGTAAAGAAGACAGCTGAGGGTTGCAGGAGCCCCCGCCGTTTAAAAAATGTATTCCATATCCACATGATTGGACGGCAATTGCCCCCTTTTGCTTGCTTTTACAGCCTACTAGCCCTTACTACAACCATTTTACAGCACCAAAGTTTGAGTCCCCGTTGACTTACATGGGGATCAAAGTCCAGGGTCAAGTTCAGGTCAAGTCAACTAAAGTCTGAACCCAGTGAACCTGAACTTTCATGGGTCCGTTCATCACTAATGTTGTGTTCCTCTTCCCACATTAGGGGGAATAATGATACTCACCTTCTAGTTTATTTTTATAGCTAGTCAGATGACTGGGCATGTTTTGACAACAGATACTTGATTGGCTGGTCATCATTTGGCAGGAAGCAGAAGATGGAGATAAACCCATTAGTGTCAGTGCCAGCCCATGATGCAGATGTAAGCAGATCCCCGCCTACCCTCCCTTGTCTTGTGTAAGTCACAATTTTATTAGTTGGGTGTTCCTCCAGCCAAGGCTGGGTGGGCAGCATTTTATTTTCAGCTTTTAGTAATAGGAATGAGCTGATCCGTGAATGGTTCGGTCCGATGGATTTGACAGACCTTTAGTTAAATGTTTGGTTCGGTACCTACACTTAACCCAAACTTTACCCAGTACCCAGGACCCCATATAAGTCAATGGGGACCTGAACTTTGGTGCTGTAAAATGGATATAAAATGATCATAATAAGGGCTAGGGGTCTACAAAGGAAGCAAAATGGGGGTAAGAGCAGTACATTGCCCTACAAACAAATGTGGATGGGGAACAAATAATAAAAAAATGAGAAGGGTTACCCCTTATTTTTGATAACCAGCCAAGGTAAACCAGACATCTGGAGGCTGATATTATCAGGCTAGGAGGGCACATAATTATTTGGCCTATCCCAGCCTAAAAGTAGCAGCTTGCAGCCACCCTAGAGGTGGTGCATCTGATTGTCATTGTGTGGTGGCAATCGGGGTAACATTTTTGGAGTTGATATCAGCTGTGAATTGACAGCTGGGGTTAGTAATAGATAGGTGTCTATCAGGTTTCCCTATTACTAACCAGTTTACAGTTAAAAAAACACACACTGGAAAAAATATTTTATTTGAATAAAGACTCCCCGACACTCCCTCATTCACCAATTAATTAATTTAAAAAAAAATCCTCCAAGTTCTGACATAATCCAATGGTGTAATGTCCTATGAGGTCCATTGGCACCTATAGAGCCTCATTCTGAGAGCAATGCTCCATAGGTCGCTCTTGGTCAGCGGTAGGCACAGATTTTCTCATGAGGCTCCATAGGGTTTCTTGGACCTCGTGGGACATTACACCATTGAATTATGTTGGAATTTGGAGGATTTTTTAAAATAAATAAATTGGTGAATGAGGAAGTGTGGGGGAATCTTTATTCACAATTGGGTTACGTTTTTTTTATTTAAAATTTTAAAGTATATGACAAGCTTTAAAGCCTAACCGTCATTTTAATTTTTATTTTATAAATCAATAGGCAGTAGTTACTGATGAGAATCTATGGTTATGGGAGGACGGAGGAGCGGGAAGCAGAGGGAGGAGCTAGAGTTAGAGCTCCGCCCCTCCTTTTTCTATTTATATAGAATCTCCTCAGTTAAAACTGCCATCTGCTATCTCAGTAATGAGAAAATCTTCACTGAATACTGATTTTACTTCAGATTTGAGAATTTTCATAATAACTGATCAATTTTGGCTGAGAAAGAAGCAAATTTGTCTGATAAAAAATATTAGAGTTTATTTTGATTTGTACTATTGATTTATGAAATAAAAAGAACGGCTACACTTTAAAATGTCTTTTTTCTTTA
This sequence comes from Anomaloglossus baeobatrachus, assembly GCF_048569485.1. Lineage (NCBI taxonomy): Eukaryota > Metazoa > Chordata > Amphibia > Anura > Aromobatidae > Anomaloglossus > Anomaloglossus baeobatrachus. Next base: position 97,912,791 of record NC_134358.1, read on the forward strand.
GCCTTCTGTGAAAAACTCTGTTGACTTTTGGTAAAAATAGACATATGATTGTTCATTGATGATATACGGATACAAGACACTGGTGACATGGTTCAATTTCTCATGTCCTTTTTTTACGGATGTGTGAAGGAGGCCTCAGTATGATTTCTATGGGACGTTTTGGCTGTCATTACAGTGGCAAAGGGGGCTTTGGGTGTTGGAAATTTGAGGGAGGAGCAGGATGTTACTACTTTGAGGGGGGAGGTCGGGATGTTGCTCGTGACCCTCACTCAGAGCTGAAAGTGGCTCTTCAGGTAAGAAAGGTTGGGGAACACTGATATAATTGTGAATTATTGTATCAACAGTGGAATTAAAAGGGTTTTCAACTAATTTTTCACCTCCTTGCCATATATCATAGTTCTTCTAATATATTTGTATTGGATGTATAGCTTCTATGAGTGCAACTCAGCAGGAACACTGGATAGTACTGGATTGTTATGCAGATTCATCCTCCTCTGTTATGTCGGATACTTCCTTTTCCGGCACAAAAATCAGACAAAATTAAATGAAGTTGTCACTTGGCTCCTAATGATGGGTGTGGACATTTTAGAGGGAATCCCAATTTTTCCTCATGCAGCTGAGCTGACAGTTTCATTCAGCAATAACGGGATGGGGGGGGACACCTAGTGAAGGGCTGGGATCTGCTTTTCAAAAGCAAGGGTTTAGGTAATCCAATTTCTGGCATGGATAGCTGAAATGAGATGAAATTTGCATAACAAACACAGTGGCAGGGCTGTACTGGTCATCTGGCAATTGCCAGGTGGGCTGGTACCTACCCTGGGCTTCTTTTACACTTGGTATATCCCAATATCTTCAGCAGCACAGGGTGGAGAATTGAGAGGGCATGCTAAATATCATGCTATTCAAAGGGCTAGTAAGACGTAGTACAGTGTATTCCCCACTAGGTGGCAGCAGAGTAGTGAAGGAGAGACAAAGTCACACTACAGAAAAGCAGCTGAAGTACAGCAGAGTAACTTCAGCAGGCATTTCACAGGTGAATCACCAGTGGCAATAGAGTAGTCAAACAGTCAGGGTCTAGCTAGAAAAGTCGTCACTGCAAGGGGCAGTAACAAAATCCAGTCAGAAAACAGAACCGAGTCAGAAGCCGGGAGATCAGGTATGCAGAGGGAAACACAAACAACAGACAGGAGCGGGAAGTCAGGGACTGGGACAGGCAGACGAACAGGGAAGGATACAAGTCAGGACACAGTAACAGGGAGGCAGAACAGATCTGGAACACTCACCTGAGCCAGTGTACAAGCTGCAAGGCAGAAATATCACTGCCACTGAGCCATAGGTAGGGAGGCAATATATAGTGTCCTGGGATCCAGAACAAGGCAAGGGAAGTTAACCCCTGACATGACCAGGCTAGAGCTGGGTGTAACCAGCAGCAAGGAAAAGCCGGCCTGGATCATGACACTAAGTACTGGCAAACAAGCTGCAGCCATGCATGATGGAACTTATATTATTAGAACACAGTAAACTTGAGGAGGGGAAAAGATCAATGTACACATTAAAGCTGCTGCTGGCAGACACCAAGTGATGGTATCTGCATAATAAAAGGTTTTACTATAAGAGTAAGGGATGCATTTTGTGGCACATAATAGCACGATTGAAGAATAAAATATGAAATGAGTTTGGGTAGTGGATAACATCTTTAAAGGGAACCTGTCAGCAGAAATTTTGAAATAAAACAAAAAGATTCCCCTTCTGCAGCTCGTGGGCTGCATTCTGGAAATGTTCCTGTTGCTATTGTGCCCACTTTGAGACCTAAATAAATACTTTATAAATCCTTACCTTTTTGTATGCAAATTTTTTTTATGGTCACGGGGGCGGGATGTCTTGAGTCCGTCATTCGCCCTCCTGCCGCTGTACGCCATCCCCCATTCCTCATTTACATACACGAGGACGCCCTCCTCATGTAACTGTCCTCTTGAGGTCTCCCGCATGCCCAGTACCACTCTCGCGGGACTGAGCACTGAGCACAGTGTGACCGCTGGTGACGTGTTGCACAGGCGCAAGATTATGGGTGGCGCTGTGATTGTCATCAGCAAGTACCCACCCATAATTATGGGCGGGTACTTGGATGACGCTGCTGATGACAATCACAGCGCCGCCCATAATTTCGCGCCTGAGGTAATAGGTGACGTGGGTTCATATGGCCAGTGCTTGTGCATAACAGTGGAGGCAGAGGGAAAAGCGCGGGCACAAGATTATGGGCGAGTACTTGGATGACGCTGCTGATGACAATCACAGCGCCGCACATAATCTCACGCCTGCGCAATCACCTCACCAGTGGTCACGCTTGACCCAGTGCTGTCCTGCAATAGTGCCACTGCGCATGCGCGAGACCTCGGGAGCACTGGGCGGTGTCCTCATGTATGGAAATGAGCAATGGGATACGGCATACAGTGGCAGGAGGAATAACGGACGCAAGACAGCCCGCCCCCGTGACCATAAAAAAAATTTGCATACAAATAGGTAAGAATTTATAAAGTATTTATTTAGGTCTCAAAGGGGGCACAATAGCAACAGGAACCTTTCTAGAATGCAGCCCAGGAGCTGCAGAAGGGGAATCTTTTAGGTTTATTGCGAAATTTCTGCTGACAGGTTCCCTTTAAGATTTAATTTAAAAAAAATCTCACTTTTAAAAATGCTATGGTTTTGGCACCTTTTCGTGCATACTATTTGTACAGGCTTGTTAAGCAGGCTTTGCATGTTGCAACATCGCAAGCCGATGCTGCGATGTCGCACGCGATAGTCCCCGCCCCCGTCGCAGGTACGATATCTTGTTATAGCTGGCGTAGCGAAAATTATCGCTATGCCAGCTTCACATGCACTCACCTGCCCTGCGACCGTCGCTCTGGCCGGCGACACGCCTCCTTCCTAAGGGGGCGGGTCGTGTGGCGTCATAGCGATGTCACACGGCAGGCAGCCAATAGCAGCGGAGGTGCGGAGATGAGCAGGATGTAAACATCCCGCCCACCTCCTTCTTTCCGTAGAGCCGCCGGCGGCAGGTAAGGTGAAGTTCCTCGCTCCTGCAGCGTAACACACAGCGATGTGTGCTGCCGCAGGAACGAGGAACAACACCGTACCTGTCGCGGCAGCATAATTATGGAAAAGTCGGAGCCTGCAACGATGATACGATAACGACGCTTTTGCGCTCGTTAATCGTATCATCTAGAATTTACACACAACGATGTCGAAAGTGACGCCGGATGTGCGTCACTTTCGATTTGACCCCACCGACATCGCACGTGCGATGTTGCAACGTGCAAAGCCGCCCTTAGAGTCCTTGAATCTACATGTGATTATATCCTTTGCCTTTTGTGCAAGTGATTCAACTGGCAAGACAAAAAACAGAAAGCGGGTGCGTCATGTGCCTCTCATTCATGACTATTGGTGACGTCCAATCCAAAACCTCCAACAAACATCACTAAAGCTAAAAGGATTTGTTAGATGTGAACAGAGCCTAGAAAATAGCACAGATTGATTCTTTTCTATCTGTGACATACAATGTAGTAATGTATACTCTGGTGTGTTGTTCACCACATCGATAAATAGTATATAAACATTATAACCTGATAACAAGGTGTAGAATGATATTCCGCGTGTAAATGCACACTTTCAGTCTAGCTTCCTGCATTTCAAATTAGATAAAATCTTCTCCACACACAAAGATAAAACATTTTTTTTTGCAAAACTAAAAGCAGAGACATGAATACTATCTATTTTCTAATCATCTACCTATCAATTTTGAGAACCCTGAATCAAAACAGACGAGATGTTCATTTTTTCTCACTATAAATAGACATGTTATTTGCATTCCATCAAAATGTATCTACAGCAGCAATGAGTGAAGCATTACTGTCTATTACACTGAAGGCTAATTATACAGTGAGGAAATAAACGCTAGATTTCCATATGTAAATATCATACTACTAAATCTGCGTATGTACACGTGTCTTTTAATTTTCTATTGTGGAATTGATTATTATTTTACACTAAAATTAAAGGGGACTTGCATGTTTTCCGGACATCTATTTTAGTAAATATTTGTATTCCTAATATATAGTAAATCTTGAGCATCTTTCTGCATTGTGCTATTCCTCTACGTATTATTTCTCCTAGAAATCTATGAATAGATTAGAAGCTGGGTCTTCTAAATGGGGATGTGTCCTTACACAGCATGAAATTATCCAATCAGGGCTAAAGGCCCCATTACACGCAGTGACATCGCTAACGAGATATCGCTAGGGTCACGGAATTCGTGACGCACATCCGGCATTGTTAGCGACGTCGTTGCATGTGACACGTACGAGCGACCGCTAACGTTCGGAAATACTCACCAAATCGTTGATTGTTGACACGTCGTTCATTTTCAAAATACCGTTGCTCGTGCTGGATGCAGGTTGTTCGTCATTCCTGAGGCAGCACACATCGCTACGTGTGACACCCCGGGAACAACGAACAACAACGTACCTGCGTCCTCCGGCAATGAGGTGGGAGTGAAGTTTATGTAGCTGCTCTCCGCCCCTCCGCTTCTATTGGTGACCCGCTGAGTGACGTCGCTGTGACGCCGAATGAACCGCCCTCTTAAAAAAGAGGTTGTTCGGTGGCCACAGCAACATCGTTAGGAAGGTAAGTATGTGTGACGCATCCCGGCGATATTGTTCGCCACGGGCAGCGATTTGCCTGTGACACACAAAACCACAAGGGCAGGTGCTTTCGCTAGCAATGTCGCAGCGTGTAAAGTAGCCTTAACTGTGCAAGAACACACCACTTGACAAGTTGTAGTGTGACACCTAATTGGCAATTTATGGCGCTATTCCTTTATAGATTCCAGTCCTTATGTGGTTAAATAATAGCATATAGCCTAATAAAGACAATATCGGTAGAGCTAAGTCAGCCTATCGGTTAGAGAATGTGTCGGACTGATGTGTTAGCCAAAATTTTGGAAAGCGTCCAAGACGTAGATCAAACATGAATCGTTTAGTTTTTCCTCTCTGTAAATTCCAAGTCCGATTTTGTTTACAAATTTAGCTGCAAAATACTCGTGTGTGAATAAGGTCTTAAAGAGGTTTTCTCACGAACAATGTTAGTTTTAAAGTTAATTTTAATCAATAGATCGTAGAATAATAATAAGTGCCACAAGTTCCAGCCATTCCAAGCGAGGGCTGCTCAGCGGGCAGGAGCTGCATTAATTGCGGGGCTGTAGTTAAATAAAACAGCACAGTTTGACACAAGAGCATAGTTTGATGTTTTCCTTACTAGTTTTCCATTGGTTTTCTGCTTTTATTTGTACTTTTTATCCCCATTTAATAGGTGCTTCATAAACAATGCTACCATGGGTGCATCTTGTGGGATGTATTCATGCCTTGAACAGCCATTTGAGGGTTAATACATCTGCACTCGATATCAGCTTGTTACTTATTTAGAGAACCGGTAATGGATCTAAATATGCAGCTTGCAACACTCAGGAACATTGCAAACCTGGAGAGGAATTTAGAGCTCGCTGATTGGCTCTGGCTGGGGCCAGTAATATGGAGGATGATGAAGGTGGGGAAGGTCAGGACCCAGAGATAGGTAGCTGGATAACAGAAGAAGAGGTAGGGGGAAAAGTGTCAGGGAGCCTAGTCCTGATCTGGTACAACCTAGTAAATATGCCTGTTTGGCTGATATTAAGGATGTAAGCGCATATACTCCCTGTATATACATTTCTTGCCCTCATATTCTGTTGGGGCAGATGCCATTTTGGCTCCAGTATGTTTATGCGCTTGTTTTACCATGCATTATTGATCTTTGATAATTGATTTTACTGTATATGTACATTTCATACAGTCATCATTCTCTGGCTGTTAATACCTTCTTATACAAATGCACTAGTGTGGCACCCCCGAGACTCAGTCGCCCCAGGGTATTGCATCTGACAAAATTTGCAATATACAGCCTTGGTAAGGAAATGGTTCACCACTGGTTTTCACTTGCACAACACAGTTAGGAAATGAGTCAGCAGTTACACAACACACTGCTTAGCAGCTTTTCCACAGAAACTGAGCTAAAGGTGGTCACCATAACAACGGGACTTCCCCAGCACCAGTGAGTCATCAGGAAGGTGGGGGCAGCAAGAGGGAAGTAAGGGACACATAAACGTTTAACTCAGAACAGTCTGAGACACAGAAGAAGTAGGGTCGCTGAGGGCTGTGTTGTATAACTCCCCTCAGAGGGGCCACCCAGAAGGAGTGCTTGAGAGCTCTCCCAGAAACGACAGGAGAGAGGGCCCAAACATCAGGGACTCACAGGATCGTGGTCACTGGAGGGCATGCTTAAGATAGGACCGGGCAAACTGAAAGAAGCAGGAGACGACTGGTGGAGCTGGTGAGATAGAGGTGAAATATGGTAGCCAACGGCAGAGCCTAACAGCCACTTTGGGACCGGCGCAGTGAGGGTGCAGAACCCTAGGGTGGCGTACATTTCACGTTGCGCCATCAGAATCTGCAGGGAAGGAGAATTTCACGTCTCATTGCCCACTACAAAGGTCCCGGGGCACAGTGGTACATAGGGTCCGGAGTCGTGATTACAGTCAGGCGCCACAGCGGATCCGTGCCACCTGCGAATGGGAACTAAATCCAAGGACACTGGGGTCCCCAAGTAGCTCCACGCCATGGGGATCCACAAGCGCAAGGAAGGAAGGTCCCACACTCCACAACACCAGTGGTATCTGAATCATCCAGGATTGGCTGAGGCCCATCATAGCGGAAACCGGCACTCCGCGCTCCGGCGCCTATGGCCGCTACCCACCATTATCGTCCTCCCTGGGGCCGAGCTCCACCTGTGGAGAGCTAGACCATATGAGCTGCGTGACCATCTGCTCCGGAGGAGAGCAACATCTCGCAGCGGCGGCTGATCGTTGGCCGCATAACATGGGTGACGCTGCAAAGCAAACTCCCATCATCCCCCATACCGGTCACCTGGCACCCTTTTATTGACACCGATGGGGCCACGGAGCCGGCCCAGGCCATTCACAGCAACCCCAAACACCACTGGCCCGGTGACGAGTAGCTCCCCGACCTCGTGGGCGTGTCACTAGCATATTATAATATATATTATTATACTTTTTTATGTATATCCCTTGTTCATACGATTTTCCATTGGGGTAGATCCCTACATGACCTTTTCTTAATTACACATATCTGTAGTTATTTGATCTGTAAGTTTTTGATGGTGGTATACCATTTCTTTGCACTTGCACCTTAACAATACCCGTTCTCAATGTTCAGGAAGGGGTATGCTCCATATTATGGCTACATGATATGTTATTTGGATGTATTATATGTATTTTTTTTTTGCAATCTCTGTATTAGCACCATTTATCTAATACATATTTAATTGTGACTTTTTACTCACTTTGTCTTTCTTTAGGTGGATAGGCATCCTCAACTTTTTGCTGTTGTACCATCCCAATTCACTTCCCCGTATTTTTGTCTAAAATAAAGTTACCCCTATTTTTTTAACCAAATTTTGGACTGTTTTGTCAGTTTCTTTCTATCCCGTCGAATATTGTATTTTAAAGATTTTTCCTGTGTGACCATTTTTAATATTTCTTGACATACCACTAGGTCACCAGATATTGTTTCACCATTTAGTTATATATCAAGGTGTATAAATATTTCACTATTTCAGTATCTGTGTAATGAATGTGTCTGACTGTACAGGGAAATGGGCTGATTATACCACATCTGATTCTTTTTGTGAGGTAAAACATTTTCCTGCCTGTTTTTTTAAAAATATTTTACCTCAAAGAAAGAATTATTTGCGATCCCGTGCTATAATGTCTATATACTATTTTGCTTCCTCCCAGTCCCAGGAGATGTGCTTTAATCAGACCATATCCCTGTACAGTCAGACACGGCCATTACACAGTACACAGCAGGGACACATACATAAGATTATCTCAGCACAGGAACATTTTTTAAAACACATCCAAATGTGGAAATTATTAATATTCCAAGATCTATTGATTGACATGAACTTTGTTCATGAGAAAACCCCTTTCGGGATGTAACGCTATTGGTAAATGCTGTGTTTATTTACCTGATTTTGAACATTTGAGATGCCTAAAAACATTTGTTACGGGTAATGCAAGCATTGACTAAATGCCGCTTTACACGCAGCGATATTGGTATCGATATCGTTAGCAAGCGTACCTGTTCCTGTCGGTTGTGCGTCATGGGCAGATCACTGCCAGTGGCGCACAACATCGCTAACACCCGTCACACGGATTTACCTTCCTAGCGACGTCGCTGTGGCCGGCGAACTGCCTCCTTTCTAAGGGGGTGGTTTGTGCGACGTCACAGTGGTGTCTCTAAGCGGCCGCCCAATAGAAGCGAAGGGGCGGAGATGAGCGGGCCGAACATCCCGCCCATCTACTTCCTCCCTCATTGCGGGTGGCCGCAGGTACGGTGATGTTCCTCGCTCCTGCGGTGTCACACATAGTGATGTGTGCTGCCAAAGGAACGACGAACAACCTATGTCCTGCAGCAGTAATGATATTCGGGAAAGGAATGATGTGTCAACGATCAACGATTAGGTAAGTAATTTTGATCGTTACCGGTCGTTCCTGTTTCACACGCAACGACATCGCTAACGAGGCCGGATGTGCATCACGAATTCCGTGACCCCAAAGACATCTCGTTAGCGATGTCGTTGTGTTTAAAGCGGCCTTTAAGCAGACACGTCTACAAAAATCACATGTCCTTTTTAAGGTAGAAAACAAAATTAAACTTACTGTATCCCCTTAATGTCCCATGGCGAACTATGTTCGTCATGAGTCGTCTCCTGGATTTGATGCGAGCTCGCATGTCGTCAGCCCATAGTCAGCTGATGACCCCTGTATCTTTCATGCCATTCTATCTGTGAACACCGGCTGTGAGCGCTCACAGAAGATTGTGATTTTAGCTATACAGAGCAGTGATTATGCTAATGCGCTGCTCTCTACAGCACAAACGATCGGATTATCGCAGCTTCAAGTCCCCGGAGAGAACTAATAAAAACAGTAAAAAGTTTAAAAAAAGTTTTTAAAAAATATGAAAAAAATAAAAAAAAACTTAAATTAAAATCACTGCCCTTTTTCCCCCATTGAAAATAAAACAATAATTAAAAAATACACATATTTGGTATCACAAATCGCAAAAATCGGCCAGGTATTATGGGGTTTTAAATATTTCAACTCAGGAGCATAAATACCACATTTGTGCCACCTGTGCAGCTACAGAGGAGCAAGAGATGATGGGGCCTCTGTCACCTCCAACGCAGCAAGCAGCATCTGTCACAGACATCTCAAGGGGCCTTCACAGGAGACTGTGTCTGCTAATTTTTAATTATTTTACTCACTTATACTGCACTATAAATTCCAGATCGTTTTACAGATATGATTATCACTGACCCCATTGGGGCTCACAATCTACATTCCCTATCAGTATGCATGTCTTTGGAGTATGGTGGAAACTGGAGAACCCGGAGGAAACCCACATAAACACAGGGAAACCAAACAAACTTCTTGCAGATGTTTTTGTTGGTGGGATTTGAACCCAGGACTAGTGATGGGCGAACCCCCCACCGATGTTCGAAAGTGGGAACCGATTGTAAAGTTCAGGTTCGGTGCCGAAGATAATGAGAACTTGTGTCCGAACCCCGAGCTTGGACTTTACAGTTATGGGATGGGGCGGGGGGGAGCGGCTGTAAAATAAAGAATATAGTTAATAATAAACATTGTCATTATAATTGCCGGTCCCGAGACGCGTCCTGCAGACTCTGTCTCCTGGTTGCTTCTGCTTCCGAGTCCAATTATTAACTTCCAGTGGTATTCATTGTACTGCAGTGCTCGTCACTCAGCAGTCTTCAGCTTTTTTTGGCCATGTTCATGGTGACATCAGGGTTCACCAAAGTGCATGGCTTAGCCATGGACTCGATTGAACTTTCACTGTCACTGTCAGCCTGCTTCTCGATCTGTAGAGACGCTTGTCTGTACAGAGCGATGAAGCAGAGCTGACATTGCTCTCCATGTGGACTATTTCAGACTAAGGAATTTTTTCATAATAAAGATAGAGTCTCTAAATGTTGTTTTGTTTTATTTCTAATAAATAATTTTCTTCTATGTGTTGTGTATTTCTTTTTACTGTTTACTAGACAACATGAATTTTTGGCTTTGTACCAGCTGAGAATACAAAGCTGGTATTAACTACTTTATTACCTAGCATGCCACCGCCATAAGGGCCACTGGATGAGCTGGATAAAGCACCTGGAAATGGCGCTAAGAAACAATGCGCAATTTCCAGAGGCGCTTGCGGGCTGAAGTTTTTAGTGTGGGGGCCCAGAATGCTTGGCCCTTTCCCCACTGAGAATCCCAGCCCCCAGTGCCTCGTTTTACCTGACTGCCGATCAAAATATGGCAGGAGCCCATGCATTTTTTTAATTATTTTTTAAAATAATTAAAAATGAATGGCTTTCCCTGTATTTTGATTCTCATGGCAGAAAAAGCACCCCCCGCTGCCTGGCTTTACCTTGGCTAGCAATGAAAAATTAGAGAAGCACAATATTTTTTTTTAATTATTTAAAAAAATATTTTAAAAAAATTGCGTGGGCTCGCGCCATATTTTGATGACCAGCCAGGTAAAACCAGGAAGTGGGGGCTGGAATCCTCAGTGCAGAGTTGTCCAAGCTGTCTGGACCCCCCTGCTGTGAATTGCAGCCCCAAAAAATGGCGCATTTATAGAAGTGCTATTTTCTTGTTTTTACCCGGCTCGTCCAGCGGCCCTTATGGCGGTGGCATGCTGGGTAATAAAGGGGTTAGATCCAGCTTTGTATTATCAGCTGGTACTAAGCCCAACGTTCATGAAGTCACGCCAAATTAGACATGGCCACCATGAATTTCTAATAAACAGTAAAAAAAAAACAACTACACAATTTTTTTTATTAGAAATAAAATAAAAAAACATTTAGAGACTCCATCTTTATTATAAAAAATCCTAAGTCTGACGTAGTCCACAGGGAGAGCATTGTCAGCTCTGCTTCATCGCTCTGAACAGACAAGCATCTATACAGAGCGAAAAGCAGGGAGAGCAATGTCAGCCCTGCTTCATTGCTCCATGCAGACAAGCATCTATACAGAGCGAAAAGCAGGACAAGCAATAAAAGCTCTGCTTCATCGCTCTGTACAGACAAGTGTCTATGCAGAGCGAGAAGCAGGCTGATAGTGATAATTAAAGTTCACTGTCAGCTTGGGGTCCTGGGTTTGAATCCCACCATGGACATCTGCAAGGAATTTGTATGTTCTCCCTGTTTTTGCATGGGTTCCCTCAGGTTTCCTCCCACACTCCAAAGACATACAGATAGGGAATTTAGATTGTGAGCCCCAATGGGGACAGTGTTCCTGATGTATGTAAAGCACAATATGTTAGCACTATATAAAAATAAATATTTATTTATTTAATACTGATGTCACCGCGAACATGGTCGAAAAAAATCCGAAGACTGACGAGTGACGAGCAGTGCAGTGAATACGCCAAAAACTAATGATCAGAAGCAGAAGCGACCAGGAGAAAGTGGCTGAGTGGGTCTGCAGGATGCGTTGTGGGATCAGTAAGTATAATTATAATGTTTTTTAATAATTTGCTTTTTTTACAGCCCCTGGACCTGAACTGGACCCGAACTGTAACACGGGTTTCACAGGAAAATCGAATAGTGGCGAGATATTCGGAAAATATTCGTGAAGCTGAATATTTCAGGTATTTGATTATCCCTAGTTATAACCTACAAGCAGGAGCATGTGTGGCCTAGATACGCCTTCCTACCCATCCCTGTGTTGTAATATTGTGTAATATGAAAGTAATAAAATATGTTTTATTACTTACATATTGCCTATGTAAATGACCAGATCTCTAGCCCCATGGGCGTCGCATCGCCTCGTGGGCGTTTGCATACTTTCCATGGTATCACGCCCCTGTGGGCGTGATACCATTGGTTTACATGAGCGACGTCATGTCTGCTCCTTCAGAATCCCGCGCGTGCACGCTTACCATTCTTGCCGTCTTCTCATCCTGGTGTTTTCTTGTCGGCTTCAGATGCATATTGTGCATGCTGAGAAGACTCCTGGGGTACCAGTCATGCGCAGCGCGCATCTGTACCCGGCAAGTAAAAACCAGGATGAGAAGTCAGCGACAATGGTAAGTGCGCACGCTTGGGATTCTGAAGGGGCAGACGTGACGTTGCTCATGTAAATTTATGGTATCACACCCACAGGGGCATGATACCATGGAAAGCATGCAAATGCCCACGGGGCGATGCAACCCCCATGGGGCTAGAGACCTGCTCATTTACATAGGGAATATGTAAGTATTTTATTACGTATTTTATTACTTTCATATTGCACAATATTACAACATAGGGATGGGTAGTAAGGGGTTACTATCTCACACATCACCCTGCTTGTAGTTTACGTATAACGTATTTTTGACCTGACAGGTTCCCTTTAATTCTATTTTACTAATACAGTTTATACAGTCGTGACCAAAAGTTTTGAGATTGATATAAATTTTGGTTTTCACAGTTTGCAGCTTCAGGATTTGTTTTATCTTTTAGTCAGGTGTTTGTATGGTTATTGAAGTACAGCTATCAGCAATTCATGAGGTTTTACACTTTTGTTGACAAATACATCATGTGTATGCAATGACTCAGTTTTCATATTGTTCACCCTCATTTTTCTAGACTTCTACAATTCGCCCTGGCATGCTGGATATCAAAGTGTGGGCCAAATCTTGGCTGATGGAAACTCATTCTTGCCTAATCAGAATTTGTCAGTCTGATAGCTTTTGGCCACGACTCTATATTTACGGCTTCTGAAGAAGTAGAGCATTTTTTTTTAATAAATTAATGTGACTAAATTTTGTGCACAGGCATACAGGCTAGGGAGAATTCACATGACGTGAGGAAACCACTTGGATGGGTTGTGAAGCTTTTCCTGAAAGAAAATGACCCTGTGCCTAAAGGGGACATAGACCTATCTGTCGCCAACAACATACAACGGTTGTATAGAAGGAGGATTGCAAGGGGCTAGCCCCTAAAGGGTACTTTACCCGCTGCGATATCAGTACCGATATCGCTAGCGAGCGTACCCGACCCCGTCAGTTGTGCGTCATGGGCAAATCGCTGCTCGTGGCGCACAACATCGCTATCATCCATCACAGGACTTACCTTCCCTGCGACGTCGCTCTGGACGGTGATACGCCTCCTTTCTAAGCCGTCAGCCGTCCAATAGCAGAGGAGGGGCGGAGATGAGCGGCCGGAACATGCCGCCCACCTCCTTCCTTCCTCATTGCCGGTGGATGCAGGTAAGGAGATGTTCGTCGTTCCTGCAGTGTCACACATAGCGATATGTGCTGCTGCAGGAATGACGAACAACGTCGTACATGCAACAGCAACGATATTTGAAAAAGGAGCGACGTGTCAATGAGCAACGATTTTTCCTGTTTTTGCGCTCGTTGATCGTCGCTCCTTAGTATCACACACTGCGATGTCGCTTATGGTGCCAGATGTATGTCACTAATGACGTGACCCCGACGATATATCGTTAGCGATGTCGCAGCGTGTAAAGCACCTTTAACAGATGCGCATAACATCTCAGGAACTATAATCACTGCCTTAAGAAGGTAAATACTCATGATTTTGTTGGATGTCCAAGTATATATATTTTATCTAATTATCTTTAAATTAAGGAATACTTTGATGCATCTGTACTTGGGGCATTGAAAAAATGTCATGGGAAAACATTACAATTGCAAAATGTTGGTACTATACAAAAGTAATGCAGAGAAATAAGAAAAGCAGAATCAAAGAAAATGTCTGCTTCACCGCGAAACAACCAGTCTGCCAGCAGAACAATCAATATTACGAGTGACCTGGAGGGGAAAAGACAGCACAGGCTTACACGTAGTTGGTGTACAGTTAATAGTGTAAGTGCATGTATAGGCCGTAAAGGTTTCTAGCTGTTCAGCAATTAGCTTTTAGGGAGTGAATAATAAAAGAAATACCACAAGAGCTAAATGTTGAGAAAATTATAAAAAGGTTACATTGTGTAAAATTGTACTCAGAATTTGGAGAGAAAATAATTGCTATTACCAAGGTTGAGAAAAATGTAAAGAAAACCTTATACCATGACAGCGGAACTTCAAAAAATCATTCTCTAGACCTGGGTGGTCTGCTTACCATATAGAAGTTGTCTATTAACCTGACACAGGTGTTCCTTGGGCCAAGCCCCAAAAATTATTCAGAGCACCCCATCTATCTATGCAGAACCCTATTAGTTTTATCATGATCTTTGTTGTTATCATTGTACACATGGTAGATAACATCAAGAATGTATTGGAATATGTGTGACTTTCCATTACTGGGGCTGTTTTCTTTTGGTCCTTCAGAACTACAAGTTCCAATCACTCAAAGTGAGGGATGCAGATAAGTGCATAGTTAAATACAATAACACACAGTACAGACCAAAAGTTTGGACACACCTTCTCATTCAAAAAGCTTTCTTTATTTTCATGACTCTGAAAATTGTAGATTTACATTGAAGGCATCAAAACAATGAATTAACACATGTGGAATGAAATACTTAACAAAATATGTCTTATATTCTAGGTTCTTCAAAGTAGCCACCTTTTGCTTTGATTACTGCTTTGCACACTCTTGGCATTCTCTTGATGAGCTTCAAGAGATAGTCACCGGAAATGATCTTCCAACAGTTTTGAAGGAGTTCCCAGAGATGCTTAGCACTTATTGGCCCTTTTGCCCTCACTCTGCAGTCCAGCTCACCCCAAACCATCTCGATTGGGTTCAGGTCTGGTGACTGTGGAGGCCAGGTCATCTGGCGTAGCACCCCATCACTCTCCTTCTTAGTCAAATAGCCCTTATACAGCCTGGAGGTGTGTTTGGGTTTGAGGTCATTGTCCTGTTGAAAAATAAATGATGGTCCACCTAAATGCAAACCGGATGGAATAGCATGCCGCTGCAAGATGCTGTGGTAGCCATGCTGGTTCAGTATGCCTTCAATTTTGAATAAATGCCCAACAGTGTCACCAGCAAAGCACCCCCACACCATCACACCTCCGCCTCCATGCTTCACGATGGGAACCAGGCATGTAGAGTCCATCCATTCACCTTTTCTGCGTCGCACAAAGACACAGTGGTTAGATCCAAAGATCTCAAATTTTGACTCATCAGACCAAAGCACAGATTTCCAGTGGTCTAATATCCATTCCTTGTGTTCTTTAGCCCAAACAAGTCTCTTCTGCTTGTTGCCTGTCCTGTTTTACCATGAAGGCCTGCTGCACAAAGTCTCCTGTTAGCAGTTGTTCTAGAGATGTGTCTGCTGCTAGAACTCTGTGTGGCATTGACCTGGTCTCTAATCTGAGCTGCTGTTAACCTGCGATTTCGTAGACTGGTGACTCGGATAAACTTATCCTCTGCAGCAAAGTTGACTCATGGTCTTCCTGTTCTGGGGCAGTCCTCATGTGAGCCAGTTTCTTTGTAGCATTTGATGGTTTTTGCCACTGCACTTGGGGACAATTTCAAAGTTTTCCCAATTTTTTGGACTGACTGACCTTCATTTCTTAAAGTAATGATGGCCACTCGTTTTTCTTTACTTAGCTGCTTTTTTCTTGCCATAATACAAATTCTAACAGTCTATTAAGTAGGACTATCAGCTGTGTATCCACCAGACTTCTGCACAACACAACTGATGGTCCCAACCCCATTTATAAGGCAAGAAATCCCACTTATTAAACCTCACAGGCCACACCTGTGAAGTGAAAAAAAACATTTCCGGTGACTACCTCTTGAAGCTCATCAAGAGAATGCCAAGAGTGTGCAAAGCAGTAATCAAAGCAAAAGGTGGCTACTTTGAAGAACCTAGAATATAAGACATATTTTCAGTTGTTTCACACTTTTTTGTTAAGTATTTCATTCCACATGTGTTAATTCATAGTTTTGATGCCTTCAATGTGAATGTACAATTTTCAGAGTCATGAAAATAAAGAAAACTCTTTGAATGAGAAGGTGTGTCCAAACTTCAAACTTTTGTTGATGCACTGGTCCTGAAGAAGAGGTATATCCTCGAAACGCGTAGACCGATGGAATAAAAGAATACGTTTATAACATCAATGTGCTACATCTTCATTTTGGCTGATGCGCGGCATTAACCACCTCTTCACTCTGATTTGTATAAATAATTAATTAGAATTTAATTGCATTAAATATTTAATTGGGATAATGTGTGTGGGATGTGTGTTATTTTCTTTGGTTAGAGTTTATAAACAATCTTATACGATTTGTAAGACAGGTTATGACTAAGGGTACCTTCACACTTTAGCGATGCAGCAGCGATCCGACCAGCGATCTGACCTGGTCAGGATCGCTGCTACATCGCTACATGGTTGCTGGTGAGCTGTCAAACAGGCAGATCTCACCAGTGACCAGCCCCCAGCCAGCAGCGACGTGCAAGCGATGCTGCGCTTGCACGGAGCCGGCGTCTGGAAGCTGCGGACACTAGTAACTAAGGTAAACATCGGGTATGGTTACCCGATGTTTACCTTAGTTACCAGCTCACACCGCTTAACTTAGCGTGTGCAGAGAGCAGGAGCCGGCACTGGCAGCGTGAGAGCTGCGGAGGCTGGTAACGAAGGTAAATATCGGGTAACCAACTTGGTTACCCGATGTTTACCTTGGTTACAGCTTACCGCAGGCTGTCAGACGCCGGCTCCTGCTCCCTTCACATTCAGGATTGTTGCTCTCTCGCTGTCACACACAGCGATGTGTGCTTATCAGCGGGAGAGCAACAATAAAAAAACTAACCAGGGCTGTGTGTAACGAGCAGCGATCTCAAAGCAGGGGCCAGATCGCTGCTCAGTGTCACACGCAGCGAGATCGCTAAGGAGGTCACAAAAAACGTGACTCAGCAGCGATCTCAGTAGCGATCTCGCTGTGTGTGAAGTACCCCTAAGAGGCAAGTAGCCTTGAAATAAAGTAAAACTGCATTGGGGTACACCTACTACTACCCATCTGTTTTCCACTTTTGTAAGATAATGTTTTTTAAATAATAAAGCCAATCTCTTTTGAAGAGCCAGATTTCTTTGGATTTTCTCTACATTGTTGCAATCTATTTATCCACAGCACTCAGAGAACAGTTGATTTGGGCATTTTCTTTTTGCTATAGTAAGATAAGAGTACAGCAAAGGCCAGATATATATTTTTGGTAGGGGACTCTACAATTGAATGGAAAGACGATGTCATCTGCCATTGAGATCGGGAATGCCGAACAGTGTATTGTCTGCTGGGTGCTCGGATTAGGCATGTTGTGGACAGGATAGACAGATTACTGGGTGTGGCTGGAAAAAATCCAGTATTCAGGGTGCACATTGATACTAATGACAAAGTTAGAGGGAGGTGGAAGGTCCTTAAAGATTATCACAGGAAGCTAAGAGAGAATCTGAAGTCCAGGACCTCCAAGATGATGTTTTCAGAAATGTTGCTGATGCTACAAGCATTACTAGAAATACAGCAGGAGCTTAGGGAGATAAATAAGTGGCTTAGAAATTGATGCAGGAAGAAGGGGTTTGGGTTCAAGAAAAACTGGGTCGACACCTCTGTCGGCTACAGATTCTATGGTAGAGATGGGCTGCACCTCAATGGGCAGGATGCAGCTGTGCTAGGGGAAAAATGGTCAGATGGAGGGAGGAATTTTTAAACTAGGATCTCAGGGTAAGGGTAGTGAAACAAATAAGTCAATAGAGTAGACAGAGAACATGAGACAGAAAAGTCATATCCAGCTCACCGTATGTTGTGTTAGGAGACAGATATCCATGACAGTGCTCAAATTAAATGACCGGTCAGAATGAAGTCTAATAGAAAAAGAAATCTGGCACTACTTCCATGTATATTAAAATAAATTTGTTTATTCCAATTCTTTAAAAGGTTATGTATCCAAGGAACCTTGGCCCCATGGTGCACACTTACATTTTTTGATCACTTCAAATCTTATTCCTAATGAGAGAGTAAGACAGTAGGGCTCAAAGAGGATTTCAAGGGACTAGAATGTGCAAGTAAAGTAGGGAGGAGGGAAGAAGTAATAAATGTACTAATAGCATTAAATGTCTGCTAGAAAACGCAAGAAGTCTTGGCAACAAAATAAATAAATTAGAGACTTTTAAGTAAGGCACAGATTACGATGTTGGGGGCATAATGGAAATCTGGTTGGATGAGAACCATGACTGGGTGAAAAAACAGAGGGTTACACTAAATTCAGAAAAGACAGGAAAGACAGAAAAGGTGGAGGGGTGTGTATATTTGTTACATCTAGCTTAAAACCTGTATTTAATGACGGCAATGAAGGGAGCTGCGACATCCTTGAGTCAGTATGAGTAAATGTACAAGGGGAGTGGAATAATGGAAATCTGGTGATTGGAGTTAGCTATAAGCCTCCTAATATAGATGAACATGTAGAGGGTTACATTTTGAAACAAAAGGAAAAGGACAGCAAGTAATAATAAACGGGTCCTTATTATGGAGGATTTTAACTATCTAGACATTCAACAGGACATAGATTCTTCTGGTTGTGCTAAAAGCTGCAAGCTCTTTTCTACAGTTGAAGACAATTATCTCTCTCAGTTGGTAGATGAACCGACCAGAGGAGATAATTTGCTGGATCTACTGCTGTTAAATAGACCAGATACAATATCACATCTACAGATCAACAAGTTTAAATGTAATATTCAATAAAACATTTCAAAGGGGGAATGCTAAAAATCTGATACTTTAGGAAAGCTGATTTCAACACATTAAGGGGAGAGCTTAATTGTGTAGACTGGGATTTTGTCATGTGAATTGTGGATAACGAACAAAAATGGGGCATGTACAAAGACATATTACTAGAATCCTGTAGAAAACTTATACCTTCTGGTAATAAAATGTCCAGTAATAAAAATAAACCACTATGGATAAATAAGACAGTACAAAGTATAACAAGACAAAAATAAAGGGCATTCAAAATATTGATAGCTAAGAATACAGAAATAGCATTTCAGGAGTATAAAGATCTCAAAAAGAAATGTAAAAAGAAATCAAGCTAGCAAAGTTAGCTACTGAGACACAAATCGTCAGTGTCATTAAAATAAATCTCTAAAAATTTTAGAAATAAATCAATGCCAAAAAGTAAAAGCCTGATGGTATCGGCCCCTTAAAAATGATAATAACAAGATAATTATAGTGGACAAAGAAAAGGCTGAGATATTAAAGAGGCACTTTTCATCAGTGTTCACCAATGAACTGACTGTTCCAGGGATCATTCAATAAAGCATAAATCAAAGCTCACCACTTGATATAATAAAAGAGCAAGTGTACCTGTGTCCGAACAAATTAAACACTGATAAATCCTTGGGTCAGATAGCATTCATCCCCAGATATTGAGGGAATTGAGCTCAGTAATTGACAAACTATCTCAATTTATCTTCTTAAGGCTGCTATACACGGTACGACCGAATGTGCAATTTCACAATCAATCGTACCCGCCCCTGTCCTTTTTGCGTCACGGGCAAATCGCTGCCGTGTCGCACAAAGTCAGTAACCCCCGTCACACATACTTACCTCTCGTGAGACCACGCTGTGGGCGGCGAACGTTCACTTCCTGGAGTGGGAGGGACGTTCGGCATCACAGCGACGTCACACGGCCGCTGGCCAATGGAAGCAGAGGGGCGGAGATGAGCGGGACGTAAATATCCTGCCCACCTCCTTCCTTCACATAGTCAGAGGCGGCCGCGTGACGCAGGTGAGCTCCTGTTCATCGTTCTCGGGGTGTCACACGGAGCGACGTGTGCTACCCCGGAAACAATGAACAACTAAATTAAACGATATTATGGAACCTAACGAGCAGTACACGACTCACAATTTGTGAGCGATACTGCGTCGCTAGGAGGTGTCACACAGGCCGGCATCGCCAGCGATGCCGGATGTGCGTCACAAAAACCGTGACCCCAACGATCTATCGCACGATAGATTGTCTGGTGTAAAGCAGCCTTTAGACTCTCTTGTAACAGGGTTGGTGCCTCAGGATTGTAGGATGACTGACTTGGTACCGTTATTTAAGAAACGTAAGAAGGTGGATCCAGGCAACTACCATCTAGTAAATCTGACATTAGTGGTTTGCAATGTTTTTGAAGGCATAATAAAAGATGACATGCAGTAATATATTGCAGAGAATAATATAAGAACAGACAACCAGCATGAATTCATACAAGATAAGTCATGTCTAACTAATATGTTGGGTTTCTAGGAGTAGGTAAGGGCAAATCTGGATATTTGTAATGTGGCTGATGTGATTTATCTGGACTTTGCAAAGGCATTTGATACTGTACCACATTACAGCTTTATACTGAAGTTCCAGAAGCAGGAAGTCGGGGAAACTATAAGCAGATGGGTAAGGAATTAGCTATAGACAGGATACAAAGTGTCATCGTAAATTGTACATTCCCTAAATGGGATATAGTCAGCAGTGAAGTAACACAGGGATCTTTGCTAGGACCGATTCTTTTTAATCTCTTTATTAATGACCTTGTGGATAGGATTGAGAGTAAAGTGTCAGTCTACACTGATGACACCAAACTATGTAGGGTGTTACAAACTGACTTTCACAGTACAATATTATCATTAGAGATGAGCGAACCGGTCCCGGTTCGGCTCGAGGCCGGTTCGCCGAACGGGGGTCCCGTTCGAGTTCGGTTCGTCGAACGTTCGACGAACCGAACTCGAACGTATAGGCTATAATGGGAGGCAATCACAAACACATAAAAATGCATTATAAATGTACACAAACAGTTAATAAACATTGCCATAACACTTACCGGTCCTCGCGATCCCTTCTGCACTCTGTCTCCTGCCGCTATTCCATCCGATGATCGCTGAATCCTCCCGGTGACCTGCACTGCCAGCAGAGAAGCAGGACCTATCGTGACGTCAAAATAGCCATGTGACCAGTCACGTGGCTATTATCTCATTGGCTACAGACTGGTCACATGACTATGACACGTCATGTAGGACCTGCGAGTGCATCTCTCCGGTACACGGTGCACATATGTGTATCGCCGTGTACCGGCGACATGCTCTAGCACACGGTCGACTCCCCGTTCCATTAGGGACCGGCTGACACAGCCGGTCATTAACGGAGATCACCGTTGCCATAGCAACGCAGTTAGCGGTGACGTCACCGCTAACCGCGGCTCCGGGAGCACCGTTGCTATGGTAACGCGTCTGTCAGCGTTACCGCTAGCAGCCAGCAGTGATCACTCACGGAGTGAAGGCTGCACGCTGCTTCCCGATTGTAGTGAGCATTGTAGTTAGGATGGAGGTTCCCCAGCCCCAAGTGATGCCCCTCACTACAATCGTCACTACTACTACACTAGAAAGAAAGAAGACAGAAGAGCAGGATCGTGGAGGGCTGACAGGGGTAATAAAGATGGAGTCTCTAATGTGTCTGTGTATTTATTTCTATTAAAGTATTTTTTCTCTGTGTGGTGTCTTTTTTTAACCCTTTATTGGAGATTCTTAATGGCCGGGTCAAACGTGCCTGACATTAAGAATCTCTGGCTTAATACTGGCTGGTAAAACAAAGCCAGTATTAACTCATGATTACCCAACAAGCCACCCGGCTCCAGGGCTGTTGGAAGAGTTGGATACAGCGCCAGATGATGGCGCTTCTATGAGAGCGCCATTTTCTGGGACGGCTGCGGACTGAAATCCGCAGCAGAGGCGCCCACAAACCTCGGGCTAACCTGTGCTGCGGATTCCAATCCCCAGCTGCCTAGTTGTACCCGGCTGGACACAAAAATAGGGCGAAGCCCACGTCATTTGTTTTTTAATTATTTCATGAAATAAGTGAAATAATTAAAAAAAACGGGCTTCCCTATATTTTTGGTTCCCAGCCGGGTACAAATAGGCAACTGGGGGTTGGAGGCAGCCCGTGGCTGCCAGCTGTACCTGGCTAGCATACAAAAATATGGCGAAGCCCACGTCATTTTTTTGGTGGGCAAAAAACTTCTGCATACAGTCCTGGATGGAGTATGCTGAGCCTTGTAGTTCTGCAGCTGCTGTCTGCTCTTCTCCATACAGACAGACAGCAGCTGCAGAACTACAAGGCTCAGCATACTCCATCCAGGACTGTATGCAGAAGTTTTTTGCCCCCTGAAAAAATTATGTGGCTTCGCCATATTTTTGTATGCTAGCCAGGTACAGCAGGCAGGTACGGCTGCCCCCAACCCCCAGTTGCCTATTTGTACCCGGCTGGGAACCAAAAATAAAGGGAAGCCCTTTTTTTATTATTTCATGAATTTCATGAAATAATTAGAAAACAAATGACGTAGGCTTTGCCCCATTTTTGTGTCCAGCCAGGTACAACTAGGCAGCTGGGATTGGAATCCGCACCACCGGTTGGCCTGAGCTTTCTGGGCCCCACTGCTGCGAATTGCAGTCTGCAGCCACCTCAGAAAATGGCATTTTCATAGAAGCGCCATCTTCTGGCGCTGTATCCAACTCTTCCAGCACCTGCCTGCTATACCTGGCTAGCATACAAAAATATGGCGAAGCTCACGTCCTTTTTTTGTAGCTTTTTGGCAAAAAAAAAAAAAATGCTTCCCTGGATTTTCCATTGCCAGTGAAGGTAACACCAAGCAGTGGGGGTTAGCAGCCAGTAGCTGCTTGGATTACCCTTAGCTAGCAATACAAAAAATGCAGTGGGAGCTAACATATATTTTTTTTAATTATTTATTTAAATAACTAAAAATAAAATGGGCTTCCCTGTATTTTGATTGCTGGACATCACAGTGCTGTAAAAATAAATCTTTAAAAAAATGACGTAGCGCTCCGCGGTATTTTTGATTCTCAGCGCAGATAAAGCAGACAGCTATGGGTTGCCACCCCCATCTGCCTGCCGTTACCTTGGTTGGCAATCAAAATACAGGGAAGCCCATTAATTTTTTCTATTTAAAAAATAGTTAAAAAAAAAAAATTACGTTGGGTCCCCCCATTTTTGATAGCCAGCTAGGGTAAAGCAGACGGCTGTAGCCTGAAAACCACAGCTGGCAGCTTTACCGTGGTTGGGGATCCAATGTGGAGGTCCCCTCAGGCTCTTTTTTATAATTATTTTATAAATATTAATAATTACACAATAAAAGTAGGGGACCCCCCAAATTGGATCACCAGCCAAGGTAAAGCGGACAGCTGTGGTCTGGTATTCTCAGGGTGGGAAGGTCCATAGTTATTGGGCCTTCACAGCCTAAAAATAGCAGGCCGCAGGCACCCCAGACGTGGCGCATCCACTAGATGCGCCAATCCTGGCGCTTCACCCCAGCTCATCCCGTGCCCTGGTGCAGTGGCAAACGGGGTAATAAATCGGGTTGATACTAGCTGTAAAGTCACCTGAGATCAAGCCCAGCAGTTTGTGATGTCATGGCGTCTATTAGATACCCAACATCATAAACTGTCAGTACTAACAAAAACAAAAAATCGACAAAAGAAATTTATTTGAAAAAACAGTCCCCAAAACATTTCCTCTTTCACCAATTTATTGTAAGAAAAAAAATAAAGGGGTCCCACGACGACTCTGGACCGTCTAGAATATGGGGGGGAGACACTCAGGGAACGTATCCCCCATTTTCTAGGAGTGCGGACCCTTCATGTGAGGAGTGTGGGTGCAATGAATCTGCACTCACTCTCCCCGGGTCCACAGCAGCAGAGTCCATGTCGTAATGGTTGCTACCAAAGCTGCAATGCCCTGCTCATGAGGTAAGGGCATGCCTAATCAGGAGAACTACTGTAGAGGAAGCTCTGCTCACTGGTATATAGGTGCTCAGAGGTAATAATAGATAAAATTAGTGAGTAACCTCGGCACTCTATATCTCCCAGACTAAGTCAGTAAGTCACAACGGATAGTAATGCAAAATCACTCTTTATTGGTCCGTATTAAGAAAATGTTTTTTTTCATAAGCATATATGTTTTTGTCCAAAACAAGTTACAAATGACGTTTCGGCCTGAGCCTTCGTCAGATTGGACTTATCTGCATGTAATCATGAAAAATGACAATAATCAGTATCACATAAGAGTGAGAGAACAATAACATAAACTCGAACAATGTAGAGGTACAATTGGGATGCAGCAAAAAAATTGCAACACAGCAAGAAATGAAACACATGATACAAATGTCATAATACAGTACAAGGACAATATAGTAATGACAAATATGGGGTCAGAGTAGACTTAGACAGCTCTGGTACGAAAGAGATGTCAATCATAAAGTAACATGTGCAGTAGGTGTAGAGCTACACTATGCATGGCAGAGCTAATGGGTAGACCGACCATAGAAAAAGTAGAGAAAAAGTGGAGAAAAAGTGGAGAATAAGTGGAACATAAGAGGAGAAAAAGTGGAGAAAAAGTGGAGAAAAAAGTGGAGAAAAAGTGGAGAAAAAGTGGAGAAAAAGTGGAGAAAAAGTGGAGATTAAGAGGAGAAAAAGTGGAGAAAAAAGTGGAGAAAAAGTGGAGAAAAAGTGGAGCATAAGTGGAGAAAAAGTGGAGAAAAAGTGGAGAAAAAGTGGAGCATAAGAGGAGAAAAAGTGGAGAAAAAAGTGGAGAAAAAGTGGAGAAAAAGTGGAGCATAAGAGGAGAAAAAGTGGAGAAAAAGTGGAGAAAAAGTGGAGCATAAGAGGAGAAAAAGTGGAGAAAAAGTGGAGAAAAAGTGGAGCATAAGAGGAGAAAAAGTGGAGATTAAGAGGAGAAAAAGTGGAGAAAAAGTGGAGCATAAGAGGAGAAAAAGTGGAGAAAAAGTGGAGAAAAAGTGGAGAAAAAGTGGAGCATAAGAGGAGAAAAAGTGGAGATTAAGAGGAGAAAAAGTGGAGAAAAAGTGGAGAAAAAGTGGAGAAAAAGTGGAGAAAAAGTGGAGCATAAGAGGAGAAAAAGTGGAGAAAAAAGTGGAGAAAAAGTGGAGAAAAAGTGGAGAAAAAGTGGAGATTAAGAGGAGAAAAAGTGGAGCATAAGAGGAGAAAAAGTGGAGAAAAAAGTGGAGAAAAAGTGGAGAAAGTGGAGAAAAAAATGGAGAAAAAGTGGAGAAAAAGTGGAGAAAAAGTGGAGAATAAGAGGAGAAAAAGTGGAGAAAAAGTGGAGAAAAAGTGGAGAATAAGAGGAGAAAAAGTGGAGAATAAGTGGAGAAAAAAGTGGAGAAAAAGTGGAGAAAAAGTGGAGAAAAAGTGGAGCATAAGAGGAGAAAAAGTGGAGAAAAAGTGGAGAAAAAGTGGAGAAAAAGTGGAGCATAAGAGGAGAAAAAGTGGAGAAAAAAGTGGAGAAAAAGTGGAGAAAAAGTGGAGCATAAAAGGAGAAAAAGTGGAGAAAAAGTGGAGAAAAAGTGGAGCATAAGAGGAGAAAAAGTGGAGAAAAAGTGGAGAAAAAGTGGAGCATAAGAGGAGAAAAAGTGGAGAAAAAGTGGAGAAAAAAGTGGAGAAAAAGTGGAGAAAAAGTGGAGAAAAAGTGGAGAAAAAGTGGAGATTAAGAGGAGAAAAAGTGGAGAAAAAGTGGAGAAAAAGTGGAGCATAAGAGGAGAAAAAGTGGAGAAAAAAGTGGAGAAAACGTGGAGAAAACGTGGAGAAAAAGTGGAGAAAAAGTGGAGAAAAAGTGGAGCATAAGAGGAGAAAAAGTGGAGAAAAAGTGGAGAAAAAAGTGGAGAAAAAGTGGAGAAAAAGTGGAGAAAAAGTGGAGAAAAAGTGGAGAAAAAGTGGAGATTAAGAGGAGAAAAAGTGGAGAAAAAGTGGAGAAAAAGTGGAGCATAAGAGGAGAAAAAGTGGAGAAAAAAGTGGAGAAAACGTGGAGAAAACGTGGAGAAAAAGTGGAGAAAAAGTGGAGAAAAAGTGGAGAAAAAGTGGAGCATAAGAGGAGAAAAAGTGGAGAAAAAAGTGGAGAAAACGTGGAGAAAAAGTGGAGAAAAAGTGGAGAAAAAGTGGAGCATAAGAGGAGAAAAAGTGGAGAAAAAAGTGGAGAAAAAGTGGAGAAAAAGTGGAGAAAAAGTGGAGATTAAGAGGAGAAAAAGTGGAGCATAAGAGGAGAAAAAGTGGAGAAAAAAGTGGAGAAAAAGTGGAGAAAGTGGAGAAAAAAATGGAGAAAAAGTGGAGAAAAAGTGGAGAAAAAGTGGAGAATAAGAGGAGAAAAAGTGGAGAAAAAGTGGAGAAAAAGTGGAGAATAAGAGGAGAAAAAGTGGAGAATAAGTGGAGAAAAAAATGGAGAAAAAGTGGAGAAAAAGTGGAGAAAAAGTGGAGCATAAGAGGAGAAAAAGTGGAGAAAAAGTGGAGAAAAAGTGGAGCATAAGAGGAGAAAAAGTGGAGAAAAAAGTGGAGAAAAAGTGGAGAAAAAGTGGAGCATAAGAGGAGAAAAAGTGGAGAAAAAGTGGAGAAAAAGTGGAGCATAAGAGGAGAAAAAGTGGAGAAAAAGTGGAGAAAAAGTGGAGAAAAAGTGGAGCATAAGAGGAGAAAAAGTGGAGAAAAAAGTGGAGAAAAAGTGGAGAAAAAGTGGAGAAAAAGTGGAGAAAAAGTGGAGAAAAAGTGGAGATTAAGAGGAGAAAAAGTGGAGAAAAAGTGGAGAAAAAGTGGAGCATAAGAGGAGAAAAAGTGGAGAAAAAAGTGGAGAAAACGTGGAGAAAACGTGGAGAAAACGTGGAGAAAACGTGGAGAAAAAGTGGAGAAAAAGTGGAGAAAAAGTGGAGAAAAAGTGGAGCATAAGAGGAGAAAAAGTGGAGAAAAAAGTGGAGAAAAAGTGGAGAAAAAGTGGAGAAAAAGTGGAGCATAAGAGGAGAAAAAGTGGAGATTAAGAGGAGAAAAAGTGGAGAAAAAGTGGAGAAAAAGTGGAGAAAAAGTGGAGAAAAAGAGGAGCATAAGAGGAGAAAAAGTGGAGAAAAAAGTGGAGAAAAAGTGGAGAAAAAGTGGAGAAAAAGTGGAGATTAAGAGGAGAAAAAGTGGAGCATAAGAGGAGAAAAAGTGGAGAAAAAAGTGGAGAAAAAGTGGAGAAAGTGGAGAAAAAAATGGAGAAAAAGTGGAGAAAAAGTGGAGAAAAAGTGGAGAATAAGAGGAGAAAAAGTGGAGAAAAAGTGGAGAAAAAGTGGAGAATAAGAGGCGAAAAAGTGGAGAATAAGTGGAGAAAAAAATTGAGAAAAAGTGGAGAAAAAGTGGAGAGAAAGTGGAGAAAAAAATGGAGAAAAAGTGGAACACCCTTTGGTACCTTTCATGTGGCACTAAGGGGTGCTTAGCTTTGTATTTAGCCAAAAAAATGAAAAAAAAAATGACATAGGGTTCCCCCTACTTTTGTAGCCAGCTAGGGTAAAGCAGACGGCTGCAGCCTGCAGACCACAGCTGGCAACCTCACCTTGGCTGGTAATCCAAAACTGAGGGCACCCCACGCTGTTATTTTAAATTAAATAAATAATTAAAAAAAAAAACACGTAGGGGTCCCCCAAAATTGGATCACCAGCCAAGGTAAAGCAGACAGCTGGGGCCTGATATTCTCAGACTAGGGAGGTCCATGGTTATTGGAATCTCCCCAGCCTAAAAATAGCAGGCCGCAGCCGCCCCAGAAGTGGCGCATCCATTAGATGCGCCAATCCTGGTGCTTCGCCCCAGCTCATCCCGCGCCCTGGTGCGGTGGCAAACGGGGTAATATTTGGGGTTAATACCAGATGTGTAATGTCACCTGGCATCAAGCCCTGGGGTTGGTGAGGTCAGGCGTCTATCAGATACCCGACATCACCAACCCAGTCAGTAATAAAAAAAAAATAGACGACAAACACATTTTTATTTGAAAAAACACTCCCCAAAACATTCCCTCTTTAACCAATTTATTAGATTGAAAAACAAATCCAGGTCTGGTGTAATCCAAGGGGTTGCCATGACGATGCACACTGTCCCAGTCAATGAAGAGCAGGATGTTCCCCATTGGCTGGGAGAGCAGTGCAGTGACCTGAGCTAACATCAATGGGTCAGCCCAGGTCACTGCAGGGGGGTGACAAGTGCTGCTGTCAGTGAGGTACATTACCTGCGCTGATCTCCAGCACACTGACAGCCCCTGTCACTGAGGTCAATGACCGGCGCCTTCACATCAAGTATCGCGAGAGGTCCGTGACGTCACCGCCAGTGTCAGTCTCGGGTCGGAAGCGATAGGTGATGTGACAAGCGGCGGCCATGGAGGACAGTGACAGCGCTGAGGTCGGGATGGCGGGACTTCATCACCGCAGGTAAGCCGAGCGAGCGAGCGGGCGGGCGGGCGGGGGGGGGGGGGTGGGGGGGTGGATGTGTGTGTGTGTGTGTGTTTGTGTATGTGTATGTATGTGTACATGCCGCGGGCAGGAGGGGGTGGAGCGAGCTGAGCGGGAAAGTGTGGGCTTCCTGCACGTAACTAAGATAAACATCGGGTTACTAACCAAAGCGCTTTGCTTGGATACCCGATGTTTATCTTGGTTACCAGCTTGTGGCAGGCTGCCAGCGATGGCTCCTGCTCACTGTAGCTGTAAAAAGCCCTGCTTTTTGCTGCTAGAACCGTTCTCGAACGTATCTAGAACTATCGAGCTTTTAGCAAAAAGCTCGAGTTCTAGTTCGATCTCGAACAGCCCAAAAATCACTCGAGCCTAGAACTGGAGAACCACGAACCACGAACCGCGCTCAACTCTAATTATCATCTAGATAAGATGTCGGATTTGGCAAACACTTGGCAAATGAGATTAAATATTCATAAATGTAGAGTAATGCATGTAGGACAGAGTAATCCTATTGCTGCATAGTCAGTAAATGGAAGTGATTTCAGGACTAAAGAACAAGAGAAAGACTTGGGTATTCTGGTGACAAATAAGCTGAGCAACAGTACTCAATGTCAGGCAGCAGCTGCAAAAGCAAACAAGATTTTAGGGTGTATAACAAGAGAGATGAAATCCTGTGATTCCAACGTATTTTGTTACCCCTCTATAAATCACTTGTAAATCTAGACTATGGGATCCAGTTTTGGGCTCCATATTCAAAAAAGGATAATCAGAGGTTAGAGTCAGTTCAACGGTGGCAACTAGATTATTACAAGGGATGGAGGAGGCTTCCCATATGATGAGAGGTTGGGAAAGTTGAGCTTTTTTAGCTTAGAAAAAGACATCTCAGAGGAGATCTCATTTATATGTATAAATACATGTATGATCAATGTAAATGATTTGTGGATTACTTATTCCTTCCAAAGACAATACTAAGGACCAGGAGGCACTCACTGCAGATGAAAGAAAGGTGATTCTGGCAGCTAAATAGGAAAGGGTTCTTTACAGTTAGAGCAGTCAGACTGTGGAATGCCCTACCACAAGAGGTAGTAATGGCAGACACTATAACAGCTTTTAAAAAAGGGCTGGATAATTTCCACAGTACACTTAAGGGGACTTTAAACGCTACGATATCGTTAATGTTTTGTCGTCGGGGTCAAGTTGTTAGTGACGCACATCCGGCGTCATTAATGATATCGCAGCGTGTGACACTGACCAGTGACCTTAAGCGACCTCAAAAATGGTGAAAATCATCCACCATGGAGAGGTCGTCCCAAACTCAAAAATCGGTAAGGGATGTTTATCCAGGTGGTTCATCACTCATGCGGCAGCACACATCGCTATGTGTGACACCACAGGAGCGAGGAACGTCTCCTTACCTGCTGCCGGCCACAATGCGGAAGGAAGGAGGTGGGTGGGATGTTACGTCCTGCTCATCTCTGCCTCTCCGCTTTGATTGGCCGGCCGCTTAGTGATGTTGCGGTGACGTCGCTGTGATGCCGAACGTCCCTCCCCCTTGAAGGAGGGATTGTTTGGCAGTCACAGCGACGCCGCCGACCAGGTAAGTATGTGAGACGCTGCCATAGCGATAATGTTCGCTACGGTAGCAATCACAAACAATCGCATGCGCGACGGGGGCGGGTACTTACACGATCGCTATCGCTACAAATTGCTAGCGATATCGCTACCATGTAAAGCCCCCTTTAGTCTTGTGGGTTATAAATAATTTAGTGACAAAATATGTATAATTGGTGGAGGAAGGTTGAATTTGATTAACCTAAGTATTTTTTCAACCTTCACAACTATGAATTCTGTTAAATTAGAGGCCCATTGCCCTTCAGGGGATCGTCTGG
Organism: Anomaloglossus baeobatrachus; assembly: GCF_048569485.1. Taxonomy (NCBI): domain Eukaryota; kingdom Metazoa; phylum Chordata; class Amphibia; order Anura; family Aromobatidae; genus Anomaloglossus; species Anomaloglossus baeobatrachus. The sequence continues at coordinate 97,943,095 of NC_134358.1, forward strand.
TGGGAGTCTTGACCTGACAACAACTCTCAGCATGTGCTTGTAGTCTCACAACTGTGCAGTCATATTTTACAGATTGCTCCTGTAATTTCCAGCTGCATTGTTTATGCCCAGTGGATATTTACTAAAGCACTCACTCTGCAAATTCCTTTAATTTCATTTAGTGTAATTAAAATATTTACAAAAAGTCAATTGAGATTGGTTAGGCTTTTTTCATGTTCTTATTTACCTCTATAGATAGGGACAATGCAACAAGCTTGTCATGATTGCCTGAAGAGAAGATGCTTCTGTCTCAGGGATCGGAGTCCTTGAAGACATATTTATACTTAGTTTACTTTTATGGCCTGCATAAATGGAGTTTTTGTGGGACAAACTTCTTTAAGCACAAATCAGATCCCTGTACAGGGGACAGTATAAGGGTTTGCTCACTCTAGCATACACTACAATTCAAAAGTTTGGGGTCACCCACATAATTTTGTCTTTTCCATGAAAAATCATACTTTTATTTATCAAATGAGTTGCATAACAAATAGAAAATATAATCCAGATATTGACTAGGTTAGAAATAATGATTTTTACTTCAAATAATAATTTGGGGGTGGGGTGGAGCCAGGGGTGGAGCAGATCCAGTCCACTAGACAACGACCAGGTGGGAGGGGGCAAACAGTTAGTAGACAGTGAGAGTTAGTAAGTGGAAGTGAGAGGAGATGGACGTATCTACACTGACACGGGAGTGTGACGGTGACCTGAGGGCCCAGGTGTGTGGTTGCCATTGTTGTACGTCAAAGTACTCCTGGAACCATAGCACCCACGAGGCACAGAGCCCTAGGTCAGGCAAGAACTCCAGGCAGACTTGATAAAAATCTGCCACTTCAAGGCAAATCTGTATAGGGGGCCCTACTCTATATTTATATTTTCAATGTGGCATACGCCTAACTAATTAAATTAAAAGCAGAACCATATTAAAGCACACATATACCTGATACATGTCAGAATCAGTCCCATGCTGCAAAGACAGGCTAAACTGCGAATAAAGGCAGTCCACGTTCTAGCACGTGGAGCTGTGTGCCGCACACACTGGGACAATGTCAGAACTAGCCCTCACAGTGCCCACCCAGCAGCCATGAATGAAGGCGAAACAGGCCCAAGCATATGGTGCTTAAATAACAATGCCTGTGGAAAAGGGCGTGGTAGCTGTGTGTGAACAGACACCAAATTATATATATATATATATATATATATATATATATATAAACAGAAGGAATATGCAAATCAAAGTCAAGCGTGCACGGCATGGCGGGGGTCAGCCACCAAACCAAAGTACAACAAAAAGGGGGGGAGCCAGCACCATGAATGAAGGCGAACAGGCCCAAGCATATGGTGCTTAAATAACAATGCCTGTGGAAAAGGGCTACAAATCTCAATTTGCATTATAGTACAGTTGGAATAATTGTGAATTTACACTAAAAATTTTTTTTTTGCATGACATTCTCAGGCAGTGCTGGATCCCCCCCTATTTGTTGTGAAGATATACAGTATGTTGTATTGGAAATGCTGAGTAAAGTTCTAATTGAAGAGAAGTGTCTGGTGCCCACTGAATTCTATAGTGGACTTTACACGGTAGCGATATCGGTAATGATATCGCTATCGTGCGTACCCGCCCCCATCGTTTGTGCGACACGGGCATATCGCTGCCCGTCGTGCACAAAATCGCGCTCCCCCGTCACACGGCTTACCTGCCTTGCGATGTTGCTATGGCCGGCGATCCGCCTCCTCTCTAAGGGTGTGGGTCGTGCAGTATCACAGCGACATCACACGGCAGCTGTCCAATAAAAGCGGAGGGGCGGAGATGAGCGGGACGTAAACATCCCGCCCACCTCCTTCCTTCCGCATTGCCGGTGGAGGCAGGTAAGGAGATATTCCTCGCTCCTGTGGTGTCGTGACGTGTGCTGCCCCAGGAACGAGGAACAACATCGCTAATGAGAGGTGAACGATTTTTGGTTTTAGGACGACCTCTCCACGGCAAACGATTTTTGCCACTTTTGCGATTGTTTTAGGTCACACATAAGTGTCACACGCTGCGAAAATGTTAATGACGCCGGATATGCGTCACTAACGACGTGACCCCGACGATAAAACATTAACGATATCATAGCATGTAAAGCCCCCTTATGTGACCTGTACTGAAACTGAGGAATGGGAACCAGCTGCTACTAGCAGCCTAGGAATAGTATGGAAGATCGAGACAGCGGAGGCCTCTGGCCCACAAGTGAGTAATGTGCACCAAACTTGCCAGAAAATGTCCCCTTTCACTGTGGAGGTGGCCGGGGCACAGACTGACACTGCAGTGCTGTGCAGCAGCTGGGATTCGACTACAACTGCTATACAGCTACGGGTGTGGCGCCCAATACCTGGTCAGGCACCACTGAGTACTGCACCCATGCTGGGGGCAGTGCAATACAGGTAATCCATAAGGCTGACCGAGGTGTGACTACACAGGCGCATAGTAATCAGGTCTCACACATCTACCTTTGGGAGGACCCCTGGGGAATCCAGGACGGGGCGTAGCCTCCATGTCCACTGAAGTGGTGTGGTATAGAGCCTGGTTGCTAGGTTGCGTAGGCAAGAACAGGAGAGGAGTAAGTAGTGAGCCAGTGAGTAAGTGCAGCTCAGGGAGAGCAGACGTGAGGAGCAGACCCTGCAGGCTGTTACAAGCTGACAACGTACACGCAGTGGCTACCGACGGGGGAGATCGGTCACCTGGTAGTGCCATCCGAAATCAACCCAAGGCTAGAGAGAGCAACGGAGTGGCACAGTAAGGGGACTGCCAAAGATGTACCAGGCCCGCAAAGGCAACAGGTCCCAGTGCAGAGATTTATCCAATTTTCTTGTGCCAAACCTGCCAGTGGGGGCACTTCAGACCCACACCATACCACCACAGAGTCCGCAGCCACGTAGCAAAGAGACGGCCCATAGTTCACAGGAGGCAAGCAGCCGGAGTGACCTGGTCCAGGCTACAAGCAAACGGGCCGAAACGAGGGGAGAACAGGCAGCAGCAACTTCCCTGGGTGACCCCCGTAGGCACTACATGTCAGGGTCACTACAAAAACACACAGGGCTAAGAAGGCGAGTTGGTAGTCACCCTCATCAGCCAGCCGGAAGGATACCTGGTTCCAGCCTGGTTCATCCCAGCTACACCCGGGTTACTCACCCTGCCATCTACTGTAAGGGAGTAAAAACCCCGAAAGACTGTCTGGACTGTGCCTGAGTCATTCTGCGACCTGTGGTTCCACACACCTACACAGGGCCATGGGGCTTGCCTCACTTTCGGGAGGCCACTACATGTAGCTGCATCCAACATCAGCCCCAGGCGTCTCCTAATCTGCAGTGGCGGTCCCCTGACCACAATACCGAGAGTGGCATCACGAAAATCCTAAAGAGAAGGTTCCCTACCTGTGACCAGACCATCCGATGTGGAGTCCCTGAAGGTAATGCACCGACACAACACCTGTGGGGCTTCACAACTGGCGTCACGAACAGGATAAGGACTAGACCTGTTAAGACAGGTGACCATGTGCCTGGGCGATCCACTTGAAAAATTGGAAGTGCCGCCATATTGGCACCATGAAAAGCGCGCCAAAGAACAACAGGAGCTCGAGCTAGAAGAAGTTACTGTCCACGAAGAGGTGTGGCTACCCAGAGAACCCCTGCAGAGTCCTGACCTCGCAAGTGATGAGAGCGGAGGTGGGCAGAGACGGCGGGCAAGAGAAGGAGTCACAAGCTTGCTGCTGGGAGAAGAGCTACAGGAAGTGAAGCTGGGAGGCTGCAGAGAAGATCTGGAGAGCAGCGACGACGCAGAGAAAATGGCGTTCACACGCAGCGACCCAGAGCTAGGCTCTGCTGCCTGGTGGGACTGGGAGCTGGATCAGTGGTGTGAAAGGTTGTACGCGAAGGTGATGCAGCAGATCCGGGAAGGAAGCGCAGAGTTCAGAGAGATGGCTAGAATCGCCTGGGCCCATGAGAAGTGGACGGCGAGGCAAGCGATTCGTGAAGCAGCGACTGCCCGGACACCGGAGATGCCGCCGAGGGGTGAGTCAGCTGATGCCCCTGCCTGCACGGGTGCCCCGATCCCCACTGCTACACCCACGGTCCCCGGAGAGATGCCCGGTGCGGCGATGCCGACCCAGGCCACAGCCACGCCAGGTGCAGCCCGCCAAGACCAGGCCGCAGCCACGCCAGACTCGGCCCGCCAAGACCAGGCCACAGCCACGCCAGGCTCTGCCCGCCAAGACCAGGCCGCAGCCACGCCAGACTCGGCCCGCCAAGACCAGGCCACAGCCACGCCAGGCTCTGCCCGCCAAGACCAGGCTGCAGCCACGCCAGGCTTGGCCCACCAAGACCAGGCCGTCGCAGCGATGCCCTGCCCGGCCCGCCAAGTCCAGGCCGACGCCATGCTGGGCCCGGCCCGCCAAGACCAGGCCGCTGCCATGCTAGGCGCGGCCCGCCAAGACAAGGCCGCAAGGCCATCTACCCCGGCCTGCAAGACCAGAGCAGACACCGCTCCCCAGTCTAGGGAACCGAGTCCCACGTTTCCGCCGGAAAGAGCAGATCCAGAGTATCTGAAGTTTAAAGCGGACTTAGAGGCGCGGTTCCCCAAGGAAATGGTGGACCGCTATCTGCTCCCCTGGCGCTCACCCAGAGTGTCCTCAGTGATGTCTGCGGCAAAAAGCCCACCACCCTGGCCTGTTGACGAAAACCTATCCCCAGCGCTGCCACAAGAGGAGTGCTCAGAAGAACTAAGGGGGAGGGGAGGCCAGGAGGCTGAGGAGCTGACACCAGAGCCATCAGCAGTGGATGCAGCCCCAGGCCCAGAGCCAGAGATGCTGCCGTATTCCTGCTGGGAGGAGAGCCCGACACCCTCTGCTGAAGAAGTGCTGACTATCTTCATGCCCAGTATGTACGTCACCTGGGAGCCTGCAAGCAGTGAGGTGGCAGACCAGCAGAATCCAGCCCGCAAGACACGGTGCCGCAGCAGAATGAAGTTTTCCCCTGCACAGCAGTCTCCAGATAGAAAGGACGAAGTAACAGCCAGAGACTTGGAAGAGAAGCAGTCTTTAAGGAGAGCTAAATCCCAGGTCAGAGGTCCTCTTTGTCGTGGAGTTGTGGAGGAGTTCAGCTTGAAAAGTGGATACGGCTTCATAGTCGCACCTGGTGTCAAAGAAGGAATCTTTGTCAGCCGGAGAGATGTGAGAGCCCACTTGCCAAGAGGACATCCAGAAAGAAACTTACAGATGGGAGATCTGGTCGAGTTCACAAATAACCAAGGTGATTGCGGCTGGTATGCACTGGATGTGGTGCCATGCCCTAGAAATCCATACTGTAGCCCAGCAGTCTTCACCCAGCCTACCCCAAAGTCTACAGTAACAACAGATAAAACAACAGAACAAGATAAAGACACCAATAAAGACAAAGAACCAATTGATGACACTACTACCGATGACGACGACAGAAATGTGGAGAATGACAGGTGCCACAGCCCTACAGGCCAAAGCCCTGGTACAGAGGAGGAATCCATGTAAAGAAAAGAAAAGTACAGCCGTTTGAAAAGTTTGCAACGTTAATGTTCAAGAAATGCGCCCACATAGACTAATGTGAGAAACCCCTTTTTTCACTTTGAAAAATAAGGACCATAGGTTATGAACTGGCTATAGCCACAAACTCTCGCAGTGTTTATAGTTACCTTGAATGGTACCACCACCAGAGCCAGCCTGTTTAGGGACCTGACCCGCCTGTGACCAGGGAGCACGCCTGTTTATGGGGCCTGGCTCTTCACCACAAAGAGGGTACCTGGTATGCACCAACTGTGGAGGCCGCCTCTACATCCTGCCAGAAGAGGCTGAAGGTGCGGCTCCATCAGGCCAGGTATACCCTGAAGACCACCAGACCAAGAAAGCCGCCTCTACATCCTGCCAGAAGTGGCTGAAGGCGCGGCTCGACGGGAGAGGAAGATTGGAGGAAAGGTCTGGGGAAGCGGATGGCCCAGACCTGGTTGCTAAGAGGACCGGTGACCTGCCTCCTGAGAGGGTTTTGGGTGGGTTAACGGACTTGTGGGTGGAAGGTGGTGATGTATGGTACATGGTGGTTTTATAATGTTTTATATGTTTTACTGTTTTATGCATTTTAAAATGTTGTCTTGCAGCCCGAGGACATGCTGGTGATAACGAAAGGGGAATGTGGCGCCCCTGACCTGGTCAGGCACCACTGAGTACTGCACCCATGCTGGGAGCAGTGCAATACAGGTAATCCATAAGGCTGACCGAGGTGTGACTACACAGGCGCATAGTAATCAGGTCTCACACATCTACCTTTGAGAGGACCCCTGGGGAATCCAGGAGGGGGCGTAGCCTCCATGTCCACTCAAGTGGTGTGGTAGAGAGCCTGGTTGCTAGGTTGCGTAGGCAAGAACAGGAGAGGAGGAAGTAGTGAGCCAGTGAGAAAGTGCAGCTCAGGGAGAGCAGACGTGAGGAGCAGACCCTGCAGGCTGTTACAAGCTGACAACGTACGCGCAGTGGCTACCGACGGGGGAGATCAGTCACCTGGTAGTGCCACCCGAAATCCACCCAAGGCTAGAGAGAGCAACGGAGTGGCACAGTAAGGGGACTGCCAGGGAGGTACCAGGCTCGCAAGGATAACAGGTCCCAGTGCAGAGATTTATCCAATTTTCTTCTGCCAAACCTGCCAGTGGGGGCACTTCAGACCCACATCATACCACCACAAAGTCCGCAGCCACGTAGCAAAGAGAGGGTCCATAGTTCACAGGAGGCAAGCAGCCGGAGTGACCTGGTCCAGGCTACAAGCAAACGGGCCGAAACGAGGGGAGAACAGGCAGCAGCAACTTTCCTGGGTGACCCCCGTAGGGACTTCAAGTTGGGGTTACCACAAAAACACACAGGGCTAGGAAGGCGAGTTGGTAGTCACCCTCATCAGCCAGCCAGAAGGATACCTGGTTCCAGCCTGGTTCATCCCAGCTACGCCCGGATGACTCACCCTGCCATCTACTGTGAGTAAAAACCCTGAAAGACTGTCTGGACTGTGCCTGAGTCATTCTGCGACCTGTGGTTCCACACACCTACACAGGGCCCTAGGGCTTGCCTCACTCTCGGGAGGCCACTACATCTAGCTGCATCCAACATCAGCCCCAGGCGTCCCCTAATCTGCAGTGGCGGTCCCCTGACCGCAATACCGAGAGTGGCGTCACTAAAATCCTAAAGAGAAGGTTCCCTACCTGTGACCAGACCATCCCATGGGGAGTCCCTGAAGGTAATGCCCCGACACAACACCTGTGGGGCTTCACAGGGGCAAACTGCCTAGATTGTCAAGCGCTATAATGCCTAATTACTAGGGATGATCGAATACCTCAAATATTCTGCTTCACGAATATTTTCCGAATAGGTCGCCGCTATGCGAATATTCAATGCTCAATGTAAGTTTATGGGAAGCCCGAATAGTTTTGAATAGTTGTTACTTGGGTTTCTCATAGGCTTACATTGCGCATCGAATATTCGCGAATAGTCGAATAGCGGCGACCCATTCGGAAAATATTTGCGAAGCCAAATATTTGAGGTATTCGATCATCCCTACTATTCTCTGAAACCACAAAGGTATATTCCTGTACATTCAGATAGTAAAATGTTCACAGCTTATATAATTTAAGGAAAGAATGGACTGTGGATTTTATTTTTTTTTAGGGCAAATTTCAAATGTGCCGTTATAAAAGAACAGGGAAGTGACAGTCAGTGACAGGCAAAGTGCAGTCCTGTTTTTATCTATGAGCTGCCTTCCGGTGATTGCCTTCCAACCACTGAATGTTGCTTCTTCTGGCAATTCCCAGCTGCAGGAGCGTACATCTGTGTAGATACATCTGTATCTGAACAAGTTCCTGAGGAAATTACACTCAGCCACTGAAGCACTTCTAAGCCTGTCAAGCGAGTAAATCTAACACTCCTGATAAACAATGTTTTGCAGAGGACTCAAAGTTGGATTTGCACACATGTTTACCTGATTCTCAAGAGCTCTTCCTATCCACTGTCAACGACGCAAAGACTTAAATGCCAAATGCCTGCCATGCTGTTACAGTCTGGAATCATTTTTCATCTATTTTATACTGAGAGAGGAATCTCCACATTATCTATCATTCACAATCATATCAGTTAGTCTGTTCCTATGCTGTAATAATTGATTCAGAAGCAATTATCCAAAATAATCTGGTTTGACTTTCCTTTCTTAAAGGAATTGTCCAGTCTGCGGTCACTCTATGTGACTACTCTGTGTGACTACAGACTTGTGAATCCTTCTATCGCACACTGTATACACTGAGGATACTCTGGTGCCGGTGCCGGGAGTAGGCAGCCATGTGACCACAAGTATGCCATATGCACAATCCAATCACATTCGGATTAGACTGTTTCTGGCCTTGCTCAATGCAACTGTATTGAGCAGGGCCGGAAACAGTCTATTCTGAATGTAGCTGGGAGTGTGCATATCACATCATTGAATGAACGAAGTGGCACTCACCGGGATGAAGACGAGTCTTTTATTGCTTTTGCCACATAAAACTAGCAGACAGGTGGATGCGGGTCACTGATCTGTAGAAGCGCAGTTTTGCTCGAAACGGCCATCATCCAGATGTGACCCGCAACCCACCCACCCACTCGTTTTATCTGATAAAAGGCAATAAAGAACTTGTCTTCATCCCGATGAGTGCAATTTCGGTCATTCTTTATCGATGGGTCGTTCAGTGCTGCACATTTGGAAGTTGAGGACATCCCAGCAGCATCGTGTTTCCACAGTGAGTTCCCCATCCTTTCTACAAACTACTGCCATGGGTATTGATAGTGCTGGACCCCTCTCCAACTTATATATCCCGTATTTGAGGTCACATGACTGCTTGCTCCCGGCACCGCCACCATGGGATCTTTACAGTGCGAGCGATGCAAAGTCTCCAAAATCTGCAGTCACATAAAGTGACTGCAGACTTGTATCTTAAGACCATAAACATTAGCATTCAATAAAAAAATCTCTGAAACATAATGGCGGATTTACAAAAAAGAAAGAAAAAGTGGAATACCGAGGTAAACAGAAAGTTAAATTAAGATATAAGAGAATGATGATTTCACAGTGAACAGTACTGCACGACGGGCACCTCTGGTGTTATGTATTTTGTAAAAGATCCTTGGGTTTTTTACTTCATAGTCTATGAAACCTTAATTGTATTTGCTAATTTGCATCTAGTAAATATCAAGGTTTTAAATATTTTGTCTCCTAATTAAATGACAATAACTTTTGGCACAGAAACTGTCAGGGCTTTCTCAGAATTTTGGATGCATGTGGAAAATATTTAATAATTAGTTTTGAAACATGGTTTAGAAATTAATTGGTGGCACATAGTCACTGTGAATGCATGCATGTATATCATGGATGTGCATGGTCAGTTAGGGAGAGAGAGAGTGGGCAGAGGGCCCTGCACTGACCCTCAACCCAGAATAACGCTTGAAGGTAGCGATGTCTGAGCCCCCAGCCTCTCCCTATCTCCTATCCTAGGCCTGATGGTAATGTCCCCTCCACACCCACCACCAAAGGGAACAGACCTGGATGGAGATCCCCAAAATACTTCACCAACACAGACAGGGGGGTACTAACAACACTGCAACAAACAACAGGTGAAACACATGGGAGTGAGCATGTACCAAGAAAGGTAAAGGGAAAGTTCCAACAGCAGGGAAAACTTCCACATGACCAAATGACAATAGAGCAATGAAAGCGTGCCTCCGTCCACCTTTGGGCCAAGCTCCAGAATGATCTGAAATAATCAGCCGCCCTGCTGGATGCAGAGAGTTTTTATTCAGGCCAAAAGTGGACATCAGCAAGAAGAGTTGAGCTGCATTCAGTAGTCTGCTACTGGAGCAGAACCGATATTAACCCCTTGTGTGCATAAAGAAATAAACACATTTTGGCCTCCTTCACAGTCCGTGTTTCTGGTACATGTGACATCTATTTTCACAGGTATGAGAGACACGGACACACGTAGACCCATTAAAATCAATGGGTTTGTGCACACGTGCATGTTTTCACACAGACTGTGTGTCCGTGTCGAGCATACATGTGTCCATATGCTCCACACATAGACATGTTCGTTATTCTCCGGTAGCACGGATGTCACACGGCCCGCACACTGATGTGCTCCGTGTGACATCAGTGTGACATGTACAGGAGAAAACATGTGCCTGTGAAATAAAATGATTTTCTATACTCATGTTCTCCAGTGCTGCTGTCTCTGTCTCTGCTGTCTGTTGCTTCCAGCTCAGCTAATTATGCTCATGAATATTCACTGCACCACAGACCAGAAAGTAACAGCAGCGGGGAATCAGCAGGGCCGGAGATAGCAGCAAAGGAGATATCAGCACCATGGAGAGCAGTGCCAGGGACAGGTAAGCATAAAGTTGCTGTTCTCCGTGTGTTATCACAAATAGTACACGGAGAACACTCATGTGCCAAAATTACAACACACGGAGGGACATACGCACCTTTAACACCTCCGTGGAAAAACATGTGTGCTTTTCATGGACGTGTGAAAGAGGTCTCAATGTGTGTATGGTCTAGGATGATATGAGACGAAAACCAAAACTGAGCCTGTCACAAACTAAAAGAGAAGACCGCGACAATCTGTGTAAGGGCTCGTTCACACAACCGTATATTTGGTCTGTAAAACACGGATAGCACTCAGTCCAATCTTATTCAACGTGGCAGTGCTGATGAGCGATCTTGTTCCCTGACCGAATCTGCGTGTGAAAAAAGTTGCAGCTTTGCAGCATGCGTTAGTTTCTTCTGTAAACCGGATGATATTCGCACGCTCAAGTCTGTGGGTGCACACAAAATTGGATGCCATTCGGAGCCACAGTATAGCTACAATTTTTTGCAGATTCATTGCAATCCCAATGGAAACTGTAAATTGGTGTGTAAATTGTTAGTAGCCGCTGCTGTAAAAACCATTTTACATTGATGACAACTGAGGAAATAATTGTCCGAGTTTTCTAGATGAAACTCTGACAATATTTTGTATGATCACGTAAACCTAAAGGCTGTTTTACACCAGACAATCTATCGTGCGATAGATTGTCGGGGTCACGGTTTTTGTGACGCACATCCGGCATCGCTGGCGATGCCGGCCTGTGTGACACCTCCTAGCGACGCAGTATCGCTCACAAATCGTGAGTCATGTACTGCTCGCTAGGTTCCATAATATCGTTTAATTTAGTTGTTCATCGTTTCCGGGGTAGCACATGTCGCTCCGTGTGACACCCCGGGAACGATGAACAGCAGCTCCCCTGCGTCAAGCGGCCGTCGCCGGCTATGTGAAGGAAGGAGGTGGGCGGGATGTTTACGTCCCGCTCATCTCCGCCCCTCCGCTTCCATTGGCCAGCGTCCGTGTGACGTCGCTGTGACGCCGAACGTCCCTCCCACTCCAGGAAGTGGACGTTCGCCACCCACAGCGTGGTCGCACGAGAGGTAAGTATGTGTGACGGGGGTTATTGACTTTGTGCGACACGGGCAGCGATTTGCCCGTGACGCAAAAAGGACGGGGGCAGGTACGATCGATTGTGAAATTGCACAATCGGTCGTCCCGTGTAAAGCAGCCTTAAGAGTAGAGGTGGGTTTAGAAAGTTTATAATTTCTTTTAATGTGGTTTTATTTTCTTAGGAAACCCTTTCTTATCTTGGGTTTGTTTTTGTTTTGCAAGTCGTTTCTGAGTTCTCCTTGAAACATTATGGAGAAAAAAACATCACAATTCTAATTATATTTACTGACTCAACATCAAAATAACAAAATTACACGTACTTACCCGTCCATACAACCTCGATGTGGGCGGCGAACGTCCACTTCCTGGAGTGGGAGGGACGTTCGGCGTTACATCGACGTCACGCGGCAGCCGGCCAATAGAAGCGGAGGGGTGGAGCTGAGCGGGATATAAACATCCCGCCCACCTTCTTCCTTCCGCATTGTGGGCCGGGAGCCGCAGGACGTAGGTAAGATCTGTTCATCGTTGCCGGGGTGTCACACACTGCAATATGTGCTACCCCGGGTACGATGAACAATCTGACGTGCAATTCTAGAGAAAGGTACGATGTGTATGCGATGAACGTTTTAACGTTCAATAACAATCGCACGTACCTGTCATACACTGCAATGTAACTTACGATGCCGGATGTGCGTCACTTACGACGTGACCCCGCCGACACATTGTAAGATACATTGCAGCGTGTAAAGCGGGCTTTAGATTACTGATTGCAGACAATCTCACACAATTGGAATTTTAGATTTAGCCATGTAGCAGAGTTGAGTGAGCTGTCCCCTTACCTTATGGAGATATTCCCCATTCATACATTGCTGTGCAGTTTAGTTGTGAACTATCCAGACACATATGGGCTGAATTTAAGGAATATTCCTGCAAGTTCAGCCAAATGTCCTGATGCTGTCACCATTCCTGTCTTACCTATCACTGTGCTGAAAGTATGCACACAACACACTAGTAACAGAGGAAGAACAGATGGTACAGAGCTTCATGGCTGACCCTAATGTGACGACATGGACTCTCATGGGTTAAAGTTTCTTAACATTCAGCCAGACTATTGTTCTTATGTGTGCTAAGTTATGTCTGCTTAGCTATTGTTCTCCAGACTCTTCCAGTAATCATTGTATTGTAGTTGTGTATTGCTAATGTAATTACCTTAGTAGTCATTGTCTAGTCGGTGACTTCCAGACTACATGTATACCCTCAGTCTTTCTGTAGACATCATTTGGATGAATATTGTCCATGCAGCTTGAGATTCATCCAATGGGAGAGGCGATCTTGTCCAACCAATCGATGAGGACGCAGTGTATCCAAGTGGAAGGCTGTGGCTATAAAAGGGATTTCTTTAAGCCACCAGGTGGTTGTTGTTGATGGATGCTGATGGATCCAGTCTAAGCTCTTTGGAGCTGACTAGAGGATCAGGATATCTTATGGCTTCAATCTAGGGACTCCGGTTCCGGTTGGAGACCATATCCACAGCCTAGGGATTTCGACTCCGGCTGCCAGGATTGTAACATCATACCAGGACTACCTAAGGAGGACACTCAGGTTGGGACAGTTCAGTCACCTGGTACAGACTTTGCAGACCTCAGACAGCTTCCTAAATCTGGCATTATTCCTTTCTCGGTGGGTGCCCGCCAAAAGCGGGGTGCTGCTGGACTGGAGTAAATAGCCCTGGAACCTCTGAGGCATGGACATTCTAAATCCCTGGTGAGCCAGCGGAAGGGTGAGACTCTGTTGCCTGTTACATTTGTGTTTTGCTGGTTATGTGTTATGTGCCATTAATTGTTTGGGGATCCAATAAAGTCTAATTATTGTGGTTCCCTCACCCTGTGTTGTCTGAGTAGTGTTACGCCCACGGTTAAGGAGGCTGGCGTTCAGTTGGGATGAGCCCTGAGCCACACTGTCTTTCTAAAGGCGGCGGGTTTTAGTGGACGAGAGCACCCACTGAGCCCCGTGTCTCCACAATTAACATTAGTAGTGATGAGCGAGCATGCTTGTCACTACTCGGTACTCGCACGAGTATCGCTGTACTCGGGCTGCTCGGCGGGGACCGAGTAATCTCGCGATACTCGTGCTGTACTCGTGGTCTTCATCCCTGCATGTTGGCGCTCTTTTGAGAGCCAGCCCTCATGCAGGGATTGGCTGGCAGACCACTGCAATGCCACAGCCCTGTTAGTTGTGGAATTGCAGTGATTGGCCGGCCTGCACAGCGTGACCGAGCCTTTATATCGGCCGGCGCGCTGTGCTCTGCTCACAGCTATCCAGACTGTCAGTGCAGGGAGAGTGTCGCTGATTCAGGGAAAGCTTTGCGGCCCTTTATAGCTTTTTCAGTTGCAGGGCTGCAAACAGTGTGACCAAAAGTCCTTCTCAGGACTATTCTAGTTGTATACAGGCAGGCAGGGTATAGCCAGGTCGGAGTACAGTAGCAGAGTCCTTCTCAGGACTACTGTTGCTATATACAGGCAGGGTATAGCCAGGTCTGAATACAGGCTAGTGACCAAAAGAGTCCTTGTCAGGACTATTGTACCAGTATACAGGCAGGCAGGCAGGCAGGGTAGTGGTGACCGTATACCAGCCTTCATCATATCTGGGGCTGGTGTACACAGTGTAAAACAGTCCAGATAGTGTCTGACTTGTCTGTAATTGTCGCTCCCCAAAAAAACCTGTTAGGTTCTTATTGCGTCCGTGCTTGGTTTTTAAAACCGCACGTGTGTGCCTGTTGGTGGCAGCGTACAGGTGCACTTGTGTGCAATTTCCAGAAACTTTAATATAACGCACAAGTAGTGAATATACACGTCAGCAGTGCACAGCATTGCAAAATGCGCAAGGGCATTGGCAAGGAACAAGGAAGTGGACGTGATGGTGGTGCAGGCAGAGGCCGAGGTCGTGGGCAAGCTCTAATTTCGCCACAACAAAGGGCCACATCTAGTCGCTCGCACGTCCTGTCCCAAATTCTTGGGGACCGCAGCAGTACACCGCTCTTGAACCAAGACCAGTGTCAACAGGTTGTTAGTTGGATAGCAGATAATGCTTCCAGTCAGATTGGCACCACCACAAACACTCTGTCTTCCACACGGTCAAGTGTCAGTAGCCGTGATACTGCACCGCACATTTCTGAACCTGATCCTCCTTCCTACCACCAGGCTGAGTACACGTCCTCCTCGGACATTAATGATCCCACACTTGGACACTCGGAAGAGCTGTTCACGTTTCCATTCACACATTCTGGCCTCTCGCCAGCTCATATTGAAGTGGGTCATGAGGAGATCGTCTGTACAGATGGCCAAATATTTGAGCAGCCACGTTCTCACGAAGTTGGCAACGTGTCTCAACAAGTGGTGGACGATGATGAGACACAATTGTCAGGAAGTCAGGAGGAGGAGCAGGGTGCGGAAGAGGAAGACGACGTGGTGGATGATCCAGTAACTGACCCAACCTGGCAGGAGGATATGCAGAGCGAGGACAGCAGTGCACAGGGGGAGGGAGGCGTAGCATCACAACAGGCAGTAAGAAGCAGGGTGGTGGCCCCAGGCAGAAGTCAGGCAACCGTTCCCCGGAACAACACGACGACACAAGGTGCCTGTACAAATGTTAGGTCTTCCCGAGTCTGGCAGTTTTTTAAGTTGGATCCAGATGATTCAAAAAAGGCCATTTGCAACACCTGCCGTGCCAGCATCAGCAGGGGTACCAAAACTAGCAGCCTGACCACCACCAGCATGATCAGGCACATGTCAGCCAAGCACCCGACTTTGTGGGAAGTACAACAGAGTCGAGGAGCAGTGCTTGCTGATGTCACTGCTACGTCTTCGCTGGTTGTGCATGCGAGCCAATCCCCTGTCCATGCTGCCTGCGAACAAGCCTCCTCCACTCCTGCACCTGCAGTTGCCTACGCAGAAAGAACACCATCATCAAGCACGTCCTTGTCCCAGCGCAGCGTTCAGTTATCCATTCAGCAAACCTTTGAACGCAGGCGCAAATACACTGCCAACACCCCACATGCCACAGTTCTAAATGCTAACATTTCGCGACTGCTTGCGCTGGAAATGTTGCCTTTTAGGCTGGTGGAGACAGAAGCATTCCGTGACCTGATGGCGGCAGCTGTCCCACGTTACTCGGTCCCCAGCCGCCACTATTTCTCCCGGTGTGCCGTCCCCGCGTTGCATAACCACGTGTCACAAAACATCACACGTGCCCTGAACAACGCTGTTTCACCCAAGGTCCACCTAACCACAGACACGTGGACAAGTGCTTGTGGGCAAGGCCGCTACATCTCGTTGACGGCACACTGGGTTAATATTGTGGAAGCTGGGACCCAGTCTGAGCGAGGGACGGAACACGTCCTTCCCACACCAAGGTTTGCAGGCCCTACCTCAGTCAGTGTTTCACCCACACTCTACAGCTCCGGAATGTCATGCTCTTCAGCCTCCTCCTCCTCCTGCGCATCCTCATCCACTGTGCCCTCCACACCAGTCACAAGCTGGAAGAACTGCAGCACTGCCTCGGCGAAGCGGCAACAGGCTGTGCTGAAGCTAATCTGCATAGGTGACAAACCCCACAATGCAGAAGAGCTGTGGACAGCTCTGAAACAGCAGGCAGATCACTGGCTCACACCTCTGAACCTAAAGCCAGGAAAGGTCGTGTGTGACAATGGCCGGAACCTGGTGACGGCTTTGAGGCGAGGCCAGCTGACACATGTTCCATGCGTGGCCCATGTGCTCAACCTCGTGGTTCAGCGGTTTATAAAGTCATACCCAGAGCTGTCTGATCTGCTGGTAAAAGTTCGCCGCCTGTCTGCACATTTTCGAAAGTCACCTACTGCTTCAGCCGGCCTTGCCGGCTTTCAGCGCCGTTTGCATCTTCCGGCTCACAGACTGGTGTGTGATGTCCCCACGCGTTGGAATTCAACTCTGCACATGTTGGTCAGGATATGTGAGCAGAAGAGGGCAGTTGTTGAGTACCTGCATCACCTAAGCCGTCGGGAAATGGGTCAAACTCCACACATAACACCTGAGGAGTGGAGATGGATGTCAGACCTATGTACCATCCTCCAAAACTTTGAGGACTCCACCAAGATGGTGAGTGGTGATGACGCCATTATTAGCGTCACCATACCGCTACTCTGCCTTCTAAAACGGTCTCTACTGAAAAACAAACATGATGCATTGCAGGCGGAGCGCGATGAGTTGCAGCAAGAAACAGTAGTGGGTGTGGGTGATAACACACAGCCCAGCCTCGTCTCATCACAACGTGCAGTGGAGGACTATGACGAGGAGGAGGATGAAGACATGGAGCAACTCTCCGGCCAAATTGAGGATATGACATGCACACCAGTCATATCCTCGGTTCAGCGTGGCTGGCCAGAGGACAGGGTAGATGAGGAGGAGGAGGAGGAGGAGGAGGAGGACAGCATGTTCAGTCATCTTGTTGGTCAGGCTACTGAAGTCCTGGCTGTTAAGAGTCTGGCGCACATGGCTGACTTTATGGTAAGCTGCCTGTCTCGTGACCCTCGCGTTAAGAACATCTTGGCCGACAATCATTACTGGTTGGTAACACTGTTAGACCCACGCTACAAGGAGAACTTTTTGTCTCTTATTCCCGTGGAGGAGAGGTCAACCAAAATGCAGCAGTTCCGGAAGGCCATACTCACGGAAGTAGGCAAAGCATTCCCCTCACAAAACGCTAGCGGCATAGGTCAGGAATCAGTGGACAACCGAGGCGTACAGCCGAGAGAGGCACAAGTCCAATCCGCCAGAGGTAGGGGAACAGTCTTTAAGATGTGGGACAGTTTTCTCAGCCCCTCACGTACCACAGCCCCTGAGGTGCGGGGTAGTGCCACAAGAAATCCTAAGTTTGCCCAGATGCTGAAGGAGTACCTTGCAGATCGAACAACTGTACTCCGACATTCCTCTGTGCCTTACAATTATTGGGTATCCAAGCTGGACACGTGGCATGAATTGGCTCTCTACGCCTTGGAAGTCCTGGCCTGCCCTGCTGCTAGCGTTTTGTCAGAGCGTGTTTTTAGTGCCGCAGGTGGAATCATTACAGATAAACGCACCCGCCTGTCAACTGAAAATGCTGACAGGCTGACTCTGATCAAGATGAACAAGGGTTGGATTGGGCCAGACTTCACCACACCACCAGCAAATGAGAGCGGAATTTAAAGTTTGCCATGTACCTCCACTCACCCATGGGTACACACTTCTGGACTTTGGATAATCGCTGGACTGCTCCTCCTTCTCCTCATGCGCCACCATGATGATGACCATTACAAATTGCAATACTTAGGCCTTTGTTTCAGGTATACCCCCAGTGGTAAATTTTTTCGCCCATTCTTTGCAGAATGGACATTACAACGACAGGAGACCCGCTCCTTTGCAATGGGAACAATGTTTTGAGGCCCTCATGCACGTCTCTACCCAGGGACAACGTGGAGCCTCCCAATTTTTGGCTGCCCTGCCTAAGGGCTATACTATAATACACCCACTTCCTTAAAATGGACACTTAATGTTTTGAGGCCCTCATGCACGTCTCTACCCAGGGACAACGTGGAGCCTCCCAATTTTTGGCTGCCCTGCCTAAGGGCTATACTATAATACACCCACTTCCTTAAAATGGACACTTAATGTTTTGAGGCCCTCATGCACGTCTCTACCCAGGGACAACGTGGAGCCTCCCAATTTTTGGCTGCCCTGCCTAAGGGCTATACTATAATACACCCACTTCCTTAAAATGGACACTTAATGTTTTGAGGCCCTCATGCACGTCTCTACCCAGGGACAACGTGGAGCCTCCCAATTTTTGGCTGCCCTGCCTAAGGGCTATACTATAATACACCCACTTCCTTAAAATGGACACTTAATGTTTTGAGGCCCTCGTGCACGTCTCTACCCAGGGACAACGTGGAGCCTCCCAATTTTTGGCTGCCCTGCCTAAGGGCTATACTATAATACACCCACTTCCTTAAAATGGACACTTAATGTTTTGAGGCCCTCATGCACGTCTCTACCCAGGGACAACGTGGAGCCTCCCAATTTTTGGCTGCCCTGCCTAAGGGCTATACTATAATACACCCACTTCCTTAAAATGGACACTTAATGTTTTGAGGCCCTCATGCACGTCTCTACCCAGGGACAACGTGGAGCCTCCCAATTTTTGGCTGCCCTGCCTAAGGGCTATACTATAATACACCCACTTCCTTAAAATGGACACTTAATGTTTTGAGGCCCTCATGCACGTCTCTACCCAGGGACAACGTGGAGCCTCCCAATTTTTGGCTGCCCTGCCTAAGGGCTATACTATAATACACCCACTTCCTTAAAATGGACACTTAATGTTTTGAGACCCTCATGCACGTCTCTACCCAGGGACAACGTGGAGCCTCCCAATTTTTGGCTGCCCTGGCAAAGGGCTATACTGAAATAGACCCACTTCCTTACAATTGGCACTTCAGGTTTACAGGCCATCATGCACGTCTCTATCCAGGGACAATGTGGAGCCTCCCACTTTTTGGCTGCCCTGCCTAAGGGCTATACTACAATAGACCCACTTCCTTACAATGGGCACTTCAGGTTTACAGGCCATCATGCACGTCTCTATCCAGGGACAATGTGGAGCCTCCCAATTTTTGGCTGCCCTGGCAAAGGGCTATACTGAAATAGACCCACTTCCTTACAATGGGCACTTCAGGTTTACAGGCCATCATGCACGTCTCTATCCAGGGACAATGTGGAGCCTCCCAATTTTTGGCTGCCCTGCCTAAGGGCTATACTACAATAGACCCACTTCCTTACAATGGGCACTTCAGGTTTACAGGCCATCATGCACGTCTCTATCCAGGGACAATGTGGAGCCTCCCAATTTTTGGCTGCCCTGCCTAAGGGCTATACTACAATAGACCCACTTCCTTACAATGGGCACTTCAGGTTTACAGGCCATCATGCACGTCTCTATCCAGGGACAATGTGGAGCCTCCCAATTTTTGGCTGCCCTGGCAAAGGGCTATACTGAAATAGACCCACTTCCTTACAATGGGCACTTCAGGTTTACAGGCCATTATGCACGTCTCTATCCAGGGACAATGTGGAGCCTCCCAATTTTTGGCTGCCCTGGCAAAGGGCTATACTGAAATAGACCCACTTCCTTACAATGGGCACTTCAGGTTTACAGGCCATCATGCACGTCTCTATCCAGGGACAATGTGGAGCCTCCCAATTTTTGGCTGCCCTGCCTAAGGGCTATACTACAATAGACCCACTTCCTTACAATGGGCACTTCAGGTTTACAGGCCATCATGCACGTCTCTATCCAGGGACAATGTGGAGCCTCCCAATTTTTGGCTGCCCTGCCTAAGGGCTATAATATAATACACCCACTTCCTTACAATGGGCACTTCAGGTTTACAGGCCCTCATGCACGTCTCTATCCAGGGACAACGTGGAGCCTCCCAATTTTTGGCTGCCCTGGCAAAGGAAAATACTACAAAGACTCACTTCCTCAAAATGGGCACATTAGACTCAAGAGGCCTTCATGTACGTCTCTTCTCAGGGACATCGGAGTGCCACACAATGTTTTCACGTAAAATCTTTCATGTATTAATCTCAAAAAGTAACATACACCAGCTCTATCTCACTATTGGGTATGTGCCCTTAACATTTCCGCCATGAAAAATCATTTTGGGGTCATTTTGGAAGGTTTTCTGGTGAGTCCGTAAAAATGGTGTAAAACGCGGACAAAATTGTTCACAGCTGTGACTTTTGAGTGATAAATGCTTCAAGGGGTCTTCCCCATGCTGTTGCCATGTCATTTGAGCACTCTTCTGAGACTTTTGTGCCATTTTTAGGGTTTCTCCATGCTGCCGGGGGGTCATTTCACAAAAATACTCGGGTCTCCCATAGGATAACATTGGGCTCGTTGCTCGGGTACACGAGTATCTTGGGAGGCTCGGCCCGAGCTTCGAGCACCCGAGCTTTTTAGTACTCGCTCATCACTAAACATTAGGGAACCTGTGCTGTCCCTTATTCTGATGGTAGACTTAATGGTAGTCAGGGGGAAGCCTCCAAAGTGGCCCTGTCTGCTGTCCAAGCCCTAATGACTATGTCCCCACCACCCAGGGGATTGACCTGGATCAAGCTCCCAAACACCACACCAACACAGAACAATAAACTGGGGTAAACAAAAAGGTCATACACACCTAAAATCTGCACCAGGGGATAACCAAGATGTACAGGTAAGGGTACAAAGAAACAGAGGTAGTAGAAACAACTTACAACAATCACAGCAGATAGCAGAAATAGTAATAACACATCCTCTCTGCTCCCTGGCTAGCTCCTAACTGAATAGAATAACCAGCAACAAGTCCAGGAAGCAGAGGCCTTAAATGCCGGCTTAACTGCTGCAAGCTGAGCAAGTCTGATGCTGCACCAGATGAGGCATTAACCCCTAATGTGTCTATAGAAAAACTATGTTTAAAGTGCATGGACCAGATGGTAAGGTAAGAGCTATCCCTGAGCCTGTCCATATATACATGACAACACTATGCACAACTAGCTCCCAGCTACCTGCTCTGACATCTTGCCCCAATAGGTTGTGTCATATAGACTAAAATGCCAAACTGAATCTGTAGGCTATGACCTTTTGCCGGACTTAGGTAGAGCTTCTGTATCATGATAATCAATTTTTCACTTCACCTGTCAGTGGTTTTAAGCTAGATCTACACAACAACTTGTAGAACTGCTAAAATTGGAACCAATGATAGTATATTTGTCTACACAGAAATTCACAAGGTTTATATTTAGATGAACCGATCTCCCAAAGTTCTTATTTTGCAGATGCTCTTGAATTTTGAAAGGAAAATTGTTTCACATCAAATACATTTGTTGTGAATCAAATCTTCAAAGAAAAGGTTAAAAATAACCCATTATACTGACTCTCCATACCTCTCACCTTTATCTTTTCTGTTCTGTCTTTTATCCTCTTCTGTTCAAGGCCTCAACTGCTGCCATTTTACATTAAGCCCCCAGCATGCCGTAGGGTACAATGCATGTCGTTGACATTAATGACACACATCACTCAACCCACTGTCATTCAAGATGCTAATCACTTCACTGATGTCAATGTTGTGCTCACATCCAATGTGGCAGAATACAGGTCTAGTGAACAACGACAGCACAGAGACCTGTAAACAGAGGATAGAAGAGAGAACTGAGAAACCCAAGGAGACAATCTTGATGGCCAGAATGGTGCGAGAAGTATGAGTAAAGGGTGCTTTACATACAACGATATCGCTAACGATATATCGTCGGGTCACGGTTTTTGTCGCGCAAATCCGGTGCCGTTAGCGATATCGTTGTGTGTGACTAAAAGGAGCGACGATCAACGATCGCAAAAATGTCAAAAATCGTTGATCGTTGACACGTTGCTCCTTTTCATAATATCGTTGGTGGTGCATGCCGCTGGTTGTTCGTCGTTCCTGCGGCGTCACACATCGTTATGTCTGACACCGCAGGAATGACGAACATCTCCTTACCTGCATCCACTGGCAATGAGTAAGGAAGGAGGTGGGCGGCATGTTCCAGTCGCTCATCTCCGCCCCTCCTCTGCTATTGGGCGGCTGCTTAGTGACAGCGCTGAGACGCTGAACGAACAGCCCCCTTAAAGAAGAGATTGTTTGGTGTCTCCAGCGACGTCGCTAAGCAGATATGTGCGTGTGACGCTGCCGTAGCGATATTGTTCGCTACGGCAGCGATCACCCCCATGACGAAACAGCGACGTGGGCGGGTGCTATCGCTAGCGATGTCGCAGCGTGTAAAGCACCCTTAAGGCTGAAATCAGGTGAGTGTAAGAATTTTAGCTTTATGACCCTCAGAATCCAGCAAAATGGCAGATGGCTCGCCACCATTTTGCTGAAATCTGTGGCAATCGAATAATGAAAAATTAGTATTCTTGAGTTTTCTAATATTTGAGGAAATTTTTATTAAAATTTATTAAATTTTATGTGTTTTACATTTATTTTCTTATCTCTATTATTATATTGTTATTATTTGGTATGAAGCAGCACAATATTGGGACCTACCATATTGTACATGGAAGAGCAAATACTCGGTACTCAAATAGTTGAATTAACTGGTATATTATTGGGCAAATTTAACCAGGTACAGCACAGTGTGGTCAAGCTTACTCAATAAAATACTAGTTTATTCAATTACTTGAGTGCCAAGTATTTGCTCTTAGCTACATACAGGACTGGATACTACTTGAGCATCTACCACACAGAAGAGCCGTGTTTATCCACAATACCATGTACACCTAGATATATTATTGAAATAAGGTTTTTGTGTTACATATTACAAAACAAATGCCACTTTTTTCATATCACAAATTACTCAAAAATAAAACGAGTAATCGTGCAATTTACACAATGTGCTGTCGCATAACATTAGACTCAGAGGTCTAATGTTACTCGAGTTGAACCTTTTGATGTTTTCAGGCAGATCTGCCAAAATGGAAAGAGCTGGGGAGGAGATGGTTTGGGAAGAGGCATTGTTATACCCCTCTGACAAATTTGTCAACAGTGGCAGCATTTTTTTTTACTCCCTAATGCCCTCTTCACATGTCAGTGATTGTTGTACATATGTTACTGTTTTTTTACATACCAAAATCACGGATATACACAGATCCATTATAATCAATGGGTCTGTGCACACATCAGTGACTTCTCACTGACCGTGTTTCCGTGTGGCGTACATGTGTGTCTGTGTGTTCCGCATGGAGTCAAGTCTGTTTATTTCTGGTATCACAGATGTCCCACGGACCACACTATGGTGTGACATCAGTGTGTCACATACCAGAGAAAACACGTATATTTAAAATAAAAAACTTTTTAAACTCACCTTTCTCCAGCGATGCTGTCTTCAGCCGCTGCTGTCTCCTGCTTCCAGGCCTGACTAATTATGCTCATGCATATGCACTGCACAGCTGACTCAGAAGTAGCTGCAGAGGTGAGACAGCGGCGGACGGACACAGCATCGCGGGAGACTTCAGCACCACGGACACCAGCAGAGGCGACAGGGGAGTATAAGTGCCTGATCTCTGTGTATTATCACGGATAGCACACGGAGATCACACATGTGCCAAAATCACGGCACATGGAACGACATATGCACCTTTATCACGTCAATGAAAAATGTCTGTTTTTTACTGACGTGTGAAAAAGGCATAACTGGAGTAAAATGTCTGGTGAGAAGCACGAATGGACTAAGTTACCATAATATGGGAATTCATTAAATAGCATGCGCCTCTTAATGAATTTGGTGCATCTTATTCCTGCAAAGTCTTTTATTAAGACTGGCACATGAAATGCCAGTCTTACAGGGATTGATCCATGAACAATATCCTTTTTAATCAATTGCTTTTTAGTAATAATTATTTCCAGAATTGAATGCGTAAAAATGTTCTGAAATGATCTTATATATGTGCCCCTGCTGTGTACTGTGTAATGGCTGTGTCTGACTGTACTGGGACATGTTATTATCATACCACATCTCCTGAGTCGGGGAGTACACAAAATAGAGTATACAGACAGAACAGTATGGGATCATGGCTTATTCTTTTTGTGAGGTAAAAGATTTTGCCTGTTTTTAAAGATCTATTGATTGAAATGTATTTGTTCATGGGACAACCCCTTTAATGGAACGCTGCCATATTCTTGTCCTGCAGGAAGAGTGTTCAGCTCTTTCCCAGCACAGACAGAATTGCAATCACAAATAACATCTCAATACACAATGATAAAACTGGATCCATCGATCACAATAGACGATGTCACATCTGACCCGTCTCCCTCTTACTTCACAATGACCTTTGCACATACTTTATACTCCAGTACAAAAGATTGGGTCTGGATCTGTTCATTGAACTTAATGTATATATTTTCCTGAAATAACAGTATGTTACAAACCTTGCAATTTTCACACTGGCCACTTGTTTTCTTAAACTGTATTTTTTTCCATTAACCCTTTCACAACATATGACGTAAAGGTATGTCATATGTCGTGTGCCTGCATTTGATGTGGGCTCTCATGTGAAGCCCTCATCTTTCCTGGTAGAAGACAGTTGATTTAATTAGTCACCATACGCCTTTAACAGCTGCAGTTGGAGCTCAGAGGCTGTTAACCTGTTAAAGGCCGCTAACAGCAGCATTTAACCTGTGCCAGCAGGGGCACCAAATTCCATGTGCTCATTGGCTTGCCCGCAAGCCAATGAGCACATGGCTATACATTGCAGTGCTAATGCCATGATATGTATAGCACAAGTGATAAGACGATTGCAGCTTTAAATATCCTAAAGGGACTAATAAATGCAGAAAAAAAAATGTTTTTAAAAATATGGAAAAAAAAACAAAACAATCACCCCAAATCAAAATGCCAGAATTACATTTTTTTGCAGTAAAATGATATTAAGTTCATGGTGCAAAAAATAAACCCTCACACAGCCCCAGATCCTGAAAAATGAAAACATTATGAATTTAAGCAACCGTATTTTCTGGATTATAAGACACTTTTTTTCTCCCAAAAACTGGGGCCAAAATGGGGGTGCATCTGAGTCACCCCCCAAGCCATGGCGGTCGCCTCATGGACACCGCTCCACCTCTAGGGACGCCGCGGGGACTTCTCTGTGGGATCTTCTCTGGCGACAGGTATTTCAGGTTATTTACATCTGAGTTGTGACGCCACTCTCGGTTTGCGGTCGGCGTTATGGGTGACCGCCACTGCAGTTTTAACGAGCGTCTGGGACTGATGGAGTCTGCAGTCGGGTGGTATGGCCTCCCGAGAGTGAGGCTGGCCCCCAGGGTCTTGGGTGTCTGTGTGGAACAACAGGTCACAGAATAACTCAGTCTCAGTCCAAAGTGTCTTGCAACTGGTTTTTACTCACTTTCAAATGCTTCAAGTGGTACCCGGATGATGCTGAGATACACCAAGAGAGAACCAGGTATACTTCAGGCTGGAATAAGGGTGACCGTTAGCTCGCCTTTCTAGCACTTCTTGTTTCGGACAACCCCTGACTTAAAGTACTGTGGGATTCATCCAGGGAAGTCGCAACTGCCTTTTCTCCCCTTTCTGGCCCGTTTGCTGGCAGCGTGGACCAAGGAAGATGGCTCCAGGCTCGAGCCTCCTTATGGGCCCCCTCGTTGCTGCTGATGCTTGGACTCTGTTTTGGTTGGTGTGGGACTAGTTGTCCACCCCATCGGCAGGTTTAGCAGACCACTAAATGGATGTCTGGCTATAGGGACCTGCACCCCGTTCGTGCCTGGTTACCAGGAGTCCCCGTACTCAACTGCCTGTCCTCTCTTCAGGAGTCTTTCAGGCTGACTGTGTGGCAACCGCTCTCCCCCGCCAATGGCCACTACACGTGCAGGGTCTGACAAGCATGTCCCCTCTCCTGCGTCTCCACTTCAGACTGGCTACCTCCAGCTCCTTTTCCTGACTGCCACTGCAACCTAGCTCCCAGCCTCTCTACCGCATGCCTTGATTGGATGTGGAGGCACGCCACCTCCTGGGTCTGCCCAAGGGTCCCCTCAAGGTGTGTGAGATCTGGTCACTATGTGTCTGTGCGTACACACCCTCCTCCAGCCTTTTGGATTACCTGTTTGCACCCACCCAGCATGGGTGCAGTACTCAGTGGCACCTGACCAGGTCAGGGGCGCCACACATCTTATAATCTGGATATGGTTTATCAGAGCGGCGGTGGTGGAGTGGGGTCATTAGAGGCAGGGTTGGCAATACTGAGGGCTCAGAGGAGTGGGTGTCACTGCAGTGGAACGGCTCAGGAGGGTCACAGGACGGAAGTTGGCGATGTGGCGGGCACCATTGATCTGACAGCGGGCTGTGGGCGCCATTGAATGTTTCACGGTTGATGCGATAGATGTCAAGAAAATGGCCGCGGAGTCCTATCAGCGTACATGCTGCCTCTGCAGCCATTTGTCAATCTCGTCAACCGTGGGCGATTCAATAGTGTCCGCAGTCCACTGGCAGATTAATGGCATCTGCCACTGCAAGACCCCTGAGCCCACACCATTGTCGACCCTGCCTCCTGTGGCCTTCCTAAGCGGCTCCACTGCCGCTAACCCATGGTGAGAAATTATAAGACACACTAGGATTATAAGACGGACTCTCATTTTAACATTAAAATTATTTTTTCCTATTTTCCTCCTGTACGTTTGGGGTGTGTCTTATAAAAAGAAAAATATGACATATATGTTTGCTTTCTACCTACTTGTACTGACCTGGAGAATCATATTGCCAGATCAATTTAACCGTATAGTGTACATGGTAAATAAAAAAAAAAAAAGCAAGAAAAAAATTGTGAATTGCACTTTCTTGCAATTTTAACGTAGTTGGAATTTTTTCCCATTTTTCAGTACACTGCGGTAGAATGAATGGTGCAATTGAAAAATACAACTTGTCTGGTGGTTAAAAAAATGGAAAATCACCCAGGGGTGAAGAAGTTAAGATTGCTGAAAAAAAATAATAAATATTTTAAAAAATGTAACTAACAACTTAATTTCAACCATAGGTCATTTTCTGATGATAGCTTTCCTTTACTGGCTGATCATTATATGCATTTTGCATGTTTACTGATACTTCGTAAGTTCAACACTTTGGGGAATATATTTGGACTGTATAAAAAAGGGAAATGATAATATAGCAAAATCAATAATAATAATAATAATAATAATAATAATGTGTAATACATAATATTCTTCAGTTTATATATATAAAGCTCCTTGATGGAACACCACCCACCAGTGACTGGTAAATATAAATTGCTTCTAGCCTTTTGCTTTCCTCAACCATCTGCCTGACAACTGAACACATTTTACTAAATCTTTATGATTTTTTTTTTCTGTGTTCTGTATGCATTTAATTATTAACTATATCATAAAATGTTTTAAAATGGGCTGTATTATGTAGGAGTTTCATTTACTATGTAACAGTTGGATGCATTTTATTATAACCTAGATATTATCAATACTAGAAGCCTGCAGCCATTCTGCAATGTAACAAACACCTTGTAATGTGACGTACAGCCACATACAATAATCACCTGCTATATATTGTCGCCTTCGACAGTAACTGCACAAAACTGTCCAAAGCAACACATAAAAGCCTATCAAGAAACAGTCATCATACCGCACAGCACGGCGTCCATATACTCAATTCCTTTAAAGAAAATGTGAAGCATATTTTGAACTATAATATTTACTAGAGACACAAAACGGAAATATTTGGACGGTGACCCAAGCTTTTGTATTTTTAGTCGTTTACCAAAAGATATTGAAGATACAGCTATATAATCAATATGATATGCAGACTCTAAGCTTAATTTTAGGGTATTAATGTCCTAATAGAGAAAAGGTTTAGAAATTATAGCTTTTTACTATGTAGCTGCCTCTTTGTCAAGTTACCAAAAGTAATTAATGATTATCTCATAAGCTCTTTAATGGGCTGCATGGGCTTTTTCCCCATGAATGCATCATTAAACATGTAAAAGGTCTGGAGCTAATTCTAGGTGTGGCATTTGAATTTGGAAGCTGTTGCTGTGAACCCACAACACGTAATCAAAGGAGCTCTCAATGTAAGAGAAACAGACCTTCATTAAGTTGAAAAAAAGACTAAATCCATCAGAGAAACCAAAAAGGATAGGAATGGCAAAATTAACAGTTTGGTACATTCTGCAAAAAACAGTGTGCACTGGTGAATTTAGAAACTCAAAAAGGCCAGGACATCAACAGAAGACAACAGTGCTGAATTATCACGGAATCCTTTCCATGGGGAAGATGAACCCTTTCACAACATTCACACAATTGAAGAACACTCTGCAGAAAGTTGGTTGTTTCAATATCCAAGTCTGCCATAACGAGAAGACTTCATGAGAGCAAATACAGAGGGTTCACCACAAGGTGCAAACCATTAATCAGCCTTAAAAATAGAAAACACTAGACTAGACTTTGTAAAAAAAAAAAATCTAAAGAAGCCAGCCCAATTCTGGAGAAGCATTCTTTTGACACATGAAACGAAGATCAACTGGTTCAGAATGATAGGAAGAAGAAAGTATTTAGGAAGCGTGGAACGGCTCATGATCCAGAGCACAGCACGTCCTCTGTAACACATGGTGGAGGCAGTGTCATGGCTGGACATGCATGGCTTCTAACGGCACTGGGGAACTAGTATTTATTGATGATGTGACTGAAGAGAGAAGTAGTCAGATTAATTCTGGGTCATACAGGGCTATATGTTCTGCTCAGATTCAACTCAATAATGCAGCAAGGTTAATTGGCTCTCTACAGTACAGGTGGACAATGACCCAAAATATACTGCAAAGCAACCCAGGAAATTTTTAAGGCAAATAAGTATGTTCTGCAATGGCCAA
Organism: Anomaloglossus baeobatrachus; assembly: GCF_048569485.1. Lineage (NCBI taxonomy): Eukaryota > Metazoa > Chordata > Amphibia > Anura > Aromobatidae > Anomaloglossus > Anomaloglossus baeobatrachus. The sequence goes on from NC_134358.1 coordinate 97,972,148, forward strand.
ATCAATTATCTGATCTCAACCCCATTGAGGTGCATTTCACATTTTTAAGACAAAATGTAAGGCAGCAAGACCCACAAACAAGCAAGAACTGAAGTCAGGTGCAGTAAAGGCTGACATCAGAAAGAAGGAAACCCAGTGTTTGGTGACATCTATGGCTTTTAGACTTTAGGCAGTCATTGGCTGTAAAGGATTCTCTGCAAAGTATTAAAAATGAACATTTCATTTATGGTAAAATTAATTAATCCAATTACTTTTCATCCCCTGAAATAAGGAGGCTGTGTGGAAAAATGGTTGCAATTCCTAAACATTTCAAGTTTAATAAAAAGGGTTAAACAAAAATATCCTGTGAAATCTCCACTTCAATTACATCTCAGTTTTTTCATTGTAAATAAAAAATAGTTGTATGTAGAGCCGAAATCACGAAGATTTGGTCACTGTCCAAATATTTCTGAACCTAATTGCACCATGTGTCATTTGGTAGGTTAACGATCTTGTGCTTAATGACTAAATAACTAAATACCTAAATACCACACTGAAAATGTACATTAAATAGGACACACCATAAAGGGGTTGTCCCACAATCAAAGTTTATCATAAAGGGGGCTTTACATGCAACAACATCGCTAACGAGATGACGTTGTGGTCACGGAATTCGTGATGCAAATCCGGACTTGTTAGTAGCGTCGTTGCGTGTGAAACCTACGAACGACCACTAACGATCAAAATTACTCACCTAATCGTTGATCGTTGACACGTCGTTCTAATCCCAAATATCGTTGCTGTTGCAGGATGCAGGTTGTTCGTCGTTCCTGAGGCAGCACACATCGCTACGTGTGACACCTCAGGAACGAGGAACAACACCGTACCTGTGTCCTCCGGCAACGAGGTGGGCATGTCTTTCCTGCTCTCCACCCCTCCGCTTCTATTGGACGGCTGCCTTGTGACGTCGCTGTGACGCCGCACCAACCACCCCCTTAGCAATGATGCTGTTCGCCGGGCACAGCGGCGTCGCTAAGAAGGTAAGTATGTGTGACCAGGACTAACGATACTGTGCGCCACGGGCAGCGATTTGCCCATTACGCACAACCGACGGGGGCGGGTGCAATCGGCAGCGACATCGCTAGCGATGTCGCTGTGTGTAAAGTGGCCTTTAGAGTTGAGTGGATCTGACAAAATTTGTATTTGTCAAATTGTGCAGATTTTATTGGGAATTTTAATTTGCATTGAAGATATTATCTGTGAATTGAATTATTATGTTGTGTGATCTCTTGAGACCGCAGAAGATAATAAATGTAAGATGGAACAAAACAAACCATTTCATACATACGTCACCACCCACCTTTCCAGCAATTCGTAGTCCCTGCCCGCTGTTCAGTTCTGTATGTCTCTGCTGCACCACATCTCCAGTATGGTGTTCACGTTATGCCGGGACACTCAGCCATGCCGGTCCTGGAAGTCACTGCTCATGCATGGGGCCTGCTTGTGGCTAGAATGGTCACCGAATGGATGAAACAGTGTGACAGAGGCATAGAGACCCAACCAGTGAACAGAGGGGGTGCTCGAAGAGGTGAGTGAGGGGTTCAGTATGCCGTTTTTTTCATTTTAACTGTTTTAACAGCCTTCTCCTGTTCAGCATAATGACAGCTGCAGCTGTCCACCTTTTCGCTGAATTCACATGAAGCGAATTACAAAATTTTGTACAATCCAGAAGGCAGATGCTTTTTTTTTATTATTTTAATTATTTTTTAAATTATTATTTGTTATTTATTTTAATTTATTTTAATTAATTATGTTTAAATTCGACACAAATAAATTTGCCTATGTTGTCTATTTATCAACTATTAACACCAACAGGGATAAGAGATGGTTGAGAAGGCTCCTTTCAAAGTACATAGAACTGAAAGACCTAGCGGAACACTCTATTCCCATAGACAATCAATGAAGCAGAGGTTGAGGATGTGCACCTCTGTTTTGTTCAGGAGTATATATAATGCATTCATTATATTGTTATGGTTACGAGCTCAGTAACTACATCTATATTTTTTCCCTTTTTTATGATTTGTTTAATAAAGTGCATTACAACAATGTGTTTATTGTAATTCTTTTGTCTGTTACTTATTTCACAGGACTTTCGTTTTTGTTTTCCCCACCCCTTGTAATTTCTTAGTGTATCTCAATATGCATATGCCTTTAGATACAAATTAATATAAAAAAAATAATAATTAAAATGAAGTTTTTCGGATTGCTTTGGCCCTGAACATCAGTGACAGTCTCTCATGTGACCTCCTTGGAAAAATGAATTGCCCACTTCTGATCTAGAATTGAACTGTGGGTCAGAGTGAATGGTGTGAGCAGAAGGTAACGGGGAATGAACAAAATGCCTTATACCCCCTTCCCAGCCTTCAATAGGCAGCAAAATGTGTGGTTATTCATTTTACTGGATTATGCTAAGCAAATCATTTGAAATTGGCTCTAGTTTTTATGACACCGGGTTGCATTGATATTTTTCACAGCCTTTGATACAACGCTAGGAAAGGAATACATCATCAGCCTTGAGTCATCAATTTTGCACCATCCAACTGACTAATGGCTTGCATCATCAATATTGGATCATCTTGAAAAGACTAATGAATTGAGTCATCAGTATTTCATCATCTCTAAATGACTAATGGTAGATTCCAAAGAAAAAAAGATGTAATCCTAATTAAACTTGCATCACACAACTCTATAGAAGGCACATGTTCTCCCTCTATCAGTCACACAGTATTTTCAGTGGTCGACTGATCTCATCGTTCAGCTATTCATTGATGCTTTGGACTTGCATTAATAAAGCAGATAATTTCTGCTATATCTGTGGTGAGGTGACTTTTGAGTCACAAAAGTGAAACTTGACTCATATGGTTAAGAAAGCCTAAAACCTGTATTTTGGTTGCAAAATAGATGATCAGGACAAGGATCAGGATCCCTGCCTCGGTGGTGACTTAAAGGTGGTTGCCCTCGTGCTTGGTCTCCAGGATGGTTACACAAAGTATTGTTGTTTCCGATGTAAATGGGACAGTTGATCAAGACAACAAAACTACAAAAATAGAGACTGGCCCCTCAGAAATGCACTGCAGCCGGGGACTAAAAATAATCTTTATCCAGCCCTTGTCGAACCACAGAAAATTCTGTTACCTCCATTGCATATCAAGTTGGGTCTCATGAAGATCTTCATTAAGGCAATGGACAAAAATGCAGAAGCGTTCAAGTATCTCATTTGTAAATTTCCAAGGTTGAGTGAAGCAAAGATAAAGGAAGGAGTCTTCATTGGTCCTCAGATTCTTGTGCTTCTGCAAGATGAGGAGTTTCACCGTTTACTGCGTGGAAAAGGCTGAATAGGTAGCATTCCAGTTAGTGGTAACAAATTTTCCTTGGAAACACCAAGTCAGACAACTATAAAGAGCTGGTGGAAAATCGTCTTCAGGCATTTCATAACCTTGGCTGGAACATGTCATTAAAGATTCATCTCTTGCAGTTGTATCTAGACTTCTTTGCACCAAACTGCGGATAAGCAAGTGACGAGCACGGTGAGCGATTTCACCAGAAAATTGCAACTATGGAAAAAAGATATCAGGGTAATTGGAACCCTTCGATGCTTGTAGACTACTATTGGACAATCACCAGAGTTATAATCCAGTGCTTGAATACAAGAGATAAGTAAAAAGGAGCCGAGTATCCAGTGACTAAGGACATACCGTATTTTTCGCTTTACAAGACACACTTTTGTTCCCCCAAATTTTGGGAGAAAGTAGGGGGTGCATCTTATAATCCGAATATATGGGTCTAGGGGAGGTGGGGCAACTCTGGAGCAGTGCTGGGGGCTGCTGGGGGCTGGTGGAGGCTGGTAGAGGCTTGTGAAGGCTGCTGGAGGCAGCAGGAGATCTCCTGCTCCCACTCATATAATATGCACAGCCGCTGTCCATCACCGTGGTGCTGAAACCGCACTGTGGCGATGGGCTGGGGGAGTGGCGCGTATTATATGTGCCTGCGCCCCCCTTTGATCTCACATGTTCACACCCCCACCCCACTACCCGTGTTAGATATGGCCCCCATGCTGCTGGCCATTCTAAAATAAAAAAGCTTTCCTTACCTCCTCCAGCGTGTCTCCCTGTGTCTCCCCGATCTCACTGCTGATGCTGTGATCAGGCACGCAGAGATCATGTCACTCTGCTGTGCCGATCACATGACTGGCACCGAGAACCAGGATTAATATATCCAGATTAAGGGGACTAATTATAGGATGGGGGGCTATAAGAGACATATACCCTATATGATTTGTTAGACGGACACTGGCATTATAAGATGGACCCCATTTAACATTAAAAAAAAATTCTCCTTTCCTTCACCAAATTTGGGGGTGCGTCTTATAAAGCGAAAAATACGGTATTTTGTACTGTGCAATAACGTATATTAATAGTGCTTAGACATGGGAATTAATGATATAGTAGATCTAAATACACTTGCGTTTCTTCTGAATACATATAATAAAATTTGATTTACAATACATGTGCAGTTTTATATTTGTAGAAGTAATAACTACATGTTATAATTATTTATTAATTTACATAACAGTAAAATGCAAACCCTTTTATTGCATGGAAACTGGAGCCAAATAACAGTTTTCCTTGTCATATTTGAATTCAGCACATCAAAATCATTAAGAAATGGCTAATTTGATTTCTGAAACAGACAACTTTTGATATTTTGTTGCCTAGTGTAATCTGAAGACAGCATGCTGCATGGGTTAACAAACAGATTACAGCCACAAAGTGTGTTTTTGTTTAGCTACAATGTTAGTTTAAGTATCAGTATCTTTATCATTAGTGGACTGAGGACAATGTGATCTCAAGTCCGACTCTGCCCCCCTTCTGTGCTTAGCAACATCTGTCTACAGAAATGTGCACTGGAAACCTGGTGTTGGCGGGGGCAGCTTGTTAAGCTCTGCTACATGCTAAAAATAATCTTTGATTTTGTCAGAATGGCTGCACCCAGTAATCTAAGTTATACATTGTCAGCAAGCAGGATTAGTTGGACCACTTGGACCCGGGCTTACACTTTATTTGGAGGGGCTTAACTAAGTGCCCACCGCAAGGCGGATGCCAAATACCACTCCCAGGGCAGTGACAGCAACTGTGGCAACTGACCCCAGGGCAGGTGATGGACTCAGGAATAGATGGGTACCGGCAAGGAGACTGAGGCAGGTTGGATAGGCAGGTATGGATGGGAATGGTAAGCATGGCAGAGATAGACAGGTATAGGAAGGCAGGTACTGGAAATGTACACAGTGATAACAAGACAGGAGTTCAGGACTTGACAACTAGCTAGGTAGCAGACTGACTGACTAACTAACTGAATGTGTTACGCAGGCACCTCGCCTAATGGGAGGATGCCTTAAATACATTGTGGCTCTCAGCCATAGGCTGAGAGGTACTTCCTGGAAATAGTTCGCCAGCCCTTTAAGAGGCGGACCCTGTGCAGCATGTACAGGGCCTGGGAGGGAAAGGAGGCAGCAGCACACGTGGATGGCAGGAGAGTGCGGGGGAGGACGCAACCCAGCCAGTGCGGTGAGTAAGTTAGTGTCTGTGCGGAAACGCCAATGCTGCAGTTATAGTCATCATCTCTTTGACTACATCATGCTGCCCTCAGTTGAGGTAGAAAAAACCTGCTGACAGATTCCCTTTAAATCAGATTTGCCTGAATGTGCAAATTTTGGGAAATTCTAAAGTAATTCTATTTGATGAGAATCAATTCCCTCAAGTAGTCAGAATATTCCTTTCTCTGCATCAACCAATGTGTCTGCCTTTGATCTAACATTAATGTGATAGGTACTCTGGTGTAAAGGGTCGTTGCTCAGTCAATCACCTATTCATTCTTCCCGATCCCACGACTGAGGCTTCTCTGCATGACTCTGCAGTGGAATTGTCTCTACCCTGTCTGCATATTCCTGTCCCCATGGATAATTCAAATCAAAAAAGTCTGTGGAGCCTCGGTGAGGAGTCTCGACACAGAAACTGGCCAGATATCCCTCCATGGATAATTCAGCATAGGATTCCTTTTTGCATTGTCTGTAAGGCATGTAAATAAAATAAAACAAATCAAAGGGCTTAGTGACAGTCCTTATTATTCCGTACCAGGGAACTATACAATTTACACCAGGAGAATATATGTGTTTGGTTATCAGTTTCTCTTACAGCTATAAAAAAACACATATATCACATATATATTATTGGATATATGATCAGGCAAGAACAAACTCCAAGTCTATATTTCTCCAGTTTGTACGTGTGAATATCTACCTCCGACACTTATCTCCGTAACCACACTCCGCTTGTACTGCTCATATGTATATGCTTTCTCCTTTTATTACAGTATATTTCTCCCATTACAGTGATATTCTCCTGTATGTCTTATTTTCCTGGCTGGCTCGGTTTTTATCTTCAGAAGCTACACTATTTCTCCCAGTAGTCACCATCTCATCTTTGTTTTTTTTACCTTGTAAAGGATAAATTCTATCAGGTCTTTTGAGTCCACTGGAAACTCGGCAAACTCAGATAAACTTTTAAGATCAAAGCACTTGTCAAAAGAAAGTTTTCTTGTCAACGTGAAGTAAAGCAATCTTAGACAGGAAATGCAATAAAACATGTAAAACACTGATAGCAAAGCTACTGGCTTGGAAAATATTGATTGACACATAAAACCTTCAATAAAAACTTATAAGGCATTTTTACTTCACTACTGTAATAATGATGGAGGCCGGGGTGTCCATGCAGAGAACAGAGAAGATCACAGCACTGCTTATACTGCTCAGATCAGAATAATCCTGGTGTACTTCAAAGCCTTACAAGACGATTCTCTCTTATGTTGGCCCCAAACTTAGTGCTTTTTTCATGAACCATGATTGTTATCCCAGCAGCTGATCTAACATTATTGTATATATACAAAGATCACAGCAAATCTTTCCATTGTAGAATTCCTAGCCACATTATAGCAACCAAATTTAGGTTGGATTTTTATGTATTTTTTCATCCTATACCCACAAATTTAAAAGGGGGGTTCACCCATATTTTTTTATTTTCTAGACCAATATTATATTGAGAAACAATGTTTCTCTCAAATACATTATGTTGTTGGCAATAGTGCCTGTGAGAGACGCTATTGCGGACCACTGTTCCCCGCTTCATGACCCCCGGGCTCCATGATTTTGGGGATCCGGTGACGTCACGTCAAGTTCCGGACATGTCACATCACTGCGGCCGGCCCCATTCTCTGACTCACTGGGCTGTGGGCGGTGTTTCACCGCTTGTTACAGCTCAGCATGTCTCCTGCTTGCAGCACTTTGCTGTGAGGGAGGAGGGAGCTGATGGGCTGTGACGAGCGGTGAAACATCGCCCACAGCCCATCAGTCACAAACACTGCGGCCGGCCGCGGTGTCAGGAACTTGACGTGAAATCACCGGATCCCCAAAGTCACGGAACATGGGGGTCATGGAGGGGGGAATAGTGGTCTGCAATAGCGCCTCTCACAGGCACTATTGCCAACATAAGATATTTGAGAGAAACATTGTATCTCAATATAATATTGATCTAGACAATAAAAAATATGGGTGAACCACCCCTTTAATTGTATTTTATTGGGATTTTATGCCAACAAAAAGTAAAAAGGAAATGATACATGGTTTTCTGAGTATTTTAAAATATAAATCTGAAAATTTTGACATGCATTAGTGTTCAGCCCCCCTAAGTCAATACATTATAGGACCATCTTTCACTAGAATTACTGCTGCAAGTGTTTTAGCATATGTCTCACCCAGCTTTGCACATCTAGAGCCTGACATTTTTGCCCATTCTTCTTTGCACACTATCTCAGTGAGATTGGATGGAGACATCTGTGAAGAGCAATTTTCAAGTTTTAAAACAGATTCTCAAAGGGATTTTGGTCTGGACGGTGACTGGGGACTGGGGCATTCACACACATGAATATGCTTTAATCTAAACCATCCATTGTAGCTCTGGCAGTGTTTTTAGTGTCATGTTCCTTCTGGCATAGGAACCTACAGTCCAGTCTCAGGTCTTTTGCAGCCTCTAAAAGGTTTTCCTCCAGGATTGCTCTGTATTTAGCATCATTCATCTTCCCATCAACTCTGACCAGCTTCCATGTTGTTCCTGAAGAAAAGCATCTCCATTGCATGATGCTGTCACCAACATTTTTGACTGAGGGGATGTTGTTTTTAGGATAATTTGCATTCAAACTTTTCCACCATATGTAGTATTTTGCATTTTGCCTTAAAAATTCTGCTTTGGTCTCATCTAACCAGAGCACCTTTCTCCACTTACTTGCTGTGTCGCCTGCATGGCTTTTTGCAAACTGTAAAAACTTCTAATGCTTTCAAAAATGCTTTCTTTACAATTCCATCAATAAAATATAGCTCCTAAACACCAGCAGGACTCACATGCAGCCCCACGTAAAGACACTGCCCCCACTATATTTCACTGTAGGTCCCATGCTTTTAGGAAAATTAATTTAGAAAAAAATATGGTACCTACAGTGAAACCTAGTGGTGGCAGTGGCTTTATGTGGGGTTACAAGAGTGATGCTGGTGTCAGGGAGCTAGATTCCATTGACTTTATCATGAATTCTTAGATATACTGCTCTATATTGAAAGAGAAGATGCCACCATCACTCATTGCACCTTGGTAGATGTGCACTTTTCCAACATTACATTGATCCAAAAAACAGATCTCTTTAGCAGCAGGTAATAAAATAGGAGCCACATATCCAGTTGATGTGTAAAGCAAAATAAGAGGCTAAAATATAACCTTTATTATAAAGTTATTAAAAATCAATAGTATTAGGCAAATAGGTAACCAAAAGCCTCCCTGGGTTACTTACAATACTATACTTCAAATATAGACCACAGATACATAATTACATCTATCTGGCCCACCCAAGAGATGCCACAAATACATTACAAAATTATAAAAAAAAAACACAACAAAACAAGCACAAAATTGTGTGATTATTTGAAACACTTATATGGACAGTGGTCCAGCAAGTAAAAAACCAAATCATCAGACAAAACTGATGATTTGTTTTTTTTACCGCTGGACCACTATCCATATAAGTATTTCCAGTAATCACACAATTTTATGTTTGTTTTGATGTGTTTTTTTTTTTTTTTAAATTTGTTATGTATTTGTGGCATCTCTGGGGTGGGGCATATAGATATATTTATGTGTGTGTGGTCTATATTTGAAGTATAGTATTGTAAGTAACCCAGGGAGGCTTTTGGTTACCTATTTACCTAATTCTATAGGTTTTTAATAACTTTATAATAAATGTTATATTTTAGCTTCTTATTTTGCTTTTCACAAACAAACAGATCTGTTACATTTCTGAAGATGATGAGGGGCAACACCCCGAAACAGCTGTCTGTGGATGGATACCTGGCCTTGGTATTTCCCTTGTCATATCTTTAAACTCGTCAAAGAGTTGGTTATTGATTAAAAGGGCCACTTAATATAGTGGTTATGGTGGTCTCCTAAAAAGAGCCACTCCTTGGTTAGGTCCTTCCTGGAGGGATATTTGGCTTTTTTTCCTGTGTTGAGACTCCTAACAGAGGCTCCACGAACCTTTTTTGATTTCTGAAGATGAACAAAGTGAAATTAATTTAGTGGCCAATTAAGTCTCCTGAGCTGAACCCAACTGGACATCTATGAGGAACTCTGAAGAGACAGGTTGAGAATGACGCTAAACTCATGTTAAATATTAAAACTACAAAACAAGGTTAAATAACAGTAATTCTGGTTTGCTTCATATAAAGTTGAGCTCTTTCACTAGGATCTTCATGACATTTTCTTAGTTGCAGTTAACAGCAAAAGCAATGGCCCATAAACAACTTACAACACAACAAAAGTATCTCACTCTTCCGAGTTATCTATCAGAAGAGTGCAAAGTTTTTCCAAGGCATTAGATATACAATGAAACACTATGAAGATGGTCATCAAAAAGTGGCCAAAATTTGATAGAACAGTGACATTACCTTGACCCAGAAATTCCTCAAAACTCTGTGAAAAGTCAAGGAGAAAATTTGTAAAGGAAGCTTCCAAAAGGCTAATAGGAACATTAAAAGATCTGCAGGAATTTATGGCAAATGCTAGTTATTTACTGCATGCCTTAACAATTGCCTGTATTCTTCATATGTCTGGTCTGTGGAGTAGGGTGGCAAGATGGGAGGTTTTTCTTATAAAGATGAAAATCCAAAGCTGGCGGTGTTTTGAAAAAACCTACATCACTTCTACCAAAAGTATGTGGGAACAGCGTCAGACTGGCTACTGGAGGAAACTCCAGTAATGCCAGGCCTGGATTCAGGCACCTGCATTGCACTCCGGAGCTCTCACGTGAGCTCCGGAGTGCAGCCTAGACTGTACCGTGAGCGTCGAGTGATTGATTCCTCGGTGCTTGCGGTTCACTTAATGACAGCTGTAGACAGGCCGGGCTGAACTCCGATGCTCTCACCTGAACTCCGGAGATCACCCCGGCCTGTCTACAACTGTCATGAACTGAACCGCGAGCGTCGGGGAATCAATCACTCAGCGCTCGCGGTACAGTCTAGGCTGCATGCCGGAGCTCAGGTGAGAGCTCCGGAGTGCAGTGCAGGTACCTGAATCCAGGCCTGGCATTACTGGAGTCTCCTCCGGTAGCCAGTCCAATGCTGTGCGGGAATATGTATTATGTTCTGATGAGACCAAGGTTGAACTTTTTGTCCATAATTCTAAAAGGTATGTTTGGAGCAAAGCTAACATTGCGCATCACCAAAAGAACACCATACCAACAGTCAAGTATGCTATATGGAGCATTGTGCTTTGGGGCTGGTTTTGAGAACTATGGTTGGAGACAGGAAGGAAGAAACTACGAACAGTTCCAAATATCAGTTAATTTTGTAACAAAATGTTCAGGTCTCTGCTAAAAAAACTGAACATCAACTGGAATTTCACCTTTTAGCACGTCAACAACCGTAAGCATTCCTTCAAATTAACAAAAGAGTTATGTGACAGAAAAAGATCACAATTTTGGAATAGACCAACCAGAGCTTAGACCTGTATCCAATTGAAAATCTGTGGGATAGTCTGAAGAGGGCTGTACATAGGTGATGACCTCACATCTGACAGATTTGGAGCACTACTGTAAGAAAGAATAGGCAAAGATTTACAATTCTAAGTGTGCCAAGGTGATTGACTCCTACATAAAAAGACTGAATGATCACAGCACTGAGAACAACTGCTATAACCCCAACTATACTGAGAGCAAGCTCTGCATTGATGCGCTGAAGAGTAAGCTGTCAATCAATCCTGGGGTGTGCTTACATTCTTAGGGGTACTCTACACGCTGCGACATCGCTAGCAATTGCTAGCGATGTCGAGCGCGATAGCCCCTGTCGTACGGCCGATATGTGGTGATCGCTGCCATGGCGAACATTATCGCTACGGCAGCGTCACACGGACATACCTGTTCAGCGACGTCGCTGTGACTGCCGAACAATCCCTCCCTCAAGGGGGAGGTGCATTTGGCGTCACCACGACGTCACTAAGCGGCCAGCCAATAGAAGCGGAGGGGCGGAGATGAGCGGAACATAACATCCCAGCCACCTCCTTCCTTCCGCATTGCCGGTGGATGGAGGTAAGAAGATGTTCATCGCTCCTGCGCTGTCACACATAGCGATGTGTGATGCCGCAGGAACGAGGAACAACATCGCTACTTACCTGACAACAATTTTTTGTTATTAAATGACTTCTCCAAAACAAATGATTTTTGTCTTTTTGCGATCGTTTTAGGTCGCTCCAGCCTGTCACACGCTGCGACGTCGCTAACGACGCCGGATGTGTGTCCCAAACACTGTGACCCCAACACTTGAGCGATGTCGGAGCGTGTAAAGTACCCCTTAGTTCTGTTCATAGTAACTGTAAATGAGCTGTAATTGTACTTGCTCCAGGCATGCTTGCATGATTGAATGCCAGTACTTGACATGAGAAATATAGTTCATTTTCTCCTGGGTGTTAAACTTTCAGTACTGCAACCAGGCACTTTTATAACGCTATCAGAGGAGTGGTCCAGGCTTTTCAGTCACTATAATTGATAGCAGACTCATGAATCCTCATATCTCGTGCACTGTGAGGATTCTCCAGAATAGTAAGGCACAGGACTCCAGCATCTCCGCCATCAGGGGCAACCCAGAGGTTAGGGATAGCTTAGAGTCCCCAAGTGTGAGCTTCTTGCCCCTCACTAATCTGCAGTCACATTGTGGCATTATACTAACTAGGTAAATTACTTTATACTGAATGACATAGTTAAACATATTTTTGATCCCCTACCCTATATACTTCTAGTTAGTCAGTCTAAAGCGGGCTTTACATGCTAATGCGAAGTCGTTGGGGTCACGGAATTTGTGACGCACATCCGGCCGCATTAGCGCTGCCGTTGCGTGTGACGCCTATGAGCGATTTTGCATCGTCGCAAAAATGTGCAAAATCACTCATCGGTGACATGGGGGTCCATTCTCGAATATCATTGGAACTGCAGGTACGAAGTAGTTCGTCGCTCCTGCGGCAGCACACATCGCTCCGTGTGATGCCGCAGGAATGAGGAACCGCTCCTTACCTGCCGCCGGCCCCAATGAGGACTGAAGGAGGTGGGCGGGATGTTACGTCCCGCTCATCTCCGCCCCTCCGCTTCTATTGGGCGGCCGCTCAGTGACGTCGCTGTGACGCCGCACGGACCGCCCCCTTAGAAAGGAGGCGGTTCGCTGGTCACAGCGACATCGCAGGGAAGGTAAGTATGTGTGACGGGTCCGGCCTATGCGGTGCGACACGGGCAGCGATTTGTCCGTGTCGCACAACCGATGGGGGAGGGAACGCACGCTAGCGATATCGGTACCGATATCGCAGCTTGTAAAGCGGCCTTTACTCCAAGATGTTTGATCTCTGATAGTTTTTTTTAAATACTTTCTAAATACTTAAAATATACACGTGACTCTACTAAATATTATTAAAACTTGTTACTAAGTACTTTACACAATGTTATTGAACCATCGCTAATCAGTCTGTACTATTAATTAAAACTTAATGACCTGTATCTTTCTGTCATTAACATTGTGTGACTTATGACTACAAAGGAATGTAAATGAGCGTAGCTATATCACTGCAAGTCTGTTTACACAAAAAGAAAAGATTAAAAATAAAACATAATGGAAAAATTATCTTTCTCTCCATTCATTTCATCATTTCTGACACAACAGACTGTCTTTGAACGAACAACAAACTTGCATTTAATGGAAATGTTTGTTCTTTCTTAAAATGAAGGACAATATTTTATAGGTCTATTTATCCATTATTCATGCATTGACTTTGTTTTACAATCTATTTATTCTAAAGTTTACGTGTTAAATAGAATTTCAACCTAAAATCGTGTAATTATAGCCAAATATATTAAAAAAGGAAATATTAAGTTGCAAAAATTGGCAAGGGGAAACTGTAGAGGGTGAAGACAGAGCAGATACACCTAGTCCTGGTATCTAGAGGACCCAATTGCCCATCTGTCACATAAGACACCAGTTCATAGTAGGCAGTGGATCCTGTTACAGATTTTTCATTGCATTGCGGTAACTTCAAATTACTCTTCTGAAAAAAGACAGTTTAATGCAGGCTTACATTTTTTTTCAATTATTTGACTACCCATTACATACAGATGTGTCCACCCTTGACGATTTCTTGAATTGTACAAAAAAAAGACTCGGTGGGATTGTGACATGTTTGCAAAAAACTGATATGTTATGACTTAGATACGTGATTTGCCACATATGCAATTACGCTCTCCACTTTCTCAACACTAAAATGCTTTCCGGAGGCAAAGAAGACCATTTGTGGCCAATGTTGGCCAATTGCTTGGCCAATTGTCCTAATGGTGCTTCTACTGTGGCTCCTGGCTTGTACAGTCTTTTCTTCTTTTATATTACCCTAGTCATTGCCATTACAATTTTTTTTACCATACATTTTGTGCTCTATAGCTTTTGACAATGTTTTGAACCAGAATTAACCAGCTCTTGTTAAAAAAGGAATTATTAAGCATGCTAAATTGGTACACTGACAGAGAGCAAAATGTGACCAAAGTATACATATCTTTGTCAAGTTAGACTAGCAAAACAGGTTTGCAAAAAAGAGATATGCAGTTAAATGTCAGCATTTTTTAAACTTTTTTTTCTTGAAGTTTTTTTTTTGCAATATTCTTCCTAAAAATAACATGATGACCATTGTGAGATAGGTCCACATCCAAAAAGTCAGCATTGGCAACAGAGAGTTGTGTTTTGTGCACAGTATATTTGTATACATGTTTGTGACACGCACACTTTGTTATGTAGACATTCTCAGATAAATGTCTGTATTTTAGGAAATTTCTTTTGTATCTTTAATAATCAATTATTTTCCCTTCACAAAAAATATTGTATAAGAAATGTAAAAGCAGAGTACAGTTGCTTGTGACAAGCTATCATCTCTTCTCTAAGACTGATTTTAGATTTGTTTTAATATTGCGCTGTCTTGCTAAAGCTTTTTAATGAATTAAGATTAAAACATTTGTAATTTTAAGTCAAATGTAGCAGAATAAATACCAGCAACACCATGTCACTGATCAATCAAACTGAGCCTGTCATTTCTGCTGCTTAAAAGTAAATGAAAACCAGCTCACCCAGATAGTCAAGTCCAATAGTGGGACCAATGAGGCACGGATCCTGCCACTGCCAGGCAAGACAAAGTCCAAACAAGAAGAATGATTCAGCTTCCAAGTACATAAAATCAATTGATTCATTAACAATATTTTAAAATAGATTATGATTTGTGCAGATCCCCCATTTGAGGTGATATAAGTAGAGGGGAAAAACCAGGCAAAAAGCCGAGATTAGGAACTTGGGTACCATTCAAAACACATCCGACTTTTCACCTAGTTTCTCTGTTTTTACTATTCACTCATGTCAACCCAATGCGTAATATATTTTAAAATATTGTTAATAAATCAATTGTTTTTATCCACTAGGAAGCTAAATCATCTCCTTGTTGTTTGGACTTCTACTGCATGCACATCTCCTATCTCTCTCTATCTGTATTATTCACAGACTACTACATTCATCTTCAATGCTGCAGTTCTACAACACATTACTAATTGCCCAATGTTTCAGGGCTTTCTCTTACTGTTTCTATTGCTGCGTTCATATGTTCTTTCACTATGCTGAATCATCAAAAAATTGCTGCTGTATTTCCTGCCTAAGCTTTTATACAGGCTTAAGATAGTTCTTCCTGATTGGCTGCACTGTACAATGTGATGCTGTAATGCATTATGGAGAAGCTCATGCGGTCATGCTTCAGGGCATGTCAATGTTCTGTGGTTGCTATGTGTTAAAAAGTGTTAGGAATTTTTTTTAGCGATTAGCGCAAATCAAATTACAAACTGTATGAATTATCCAGGCCCTGCGAATTTAATAAAATTTTACTCAAATTTTATTCCCTTTTCTTCAGTCTCCCCTAATAGAATTACGTTGCTTCAGGTCTCTTACTTTGGTATCCATTATAACAACTCTACTCTTCCAGCTTGGGTTCATCTGGTTTCCAATACTACAATTACCTTGTTCCAGCTCTGCCTTACCTGGTCTGCAATAACACAACTGTGCAGCTCCAGCTCTGCGTCATTTCTTTTCCATTACCAGTCTGCTATTCCTATTTTGCTATCTCCAGTCTTCAATACAACACCTCCACTGTTCTAGATCTGCTTCTTATGGCCTCCATTAAATTGTTACAGTTCTGATGCATCTAATCTCCAGTTCTTCTGCTCAGCTTCTGCTGCATTAGGTTCACTAATGCTACTCAATGCGATTTTGGCTCTGCATCCTGCCTAATGATCTGTCATCTGGAGTGAGCTGCTTCAGATCTGATCATTGGAAACAAAGGCTTCCAGGTTCTGACTCATAATCAGAGACATAACAATTGTATTCAATGTATTGTTGTGCAATAATGGTGCTGTATGTACCCAAAATCAGGATTCACTGCATCCTAGACATGGTGGGTCCTGACCTGTGGGGCCTCGAGTCTCCTCTGCAGGAGATCACAGATGCTTGTGCCCACGATCCGGGCTCGGCAGTTGCGGTCTCTCTTTTCTGTTCTCTCTGCGTAGAATCATCGCAGCTCCGCAATAATAAATTGACATGCTTGCGGCTCGGAAAGGCTTACCAAAGGTCAGTTTACGCTGTGGGCTGTACATGCACAGTGACCATGGAATTTTTAGAAATCCCATCCACTGTGCTTATACTGTACATTGTAGCATTTCAAAGGCAGCTGAAGCATGCTGGGACCAAAACTCTGTGAACTCTGATCGTGGGCACGTACCCTAAGTATGCAGAATTGATGATCCTTGGGCATGAATGATAACCAGTAGTTACTCCTCTAGTAATATAGATGTGATGCTCAATCATTAGGTGTCGCTAGATACAACTAATACAGGAGTAGTAAAACAAGCTTGGGGTCAGGAGCCAGCAGGTCACGTATGGAACACAGGGAGAAAGCGTAGATGAGGTTTGGGTACGAGCCGGAGGTCAGGAGCCAGGAAGTCAGGAAGTCACATATGGAACATAGGGAGAAGCAGAGCCGAGGTCAGGGTATGAGTCGGAGATCAGGAGCCAGGTAGTAACATCAGAGTCAGGGGGCACGGGCGGAGAAGGGTAACTATTGTCCGGGGTCAAGAGACAAGATCAGAACCGTACACTTATGGGAGCCAGAAGCAGTTGCTGCAGAGCAGGAACTTCGACTGGTGGCGTTCCGGGTGATGTTCCTCCTTATTGAAGCAGAGTGATCATCCAGAACGAGGCTCCTGTGAACAGACCCCTCCCAGCACAAATGCATGATCCAAGGCCAGGAAACAACCCGTCCAAGCAAAAAGCAACAAAAGAGCATCGACTCTGCAGGAGAGCAGAGCACCACAAATCAGAACCATGACAATAGACATTTGGATTGATATTGATATTAACAATCTCAAGAACACATTTATTCAAGTTAATGCAATACAGACACAAGACAGGCAGAAAGATGGTGCTTCAAAACAAATCAGATATCGGTGGCATTAAAAATAAAGCTTGTCTAAGAATTCATATCTACAGTAAACCTACAAAAGCCATTCTGTCATTGAGTCAACTGCTCAAGACAAATAAGAGAATGGCCATAGAATAAAGAAATGGAAAGACAAGAAGACGGCGAGCCGTGTTGTGTAAGGCATTCGGAGAAATGTATCTCAAAAACAGACGAAAAACCAAGGATAGTCTACTTATTCACCCTCGCCTTTGTTATGGTTGCAGTAAAATGAAAAGCTTCCATAAATATTTCATATACAGCAATAAAATATAAACCCGACCACGTTTACACAGGCGAATGAACAAACGTTATATTCCAGGTCTCCAATTTTGGCTGGAATATTGCAGATTCCCATATGTCAAAATAAATGTACATTAAGCCATAAAACAACATTTCAGTTTACACATTAGCTAATTGCTATGTGCATTAGTCAGAGTTTATTTTTGACCTTACCCAGTTTTCAGTTATTCCTAAATAGAACCCCCTTGATATTTGCTCATGCTATCAATGTTTTGCAGCTTTCGACAAACACAGCATTCCTTCTGTTGCCTTTCTCTGTATAAATTGCTCTACTTGACAGTTGTATGAATCAAGCATTAACAACCTAGATTGCACTGAAGTAGGAAAAGCATCAGAATGAAAAACTCTCATTTATCACTCTACTTTATCCCAGTGATGGGATTTTATGAGCACAATTTATCAATCCCAGCAAGGCATTAAATGCAGACTTAGGGCCATATTCGCTAAAAGTCCCAGATTTTGTATGATGTGTACATTTTTTTAAACAATAAAATTGCAAAAATAAAGCTTTTATTTTAATAAATGAGGCTTGAAAACTTCAAATGTCATTCCCCAAAATTAAAGTAAACTGTGGATATTTTGTGTCACTAATAAAATAGGATGAGGATGATGGTGACATGTATTAGAGGAGTTTTCTAAGGAATAAAAACATATTTTATAGGGCATAGACTTCTTAAAATAGTTTGAATCATTATTATGCCCTATAATTTATTGCTGACAACTTATCATGAGCGGACCTGCCGAAATTCTCTTGTTCACATGGATTTTCCAGGGAAATTCGATTTGCAGGAAGTTTTTCTGCGTGAGCTGAATATCTTTTATTAAGCGCTGGGGTCTCAACTAGAGATGAGTGGACCCATGGAGGTTTGGATTCTGTAGGTTCTTTAAGATTTTAGAAAACATTCTGTTCTTGACTCGGTATAAGTCCCAGAAGATAAGAAGACCATTTCGCACCTTCTAGTGGACCCGTGCAAGCACTAGAAGGAGCAAAACGGCCGTCGTCTCCTGAGGCCCTGCACCCGACTCTTCTCCCGCTTTTTAATGCACTTTTTGGATTAAATAAAGCATGTTTTGAATATCAAATGGATTGTGCCGTTGTCTTCTGATCTTCTGGAACTTATATTGGAATCCTTTTTCCTTTTTCAACGTGCACCCATGACCAGTGTGCTATTGGATAAACACCCAATCATTACCTACTCCTTCCCTACACCATTTCAAGGTATAACACGGTGGTGCAGAACCGAATCTGTTTTTGCATACTGTTCTGGACTCAGACTTGACCCAAACTTCATTGGAAGTCACCGATTGGACAGTTCGTGTCTCCGCCCAAATACAGCTAGCCATAAACAGAGCACTTCCAGGGAGGGAGGGCGGGGTTTTTTCATTTTTTTGGGAGGGTTATACTATATCCAATAACACAGATTTTACTCCCAGTGAGAGCCATTCAAATACTGCAAGCGGCTTGCACTGGGCTGAGCACCAAGTGTACTCGAGTAGACTGATGCTCGAGCTAGTGATTTGCATATGTAAAGCACCCGAACTCGAACACTGATTTTTTTGTAAAGGCTGAGTTTGGTAAGAACACCGAATTTTAAAGTTTGGGTTCACTCATCTCTAGTCCCAACATAAGGTCATGACACCTGGATGTCACAATGCAGGCAGAAACCTTGTGCGTGCAAAATCAACTCTGAAATAAAGCGAAGATGCGCCGAGGATCAGACGGTGATGGTGAGGAACGGAGGTGTCAGAGAGGTAAGCAAAGAGGATAAGTATTTTTTTTATATTTTTGTAGTATCCAATTAAAATTCAATTCCACTTCAATATATTTTCTTATCTTGAGTGAAAACAGATTATAAGATACTGTTACGTCTATGTGACATTTAGTTTTAGTACATATCTTTCACATCTTTTACTGTGACACTGTTCTTTTTACATTCTTTCAAAAATGTTTCCTTTTTTGTATTTTCTTTTTGCTTTATCCACTATATTCCACTGTCAGACTAATTTTAGGATGTTTTTATGAGAAAAAAAAAAAAAGCTGCATGCTGCCATTGGCAGTGCATCTACGATCAAGTGCACTCATACAAGTCTATGAGAGTGTATGAAACATTGGACTGCACTCAGATGTCATCAGAGTGCAGTCCGATATACGTCGAGAAAGACAAGGGAGAAGATGGAGAAATTAAGTTCTCCCTCTACTCATCACTTGTGATTTGATTTTCAAATGCGAGAGAATCAGATCACAGTGAGTGACACTTAGCTCACGACCGCAGCAGAGTTTGAGCCGAGTGTCATTAGCATAATCAATCCAGTTCTCTCACATGAGAAAAAATACGCCTGTGTGATTATACCCTATCTTCGATTCTCCAGAGCGGTATAGTGGAGTATTTACAGTCACCACTTACTAAACAGCGAGCGCATTGTAATCACTCCCCAGCTCTTTGATTGACAACCAGTTTTCCACACATATGGGCATATCAGGTTTCATTTCAATAAAATCTTTAGAAATTAATAAACTCAAAATTGAGGGCAAAGTAGATGCCATAATCTAACTGAAAACTGTTCTAATGGCTTGATTAAGTGTAAGACTGCTCACCTTATCATATCTTAAAGGAGCTGTCAGACCTTCATTGGTCTCAAACACATCTGCGGATAAGTCATCAATATGTTAGTGGCAGACAACCCTTTCATGGGGGTCACCCACCTCTAGGGACAATTTTTTTTTTCACTTAAATGCATGCATTAGGAGACAATTCAATTTTTTTGTTGTTTTTTAGTTTGGTGTCAATAAAGGGAACCTGTTACTGGGTTTTTCCCATATTAACTGCGGCTGCCACCAGTAAGCCCTGATATGGATATACAGCATTCCAGAATACTGTATATAAGAGTCCAAGCCAATATGTGTAATATAAAAATTAACTTTAATTATACTCACCTGCAGGACGGTCTAATAGACTTTGCTGGTCTTGATCCGGTGCCTCCTCTCTGCTTGCAATTACTGTCCTCTTTGACTGCTTTGTCTGGATGGCGCATCCTACATCATCCACAGTGTGCCCCATTGCAATTCTGCGCATGCGCACCTCTCTCTGCTTCGCCGAGGGCAGAGCAAAGTATTGTAGTATGCATGCTTGGGAAGTTTTTGACCTTTCCCCACACCTGTGCTTTACGGTACTTTGCTCTGCCCGCAGCAGGACAGAAAGCACGTACGCAGGAGTGTAATAGAGTGCACTGTGTGCATGGCGTAGGACACGTCATCAACAAAGCAGGGAAAGCTTGCAATCACAAAAAGAGAGGAGGCACCGAATCAAGATCAGCAACACTCATTGAAATGAACCACTCTGCAGGTGAGTGCTGTATATAAATGCTGACAGGTGGTACCACAATTTATATGGGAAAAACCTGGTGTCAGGTTCCCTTTAATACTTTTGCACTGTTTTACAGAATCTTTATTTCCATGCGCATTAAACTTTGATATATTCTGTAGTGATAAATCAGTGGAAAGAAAGCTAAACAAAATTGATAAAATAATTAGAAACTCTTCCATTGGACCATCAGAATTAAAGGGAAGCCGTCAGGTGATTTTCTTGTACAGTACTAATTGTATACTGAACTAATACTTGGGCAGCCCTTTCAGGATCGGTAGTTTTAATTGCTGTAGCTTCTCTGGTTTTCATGCTGTAAGCTCCAGAGAATTCAGTGTTGTGCACCGGCTAGTCAAGCAAATGTAAATCCAAATGGAATATTCACTGCTCCCAAAATCCCACCCACCTCTCGGCACCAGAGGCAGTAAAAAATCTTCACTCTTATTAACTATCACTGCAGATAGAGGTGGGCAAGATTATGTTCATGAGGGCAGTGAATATTTAGTTTGGATTTACATATGATTGACTTGCTGGGGTGCAACACTGAATTCTCTGGAGCTTCTAACAAGAAAACCAGAGAAGCTACAGCAATAAAAGTTACTGATCCTGAAAGGGCTGCTCAAGCCATATTTCAGGATACCATTAGTTTTGTACTAGAAAATCACCTGACAAATTTCCTTTAACACACTGACAGCTTATCAATTAAGGCTGGATTCACACGATCGTATTGCATCGGATGCGAGTGCATAGGATGTGATATGCTAATGATCCTCAACTCCTGCTTAATCCAAGTGTCATGCAACTGTGATCCAATCCTGCCATCAGATCACAGCTGCAGAGTAAGGGGTGGGCACTGCGGAGGAGAGGGAGGGATTAATCTCCCCATCTCCTCCACTGTCAGCTGATGCAATTTTCGCACTGCACTCGGATGTCATCTGAGTGCAGTCCAATATTTAAATCACACCCATAGACTTGTATGAGTATGAGTGACACGTCTCTGGTTGACAATCGCAGCAAGCTGCAACTTTTCACTCATCCAGAATCTGGATGAGAAAAAAGATGACCATCTGCTCTCCCTCATTGAATAACATTGGTCCGAATGTTCTCGCATTGCACTCGTCTGAGTCATAAGCGTGCTTTACACACTACGATATCGTTAATGAATTATCGTCGGGGTCATGGTGTTTGTGATGCACATCCGGCTTCGTTAACGATATCGCAGTGTGTGACAATTATAAGCAACCTTAAACAATCGCAGAAGCGGTCAAAATCGTTTGCCGCGGAGAGGTCGTCCTTAATAAAAAAATCGTTTTCTGCTTATTAGCGATGTTGTTCCTTGTTCCTGCGGCACCACACATCTCTATGTGTGACACCGCAGGAGCGACGAACATCTCCTTACCTGCCTCCACTGACAATG
The DNA here is from genome assembly GCF_048569485.1 of Anomaloglossus baeobatrachus. Lineage (NCBI taxonomy): Eukaryota > Metazoa > Chordata > Amphibia > Anura > Aromobatidae > Anomaloglossus > Anomaloglossus baeobatrachus. The sequence continues at coordinate 97,994,428 of NC_134358.1, forward strand.
CGGAAGGAAGAAGGTGGGCGGGATGTTATGTTGCGATCATTTCCGCCCCTCCGCTTCTATTGGACGCCTGCTGTGTGACATCGCTGTGATGCCGGATGAACTGTCCCCTTAGAAAGGAGGCGGATCGCGACGTCGCAGGGCAGGTAAGTCCGTGTGACGGGGTTAAGCGAGGTTGTGGAGCACGGGCAGTGATTTGCCCGTGTCGCACAACCGACGGGGGTGGGTACGATCGCTTGCGATCTCGCTAGCACGATCGCAGCGTGTAAAGCCCCTATACACTCGTGTAAGCGTACCCTAACAATCAGAATGAGCTCACTAACAAATTCTAAAGCCAGTAATAGATAATACAACACAGAGGCTAGTGCAGAAATGTTTATATTTCAGTTTTATTACAATGATTTTTAGCTACATGACATGCGCTTAACCAAGAAAAAAATTGTCCCCCAAGGTAGAAAATAACTTTAATAAATAAGAAAGACCCTCTTATGACAATTAAAAAACACATTATTTGTCATTTGTAAGAGTCAAACACCCCTAGAGCATTACAAGGATTAATGGATGGTGTAAAGGGACAAGACACAGTAAAAAAAATCTCCTATACTTCTGCTGTCACTTGCTGCTTTCCTCACTTACTTTCCCCCCACTACAAAGACAAGAAACCAGAAATTAAAAGCTTCCATTTTTCATCCTTCTTCCCTTGAGTCGGGGGGAAATCTCAAGTCTGGCCTTTCTACTCTAGTTACAGAAATCATTAAAAGTCAACATTTGTCCTTGGCAATGAAATGGTTATTCATTATTATTCATTATCTATTGATACAAGGTAGCAATGGTTGCTTGTTTGGTAAACAGCTATTAAAGTTTCTCAATTCCACATTTCCATGTATTGTAATTTGTAAAAGTCGGGTACTCGTGAAAAAGAAAAATTAATGGTTCTAAGGAAAATGATATTCTTCAAGCAGCAATCCACATTTCTCTGCTCGCAGTAACAAGAAAGGTATTGATTGTTCTCCTATCCCACGAGAGCCCTTCTACAGATAGATCAATTATGTGTCAGAGTTCCTAATAAATAAATGTAGTCTACTGTTTGACATGCCGGCCTGTTCATAATTGAAGTGATTTCCACATTTGCTGACAAAATACCGTGAATAATTCCATTCCAATATTGTATATAGCATGATAAAATTGCATAGCATTTATTCTATTAATGACAGCATTTATACTCTACGATTTGTTTCTCATTTTAGAGGAACAATATGTTCAACGTAATTGAATCAGAACCAAAAAAATGCATTCTGATTTTAATATTTCCAAGATAAAAATTCAACACTCTAGAGATAAAATAATGGCAATTATTAGATAAAACTAAAGCATGTCTGCGCCATAGGCCTGACAGTCATCTAGAGGAAACTGGGTTACCATATGTTCACAAAACAATGAATGGAATTGTATTTGACAGCACGCCAACTCCATGATACATTCACAAATAAATAAATATCACATAACTAGCCAGATTTTATTTTTCATGTGGCCTATATTTTTATATTTACAGATATGTTTATTCAATCTACTATTTTACTTTTTAAATACTTAAAGGAAAATTATGTAAATTTATTTAAACCAATCAGCAGGCTTTTTTTTATATAACTTAAAGCCAGTGCTATACTAGCACTATCAGGCTGATACTATACATACTTTTAGTTCTCAGCTAAGATGTATAGATTTTGAAACACAAGCAAGTAAACTTTGTAAAATGAGCAGCTTTTTGAGTGGCAGCAGCTGCCGATCAGCCAATAGCTGGGGTGGGTATTCATAGGGATTCTTGCCCTTCCGCCTGTTATTTATGCTAACTCTATTATAGAATCATTTTACTAAAAGACTAGAAGGACCTGTGCTGATGTTAGAGGGCGGGACCTCAGCCAACAGAACAATAATGTTACTTCCTGGTATCAGCTATATTTCCTGAGGCCCCGCCTCTTTTGGTCACATGATTATGACATCAGCACAGGTCCTTCTAGTCACTTAGTAAAACGATTCCATAATAGAATTAGCATATTAACAGGGGGAGGAAGGAAAAGCAGGGGGGCAGGAATCACTATGAATACACACCCCAGCTAGCAGCTACTGCCACTCAAAAAGCTGCTCATTTTACAAACTTGACTTGCTTGTGTTTCAAAATCTTTACATCAGAGCTGAAAACTAAAGGTATGTAGAGAATCAGCCTCATAGTGCCAATATAGTACTGACTTTAGGTTATATAGTAAAGTCCTGGTGATTGGTGCACTTTAATTGATGTGAGTGAAGAGGGTTTAGGGGCCAGCATCTGTGTCTAACAGAAACGGCGGGGGCTGAGCTATGGTCGCTGCTGTTAACCATTTAATTTACTCTGTCAATGTCCAACAGCAGATTTCAAATGAAGTGCACACATCGGCTCAAATTGGCCCCTATTAAGCAATTGTTAGGGAGTCAATAGGTTCCATGGTAGCCTGCAGAAGGCAATGTCATTTTATTAAAGATGAGTCTGCCGCTGTCTATCATTTTTTAAATTACTTTTATTACTTGTTTTTCTTTCTTTAGTAGAGGAGGCCTATTTGGTTTCAAGTAGGTGAGGCTACATTGTATAACATGGTGGCTCCTTGGTTATCACTGCAGCCATGAAATGCTGGGCTTCTCAGTTTTAATCAGACCCAGAAGAACATCTGTAAAGAGTTTGTATGTTCTCCCCATGTTTGCTTTCTTACTCAACACATAATTATAGGAAATTTAAATGGTGGGCTCCAGTAGGGACAGTGATTATGATATGTGTGACGCGCTATAGAGGCATGGTGCAATTTTGGGTGTTGGTCTGAGGTCAATATTACTTTTGATTAGGGAATTTTAAGATTTCTCTGCTTATACCGCTTGTTATTTGGCCCCTGAAAACCAGGGTCTTGATGAAAGTTCAAAATATGTTGAAGGCAATTGTGGGGATTCTGAATCGATGACTAGGTTGAGGATTTTTAGATGGCAGACCTGAACATAACTCTTTAATTTTATTTCACCATGATCTTTTTTTTATCATTGTTCACTCAAGACATTTCAATATGTTGTCAAATAGTTTATTTGTGAATCAGCTAGTACTCAACTCATCGTTTACCTGTCCATTAGCCTCTACTGCTCATTGCCTGCCATCTGATCCTGCATGCCTATTCTTTCCACTCTCATACTGCATCTCTGTCCTCTTCACTATAAACCAGGACTTCCAAGTGTGACTAGGCCTTGGACATCCCTGCATATCCTGCTGAAACAGCGCAAGTCATCATGTCAGGACATTAAAGGGAATGTGTCATCAGATCTGTCCCCTATAAACTGCGGCTACCACTGGTAATCTCTTATATACTGCATTCTAGAATACTGTATATAAGTGCTCAAGCTGATCTGTATAACGTAAAAAAGACCCAACTGTGGGGTGGTACGGTCCGATGGGGCACTGGTCCAGCACCTCCTCTCTTCTTGCGATCACTGTCTTCTTTCCCTGATACTCCTTCAGAGTCCTCCATTGCTCTCCTGCGCACATGGACTTCTCTGTGGCCTGCTGAGGGCAGATTAAAGTATTGTAGTGTGCACATGTTGGCGTTCTGTGACCTTTCCTGGTGCCTACTCATTACAGTACTTTGCTCTACCCTGTGCATGGCAAAGAGACATGCATATGTACAGGAGCACAATGGAGGAATCTGTGTGAAGCCTTAGGACACGTCATCCACACGGAGCAAGAAAGGAGGATGGTGATTGCAAGAAGATAGGATGAGCTGGACCATTACCAGTTATGCCCATTGGACCAGACAGCCCAGTAGGTGAGTATAATAAAAGATCTTTTTTTTACGTTATACAGATCGGCTAGTGCACTTACAGTAAGGAAAAAAAGTATTTGATATACTGCCACTGCCGATTTTGAAAATAGTACACTTCAAATGTGATAAACAGAATCCCAAAAATATCCAAAAAATCAAATTGTATGATTATTTAAAAAAATAAATAAATAAATAAATAAAAAAATATTGCATTTTATTGCATGAAATAAGTATTTGATACAATAGAAAAACAGTGCTTAATATTTGGTATAGAAATCTTTGTTTACAATCACAGAGGTCAGACGTTTCCTGTAGTTCTTGGCCAAGGTTACACACACTACAGCAGGGATTTTGGCCCACTTCTTCATACAGTTCTTCTCCAGATCTTTAAAGTTTCTGGGCTGTCGCTGAGCAACATTGAGTATCAGCTCCCTCCAAAGATTTTCTATTGGGTTCAGGTCTGGAGACTGGCTAGGTCATTCCAGGATCTTGAAATGCTTCTTAAGGAGCCGCTGCTTAGTTGACCTGGCTGTGTGTTTCCGGTCATTGTCATGTTGGAAGACCCAGCCACAATCCAGCTTTAATGCTCTTACTGAGGGAAGGAGGTTGTTGGCTAAAATCTTGCAATACTTGACCACATTAATCCTCCCTTTATACAATACAGTCATCCTGTTCCTTTGGAAAAAAAAGTATCTCCAAAGTATGATATTTTCATCCTTGTGCTTCATGGTTGGGTTGGTGTTCTTGGGCTTGTTTTCATCATTCTTCTGCCTCCAAACATGGAGTTTTTACCAGAAAGTTCTATTTTGGTCTCAACTGACCACATGACCTTCTCCTATGCCTCCCCTGAAGTTTGCCAATGACCATCTGGATGATACAAACTGGACTGGATGTGTGCTAGTATTAGCAGGGGACTCTTGCGTGCCCTGCTGGATTTGAATCGCTGATGGTGTAGTGTATTACTAATGGTAATCTTTGAGACTGTGGTCGCAGCTCTTTTCATGTCATTAACCAGGTTTTCCCCATGTACTTCTGGGCTCATTCATGACCTTTTTCAGACTCATCCTTATCCCACGAGGTGAGATCTTGCATGACATCTGAGACTGAGTAAGATTGACAGTCATCTTATATTTTTCCATTTTTAAATAACTGTGCAAAAAGTTGTTGCCTTTTCATCAAACTGCTTGCCTATTGTACTGTAGCTCATCCCAGCCTTGTATAGGTCTACAATTTTATCCCTGTGTCCTTAGTCAGCTATTTGTTCTTGGCCATGGTGGTGATGCTGGAGTGTGATTGATTGATTGTGTGGAGAGGTGTCCTTATACAGGTAATGAGTTCAAACAGGTGCCATTAACACAGGTACAGAGTGCAGAGTAGGAGGGCTTCTTAAAGAAAAAATAACAGGTCTGTGAGAGCCAGAATTATTGCTGGTTGGTAGGTGAACAAATATTTATATAATAAAATGCAAATTAATGGTTTAAAAATCATAGAATGTGATTTTGTGGATTTCAATTTTGGTTTCTGTCTGTCACAGTTGGTGTACCTACGATAAAAATTTCAGACCTCTCCATTCAGGTGGGAAAACTTACAGAATCGTCAGTGTATCAAACACGTATTTTCCCCCCTGTATATACTGTATTCTAGAATGTTGTATACAAGAGCTTACTAGTGGTGGCCACAGTTTATAATGGACAAATCTGATGACAAGTTTCCTTTAAGATATGTCTTGAACCTATGATTAGCAGACAGAATCTGAAGCCTTGTCACAGCCAGAAGTCCTAGCCCAAAGTAAAGAGGCCGGAGATGTGACGAGCAACAGTGGAAAGAAGAGGCGCTGAGCACTTCACGGCGAGCAGAGATCTGGTGGATTGGTTAAGCCTGCTTTACACGCTGCAATGTATCTTACAATGTGTCGGCGGGGTCACGTCGTAAGTGACGCACATCCGGCATCGTAAGTTACATTGCAGTGTGTGACAGGTATGTGCGATTGTGATTGAACAGTAATACGTTCATCGCACGCACATCGTTCATCGTACCCAGGGTAGCACACATCGTAGTGTGTGACACCCCAGGAACGATAAACAGATCTTACCTGCGTCCTGCGGCACCCAGCAATGCGGAAGGAAGAAGGTGGGCGGGATGTTTATGTCCCGCTCAGCTCCGCCTCTCCGCTTCTATTGGCCGGCTGCCGCGTGACGTCGCTGTGACGCCAAACGTCCCTCCCACTCCAGGAAGTGGATGTTCGCCGCCCACAGCGAGGTCATATGGACGGGTAAGTACGTGTGACGGGGTTAATCATTTGTGCGGCACATTCAACAAATTGAACGTGCCGCACATACGATGGGGGCGGTTACGATCGCATACGATATCGTATGCTCGATCGTAAGGTGTAAAGCAGGCTTTAGACAAGTGAATAGGGAGGTGAGTATTAGGGTTTTTTTCATTACATGCTTATTTTGTACTAAGGATCATTCAATTCACAGTAAATAAATTTGCTGTAAATCGAATTGCCTGGTAAAATCCACACGACTTGGTGAATTCCACTCTTGCCAGATTCACTCATCATCTCAAATCAATCCATAAAAAAATAGACATTAGTTGGCCTCAATGTTAACCTCAAATACTGATACAGAGAAAACCTCGCATCACCTCTTGTGGGTGCTCAGGAGAAAAATAAGTCAGACAATATGGGAACTCCGGCACACTCACTATCACCCTTAGAGACACAGAAAATCGGAAAACATGAAGCTGATGTCAAAATCCTTTTCTTTTTATTTTGTGGTGAAAAATGTGCCAAAAAGTGCTGTACAATAGTCCGCCAATCACAACGTTTCGGCCAATATGGCCTTCTTCAGGTCGGACAGGCTTAAGAATACAAGGACACAAAGTGGAAGAATATGCACAGGACACTGTCGTTAGACCAATTCCGGGATGCTATATGGATCAAGGTATGTAAGATAGTCAGTTCCGGAATGCAATATAGGTGAAAGGTAGCACTGTTATCAAAACATATGGATCCCAGACATTGTATTAAATCAATGGTATGGTGGCGTGTGATCATGCACACAGGGGGTCTGGATTATATCGAAGCCAACACCTCAGTGATCCATAGAATGTGGATAGGTCTCTGACGTGATCAGAAGTCTAAGATGGTCTGTGAAATGCGGTGATTTCTATTAGGGACTTTGATAATATATGGAGACCAAGGGTAAAATGCCACAATGTGGTCACACTTTTCAGCAATTTGGACTGACTGAGACTCCACTGGTATCTAATCTGGATAGGGGTCCTTGAGGTACAGTAGTGGGAGTCCAGGTAGCATGTGCCTGTGTGGTGTCAGGGGTAAACCGCACGTCCTATGGGTCACCCATAGGACGTGCGGTTTACCCCTGACACCACACAGGCACATGCTACCTGGACTCCCACCACTGTACCTCAAGGACCCCTATCCAGATTAGATACCAGTGGAGTCTCAGTCAGGTAGTTACCTGAACCAACATCCATTTCCTTCCAAATTGCTGAAAAGTGTGACCACATTGTGGCATTTTACCCTTGGTCTCCATATATTATCAAAGTCCCTAATAGAAATAACCGCATTTCACAGACCATCTTAGACTTCTGATCACATCAGAGACCTATCCACATTCTATGGATCACTGAGGTGTTGGCTTCGATATAATCCAGACCCCCTGTGTGCATGATCACACGCCACCATACCATTGATTTAATACAATGTCTGGGATCCATATGTTTTGATAACAGTGCTACCTTTCACCTATATTGCATTCCGGAACTGACTATCTTACATACCTTGATCCATATAGCATCCCGGAATTGGTCTAACGACAGTGTCCTGTGCATATTCTTCCACTTTGTGTCCTTGTATTCTTAAGCCTGTCCGACCTGAAGAAGGCCATATTGGCCGAAACGTTGTGATTGGCGGACTATTGTACAGCACTTTTTGGCACATTTTTCACCACAAAATAAAAAGAAAAGGATTTTGACATCAGCTTCATGTTTTCCGATTTTCTGTGTCTCTAAGGGTGATAGTGAGTGTGCCGGAGTTCCCATATTGTTTAACCTCAAATACTGCTGTGTTCTCCTTGACCCTTTGGATCAATATTTGGTCACAGCCTCTGGTTGACCAGTACCTAAAACAAAACTATAATTTTCATTTTTTATGCTAAACTATATCTAGGCTCACAATTTATTCATCATTATATATTGCAACTGGAAATAGCCCAATCATTTTACGAATGATTTCTTATAGTTCTTTTATGACTTATGTAAGCTTGCGCAATGTCTGGTACATCTATACAGAAACTGTCGGTACTAATGTCTTCTAAAAGGAACATAACACAGCATCTGAATACCAATATGATTCCAATCTAAAAAAAATGAAGCTTTGTGCTGTAATTTGTGAACGAGGAGCAAAAACTGCAAATCTTTGCTTGAAAAGGCTGCTTTACACATATCAATTTATCGTGTGTTCGCATAAGCGATCGCACCCGCCCCCATCGTTTGTGCGATATGGGCAATTTGTTGCCCGTGTCGCACAAACTCGGTAACCCCCGTCACACGTACTTACCTCCCGAACGACCTCGCTGTGGGCAGCGAACATCCTCTTTCTGAAGGGGGAGAGACGTTCGGCGTCACAGCGATGTCACACAACGGCCGGCCAATAGAAGCGGTGGGGCGGAGATGAGCTGGATGTAAACATCCCGCCCACCTCCTTCCTTCCGCATTGCCGGCGGCCACAGGTAAGCTGCAGTTCATCGTTCCTGGGGTATCACACGGAGCGACGTGTGCTGCCTCGGGAACGATGAAAAACCGGAGCACAGAAGGACGTTCGATTTTTTGAAAATGAACAACCTGTCAACGAACAATGATAAGGTGAGTATTTTTTGCTCGTTCACAGTCGTTCATTTGTGTTACACGCTACGATATGTCAAACGAGGCCGGATGTGCGTCACTAACGACGTGACCCCGACGACATATCGTTAGATATATTGTAGCGTGTAAAGAGGCCTTAATTTTATTTTACATGATCATTATTCAGACCTTAAATAAGGCTGTCAGGGTCCTAATCCTAGCTCTGGAACACCGGCCTTAGCTCCTACCTGGTTTCTAATGGCGGAAATACACTAATCAAAAATATAAACTCAACACTTGTTTTTGCTCCCATTTTCCATTAGCTGAACTCAAAGATCTAAGACTTTTTCTAGGCAAACAAAAAGCCTTTTTCTTTTAAATATTGTTGACAAATTTGTCTGTTTGAGCTCTTCTCCTTTGCTGAGATATTTCTTCCATCTCACAGGTGCGGCATATCAAAGTACTGATTAGACAGCATGATTATTGCACAGGTGTGCCTTAGGCTAGCCACAATAAAAGGCCACTCTAAAATGTGCAGTTTTATCACACAGCACAATGCCTCAGATATCACAAGTTTTGAGGGAGCATGCAGTTGGTATACTGACTGCAGAAACGTCCACCAGAGCTGTTCCTCATGAATTGAATGTTATTTTATTTACCTTTAGCCATCTCCAAAGGTGTTTTATAGAATTTGGCAGTATATCCAACTGGCCTCACAACCACAAACAACGTATAATCCCACCAGCCCAGGACATCAAAATCCAGCATCTTCACCATGTTCATCTAAGACCGGTCACCCAGACAGCTGCTACAACAATCAGTTTCTATAAATAAAGAATTTCTGCACAAAACGTCAGAAACCGTCTCAGTGAAGCTCATCTGCTGCTCATCGTCTTCATCGGGGTCTCCAACTGACTGCAGTGTGTCATCATAAGCGACTTCAGTGGGCAAATGCTTTCATTCGATGGCGTCTGGCATGTTAGAGAGTTGTTCTCTTTAGGGATGAACCCATTTTTTACTGTACAGGCCAGATGGCAGACTGTGTGTATGGCAACATATGGGTGAGCAGTTTACTGATGTCAAGTTTGTCAGTTGAGTGGCCCATGGTGGCGGTGGGGTTATGGTTTGGGCAGGAGTATGTTATGGATACCAAACACAGGTGCATTTTATTGAGGCCATTTTGAATGCACGGAGATACTGTGACGAGATCCTGAGGCCATCGTTGTGCCTCATCCACCACCATCACCTCATGTTGCAGCTGATAATGCACAGCCCATGTTACAAGGATCTGTACACAATTCCTGTAAGCTGAAAACATTGCAGTTCTTGCATGGCAGCATACTCACCGGACATGTCACCCACTGAGCATATCTGGGATTCTCTACATCCGAGTACACGACAGCGTGTTCAAGTTCCTGCCAATGTCCAGCAACCTCTCATAGCCATTGAAGAGGAGTGGAGCAACATCCCACAGACCACAATCAACAACCTGATCAAATCTATGTGAAGGAGATGTACTGCACTGCGTGAGGCCAATGGTGGTCATACCAGATATTGATTGATTTTCTAACCCCCAAACCCTCCCAATACTGTAAAACCATACATTTTAGTGTGTCATTTTATTTTGGCCAGCCTAAGGCACACCTGTGCAATAATCATGCTGCCTAATCAGTACCTTGATATGCCACACCTGTGAGGTGGAGGGATTATCTCATCAAAGGAGAAGTGATCACCAACACAGATATAGACAAGTTTGTGAAGAATATTTGAAACAAAAAGGCCTTTTGTAGATAGAAAAGTGTTAAGTCTTTGAGTTCAGCCCATGAAAAATGATTCAATATCAAAAGTGTTGCATTTATATTTTTGTTCCGTGTATATAAGAGAGGGGGCCATGTTTGGTTATTCACTAAACTGTATTGTAATTATAGATACAATCGAGTTGATGCTTCCATTACAGACTCTCCCCTGTTCTTGGATGAATAGGTTCACAAAATGACAATTATGACAGGTGTGGGGTACAGAAAGGATCCAATGCACTGTAAATGTCATGACAACAATATAACATTTGCTCTGTTTTCAACGAGGATAAAACAGAACCTGTTTTAATCACTGTAATGGTGATGTATGACTAATGCTCCCCATTGTGTAAACTCACAAAGCACGTAAAAGGTTGGAAAAAAATAATTTCACCTGAAAATGCATGATTTAAGTTTATGCTGATGCTCAGGGTGTCCTTCAAAATGAAAGGTCCATCTAATGTTATCTCGATTTATGCATGCCTACGGCACAATGCAAATTATAAAGGCAAGCATATATTAAATTTACATTTTGCTTGAAGCGTTTAAATAACTCCACTCTACTGCCTCTGCCATGTGTTTTATATATTGTTCTATTATGATAAACATGTAAATAAACATAGATTTTTTTTTTTTATAAAATGGTAAACCAGTGGACTTAGATTGCTGAAAAACTGTATACAAACACTAGAAAATACATTTGTCCAAATGCATAAAATTCTGCAAAACATTTAGAATATCCTGCACATCAAGGAGTTTGTGGCAACATCACAATGAAAAGTTAGTGAATAGTAAGATACGTTGAGTTAAGAAGAAACAAAGACTTTGTGGTGTACTGTATCTTTAAAAGCAGCGGAAATAACAATTCTATGTGTCTCCTAGCAAATCAATAGGATCATGCCCAGTGCACATCCATCCTCCACCAGCCGTCATTAAGAGGGAGGTATGTGCAGTGTCACTGTGAATTCATTAGCATGTTGGTATGCCCACAGGGGCATTCTAATATGCTATGTTGGCCGACTAGCCAGGGGACTAGTCCCTTGTGCTCATTAGCATATCATAAAGGATCTTTAGAAATACTTTTTCTAAAGATCTCTTGATCTATGCTAGTGTATACAGGGATGGTTAGGTAAGGATTAGCAATATACACCCAAAACTACTTGTGGTTCTGGGTGCATACAAGACCTGAAGGACTTTGTTATTGTTTTTTATTTCTAATAAATGATGTTTTCGGGTGTGTGTGTTTTTTAACTGTAATTTACAGATTAATCATGGAAGGAATCTCGGGGGGACGCCTGACATGATTTATCCAGGACTTATTGGCAGCTATGGGCTGCCATTAACTCCTTATTACCCCGATTTGCCAACGCACTAGGGTAATCGGGAAGAGCCGGGTACAGTCCCAGAACTGTCGCATATAATGTATGCGGCAATTCTGGGCTGCTGCTGACTGATATTGTTAGGCTGGGGGGCTCCCCATAACGTGGGGCTCCCCATCCTGAGAATACCAGCCTTCAGCTGTATGGATTTATCTGGCTGGTATTAAAATTGGGGGGGACCGCACGCCGTTTTTTTAAAATTATTTATTTATTTTACTGCACAGTATAGACACGCCCACCGGCTGCTGTGATTGGGTGCAGTGAGACACCTGTCACTCAGCGTGGGGGCGTGTCTCACTGTAACCAATCATAGGCGCCTGTGGGCGGGGAAAGCAGGGAATATGAGATGGCTGTGTGCAGAGCACAGCGCGTCCGCTGGTATAAAGGCTCGGTCACGCTGTGCAGGCCGGCCAATCACTGCAATACCACAACTAACAGGGCTGTGGCATTGCAGTGGTCTGCCAGCCAATCCCTGCATGAGGGCTGGCTCTCAAAAGAGCGCCAACATGCAGGGATGAAGACCACGAGTACAGCACAAGTATCGCGAAATTACTCGGTACCCGCCGAGTAGCCCGAGTACAGTGATACTCATGCGAGTACCGAGTAGTGACAAGCATACTCGCTCATCACTAATTATAAGACCACACACAGCCTGTCAGGCGAGTCTAAACATTTTCTCCTAGAACACAATGGTGATTTATCAAGTTTGAGGGTAATTGCATTGGAAAAAATTAGTCTATGTGATAGATGAGGTAATAAGTTGCAGGCATTGCATAAGAAGGAAGCTTATTGGATACAAGCTTTGGAAACACGTGCTCCTACAGGTCTCAAGTCTGATTTATCTTATATTTATTAGATTGATGTATTTTAATTTTTTTTTTGCTTTCTTTTGTTGTTTTTTTTTCTTTTCATTGCAATGGATCTTTTTACTTGTATATGTCATTGGATTATTGGTTTAACACTAGAAGTCCCAGGAATTTCGAGCTCCATAGGGTTTCAATGGTAGAAATGTTAAATGACCCCTCTCTGGGACTTCTAGTGTTAAATGCACTGGTTTGTTAATGGTTAATTGGAACACATCATATGAATGCAGGAATCTCATCCAATCGTTTTCCCTTTAAGAGGGTAGTTTACATTCATGTTAGGACACAACTTCCAGTTAACCTGACATCGCCGAGGCCGGCCCCAGTCTTCCTGAGTGACTGGGCTGTGGCACCACTCATCATAGTTCAGCATCACTACTGCTTGCAGCGCTCTGCAGTGAAGAAGAGAGGGTGCGATATGCTGGGCTGTGATGAACAGTGAAACACCGCCCACATTCCAGTCACTCAGGAAGACGAGGGCCGCCTCGTTGGTGTCAGGTCAACTGGAAGTTGACGTGACATCACCAGATCTCAGAGGTCACGGAGCCAGGGGGTCATGGAATGGGGATGAGCGGACTGCAATAGCGCCGCTCACAGGAAGAATGTACTACACAAGATAATTGACAAAAGCCTTCCCTATGAGTTTTACAGCGATGTGGCCTCTTATAGTGAGTAATGAACCACCTCTATAAATGCAGTGTTGTACAATATGTATGGAAAAAAAAAGTGGATAGGGCAGTTTAAAAGAAAAAAATAAAATAACATACAAGGGCTATGAATATTGGATCCATCACCACTGCCACCAGTCATCTGGGCAGTAGTACCAAACGGAGGACGCAACTGGTCTCTTTTGCCTCCAGCAAACATATCAGAGGAGAGAAGCTCCTGCCTGAAGTTTCAGCACTTGGTGGTGGTGAGAAGAGATGCTGAGTATGTACGGGGGACAGTGAACACTAGAAGTATGCGAATAGTATTATTTTTTTTCTGCATCCTTTGATTATTATGTCCTGGGGCCTCTTCGGACCATAGAGCATAAAATGGGACATACTAAGGAACATTTATTTTTGCTTGTTTATAGAACTGCAGAATTTAAATTGTTCACTTTTTAATTCTAATTGTTCTATAAGTAACATAGACAGCTTTGTACCCGCTGCGGCGGCATTACCGCTCTACTGCTCCTCCGGTCTTTGTTGATGCGGCTGCGGCAGTGACATCGCATCCATAGCCCAGCAGTCAACCATCGTATTACCTGGCATCACTGCTGGGATATTTTTTTTTCCTGAAACTTTCCCTCATATTGTCTCCCCTGCTCCTATAGCTAAACCCATGTTGCTTCATTATGCCAACATTTTAACTTTAACTTCTTGGAACAAAAAACGTATGTATATTTTTTATGCTTTCATGGCTCATTATAATAAATTGTGCTCCAGGCATAGGTTTTTAGAAAAACAAAGGTGCTGTAATTAATTACTATAGAGAAGAACACTAATGAGCAGCTGACTTATACCAGACCTGTAGAGCATACACAAATTAGCACATCAATATTGCACATTTCATGGTACAGTTCAATTCCTTAAACCCAGCAAAAGAAAGAGGAACTGAAAAACAGAATATGTCTGGGTTAGAAAGTCTCAAACATAAAGTACAGGACAAAAAATATCTCTAAAAATTGTATATGTTCCTACTTCTCAAATGGATTAATATTTTTGTAATATTCAAAATTCAATTATCTAAATTTGCATTCAATCCTATACAACCGTATTGCAAATTAAGTTTATCATCAAAATTTCCAAAATGTCTGTTCCTTGTAATAAATTAATGAAAGAAACACAATTTAGGTAGCTCATGCCAACTAATATAACAAATTGTTTCTGGCAGAATCAACAAAAAATACCACTTTTAATGAATCTTTCAGTCTAAAAATTATTCAACCCATTGTTTAGCAGTTAGTGGAACATCCTTTGACTGGTATGACCTGTTGCAAACATGATGCATAGCTATATACTAGCTTCAGTGAGCATTCATGAGGAATCTCAGCCCATTCCACATAGGCAATGGTCTCCAGTTCACTGATATTCTTCAGTTGTTAACTGAGTGGTTTAAAAAGTTAAGGAAGGAGTTCTGTTATGATCCGGTAACCATGGAAGATTACAAAAAAATTCCATTAGTAGAAAAACACCAAGAAAACAAGAGTAGTTGGAACCTGAGCTGACCGCAATCCCCTAACTATCAGACAATACTGGAAGTAGCCGTGGAGCATTCCTAAACACCTAGACACCACGTCACAGCAGGAGAAACTACCTACACCCCATGAGGAAATCTACCTTGCTCAGAGAAGTCCCCAAAGGAATAACAGCCCCAAACATATAGAGATTATGGTGATGTAGGAAAACACGATACACAGATAGGAAAAATAGATTTAGCAAAGGCGAGGCCTGACGTCCTAGATACAAAGGAAAGAAAAGGAAACTGATTGCGGTCAGTATGAAAAAACCTGCAGAAAAATACCAATCTCCTGGTAGTAAAAATGGCCCTGGAGGTCACATGACCTCACCCCCACTATATCAGGTACTCTTGTAAATAATGGGAGAAACAAAATACCAAAAAGAGCACAAAAAATACAAAAGTGCAAGTAATCAGGTTTGACAGGGAGCATCTCCCTTTTCTTGCAGAAGAACTAGCAAAGGGGAAACCCCCATGCTCACCAAACTAGAAAAACAAATCTTCACCTGGAAGAAAACAGATTCCAAACAAAACAAAAAGAAAAACAAACACCCTTAGGTGTAAACCAGGAAGCAAAGCAAAAGCTTGCAAACTTATCTGCAGAGGTCTTGCACAGGAAAACAGGGAAGACAGAACTCCAAGCCAGGTTCAGAGACTGAGGAAAATTCAACTATCACCGGCTCCAGCAAGGCAAAAAGTGCTCTCCTATATACACCAGGCTTGTCTGCAATAGGACTTCCTTAATTCTCAATTAACGCCAACATCTGTCTGAGTCACAGACTCAGACTCAGCTTCCCTACCATTCCTGACCACCATAAGGAGCTCCAAAACAACACCCACACAGGTGACATTCACAACAGAGATCATTACCTTTGACAAACAAGCAGAAAGGTACAAAAAGATACAACAATAATGAGTGTTCCACTTCCGAGTGATAGAGTTGGCAGTAAAGTTTTCAAGGTAAAGGAACACAAGCTTTACTATCAGGACATGGATGAAAGAGGAAGTTATCACTAGAGATGAGCGAACCGGTCCCGGTTCGGCTCGAGGTCGGTTCGTCGAACGGACGTCCCGTTCGAGTTCGGTTCGTCGAACGTTCGACGAACCGAACTCGAACCGCATAGGAAACAACGGCAGGCATTCACAAACACAGAAAAACATCTAGAAAACACCCTCAAAGGTGTCCAAAAGGTGACAAACAACTCACAACACAACACAAACACATGGGAAAGTGACAAGGACATATACTCATGCGAAAAAAAAAGAGCTGGACAAGGAAAAAGAGGAGGACACACAGATATAGGCATGGCACGCCCTTCTAAAATCATGTAAAACACCGCAAGGTGACTCCAAGCAGAGTCTCCCTTTTTTCCAAAAATTGGGCCACACACACCCACCCCTTCAGTGGCAGCAGTTGTGCCCCAGTTGTACACTTCACAGCTAGATTTGCATCAAGCACATTCAAAAATACGCCATAATTAACCGTCCCCAGCATGACACCGGGGTAGGTAGATAAAGTCTTTGCTGAACCATGCGTTGTTCATCTTGGCTCCTTTTAAAAAAAACAGCAATCAAGGATTACTCCAAGCGGAGTCTCCCTTTTTTCAAAAAATTGGGCCACACAGACACCCCATCAGTGGCAGCTCTTGTGCCCTAGTTGCAAACAGGATGTTTTGATTTGCATCAAGCACATTCCAAATCCTCAAGCATTTACTCTCCCCAGGATGACACCGGGGTAGGTAGCAAAGTCTTTCCTGATCCCAGCTCTGTTCATCTTGGATCATTTTTAAAAAACACAGCAAGCAAGGGTTACTCCAAGCGGAGTCTCCCTTTTTTTCCAAAAATTGGGCCCCACACACACCCACCCATTCAGTGGCCGCAGTTGTGCCCCAGTTGTACACTTCACAGCTAGATTTGCATCAAGCACATTCAAAAATACGCCATTATTAACCGTCCCCAGCATGACACCGGGGTAGGTAGATAAAGTCTTTGCTGAACCATGACTTGTTCATCTTGGCTCCTTTTAAAAAAAAAACAGCAATCAAGGGTTACTCCAAGCGGAGTCTCCCTTTTTTCAAAAAATTGGGCCACACAGACACCCCATCAGTGGCAGCACTTGTGCCCTAGTTGCAAGCAGGATGTTTTGATTTGCATCAAGCACATTCCAAATCCACAAGCATTTACTCTCCCCAGGATGACACCGGGGTAGTAAATTCCTTCTGGATCCATGACTTGTTCATTTTGATGAACGTCAGTCTGTCCACATTGTCACTGGACAGACGCGTGCGCTTATCTGTCAGCACACACCCAGCAGCACTGAAGACACGTTCAGAGACAACGCTGGCAGCTGGACACGACAAAATCTCCAAGGCGTAAGTTGAGAGCTCTGGCCATTTTTCAAGATTTGAAGCCCAAAATGAGCAAGGCTCCATTTGCAAAGTCATGGCATCGATGTTCATTTGGAGATACTCCTGTATCATCCTCTCCAGCCGTTGACTATGTGTCAGACTTGTTGTCTCTGGTGTCCTTGCAAAGGACGGTCTAAAAAAATTATGAAAAGATTCCATAAAATTGCTGTTACCAGCACCAGATACGGTGCTACTGGTACGGGTAGACTGTTAAAGATGACGAGACCGTCCCATGTTTGTCAAGTTACAACTGGGAGATTCACTCCCTGCACCTGCACGGTTGTTTGGTGGAAAAGCCGAGCTAAGATTGAGTAACAGCTTCTGCTGATACTCCTGCATACGTGCGTCCCTTTCTATGGCTGGAATTATGTCACAAAATTTGGACTTGTACCGGGGATCTAATAGTGTGGCAAGCCAGTAGTCATCATCACTTCTAATTTTGACAATACGAGGGTCATGTTGGAGGTAGTGCAGCAAGAAGGCGCTCATGTGTCTTGCGCGGCCATGCGGACCAAGTCCACGCTGTGTTTGTGGCATAGAGGTGCTAACCGTTCTTTCTTCCTCTGACAGCTCCCCCCAACCTCTTTCAACTGAAATTTGACCAAGGTCTAACTCATCCGCTGAGTCTTCCATGTCCATGGGCAGTTCGTCCTCCATTTCTTCATGTTCTCCTGCACCTTCCTCAACATCTCGCCTGCTACCATGCGCCCTTGTTGATCCCTGTCCCCCATGGTCCCATGCCTGCCGCCTTGGTGATGATGAACGTCTGGACCTTGGTGATGTTGTTGTGTCTTGCGCATATGAATCCTCCTGTAGTTCCTACCCTTCCTGTTGTCCCACCCCCTGACTCCGAATAGTGTTTAGCGTGTGCTCCAGCATGTAAATGACTGGAATTGTCATGCTGATAATGGCATTGTCAGCGCTAAACATATTCGTCGCCATGTCGAAACTGTGCAGAAGGGTGCATAGGTCCTTGATCTGAGACCACTCCATCAGGGTGATCTGCCCCACCTCTGCATCTCGTTGGCCCAGGCTATACGTCATGACGTATTGCACCAGGGCTCGACGGTGCTGCCACAGTCGCTGTAACATGTGGAGAGTCGAATTCCAGCGTGTCGGCACATCGCATTTCAGGCGATGAACCGGCAGGCTGAAAGACTTCTGGAGCGATGCAAGTCGCTCAGCTGCGGCGGTTGAACGGCGGAAGTGAGCAGACAGTTTTCGTGCCCTGGTCAGAAGGCCATCTAGGCCGGGATAGTGTGTTAAGAATTGCTGGACAACAAGGTTCAACACGTGAGCCATACAAGGCACGTGTGTCACCTTGCCCAGGCGAAGGGCCGCACCCAGGTTTGCAGCATTGTCGCACACGGCCTTACCAGGCTGCAGGTTGAGTGGAGACAACCATTTATTAAACTCGGACCGCAGAGCTGACCACAACTCCTCAGCTGTGTGACTCTTATTCATAAGACATGTCAAGCTAAAGACCGCCTGATGCCGTTGCGCTCTGCTGCCAGCATAGTAATGAGGGGTGCGTGATTCCTTCTGCGCAGTGAGAATGCTGGTGGCCTGACCAGGCAGGCTTGGGGCGGAGGTGGAGGACCCAGATGAGGTGGAGGAGGCAGAAGCAGTGTCGGAACTTGGACAGACAGAGGATTGACACACAAGTCGTGGGGACGGCAAGACTTGTGCAGCAGACCCTTCACCATCTATCACCATAGTTACCCAGTGCCCAGTCAGCAACATGTAACGTCCCTGTCCATGCTTACTGGTCCAAGTATCGGTGGTGAAATGCACCCGTTGACACACAGAGTTTCTCAAGGAAGCGGTGATGTTGTGTGCGACATGCTGGTGTAGCGCGGGCACACCTTTCTTAGAGAAGTAGTGGCGACTGGGCATCTGGTACTGGGGCACAGCGACAGACATAAGGTCTCTAAAATCCTGTGTGTCCACCAGGCGGAAAGGCAGCATTTCGGTAGCCAAGAGCTTACAGAGGGATAAAGTCAACCTCTTAGCTTTGTCATGGGTCGCAGGAAATGGCCTTTTATTTGTCCACATCTGAGGGACAGAGATCTGGCTGCTGTGTGTAGACGGTGTTGAGTAGGGTGTCCCTGGAAAAATGCAGCTTTGTGAGGAAAGTGCAGGCGGAGACATGATGTCGCCTTCATCCAACGTTGGTGCTATCGATGTCTGAGAGAGCTGTACACACGCACTTGTTTCCCCTTCCAAACCAAATGACGACCTAACAAGCAAACTGCCTGTTGCGGTTACAGTGGTGGAAGTTGTGCGTGGAAAACCAGGTGTGACAGCTGTCCCCACAGTCCTAGAAGATGAAGAGTGCGCAGATGCACTGGAAGGGGCAGGCGGTGGATGGTTCGCTCCGCTAGGCCGCATTGCAGCACGGTAAGCTTCCCACCGGGACATATGATATTTATTCATGTGACGATTCATGGAAGAAGTTGTCAAACTGCTGAGGTTTTGACCTCTACTAAGAGAACCATGACAAATTTTACAGATCACATAATTTGGGCGATCTTTTGCTATGTCAAAAAAGGACCAGGCTAGGCAAGGCTTAGAGGGCATGCGACCTGTTGATCCACCCCGACTAGTGCTCAGAGGCAGAGTGGTGGCTGAGGATGCAGTTGTAGCCGTGCTACCAGTACTCCGACTCTGTCCAGGAAGGCGCAAGGTAACTTCGTCATCAGTTGCATCCTCCTCCACCACCTCTGTTGACCTCCTCAAGTGCCTGACTGTGGGTTGACAGTAGGTGGGATCTAGAACTTCCTCATCAATTGTTGTGTTTGCACTCCCCTCACCCTCAGACCGAGCCTCTTCTTGCCCTGACCGAATATTTAAGTTGTCATCCCAATCTGGTATCTGCGTCTCATCTTCATCAGTATGTTCCTCATTGTCTATAACAACAGTTGTTACAGTTTGTGACAAAGGGTCAACATTATGCTCAGAAACTTGGTCCTCACGGCCTGAATCAGAGTCACAAAGGTTCTAGGCATCACTGCAGACCATTTCCTGGTCTGTACTCACTGTAGCTTGGGAGCAGACCTCTGATTCCCAGGCTATAGTGTGACTGAACAGCTCTGCAGACTCAGCCATCTCAGTTCCACCATACTGTGCAGGGCGGATGGAGACTTCAGAGCTGGGAGAAAGCAAGTTTGATTGGGATGACAACTCAGAGGACTGGTGTTTTTTGGATGTGGTAGTTGAAGTGGCGGAGAGGGCACTTGTTGGACCACTTGAGATCCATTCAAGCATTTTCCTTTTTTGGCCATCATCTACCTTTGTTCCAGTTGTCCGTGTCCGTAAAAAAGGGAGCACATCGGATTGTCCACGGTAAGTAGTAGACATCTTACTTTTGCTGGTAGATGGTCTATCTTCAGCAGATGTTAATGGAGCTTTGCCACCTTCCCCACGGACAAACCCTTTTTTTTCTTTTCCAACACGCCTCTTACCCTTTCCACCAGCATCTGTCATTTTGCCACTCATTTTGATTGCGACAAGATTGTGCACTTAAAATGTGGTAGTAAAAATTGAGAGGTGGTGTAGACTGCAGCAGTGGTCTATCTTTATTAACAGCAGAAAAAACAACAATAATTATCACTGACAATGCAACTACGGCCCTTAAACTGGCAGCAGTGTTTGCTAGTATAATGGCTTAGTAACAATGAGTTTGAGTGTGCAATGCAGGCAGACATGCTGCAAATATCTGTGCACTACTGGGGCAATACAGCAGTCCAACAGCCACGTTTAGGATGCCACTAGGTTCACTCAGTGTTTGCTAGTATAATGGCTTAGCTACAATGAGTTTGAGTGTGCAATGCAGGCAGACGTGCTGCAAATATCTTTGCACTAGTGGGACTATACAAAAGTCCAATAGCCATGTTTAGGATGCCACTAAGTTCACTCAGTGTTTGCTAGTATAATGGCTTAGCTACAATGAGTTTGAGTGTGCAATGCAGGTAGACGTGCTGCAAATATCTTTGCACTAGTGGGACTATACAAAAGTCCAATAGCCACGTTTAGGATGCCACTAGGTTCACTCAGTGTTTGCTAGTATAATGGCTTAGCTACAATGAGTTTGAGTGTGCAATGCAGGCCGACGTGCTGCAAATATCTTTGCACTAGTGGTACTATACAAAAGTCCAATAGCCACGTTTAGGATGCCACTAAGTTCACTCAGTGTTTGCTAGTATAATGGCTTAGCTACAATGAGTTTGAGTGTGCAATGCAGGCAGACGTGCTGCAAATACCTTTGCACTAGTGGGACTATACAAAAGTCCAATAGCCACGTTTAGGATGGCACTAGGTTCACTCAGTGTTTGTAAGTATAATGGCTTAGCTACAATGAGTTTGAGTGAGCAATGCAGGCCGACGTGCTGCAAATATCTTTGCACTAGTGGGACTATACAAAAGTCCAATAGCCACGTTTAGGATGCCACTAGGTTCACTCAGTGTTTGCTAGTATAATGGCTTAGCTACAATGAGTTTGAGTGTGCAATGCAAGCAGACGTGCTGCAAATATCTTTGCACTAGTGGGACTATACAAAAGTCCAATAGCCACGTTTAGGATGTCACTAGGTTCACTCAGTGTTTGCTAGTATAGTGGCTTAGCTACAATGAGTTTGAGTGTGCAATGCAGGCAGACGTGCTGCAAATATCTTTGCACTAGTGGGACTATACAAAAGTCCAATAGCCACGTTTAGGATGCCACTAGGTTCACTCAGTGTTTGCTAGTATAATGGCTTAGCTACAATGAGTTTGAGTGTGCAATGCAGGCAGACATGCTGCAAATATCTTTGCACTAGAGGGACTATACAAAAGTCCATTAGCCACGTTTAGGATGTCACTAGGTACACTCAGTGTTTGCTAGTATAATGGCTTAGCTACAATGAGTTTGAGTGTGCAATGCAGGCAGACGTGCTGCAAATATCTTTGCACTAGTGGGACTATACAAAAGTCCAATAGCCACGTTTAGGATGCCACTAGGTTCAATCAGTGTTTGCTAGTATAATGGCTTAGTAACAATGAGTTTGAGTGTGCAATGCAGGCAGACGTGCTGCAAAAATCTTTGCACTAGTGGGACTATACAGAAGTCCAATAGCCACGTTAAGGATGCCACTAGGTTCACTCAGTGTTTGCTAGTATAATGGCTTAGCTACAATGAGTTTGAGTGTGCAATGCAGGGAGACGTGCTGCAAATATCTTTGCACTAGTGGGACTATACAAAAGTCCAATAGCCACGTTTGGAATGCCACTAGGTTCACTCAGTGTTTGCTAGTATAATGGCTTAGCTACAATGAGTTTGAGTGTGCAATGCAGGCAGACGTGCTGCAAATATCTTTGCACTAGTGGGACTATACAAAAGTCCAATAGCTACGTTTAGGATGCCACTAGGTTCACTCAGTGTTTGCTAGTATAATGGCTTAGCTACAATGAGTTTGAGTGTGCAATGCAGGCAGACATGCTGCAAATATCTTTGCACTAGTGGGACTATACAAAAGTCCAATAGCCACGTTTAGGATGCCACTAAGTTCACTCAGTGTTTGCTAGTATAATGGCTTAGCTACTATGAGTTTGAGTGTGCAATGCAGGCAGACGTGCTGCAAATATCTTTGCACTAGTGGGACTATACAAAAGTCCAATAGCTACGTTTAGGATGCCACTAGGTTCAATAAGTGTTTGCTAGTATAATGGCTTAGCTACAATGAGTTTGAGTGTGCAATGCAGGCAGACGTGCTGCAAATATCTTTGCACTAGTGGGACTATACAAAAGTCCAATAGCCACGTTTAGGATGCCACTAAGTTCACTCAGTGTTTGCTAGTATAATGGCTTAGCTACAATGAGTTTGAGTGTGCAATGCAGGTAGACGTGCTGCAAATATCTTTGCACTAGTGGGACTATACAAAAGTCCAATAGCCACGTTTAGGATGCCACTAGGTTCACTCAGTGTTTGCTAGTATAATGGCTTAGCTACAATGAGTTTGAGTGTGCAATGCAGGCAGACGTGCTGCAAATATCTTTGCACTAGTGGGACTATACAAAAGTCCAATAGCCACGTTTAGGATGCCACTAGGTTCACTCAGTGTTTGCTAGTATAATGGCTTAGCTACAATGAGTTTGAGTGTGCAATGCAGGCAGACGTGCTGCAAATATCTTTGCAATAGTGGTACTATACAAAAGTCCAATAGCCACGTTTAGGATGCCACTAAGTTCACTCAGTGTTTGCTAGTATAATGGCTTAGCTACAATGAGTTTGAGTGTGCAATGCAGGCAGACGTGCTGCAAATACCTTTGCACTAGTGGGACTATACAAAAGTCCAATAGCCACGTTTAGGATGGCACTAGGTTCACTCAGTGTTTGTAAGTATAATGGCTTAGCTACAATGAGTTTGAGTGTGCAATGCAGGCCGACGTGCTGCAAATATCTTTGCACTAGTGGGACTATACAAAAGTCCAATAGCCACGTTTAGGATGCCACTAGGTTCACTCAGTGTTTGCTAGTATAATGGCTTAGCTACAATGAGTTTGAGTGTGCAATGCAGGCCGACGTGCTGCAAATATCTTTGCACTAGTGGGACTATACAAAAGTCCAATAGCCACGTTTAGGATGTCACTAGGTTCACTCAGTGTTTGCTAGTATAGTGGCTTAGCTACAATGAGTTTGAGTGTGCAATGCAGGCAGACGTGCTGCAAATATCTTTGCACTAGTGGGACTATACAAAAGTCCAATAGCCACGTTTAGGATGCCACTAGGTTCACTCAGTGTTTGCTAGTATAATGGCTTAGCTACAATGAGTTTGAGTGTGCAATGCAGGCAGACATGCTGCAAATATCTTTGCACTAGTGGGACTATACAAAAGTCCATTAGCCACGTTTAGGATGTCACTAGGTACACTCAGTGTTTGCTAGTATAATGGCTTAGTAACAATGAGTTTGAGTGTGCAATGCAGGCAGACGTGCTGCAAAAATCTTTGCACTAGTGGGACTATACAGAAGTCCAATAGCCACGTTAAGGATGCCACTAGGTTCACTCAGTGTTTGCTAGTATAATGGCTTAGCTACAATGAGTTTGAGTGTGCAATGCAGGGAGACGTGCTGCAAATATCTTTGCACTAGTGGGACTATACAAAAGTCCAAAAGCCACGTTTAGGATGCCACTAGGTTCACTCAGTGTTTGCTAGTATAATGGCTTAGCTACAATGAGTTTGAGTGTGCAATGCAGGCAGACGTGCTGCAAATATCTTTGCACTAGTGGGACTATATAGAAGTCCAATAGCCACGTTTAGGATGCCACTAGGTTCACTCAGTGTTTGCTAGTATAATGGCTTAGCTACAATGAGTTTGAGTGTGCAATGCAAGCAGACGTGCTGCAAATATCTTTGCACTAGTGGGACTATACAAAAGTCCAATAGCCACGTTTAGGATGTCACTAGGTTCACTCAGTGTTTGCTAGTATAGTGGCTTAGCTACAATGAGTTTGAGTGTGCAATGCAGGCAGACGTGCTGCAAATATCTTTGCACTAGTGGGACTATACAAAAGTCCAATAGCCACGTTTAGGATGCCACTAGGTTCACTCAGTGTTTGCTAGTATAATGGCTTAGCTACAATGAGTTTGAGTGTGCAATGCAGGCAGACATGCTGCAAATATCTTTGCACTAGTGGGACTATACAAAAGTCCATTAGCCAGGTTTAGGATGTCACTAGGTACACTCAGTGTTTGCTAGTATAATGGCTTAGTAACAATGAGTTTGAGTGTGCAATGCAGGCAGACGTGCTGCAAAAATCTTTGCACTAGTGGGACTATACAGAAGTCCAATAGCCACGTTAAGGATGCCACTAGGTTCACTCAGTGTTTGCTAGTATAATGGCTTAGCTACAATGAGTTTGAGTGTGCAATGCAGGGAGACGTGCTGCAAATATCTTTGCACTAGTGGGACTATACAAAAGTCCAAAAGCCACGTTTAGGATGCCACTAGGTTCACTCAGTGTTTGCTAGTATAATGGCTTAGCTACAATGAGTTTGAGTGTGCAATGCAGGCAGAGGTGCTGCAAATGTCTTTGCACTAGTGGGACTATACAAAAGTCCATTAGCCACGTTTAGGATGTCACTAGGTTCACTCAGTGTTTGCTAGTATAGTGGCTTAGCTACAATGAGTTTGAGTGTGCAATGCAGGCAGACGTGCTGCAAATATCTTTGCACTAGTGGTACTATACAAAAGTCCAATAGCCACGTTTAGGATGCCACTAAGTTCACTCAGTGTTTGCTAGTATAATGGCTTAGCTACAATGAGTTTGAGTGTGCAATGCAGGCAGACGTGCTGCAAATACCTTTGCACTAGTGGGACTATACAAAAGTCCAATAGCCACGTTTAGGATGGCACTAGGTTCACTCAGTGTTTGTAAGTATAATGGCTTAGCTACAATGAGTTTGAGTGTGCAATGCAGGCCGACGTGCTGCAAATATCTTTGCACTAGTGGGACTATACAAAAGTCCAATAGCCACGTTTAGGATGCCACTAGGTTCACTCAGTGTTTGCTAGTATAATGGCTTAGCTACAATGAGTTTGAGTGTGCAATGCAGGCCGACGTGCTGCAAATATCTTTGCACTAGTGGGACTATACAAAAGTCCAATAGCCACGTTTAGGATGTCACTAGGTTCACTCAGTGTTTGCTAGTATAGTGGCTTAGCTACAATGAGTTTGAGTGTGCAATGCAGGCAGACGTGCTGCAAATATCTTTGCACTAGTGGGACTATACAAAAGTCCAATAGCCACGTTTAGGATGCCACTAGGTTCACTCAGTGTTTGCTAGTATAATGGCTTAGCTACAATGAGTTTGAGTGTGCAATGCAGGCAGACATGCTGCAAATATCTTTGCACTAGTGGGACTATACAAAAGTCCATTAGCCACGTTTAGGATGTCACTAGGTACACTCAGTGTTTGCTAGTATAATGGCTTAGTAACAATGAGTTTGAGTGTGCAATGCAGGCAGACGTGCTGCAAAAATCTTTGCACTAGTGGGACTATACAGAAGTCCAATAGCCACGTTAAGGATGCCACTAGGTTCACTCAGTGTTTGCTAGTATAATGGCTTAGCTACAATGAGTTTGAGTGTGCAATGCAGGGAGACGTGCTGCAAATATCTTTGCACTAGTGGGACTATACAAAAGTCCAAAAGCCACGTTTAGGATGCCACTAGGTTCACTCAGTGTTTGCTAGTATAATGGCTTAGCTACAATGAGTTTGAGTGTGCAATGCAGGCAGACGTGCTGCAAATATCTTTGCACTAGTGGGACTATATAGAAGTCCAATAGCCACGTTTAGGATGCCACTAGGTTCACTCAGTGTTTGCTAGTATAATGGCTTAGCTACAATGAGTTTGAGTGTGCAATGCAAGCAGACGTGCTGCAAATATCTTTGCACTAGTGGGACTATACAAAAGTCCAATAGCCACGTTTAGGATGTCACTAGGTTCACTCAGTGTTTGCTAGTATAGTGGCTTAGCTACAATGAGTTTGAGTGTGCAATGCAGGCAGACGTGCTGCAAATATCTTTGCACTAGTGGGACTATACAAAAGTCCAATAGCCACGTTTAGGATGCCACTAGGTTCACTCAGTGTTTGCTAGTATAATGGCTTAGCTACAATGAGTTTGAGTGTGCAATGCAGGCAGACATGCTGCAAATATCTTTGCACTAGTGGGACTATACAAAAGTCCATTAGCCAGGTTTAGGATGTCACTAGGTACACTCAGTGTTTGCTAGTATAATGGCTTAGTAACAATGAGTTTGAGTGTGCAATGCAGGCAGACGTGCTGCAAAAATCTTTGCACTAGTGGGACTATACAGAAGTCCAATAGCCACGTTAAGGATGCCACTAGGTTCACTCAGTGTTTGCTAGTATAATGGCTTAGCTACAATGAGTTTGAGTGTGCAATGCAGGGAGACGTGCTGCAAATATCTTTGCACTAGTGGGACTATACAAAAGTCCAAAAGCCACGTTTAGGATGCCACTAGGTTCACTCAGTGTTTGCTAGTATAATGGCTTAGCTACAATGAGTTTGAGTGTGCAATGCAGGCAGAGGTGCTGCAAATGTCTTTGCACTAGTGGGACTATACAAAAGTCCATTAGCCACGTTTAGGATGTCACTAGGTTCACTCAGTGTTTGCTAGTATAGTGGCTTAGCTACAATGAGTTTGAGTGTGCAATGCAGGCAGACGTGCTGCAAATATCTTTGCACTAGTGGGACTATACAAAAGTCCAATAGCCACGTTTAGGATGCCACTAGGTTCACTCAGTGTTTGCTAGTATAATGGCTTAGCTACAATGAGTTTGAGTGTGCAATGCAGGCAGACATGCTGCAAATATCTTTGCACTAGTGGGACTATACAAAAGTCCATTAGCCACGTTTAGGATGTCACTAGGTACACTCAGTGTTTGCTAGTATAATGGCTTAGCTACAATGAGTTTGAGTGTGCAATGCAGGCAGACGTGCTGCAAATATCTTTGCACTAGTGGGACTATACAAAAGTCCATTAGCCACGTTTAGGATGTCACTAGGTTCACTCAGTGTTTGCTAGTATAGTGGCTTAGCTACAATGAGTTTGAGTGTGCAATGCAGGCAGACGTGCTGCAAATATCTTTGCACTAGTGGGACTATACAAAAGTCCAATAGCCACGTTTAGGATTCCACTAGGTTCACTCAGTGTTTGCTAGTATAATGGCTTAGTAACAATGAGTTTGAGTGTGCAATGCAGGCAGACGTGCTGCAAAAATCTTTGCACTAGTGGGACTATACAGAAGTCCATTAGCCACGTTTAGGATGTCACTAGGTACACTCAGTGTTTGCTAGTATAATGGCTTAGTAACAATGAGTTTGAGTGTGCAATGCAGGCAGACGTGCTGCAAAAATCTTTGCACTAGTGGGACTATACAGAAGTCCAATAGCCACGTTAAGGATGCCACTAGGTTCACTCAGTGTTTGCTAGTATAATGGCTTAGCTACAATGAGTTTGAGTGTGCAATGCAGGGAGACGTGCTGCAAATATCTTTGCACTAGTGGGACTATACAAAAGTCCAAAAGCCACGTTTAGGATGCCACTAGGTTCACTCAGTGTTTGCTAGTATAATGGCTTAGCTACAATGAGTTTGAGTGTGCAATGCAGGCAGACGTGCTGCAAATATCTTTGCACTAGTGGGACTATACAGAAGTCCAATAGCCACGTTTAGGATGTCACTAGGTTCACTCAGTGTTTGCTAGTATAATGGCTTAGCTACAATGAGTTTGAGTGTGCAATGCAGGCAGACGTGCTGCAAATATCTTTGCACTAGTGGGACTATACAAAAGTCCATTAGCCACGTTTAGGATGTCACTAGGTACACTCAGTGTTTGCTAGTATAATGGCTTAGTAACAATGAGTTTGAGTGTGCAATGCAGGCAGACGTGCTGCAAAAATCTTTGCACTAGTGGGACTATACAGAAGTCCAATAGCCACGTTAAGGATGCCACTAGGTTCACTCAGTGTTTGCTAGTATAATGGCTTAGCTACAATGAGTTTGAGTGTGCAATGCAGGGAGACGTGCTGCAAATATCTTTGCACTAGTGGGACTATACAAAAGTCCAAAAGCCACGTTTAGGATGCCACTAGGTTCACTCAGTGTTTGCTAGTATAATGGCTTAGCTACAATGAGTTTGAGTGTGCAATGCAGGCAGACGTGCTGCAAATATCTTTGCACTAGTGGGACTATACAGAAGTCCAATAGCCACGTTTAGGATGTCACTAGGTTCACTCAGTGTTTGCTAGTATAATGGCTTAGCTACAATGAGTTTGAGTGTGCAATGCAGGCAGACGTGCTGCAAATATCTTTGCACTAGTGGGACTATACAAAAGTCCATTAGCCACGTTTAGGATGTCACTAGGTTCACTCAGTGTTTGCTAGTATAATGGCTTAGCTACAATGAGTTTGAGTGTGCAATGCAGGCAGACGTGCTGCAAATATCTTTGCACTAGTGGGACTATACAGAAGTCCAATAGCCATGTTTAGGATGCCACTAGGTACACTCAGTGTTTGCTAGTATAATGTTTTAGCTACAATGAGTTTGAATGTGCAATGCAGGCAGACATGCTGCAAATATCTTTGCACTAGTGGGACTATACAAAAGTCCAATAGCCACGTTTAGGATGCCACTAAGTTCACTCAGTGTTTGCTAGTATAATGGCTTAGCTACAATGAGTTTGAGTGTGCAATGCAGGCAGACATGCTGCAAATATCTTTGCACTAGTGGGACTATACAAAAGTCCAAAAGCCACGTTTAGGATGCCACTAGGTTCACTCAGTGTTTGCTAGTATTATGGCTTAGCTACAATGAGTTTGAGTGTGCAATGCAGGCAGACGTGCTGCAAATAGCTTTGCACTAGTGAAGACTATACAAAAGTCCAATAGCCACGTTTAGGATGACACTAGGTTCACTCTGTGTTTTTCGTAGTATAATGGCTTAGTAACAATGAGTTTGAGTGTGCAATGCAGGCAGACGTGCTGCAAATATCTTTGCAGTAATGGGACTATACAAAAGTCCAATAGCCACGTTGAGGATGCCACTAGGTTCACTCAGTGTTTGCTAGTATAATGGCTTAGCTACAATGAGTTTGAGTGTGCAATGCAGGCAGACGTGCTGCAAATATCTGTGCACTACTGGGGCAATACAGCAGTCCAACAGCCACGTTAAGGATGCCACTAAGTTCACTCAGTGTTTGCTAGTATAATGGCTTAGTAACAATGAGTTGGAGTGTGCAAAGGGCAGGAGGGTACAGTGGCAGGGTTGTGGGTCTCTGGGTAGAGGAAAGGAAGCCTGCCTTTCTATCCCTCCTAATGGGGAAATGCAGCGAGGAAATCCCTGACCTTAGCTACACTGACGCTGTCATCTTGTGTAGCTGTTAAACTCTGTTTTCAGGACCTTTCACCTATGGCTCTGACCCTGCCGGTATGAGCCCTTAAAAGGACTGATAGAAAGTGCTATCCCTAAGCTGTCCAGCGCTGTGTATGGAGCGTAATACAGCTGTATCGGCGATAGGAGCTGCGCCAGTGATGTCTGACACCAAGGACGCAGAAGGCAGATAATGGCGTGCTGGAGGAAAATGTCCGGTTTTATAATGCAGGGACATGCGACATGGACATCCTATCACACATGCCGTTGCTTCTCTGGCTAAAAGTACACTTAGCTGTGTGTGTGTCTGGGATTGGCTGACATGCTGGCCCGCCCCACAAGACGCGCGCGCTCAGGGAAGGACTTACACTGTTAAGCTATGTGCGCACGTTGCGTACAGTTCACTGTAGAAATTTCTGCAGCGATCTGAAGAGCACATGTGCGCTTTTAATCACTGCAGAAAATGTCCGTAGTGAAGCCGATTCCATGCGCTCTGCCTGCAGCTCCTGCCATAGACAGAGCAGGAGCTGCCGGCAAAGCGCAGGAAAGAAGTGACATGTCACTTCTTTTTACGCAGCGCTTCGGCAGTAGCCGAAGCGCTGCGCTCTAAAGCGCTACGTGCGCACGGCCCCTGCACAATCTCCATAGACTGTGCAGGGGACGCAGGACGCATGCAGTTACGCTGCGCTACAAAGCGCAGCGTAACTGCATGTATTTGTGCAATGTGCGCACATAGCCTTAC
Source organism: Anomaloglossus baeobatrachus (assembly GCF_048569485.1). Lineage (NCBI taxonomy): Eukaryota > Metazoa > Chordata > Amphibia > Anura > Aromobatidae > Anomaloglossus > Anomaloglossus baeobatrachus. The sequence goes on from NC_134358.1 coordinate 98,025,477, forward strand.
AGCAGAAAGCCAGCTATGAATTAGCTGTTTTTTTTGCTGCTAGAACCGTTCTTGAATGTATCTAGAACTATCGAGCTTTTGCAAAAAGCTTGAGTTCTAGTTCGATCTAGAACAGCCCCCAAAATCACTCGAGCCTCGAACTGGAGAACCTCGAACCTCGAACCGCGCTCAACTCTAGTTATCACCAGCTGCCATCAGATTCCTGTGTAGGCAGGTGGTCAAAACCCCTAAAATGATTGCAAGTATGTCTCATTGTGAACACTGAATGCCTCCATGCCCCATTCTCCAAAATGTACATTTCCACTGACTCAAAACAAGAAATGTTAGCTCCTATATGTTCAAAACCATAGAATAAGCCACAGTGTATTTTTAGATTCTGTTCTGTGGAGTCACAGAACAAATTTGGAACTTTTCAGAAAATTAATCTGTATATCTGTTCAAAAAGACATCAAAATATTGGAGCAAATCCAGGGAAAAGCAACCAAGAGGGTAGAAGGTTTGCAAACCATGTCATAAGAAGGCCAACTAAAAGAACTAGGAGTGTTTAGTTTGCAAAAATGAAGGCTGAGTGGAGACTTACAAGAAGCAATAGGATGAAACTAAAAGGAGAGATTCAGATTAAATATTAGGAAAATCTTTCTGGTGGTGAGGGCAGTCAGGGAGTGGAACAGGTGACCACTGGAGGTGGTGACTGAGCTCTTCATCAATGGAAATCTTCAAGTGGAACCTGGATAAACATATAGCTGTGATGATTTAAAAAAGTTGCACTCACAGGGGGTTGGACCTGTTGGCCCTTGAGGTCCTTTCCAACTCTACCATTCTATGATATCTGGAGGAGGAAGAATGAGGCAAAGCTGAAAAAAAACCTTTTCTACAATGAAGCAAGGTGGTGACTTGTGATGCTCAGTGGCTGCTTTGTTTTTCCTGGCACTTTAGACTTGCAGAATCCTATATAGGATAAGATGTATTAAATAAACTATCAGGAAATCCTGGGAGAAATTTAAATTCTTTCTGTGAGGAAGCTGGAGCTCGAGTGTCACTACACTCTGTAACATACAATGATCCCAAGCATACCACAAAGTCAACCAAGGTTTGGTTTCATGAGATTTGGAAGATTCTGGAGTGGATATCATCGTTGCATGACTTGACCCTCATAGAAAATATTTGGTGGAATTTGAGGAAGGTAATTGCAGCTCACAAAGCCAAAAATCTGGAGGCCACTGCCCATGAGAAATGGACTAAGATTCCAAAGAAACGCTGCCAAAAGCTGGTGTCTAGCTATGTAGCAGGTAATAACAGCCAACATGTGTTCTACTAAGTACTAAAGACGATTGTCATGAAAAGCTTGAATAATTCTGAGGAGACTGCAGCAGTCAATAAACATGGCATTTTGGGGTAAATTTGGATAACTCACTTGTTATATTAGTTTTTTTGAGCTAATAAAATTGTTCTTGTTTCATTGTATATTTTGCTACTAAATCTTGATTTTGATTTCAACTATTTATTGTATTACTTGAGTAATGATGATGGTATATTGAAAGGTTTTTCCAATTAAATCCCTCAATTTAACATAAAACAAAAATAAAGTTTACTAATAGCATTGATAAGTTTTTAGACCTGTGTGTCATCGGTATATGGTCAGTTTGTCCATTTTTATCATTAGTCATCAGTGTTTTTCTCAGATGGATGGGAGGATTTAATAGATCCTCTCCACCACTAATACAGTGCTTAGCAGCAGTTGTGGGCTGCCATTAACCACTTATTACCCTGACTGCCACCTCACCATGTCAATTGGGAAGAGTTGGGTAAAGTGCTGGGATTGTTGCATCTAATGGATGCGACAATCTTGGGCAGCTGCAGGCTGCTGTTTTTAGGCTTGAGGGCTCCCAATAAGCATGGAACTCCCCAGCCTGAGAATATCAGCCCCTGCTGTTGGGTTTTATCATGGCTGGGTTGGGGGGGACACACATCACATGTGGTTCCTCTTATTTTCACACACAGCCACGATAAGTGCATAGTAGGTTCATTTGATTCCTGAGAGGGTATGTTGATCCAAAGAAAGGCATCCTGTGCTCTGTGTGTTGTCTATCTCTTCCTCTGGATGTATCACGGTCTCTACCTCAGCTTCTATTTTTCTATCGCTTAGTCCTAGTTTTATTTTCAATATATGATGTTTCAGTATCTGTAGAAGACAGGTCAGTCCCTTGTTCTACGTACAAAGTTTTATTGTTGAGAAACAGGTAAGCATTATTCTCTTTAAAATCTTGTATGTTCCTTATATTCTGCTTCTGTTTCCTCTCTTTCAAGTGGTATTGAAAGCGTTCAACAGTACTTTGCAGCTTACTTTCCCTAACTCCATAGTCTGACTCTTGAGAACATTTTTTTGTAATATTCATCTGTTCTTTAAGCTTGTCATTCAGGACTGAAAGGCTCTGTTTTTCTTTCCTCAGAAGAAGTGTCATTAAGCGTATAGAACTATCAGTCCCCGCTCTTTCCCAGTACAGGAATCATCATGGGTGAAAGAGGGTGTTTTTTTATTTTATTTCAAATAAAGGATTTTTTTGGTGTTTGTATTTATTTCTTTTTGCTTACAGTTGGGGGGTCTCATAGACTCCTCCTATTACTAATCTAGGGCTTAGTAGTAGCTGTGAGCTGTCATTAGCCCCTTTTTACCCCGATTGCCCCCACATCAGAGCAATCGGGATGAGCCAGGTAAAGTTCTGGGATTGTCGCATCTAATGGATGCGACAATCCTGTGCGGCTGCAGGCTGTTATTTTTAGGCTGGAGGCAATAAGTATAGGCTTACCCAGCCTTAGAGTACCAGCGCCCAGCTGTGACGCTGTCAGGCTTTATCATAGCTGGGTATCAAAATTGAGGGGGATAGCACACCGTTTTTTTAAATTATTTATTTAAATCATTTAAAAAAAAAAGCTGCATGTGGTTCCTCTTATTTTGATACACAGCCAAGATAAACACATTGCTGGGGGCTGCAGCCCATAGCCGTATGCTTTATCTATGCTGCATGTCATAATATGTGGGAACCCTATGCCAATTTTTTAATTTATTTATTTCTTTTTACACCAATAGAGACACATTTATCGCTTTCTGTCAGACACGTTGTCACACAGGGTGGGGTGTATCTGCAGATGCAGGGACTGCCGGTGGGTGGGGGAAGCAGTAAATATATCTGAAAGATAATGAGCTGCCAACGAAGTAGCATTACAGATGCGTGGGTAATCAGTAAGTATAATGCAAATGCTCCAATCTCACTATCTCTTCTACCACCATTTTAAAGCGCTATATTCTGGACCCATAGACCCCATGGTGGCTACTTTATTTATATGTACTGTATATACTGTATATAAATAAATAAGAAAAAGCCACATATGTTTCTTCTTATTTTTTTACACAGCCACAATAAGTGCACAGCTAGGGGCTGCAGCCTGTAGCCATATGCTTTATATGTGCTGGTATCAAGGCAAAGGGACCTGTTATGATTCATGGACCGAGGAGGATCAAAAAATGCGGAATCCCAAAAAGGTAACAGAGTGGCTGGAAACTTCATGGACTGCAGAACTAAACCTGACACACAAGTAGAAGTAGCCGTGGGGCGTGCCTACGATGACCTGGACGCCTCAACAAAGCCGAAGAACTAAATAATCTCACAGATAGAGATATAAGAAAGCTAATCTGCCTCAGAGCAGTCCCCAAAGAAAGATAGATAGCCCTCCACATGTAAAGGCTACGGTAATATATAAAAACACAATACAAAGCCAGAAAAGAAAGATTTCAGCAAAGGTGAGGCCCAAACTATCTTTGTAGGAAAGGATAGAAAAGAGCAACTCTCTGCAGCCGTAAAAAGCCTAATATATACCAGCACTTCTGATATGAAAAATCCTGAGGTAACACAACCTTTAGGTGGCTTTACACACTGCAACATCTCAAACGATATCGCTGTAACGTCACCGGTTTTGTGACGCTACAGCGACCTCCCCAGCGACATTGCAGTGTGTGAAACACATCAGCGACCTGGCCCTTGCTGTGAAGTTGTGATCGCTACAAATTGTTCAGGACCATTCTTAGGTCCTTTGTTTCCCGCTGTGCAGCATGCATCGCTTGAAAGTTTCAGTGTGTAAAGGGGACTTTACAGCGACTTCCCTTTCAAAAAGCTGCTTTACAACATCCCCAACAACCAGCTAGGTTGCTCTGCAGGACCGGATCGCTGTTGCGTCGTTGGCCAGGTCTGCCTGTTTGACAGCTCACCAGAGACTTTGTAGCGATCCTGGCCAGGTTGGGATCGCTGGTGGGATCGCTAGAAAGTTTCAGTGTGTAAACCCAGCTTTTCCCCCACTGTATCAGCACTCTGATATTCGGGGATCCAAAAACACTTATAGAGATGAGGGACTGAATTAATAACAAGCATGACAAACACAATACCTTGCAGAATAATGAAGCGAAGTATACAGACACTCCCAGCAGGGAATGATCCCATTCCACTAAGAACTCCACACAGACAAAATAGGAATCAAGCCTTAGTATTAATTCAGAAAAAACACCAAGAAAGTGGAAAACAAACAGCAGAGGTACAAAGACTACTTATCTGAGAGGAGTTCTGGTAGTGAGCAGAGCTGGTTACAGAATGTCCTTAACACACAGGAGACATTGGCCACCGGCAAGAAACAAGAGAAAAATACTCAGTTATATAGTCCCAGTCTGACCCTGATTGCCAGTCCTCCACAGGTGTGTAGCTTTCACTCCACACATCAACTGCACTGCCAACATTGACCACAAGAGGGAGCCCCAAACTGGAAAACGTATTCACAACAGGGACCACATGCCAATTGTTTTATTTATTTATTTATCACCAGTATAAGGACACAGACCGCATGTGTGATTCCAACCAATAACAGACTCTGTCTCAGAGTGGGGGCATGGTCCAATGGCAGCTACAGACGCCAGTGAACATGGAAAGCAGTAATTATATATTACAGATAATTGTCAGACCCGGAAGTACCGCTGCAGCCGTGGGAGACTGTAAGTATCTACTGCATTAACCCTTTTGCTTCCTTTTTTTTTTACAGTGGCCAGTCACAGCCATGCCAATACATGACATGGCTGTGATGGGCAGGGAGAGCATGTTTTTTGCCATCTGATCATTTACCAATCCTTGGCAAGATCACCAACATTTGTGGTCAATGCTTGGATGTCCAATCCCGATCCGGCTAAAGGTTGTACGATTTTAACATAGAATTTATCCATTAAAGGGAATAAAATTATACATTTATTTTTAAAGGCCTTCAGCTCGAACTTGAGCCATGGTTACTTAAAGGGAACCTGTCAGGTCTAATATGTACCAAGAACCACAAGCAGTTCTGGGTGCCTGTCTAACTGTCAGTGCATACACTAACATTGATAAAGGGATCTTTAGAAAAAGTTTTTCTAAAGACATTTTATCATATACTAATGAGCAGGGGACAAGTCCCAAGGGCGTTGCTTCCCTTGCTAGTCGGCCCCATTACCAGGGGCGTGCTAACATGTTAATGAATGCGCAGCGTCAGAGGATGATCTCACTCACCTCTCCGCTGCCATCACCGCTCGAAGCTGGATTTCGGCTCAATCTGCATGATCCCGGAGTGGGGATAGGGGAGGTGGCTGTACGCATCCCGGCTTCAAACTGAAGTAGTGTGCATGACCGAAAATCTGGGATCATGTGCATTGAGCCAAAATTAAATGACGGGAGGTGATGGCCTTTCATTTAATTTTGGCTCAATGCGCATGATCCCAGATTTTCGGCCATGCACACTACTTCAGTTTGAAGCCGGGATGCGTACAGCCACCTACCCATCCACACTCCGGGATCATGCGCACTGAGCTGAAATCCAGCTTCAGGTGGTGATGGCAGCGGAGAGGTGAGTGAGATCATCCTGTGGCACTGCGTATTCATAAGCATGTTAGCACAACCCCAGGGGCCCACAGGGATGTACTAACATGCTAATGGGTCCAACTAGAAAGGGAAGCAACACCCTTGCGACTAGTCCCCTCACTCATTAGCATACAATAAAAGATCTTCAGAAATACTTTTTCTATAGATCACTTTATCTATGCTAGTGTATACAAGGACCATTAGGCAGGGATTAGCAATATACACCCAGAACAGCTCGTGGTTCTGGGTGCATATTGGACCTGACAGGTTCCCTTTAACCCTTTAAGTCACCATGGCTCAAGTTCGAGCTGAAGGCCTTTAAAAAATAAATAAATAATTTTACATTATGAGTAAGTGTTTTCATTTGTCGGGGGATCAGCAGCGTGTTTACACTTTAAGATTATTGTGAAACAAATTATCTTAAGAACATAATTCTTGTGTAAATGCACTGTAAAGACAAATATACAAGAGGCAACAAATCATGGAAACTGTAGCTTTTCACACTAATAACCCCACCCAAAGAAGCATTAAAATAAATGCTCAGCCAGGAACTGGCCAAGAAAAAAAGTTATCTATTCTGATCTACAGTAAACGGATCAAATGTTAGGCATTTTCACTTGTAGTTACATTTCTATATTTTTTATTAGCTCACTAATGCCATTTAAAACTACAAGCCCAGTGCAAAACTTGCTTAAGTTAATAGAGGCTTGAAAGGAAGTGCCTTAAAAAGCATAATGGCACTAAAGTTTGAGATTGTAAAAAGTTTGAAACTTGAAAAGGAGAATAAAGACAAGAAGCTAATAAGTTTCATAGCAGAATGAATAAATCATTCGTAAGACGATTGTCATCCTTAAAGACTGTGATATCATCCCCAACTCCATTTGGAAGAAGTTTAGTAAATCAAATTTATTAAGTTTTTGAAATTTCAATTTAGTTATAAATTATATTTCACTAGAATGTCACATATTATCATCTGACCATAAAACAATGATCTAATTAAGATACCTTTACTTGTGGAACATAAATTGAGGTTTTTAATTGTACTCAAGGGAATTATATTGTAAACTTGCTGAACTGTAATTTCTTTGATATTTTAGTAGAACTATTTCAGAGACATCGAACCCCCTTAGTTGTATTCACTGCATGGAGAAGACACTATAACACCATACATCTAGATCTAGGTCTGTACAGTTAGTATGCTAGTTTATTTTACATAGCTGGCCTCCAGAAGAAAATAAATAATTTGTTCCTTTAGAGACTTTTCAGAGTGTATAGCATTATCATAGAAGTATGGGAACTGTAACCAGCTGACATTAGTGATACTGGATGGAGTATATATCTCACCCAGAAAATTAACCCGGGCGAGATATTGCTGCAGCACCCTAGCTGGGCGGCCAGCTGGGCTGAAGGAGATTGCCTAATTACAGCCACATAAAAGGCTGAAGAAATCCTTCAGTAGGAGGGAGACAGCCAAATAATGTTGGAGATGCAGGGAACTCAATGTTGGAGATGCAGGGAATTTGGTCATGTCATGGCCCAGTGCCTTTTATGCACAGAGGTTATGGAATGTGATACTGGCTAGCGCCAATCATTGTTTGCAGCTCCATCCTGCATGGTTACACCTGGACTAGAGACTGAGCCACATCTGTGTAAAATAACCCTTAATGGACAGCCTGTCATGGCCCTACTGGACTCAGGTGGTCTTGTGACACTAGTACATGACAGCCTCCTACCCATATGTCACATACATGTCAGGGGCATAAGTGTGATAGGCATCCATGGTGACACCTGGGTGTATCCTGTGGCCCATGCAAAAATACAGAAGTCCCATGGGATAGTAAATTATGAAGTAGGGATGGTAAAAGTCCTTATGCATGAAGTGATTTTGTGGCAAGATTTTCCCGTGTTTTGGAAGCTATGGGGGATAACAGAAGTCTGGTGAAAGAAGCAGAAGCTAAATTTCCATTGCAGGTCTTAGCTGGAGAAGATAAAATTATAATTTATTATTATAGCGCCATTTATTCCATGGCACTTTACATGTGAAAGGGGAATACATAGTAGGGACAAGGACAATAATCATAAGCAAAACAAGGCACCGACTAGTGCAGGAGGAGAGGACCCTGCCCACGAGGGATCAAAGTCTACAAGGAATGGATGAGGATACAGTAGGTGAGGGTAGAGATGGTCGTGCGGTGCTATAGCGGACTGAGGGTTACGGCAAATTCTCTCCACTTCTCCAGTAATACCTGAAATAGGAGAAATACGGCAGAAACTTTTACCTATTGTCAGAGAGCACCTTCAGAGGGAGCAAAAGGCACAAAGTTGGGGGCTGTATAAACAATCCCTGCAGAGGAACAGAACGAAGGTCTCTAGGTTGCCTAAGAGATCACAAGCGGAATATGGACACATTCTCAAGAGTTCTCTATATGTTGGCCCAAAGTGCCCAGACCTCCAATGTAGAGAAGAAGGGGACTAATATATGTAACTGGCAGACAGGAGTGATACTGGATGAAGTATATATCTCACCCAGAAAATTAACCTTGGTGAGATATTGCTGCAGCAGCCTAGCTGCTGGGCCAGCTCATCTGAGGGAGTTTGCCTAATTACAGCCACATAAAAGGCTGAAGAAATCCTTCAGTAGGAGGGAGTCAGCCTGAGGAGTAACATGCTGTGTTGTGAGCTGGACATGAATGATGGTGCAAGCTAAAGACCATTGACTGGAGATTCAAGCCCCACAAGCCCCTGGTAGTGTGAGTCAGGGATAACGTATGTTAGTAAGTGCCCAGACAGGCAAATGTTTATTGTGTTCTGTTGCATGTTTGTTTGCAAGTCTCTGGCTGAAAATAAAAGCCTCACATTTACTTTATATGGACTGTTTTTTGTCTGTCACTGCCCTATAACGCTCACAACGCGTTACTCTATATAAAAGGGTATTCTCATTCTAGTTTAATTTAAAGGGTTTTTCTAGTGACCTTCTTTAATAGCATTGGAAACAAATGCTTATAAAATATAAAAAGATGGTATACTTGCCCCCTTGATCAGCCCTCCATTCCAGCATTACAGCTCTCACTGTCTCCCCCAGACCAGAAGAGATAACAGCGTTGCAGCTAATTAGTGGTCTCAATGGTCAGGTGACTGGTGGTCGTGATATTATCTTATCTGGTTTAGTGAAAACAGTCAGAGTGGCCGTGTTAAAACAGAGAGCAGAATCTGGGAGTAAGTATACCTTTTTTATTCTTTTATAAACATGTCTTCCCAGTTATTTAACCCCTGAAGCTGCACTCCATCCTAGTACTACAGCTTTGACTGTCTCTGCCATACCAGGAGAGATCACATCCCACATCTGTTCACAAGTCACCTAACCCTAACATTGGCCTGAATAATCAGGTGACTGGTGGTCGTGATGCTATCGCTTCTGATCCGGTGGAGACGGTCTAAAGGGTGCTTTACACGCTGCGACATTGCTAATGATATATCGTCGGGGTCACGTCATTAGTGACGCACATCCGGCGCCGTTAGCGACATCGCAGCATGTGACACCAAGGAGCGATGATCAACGATCGCAAAAACAACAAAAATCGTTGCTCGTTTACACATCGCTCCTTTTCATAATATCGTTGCTGCTGCAGGTACGATGTTGTTCGTCATTTCTGTGGCATCATACATCGCTATGTGTGACATCGCAGGAGCAACGAACATCTCCTTACCTGCGTCCACCGGCAATGAGGAAGGAAGGAGGTGGGCGGCATGTTCCGCCGCTCATCTCTGCCCCTCCTCTGCTATTGGGCGGCGGCCGTATGATGTCTCTGTGATGCCGCATGAACCGCCCCCTTAGAAAGTTGACGGATCGTCAGCCACAGTGACATCGCAGGGAAGGTAAGTCCGTGTGATGGGTGTAAGCGATTTGCCCGTGACGCACAACCGACGGCGGCGGGAACGCTTGCTAGCGATATCGATACCGATATCGCAGCATGTAAAGTACCCTTAAGTGGCAGCATCCTTGAAGCAAAGGGAAGATTCTGGATGTAAAGCCTGCTTTACATGTTGCAATTTCACATACGATATCGTATGCGATTTGTAATGCCCCCATCGTATGTGCGGCACATTCAATTTGTTGAACATGCCGCACAAACGATTAACCCCCGTCACACATACTTACCTTCCATACGACCTCAATGTGGGCGGCGAACGTCCACTTCCTGGAGTAGGAGGGACGTTTGGCGTCACATCGACGTCACACGGCAGCCGGCCAATAGAAGCGGAGGGGCAGAGATGAGCGGGACGTAAACATCCCGCCCACCTCCTTCCTTTCGCATTGTGGGCCGGGAGCTGCAGGAGGCAGGTGAGATCTGTTCATCGTTCCCAGGGTGTCACACACTGCGATGTGCGCTACCTCGGGTACGATGAACAATCTGACGTTCAATTCGTCAGGAATGAACGACGTGTATGCAATGAACGGTTTTTCGTTCAATCGCAATTGCACGTCGCTGTCACATGCTACAACATACCTTACGATGCCGGATGTGCGTCACTTACGACGTGACCCCGCCGACACATCGTAAGATACCTTGTAGCGTGTAAAGCAGACTTAAGGGTACATTATTTTTATTTGATATGCCATCCGTCCCATTGCTGGAAAATGCTTCAAATGCTAATATATCAGTAATCTGTAATTACATGCTGGATTTCTTTGAAATAGCAATGTCTTAACAATGCCCTTTGCATTAATATAACAAAAAAAAAAAAATTGAGCTTGTGGAACGGAATATAGCTAAGAGCATACAGGAAAATGCAACCTTCATTAACATTGGACAATGAGACCTGAGCCTAGAATGTCGGTGTCGTAGGTGGGCACCGAGGGAGTAATTGAGCATAAAAAGTAGGATACACTGGGGAAAATAATTATTTGATACACTGTCGATTTTGCAAGTTTCCCACCTACAAAAAATGGTCTGTAATTTTTTATCGTAGGTGCACTTCAACTGTGACAGACAGAATCCAAAAAAAGAAATCCTGAAAGTCACATTGCATGATTTTTAAATAATGAATTTGCATTTTATTGCATGAATTTGATACAATAGAAAAATAGAACATAGTATTTGGCTCAGAAACCTTTGTTTGCAATTACAGAGGTCAGAAATTTCATGCAGTTCTTGATCTTGACTAAGTTTGCACACAGTAGGGATTTTGGCCCTCTCCTCCATACACATCTTCTCCAGATATTTCAGGTTTCGGAACTGTTGCTGGGCAAACTTGAGTTTCAGATCTCTCCAAAGATTTTCTATTGGGATCAGGTCTGGAGCCTGGCTAGGCTAATCCAGGACCTTGAAATGCTTCTTATGGAACCACTACTTAATTGCCTTGGATGTGTGTTTTAGGTCAATGTCATGCTGGAAGACCCAACCATGGCTAACCATGAAAAACCATGCCTGCCTCCCCATGAAAGTAATCAGTTATGGCTGGCTGTATGTTTGCGAAGACCCCAACTGCCAATCAGTGACTTCCAATGGTGTTCAGGACAAGTCCAAGTCCAGAAATGAACTTTTTCTAAAATTTGTCTGAACCCACAGAACCCGAACTTCAACAGCTCATGTCTAATCGCAAACCAACCAGTGAGGAATCTTGAAATATATTCATTCCGAACAGACAATATACTACTTGGCATCTGGCTATTAAAGGTTTGTAGCAAACTTGGAAGTAACAGGTTTCTAACAATAACTGTATGTTTCTAGAAATATAAAATCTCTGAATGATAAATATATAAGCTATGAAAGATGACATATAGTTGATATATAATAAATGAGTGACTTAGAAAAGGATTGGGAGTATTTCTTAAGCTGTTACATATCAGAACAGCAACAACAACCAAATTGCATTTACTGCATTATTTTTCATAGACCATTGCTAAATCGTGTTCTGAAATCACATTGCAGAGAGTGATACTGTAAAAATGTGCAAGAGTTTTGCAGGTGGGTGAATTTCTTAATATGGAGGTGAAGTTTCCCCATATGAAGGCTGATATATGGATCCAACATTTCAACCTCCATTGAGTTCTATGTGGCAAATACAGCTCTGTAATAGGAAATTTATCCAACCGTGAAACACTGGCAAATAGAATTTTCACAGATTCACTCATCTCTCTCTCCTATTTACAATCCATTTTACAAACTTATAGAGCCCTTGTATACAAACTTCACTGGTTTAAACCTTGTTTTCTAACTGGTTAATGTAAGAGTGCCATCATTAAGAGAGCTTCTTGCTGTCTATTATTGTCAATTTTTACTTTTCACTATGCCCTTTAGTCGCTCTAAGGCTATGTGCGCATGTAGCATTCTGTCCCTGCAGAAATTTCTGCAGCGATTTGAACAGCACACGTGCGCTTCAAATCGCTGCAGAAAGAGTCCGTAATGAAAAAAAAAAGCCGATTTCATGCGCTCTGAGTGCAGCCCCTTCTATAGACAGAGCGGGAAATGCATGCAGAGCTCACGGAATAAGTGACATGTCACTTCTTCGAATGCGCGCTTCGGGCAGAAGCTGAAGCGCTGCGCTCCAATACACCACGTGCGCACGTCTCCTGCATAATCTTCATAGATTATGCTGGGGACGCAGAATGCATGCAGTTACGTTGCGGTGCAGAGCGCAGCGTAACTGCATGCAAATACGCAACGTGCACACATAGCCTTAAACCAACTGAAATATAGTTAACAAAACATTCAAAAGAAAGAACATATTCATGCCTATATTTAAGAAGACATGCTGTTCATAAATTTATGTTTTCAGACTTCATTTCACCGAATTTCCAAAGATACTAAGTTGGTAAAACAATAACCTAACAATTCTTCAGGCATTTTCTACTTTGAATATTTTGAAAATATGCTATACATACAAATTAATGTGAGGGAACAAAAAGGGCGAACCCAAAGCATCTTTATGTGCATTTTTTTTAGCGTTCTTACTTTAAAAACAGCAGTTTCTTTATTATTGAATAGCATTAAAACAAGCCTAGAAAAAGACGATACAAAAGACACCACAAAATCTCTGAGAAAAACACTTGAAAAAAACACCAACCATAGCAAACATAAAAACAGCACTCTTCAAACTACCAAAAAATTCTAAAAAAAGATGATTATGGTGTCAGGACTCCGGCTATTTTGATTTCCTTTAGGGCATTTTTTCCCTCTTCCAGGATGGCATCCTCTGCTTCATTCCTCTCCATGTGTTTTTTTGCCCTCCTGCCTTTATAAACCCCAGTCCAGCCTCTAGTCCTTTGCTTGACTATTCTGCCAGGTTTTCTGCTCCTAGTGGAATCTCAAGTTCCTCCACCTACTGATGATTCAAATCCTGTGTGACGCTCCCGTTGCTGCTCATCCAAGGTTCTTGTACCTTCACCTGTTGCCAGCCTGCCTGCTGCTTCCAGCTGCTGTTGCCTTGCCCTCTGCTGCGGCTCTTGCTTGACCTGCCTTTGCTGACACGTTTTCTGCAGGTGCACCTGAACCTTTTTAAAGTTCAATTTTGCATTCAAACTTGACCTGAACTTCATTTGAAGTCATTGATTGGCAGTTCTGGTCTCCATCCACATGCAGCCAGCCATAAAAAGAACACTTCTGGGGGAGAATGGGCTGGGTTTTTTTTAATTTTTTTTTGGATGCAAACTACATCTGATGACGCTGTTGTTACCCCTAGTGCAAGCCATTCAAACCAATCAAATTCAAAGCCATTTTTTTGCCTTCCTCTGGATCAACATGTTAGGCTACGGGTTGAACTAGATGGACTTAGAGTCTCCCTTCAACCTTAAAAACTATGATACTATGATACTATGAAACACTGGAAGCAGCGCGCACTGGGCCGAGCACTATGCATACCCAAGCATGATGTTTACATAAAGTGGTTTGCATTCGTAAAACACCCGAACACCGAACTTTGTTGTCTTGGAAAAGTCCGAGTCGGTACCAAACACCGAACTTAAGATTCGTTCATCTCTACTAGCAACTTAAAATTACATCGTGTAAATTGTGTGAATCAAGCTTGAATCAAGAGCTGAGGAACAAAAGCGCAATACTGTCATACTAGTAACAACCACGATGGTATGGAGAGCGCTTGCTCATCTTGTAAGGTTGTGTAGACACTGATCATGTATAAAAATGACAGCAACTGTACAACTCATGGACTGTAAACACAAAACTGAGACTTGTATGGGATGAAAATGTGGCTTTTTTGAGCTGACGTAAACTTCTAAGAAGAGTCCAGGACACATGATGTGGATAAGATGTGTATTTAATGGACGCATTTCGAAGTATTCCAATTTCTTCCTCAGGATACAACCAAATTAATTTCAACTTTATTGTATCTTGAGGAAGAAGTTGGAGTATTTCGAAACACGTTAATTAAAACTGCAATTTATCCACATTGTGTTTTGGACTTTTATGAGTTTGTAACAGAACAGAAAAGATGTTTTCATCCCATACATAAATCAGGCAAGCATACATACAATATGTTTTGAGTCTTTAAGACAGCAAATATTTGAATTTTTAAATTTGCCTTTTTTCATATTTTTTAGCTGATATATTTTAGCAGTGATTTTTATTAACATACTTTGAACTTATTTTTGCTTAGCATTGATTCTGGCATTATATCATGGATTAGCTTTTGTTAAATCCCAACATAAGCAGATAACTATCCTGATGAGAATGGTTTTCTAAGAACGTCTTTATCAATTGTTTTAGATTACAAACAATTCCAGAAATACGCATTTGGGTTTATTTTACCTTGAAACACAACCATTCATTCTACATCCTTTCTAAAATGAATCATGGAAGACAAAACTACGGTCTACAAAATGCATAGAGATGTGAGGACACATAAATAAAGAACAAGGTCAAAAGGAAGCGAAAGAAAGAAGGTGAAATATGTGCAAGACAATTTCAGTAAGTTTCACTCATATATACCATACCGAGCCCCCGGAAAGCCAGTGAGCTTCAGTGTTTGTAGATTTATTGCCAGCATTTCATTACATGGAAAACCTATATGTCTGTAACATTTACCTACATTTTATCTACATTGGAGCAGATCTGTAACTTTCCCTATTGAATCTTGAGTTATGATAATTTTCTTGTGTGGATGCAGTTGCATCGGGTCTCTTTTTTAATTTTTCTGTTGTGCACATGTTTTTTCAAAATCTAGAGATGAATGAATCTAAGGATTTCTCACTAGTTAATAACACTAAAGACTCAAACATCAGTGATGGCTTTGGATAATAAGTGATTGTTTTCAGAAGTTATTGTAAGATTCCATGACAGGCCAATCAGCTGTCACTAATTAGGGGGAGATGTTAAATGAACTGCATCTAGACCACCCATAGACTTTAACCATTCTGGGGGTCGCATATACCGGAGTGGCTTAGGTGAACCCAGGGGAGCCTATACTGGCCCTAAAGCTGGGGCCTCTGTGCTCACCATAACCCTGGAGTACCCTCGATGGTAGAGTGGTCAAGGTCACCACTCTAGGCCCTATCACCTGTTCTCATCCCTTATGTTATGGCCCCCCTCCACAACACACCACCTGAGGGGAATGGGCAAGAACAGGAGTCAGCACCCGAACAACAAATATGGACAGACAGGGGTAAGAATAGCAACAAAGCCTACTTGTACACACAGCAACTACACACAAAGGAGCCACAAAAGGTGCATGAGGGTAAACAACATAAAAGGTGGAATAAACAGATTACTATGGAACTTCTAAACCAGAACAAACACACCTAAAAATGCTGCAGCATCTCCAATGCTGCACCCAAAAGAACAACTGAGAGAGAAAATAACAGCTCCTTCCACCTCCTGGCCAAGCTTCCTAATGATAGAAAATAACTGTCCCTCTCTGGTGGATGTAGAGTGTATTTATAGAACCTGGGCATGGTCCCCACCAAAAACACCAGAGCAGAAGTCAGGAGCTGCTGGAATTAACCCTTCCTCCCCAAATGAAAGGGAATTCATTTAATCTGCAGAGTCCCAAAAGACAAAGTGAGACTCTGACCCAGAACATGTCACAAAACACCCCAGCATGGGAAAGTTCATGACATCCCACATGTACTCTACATCGACATTCTAAAACATCACTGAATAGGAGCGCATCTACACTCCTGCCTTCTTTATCACAATATGCACAGCATTAAAGACTAAAGGGTGCTTTTTCATGCTGCGATATCGCTAACAATATATCGTCGGGGTCACGTCGGTAGTAATGCACATCCGGCGCCGTTAGCGACATCGCAGCGTGTGACACCAAGGAGCAATGATCAACGAGCGCAAAAATGACCAAAATCGTTGCTCGTTGACACGTCACTCCTTTTCAAAATATTGCTGCTGCTACACGTACGATGTTGTTTGTTGTTCCTGCGGCACCACACATCGCTATGTGTGACACCACAGGAGCGACGAACATCTCCTTACCTGCATGTACTGGCAATGCGGAAGGAAGTAGGTGGGTGGGATGGTACGTCCTGCTCATCTCCGCCCCTCCACTTCTCTTGGACAACTGCCGTATGACGTCGCTGTGACGCCGCACGAACCACCCCCTTAGAAAGGATGCGGTTCACTAGCGAGATCGCAGCGTGTAAAGTACCCTTTAGAAGTGCTGTGCCCACAGTAATAGGAAGAGCTACCATAAATAGCGGTCATGTGGTTATTGTATGAAGTGAAAGAGTAGGAGCTATTGGGTCATAGGAGACCCAGGAAAGCTCTGCTATGCTGCCAGAAGAAGGTATTTCCCTTGTATCTAGAGCTAATTACCAGTCCCAGTTAGAAGGTAAATAAGATAAAAATATTTCAGTATTTAACTGTCCACCCCCTACCCCACAAAGGTATTTTATGACCTTATGGGGGAGGGCACAATGTGTAAAATAAATTAAAAAAATTGTTATAAATATATAAAAAACACAATCAATATATATTGCTGTTGCTACTTAAAGAATGGGAATCAAATTTTTAAATGTATTTTAGTGGTCCCATGTGGTCATAGAAAAAGATACAAATATGGGAAAAAAAGACACTTCTATCATGTTTTAACTAATATCACACAACATCAGTAAAAACAAAAATGAAGCCCCATGTATTAAGATACATGGCCTGATCTTATACTGGTTAAATATTTGAATGGATCAAAATCACTAATTTATGATCTCGAATAGCCACATTGATTAAGATAGACAAATAAATTCAGGACTATGATGGCTGCAATCTTAAGAAGGCAATTTCCATCTAATATTATATACTACAGTGCTGTGCAAATTAATTGGGACAAAGCAAAAAAACACATATTTTTGTATATTTAATAATAAAATGTTATAATGCACTGTTACATACTAATTCTATTAAGAAATATGTCCTCCTTTAGCAGATATGAGATTTTCAATGCGTTTTGGCATTGATTCTACCAAGTTGTTGCATAAATTCTTCAATTCTTCATCATGGAAACACTTGTATGGCACTCTTTATCATGGGTTCTTTGGTTGTACAGTCCATTTTGCCAAGACGTCTCTTCACATTGCTCCACAAATTTTCTATAGGATTTAAGTCTGGTGAATTGCCAGGGCAGTCCAGAACTTTTACTTTATTTTCTTCCAGGAATTTCTTCGCACACCTGGAATTGTGGCATGGAGCCAAATCTTGCTGGAATGTCCCTTCAAATTTACACATGAATGGCCCAATAAAATGTTTTAAAACGTCTATGTATTTGGATGAATTCATCATACTATCAACAGGAAGTAAGCTCCCTGCACCATCAACTGTAAAAAAAGCCCCAAAACATCTGTTTTTGAGGGTGTTTTACAGTTTGTTGAATATGATCAGCTCGCAATGGCTCATTATTGCTTCTTATAACAACACTTGCTCTGCTGATTTCAGAATTTTATGGCTATATAAGCAGCGTGAAAACTGACAGCAACAACTCGTTCAAGAGGCTTACAAGTTGCTGCAAACGTAACTGTTCAAAAAGGTTTCTGTTGAATATGTCGTTTATGAGTTTGTGGATGGTGCAAGAATGATCCTGATATATTCTGTTACACTTATGCTTGTGTTACAACACCCAGCCCTCACACCGGACCATATGCCAAAAACTGGAAATGATACGGCTCTTGGAAAGTTAAAACACAAGAATGATTTTTTCCTTCAAAATTTCAGATTTTTTTTTCACCAATTAAAAAAATAAAAACTATACATGTTTGGTATCTATATAGTCATACTGACCTGGAGAATCATATTGCCAGATCAGTTTTATAGCAAAATGTACTCTGGAAATAAAAAAAAAATGGTAGAATTTAACTTTTTTCCTATTTCGCTACATTTGGAATTTTTTCCCTACTTATTGTTATAGGGAACCTGTCAAGTCCAATATGCACCCAGAACCACAAGCAGTTCTGGATGCATATTGTTAATCCCTGCCTAACCGTCCCTGTAAACACTAGCATAAATAAAGAGATCTTTAGAAAAAGGATTTCTAAAGATCTTTACTGGTTTTCGGCTCAGTTTGGGTCATGCGCACTACTTCAGTTTGAAGCTAGGACGCATACACCTGACTTCATAGTGTGTATGACCCAAACTCCAGCGTCAAGCACATTGAGCCGAAATCCTCCGTTGGACGCGATGGGACAGAGAAGTGAGTGAAATCATCCTCTGATGCTGCGTATTCATTAGCATGTTAGCACGACCACAGGGGTGTACTAACATGCTAATGGGGCCGACCGGCAAGGGGAACTAACACCCTGGGGACTAGTCCTCTCGCTCATTAGCATACGGTAAAAGATACAATCTATCAAAATATAAGATCAATTAACCTGATCGGTAAATGGCGTAATGGCAAAAAATTTCCAAATGCCAAAATTATAGTTTTTGGTTGTCACAAATTTTGCGCATACAAAACAGGCAATAAAAAAGTTGCATCTGTGCAAAAACGGTACCATTAAAAATGTCAGCTCGAGATGCAAAAAATAAGCCATCACTGAGCCTCAGGTCCTGAAAAATGAGAACACTACGGATCTCGTAAAATGGCACAAAAAGTGCGCCACTTTTTTTAAACAAACTTCTGAATTTTTTTAAACCCTTAGATAAAAGTAAACCTATACATGTTTGGTGTTTATGAACTCATACCAACCTGAGGCATCACACTGACACATCAGTTGTAACATGTAATGAACTTTGTGGAGAGTAAATCCCCAAAACAATGATGCAATTGCACTTTTTCGCACTTGGATGTTTTTTTTGCCGTTTTTCAGTAGATTATATGGTTTCATTTAAAAGCACAACTCGTCCTGCAAAAAACAAGCCCTTATATGGCAAGATTGATGGAAAAATAAAAAAGTAATGGCTCTCAGAAAAAGGGGCTAAAACCCCCCCTCCCAAAAAACGGAATCACCAGAGGTTAGGGGGTTAAGCATTGAAAACACATCAAAAAAAGTGGATCAGAAGGAGTTATTAAAAATGACAATTACTTTATCTATTATGTATTGCATATGGAGTTTTTTTTCCTTTAAAAATTGCTTTGATAAATCTGATCCATTTCATCAATATAATACAATATTCAGGTACAAATCTGAGAAAATATATATGATTTTTCATCAGCAAAATATTGAAGCAAGATACAAGCCAATTAATGTTCTTGAAATGTCCGGTCTTGACGCAGAGATATCAACATGTTTTATTTCCAAAAATTATCATATGCGTTTTGAACGAGAAATGAAAGCCATACTCTGCCTTCATCAGAGCCATCACTCACCAACCCTTCAACTCAATGTGGCTGTTTGTCAGTTGGATTTTATCATTCCTCAAGGCAATCAGGGAGTGAATGCAATTTTACATTATCGTGTTATTTGAGATGCCTCTGAAGAAAGTTTATCTTTATCTGCATATCATAAATTCTGTGCCCGAGAGATTATTTCAAGATTGCAAAAAATATATATATATTAAATTATATTTTTGCAATCTGTACATTGAAGGCATTGAAACTAGCGATTAAAAGAATAACATATCAAATCACGAGACATCCACTATAGAAATAAATAGCCTGAAATTCAACCTGGTGAGAAAACTGTATAGTGTAATTTGGAGTTTTAACTAGAGATGAGCGATGTTCGAATCGAACCATTAACCAATTTCAAATTCGAGTTGTTTTGGGCAATGTTCGAGTCGTTCGACGAACTCGAACGATTTGCTTCACGTTCGACAGTTCGAGTTAACGTTCGATAACGGTTCGATCACCAAAAGCGTGGTTTTTCACAGTAAGGCTATGTGCACAAGTTGCGTATTTGCATGCGTCCTGCGTCCCCAGCATAATCCCTCTCTCTTTCCTACTCATCGATCAGTTGCACAGCTGTCACAAAGCTCCGGCGGCTTTTCCTGTTTTGAAAATGGCTGCAGCTCATTATTCAATCCTGTATTCCCTGCTTTCCCCGCCCACCGGCACCCATGAAAGGTTGCAGTCAGACACGCCCCCACGCTGAGTGACAGCTGTCTCACTGCAACCAATCACAGCCGCCAGTGGGCGGGTCTATCGTGCAGTAAAATAAATAAATAATTGAAGAAAAAAAAACCTGCAGTCCCCCCAATTTTGAGACCAGCCAAGATAAAGCCACACGGTTGGAGGCTGGTATTGTCAGAATGGGGAGCGCCACATTATGGGGAGCCCCCCAGCCTAACAATATCAGCTTACAGCCACCCGGAATTGCCGTCCCAGGACTCTATCCGGCTTATCCCAAATTGCCCTAGTGCGGTGGCAATCGGGGTAATAAGGAGTTAAATGGCGGCATATAGCTGCCACTAAGTCCTAGGTTAATCATGGCAGGCATCCTTCACTGGTGACCGCAAATCAGGCTGCGACACAGACAGAGCCGCAGGATGACAATGAAGTCGGGTGAAGTTCATCTGAGTTCATTCTCATCGCGCGACTGTCTGTGTCTGCTGTCAGCGGGCATGGAGCTGAGCTGAATGGCAGAGCAAGCATCCAGCGCGCATACATTCTGCATCAATTCTGCAGTCACAATACATTCACATGTGCTGCCAAATCACTGCAGAATTATATGCATGGACACTACGCAATGTGCGCAATGTTAATAATAATATCCAAATTCAGTGTATAGTGTGCGGGGGGGGTGGGGGTTCCCGAAATAATGGTGATCTCCATTTTTTTTTCCTACCCGCGCAAACAGTGGGGCGGTGCAGGCTGTCAGCCAATCACACACACACACACAGCAAAGTGCATTTTTTGCACACAAGCAAGGGCATGTGTCATTGGTTGTGTATGTCACATGTCCTTGCCCTATAAGGACTTCTGATTAGTTTCACTTTAGGACACCGTAGAAGGAGTTTACTCTGTGTATACTTACTTCATACCAGAACTGGCTCATCTGGATCGATCCGTGACCTCCTGATTTGTCCTGTGGCTTCTACTCTGGTAAGCTGAACCCTTTTTTGTGTTTTCTATTTGTTTGTATGTGTTTGCCTGCCATTGTTTTTAATGGGGTTCAAAGGTGTTCGTCGAACGTTCGTAGAACGTTCAACGAACACACCCGTCGTTCGACGAACCGAGCTCGAACACTAGGGGGGTGGCTCATCTCTAATTTTAACTAAAAGTATAATTGGCTGCATATTAGTGACAAGTGAATTTGTCAACATTTGATTTTGGTTGTTCACTAGAAACTGTGCAAAAAAATTTAATTAACATTAAAATTCATTTGAAATTAAATGTACATTATTTTGTTTTGGGGTCTCTAAAAGTTACAGACCTTAATAACCATATGAAAAAAAAGGAAGAATTTTTCTCACGGGACACACTCCGTTTGTCTTCTTTGATCCCGTTATTAGTGTCGTCTTCACGTGGCCATTCTTGGCATCTTCCGGTGCATGGCATCTTATGTATATATTTATTAACCTAGTCAGATCAGGAGATGCTAAGGCCCCTTTCACACATCAGTTTTTTGCCATCAGTCACAATCTGTTGAATTTTGAAAAAAACGGATCCGGCGACTGATGCCGCTGGATCCGGTTTTTTCTCATAGACTTGTGTTAGCGATGGATTGCGACGGATGGTCTCACATTTCACCTGACGTTCGACGTATCCGTCGAAAATTGTTTGTCCGTCGGACGGAGACAACAGCCAAAGTAACATTTTATGTCTACGTCGAAAAAACGAACATCAACTGATCCGTCGCCATCCGTCGTTTGGTAGAATAGAAGCCTATGGGGGCAGGATCCATCGTAGTCCGTTAAATGATGGACTCCGGCGACGGATTCCGTTTTTTAAACTGAGCATGCTCCAATTTATTATCAGCCCCCAGCTAGTCGGGTCCATCGAAAAACCATCGTTGATAACAAGGTCATAGAAGACGGGAGGGTGGACGAGTATTTTTTAAGGTCCTCCCCAGCCTTTTTGTGTCCTAGTCTATCACCATTTTGCAGAATTTCTGCAAATTGAATGACAAAAAAAAATCAGATTGGATTCAATATGCTCATTTTTTAATATACCACACTTGTCTGATTCCTGTTATTCCTACATTTTTCTAATCTGCCTTACCTCTGTAAACCAAATCTATAATTTACTGAAACTTCTTTAACTTTAGCTTATAATTTGATAGTACTTTTAAAAATGATTGAAACAATATTATTTGGCTTTCCACCTTGATAATTTTTTTAATATTTTAAGAGTACCACCAGTGATATACACTCCTAAACATTGAAATTGCATAACCAAGAAGAAAAAGTCATGAAATTATGAAAATCACAGGACGGACAGACATGTTACTGACATAAAAATGCTGAAAAAAAAATGGAAACAAAATTTTCAAAACATCTCAAATTATTCAGTATCAAATATGAGCAGCACACACAGAAGTCCCTGCATTCAAACTCTTTGGTTGCTATCATTAAGGGTATTATTGGTTGTCTGAAAAATGTTCTGCAATGCTGACTGCATTTGTCCAATCCTCAAGATATGCTGCTGGCAGCTCCCTCTGCAATTGCTTAACAATGACCTCCCAGATTTCTCAATGGGAGACAAATCTGAAGATGCTGCAGGTCATGATAGCATGGCTGGTCTATGTAAGATGCTCAAACTAGCTCGAGCAACATGTGGGCTGGCATTGTCATTGCCATGCGAGGTTGAGCTTTGCACACACCTGCTAGCACGATATTGTCGGACTCTGTTCACACCACAGAGTTTGACAAGCAAACTGAGGTTTCTGTATTATTCAGCCAGAGTCGGGTGTTGGCTGTTCTGCTTTACTGGTCTTTAGCTCTGCAGGAGTTCATTCCTGCAGGCTGATGAGCAGGACCTAAGAGCTCAGGTTGCTATTTGCCACATGCAGCTGCCCCCTCCCATTTGAAGCACGTCTTTCTTCCTGTATGTAGCTCTAACGATCCCAGGCTTGGTGATTTTCCTGTTTATGGTGATCTGTATTGCGCTTCTGAGTGATGTGAGCATTCCTCTGTTGTGCATTGCTTTCCCCCCTTTTTTCCATTGTTTCCCAGTACACATATTGTCTCTCCTGTGTAGTTTGAGTGATGTGTATGAGTTTCCATTCTCCCTTGTCTGTGTTGTTTTATCTTTGTGCTTTCTGGCCCGCCTCGATAGTGTAGGAGAGGGGGAGTTTAATCAGGGCTTGGACAGGAGTTAGGGTCACGCTGGGGGTTCAGACAAGACTACCATCAAACCTACCTCACCTCTGTGATATGGGACAGCGCAGGGATTCTAGTCTGAGGGCCAGCCTAGGGTTACCTGTCCTGTCATTACATACACCGTGACACCCTGTGACAGTCATGTTGAAAAATAGCTTCTGAGACATTTTTGAGAACTATGATTATAATGCAAGATTCTACACCAAATCTTTTTTTTAGATCACAATAATTATTAATTCTGTTCTCCATAACGGGCCATAGTCCAGGCTGCTCCCAAGTTTTCATCTCCAGAGCTGTAGAAGGTAATGTAATCGTACTGCAATTGAGATGGAAATCTTAGAGATACCACAGATCATAACTGGGTCATACAGCTGTTCGGAGCAAAATCACTAATGATGTGATTTAGTAAAATAATTATCTGCTAATAGAAGTACACTTTAACACTAGAAGTCCCAAAAATTTCGAGCTCCCTGGGTTGCAAAGGTAGAAATGTTAAATGCCCCTCTCTGGGACTTCTAGTGTTAAAGAGGTTGTACAGGGGTAAATTGGCGGTGTAATACCGGGCTGCATAGGACATTATTTACATAGACATGGGCTAATTTGTGCATTCTGGCTTTCTGCAGCTAACACTAGGGGTAGTTTGCAATTTCTTCTTCAATACATAATCAAATGCAATGAGAATCTACATTATAAAACAAAATGATCACAGTCAAGAGTAGACATTCACATTAGGCTAAATTACACCAAGCATCACCCTACTGTATTTCATAATTTAATTTGAATGGTATACCAATGCACCATGCTGTTACCTTCACAGTTTATTGATATATACCGAGCCTGACACTTCAGCTGGAAGCAGACAAGTAGTTTTAGGTTAGGATGATGGATGTAGTGATTAGAAAGCTGAAAAAGTGGCAAACATAAAGCAAATACAAAATGTTATAGACTGACATTTATTACTCAGTTCATACTCTTTTTAGTAAATCACGTAAACTTATTTTTGTACCCCAGACATCAGCAGTATGAGGATCTTCCCCTATTAAAGGTGTCATCAAAGACTTTGCTTATTTTTCAGTATAGGGTTATTTACGTAAAGGCAAGTAGTTGCTAACTACCTGCCTGTTCTGCCCAACGCAGCTCTCTGCCAGTTTGGAGTGATCATGGACCGCTCTTGCTGGCAATTTTGCTACTTCATTTGACCTCTCATCAACAGGGCAGGTTTTCTTCTTCCAGACTACTCTATCGACTGCTGACGTCATACTGATTGACATCTGGCTTCCCACAAAATCGCCAGCAGTAGTGGTCTGTGACCACTCTGAGCCAGCAGAGATCGTCGAAAACCGCCAGACACGTAGTAGCCTTTAAGTTTTTAGCTCCATAGGGAAAGATAAACAAAGTCCCAGATAACCCCTGTGTTACGAACCGGTACCGCCATAGCTGCAAGCAGCCTGCTGCGGTTCCTGTTGCGCCCAGGCGCCGGCTGCCATTCTTGGCCGTGCCTCGGGTCGTCCAGTTGGCTGCTCCTTCCACCACGTCTAAGTGTGGAGAGACGGCTAGTGCGCATGCGTGCGCCGATTTACCCCAGCCAGAGTCTAAGCCCGGTGGTTTGCCTAGTGAGCATGCTCAGCCTGATTGTGTTATGTCTGAGACTAAGTCCTCAGTTCAGGCTACTGAGCATGCTCCCACAATTAACCCTAACAGCTTCTTTGCATAGGTACTTGGACTTCGTGCTGTGTCTAAGTTCTGGGATGTGCCTACTGAGCATGCTCAAACTGATAGTCTGCTTTCTGAGCCTGTTGCTCAGGCTACTGAGCATGCTCAGGCACTTGTTACATCAGAGGCTAGGTCCGGTAAGGACCTCACTGAGCATGTCCGTGAGGTGGCAGGCCCTGATAGGGCAGAGGGTATCAGGTGTCCTGATAACGTGGCAACTCCGGACTGGCTCGCAGAGGCCTGCCCCTATGATCTGGCACCTCACCATTGGTCGTCAGACGATGACTGGTGAAGTGTTTGGGGCGTGGCTGCCATGAGGTCATCAATGACGTGGCGGTTCCGGATAGGTCGCATGTGATGTCACTGATGACATGGCACTCTGCTATTGGACCTTGGTGGTTCCACCCTGGGTTTGGGGTGGACCCAGGTTATAAAAGGGGCTGGAGACAACATGGAGGTGCGCAGTCTTCATTTAGAGTTCTTGGTGGCATAAGCCTTGTTGGAAGCGGTAGGTAGGGCTAGGCGAATGGTGCTTGTCACGCCAAGATTCGTGGCTCAGCATATGAGGGTCAGGCGCCGTGCTTCCTTGCTACCGTTCCTGTTGTGCTAGAGCAGTCCAGTGGCGTTAACTGGGCTGCGGCTGCTGCTTTACCTGTTTAGTTGTGCCTCCTACGCACACAGACAGTGTACCTGCTGCGCCACCTGTCCGGTTGTGCCCTCTACGCGCATGGACAGCGCACCCCAGAACCCCTGTGAAGTTAACAGGGTGTTCCTGGATTGGGTGTGTGAACCCTATTATCCTCCTCGGCTTCCCAGTCAAATGCTACTGGTGTGACTACCTAGTCTGACGTGTCCTTTACACACGTGGCCAGTCAAGTAGTGGCCAGAAACGCTAATCTGAGGACCGCTCGGCCTGATGTGTCTTACACACGTGGCCGACAGGGCGCTGTCGCAGCGGTCTTCTCGGTCAACGCTAACTGGTTACCATCCGGCCTGACGTGTTGTTACACACGTGGTCGAAGTAGCGTCCGCTCCACTGAAACATTAACTTGGTTGTCGTCCGGTCTGACGTGTCCGTACACACGTGACTGGTTCCTTGAGTTATCTCAGAGCCATCCAGCTCTATAGTCTCCGCCTAACCCACAGGGTGCCAGCAGCTCCATTACCATCTGGAGCATGGTGGGCCCCGACTGGCGATTGGGATATATACCCCTGGTCCTAATCTGCCGGTCCCCCGTAACACCCTGCATCTTAAAATTCCTTTAAGGCCCCCCTCACATGTCAGTGATTCTGGTACGTATGTTTTTATACGTACCAGAATCACGGACATACGAAGACCAATTAAAATCAATGGGTATGCACACACATCAGTGATTTCTCACTTTCCGTACGGTGCACATGCGTGTCCGTGTGTTCCATATGGAAAAAAGTCTGTTTTTCTCCGGCATCACTGAGGTCACACGGACCACACAGTGATGTGATCCATGTGACACGTGCCAGCGAAAACAAGTACATTTAAAATAAAAAGCTATTGAAACTCACCCGTCTCCAACAATGCTGTCTTCAGCCGCTGCTGTCTCCTGCTT
This sequence comes from Anomaloglossus baeobatrachus, assembly GCF_048569485.1. Lineage (NCBI taxonomy): Eukaryota > Metazoa > Chordata > Amphibia > Anura > Aromobatidae > Anomaloglossus > Anomaloglossus baeobatrachus. The sequence continues at coordinate 98,052,354 of NC_134358.1, forward strand.
CCAGGCCAGCTAATTATGCTCATGCATATTCACTGCACAGCCGATCCGGAAGTAACAGCAATGGTGAGACAGCAACGGCCAAACACAGCATCTGGGAGACTTCAACACCACGGACAGCAGGAGCGTGGAGAGGTGAGTATAAGTGCCGGATCTCCGTGTACTATCATGGATTGCACACGGAGATCACACATGTGCCAAAATAACAGCACATGGAGGGACATATGCATCTTTATCACATCAGTGAAAAATGTGTGTTTTTCACTGACCTGTGAAGGGGACCCAAAGGGCATTTAAAAATGATGTTGTAAAGGAGAAAACCCCTTGAAGTCCCTAATTTATCTATACATTTTCATAACTGTTTCTATTATTGTAGATATGAATTGACACTTAACATTTCTGTTTTCAACTTGCACATCTTTGGTTACAGCTGTTTTTTAATTTATTAGTTTTTTTTACTTTAGATAATGCAGCACTGTATCTCTCCCTGAGTCAGATTTGCTACCTCTGTACATTTATTGGGTATATATCATGCATTAGGCATTATAATTACAATGTTTATAAGGAACAATATGTTCCATCAGAGCTGTAGCTAGACAATGCAATTATCATTCGTCCCCTGCAGCTGTATTTGCAGGTGAAGTGTTAGGATATGTGTAGAATCCTGTAGAGAAGCTAAGATGGCCTATAATGGAAGTTGGGACAACTGTTTTTCTTGCACCTTTTTGTGTTAAATGCATGCAATAGACCGTACCTCATGGTAACTCGTACGGATTCCAATTCTGCTGTCAGAAATGTTCTGTCGGACAGAGATTTTGAGTAATGCCCTTTTAAATTTTTGACTTTTTTATTTTTAAGAGAAATTACTTAATACAAATGTTAGTTTTTTTTAAATTATTAAATTATAATTAATTTTTAAATTTATTAAGAAAATTTAGCTGCAGGCGCATCCCTTTTTAGTCCCCCAACGGTAATCTGGGAGCATTTGTGGGTTCCTTTTCCCTTCGTAACGGCCTTCAAGTAGCACGATGTCCTGATGAAACTGTTCCCCATGCTCATCACTGACATCTCCAGGGTTATCAGAGAAAAAATGTAAATCGGAGTCCATAAAATGTATCTTGAGAAACTTATTGCATCCCAATTCTTTGTAGCATTGCAATAACTCAGTAAAAAGATCTCTATAGTTTGGTGTTTTATGGTCATCAATGAAGTTTTCCACTTCAATATAGAATGACTCACCCACATGTGCCTCAGTTTCGCTTACTTTTGTGTAAACATCGTGTCTCATAATTTTCCTTATTTGTGGACCCACAAATATTCCTTTTGTGATCTTGGCCTCGCTGATTTGTGGAAACTCGTTTCTGAGGTATGCAAAACCCTCACCATCACCATCCATCACCCTGACAAAGTTCTTTATCAGCCCAAGTTTTATTGGGTGGCGGTAGGAAAACTTTTTCTGGAGCTAACAGTGGCTGATGCAGGACAATCTTCTTTCAGGAGTCAAACTGTTTCTTGGTGATCACTGTTTTTTTATGAAATGGTTTTTGCTATCTCACTTACAGAGAAAACAACAAAACTTTGTATATCTGAACTGCAACCCAAGCACCACGGCTATCACCTTCAGAACATTACTAATATTCCACTCATATTACAATTTTTTAACAGCAGAAGGTGCATATTTTCATGTTTCTTTCAGAATTGGTGCATAGGAAAGAGAAACATATGGATTTCATTGCCATTAGGCAGAAGTACCGTTTTTTGAAAAAACTATTAAAAACCTCAATTTTAGAGTGAGCGTGTCTACACCGAGCAGAAAAAAAATTGAAAAAAAAACGACGTGCGGTCCCCCCAAATTTGGATACCAGCCAGGGTAAAGCCACACGGCTGAAGGCTGGTATTCTCAGGATGGGGATCTCCACATTTTGGGGAGCCCCCAACCTAACAATATCAGCCAGCAGCCGCCTGGAATTGCCGCATCCATTAGATGCGACAGTCCCGGGACTTTACCTGGCTCATCCCGAATTGCCCTGGTGCGATGGCAAATGGGGTAATAAGAAGTTAATGGCAGCAGCCCTTAGCTGCCACTAAGTCCTAGGTTAATCATGGAAGGGTTCTCCCCGAGATACCTTCCATGATTAACCTGTAAGTTAATGAAAATAAACACACACATCCAAAAAATCCTTTATTTGTAATGAAAGACAAAAAAACACCCTCTTTCACCACTTTATTAACCTCTCAAAAACACCTCCAGGTCCGACGTAATCCACGCAAGTTCCCATGATGCTTTTAGCTCTACAAAATCGGAAGCTGACAGGAGCGGCAGTAGAACACCGCCGCTCCTGTCAGCGCACCGAGTCACGCGATCACAATGAAGTCGGGTGAAGTTCATCCGAGTTCATTCTGATCGCGCGGATCAGTCTCACAGCCAGCCATGCTCTTTTTGACAGTGCGGTCCCACTCGGCTCTGCTGCAAGTCTGTAGGGATGCTGCAGAGCCGAGTGGGACCGCACTGTGAAAAATGTGCGTTCTGGATGCTTTCTCACTCTGTCTATGGCAGAGCAAGCATCCAGAATGCATGAATTCTACAGGAATGTGCGCACGTTGCATTCTGCTGAATGCATCTCAGAACGCAGCTTTTTCGGCTGCGTTCTGAGATGCACATGGAGTGACTTACACGCTGCGGAATAGAACGCAACGTGCGCACATAGCCTTACTTGTTATTCCAGCAATCTTTGTCATACAGAAATAGCAATCTGTAGAATGGTCTCTTGGCTCTCTACATACCATTGGAACAGCAATGCCATGTGCCATGGTTTATTATTGAGCCAGTTTGCGAGAAGTGTAAGACAAAATCAGCAACAAATATGGGGGCACAAAGTTTGTCTTTATCTCTAAGTTTGTACTAAAAATACAGGAAATAGCTTTTCTTCACCAATGGCGTTATGATTCTTTGTGATTTTAAAGTTTCTTCACTACAAATGTAGCAAAAGTTCTTGGGGGGGGTGTACGCAATTGCACAACATGTTTAGCAGAATTTTCTATGGCACATGTACAACAACAGAATTAAAATTAAATTTCTTATAATAGCAGATTAAAGTAAAAGAAAACTTAACGATAAAAATACAACTGATATTCACGAAGGATAGTGAGATAATGAAGCTTTTTGGTATGTAACCTGTGAAACCCCAAAGCACGGACATCTCTGTGATTAGTCAACCTCGGAAAAACTCTGAGCTCTATTTGCAACCAAAGCATAAAAACAAACCAACTCTATAAGAACAGTGCAATGTTACAACAATCTCAGCACCTAAAAAGCTAAAGTGATTTATTAAGGAGCAATGTAGGTTATTTTTATTGGGAAAAACAAAATTATGGAAACATGGTGCCCAATAGGAAAATTCTGATTGGAGATTTGGAATCAGCGCATTAAGCTGCTTTAAGAACAACTAACAGTACTCAAAATCTTTGTTGATCATTTGTGTAGCTACAGTGGAGTTGCAGTCTTTTAACGGTTTCTACAAAACTAACAATTAAATGAGGATCTTCAGCAGTTATAACTTGTTAGACTGGTCTCATCATGGAATAGTGGGTTAATACCTATATATAACATAGTCTTCATTTTTTGCTTCTCCTCTCTGTTATTGGCTAGTAAAGGTTAATGGGGTTATCCACTACTTGAACAACTCCTCATTCCCCATGTTTGCCCCTGTTAAAATAAAATTTTTATTCTCACCTCCTGTGCTGGCGCTGTTCCAGCGGTGTCAGCACTCATGTTAACCGGGCTCACATGTGGTTGTTAGGTCACAAGAGACTCGCACCAATTCAACATCAGCTTCACTGTCCCCACATTTGACTGTATGACTAATCAAGAGAAAGCGAGAGAGCAGCAGCAGCTCTCAATTCCTCTTGATTGCTTCTTGGTCCGAAGGTGGGGAGAGTGAAGCTGCTCATGATTGGGCACTAGGCTCGTGTGACATAACAACTTCATGTGAACCCTCGGAGAGCGATTGCGGACACCACTGGAACAGAACTGGCACTGGAGGTGAGTATAAGATTTTTTATTTTAACGGAGGCAAACATAAGAAATGAGAAGGGGTCGGAGTGGACAAACTTTTTAACACTAGAACTACTGGATTCGTGACACCTATATAGAAATACATGGTGCAAAGTAGTCAAAATGACTACCTCAGTAGTTCTAGTGTTAAGTCACAACTTAAATCCAATACAGCTTTACTAGAGATTTTTGTCTGGGGATGTCTACTTCTTCCCTCATATGATGCTGACCAATTATAAGAAGGCAGCAACATACAATGGAAAATAATATGCCCCCACAATAGCTTAGAACAAGTAATGACACTGCCGTGCTCTCCACTCTAATCTCAGTGCAGAACTGTGTGTGATTACAAAGTGCAAGAAGTCAACCAGATTTGAGTGTGATTACAAACACTTATGATCTTTTAGCTCACAGAAGTCACTGTGGGGTTAGTGGGATACAGCAAAGTTGACAATGTTGTGAAACAAGAACTGCAACTGCATTGAGATGAACGCTGAAAGGTGATTGTAATTAGAGATGAGTGAACTTGAGGTTCGGTTTTTGAACCAAGTTAAAAAAACAGGTTTTGAAAGTTGGAGGCTTTACGTGCGAACTTAACTTGTGTTCAGGTATGCTTGCTACTCAGCCATGTGCGAGCCACTTGTCGTGTTTGAACTGCACACACTGGGGGTAGCAACAATGTGATCACATGAGGTGTATAAAAAAATAAAATTGAAAAAGCCTGCACACCCTCCCCCGGAAGTATTGTGCCTATGGCTCACACTGCCAATCAGTGATTCTAAACCGCCCAACAAAGCAGAGAGTCCAGCACGAAAGATCCACAGAAAAGCCGAATAAATAGCTAAAGCAGTCAGCCGGGATAGAAAGCTAGGACTAATAACAGGTGGTGCCAACAAAAAAGTCCAAGGAAGCAATCACTCACAAATAGGAAAAAGAAGAGGGGCACTCACCAGAGGTATTAACAAACAGTCCTTTATTTCATTTGTACGAAAGGAACAGCAGGAGGATGCGGGAAGCAACAGTCCTTTATTTCATTGAGACAAAAGGAACAGTGTGAGGATACGGGAAGCAAGTCCTTGCTTCCCACCTCCTCCCGCTGTCCCTTTCGTCCAAATGAAATAAAGGACTGTTTGTCAATACCTCTGGTGAGTGCCCCTCTTCTTCTTCCTATTTGTGAGTGATTCTGGACCTCCTCGGGCCAAGTTCAGACTCGTGGAGGTCCGGTTCATTTGCTTTGAGTGAACCTAAATTCCAAAGGTTTGTTCATCTTTAATTGTAATCACATTTATCACTGCTCTTTTCCTGGCATTTTGTAATTACACAGAGCTCTGCAATGAGATCGGTAAGGAAAGCAGAGCTTCTGTGTCACCACATATCTCACACAGGAGAAAATTACAAACAAAGAGACAGTTTTACTCTGAAATGCTAAAGCATGAAAACCATGAATGTATGAATATAGATATGCATTACTGCTAAGAAAAATCTAAAAAAATCTAGATATTTAGCGTACAAAAATGGCCATTTTTATATCTGCCCAGTCGCCATGTTATGGCATATCTTGTAAAATGGCCATTTTTGTATATTAAATATCTAATTTTTCTTGAATTTTCCTTAACAGTAACGCGTATTTACAAGGGGCTGCCGATAAGTCTTTGGCTTTACCCAGAAAGAAACAAGATAGGATGAGGAACCTTTACATTTATTCCACATACTCTCCACTGATGTCAACACACTTCTTACATCGGTATTACAAGTTCTGTAAGCCTAGCAAAAAGAAGGATTTCAGTTGTGCCTTCAATCAGGTATCTGTAGCAGCCATGGCATCAGAAATGGTGTGAAAATTGGTACCCTTGAGATGTTTGTTCAGGTTTGGAAACAGATGATAGTTGGAGGGAGGTAGATCTGATGAATAAGGTGTGGGGTCAACCAGCTGGAAGCCCAGCTCTGCCAGTTTTGCCATGGTCACTTGTGCAGTATGAACAGAGGCGTTGTCTTGCAAGAACAAGATTCCTTTGGACAGCTTGCCGCGCCTTTTGGCCTTCAGAGTTCCCTTCAGTTGTTCCAAAAGTTCAATGTAATACCTTGCATTGGTTGTGGAACCCTTTTGAAAATAGTCCACTAGCAGCATGCCCTCCTTATCCCAGAACAGAGACACCATCACCTTAGTGGCTGATTTTTGCACCCTGAACATCTTTGGATGAGGAGAACCACTGTGCCTCCACTCTTTTGACTGCTCCTTGTTTTCAGGGTCATACAAATAAATCCAGGTCTCATCCATAGTGACCAGTCAATCCAGGAAGTTCTTAACAGTCCAGAAACGCTGACAAATGGACCGGAAAGTTTTCACTCGCATGCTTCTCTGATCTGTTGTCAAACATTTGGGGACCCATTTTGCAGATAGCTTCCTCATGTCCAAATGTTCATGGATAATAACACAAACACGTCCATGGGAAATCCCCATGATGTCTGCTATTGCTTTAGCTGAGTATGAGGTTGTGCACAGCATCGACGATCTCTGGAACAACAGCCACTCTCAGTCGTCCAGGACGTTCCTCATCATTGGTGCTGAAGTGGCCCGTTTGCAATTCGGTAACCCAGTTCTTAACTGTGGAATATGATGGTCTTTGATCCCACAATGTCTGCGACATATGACCATGAATATCCTTTGTGGACTTTCCTAGCAGAAACAAGAATTTTATCACTCCTCTGCTCTCAGTTGCTGTGAATATCGCATTAGACTCCACCATTTTGTTTTCCCGCGTGTGTAGAACACTGTTCCCATAAGCAACAAACACAAAATTTTGAAAACTTATATTAGACACATAAGGCTTTCATGTGATGTTACCATAGAAACAAAAAAAAGATCACAAAGCCAAAGACTTTTCAACAGCCCCACGTATATTCATACATTTATGGTTTCCATGATTTAGCATGTCAGAGAGCAAACTATTTCTTTATTTGTAATTTTATGTCATGTTCAGTTATGCACATGTTGACATTGCAGTTTGGTGAGTGCCATCAGTCTTTTTGTGTAGATTAATAGGGGTCATACCTTCTGACTGTGCTCCCCTCCCCCACTTGCCACAGGTGATTTTATCCTATATAGCAGGTTCCTACTTGCCCATACACAGGAGGTTTTTAAACCCAGAGAGAGGCTTCAGTATAGAGTAAGTATGCAGCATACGAAATATGCCGTGACGTGGGGACTGGGCAGATATAAAAATGGCCGTTTTTGTATGCTAAATATCTCATTTTTCTTACATTTTCCTTAGCAGTAATGCATGTCTATATTCATGCTTTAGTATTTCAGAGTGTAACTGTCTCTTTTGTTGTAATTGTATGTCCTGTTCAGTTATGCACCTATTCACATTGCAGTTTGGTGAGTGCCGTCAGTCTTTTTATTCACACAGGAGAAAGCCTGTTCTAAGCGACTGTGGGGGTGTGTTCTTTCTTCCCTGTATGTTGCTGCCAGATTTTAATTGGTCAACATCATGCAAGGTTAAGAGGTTCACATCCTCACAGAATAATCTCTGGTAAAACCACCTTGAACATAAATTATTAGCTAAACTTAGCAAGCTAATATCTCACAGTACAGATGAGAAATTAAAAAATAAAAAAAACTATTATTCAGCTCTTTAGCTTCAATTCCATGATGTGGCCACTCCTGTTTAACATTCTAGAACTGGTGAAAATACCTCTTAGAATTACTATAAACAAACAATAGTTAAGAAGATTTATTTTCCTTTAAAAACAAAATCTACAGCTCTGGCAAACATTAAGAGACCACTGAAAATTGTCAGTTTTTCTGATTTTCTCTTTATAGGTATAATTTTGAGTTTTTCCAGGATAATCTTGTATGCGGCTTGATTCATATGTCCTTCTCAAAGTTTAATCTGCCCAATTCCTGCCTCTCTGAAGCATCCCCAGATCATCTCTGATCCTCCACCAAATTTCACAGTGGGTGTAAGACACTGTGGCTTGTACGCCTCTCCAGGTCTCCGTCTAAGCATTACATGACCAGGTGTTGGGCAAAGCTGAAAATTAGACTCATCAGAGAAGATTACCTTACTCTAGAAATTGGGTAGAATAAATTTTGTGAGGACGTATGAATCAAGCCGCTTACAAGGTTATCCTGGAAAAACAGGTGCTTCCTTCTGATCAGGCAATTGTACTCAACTCTGAGGACTGTTTTTTTTCCAGGAGGACAATGCACCATGCCACACAGCTAGGTCAATCAATGTGTGGATGAAGGATCACCACATTAAAACCCTGTTATGGCCAGCCCAATCTCCAGACCTGAACCCCATTGAAAACTTCTGGAATGTAATCAAGAGGAAGATGGATAGTCACAAGCCATCAAACAAAAAAGAACTGCTTAAATGTTTGCACCAGGACTGGCATAAGGTCACCCAAAAGCAGTGTGACAGACTGGTGGAAAGCAGCCAAGACGAATGAACGCTGTGATTAAAAATCATGGTTATTTCACAAAATATTGATTTCTGAACTCTTCCTGAGGTAAAACATTAGTATTGCTGTTTTTAAATGATTATGAAGTTGTTTTCTTTGCATTATTTGAGGTGTCTGAAGCAATGCATTTTTTTGCCATTTTGACCATTTCTCATTTTCAGAAAATAAATACAAGATTTATTGCTTGGAAATTTGGAAACGTTGTCAGTAGTTTATAGAATAATAAAAAAATATATATTTTATTCAAAAATATACCTATAAAGAGAAACATCAGAAAAACTGACAATTTTGCAGTGCTCTCTTAATGTTTGCCAGAGCTGCTGTACAAGAGCGCTCCACTTTTTTTTTTCGCTTCTATAAATATTTTTTTCCATCGATGTCTAATTATACAGTTAAAAATGTATATAATAACCAATATCTCCTAAAGCTATGCTGTAGATCCCATGCACATTCTGCAGATTTTCTGCACTTTGAGACACATCCAGTTTGCTTTGCTCCTCCATGAATTGTCCACCGCGCCGTAAACTATCCAGCCTAATTTTCCATCTTACGTTAGTAAATATTCAGCTGGATATTCCCTTTGAAGGGGTACGGTAGCCATGGTAATCCTGACGTGCTGCAGTTATGGTCATTTCTTCCAGGAGACGGCATGTAAGAATTTATAATTGTTTGCTAACAGGGGCTTCGTTCTTGCTACAACCATTTGTGTTTTTAATAGATTATCTCCTGGAAATTGCTGCACAGACCATTAATAAACACATCTATGGCGCCTATATAATTTTTTCGATTTCTAAATGATCTACCTGTTGTTTCCACTTGTTTGTGATGTTTTTCTTCCTGAGAGTTGTGTTGTGCAGACCATAATTTGTCTTAATAATATGTGATGACTTCTATTTTATGTCTTTTTGCAGATGTAGCCTCTAGGAAAGCTCACTGTACTAATTTACCATCTAAGAACTTATCTATAAAATGACATTACCACCTCTAGCTCTTTGATGCCAATAGTACAGAACGCATTTAACGTACGGAAAAAAAAAAGCACCTTGCCGGCTTTCTCAGCCACTGACACATTGTTTCCTTATCATTAAGTCAACTATTGACTGCAGTGTCTTCAGACTTCCAGATTTATGCTTCGGTGGCTTCCTTTATCTGATCTGTGGATACTTGGATCAATCATGAAATAAATTGACCTTAAACGGTTTCATTATTTTTATATTGTAAAATTAGGCAAATCTTCAATAGTGAAGATTTGCCTATAGGTCTAGTATCTTATTTTGATACTAAATTTTCCAGTAGACTATGTTTTAATCAATGCCACCGTGTGCTACCTATTGATCACATTCTGCAAAAGCCATTCTGCTACAATCAGTAAGGATTATGTTATTGTGGCATCAACAGGATTTGGGAAAGCTCAAGTCTTCACAACATTTTATAGACTCAGATGACCTTGGTATATATAGGCGACAAAGGACCTCATAGGAAAGATTACAGTCTTTCCCCACTATGATCAGGGATGCCAACCGTCCAAAAATTCCAAGACAGTCTGTAAAAATATGGCACTTTTTTGTACTATCCATAAAAAAATATGAATCCACTTTTTTTAAGCTGAAGAAACTTATAAAGATTACCGTATTTTTCGTAGACGCACCTGATTATAAGTCGCACCCCAAATTTAGAGTTAAAAAAGGTAAAGAAATAAGGGGGTCCATCTTATAATCCAGTGGTGTCTTACCAGGGGGAGGGGCAGCGGTGGTGGAGCGGGTTCACAGGAAGCAGGGATTGGTGAAGGAGTAGGGTGATGCTGCAGGCGGTGCGACGGGTGTCCCAAATGCTCTGTCGGCGGTCTTGGCTTCAAAGAAATGGTGCCCAGAGTCAGTATGTGTGCAGACTGAACTATCGGCTCAATGACAAGCCAAGATCTCATCTGCGCATGTGTCACCTCTGGGTGCCATTTTTCTTAAGTCTGCTGATGGGAGATCGATGTGCCAGAGGCGACACAGGGGCAGATGAAATCTTGAGCTGAGAGCTCAATCTGTGCATGCGCAAACTCAAAACATTATTTGAAGCCTACACCGCTGACTATGTAGGACACCCGCTGCACTGCCCTACTCCACACAGCCGGCACAGCACTCACAGCCTGCACAGTGCCCGCAGCCAGCACAGCGCCCGCAGCCAGCATAGCACTCATTCTCCACCTCTTGGTAAGCTACATTCGGATTATAAGATGCACCCTTCATTTTCCTCCCAAATTTTATAATCTGAAAAATACAGTGCTTTGATTGTAATTAGCATCATTTTACAGTTCATATTGGATGCAGTTGATGTCTCCATATCAGAATTATAGGCTGTAGACATGGATCACTTATAATCACTTACAATGTGTCCAAGAAAATATTGTCTGTCCGTGATTTTTTGACAAGCTGTCCAGAAAAAAAAAAAAAGTCAAATTGGCAACCCTGACTATTATCTCCGGTTAGCCAACCAGCCCAGAGGGGTTTTTTTTCCTAATAAAGTCTGAAGCTAGCCAAATTCCTCAAATTTTATTGATGATAGTATAACTATGGTAATAAAAATTCAGGGTTTACATTTTCAAGAATTAATGCAACAGGAGTGGAAAGAGTTCATGGGCATTTTGGAATCTTGTTGTGCCGATCTCTAATATGGCATTCTATACACCCATAATGGACAGTACAAACACACCAAACAGGGTTCAGACACATGACGATATACATCAGGACTGATCATTATAACTATAGTAACACTGAAGGTACATTGGAAGCCCCAATTGTTTAGATGTTTTCATGTTTTATTGAGTAGCAATGGTAAATCACTGTGGACCTAATTAGTCTTTTTAGAAACCAACAGTATAAGATGTTTTCAAAATGACATATAAAACTAAGACACAGCCTATAAAACATGGACCTCACTGGTGGACCTTTGCTGTGTTTTATTATTTAACGCTCACAGAGGATTTAACTTGTTGATTACTTCATACTGCTCAAATTAAAACATGTCAAACAGAAAAACACTCGGCAAATCTATTTCCCTTTATACTTTTGGCACATCGCAGTGACATGTGAGGAGAAGCCAACAGTGGAGATATGTAAAAGCAGTTCTCTACCAATCATCATTTAAAGGGTATTAAAAAAACCCAACACATTTCAGATAAGTTTTATTTTTCATCACTATGTCCACAAGCAATAGTCAAGTGAATACTGTATTCGGGTATGTGAATACGACGCTTGTTACTATATGCACATACCCAAATGTAATAATCACTGAACTATTACTGAATCTACCCTAAAACTGCTGAAGGAATTGAACATATGCATTTCTATGTCTAAATTATATTCTATATCAAATAAAAAAATCAGATTTAAAAAGATGCAAGGTATAAGCTAAAAAATTCTAATAGAAAAAATACAAAAAAGGAACCGCTCACCGCTGTAGGGTTTGCCCAGATAATCCTTCTTGTGAATGTCCAGGGTACAAGCAGGGACTACGGCAGCCAACCGCACAAATGTCCAAAGGAAAAGTTACAAGGACAATGCATTTTGGCACAATGAGACCTGAGGAAGCCGACAGTGAGCCGAAATGCGTTGTCCTTGTAACCTGCCACCTGTACGGCCAGTATACAATTGCCTATGTACCTATGACTTTTTAAAGTTTAAATAAAAGTTATTTTTTATATACATCTGGAGGACTCCTAGCTGGACTTTATCCCTCTTTTTTCCTTTAAAATTTTTTATTGGAATTGAATTCTTCTTGAATTTTACCAAAATTTGCATTAATCAAAATTTTTATTTTCTTGTTATTCGCTTCTGCACAGATTTAGCAAAATGGTGGTCATTGTCCAGTACAGTCCAGTAAAGGGCCATAAAAAGGTAAAAAAATAAAAGATCTGTATATTCACCTTAATGGTCACTGCTCCAGCCCCTCCAATCATCTCCTGTCTAGTCCTATTTGATTTGTGTGATCCCCGCTGCTTGCGTTAAAAATCCAGGGCCTCTGGCAGTTGGCTGGGGCTAATGGTTCGGATGAGGCCTCAGATGATTTTGTGCTCATGATGTTGACTCTTTGCATGCACTTGAGCAGAACCCTCATCAGAACCGGAAGTCCCAATTCACTGGGATGAGGCTGTTGATTTCTGCGCATTCTGGCTGATTCATCTGGAAACCTTCACTTGGAAGATGCTACAAACTAAATAAATAAGTCTAAAAAGACAGATGGAAGATGACTAATGTCTCTTGAAGCATTTTAAAAACACAGCAAAAAAGCTCAGCTGCCCCTGCTCTATAACACGAGGCCTGCAGACTGGACTGTATTGATATGTTGATCGGGTCCCTTTAAGTACAACAAACCTATCCACTTCATGCCATGTCCATAAATAATTCAACTACTGGGTAACATGATCACTCTGTCCACATAAAGTCAACCCATTGCCCCAAAGGTACAAGGATTCAGTATGTCTTCTGCACAACCTTTACCTTAGACAAGATATTTTTAACCTTTTAATGGTTCTCTGGTCTAAAAGGTCAAGTGTGCATTCGCTCTGTGACTACAAACTTGTGAATCCTCATATTGCGTGAAAGTATGTGATATGTATGCTCCAGGCCAGAATCCAACTAGATGGGAGCGGACAAACCTAAATACATTTGCGTTGAGCATGACGGAAACAGTTTAGTTGGATTCTAGCCGGGAGTGTACATATCACTTACCTGAGGTCATGTGACCACTTTTCCCAGCTCTGTCATTTGTGTTGAGCATGCCTGAAACAGTTTAGTTGGATTTTAGCCAGGAGTATACATATGCATACCTGCGGTCATGTGACCACCGTTCCCAGCTCTGTCATTTGTGTTGAGCATGCCGGAAGCAGTCTAGTTGGATTCTAGCTGGGAGTGTACATATCGCATACCTGCGGTCACGTGACCACTTTTCTCAGCTCTGTTATTTGTGTTGAGCATGCCGGAAGCAGTCTAGTTGGATTCTAGCTAGGAGTGTACATATCGCATACCTGCGATCATGTGACCACTTTTCCCAGTTCTGTTACCGGTGGATCCTCACAGTGTGCAGTGTGCACAATGTGAGGATTCATTAGTCTGCAATCAGATAGAGTGACTGCAATTTATTGCTTTAGACTGGACAACCCCATTAAAGCTGGACGCTTTTTCACAACAAGTAACATTGCGGGTTATATATATTCTTGTGATATCAAATGTAGTTGAACTTGATAGACCTAAATCTTATTTCAACCTATATACAGTGCCTACAAGTAGTCTTCAACCCCCTGCAGATTTAGCAGGTTTGATAAGATGCAAATAAGTTAGAGCCTGCAAACTTCAAACAAGAGCAGGATTTATTAACAGATGCAAAAATCTTACAAACCAACAAGTTATGTTGCTCAGTTAAATTTTAATACATTTTCAACATAAAAGTGTGGGTCAATTATTATTCAACCCCTAGGTTTAATATTTTGTGGAATAACCCTTGTTTGCAATTACAGCTAATAATCGCCTTTTATAAGACCTGATCAGGCCGGCACAGGTCTCTGGAGTTATCTTGGCCCACTCCTCCATGCAGATCTTCTCCAAGTTATCTAGGTTCTTTGGGTGTCTCATGTGGACTTTAATCTTGAGCTCCTTCCACATGTTTTCAATTGGGTTAAGGTCAGGAGACTGACTAGGCCACTGCAACACCTTGATTTTTTCCCTCTTGAACCAGGCCTTGGTTTTCTTGGCTGTGTGCTTTGGGTCGTTGTCTTGTTGGAAGATGAAATGACGACCCATCATAAGATCCTTGATGGAGGAGCAGAGGTTCTTGGCCAAAATCTCCAGGTAGGCCGTGCTATCCATCTTCCCATGGATGCGGACCAGATGGCCAGGCCCCTTGGCTGAGAAACAGCCCCACAGCATGATGCTGCCACCACCATGCTTGACTGTAGGGATGGTATTCTTTGGGTCGTATGCAGTGCCATCCAGTCTCCAAACGTCACGTGTGTGGTTGGCACCAAAGATCTCGAACATGGTCTCATCAGACCAGAGAACCTTGAACCAGTCTGTCTCAGAGTCCTCCAAGTGATCATGAGCAAACTGTAGACGAGCCTTGACATGACGCTTTGAAAGTAAAGGTACCTTACGGGCTCGTCTGGAACGGAGACCATTTTGGTAGAGTACGTTACTTATGGTATTGACTGAAACCAATGTCCCCACTGCCATGAGATCTTCACGGAGCTCCTTCCTTGTTGTCCTTGGGTTAGCCTTGACTCTTCGGACAAGCCTGGCCTCGGCACGGGAGGAAACTTTCAAAGGCTGTCCAGGCCGTGGAAGGCTAACAGTAGTTCCATAAGCCTTCCACTTCCGGATGATGCTCCCAACAGTGGAGACAGGTAGGCCCAACTCCTTGGAAAGGGTTTTGTACCCCTTGCCAGCCTTGTGACCCTCCACGATCTTGTCTCTGATGGCCTTGGAATTCTCCTTTGTCTTTCCCATGTTGACCAAGTATGAGTGCTGTTCACAAGTTTGGGGAGGGTCTTAATTAGTCAGAAAAGGCTGGAAAAAGAGATAATTAATACAAACATGTGAAGCTCATTGTTCTTTGTGCCTGAAATACTTCTTAATACTTTAGGGGAACCAAACAGAATTCTGGTGGTTTGAGGGGTTGAATAATAAATGACCCTCTGAATAAACATTTCACAATTTAAAAAAAAAATAAAAAAAGAAATAACATTCTTTTTTGCTGCAGTGCATTTCACACTTCCAGGCTGATCTACAGTCCAAATGTCACAATGCCAAGTTAATTCCGAATGTGTAAACCTGCTAAATCTGCAGGGGGTTGAATACTACTTGTAGGCACTGTAACTATGTAACTGTATAGTATCTAAATACTCTGGGAGAAAAGAGAAAAAGACTTGTCCTCAATGTTTTCTGTCTCTATTTCAATATTTCAAAGATTGTACACAACAGAAGATATCATTGGCACAACCTATATTGTGCTGCTATGGGATAATTTATTACTATGAATCACATGCAAACCCCCATTCATATATTATCTGACTAACTGATAATTATTTTCATTTTATTAGTATTCATAAATTGTACTGAGACTAATTTACGGCAGTCAGTAGTCAAAACATCTTGGAATATTTCATGCCATATATAATTAAATATTTTCATGGGATTAAAGCACTAAAATTCCCTTGCACAGATAACTATTCGCAAATGATGCTGACAAAAGCATAATATACTGCTGGCAAACTATAAAATGTCATGATATTTCAAGAAAAATATTTCTACAATGTTTACAAATGAAGCTTGATGCAGCCAGGAAATGTTTCTTCTCTTTAAAAGATGAGAAATTTAATGCAGTCAAATTCCAGCGATAGAAGTCTTTGAAGAAAAAAAATAAAACCATCAAGATGGAAGGGATTTCGAAATTGATTTTTTTTCTTTCATGTTAAATTATGTCTGTGTAGTGTTTTGCTATACATATAATAAATGTGTTGATTAGACTGGGTAGGGTCAAATTTATAGTTGTGATAAATAACATTATGTGAGGGACGGGTGCATTCTTCCCTTTACAAATACTTTTTTTTTCTTAAAGTGAACCTGTCAGGTGCAATATGCACCAGAACCATGAGCAGTTCTAGGTGTATATTGCTAATCCCTGCCTAACCGTCCCTGTATACACTAGCATAGATAAAGAGAGCTTTAGAAAAAGTATTTCTAAAAATCTTTTATCGTATGCTAATGATCACGGGAACTAGTCCCCTGGGCGTTATTTCCCCTGGCTAGTTGGCTATATTAGCATGTTATTACACCCCTGTGGGCATGCTAACATGCTAATGAATACGCAGCGTCAGATGATGATCTCACTCACCTCTCTGCTGTCATCGCTGCCCGACACTGGATTTCGGCTCAGTGAGCATAACCCCGGAGTTTCAGTCATGCGCACTACTTCAGGTTGAAGCCAGGACGCGTACACCCAGCTTCATAGTGCGCATGACCAAAACTCAGGGGGCTGAAATCCACTGTCGGGCAGCAATGGCAGCAGAGAGGTGAGTGAGATCATCCTCTGATGCTGCACATTAATTAGCATGTTAGCACACCCACAGGGGGAGCCAGGGGAACTAACACCTTGGGGACTAGTCCCCGCACTCATTAGCATATCATAAAGGATCTTTAGAAATACTTTTTCTAAAGATTTCTTTATCTATGCTAGTGTATACAGGGACAGTTAGGCAGGGATTATCAATATACACCCAGAATTGCTGGTGGCTTTGGGTGCATATTGGACCTCACAGGTTCCCTTTAAAGATGTATCAAATATTTGACTGCATGAGAAGAAAATAGTGTAGTCTCATCAAAATGCCACATTTCCATACAATCTATTTTGGCATCTGGAAATCATATCATAAAGGATATTTACAGCACATGCTATACAGGGCTATTCTCTACTATGGGCAACTTTTCATTTAAAGGGCTAGCTTACAATGCACATTTTCTATATTACTATTCTGTGTAGCACCAATCTAGCTGATTTTTCTAATTTCACCACTGGAGTGGTATCACTAATGTAAACAAGAAAAACAGATGCGGTACCGCACCAGTAGGTCACCTGATCCAATACTGCGGTGGATAGGAGGAGCGACAATAACCACCAAGGCTCTATGCAGTGGTACTCACCACAAGGGAACCAGTCCAGCAAAGATCAACGTAAGAAAAGGCAGAATCATAGCACACGCTGTTGTGTAAAAGTCCTTGCTTTATTATAAATCCATAAAAGGTGAGCGGGTCTGAGACCGGATGCTGGCACTCCGGAGGACAACAGCCATTGTCCAACAGAGTACCAGCATCTGGTCTCAGACCCGCTCATTTTTTATGATTTATAATTAAGCAAGGACTTTTATAAAATGGCATTTGTCATGATTCTACCTTCTCTTACGTGTATCACTAAATTTAAGTTTCCAGCTGCAATCGTCTTCTGTTACCAGCATCTCTAGTGCTGTATTCTGCTAGTTGCAACTAGCCAGGTGACTCCAGCATTTCCTAGTCGAACCAGAGGTCACTTTTTAATGTAAGTCTATGAGATCCAGAACAAGGCTCTCATAGACTTACATTGAGAACTGGTGCCTGTTACCTCTGACTTCCAGTCTATCAGAAGTGCCACTTGGAACAGCAGAAGATGGCAGCTGATAAGTATTTTACTAGGGGCAGGGAACATAGATTTGTGAGACCACTCCAGCAAGGAAATAAAAAAAACCCAAAAAAACACTGTAGTAGTGCTTTAAATATAGTATTTTAGTCTTCAATGTAGCAAATAGTTTAAAATAATAGGAAATGTGCTTACTGGCTAGTAACAAACTAGTAACTTTCTTATTATATCATGATATTTCCTCCATTTAAGAGAGCAGCCTTCAATTTAGTTCCATAGTAGGAAAAACAAGAAAAATGATGGTATGCAAATATATGAACTCACATGAACCTTTATACATGTCAATTCCTAACACAGCTCTACATACATTTTTGTGACTACAAGATAATATGATCTTTATGGATTTTGGTGTACTGAGTCCAAAAATCCCATCAGGTTCCTCTAGGAAATCTTACAGTAATAACATAATATTATATATAATTTTAATTATACTATTTAGATATGCTGAATACACACACAGAAATACTGAATATGCAATCGGTATAACTAATAGGAAGACTGCTTAATGAGCAGTTAAAATCAGCTGGTGTCAGAATTTTATGGCTATATAAGAAGCGCGAAAACCGATTGCAGAATTCAGTCATTCAAGAGGCTTACAAGTCGCAGCAAATTTAAAAGTTTTTTACTGAATATGGCATCCAACACTTTGAACAGTTCGTGGACGGTTCAGGAACGAACCTAGCCTAAAATCTTGGTAATGACTGCTACTTCTGCATGGTAAATATTACAATCATGAACGCAAAGTCTTCCATCCAGAACCCAAATCTCCACTTAGTTTCTCACTACAACACAATTCCTGTACCTATCTACTCTACATTGGAAAGCTCAGATCTTAACTATTTCAGAGCGTCCAAACAGGGAAAATTTCTCCTTAATGATTAAAACTTACACAACTAGTACTCTCTAAGTTAGATGATAGATTGATTTTCCATGAAACAAATATATTACATGCTATTGCGTCTTCAAAATTTCTTATTACCTTCAATATTCAACTTTAAAACCTTAACTCAAACATTTCTTATTTGTGATAAAACATGACATATTGCCTATTTTTTTTATATCATATTTGGAATCAGCGCCTTCATTTGGGTAAAATCAGCAGAAATACTTAAGTCGACAGAATTTTTCTTTTCAAAGGTAGACCAGTATAATTAACACACAATATAAATGTGCAAATACGTAAAACATATTCACTCAATTATCTATAATCTTAATAAAATTAGTCTAATTTATGCTACTGTATTATGCTTTCTTCACATCAGTAATTTTGATCAGTACCGTATTTCATCAGTATTTATATGCCAAAACCAGAAATGTCTCCAAAACACAGAAAAGGAGTCAATCTTTCAATTATAGTTTTTCTCTGTAAGTTTAGCTCCTGGTTTTAGCATTTATGCAAAATACTGCCTGAATACTGACGTGTGAATAAGCTCTTTATGAGTATTAACTTGCCTGTGTGGCTATTAGGCCACATTGACACATTCAGTATTTGGTCAGTATTTGACATCAGTATTTGCATGCCAAAGTAAGTAGTGGAACAATTAGAGGTGAAGTATCATAGAGACAAGTGCACCATTTCTGAAGCTTTTACCCACTAGAACAAAAATCTATTCCAACCAAGCACAAGCACTTAGTTTTTCCTTGACATGGCCAAGTCGTTATGAGCACTTTCCCACTTGTATTTATCCATCTCTGCTCTCCTACGGCTCCTGTAAAGCCAGAGCTGTCAATCATGGAAGAAGAGGGCTTTGGTAAATGGAAAGCAAATAGGCAAGAATGTGTACCAAACTACTCAGCCATGTATAGGGTGCACTCATCGCTTGTGTTGGTCTGGACAGTGATATTTTGCTGAAGGCCTCTTTTTAGATCTTTTCATGCACCAGGGGCAAGCTTCAACTGCAGACTTTCTGTTCCTATAGTTACATTGATTCTGCCAAACTTAACCTCTTAGTGAAGACCACCATACATATTCGGTGGAAATTATCAATCTACGGAATTGGCTCAGTAGCTGAGCCAGCTTCATGCAGCATGAACACTGGTTGCGTTAGCCAACATCTGACACTAAATGATGCTATCAAAGCTGTCTCTGAGCAAATATGTTTTACCTCTTAAATGCCACTGTCAAGTGTGATAGTGGCATTTAAAATTCATCAAGAGGGCTGACATCACTTCTTAAAGGCATCCTGTTGGTACTGTGAAGACCAACCTGTGGTTGGGTGGAAAGGCCTTTCTTGGTAATATAGTGCCTCCATGAAACATTGCAATCTATTTTAAAAGTGATGCGCCTATAAACATGTATCAATTATATTGTATTCAATTGAAGACACATGGGAATTAGGATGCATATCAGATAGAGATGAGGGAATCAGACAAAATTCAAATTTACAATGTCTGAGATTTTTCAGTGAAGTTATTTTCCATGAACTGAATGTTCATTCTTATCCTCTTCAGATAGATCCCCTCCCTGGGCTCTCTGCTTCTCACCATGCTAGGTCCAGTTCTCATCCAATATTTTTACTGTCGCCATATCACGGCACACATTATTACTCTACTAATGAACAATCAGTCAGAACCTTCCTGGGCCTCATCAGAGCTGGAGCTCCCTGCCTAGCATGAAAGGGTCTGGGATTTTAGCAGTTACAGTCACAGTAAGAAGATAGGATGAGGACTGGATGGAAGATGGTGAGGGGAGGCTGGAGAGATTAGCAGTAAGTTGAGTATAAATCTTTTTTTTATTATTTTTAATCTATTTTTTTTAGCACTTTACATTTGAGCCAGCCACCATTTTACTGAATCCACAAGGAAGCAAATTTCAAAAAATTTGCACTTTGCTGCATGAAAATTTTGGTAAAATTTGAGTAGAATTTAATTCCACTCTTATAAATTCTTTATCTCATATAGTAGACAATAGTTATCTTGATTCAGTTCTATGTTGCTTGTGCACATTTTCAGATTTTGTAACAATTATGCACTGGGGCTTATCTGTTTGCCTAAGCTATATAACTCCTCTCTCACTACAAAATCCACTGTTAACCAACTTCGAGGCATTGGGGCTGATGCATCAAAGCTTTTCTGCCATGAAAGAGGTGTAAAAGCTTTGAAAAGTTGCAAAACTTTGGCAGAACTTGGAGTTGTGACTTTTAGTGTTTTCACTCCAATTTGGATCAGCTCGGCCAAAATGTGCGGAACCAGCGTGCAACTGTCACGGTCAGGTGTTTCCAGTTGGGACTACACCCAGGTCCTATAAATACCCTCAACTTCCACCAGAGTGTGACAGTTATTTTCATAATTTGGAAGCTTGGCCAGGAGGAGAAAGGAGCTGGTGTAACTGTCTCTATGTAACTTTTGTTGTGGGCTGCTGCATTAGTTCTTGCTGCAGCACTTCTGGGTGTGCTGGTTGAATGGTATGGATGTATCCCAGTAGTTTGTTTACTTCCCCCTTTTTATCTTGTTTCCCCTCGTGCACTCTTAGTGGCTCCTTTGTGTGTGGTTTCCATGGGTACGAGAAGTTGTTGTTGCAGTTGTTACCCCTGTTTTGTCTATATTTGTCGGTGGGGTGGTTGACTTCAGTTCTTGTCCCTTCTTCCCAGGTGGTGGGTTGTGGAGGGGGGTCTTATGATCAGGGTCAAGGACAGGAGATAGGGCCTTGGTTGGAGGCCCAGACCTCCCTACCTTTAAGGGTAACTGTTATGATTCAGGGACTGAGGAGGATCAAAAAATGCGGAATCCCAAATGGTAACAGAGTGGCTGGAACCTTAATGTATTGCAGACCTCACAGATAGAGATACAAGAAAGCTAATCTGCCTCGAAGCAGTCTCCAAAGATAGATAGATAGCCCCCTACATGTAAAGGCTACGGTGATATAGAAAAACACAAAAGAAAGCTAGAAAAAACAGATTCAGCAAAGGTTATGCCCAAACTATCTTTATAGGAAAGGATAAGAAGGAGCACTGTCTGCAACTATAAAAAACCCTGATAAATACCAGCACTTCTGATATAGAAAAATCCTGAGGTCACACTACCTCTCCCCCACTGTATCAGCACTCAGATGTTACTGGTATCCAAAAACACTAATACAGATGAAGGACTGAATTAATACCAAGCATGACAAACACAATACCTTGCAGAATCATGGAGCTAAGTATACAGACACTCCCAGCAGAGAATTATCCCAATCCACCAAGAACTCCACACAGACAAAATAGGAATCAAGCATTCGTATCAAAGCAGAAAAAAACAACAAGAGAGTGGAAAACAAACAGCAGAGGTACAAAGACCACTTATCTGAGAGAAGTTCTTGTAGTGAGCAGGGCTGGTTACAGAATGTCCTTAACACACAGGAGACTATTGAGCACTGGCAAGTAACAAGAGAAAACTACTCAGTTATATAGTCCCAATCTGACTCTGATTGCTAATCCTCTACAGGTGTGTGGCTTTCATCCCACAAATCAACTGCACCATGAGCACTGTCCACAAGAGGGAGCCCCAAATTGGAAAACGCATTCACAACAGGTACCTCTGGGTGTTAGGGTGAGCACAGGGGCCCCAGTCTTACAGCCAGCATAGGTTTTCCATGTTTCCCCTAGCAACCCGTGACAGCAACAGGGCATGGCCATCCCTGCCCATCAAATTCCTCAAAACTGGCAGCTGCTCTACACGAGAAATGCTACTTCATTCCATAACTAGAATAGCATTTTTAACTAAGCGCATGCAACATAGGATAGGGGCCAAATTCATTAAGTGGCATGTGCATCTTAATGAATTCGATGACAGCTACTCCTGCAAGACTGTCTACATCAGTCTTGATGTATCAGCCCCATTGCTGTTGATCCCTATTGTTTCAGAATTATGACTCACCAATTACATAACGTATTTAAACTAAATATCTGGAAAGATTAAAGCTAAAACACTTAAGTATCCATGACCATTTTCTTTAAACATAGCTCCAAAATATTCATCAGATTTGTACACATATAGTAATCAATTGCTCCTACATTATGATAAAGAAAAGTGAAAACATTAAAGAGGACAAACACAGAACTAAAAATAGCCAGGATGGCTCAGCTTGCAAGGAAAAAGACTTTCAATATGATACAAAAAAGAAAAAAACCAGCTGGAAATCCCATTTATCTTGCAGCAAAGCTTGATTTGAAGGAATGAATAAAATCAAGCAATCAAAAGAAACAATGTATAACAAGCATCAAATTAGAAACAATAGAGACACGGCTTTCAGAGCTTCAGACTATTTATTTGCATAACTGATTAAAGGAAAAATTTCAATGACATCATTCGTTAAAAAAATAAATAAAATGAAAAACGTTTGAGGCTGATACATTTCCTAAAGTGGTGCTTTAAATGTAAGTTCCTTGCCCCATGATTTATACTCACCTGACACTAACTTCATCTTTTTCCAGTACTGGTCCCGTTGGTCTCCGGTCTCTGCCTGCAGTTGAAGTGTTTCATAGAGTGTGCTAGAGGCCACAAATCAATATAATTCAATGAGAGCCTCGTTTTGGCTCTTATAGAATTGTATTGAGAGCTTGTGACATCACTTCTGACTTCTGGCAAGTCAGACGTTATGATCACAAGATGGTGTCAAGGGAGCAGAACGTGCGCCAAAAAACAATGGAGCTGCTGGATGTTAAGTATAAAACAGGGTGCTTACATTTTACATCTTTCCTGGAGAGACAATTTGAATATTTCTCAGAGGGGCATGGCAGCTATAAGTCCCCTTACTTACTGGCAGCCAGACTGGCTTGCAAAGTCTCCATAAGGAGAATAGTGTTCCCCCGTGGTCCCCCCACATAGCCTCTCATGAGCCACATCAGACACCCCATACTTTGCACTGACGAGGGGCAAGCACCCCGAAACACCGTGTCTGCAAATTGGGATTCTGATCTGGCATAAAATCCTAAATCATATACAAAGGATTGTTAAAAATCCACTTCTGACTTTTAGGATCGCTACTTCCAATAGGTGGCGCTGCGCTAGAGTTTGTCTCCTTTCCTGGAGAGACAATTTGTACATTTAAAGCATCACTTCAGGCCTGAAAAAAAAAACCGCTGGAGTAGTGCTTTAAGGAAGAAAATGTTTTTCAAGATTCTTTTGAAGAAAACCCTGTAAAATTCACCAAAATAGAATATATCAGGGCCATTTATCCATCCATTGTTGACGTTGATATATATATATAGAACAGGCAGTAAAACAGGACATCTTCCTTGTTCTTTAAAGAGAACCAATTTGTTCATGGTGAATTGCACACAACGTAATAGTAGCTGTAGAGCAGAATAAAACTTTTTTTTTCTTTTAATTTTGCATCTTTGTTTGCAGAGAAATTTCCAACGAAAGTAATTGGCACCTAATGAGTTAATGTTTCTTAAGTCCAAGTAGGTGTTGTTAGATAGTTTTTGCTGGAGGTGTGGATTTCTTCGCCTTGTATGATGCTGACCAATCATAAGCAGGCAGTTACACAAGAGATAAAAAAATGAACACACTCTCACAATAGCTTAGAGCAGGTGTCTCAGTGTGGGAGATATATGACAGCCTGGTCTAACCTCCTGTACGATTAAAAATAAAAAAATGACTAATAGCTTTCTGATGAGCTCCTTTTGGGTGGAGGGGCAGCAAAGCTCAGTGTTTCTGTGTCACATTACAAACCCTTCAATTAACTCACCTGCTTTCATAGCTTGGTCACCTCTGCTCTACTGCTTCTTCCCCACTCTGCCTGTCTAGAGACGTTTCAATAATCACACATGACTACTGTACTCAGGGCGTGGACAGGGCTCTGGTCTACTGTCATAGACTAGGTGCTCCAGCACTCAAAAGGACAACATGCAAAGGGGAACATATAAATGTTTTTATTAATATTCTGCAAAAAGAAACATAGAAACACAAGGCACATCAAACTAAGCAAAAGCCAACAATTCGGCTTTTACAAGCCTTTACCAAGGTTTTTGCGTCTGAAATAGTTAAGGAAGGGATTAGATGGGTTTGTCACCTCAGGCGGTGTCTTTGACAGGGATAAGATACCCGTGATTGTAGATATGTTACACAGCACATACTACCACCACTGACCTGCAGGATCCCGTCCTCTTTCCCATTGGCATTGGCACAGGTATACTCCCCATCCAAATCCCATAACCTCCCACTTCTCCAACCTGCATTACTGTGTAACATATCTGCAACCATGGGTACCTCATCCTTGTCAAAAACACCACCTTAGACGACAAACCTATCTAATCCCTTCCTTAACTATCTGAGACACCAAAACCTTGATAAAGGCTTGTAAAAGCCGAAATGTTGGCTTTTCCTTTGGTTGAGGTGCACTAGGTTTCTTTTTCGCAGAATGTCAATAAAACATGTATATGTTCCCCCTTGAATGCTGTCCTTTTGAGTGCTGGAGCTAATCTCTTATACTGTATGTTGTACTCAGGGCAACTTGTAATCTCTCTACACATAGATCAGAATAGTGTTTCATTACATCTCACACAGGAGTAGCCCAGAACAGACTGCTCCTGTGTGACATGTAATGACAGCATCATTTCATGGCGAGGCGCATTACATCTCACACTGAGAACCTTCTCTAAACTCTTATGGGACATGGTTTTCTTTCCTTTCGGGTTGTTGTTTGCTTATGATTGGTCATCATCATACAGGGTGAAGAAATACATGCCTTTAGTGAAAGCAGTTCTACTATTCATATGTGAGGCCGTATGGCACATTTTATAAAAATATTTTAGTGTAGGACTGCCTCAAATGAGATTTGCCGTGACGTGGCGAGGCAGCTCAAGAAATTGCAATTTTTTGCCAAAAATCTCAAAATTTTTATAAGTACAGTTTGGAATGTTTAGTGCTGAAGTGCACATTTGGTGCTGGCTTTTTGTTTTTCTACCTTAGTGAAATCTGTCTGATAACATCCAACTGGACTTAAAAAACGTTAAACTAATCAGTTAACAAATATTTTAATTGCTAATATCTCTGCAAAGGAGAGGTGAAATACAAAAAACAAAACAAAACATTTCATAGCACTCTGCAGCCAATATTACATCATGTGTTCAGTTCAACATGAGAGACCCTGTATAAGTAATGCAATTGCTAACATTCACTTTTATTCGGGTGCTGTAGGTCTCCACCATGAGTTAAGCACAAGCTGTAAGTGTAAGGGGTACTTTACACGTTGCGACATCGCTACCGAAATATTGTCAGGGTCACGGTTGTTGTGATGCACATCCGGCGCCGGTAGCGACATCGCAATGTGTAAATCCTAGGAGCGACGATGAACGAGCATGAAACAGTAAAGATCGCTGATCTCTGTCACGTCGTTCATTTTCATAATGTCGCTCCTGCTGCAGATACGATGTTGTTTGTCGCTCCAGCGGCGTCACACATCGCTGTGTGTGAAGCCGCTGGAATGACAAACATCTCCTTACCTGTGTCCCGACGGCAATGTGGAAGGAAGGAGGTGGGAGGGATATTACGTCCCGCTCATCTCCGCCCCTCCGTTTCTATTGGCCTGCCGCTTAGTGACGTCGCGGTGAAGTCAAACGCACCTCCCCCTTGAAGGAGGGATTGTTCGGCGGTCACCGCGATGTCGCCGACCAGGTATGTGCGTGTGATGCTACCATAGCGCTAATGTTCGCTACAGCAGCAATCACAAGATATCGCATGTGCGACGGGGGTGGGTGCTATCACGCTTGGCATCGCTAGCCGATGCTAGCGATATCGCAATGTGCAAAGTACCCATAAGTCTATTTGTTTCTTTGACTGAAAAATTAGCAACTTCAGTTCATGCTGTTAAGCAATTAACCTAAACAGAATCTGTCACCAGAATTCACAAAACAAGCTGCCCTCATTATTAAATAGATTTTTAGACCTGTTGCAGTAGACCTATTGAGGTTAGTGTACTTCATTTGAAAATCCATGTCAGAATGGCTATATAATCATTATTTAATTTTCATTTCTAAAAAAATCATGTAATAATACATGCAGTAGGTAGTATTAAAAATGATGACAGAGAAGCTTTAAGTCATTAAAAATTCCCTGAATTTCCAGTTCGCGGCAGAAGTAGAAGTCCATTAGAAATAAAGGGAACCTGTCAGGTCCAATATGCACCCAGAACCACGAATAGTTCTGGCTGCATATTGCTAATCCCTGCCTAATCGTCCCTGTATATAGTAGGATAGCTAAAGAGATCTTTAGAAAAATAATTTCTAAAGATCCTTTATGATATGCTAATGAATGAGGACTAGTCTCAAGGACGTTACTTCCTGCGCTTATTCCACCCTCTTTGCATGTTAGCACGCCCATAAGGGCATGCGAACATGCTATTCAATGCCCATTGCCCAGTGTCATCATTGGCAGTGACGTACATACCTGTGTCCGTTGCCAGGCCCGGCGTCAGCACCCAGCAAACCCAGTCAAGGGCCCACTCGCACTGGCAGGGGAGCCGGTGCCAGTGCTGTCACCAGCGTCTTCCCTCGCCGAGGATCGCACTTTCAATTGTATCAGCTTCGCAGGTGCCGATACAATTGAAAGCAATGATGAGAGACAGAGAGGCGCGCTTCTTCTGTCATCATTCTCCTGCAGCGTCTGTCCTCTGTCGGCGCTCTGAGCCTCTGACAGCTCTGCAGCGGAGCGTGGTGACGTCACCACTGAGCGCCTGCTGAGAAGTCAGAGTGACATCAGTGGACGCGCTGAGGAGACTGGAGCAGCGGGGGAATGAGGAGAAGTCAGAGGAGGCTCACCAGAGAAGGAGGATGTCTGCGGGCACCAGAGGAGCAGGAGCGCGGCGGTGTCCTACTCTGGAGCATGGCACCAGAGCAGGTAAGAGCTCGCAGAGCTGAAGATTCATAAGAAAGATGTGGGTGTTGCTAATGCTTCCCACTGTGCATGTGTGGGGGAGGGGGGAAGAGACTAATGCTGCACACTGTGCATGTGTGGGGGAGGGGGGAGAGGCTAATGCTGCACACTGTATGTATGGGGGAGGGGAGAGAGTCTAATGCTGCACACTGTGTGGGGGAGGGGGGAGAGACTAATGCTGCACACTATGTGTGGGGGAGGGGGGAGAAACTAATGCTGCACACTGTGCATGTCTGGGGGAGGGGGGCTAATGCTGCACACTTTGCATGTGTGGGGGAGAGGCTAATGCTGCACACTGTGCATGTATGGGGGAGAGAGGCTAATGCTGCACACTGTGCATGTGTGGGGGAGGAGGGGAGAGGCTAATGCTGCACACTGTGCATGTGTGGGGGAGGGGGGAGAGGCTAATGCTGCCCACTGTGCATGTGTGAGGGAGGGGGGAGAGACTAATGCTGCACACTATGTGTGGGGGAGGGGGGAGAGGCTAATGCTGCCCACTGTGCCTGTGTTGGGGAGGGGGGAGAGGCTAATGCTGCACACTACATGAAGGTGACTAATGCTATCTGGGTCTGCACTGTGCTATATGGCGACTTCATACTACTTGAGGGTGCCTAATGCTATTTAGGTCTGCACTGTGCTATATGGGGGTTGCATAATGCCATATGTGGGTTGAATAGTGCCTTATGGGGGCTACATAATTCTTTATGGAGGACTATGGGGTCTTCATAACACTATATGAAGTAATATGGGGGCTGCATACTACTATACCCCCAGAGTTGTATGTCCCCCAACCCCAGTGCTGTATATCCCCAGAGCTGCATGTCCCCCCACCCCAGAACCACTGCCCCCCTCTGGAGCTGTATGCCCCCCCCTCTGGAGCTGTATGCCCCCCATTGCTGTATACCCCTTTCCTCAGTAATATGTATGCCCCCCAGTAATATGGATGTCCCAGCCTCTCTAGTGATGTATATACAGAAGTGTCAGTGTGCTCTGTGTGCGGCCATGTCTGTCAGTGACGGCCACCAATCAGCGTGGCACAGACACATGCTGAGGAGGTGCTGGATGGAGACAAGCGGGTAGGTGAATGAGGCTGTTGCCGGCTTCCCAATATTAGAAATATCTCTAATGTGTCTGTGTGTGCATGTATGATCTGTATCTACGTATGTATGTCAGTGTATATGACTGTGTATGGATTTGTCTATTTATATGTGTTTTTGTGAATTTCTCTTTAAATATATACGAGTGCGTATGTATGCCTGTATGTGTATGTATCTGTGCATGTCTATGTGTGGATGGGGCCCACTGAGACTCTTTCGCCCAGGGCCCACAAAAACCTGGAGCCGGCCCTGTCCGTTGCACTACCTCAGAATGCTTGGCATAAGACAGTGCGCATAATCAGAAATCCCAGACTTCCGGTCATGTGCACTACACCAGTTTGAAGCTGGGATGCGTACACCCAACTTCACAGTGCGCATGACCCGAAGTCCGGGGATCATGTGCACTGAACCAAAATCCAGCATTGCGGTGGCAGCAGAGGTGATGGCGACCATGCCTCTGACGCTGCACATTCATTAGCATATAAGTACGCCCACAGGTGCGTACTTACATGCTAAGGGGGCCGACTAGCCAAGGGAAGTAATGCCCTTGGAACTAGTCATTGGCTTCATTAGCATATCATATGGGATCTTTTTCTAAAGATCTCTTTATGTATGCTACCATAGGTTGGGATTACTAGGCAAGGATTACAAATATGCACCTAGAACTGCTCGTGATTCTGGGTGTATATTGCACCTGACAGGTTCCCTTTATAGCCACTTCTGGAATGAGGATATGAACAGAAGTTGCATCTTTGATACAATATTAGAGATAAGCTTTTTAGTACAAGCACAGCTTAAAGGGTTGGTCTGACACCTAAATTGTATTTTCTAAATATCTGTCCTTACACCCTAACTACTATTGTAATTTAACGCAAAAACAGGAGAAAAACAAGTAATAATGCTTCAATTATATTTTTTATTGTAATAAATATTTTGCATG
The DNA here is from genome assembly GCF_048569485.1 of Anomaloglossus baeobatrachus. Taxonomy (NCBI): domain Eukaryota; kingdom Metazoa; phylum Chordata; class Amphibia; order Anura; family Aromobatidae; genus Anomaloglossus; species Anomaloglossus baeobatrachus. The sequence continues at coordinate 98,081,977 of NC_134358.1, forward strand.
TGCAAAAAACAAAACAAAAACAAAAGTAAAGGCATAAACATGGTACGATCTATCGTGCGATCGCACGAGCAATCGTACCCACCCCCGTCGTTTGTGCGTCACGGGCAATTCATTCACACGAACTTACCTCCTGGATGACCTCGCTGTGGGTGGCGAACATCGTCTTCCTAAAGGGGGAGGGACGTTCGGCGTCACAGCGACGTCACACAGCGGCTGGCCAATAGCAGCGGAGGGGCGGAGATGAGCGGGACGTAACATCCCGCCCACCTCTTTCCTTTCGCATTGCCGGCGGGACGCAGGTAAGCTGTGTTCATCGTTCCCGGGGTGTCACACTGAGTGATGTGTGCTGCCTCAGGAACGATGAACAACCGGAGCACAGAAGAAAAAACGACTTTTTGAAAATGAGCGACGTGTCAACGAGCAACGATAAGGTGAGTATTTTTGCTCTTTCACCGTCGCTCGTAGCTGTCACACGCTACGATATATCAAACAATGTCGGATGTGCGTCACTTACGACGTGACCCCGCCAACATATCGCCCGATATATCGTACCGTTTGGCCCCCGCATTAGGCTGCAGTAGCTGAGGCTTAGATAGAACAGGGGAAACCAAGAATAGCATAGAAGCCTTGGTTTATTATACCCCATCAGCTAGACCATGAAACCTTGGTGCTTGGAATAAAAAGCAGTAACACAGTGCATTTACATAGCATATACAAGAAAGTTCTTACATACCAGTAACACAGTGTACAGCAAAATACACCTAAAGGATGAATGCAGGCAGGTCAGGATTGGTGACTCCCTGACGAAGCAACAGCACACATCTTTGTGAAACGTACGTCGGAGTCTGCCTTAGGGGTTAACCCCCTCTTCACCAATCCTGACCTGCCTGCATTCATCCTTTAGGGGTATTTTACTGTACACTGTGTTATTGGTATGTAAGAACTTCCTTGTATATGCTATGTAAATGCACTGTTACTGCTTTTTATTCCAAGCACCAAGGTTTCATAGTCTAGCTGCTGGGGTATAACAAACCAAGGCTTCTATGCTATCCTGGGTTTCCCCTGTTCTATCTAAGCCTCAGCTACTGCAGCCTAACTGCTTTAGTGTAGACCACGCAAACACAAGGAGAACATACAAACTCCTTGCAGATGTTGCAGATGTTGTCCTTGGGGGATTTGAACCCAGGACCCCAGCGCTGCAAGACTGCAGTGCTAACCACTGAGCCACCATGCCGCCCTAGGCTTCTATGTTACTTCTTGTTTCCCCTGTACCATCCATGTTTTAGCTACTGTAGCCTAACTGCTTTGGTGTAACAATTCAGAGGTGTCATTTATAAGTATTCATATGATAATTTTTATTCGTTAATGACACTCTCTTAAACGTTGCTATTTCCCTGGTTTTTTACCTATTAACACTTCTGGGTGTTTCTGGTGTAACAATTTTTCACTTATCACTTAGAACCAGTATATGACATAGTCAAATATAAGATTTTTTGATGAAATGTTGTTCCCAGTTTTTTACCCATTTTTAGTGTGATTCCTTTATGTATGACAGGTCATTTAAGTGCCTTTTTAACATCCCCTCCTCATGTTTATGCCATCACTTTTGTATTTGATTTGTTTTTTGCACATGCAAAATATTTATTATAATAAAAAATGTAATTGAAGTAATATTACTCGTTTTTCTCCTGTTTTTGCTTTACTATTTGAGTAGCTCCGCATGCTGTGAGTGTCCCTCTCAGTAGGACCCTCCCAGCTGCCTGATGTATTTGGACTTTATGCATCTGACTATTGTAATTTGTTTTAATACATAACACCCTATCTAGCTAATTGCTAAATACTTTTTTTTGGTCAATAAGGAGCATTGCTGGCAGTACTCAGTGCTCCTATCACTGCCCCTAGTGATAATTAATTTGAGGGTAGTAGTAAAAGCTGTGAGTTAGCACCAGTGGCACTCACTGCTTTAATCACTGCCTCCTGATGATGTCTTCTTTCAAAAAAGCAACTGCACACGTGAAAACAGAATCAAAATGATGGCACTACATTCACATATCTCACAACGTATATCAGCATGGATCCAGGACATCTTCAGAGATTGGCAATGCAAAAAACTGTCGTAAGTAACAACGTTGCCACCCCCTCGTAATGTCCTATTCCAAGCGGGATGATAAATGTTGCAGCGAGTGAGTGCAGCCCCAGCCTCCTGTGATATCACGTTTAAGACTCTTCACATAAAATGTAACAGTAAATGCAATAAAAAACCCATGGTGATTAGCTTGATAGGAAGAAGTGTAGGGTAATGTATAACAAAGCTAATTACAAAAATGGGTAGAAAAATATTAGAACATACATCTAAGATGCTGGACCAATCCTTTAATTAATGTCCAAGTGATCTCAGCCTTTCTGGACAGTGAAAACAGATAATAACCAGCGCAATAGTTTATTTAACAACACACTGCAATATAAGACATCTTAGGCTATCAACAATGAAAAAGAGTAAAATAAATGATCCCTCTTTTGGGAGGCAGATACCTGGCTGTTATATATACCCAAGAGGTGCAAGATGAGGAAGCCATGGGGATTATCCTTTTATATATATATATATATATATATATATCTATATATATATATATATATATATATATATATATATATGAATTTATCCCTGTTTTTGTCGAGTGGCAAAAGCTTTCTTCTTTGCTAAATACAGATTTCCATGGACCATCCAAAAATTATGCTTATACAGCATTCAATGTTGTGGGGGGGAGGGGCATGGGTTACATATCATAGCATTTCTGTATGCAATGTGTCGCTTCGTATTGAATTGATGATGCCCTACAACTTTGTAACTCACTTTTTTTCTCTATCTCATTCCATTTTTGAGATAAAAATGCTAACTCCGTTGTTTTCCACCAGGTGGCGCTATAGGTGGTTTCATTGCGTAGCGCATGGCTACTTTACTATGCCTAGACACCACTTCTATGCCTAGACACCACTTCTATGCCTATAGCTGCCGCCATTCTCAAGTTATTGGCGGTGGACAGGATATGGGTGGACACACAGTATATAGAATTTTTTTTTCTATACAACACACACTCTGTGAGGTAGACATTTGTTGTTTGACATTTTTTTGTGTGCATTACTGGAAAATTGTTCAAATTTGCGGGGGCCGGAGAATTTCAAGGATTCTACTCAAAGTCGATTTGTTCATCTCTGTACAACAAGTAACAGTGCGTGTCAAAGGGAAAACATCTGCTTTTTTTTCCCATTTTTCTTTGTTGGAGTAGAAAAAGTTATTTGTCATCAGTTGTACAACAGTTGCATTATCTAGTTTTGGTAGCACAAATAATATAAAAACTGTTTCCATTACTTTTCAGTTGCCATTACAAAACATCAAATGTAAGTTCTGGTGTTGAAACAAAGTCACCTTTTTAATATTGCTCCAAATAGAAACTTTTGTGCCTGTATCTATTACAAAATCTGTAAGGCTCACACTTGCATTCTGAGTGCCAATTTTTGGTTCTGTTAAAAGACAGAAAAACCAAATTAAGGCCACTTCACATCAGCGATATTTTGCCGAAAAGCCGGATCCGGCAAAAATGCGTTTCAGCTCCATTCATTCACAATGGTATCCCAGCAAGATGCGGTCACATGCGGTCACGTGACCGCATGTGACCGCATCTTCCGCAATACCATTGTAAATGAATGGAGCTGAAACTCATTTGTTCCGGCTCTGGCTCTCTGGCAAAATATCGCTGATGTGAAGCGAACTTAATAAAGGCAATAATAGATGTATCATATGATTATCATAAGTAGATAGACCTCATTGATGATTATAGGGCATATTGAATTTCTATTGGGCTGTCATTTTAATGGTTAGCATACTACACGCTTTTGTCCTGTCCCATGCCCCTGGCACTGACTGACAGCTGGCTCAGCATTAGAGCTGGCTCTCAGTCAGTTTAGGCCTGTGGTTACAGCCATCACTCAAAATGCACAAAGCAATGACTGAAGCCAAGCTGGTCGACTCCTATGACTGAAAGTCTGAGGTGGGTATTAGTTAAAAGAAGTAGAATGCTCATTCTTCTGGTGGAAGCCACTCACCACTATAGTAGGAAGTCCAAAGAAAAGACTTTAGTAGCAAAGCTGTCACAAAGATGGCAAAGTCACCAGTGAAGCAGTTTGAGGATATTGGCATTTTCCCGTAGCGTCTTAGTCGGCATGGTCCAGTCTCACATTTACTAAATGGAAATTCATACTGGTATGTTGTGTATTTGTCTTTACAGTTTTCTGTAGCAATATATATATATATATATATATATATATTGGACTGTAGATCAGCCTGGAAGTGTGAAATGCACGCAGCAAAAAAGAATGTTATTTCTTTTTTTATTTTTTTTTTAAATTGTGATAAGTTTATTCAGAGGGTCATTTATTATTCAACCCCTCAAACCACCAGAATTCTGTTTGGTTCCCCTAAAGTATTAAGAAGTATTTCAGGCACAAAGAACAATGAGCTTCACATGTTTGGATTAATTATCTCTTTTTCCAGCCTTTTCTGACTAATTAAGACCCTCCCCAAACTTGTGAACAGCACTCATACTTGGTCAACATGAGAAAGACAAAGGAGCATTCCAAGGCCATCAGAGACAAGATCGTGGAGGGTCACAAGGCTGGCAAGGGGTACAAAACCCTTTCCAAGGAGTTGGGCCTACCTGTCTCCACTGTTGGGAGCATCATCCGGAAGTGGAAGGCTTATGGAACTACTGTTAGCCTTCCACGGCCTGGACAGCCTTTGAAAGTTTCCACCCATGCCGAGGCCAGGCTTGTCCGAAGAGTCAAGGCTAACCCAAGGACAACAAGGAAGGAGCTCCGGGAAGATCTCATGGCAGTGGGGACATTGGTTTCAGTCAATTCCCGTAAGTAACGTACTCCACCGCAATGGTCTTCGTTCCAGACGAGCCCGTAAGGTACCTTTACTTTCAAAGTGTCATGTCAAGGCTCGTCTACAATTTGCTCATGATCATTTGGAGGACTCTGAGACAGACTGGTTCAAGGTTCTCTGGTCTGATGAGACCAAGATCGAGATCTTTGGTGCCAACCACACACGTGACGTTTGGAGACTGGATGGCACTGCATACGACCCCAAGAATACCATCCCTACAGTCAAGCATGGTGGTGGCAGCATCATGCTGTGGAGCTGTTTCTCAGCCAAGGGGCCTGGCCATCTGGTCCGCATCCATGGGAAGATGGATAGCACGGCCTACCTGGAGATTTTGTCCAAAAACCTCCGCTCCTCCATCAAGGATCTTAAGATGGGTCGTCATTTCATCTTCCAACAAGACAACGACCCAAAGCACACAGCCATGACAATCAAGGCCTGGTTCAAGAGGGAAAAAATCAAGGTGTTGCAGTGGCCTAGTCAGTCTCCTGACCTTAACCCAATTGAAAACTTGTGGAAGGAGCTCAAGATTAAAGTCCACATGAGACACCCAAAGAACCTAGATAACTTGGAGAAGATCTGCATGGAGGAGTGGGCCAAGATAACTCCAGAGACCTGTGCCGGCCTGATCAGGTCTTATAAAAGACGATTATTAGCTGTAATTGCAAACAAGGGTTATTCCACAAAATATTAAACCTAGGGGTTGAATAATAATTGACCCACACTTTTATGTTGAAAATTTATTAAAATTTAACTGAGCAACATAACTTGTTGGTTTGTAAGATTTATGCATCTGTTAAAATTGTCTCTCCAGTAAAGGAGACAAACTCTAGCACAGCGCCACCTATTGGAAGTAGCGATCCTAAAAGTCACAAGTGGATTTTCGACAATCCTTTGCATCTGTTAATAAATCCTGCTCTTGTTTGAAGTTTGCAGGCTCTAACTTATTTGCATCTTATCAAACCTGCTAAATCTGCAGGGGGTTGAATACTACTTGTAGGCACTGTATATATATATATATATATATATATATATATATACTGGTATATATATACATGTATGTATATATATATATATATGTATATACATATATATACATACATGTATATACATACTCGTGTATATATATATATATATATATATATATATATATATATATATATATATATATATATGTATATACATATATATATGTATATATATATATATATATATATATATATATATATATATTGCTGCATTTGCTATTTACTGCTGGATGCCAATAAACTTCTGTAACTTTCATTTGCCTCTGACTTCTTGATGCCCACTCATAATCTTCCTAGTGTAGGTTTGTGCAGTGAGGTCTAGAGAAAACTATTAATACTGTAATTTGATAATGTGTTACAAAATTCCATGGTGAATATTTCCTGCAGGATTTTTTTTCCATTTCCAATTGCTCTTCAGTCATTTAAATGCAAATTCATTTCCATTTTTAACTCTATTGCAAGATGTTTTAAAAGTAAAATTAAGTCTTTCCATTTCTGGTAATATTTCCTTATTTGTATAATGCAAATATTAAAGGGTGACTAAACTGTGTTCTGTAATTTTTCCATGCTGATGCCTGTGGGATTAACCATTTGTTATAGAAACACTCCCATTATTTTTATCCCTAAACCTGTGTAAATGTATATGTAATGTAGTGTTACTGTGTTTATACTGTCAATGACTCACTCTATGATCTATGCGTGAGCTGTGTTTTTAAAGGGAACCTGTCATCAGAAATTTTGCACTAAACCTAAAGAATTCTCTCTCTGCAGCTCCTGGGCTGCATTCTAGCAATGTTCGTGTTGTTTATGTGCCCCCTTTCTGACCAAAATAAAGACTTTGTAAAGTGGTACCTTTTTGTATTCAGATCTTGATAATGGTACACGGGGGCGGGTTCTCTGGTGTCTGTTAGTCGGCCTCACTGTCGCTTTAGGCCGGCCCCCATCGCGCAATTTCAAAGCGGTGACGTGAGGTAAGCTGGCCAGGGCTTGAGCAGAACTGTGGAGGCGGCAGTGGTAAAAGCGCGACCACGAGATTATGGGCGGGTACTTGCTGATGAAAGTCACAGCGCCGCCCATAATCTCGCGCATGCGCAACACGTCACCAGCGGTCACACTGCACATTGCAGTCCCGCGAGAGTTGCACGGCGCATGTGCGAGATTAGGGCCGCCCAAAATCTCGCGCATGCGCAACACGTCACCAGCGGTCACACTGCACATTGCAGTCCCGCAAGAGTGGCACGGCGCATGCACGAGATTATGGTCGCCCATAATCTCGCGCATGCACCATGCCACTCTCGGGGGACTGTGCAATGTGCACAGTGTGACTGCTGGTGACGTGTTGCACATGCGCGAGATTATGGGCGGCGCTGTGACTTTCATCAGCAAGTACCCGCCCATAATCTCGTGGTCGCGCTTTTAGCACTGCCGCCTCCACCGTTCTGCGCAAGCGCTGGCCAGCATACCTCACGTCACCTCTTTGAAATTGCGCGATGGAGGCCGGCCTAAAGTGACAGGGAGGCCGACTAATGGACACCAGAGAGCCCGCGCCCGTGTACCATTATCAAGATCTGAATACAAAAAGGTACCACTTTACAAAGTCTTTATTTTGGTCAGAAAGGGGGCACAAGAACAACAGGAACCTTGCTAGAATGCAGCCCAGGAGCTGCAGAGGGGGAAACTTTTAGGTTTAGTGCAAAATTTCTGATGACAGGTTCCCTTTAAGACCTCTTTTTCATGTGCATGATTTCGGTACGTGTAAAGTAGATGATCTTTGGTGCCGCCTATTGGAGGTGCAAATCCTAAAAGTAAAAAATGACCCTTTAACGAACCTTGTCATATGACTTAGGATTTATGTCAGATCAGAATCTCAATTTGCAGACACTGTGTTTCGGGGGGGGGGGGGTAGGTCCCTCGTCAGGGCAAAATATGAGGTCTGATCTGGCTGTATGAGAGGCTATGATGGGGTCTAAATGGGAAGTTATCCACCTTGTGGAGACCAAAACACCATCCCAGCATGCCAGTGGTGAGGAGACTTTAAGCGGCAGTTCTTCTCTGGGAAATATGCAAATTGTCTCTTCAAATTGAGGTTCTGATCTGGCATAAATCCTAAGTCATATGACAAGGCTCGGTAAAGGGTCATTTTTTACTTTTAAGATTGCTACGTCCGATAGGTGGCACTAGAGTTTGTCTACTTCCTCACTGGAGACAATTTGCATATTTCCCAGAGGAGCATTGCCATTTTAAATCTTCTCACCCCTGGCATGCTGGAATGGTGTGTTTCGCAAAGAGAATAGCTTTCCCTCCAGTACGTGTGGAATCCGTTTTTTTCACGGACCCATTAAAGCCTAGGGGGCTGCTCCCATGTCCATATATTGTGTGTATCTGTGTAAAACCAAGCGGAGACGTGTCCGTTTTTTTTTCTAGCAGCAACAATAGCAAGGGCCGATACAAGTCTATGGGTCCATCAAAAACATGAAGAGCATACGGATGACAATCTGTATGCTGTACGTGTTTAACATTGAAAGTATAGGAAAAGCTTAGAATATCTTTTCCTTTAGCCATTACGGAAAAAAATGGATGTCACACAGATGATACACGGATGACACACAGATGACACATTGATGGACCACTGTTGGAAAAGACTGGTGACACCAGTACTGGATTTACAAGTCCTTTTTTTATATGTACGTATGAAGATGGCCTTACAATCTAAGCCTATGGAGCTTAGTTCTGATACTCAATACTTACATTGTAAAAACCACTTCTGGGTCACGGAGAGCTTAGTGTGATCAGAGGAGTCTGAAATGCCATAAGGTGAGACAGAAGAGTAGCAAAACAGCGCTGGATACTAGTGAAGCCGATTGGTTAGTATTTTAACAAACTGACGCTACAGTACAGGCACAAATACACAGGTTTAGGGGGGATAACGTTAATGGGAGTGGTGTTTTTGTTTGTTTGTTTTGGCTTTTCAGTATCAGACAAAACTCTGAGAAATATGCTAAATTAAATAAATAAAATACTTTGAAATATTGATACAGGTAAAATATATCTTTGTATCGTGTTAGCCAGTAGAGATAAAAAATTGTTTAAAAGAACTGAAGTCCTCAGTACCTTTTAATGGCAGGTACCTTCAGCTGCACCACAACTAATGTGGTGTACTTAATTATATGTACCAAATGTCCAACTGGGGGTCTGTATGTAGGGGAGACCGGACAACAGCTAAGGATAAGGATGAATTCTCACCGCCACACAATTAGAGAAAAAAGGATGGATCTACCTCTGGCCAAACATTTTTATAACCCAGACCACAGCATCATGGACATGAAATTGCTGGTAAAGGAAAGGAAATTTCAAGTCCCAGAGAGATAGGAGACTATGGGAGTACAAACTTATGATGAACTTTGACACATTCAGAGCAGGAATGAATGTGTCACATGGATTCATGTCTTTTTACATCAATTGAGAAATGTGTTCCTCAGAGCATCCGGGGGCATCACAGCCCGGACCAGACCCCAATCAGAGGACAATAAAACTTTCACACTGCTTATCCATGAACTGCAGCAATATTTATGACCACAACAGTTTGTCCTCTTGCCATAGTGATAGTTCTGCTTCACATAACTTTTTTTTTTTTTACTGCACTATTCTATGTCCTGTTGTGTATAAATATGTGACTCTTCAGATTTTGTGTTATATTGAGCCTGAAGAAGAGACCTTAGTAGTCTCGAAAGCTTGCTATTAACATATTTTCACTTAGCCATTAAAAGGTACCAACCACTGAGGACTTCAGTTCTTTTAAACAATGTTTTAAATATTGAACATTTTTCTAAATACCTATATTTAGCAAAAAATATGCCTTATCTAGTGCCCTCTGTCAGGATTTAAAAATTGCAACTTTCGTCTACCAGTGTCCAGCCATCCTAGGATAGTTTGCATGAAGAGAAAGACAGACGTCCTCTTTACACTGCACTAAAACTGTCAGGCTGACTGAGATGGATGTTCTTTCTCAGGCAGCTAAAGAAAGGTACTAAAGGTGTAAAGGTGTCCTTTAGTACATTCTACTCAGTGTCCTGTCAGGTTGACTGAACAAAGAAATGCAAGTTCACGATGCCTTACAGGATGCTGCTCTGACGTGCCATATATGTCTCTGAACAGATGTTCTTTATGCAGCCCGTCATACTGTGTGGTTTGCAATCTTGTATATTTTGGTCAAAATATAAACCTCATGTATAGTTGAAACTAGAAGTTTACAAACACTATCTAAAAAGACACATCTGCAGGTTTTTCTCACTATCTGACATGAAATCAGAATAAACCTTTCCCGTTTTAGGTCAATTAGGAACCAAAATTATTTATATTTACCAAATGTCAGAATAATGAGAGAGAGAGAATGTTTTAAGGCATTTTTATTACTTTATGCAAAGTCAAAAGATTATATACATTTCATCAGTATTTTGTGCCATTGCCCTTAAACTGTATGACGTTGGTCAAACATTTTGGATATCCTTCCACAAACTTCTCAATAGTTGGTAGGAATTTGGACCCATTCTTCCTGACAGAACTGGTGTAACTGAGCCATCTTTGTAGGTCGTCTTGCTCGCACCGGCCTTTTAAGCTTTGCCCATAAATTTTCAATAGGATTGAGATTAGGGTCTTGTGATGGCCACTCCAAAACATTGACTTTGTTATCCTTAAGGTACCATCACACATAACGAGATCGCTAGCGAGATCATAACTAAGTCACGGTTTCCGTGACGCAGTAGCGATCCCGTTAGCGATCTTGTTATGTGTGACACCTACCAGCGATCAGGCCCCTGCTGTGAGATCTCTAGTCGTTGCAGAATGGTCTAGGCTATTTTCTTCAAAGGCGATGTCCTGCTGGGCAGCACACATCGCTCTGTTTGACACTGTGTGACAGGGTCACAGTGACTGCTGAGATCGTTATACAGGTCGCTACTGCAACCTGTATTGTTCCTGCATCGCTGGTAAGATCTGACTATGTGACATCTCACCTGTGACCTCCCAGCGACTTACCTGCGATCCCTATCTGGTTGCATCGTTTTTGGGATCGCTGGTAAGTTGTTGTGTGTGACTGTGCCTTTAAGGCCCTTTCTAATCAGTTTGGCAGTATGCTTCAGGTCATTGCCCATTTGCAAGACCCATTTCAGAACAAGCTTTAAGTTCCTGGCTGATGTCTTGAGATGTTGCTTCAGTATTGCCACATAATCTTCTTTCCTCATGATGCTGTCTATTTTGTGAAATGCACCAGTCCCTCGTGCAGAAAAACATGCTGCTGCCAACCCCCATGCTTCACGGTTGGGATGGCTTCAAAGCTTCTCCAATTTTCCTCCAAATGTAACAATGGTAATTATGACCAAACAGTTCAATTTTAGTTTTGTCAGGCCACAGGACATGTCTCTGAAAATTATGGCCTTTGTTCCTGTATGCATTTGCAAACATTAATCTGGCTTTTTTATGTTTTTTGGGAGTAATGGCTTCTTCTTGGCAGAGTGGCCTTTAAACCCATGTTGATACAGTACTCATTTCACTGTGGATAATGACACAATATTACCAGCTTCCACCAGCATCTTCACAAGGTCTTTAGCTTTTGTTCTTGGGTTGATATGCTCATGTCTGAGCAACGCACGTTCAACTCTGGTACACAGAACCTATCTCCTTCCTAAGCGGTATGATGGCTTGACAATCCCATGTTGTTTTTACTTACATATAATTGTTTGTATAGATAAATGAGGCACCTTCAGGTTTCTGGAAATTACACCCAAGGTTGAATCAGACGTGTGCAAGTCCACAATTCTCTTCATGAGATTTTGGCTGATTTCTTTTGACTTTCCTATGATGCTACACAATGAAGCAGTGTGTTTCAGGTGTGCATTAAAATATATCCACAGGTGTGTCTATAATTAACTCATATGTTGCCAATAAACCTATCAGAAGCTTCCAAAGACATGACATCATCATATGGGCTGTCCCATATTGTTTAAAAGCACAGTACTCTTATGCGTGCATCACACGAGACGATCTATCGTGCGATATGTCGTTGGGGTCACAGTTTTCGTGATTCAAATCTGGCATCGTTCACGATCACGACGTCATCTCATGTGACACTTAAGTGCGACTCCTAACGTTCGCAAATCGGTTGTAAATCGTGTATCATGTACACGTCGCTCATTTTTAAAAAATTGTTTAATCTTATTTGCGCAGATTGTTCATGGTACCCGGGGCAGCACACATCGCTCCGTGTGACACCCCGGGAACGATGAACACAGCTTACCTGCGTCCCGCCGGCAATGCTGAAAGAAGGAGGTGGGCGGGATGTTTACGTCCCACTCATCTCCGCCCTTCCGCTTCAATTGGGTGGCCGCTGTGTGACGTCGCAGTGACGCCGAACAACCCACCCCCATCAGGAAGGGGATGTTCGCCGCCCACAGCGACGTCGCTCAGCAGGTAGGTACGTGTGACGGGGGTTTAATGACTTTGTGCAACACGGGCAGCAATTTGCCCGTGACGCACAAACGACGGGGGCGGGTACGATAGATCATATCGTGTGACGCCCGCATTAGTGTATGTAAACGTTTGACTTTGCAGAAAGTAATAAAAATGCCTTAAAGCATTCTCTCTCTCTCATTATTCTGGCATTTGGCAAATATAAATGATTTTAGTTCCTAATTGAACTAAAATGGGAAAAGTTTATTCTGATTTCATGTCAGATAGTGAGAAAAACCTGCAGATATGTCTTTTCAGATAGTGTATGTTTACTTCTGGTTTCTACTGTATTTTATACATCATTTTCATTTTTCTATTGCACATTTTTATGCAGGACACAGCTAGGACCTGTATTATAGGTTGGGTATATTAGAGTGTCTATCCTGTGGGGTGCATGTATATAGTGCTGGGCAGCCCGCCTAATCTGTATGGGCATCACCAATTGGCTATAAGCCAGACACCGTGCATCACACGTATTTGTGTGACTGGCGCCCTATGCAAGCCCTATCTGTGTGCGTGTTTAATACTAGGTGGCAACCTCTTCTATGAATTGATTGTGAATAGTTGCTTTATCTGTATTTTGCACCTGTGCTGCCCCCACCTTTACCATGTGAGTGTGCTGCATCCTTGTAGTGCATTGTAATCTGACCTGGTAATGGCTGTTTCTTTTTCTGTGAGTTTTTTTAAAAATGTAATAATGTGAAAATACACCCAAAATAAAAAATGGAAAAAAATCACCAAAAAATATTACAACACAGATATGCATTTTCTTTTTTATGTAAAAACAAAAATAAAATAAAGTACACATATTTGGTAGTTACACATTCGGAACAACCTGGTCTATCAAATAGTAACACGTTTTAAAGTGTAAATGCCATAAAAAAAGAGGCAAAAAATACATTTTTCATGATGTCACCAAAGAATAAATAATATTAAATATGTTAAAAAAAGATGTATGTGAATAGAAATGTTATCTCTGAAATATTCACCTTGCTCCACAAAAAAACAAGCCCCAACTCCAATAAAAAAGCTACATCTTACAACCTATGGAGATGGAAAAAAAATTCTATAAAATAATTTTAGCGTACTGACTCGAAGAATAAAGCTGCCTTAACAGTTATATCACACGGTGAACGGCATAAAAAAAAAAAAAAAAAATAACATGCTGTTTTCTTATCATTCTGCCTCCCACACAATCTGAAAAGAATGCAATAAGAAAAGGTTATGTACTCTAAAATGATACCAATACAAATGTAAACTAATACTACAAAAATAAGCCCCCTCCTGAAACATAGCTCTCAAAATATGGTGGGGCTAAATTTTTGGGGGGATAAAAAAAGGGTTTTTATTGTGTGATAGTAGCAAATTACCCCCCCCCAAAAAAAATACAAATCTGGTATCACTTTAAATGGCCTGACCTGAAGCATAGTGCACAGTGAGCAGCATAAAAATGAATAAAACCAATTCTTGTTGATATGTTAATTTTGCCTTCCAAAGATCGCAACAATTCTCGCTCACATTTATCCTGCACTCTAGACCTGCATCAGAGTTTATGTCTGAATCTAAAGAAAAATGTGATTCTAAAAAATAAAATCCTGTAATGAGGACAATGGTGTCACTTTGGCCTATGGTTTGTTGATGTCTGTACTCATAATAAGCTGGAAAAAACAATTTAGTCAACCAGTTTTGTACACCTCTGAATAGATGGACACCGCTGAAGAGAAGCCAGGCAAGTCCAGAGTAACTTTACTTTGCTTATTATAATGAATGGCTACTTTAGGGTTGTGTCTGAATCGCATCATTTTGCGATTTACAGGGCAACCATGAATGTAAGTGCTGAGCGTAGAGTACAGGATAAATGTGATCCGAGCCTTAAAAGTCATGTAAAACGTCATATACCCCAAAATGCTTCCAAGAAAGGCTTCAAGTCAATCCACAAAAAAAGTCCTCACTGAGGTCTGTCATATGTTAACAGAAATACTGTATAGGGGTTTTCAACATTACTGGTAGCAAAAAGGCTGTGGAAAAACCTTATAGCTCCACCAGAAAGAATCCAGCAAAATCTATGCTCCCAAATTTAAATGTCCCCTCCCTTTGGAGCATCCCTGTGTGCCTAGCCCCCAATAATCAAACACATATTTGCTATTACTAACCCTTGTTTCTGGAAAACACTCATGAAGTAAAAAAATCATCACTGCCACTGTACCCCTGTAGATTAATTCTCAGAGGGGTGTAATTTTCATAATGGGGTCACTTCAATCAGTTTCTCCTGTTTTGACACTTAGGCATATTGCAAGTGAAATCTGCAAACTATAGGAAAATGTGCACAGCAAAAGTCAAATAGCACTCCTTTACTCCCGAGCCTTGTACTGTACAGCCACCCAGAGGAATTGTGTGACAAACCTTGGGGACAGTTTTCCCTATTATTACTAAGTAAAATTTAAAACCTTGGACTAAAACAACATTTTAGTAGTAAAAATGGAATAACTTTTTCTTCACAGCTCAATGGTAATAAATTCTGTAAAATACCTGTGGTGCGAATATGCTCACTGCACCCCTAAATCAGCTCATTGAGGGGCTCTGCCAATGTGGCAAGACACACACAATCCATTCCTGAAAAATCTGCACTCCTATATGGCGCTTACTCCCTTCTGAGGTTTGCACTGTGGTGGAAAAGTAGTTTCTGTCCACAGATAGGGTAGGATTATACTTAGAAGTTGTGTAACATATTTTGTTGCCATTTTCTTCAATTTAAGATTAAAAACTTGGGGCTTAAATAACATTTTAGTGGAAAAAATAAAATTCTTCATGTTCACAGAGTACTGGTATGTCATCGGTAGTGTCGTGGTAATCACCGCCGGCTGCTGCGGTGAGCCAGCGTAGATCCCTGCACATGTCTGCTGATTTGATCAGCAGACATGTAGGGCTAACAGGCGAGGGTGGATCCGGAATCCACTCTCACCTTCTTGCGACTTAGATTGCGCTGTCAAGGATCGCGCCTTTCCCCGCCGCCATTGTTGGCCCTATGATGTGATTGTGGCGCCCCTGACCTGGTCAGGCACCACAGAGTATTGCACCCATGCGGGGACAATGCTTCCAGGTAATTTCCAAAGGCCAGGATGAGGTGCACACACAAACATATAGTGATCAGGCCTCCCACATCACCAGAGGGGACCCTTGAGTAGCCAGAAGGAGTTAACTTTCAATTCCCAGCTAGGGGTGTGTTCAGGGGCTGGTTGCTAGGAAGCAGGGCAGAGAGAGAGAGAGGAAGTGAGGGAGTCGAGAGGAAGAAGTTGAAGTGTATGGAGGGGGAGCAGAGAAGCTCCCGTGCAGACAGGTCCTGAGGAGTGCTGTAGCTGAAAGCGGAGGAGAACGGAGTACTGTGGGTCGGCCTGAAGAGCATCCAGAGAAAGAGGGGTGGCTGAGTACGGAGATCCCGGTATCCGAGCACACAAGGGGAACTAGGTCCCCAGTACAGGCAGCAGATCATCCAGAGCTGCTTAACCTACAGGTTGGGGGGGTACTTCATGCCCTCACCACGACTACACAGAGCTTGAGCCAAGCAGCACACCAGGCCCATAAGGGGACAGGGCCAGAAGCCATCCCACCAAGGCCACGCTGCCGGCAGACGAGCCAGAGAGAGGGGAGCAGGGTGGTAACAGCTTCCCTGGAGGGGTCCTACCACGCTTCAAGCAAAGGATCCTCCTAAAACAGAAAGAGTGCAAGGAAGGCGAGTGGACAGCTACCCTCAGAACGGCCTCCTGGAATTCCTGGTTCCACCTGGTTATCACAGTGTCGCCCGGGCATCTCACCGTGACCTCCAAACAGTGAGTAAACACGTTAAAAGACTTCTTGGACTGTGTTTGAGTCATTCTGCGACTTGTGGTACTACAAACCCACACCGGGCCCTGGGGCTTGCCTCACTCTCAGGAGGCTACTATATCCGACTGCACCCACCATCAGCCCCAGGCGTCCCCTAAGCTGCAGTGGCGGTCCCCACTGACCGCAATACTGAGAGTGGCGTCACGATCAAAACTGAAGATTCCCTACCTGTGACCAGCACCAGCTACGTGGAGTCCCTGAAGGTATGCACCGATACAACACCTGTGGGGCTTCACATGATCACGGGGAGCTGATGGTTGTCGTGGTAGTTTGGGGTCATGTTATGACGCGACCATGACATACTTCCTGTAAGAGCCGACAGAGAGGCAGCTCTTAAAGGAACAGTGCATTTTTGCTGAATAGAGCTGTGCAGCTTTGATCAACAGAAATGCATAAATGAACAGATATTAAATCCATAAAGTTTCCTAGGGGGACTAGTAAAATAAATAAAAAATGTATTAAAAAATGTTTTTAAAAAATATGAAAAAAATAAAAAAAATAAAAGTTCTAATCACAACCCATTTGCCCCATTGAAAATAAAACAGTTAAAAAAATATACACATATTTGATATTGCTGCATTCAGAAATGCCCGATCTATCAAAATATAAAATCAATTAATGTGATCGGTATACAGTGTGGTGAGAAAAAAAATTCCAAACACCATAATTACATTTTTTTGGTTGCTGCAAAAATTTTTAAAATGCAATAGCAGATTATCAAAACAGCGCATCCATACAAAAATAGAATAATTAAAAACAACAGCTCAAGATGCAAACAATAAGCTATCACTGAGCCCCAGGTCCCAAAAAAAGGGTCTCAGAAAATGGGGCCAAAAGTACTACTATTTTTGGGACAAACCTCCAATTTTTTTTAACTCCTTAGGAAACAGGAAAAGTGCACATGTTTGGTGTCTACGAACTCGTACCAACCTGAGGCATCATATATCAATTTTACCATATATTAAACACAGTGAATAAAATACCCCTAAAACAATCATGCAATTGCATTTTTTTTGCAATGTCACCACACTTCGAATTTTTTTTTCCCATTTTCCAGTACACTATATGACAAAACTAATGATTTAATTCAAAAGTACAACTCGTCTTGCAAAAAACTAAGCCCTCACATGGCTAGATTGATGGAAAAATACAAATGTTACGGCTCTTGGAAAAAGAGGAGCACAAAAACAAAAAACGAGAAACGGAAAATAACCAGAGGGGTGAATGGGTTAAAGTGGCATTCTAAGACAATCTCAATTACTATATTACCCCATGTAAAATAAAAAAACAGCCTGTTCTCACCTTTGGTGCCAAAGCTGTTCCATTCTCTCTGCAGCCGATCAGTGACCGCTAATGAGCAATTCTTTTTCATTTCCTTCAGACGAGCTGACATGCGGAAATCAGAGAATAACAGCAGTTGTCATTTCTTCTGGGTGTCAGTTTTATTTAAAGGAAACGTATGGGACCATTGGCGGTCACTGATTGGTTTCAGGCTCATGTGATATAAAAATGTCACACAATCCCCGGGAAACCATTATCGTTGGAATTAGCAGATGGTTTCAGGTTCATGGGACATAAAAATGTCACACAATCCCTGGGAAACCATTATTGTAGGAATTAGCAGATGGTTTCAGGCTCATGTGACAAAAATGTCACACAATCCCTGTGAAACCATTATCGTTGGAAGTAGCAGATGGTTTCAGGCTCATGTGACATATAAATGTCACACAATCCCTGTGAAAACATTATCGTTGGAAGTAGCAGATGGTTTCAGGCTCATGTGACATAAAAATGTCACACAATCCTTATGAAACCATTATCGTTGGAATTAGCAGATAGTTTCAGGCTCATGTGACATAAAAAAGTCACACAATCCCTGTGAAACCATTATCGTTGGAAGTAGCAGATGGTTTCAGGCTCATGTGACATAAATGTCACACAATCCCTGTGAAAACATTATCGTTGGAAGTAGCAGATGGTTTCAGGCTCATGTGACATAAAAATGTCACACAATCCTTATGAAACCATTATCGTTGGAATTAGCAGATAGTTTCAGGCTCATGTGACATAAAAAAGTCACACAATCCCTGTGAAACCATTATCGTTGGAAGTAGCAGATGGTTTCAGGCTCATGTGACATAAATGTCACACAATCCCTGTGAAAACATTATCGTTGGAAGTAGCAGATGGTTTCAGGCTCATGTGACATAAAAATGTCACACAATCCCTGGGAAACCATTATCGTTGGAATTAGCAGATAGTTTCTGGCTCATGTGACATAAAAATGTCACACAATCCCTGGGAAACCATTATCGTTGAAATTAGCAGACACTGGCTGCAGAGTGGCTAGAATGGCTCTGAATCCATAGGTGAGCACAGGCTGCTTTTTATTTTACATAGGGTAATATAGTAATTGAGAAGGTGTTGTCCGAGTACAGTATTAGAAAATCCTTTAACTACTACAGAGAATTGTTCTTGATAATTTACTCTTGTTTGTTTATAACTCACCATTGCTGACATCACACATTATCTTAGTTTATTGATACTACATGTATTATTGCTCCTCGTATGACAATCCTAGAGTTCTACCAAACCCCAAGACACAAGATTGTCGTTTTTTTCTTCTTATTCTTGCAGCAATTTGGACAAGGTGAAGAAGGTTAGTCCTCTATAGCTTGGAAACTTGACATATTTGCACAGTAGTCCTATTCTCCTGAAGTTGATAATAAGCGGAAGTAACAGTTCATTTGACAGCTCCTTCTTTATCACTTCTGCTTCTTTTCAAAATCTGTTCATGACTTGGGTTTTTATTTTAAAGTTAGAAAAGACTACTATTGTTTTACTGTAAAGCAATATCTCTTCTGGAAGCTTCAGAAAAAATGGGATAAGGCTAGGTTCACAATTCCCATTAGGATTAGGAATTCCAATTTTCTGTTCCAATATGCAAAGAAATGTTTCGGAAAACTCTACGGAAGTCCTCATAGACCCCTTTATTTTGGGAGCTAAATCAAACAATAACCTATAGCATAAATAATGTTTTTGTGTTTAATTTTATTTTTTTAATTATTTTTAAAAATGTCTTTTTGTTTTTTTACTACAACCCTTATTGAAAAGAAAAAAAATAGAAATCTTGCCATTTTCCCACTAATTATTGTGGCTTTTTTTTACTCCAACTTCCAGATATTGTAAGTTTTCCTCTGCTAAAATAGAGCTTTATTGAAAACTCTTAGGACAAATTTTTGGTCCAAGGGCTAGCCATCAAATGATCAGATCGCACTCCGACCAGCATTATTCAATGAGTCAGTGCACATGTCCGATTTTTTTCCCTGGACCACGAATTGCACTAGGCACAATTTACCTCTGAAAATCGGATAAAACTCCGCCTATCAAGTCTATAGGTCCATGAAAAAAAATTGGACTGCATTATGCATTATGCTAATTATGCTCATTCATATTCACTGCACAGTTAGCCCAGAAGTATCTGCAGAGGGGAGACAGCGGCGGCCGGACACAGCATCGTGGGAGACTTCAGCACCACGGACAGCAGGAGTGGGGACAGGTGAGTATAGAAGTCCCTGATCTCCATGTATTATCACAGATAGCACACAGAGAACACACATGTGCCAAAATCACAGCACACGGAGGGACATACACACTTTTATCATGTCATTAGAAAACGTGTGTTTTTTACTTACATGTGAAGGGGCCCTTACTGACAGAACAGGTAGTATTAACCTAAATAGTCTCAGTGGCTGCTTTGAATAATGCAATAATACTTATTTTATTTTTTTTATATAGATCTTGATATGAAGAAAAAAAAGCATATCCAGAATTTAAAAACTGCATGTAACATAAAAGCCTGATATAAAAAAATAGGTCATTTTCCGGTAGCTTTAATATCAGAAGTGCTGAATCATTTGTAGCTACTACGTTTTAGTCCTTTTTTGTGGTGTTTTTAGTGGCATTTTTTGCATTTTGTTTTGCTCAAAAATCTACAGATTTCTTGACATTCTTGTAAGGTTTTAGGGTTAGTGGCAATGTTATCAAGGCTCATGTTCTTGTTATTTTGTTAATTTTTGGTATATTTTCATAGGGTATTCTACAGAAATTTACAAATGTCAAGAAATATATGAGTATGTACAAAATGTTACAAAAAAAAAAAAAAAATGTTATTTTATAAACACTGAAAAAAACCTTTCTGTTAAGACACGAGTTTTTATTTCTCTTCAACTTACGTCTCAGTCTTACAAAAATACTATCTACAGCTTATGATAAGTATTGCAAGGTTTCTAGACCATTTGTGAACAATGATTCATCCTTTATTTTTAGATATGAAATAACCTCTGCATGTACAGACAGAAAGCAATGGGGAACATTACAGGAAATTCTGCAGAAAAGCAGCCTGATGCGGAGATACAGACGCAGCAAACAGCAACTACGCAAACGGTGAGCAACTCTATTTACTAGAATTAAGGGAATTTATTTGATGCAAATTGAATTCAAATTAAATTTTATGAAATTTGCAATTCCGAGCAAATACAATCAATTTGCCACTTGATTTTCGTCAATTGCCAAAAACATGTGCCAACTTTTCACAAATTACAGAGGATTGCATCATCCACGAAGGCTGACATGACCTTAGTCAGACACAACACACAGGCTTCCCCATGAGTGGAGTAGTCTCTGAATAAGGGTTCGGTTCCACTTGCATTTTGCACGGGCGAGTGCAATCTGTTAAATTGTCGAACTGCACTCGCACCAGTGCAAAACTATGGGGCAGTGTCTATCTATGATTGATTTCTCATGCCATAGCGGCATGCAAACTGAATTGCAGCAGGCTGTATTTGGCAGCAAGTCTCAGCTAACACACCCCCATACAAGTCTATGGGAGCATGTGAAAGATTGCACTGTACTCGCAATTAATCGTAGTGCAGTGTGATGTATGCAGAGACAGGCAGCGGAGGAGATGGGGAGAAAGTGTCTTTCCACAACTGTGATACGATCGCAAGATCACATCACAGTAGGATAACCCTCGGCTGATACTCGCAGCAGAGGGTCTTTCGCATATCGCTTCCGATGCTCTCGCTTGTGACGTCGGGCTGTGTGACACCTCCGAGCGACGCAGTATCACTCACAAATCATGAGTCGTGTACTCGTCGCTCGGTTTCATAATCTTGTTTAATTAAAATGGCGCTGGTTGCTCATCGTTCCCGGGGTAGCACATGCCGCTCCGTGTGACACCCCGGGAACGATGAACAGCAGCTTACCTCTGGCTTGCAGCACCTGCCGGATATGCGGAAGGAAGGAGGTGGGCGAGATGTTTACATCCCGCTCGTCTCCGCCCCTCCACTTCTATTGGCCGGCCGCTGTGTGACGTCGCTGTGACGCCGAACGTCCGTCCCCCTTCAGGAAGAGGATGTTCGCCGCCCACAGCGACATCGCACAGCAGGTAAGTGCGTGTGATGGGGGTTAACGACTTTGTGCGCCCCGGGCAACTAATTGCCCGTGACGCAGAAACAACGGGGGCGGGTACGATCGATCGTGAAATTGCACGATAGACCGTACTGTGTAAAGCAGGCTTAAGGCCATGTGCGCACGTTGCGTTCAGTAACTTGCAGAAATGAACGCATCCTCTGGCAGAAATTGTCATTGTCAATTTTGGTTTTGACCACATAAGTGCAGGAAATACACATGCGTTTTTGTAGCGTTTTAGCCGCGTTTTGACCGCGTTATACATGCAGTTTCAGTGCTTATATTGAGATGCGTTTTCAACACAAATACACAATTAAATAAAGTTTGAACATTCAAACAGTAGGAAAAATTTTTAAAAAATGATAAAAAATTAATAATCTTTAAATCATACACTATAATGATAATTTACCAAAAATTCTGATAGCAATTGAATAATTATGTGCAAAATAAACTAACAGTATTGATTCTCTCATATTTTAATGTCATAATGGATGTGAGGGCAATTACAAACTGCTTGCCCTCACAATAATGTCAAAAACGCATGCTTTGATTTTGTCAAAAAAGCATGAAAAATGCTAGAATTTTCTTTTAGAATGCGTTTTGATAATCCTCATTGACTTCAATGTTAGCAAAACGCTGCCAAAATGGCAAAAACAATTGACATGCTGCTTCTTCAAACGCAGAGATTTTGACAAATTTTAAGCAACTAAAACACTGTATTTTTAAAAGCAACGTGCGCACATAAAAAGCCCTATTTTCCATTGACATTTGCTGGAAATCAAAACGCATGCAATTTTGCATTAAAACGCTGCAGCTCAAAACACTGTGGAAACGCATGAAAAAACGCAACGTGCGCACACAGCCTAAGGCTTCTGCCACACTCACGTGAAATTCACGCACGTGCCGAGAGACACGTATTTTCCCTGCGTGTTGCGTGCAGGTAAGTACGTGTCTCTGGTACGTGCGTGACACATGTGTTCTACGTGTGCTATCCGCGATAGCACACGTAGAATCGGTAATTATTATACTCACCTGGTCCTTCCTGATGTCCGCGCTGCTGTCCGTGGTGCTGATCTTCGGTCTCCAGCCCTCCCGTCTCCCCGCTGCTGCTGCTGCCAGGCAGTGAAGTGAATATTCAATGAGAATAATGAGCGGCGGTCGGCAGCAAGAGGCAGCAGCGGCAGAGACAGGAGGGCTGGAGAGGGTGAGTTAATGTTTTGTTTTTTTTTCACTGACATGTGTGTTTTCTCCGGCGCGTGTCACACGGGACCGCATCCACACTACACCCGTGTGGTACGGGTGCGGGCCGTGTGACACCCGTGCTGCCGGAGAAAACACTGACTTGTCAGCGCTTTGAAAATCGCACACACGTACAAACGCACACGGACACACGTTCCGTGTGGTTTTACGTGTGTGTGCCTGCTACCATAGGGTAGCATTGCTGTACATGTCTCCGTGCCGCCGGTACGTGTAAAAAATGCCAAACACGTACCGGAGGCACGGATGTGTGGCGCTAGCCTAATGCAGACATTCAAGGTGCCAGCAGCAGTGTCAAACTCAGTGCGATTGTTCAGTGATTTAGTGTGGCTGGATTTTGTCCTGTTGCATTTCAATTAGAATTATACATTATTTTTTTCTTTGTTTGGCTGCACTAGAAAGCAGCAGCAAGACAACACAATATTTTTTTGCCAAAAAATAAATCTGAATTTGTATCAGTCAGAGACATTCTGCAATCTGTTTCTGAGGGGGGAATGATTGTTTCTTAAAAAATACTAAAGAAAATCTCCCCAAATCTATAAATATATGTGCAACTGTCTACCTCCCAAAGTGTGTGTGTCACAAGAAATTTTTTGCACATCTGTTAATAATAAAATTTTACGTCTGTACAGACCACACCAATACATTACCCCAATGAAGGTGTTGGTTATTTGGATGTTTATCTACCTAATATTTCTTAATGTGTCATTTTTGAGTCTTGTGGAAAAAAAATTAGAAATTGAAATGTTAAAAAATGTAACAAATTAACTCTGCATGCATATTTTTACACACCTAATTTTCTAGTCCAATTTGGCAACCACACATGCCTCATCTGTACAGTGGCTTCCAGCCACATTTTGCTTTATGTAAATTTACCTACTTACCTATTATTTTATGTTACAACCTTTTTTTTTCAGCAAGGATTGAAAAATTGGCATTGAAAAGATTATAAAATGTTAATTAAAATGTACAAAATACATGGTAAAAAAACGTTTGCCAACGGTAATGGACACTGTAGTATAAAATAAAAATTCCTATGTAGCAGCACCAACACCAATAACACCAGCCGTCTGGACACTACTACTTCCAAATTCAGGCTACAATTTATCTAATTTTCATCCAGCAAGCATGTTAGCATGAACAAGCAGAGGGTGTTCCAGGATATATTCCACATCACTCATTTCACTCAAAGCACAAAGATGTTACCTCTGACAGCGACACCGCTAGTTTAAATCAGTGTTCTATAAAGAGAAGTATATATCATTACAAATGACTTAGAAGAATCATTTATTCATAATTGTGTAATTAAGTGGACTTTTAATTACTATGAGGTTTCCATCCATTTCTATGGTGAAATTGCTTTGAAATTACTAACGCTGTGTTAGGACTCCGACACACATCCGTGCCGCCGGTACGTGTTTGCTATTTTTTGCACGCACCGGCGGCACGGAGACACGTTCAGCAATGCTACCCTATTGAAGCAGGCACACACACGTAAAACCACACGGAACGTGTGTCCGTGTGCGTTTGTACGTGTGTGCGTTTTTCTACACGCTGACATGTCTACGTTTTCTCCGGCAGCATGGGTGTCACACGGCCCGCACCCATACCACACGGATGTAGTGTGGATGTGGTCTCGTGTGACACGCGCCGGAGAAAACACACGTGTCAGTGAAAAAAATAAAAAACATTTACTCACCTTCTCCAGCCCTCCTTTCTCTGCCGCTGCTGCCACTTGCTGCCGACCGCCGCTCATTATGCTCATTTAATATTCACTTCACTGCGGCCGGCAGCAGCAGCGGGGAGTCGGCAGGGCTGGAGACCGAAGATCAGCACCACAGACAGTAGCGCGGACCACGTGAGTATGCAAATTATCGCGGATAGCACACGTAGAACACACGTGGACCACACGTACCAGAGACACGTACTTACCACAAGCAACACGAAGGGAAAATACGTGTCTCGCTGCACATGCGTGTTTTTAACGGAAGTGTGTTTCAGGCCTTAGTGCTAAAGGGTTTGAAAGGGGTTGGATGGAGTCCTAGGAGATCTCAGGGTTTTATACTTGTCTTTTCAGGGAAATATGATGTTTTGAAATATTGATTAACTGCAAATCGAGTTTTTAGGAAAATTTAGTTGAACCCAGCAATTTCAAAGTTCAAAACAAATTACCTTCTTTGCTATTTATGTAAAGTGCCAGGCTATAAAGGGTTACATTAAGGGTACGTGCCCACAATTAGTGTTCACAGCGTTTTGGATGTAGCATGCTTCAGCTGCATCCAAAACGCTGTGATGTACAGTACAAGCACAGTGGATGGGATTTTTAGAAATCCTGTGCCTACTGTGCTTGTTTCTTCCACAGCAAACACTGACTTGCAGCATGTCAATTGTTTGCTGCGGAGTCGCAAGAGCAGAGAAAAGAAGGGATAGACTGTAACTGGCCAAGACCGCATTGTGGGCACGAGCAGCTATGGTCTCCTGCGTTCACTTGTGGAGGAGACTCGTGGCCCCACAGGCAAGGACCCGCTGCATCCAGGACTCAGCAGGTCCTGATTGTGGGCACATACCCAAATGATAAAAGATAGAAAAAAAACAGGACACCATATAAAATGAAGTAAGCTTCATATTTACTTGCTGTTTCTAACTGCTTTATTTTTCTATCCCTCCTCATTTTTAAGGTGGCTGGCCATGATAACATGCACAGTGCTTATAAGAAAATTATTTTTCAGTTTGTAAGCATTGCCCTAAGGCTATGTGTCCACGGTAGAATGTACCTGCGGATTTTTCTGCGGATTTACCGTGGATTACCGGGAATTTGCCGCGGATTTTGATGCGGATTTTTTTTTTTCCCCATTCTATACCCAAAATCCGCACCAAAATCCGCAACAATAATTGACATGCTGCAGATTTTTCCGGATCAAAATCCGCGGCAAATCCGCCGCGGAAAAATCCGCAGCATGGACACAGCATTTCCAAAATGCCATTGAAATGGCTTGGAAGTGCCGCTGCTGCAAATTTTCGGAAAATCCACGGTAAATCCGCGGCAAAATCCGCGCAAAATCCGCAGCGTGGACACATAGCCTCATCTGTCTAAGATCAATGGAGGACATTGCTAATGTCTAATTCCAGCCAGCTTCAGCCTTATTGCTCTTCTGACCTTGCAGAGACAAGTCTTCCTCAATTAACAGCATTCTAATAGAAGCAGACTAGGTCAGCAATGCAACAATGATGAACTGTCAATCAATAAAATTACCGTACAAGAGCCTAGTAAAGGGAGACCATGGAGAACAACACTCCTGAGTCTAGATGTTATGGTAACACCTTTACTGTAATGTATCGTTTAAAAACTTAAATGAAATCTGTCATTAGGTTTTTGCTATTTAATATGAGAGTACCATGACATAAGGGCAGAGAGCCTGATTCCAGCAATGTTTCACTTGCTCAGCAGCTTGCTGTAATTTCAATACAATCAGTGTTTTATAAGCAGGAGATTATCACTATTGGAGTAAGTTTTGCATACTAGACAGTGAGGATACCTTGTGTAACCCATCCCCCACAACTGATTGACAGCTTGCTAAAATGTACAGTCTAGATAGGAAACTGTCAGTCAGGGAAGTGGGTGAATTATACAGGGCTCAGCACTCATAGCACTGCTACTTCTACATAAAAAACAAGTATTCTTTCAAAACTACACCAAACAAAATAGCAAATGATATATTGCTGTCATGAGGCTCTCTGCCCCTAAATCATGCTACTCTCAGACTCCATGGCAAAAACCTGTGGACAGATTCCTTTTCATTTTAGAACAATATTTTAAGCAAATAGCTATGTACTATGTAAATTTAGCAGTTCAGTTTAGTTTGAAGTAAATGTAGTATTATTACCGTGTTTCCCCGAAATTAGGACAGTATTATATATTATTTTTGGCTCCAAAAGATGCGCTAGGGCTTGTTTTAGGGGGAGTTCTTATATTTTGTATTGGTGTCAGTGATTGGGTAGCCTGTTAATGAAAAATGAATATTCACCCCTTCCCCTGCCCATAGTTCCACCCACCTCTCTGCGCAGTGTCAGTGATTCACTCAGACTGTTATATTACTCCTGAGAATCACAGCGCAATGCTCAGACTGCCGGCGTCTCTTCTAAACAGAGCGAGTCAGCGTGTTCTTGTTTGTAGCTGTCACGTCCAGGAGAAGAGAGCCACCAGACAGTGTGAGCATTAAGCTGCAATCCTCAGGAGTAATATGGCAGTCTGAGTGAATCACTGACACTGCGCAGAGAAGTGAGCCAGAAAAGGGGGTGAATATTCATCTCTTCATTAACAAGAGCTCCAATCACCGATGCTGGTAGAAGGGTGGGCGGGATTATGGGCGGGGAAGGGGTGAATATTCATTCCATTAACTAGCCGGCACATGACTATAAACTTCAGAGCTTACAGTAACACAACGGGGCAATGTACACTTTTAAAAGTTACATATCCTGAAGGGGTTGCCTAAGCCCCATTTCAGGATACTGTTAGTATGATGATCCGCAACTATAGCTTATTTTTGGAGTGGGGATTATATTTTAAGCAAACTCCAAAAAGGCCTAAAAATCGTGCTAGGGCTTATTTTTGGGGTAGGTCTTTTTTTTGTGTGGAAGCACAGTAGTAGTATTAGTAGTAGGAGGGAAAGTAGTAGTTTTCACGTTTTTCTGCACATACTTGTATAACTGTATGAGTGCTGTATGGCATAGAAGATCATTATTCACCAGATTGCCCCAATTGTATTACACGGTGTGCAGCCATTTTGATAGATTTATGAATTGCTTCATTTTCTACGCTCGGTCAATTGGAGCACAAGCAAATATGGTCTCAAATAGAAAAAAATATATATTGAATATTTAAAGTTTTATTATATGATAAAAATATTTAAACTATGTCCGTGAAAAAACTAACAGCCTTTAAACTACCGTAGTATTGCGGTTGAGTGTGATATCCTCTATTATGCGATGACCATAGACTCAATATGTCCATAATAGATGTCTGTGTGCCTTTCATGTTATACAGAGGCATGCTGACTGCTGAGGTTTTGTTCCATACTATTAGAATTGCCTTTAGGTGAGAATATGGGGCCTCAAGAAACCTCTAATGACAGAGATCACTGGGACTTTCCATGTGCACATACCCTTTCATCTACAATGCTTAAAATATCTTGTCCTATTTTTTCTGCATTGCTTGTTTTTAGCATCTTTTAAGTGAAGTTTACCATTACATAAGATTCTGCAACAAACATAAGCTGGCACTGGATGTTTCAGAGCGTCACTATAAATGTGTTGCTTAATAGTGCATCTCTCTATATTTACATTGATGTTCTGGGGCACCAATCTGCAATGGTCTTACCGGTAATAAGACTAAAGGGCACTTTACACACAGCGACAACGCTAGCGATGTCGCAGGTGAAAGCACCCGCCCCCATCGGTTGTGTGTCACACATACTTACCTGCCTAGTGATGTCGCTGTGGCCGGCGAACCGTCTCCTTTCTAAGGGGGCGGTTCGTGCAGTGTCACAGCAGCGTCACTAAGCGGCCGCCCAATAGAAGCGGAGGGGCGGAGATGAGCGGCCAAAACATCCCGCCCACCTCCTTCCTTCCTCATTGGTGGTGAACGCAGGTACGATGTTGTTCCTCGTTCCTGCGGTGTCACACATAGCGATGTGTGCTGCCGCAGGAACGACGAACAACATCGTACCTGCAGCAGCAACGATATTTGAGATTAGAACGACGTGTCAACGATCAACGATATGAGGAGTATTTATGATTGTTAATGGTCGTTTCTGCGTTTCACACGCAACGACGTCGCTAACGAGGCCGGATGTGCGTCACGAATTCCTTGACCCCAATGACATCTCGTTAGCGATGTCGTTGCGTGTAAAATGGCCTTAAACCAGAGTCAGTAAAGAGTTAGAAAGGTCTAATGTACTTACTACAGATAGATTTTACCATTATTTAGATAGGAGATGACATTTGTTGCTTTTCAAACTCTTTGATGGAATAGGAACGAGATGAGAGGACCCCTGGCGAGCGATACAACACAAAGGGAACACCAGGGAAGTAATACAATGGATGGTCTTGGCGTTGGGGAGAGTGGAGTGGGGTCACCACCTAACATTCACCTGAGGCTGATCTCCGCGATTCCTAATGTCCCTAGTAACGAGTATAATGGAGGTCAATGACTGGGCAGTTTGGCTCTATGCCCACATACAGTCAGCTATATACAGAGCATTTCCTGGGGCAGGGCTTTTATTTCTACAGACTACATTCAAAAAGTTTGCTTTAACCCCAGTGAGAGCCATTGAGAGACTGGGAATGCCTCTCCCTGGTGTGCCTGCACACATCATGCAGTGAAGCGAGCATGTGCATTGTTTGTTGTTTCTCCCACGAAACATGCGAGCACCTGTGATACTCAGCCAAGTACCCGGAAACCATGATGCTTACTCGAATAATAAGCAGTGGCGAGCACACTCACTCATCACTAGTAATGAGTATTTGGATGCTCAGACGTCCGCGACTCATGTACCAAGTATAATGAAAGTCAATGTGGTACTCGAATATTTTACCAGGAAATCTTCTAGGAAAAATGCTTGAGTTCCCCATTGGCTTCCATTATACTCAGTACTCAAGTCGCGCTCTTCTGAGTATCCAGCTACTTATTACAAGTGCCGAGCATCCAAGCATAGTAGTGCTCGCTCATCACTAATCATAGATCACAACAAGCTCATTCTAATACAAAGCAATATTCAGATGTCAAACTTTCATGGCTACATCCGAAATGTAAGATTCAATGGAGAAAAACAAATCTGCAATATACCAGGTCAAGTCCATCAAACCTTTCCAACTCTTTACAGAATCTAGCATAGTCTTATTACCGGTAAGACCATTGTAGCTTGGTGGTCCAGAACATCAATGTATACATAGAACCACACTATTAAGCAACACATTCATAGTGACGCAAAGCTATATTCAGATGTTGAACTTTCATGGCTTGAGCATAGACTAATTCCAAGACCAGCAAAAGGTCTTCGGACTTGAACTCAACAGTATCATATTAGCCTAGTACATATTGAGTTTGGTTCGGAAGATCCATGGCCAATCTGAGTAATCATGGTCGGTGCTTGTATGTCTAAAATCAGCCTAAAATTAAACTACTTATATGTATAATGTCATTATTCTGCTGTAACGTTATCCCCCAGCTCTGATTTTTAGATCTGACTCGAATTCCTGACTCATTCTGAGCCTTTTTTTCACAATTCTATCATCTCGTGGAAGGATGATATCCTGTACAACCTTAAATATTAGATATATTTATAACAAAAGATGCAGTGAAATTTCCTCTTCTTGTTACACATAAGTGATGTTTCTGTGCTTTGCTACCCTGTTAATCAGGCATCACTCATCTGGAAAGTACTGATTCACTGCTAGTTGCCAGTCATGTCAAGAACGAGAGCAAACAGAGGAATTAAGCTAAAGGAACTGGAGAAGTTATTACAAGAACAGAAATAGATCCAAAATGTAAAATTCAATGGGGAAAAAAAATCCCGAAAAACACCAGGTCAAGTCAATTAGACCACATAAAAACAAAAAAGTGAGCCGGAGTAAGTAAGCCCTCACTGGCCCAGACTTATCCTAGACTAGTCTTTCTACTACAGTAAAAAAAAACATGAAAATGGTAAGATAAACAGGGGAAAGACACAACAAATAGTTCTTCTCAGCTACTCCAGATTGAAGCTTCTCAGCTGCAACAGCAACAACATCTCAGCTTCTCCAGAGCCAAGCTCTTTCAAACATGTCAGTTATTGTATGAACTATATCCAAAATAGGAGAGCATGAGGAGTGAGTTTATATTTGAGATGGGCATGGCTGCAGCTGAGATTAACAACTACATGTCAATCTCAGCAGTATAGAAAAGAGACCTTAACCCCTTTAGCACCAAATGGAATTAAATACGCTCCTACTCAGGATAAGCAATGAGCGGATACTAGAACGGATATATGATCAAACACTTGAGACCTTCTAATCCCCGATCCCCTGAGGTCTCAGCGGGGCGCGAATCATTTGTGTCAATGACTTAAAACAGTTATCTGTAAGTTGGAGTCAATTTTGGATTGCCCATGTTCTAGGGCTTATAAAAAGGTTAAACGCTGAATTATAAAGTTACTACCTCTAATAGAGGGCACTAATTTTTTTCCCTCTGGAAAATTTGCATTTTTTTTTTCAAAAGGAGAATTGCTAGAAAGACTGTATTAAAAAACGGATCTTCATAATGATACCTTTTCCCTCCCAGATTTTATAAAAAGAGATATGCCAGAATTTTGCATTTCAATCCAATTCCAAAGATACCAAACATTTATAGTTTTTCGTTTACCATTTTATTTGCTTAAAAATAATCCTCAATTTTGTAAAAAAAAATAATAAATATGGTTTGTGTCACTATATTTGCAGACCTTTAACATTTTTATATTACCATCAATGGAGTTCTGTTAAGGGGGCTTTACTCGCAACGATATCTCTAACAATATGTCGTCGGGGTCACGGAATTTGTGACGCACATCCGGCCTTGTTAACGACGTCGTTGCGTGGGACACCCAAGAGCGAGAGTTAACGATCAAAAATACTCACCTAATCGTTGATCATTGACACGTCATTCATTTTCAAAAAATCGTTGCTGGTGCTGGACGCAGATTGTTTGTCGTTCCTGAGGCATCACACCTCGCTACGTGTGACACCCCAAGAACGACAAATAGCAGCGTACCTGCGTCCTCCGGCAATGAGGTGGGCGTGTTGTTAATGCAGTTGGTCTCCGCCCCTCTGCTTCTATTGGCGGGCCGCTGTGTGACGTCGCTGTGATGGCGCACGAACCTCCCCCTTAAAAAAGAGGTTATTCGCCACCCATATCGACGTCGCTAGGAAGGTAAGTATGTGTGACGCGTCCTAGCGATATTGTGCTACACGGGCAGTGATTTGCCCGTGATGCACAAACGACGGGGCGGGTGCTTTCATGAGCGACATCGCTAGCGTTGTCGCTGCATTTGAAGTAGCCTTAAGGCCTTGCTCTTTGCGTGTCGATCTGTTGTTTTAGTTTATACCATTTTGACTATGTTTTAATCACATTTTATTGTATTTTTTTGCATTATTCTAGCAAATGAAAACAACATAATGCTAACGTTTTGATTTTTTTTCTTCATTAAACTGTTTACTAATTTGCTTAATTAATTTTATATTTTGATACATTAGAGTTTTATGGATTATTTGATCCCAAATATGTATTTTTATTTTTTTTTATCGTTAACTGTGGACAAAGGGCAGTGATTCAATTTTTTAAATTTTTAAGATATTTTTTTAAACTTCAACCTTTTACTTTGTTAGTACATTTAGAGGACACAAACCTGCATTCATTTGATGGCTTGTACTATATTCAGCAATACAACAGTGTTCCTTTACATAGTAAAAATGACATTTTTCTATGACACCCAGCCTCACAGAAGTAATCACATGGCAGACTGGGGGGCCTTCAGCTTACCTCCGACTATCATACCCATATATTAATTCCTTCTGATTACATCGTCGCGGAACGGTGATGGGCTGCAAAGCCAACTTCCGGGTTGTATCGCGGCGCTTCACTTCTGCTTTAAGTGATTGCCAGCAGCAGTGATTAGCAGCACTAATATGTATATATATATATATATATATATATATATACGGGCACACCAATCAAAGCCACTGCTTTTCATGATGCGGTCTCTACTCCTGAGCCAGCTCCAAAGTCTCTTAAGGACTCTGTGACTTCAGTATACATCATGGAGCACGAAGGGGTCAAAGTTTCATGATATTGTTAGAAATATGGCATATGAACCGGCAATGATAACAATAGTTTTAAACAATGTTGCAATTTCCATGACTGGTGGCACAATAAATGCAATTAAATCTTCAATAAAAAGATAGTTGCTCTCTAAGATGCTAAAGCATACAAACAATGCATTACTGCTTAAGTAAATCTTGGAAAAATTGAGATATTTAGCATACAAAAATGGCCATTTTAATATCTGCCCAGTAGCCGCGTCAAGGCATATGTCATTACTGGGAACCTACACTAAACTTAAATTTCTCTCTGGGCTACAAAAGTCAATGTGTATGGCCATGTAGGAACCTGCTACTAAAGAATAAAATCACCTGTGGCTAATAAGGAAGGGGTGCACAGTTAGAGGGCATGGCTCTAATCTAGACAAAAAAGGCTGACGGCACTCCCAAAATGCAGTCTGAACAGGTGCAAAACTGAACAATACATATAATAACAAAAAAAGAGACAGCTGCACTCTGAAATGCTAAAGAATACAAATAACGAATGCAAGCATATAGATATGCATTACTGCTAAAGGAAATCCAGGAAAAATGGAGATATTTAGCATACATTTTGTCTAGATTGTGGACTCTGACTGTACACCCCTCCCCCATTAGCCACAGGGGATTTTATTCTTCAGTAGCAGGTTCCTACATGCCCATTCACATTGAGGTTTGTAACCCAGAGAGAGGTTTTGATTTACTGTAGGTTCCCAGAAATGAGATACGCCTTGACGTGGTTACTGGTTAAATCTTCAGACATCAAGTTATAGAGAGAGACTGAGTAGACTGATATATAGTGTCGTGTCATGAGAAACGATACAGTATAAACGTTTTTTACGCTGAGCTCACATGAGCATATAACTTGGATGACTGCTATCTGATGATTTATCAGATAACCCTCGGACCAATGTTATACTGTTGGACAGAGGTGATTTGGCATTATGAAAATCAGATCACGTCATACAAGTCCATCAGACCGCACGCGGTTGATATCTGAGTGCAGTCCGATTTTTGCAGAGTCACAGAATGGAGATATTAAGTTCTCCATCTTCTCCTCACTTAAGCTCCAATTCACATATGAGAGAAAATTGGATCGCACTGCGCTGACACTCGGATCAGACTCAGATCAGATTGTCATTTGCATAATTGATCCGAATCTCTAGAATGAGAGAATCTACGGTCATTGATAATAACAGAGTTTGTATAGAGATTCTTACCAACATATACAATATAGACAGAACTGTTTGTATAAACAAGCACAGCCCTTCACAGCAGTTGAATGACATAACTTAATTTCCTAAAGTTTAAGTTTAGCTCAGACTTAAGGGCGCTTTACACGCTACAATATATCTTACGATGTGTCGGCGGGGTCACGTCGTAAGTGACGCACATCCGGCATTGTTAGTTACATTGTAGCGTGTAACAGCTACGTGCGATTGAAGGGTAAACCGTTCATCGCATGCACGTCGTTCAATTCCTAAAACTTGAACGTCAGGTTGTTCATCGTACCCGGGATAGCACACATCGCAGTGTGTGACACCCCGGGAGCGATGAACAGATCCTACCTGCGTCCTGCGGCTCCTGCCGGCAATGCGGAAGGAAGGAGGTGGGCGGGATGTTTACGTCCCGCTCATCTCCGCCCCTCCGCTTCTATTGGCCGGCTGCCGAGTGACGTCGCTGTGACGCCGAACGTCCCTCCCACTCCAGGAAGTGGCTGTTCGCCGCCCACATCGAGGTCGTATGGATGGGTAAGTACGTGTGACGGGGGGTTACTCGTTTGTGCGACACGTTCTACAAATTGAACGTGCCGCACATACGATGAGGGTGGGTACGATCGCATACGATATCGTATGCTGGATCGTATGGTGTAAAGCAGGCTTTATTCTTAAGTTTTCCAAATCTTAAAGCACCACTTTGGCATTTTTTGTTTTATTCCACCGCCGGACTGGTATCACTATTGCATGTTCACTGTGTGTAGCAAAATATCAGCCTCCATCGTTTTCTATTCTGGTTGTCATCTGCTAGTTGTGACTAGATGAATTGCTCCAGTATTTTCTGGGAGGACCAGAAATAACTTCTCAATGTAAGTCTATGAGAGCCAGAATGAGGCTTTCATAGACTTACATTGAGAAATCTTGACCGTTAGCTGTGACTTCCTGTCAGTCAGGAGCAGCAGTCACAAGATGGCTGATTGGCACCCTTAAGAACAGCAGACACCAAATGTTAAATATTTAACTTAGGACAAGGAACAGACAATAGTGAAAAAAAAATTGCCAAAGTTCTGCTTTAAAGGGGTTTCCTGGATTCAGCATGTGAAGCGCAATCATTGTATAATAAAACTATATTTTATCATAGAGGATATAGACATTTTGGGCAAAAAAACATGTTGCCCTTGGTTTTCATCACACATTTACACCATTTCCCTACCCTGTGTCACATTGTTTATTGCCACCTATAAAATGAGTTATCTTTGCATTCGTTAGTCATCTTATTCTGAATTTGTAACTTTTTATTACTTTTTTTTGGAGCAATTCTTTTTAGTTTCTGATTGTGGCCATATGAAAGAAGTGTAGATATCTGAAGTGTAAAATCAATTGAGAGAAGCTCACAAAGGACAGAATAGTCATCAATTCTCCCATCAGAATGCGCTCACTGACAAATTCTCAGTTAGCTCATTCAAAAGGTCAGTTAGGTTGTACAAGTCACAGTGCAAAATTCTGAATGAAATCTAAATGCAAAAAAAGATTCTCTGTTCAATATACAAGTGCATCTCAATAAATTAGAATATCATCAAAAAGTTAATTTATTTCAGTAATTCAGTATTAAAAGGGAAACACATATATTATATGGAGTCATTACACACGGAGGGATCTATTTCAAGTGTTTATTTCTGGTAATATTGATGATTATGGTTTACAGCCAATGAAAACCAAAAGTCATTATCTCAGAAAATTAGAATAATTTCCTCAAAGCACCTGCAAAGGCTTCCTAAGCATTTAAAATGGTCCCTTAGTCTGATTCAGTAGGCTACACAATCATGGGGAAGTCTGCTGACTTGACAGATGTCCAGAAGGCAGTCATTGACACATTCCACAAGGAGGATAAGCCACAAAAGGTCATTGCTAAAGAAGCTGGCTATTCATAGAGTGCTGTATCCAAGCATATTAATGGAAAGTTGAGAAGAAGGAAAAAATGTGGTAGAAAAAGGTGCACAAGCAACCGGGATAACCGCAGCCTTGATAGGATTGTTAGGAAAAGGCCATTCAAAAATTTGGGGGATATTCATAAGGAGTGGACTGCTGCTGGAGTCAGTGCTTCAAGAGCCACCATACACAGACGCATCCAGGACATGGGCTACAAGTGTCACATTCCTTGTGTCAAGCCACTCATGACCAATAGACAACGCCAGAAGCGTCTTACCTGAGCCAAGGAGAAAGAGACCTGGACTGTTGCTCAGTGTCCAAGGTGTTGTTTTCAGATGAAGGTAAATTTTGCATTTCATTTGGAAATCGCAGTCCCAGAGTCTGGAGGAAGAGTGGAGAGGACACAATCCAAGCTGCTGAGGTCTAGTGTGAAGTTTCCACAATCAGTGATGGTTTGGGAGTCATGTCATCTGCTGGTGTAGGTCCACTGTGTTTTATCAAGACCAAAGTCAGCGCAGCCGTCTACCGGGAAATTTTACAGCACTTCATGCTTCCCTCTGCCGACAAGCTTTTTGGAGATGGAAATGTCATTTTCCAGCAGGACTTGGCACCTGTTCCCACTGCCAAAAAGTACCAATACCTGGTTTAATAACCACAGTATCACTGTGCTTGATTGGCCAACAAACTCGCCTGACCTAAACCCCATAGAGAATCTATGGGGTATTATCAAGAGGAAGATGAGAGACACCAGACCCAACAATGCAGACAAGCTGAAGGCTGCTATCAAAGCAACCCCATAACACCTCAAGCAGTGCCACAGGCTGATCACCTTCATACCATGCTGCATTGATGCAGTAATTCATGCAAAAAGAGCCTCGACCAAGTATTGAGGCATTTACTGTACAGACTTTTTAGTAGGCGACAACATTTCTGAGTTTAAAATCATTTTTTCAGTTGGTCTTATATAATATTCTAATTTTCTGAGATAATGACTTTTGGCTTTTCATTGGCTGTATGCCATAATCATCAACATTAACAGAAATAAACACTCGAAATAGATCCCTCTGTGTGTAATGACTCTATATAATTATAGAAATAGATCCCTCTGTGTGTAATGACTCTATATAATATATAGAAATAAATCCCTCTGTGTGTAACGACTCTATATAATATGTGAGTTTCCCTCTTTGTACTGAATTACTGAAATAAAATAACTTTTTGATGATATTCTAATTTATTGAGATACTTTACTTTGATATCATTTAATTCTTCATGAGTTTTAAGATCTGTGTTTATGTTATTGTATTGAGAATAAAACCTACCCAGGTCATATATACAGGCACACATGTTGTTACCGAGCAGATCTGATAACAATAAGGTGTCATCCTTGGAACTTAAAGGGAAGTAGAGACAAGTGCTCTATGTATGCACCATGGACTCCAGACATAGACCACATTCAACAATTTAAGTCAATGGGTTAAATTACAAAGATACTTGGGTCCAATGTGGGTCAATGGGGAAAAAAAAAATCATACCACTCCATCGAGTGGACAGGAGAGCAATAGTTTTAATGATGATCAAATATCACATAACAGGTGAAGCATGGAGTCACACAAAGTCATGGCCCCAGTGTGTGGATGGAAGTAGTCAGAGAACGCACGCTCGTCTGATCTCACCATTACTTAAAATATAACAATCAGGCTTTGACTTCAATACATTCCTGCCCGAATTATTAAAGCTGTGCAGAATTAGATACAGAAAGTTTCATAGAAATGTACAGAACTTTTCATTATATATAATACTTCTGTTTCACAAAATTTGAAAAATGTAGTATCTGGAGGTTCTAACTCCCCTAATCCATTACATAGAAGGATCAGGAGTGCACAGTCTATGGAGCCGTCCCTTTAATGTCCTGAGTAAACCCTACTGCCATGTATAGTGAAGGACCGTAGCGACATATTGGATTTACGGAGCTACTTTAAGTTTTGAGTCGTGATGGGCTTTAAACTTATAATTGGCAAAAGTGGTTAGTTGTAAAAATAACTCGGACAGATCTAATAAATTATACAGCAGGTCGTGCCTGTCTTCTTTTCGACCAGGTTGCAAATAATATGACATGTTCTGTTCACACATTCCTCCTCTTGACTTTCTGAAATGATGGCCCGTCACTGCCCTTCAACCAGTGATTTTTTTTTTTCTGATTGACTTTAACATAAAATTCTCTAGCCTATCATAAAGGGAATGCATTTGGCCTTATTTGTCTTGATCTACATCATGGCTGTCATATGTCATCCCTTTAAATGACAGCATCGCTCTCCATGACTAAAACCGCTCAGAGCAACAACATCTCCTTGATGACTGATGGTTCATACACTCAATAGTAAACTACAGTATGATCAGCTCCGCAACGTCCCAACTGCTGAAAACAATGCGTGACATACAAGTACAGTAATGTAATATAAGCATTCAGTGATGGAATCAATGGCAGCTGGAACTCATCACAGATAATCGCGAGAGGGAGGGAGAAAGAAGTTTGTGAAACAGGAGAATACGGTTCATTTTAGCATCAGGAAAACTTACACTACACAGTCCTATAGAGAAGCAATCGCCACCGGAGGCTGATAGGAGGTGACCAATTATGTTGTGAGAAACTAGGGACAGCTTTCTATTTAACTATCTATCTATCTATCCCAATATCTATCCATGCATCTATCTATCCATCTACCTCTCTTCTATCGCTCTATAACTCTCTATTATCTCTCGCTCTCTATCTTTCTATTTTCTGTCCATCTATATATGGTATCTATTATCTTTATCTATTTACCTCTTTCTATCTATCTCTCATCTCTATATATGTATCTCTCTCATCTATCCCTCTATCTATCTATGTGTTGTATCTATTTATCTATCTATCTACCTATCTATCTCTTTCTCTCTACTGTATGTATTTATCTATCTATCTCAATTATCTATCTATCTATCTATCTAATATCTCTCTCTTGCTCTCTATATTAATTGTTAGCTCTTTATCTCTCTGTTATCTATATATCTACTATTTAACTATCTATCTATTTATCTATCCTCTATCTATCCTTCTATCTAACCTTCTATCTATCCATCTATCCTTCTATCTATCT
This sequence comes from Anomaloglossus baeobatrachus, assembly GCF_048569485.1. NCBI lineage: Eukaryota > Metazoa > Chordata > Amphibia > Anura > Aromobatidae > Anomaloglossus > Anomaloglossus baeobatrachus. The sequence goes on from NC_134358.1 coordinate 98,121,215, forward strand.
ATATCTATCTATCTATCCATCTATCTATCTATCCTTCTATCTATATCTATCTATCGATCTTATCTATCTATCCTTCTATCTATCTATCATCTATCTATCTATCCATCTATCTATCTATCTATCTATCTATCATTCTATCTATCCTTCTATCTATCTATCTATCCTTCAATCTATCTATCATCTATCTATCTATCCTTCTATCTATCTATCTATCTATCCTTCTATCTATCTATCCTTCTATCCTTCTATCTATCTATCTATCCTTCTATCTATCTATATCTATCTATTTATCTAATCTATCTATCCATCCTTCTATCTATCTATCCTTCTATCTATCTATATCTATCTATCTATCTTATCTATCTTATCTATCTATCTATCCTTCTATCTATCTATATATCCATTATCTATCTATCTATCTATCTATCTATCCTTCTATCTATCTATCTATCATCTATCTATCTATCCCTCTATCTATCTATCCCTCTATCTATCTATCTATCTAGCTATCCATTATCTATCTATCCATCTATCTATCTATCTATCTATCCATTATCTATCTATCCATTATCCATCTATCTATCTATCTATCCATTATCTATCTATCCATCTATCTATCTATCCATTATCTATCTATCAATTATCCATCTATCTATCTATCTATCCTTCTATCTATCTATCTATCTATCTATCTATCTATCTATCCATTATCTATCTATCCATTATCCCTCTATCTATCTATCTATCTATCCATTATCTATCTATCCCTCTATCTATCTATCTATCCATTATCTATCTATCCCTCTATCTATCTATCTATCTATCTATCTATCCATTATCTATCTATCCATCTATCTATCTATCCATTATCTATCTATCCATCTATCTATCTATCTATCCATTATCCATCTATCTATCTATCTCTGCACAACAGTCAACAATACTGTATATTGTATGACCTCTTAAAAACCTGGAAACAAACCCATAACAATTTATTGAGCGCCATTTCATTTCTCCATGGACAGTGGCCGGATGGACAATGGACATGAAATTGGAAACATACTCTCAGAAAATCAGATCCTCCATTGGATACAAGTAAAGGAAAAGTCTCCACTTCTGCGTCACTCACATGTTCATGTTTCTTACAAATAAACCATAAAACTAAGTATCAATTTAAAACAACTTACGTCGCCAAAGTCTACGCCTGCATTAAGCACACATATGCACATAGTAAAATGCTGCCATAAGCTGGTTCCTGATTGCAAACAGTGGAAACGCCTTCAAGAGATGAAGTACCTGCACTGTGAGCGTCTCAGATGTTCACTTCATCTTCTGTTGACAAGGAAACCAAACCGCACTTCATTTTTTCCAGAAAGAAAAAAAAAAAACCTTCCACTGCCATCAATGGGAAATAGCTTCACAAAACAAATAGACATATATATACACCTCAAAATGATTTCAGGAGAGGACAAATAAAATCATCACAAGTCAATGGCAATTGAATGAGTGAAGAAGGTAAGAAAAAAGAAAACAAAAAAATGACCACATTTTTTTTTTTTAAGAAAAAGTTGTCAAGGGGTTAATTGGAAATTAGAGGGAAGAAAAAAATAATAATAAAAAAATAATAAAAATAATAAAAAAATGGTGCTTTATTTTTGGGGTTGCCAGGTTTCAAGAAAAGAAAGGGATTGCAAGAAGAAGAAGTAGAAGAAGAATATACAAACTCTTGCAAACACTGTATTGCGAAAGAAGACAAAGCAGCCGAAAAAGGGAAACAAGAGTTCTAAATGTATAAAAAAGCAAAAAATAAAAATAAAAAATGAAAGAGTAATACATCTACTTCACATCGTCAATGAAAACCAGTTGCATATAGTGAGCTGTGGGGTCTCCAGCAGCGGAGATGCAGCACCTCTCTCTCTAGGACCCAGCCTGCTAGAAAAACTTGCACTCAGGGTTAAAAAGCATGCCCCAGCTCCCATCTTATACAAGTTCTAGAAAAAATAATAACAAGAAAAAAAAAACAAAAAACAAAACAAGACAAAAAAAAAGACAAGAAGTCACCGAGAAGGTACTCACCCTGTGGGAGTAAAGGGATGCAATAAAAAGGGGGATATTAGGAGTAAAATACAGTATGGCGGTGGCACAAGGACTGAGCAGCTTCTCTCTCTTGGTGTCTGCCTTGGGCACTGACACGTGACTTGGAGCCAGGCTGACTTGCAGGCAGAGGAGGTGGGATGAGTGGATGGAAGGAGTATGGGGTGCTGGGGTAGGTAGGAGTCAGGCAGGGAGATGCTGGAGATTACAGGCTGACACCTGGAAGATGAGCACCGTGAGCCTAGCACAGGGGGCAGGATCCGCACACAAGTCCAGTACAAGTTTTGCCCAGATGCCGGTGCGTGCGGCTGCCAGGCTGTGCTCGGTGTGAGGGCTGCTGCTGTGGTGCTGATGCTGGAGCTGTGTGCGGAGGATGGGGGAGGAACGCTACAAGTACAGGCTGGAGGATACAGCAGCTCACTGCAATGTTCTGTGCATCCTTCTTTCCTCCTGTATCAGCCTGGATTCCAGGGTGTGCATACATTACCGAGCAGCTGGGGGCACACCTGCCAGTGCCACTCTCTATTAGGCACAAACCACTTCATACAAGCACAGCGGACACTTGGACGTGTGAATGAAGACCACTGGCTTTGTTTGCTGTGTGTTTCTTGCTCTTATGTGTAGTATTGGTTTCTAAAGTTTACATCATACAACTTGATCATGTTCTGTATCCTTATTCATATTTACTCAGACAAGTTCTCCTGTTTCTGAAATACTCATACATCAGACACACACACACACACACACACACACACACACACACACACCACACACACACAACATACACATCACATACACACACACAGCCATACACACACACACACACACACACACACACACCACACACACACACACACACACCACACACACACCACACACACACACACACACACACACATCACACACACACACACACCACACACACACACACACACACACACACACACACACACCACACACACACACACACACCACACACACACACACACCACACACACACATCACACACACACACACACACACACACACACACACCACACACACACACACACACACATCACATACACACAGCCATACACACACACACACACACCACACACACACACACACACACACACATCACATACACACACACACAGCCATACACACACACACACCACACACACAGACATACACACACATCACACACACACACATCACACACACACACATATCACACATACACAACACATACACACATCACACACACATCACACGCACACATACACATACACATACACTCATATCACACATCACACATACACACACGCACACACACACACACACACACATACACACACACACGCACACACACACATACACACACGCACACACACACACACACACATATCACACATACACACACACACATATATCACAACACATACACACATCACACATACACACACATCACACACACACATACACACACACACACACACATACACATACACTCATATCACACATCACACATACACACACATCACACACACACACACACACACACATATCACACATACACAACACATACACACATCACACATACACACACATCACACACACATCACACACACACACACATACACACACACACATACACATATACACACACACACACACCCACATACACTCATATCACACATCACACATACACACACATCACACACACACACATATCACACATACACAACACATACACACATCACACATACACACACATCACACACACATCACACACACACATATCACACATACACAACACATACACACATCACACATACACACACATCACACACAAACACATCACACACACACACATACACACACACACACATACACATACACTCATATCACACATACACACACATCACACACACACACACATATCACACATACACAACACATACACACATCACACATACACACACATCACACACACATCACACACACATCACACATACACACACATCACACACACACACATCACACACACACACATACACACACACACACATACACATACACTCATATCACACATCACACATACACACACATCACACACACATATCACACATACACAACACATACACACATCACACATACACACACATCACACACACATCACACACACACATCACACACACACACATCACACATACATCACACATACACACACACATATCACACATACACAACACATACACACATCACACATACACACACATCACACACATCACACACACATCACACATACACACACATCACACACATCACACATACACACATCACACATAAACACATCACACACACATCACACATACACACATCTCACACACACATATCACACATACACAACACATACACACATCACACATACACACATCACACACACACATCACACACATCACACACACACACATCACACATACACACACACATCACACACACATCACACATACACACACACACATATCACACATACACAACACATACACACATCACACATACACACACATCACACACACACATCACAGATACACACACACATCACACACACATACACACATCACACACACACACCACACACACACATCACACACACATCACACACACACATCACACATACACAACACATACACACACATCACACACACAACACATACACACACAACACATACACACATCACACACACACACACACTCATATCACACATACACAACACATACACACACATCTCACACACACACACCACACATATATCACACACACATCACACATACACAACACATACACACACATACACACACACACACACCACACATATATCACACACACAAACCATAGACTAACACATCACACATACGCACATAACCCAGACCACACATATCACATATCACACATACACACACATCACACATACACACATAGCACAGACCACACATCACACATACACTAATGCATCACACATACACACACATCACACATACACACATAGCACAGACCATACATCACACATACACACACATAACACATACACTAACACATCACACATTCACACACATCACATATACACATATCACACACACAAGACACACACATCACACACACAACACATCACACATTCACACACATCACATATACACATATCACACACACAAGACACACACATCACACACACAACACATACACTAACACATCACACATACACACATCACACATATATCCCACACACATACACACATATCACACACAAGACACACATATACACACACATAACGCACTAACACATCACACATACACACACATCGCACATACACACATCTCACACAGACACCACTCATCACACATGCACACATACATCACTCACATCCTACATACACTAACCCATCACATACCACACATCACACACACAGACACCACACATCACACACACATATCACACACATCCCACACATATATACACATCACACATACACACACCACACATCACACACATATACATCACACATCACATTCAATTACACAAATTATATATATATATATATATATATATATATATATATATATATATATATATACACACATCACACACGTCACACATATAAACACATGATACACATGCATATCACACAGACACACACACATCATACACTCATACACACACAAATACACATATATACACATAAAACATCACACACGCATCACACATACAAACACATGATACACATATGTGACGCCCTGGCCTATCAGGTCGTCCCAGGGTATTGTGAAATCTGCCCTTCTGCACAGTATCCACTCCTCCTTGGTTACGGGTCCTGTTCCTTTGGTGTTGCTAACAGCTGAGCCAATCAAAACCCTAGGAACACTTTACACTGCACCCACCAGACACACCATTGGGGGCCTTAAGGGAATAGGGCCGCCCACATGGGGAGTTGGGAGGGGAAGGTGAAGAAAGTGAGAGTTGAGCTAGGGAGAGTGAAGAGGAGAGAAGTGTGGTGACTCTCGTGAGGAGAGGTCACAGGTGGAGCAGGGCTCCTGAGTACTAGGTGGCAGACATTGGTCTGGGCCTGGTAGGAGCTGGAACCCCAGTCGCAGGGGATAGTGTCAGGGGGCTGCCGGCGGCCTTGAGCTATCACCGGGCAGGGGCCAGAGCATGACGGGGTATGTGGACCCTAGGCCAGGAAGTAGCTTCACGCGTCCTGGCAATTTACCCGACAGGGGTGAACACTTCAAGTGTCATCCCCAACCCGCTCCAAAATCGGCGTACTAGTGCACCGATGGGATAGGACTTTCCTAATACAGTCCAAAGAAATCCTACGCGTGAACCCTGAGAGCAAGTTCATACCATTAGCCACACGGGTGAGCGGGACCCAAAAAGTTTCAGACTTGAGGGTCCAAAGAGGAAAACACAGGTGCCAAGGAAAGGGTCACAGACTAACTGCAACACCAAGGACATGGACCCAAGCGTGCTCCCTACAAGCTGCAGTGGTGCTCAGAACTCTGGTTTACAAGCTGTTGGTGTGGTTATTTCTGAACTGAATGAGTACACTGAAAACCCTTCTCCTACTCCCCAACGGCACCCCTCATCTCCATCTCCGGGCCCCGGGGTACAATCCCCTACCCACGGAGGGGTTAAACACCTAGCTGCTACACCATCGCCACCGGGCTCCCCCACCAACAGCAGCGGTGGTACACCGTCTTACCACGCACCGTGGGTAGCGTCACGAACTTTCCTAATCCCGTGGACATACTCCCCCACCCCTTTTTAATTCGAGTGTCCGCGCAGACCCCCCGGGTCCGGAGACCCCTCGAGCCACCGCGGCTCCGGATCCGATCGGCTCGGCTGCTGCTACGGGGGCCGTACACACACATATCACACATATACACACACATCATACAGACACATAACATACATGTTTATGTGTTGAAAAATTGGCACTAGGGTTATGCTTATGATAGATATTATTCTGCTATAAGGGGCCACATATAATGAAATATTTATCAGATTGATATGCTGCTTAGTCATGTTGAAGAAAAGGCACATGCTGCTGTTACAGGTTAGTAATTTTTCCCCTAGAAATGTTTTATGAGACTCGACCCCATATCAGTGCCATATTAGTAAAAATAAAAAACAATAAAGAAGGAATCAATGATTAGTAATGCTCCAATTAATATAAGCAGCTCAACTAATATATTGATCTTACTTTCCTGCACTTATAAATAATTGATAGCAATTTCTCCACTTACTATTTCTCTCTTTACTTTTTTATTCTATGTGTTAAAATGTATCTGTCAATAAAAAAAATCCCATATAGACAGGTTGGTTTATAGCACATTTGCTGCGTGTGTTGCATTACATATATTACATGTGATTTTGTAATACATCATCTGTGTTGTATTAAAGCGCACCAATTACCAGGATTTTCGTATATAACCTAAAGCCAGTGCTATACTGGCACTATCAGGCTGATTCTATACATACCTTTTAGTAGTCAGCTCAGATTTTTAGGTTTTGAAACCCAAGAAAGTAAAGTTTATAAAATCATCAGCTTCTTGAGTGACAGCAGCTGAGGATCAAATAATAGCTGGGTGTATTCATAGTTATCCCCTCCTTCTGTTAGTATTAGCAAAAGTATTATACAATCAATTTAATTTTTGACTTGCAGGACCTGTGTGAGGTCATACCCATGTGACCAGAAGGAGCGGGGCCTCAGCCAACAGAAAAATGTTGCTTCCTGGTATAAGCTTTGTTGGCTGAGGCCTAACTCCTTCTAGTCACATGGGTATGACCTCACACATGTCCTTCTAGTGAAAAATTAAATCAATTGTATAATACTTATGCTAATTCTAACAGGGGGAGGGGATAACTATGAATACCCCACAGATATTATCTGATCCTCAGCTGTTGTCACTCAAGAAGCTGCCGATTTTATAAACTTTACTTGCTTGTGTTTCAAAACCTAAACATCCGAGCTGACCACTACAGTTATGTAGACAATCAGCCTGATAGTGCCAGTACAGCACTGGCTTTAGGTTATATAGGAAAATCCTTTTAAAGTTGAATTATAACAAGTTTGCCAATAATACAAAACACTAATCATTCCCATCATATACCCTTCATAAATGGGTTCAATAACTATGACGAGCTAGGTCAGATGTTGCCACATCCTTTATTATTAATAATAATAATAATAATAATAATAATAATAATTAGAAGAAGAAGAAGAAGAAGAAGAAGAAGAAGAAGAAGAAGAAGAAGAAGAAAAACATCAACATAAAAGCAAACACAATATTCTCCTAGGATGGAAAAGAAACAGTTTTAGTAATTATTAATCATTATTAATTAATTCATCAATATCTATAGTTTATGATTAATGAGGATTAATGAGGATCTGACCTCTGGGACCCCACTGTTCTTGTGATTGGGGTCTTCTTTGCAATTGTCTGAAGAGAGCCTTTGGCTTGGTGGAAGAGTGGACGCTGTCGGGAACTACAGAATGACCCATGGCAAATAAATATGGCTGACTGTAGTTCTACCCTTTGTAAGATGGCTGCAAACACTGCTGCACGAAGAAACTAGATAGGGATCTGGCAACACAACTCTTCATCTTTTCATATTCTGGATTGGCGATGAGCCCAGAGAATGGTCCCTCATCAATCATAAAATGATGCCAAATTCTAGGAATATGCCATCATTTAATGGAATGGGAAAACCCCTTTAATGTATATCTATAGTGTGAATTTTAATTGAATGAACATTCATCCTCTTTCTCTTCTATTTCAATAGGTATCTTAAGAATATATAATAATGTTGTTGACCACTTTTTGCCATCTGTGCCATTTTGCGCCATTATGTAAAGCACTGCATGGATTAAGTGAGAATCCCATACATAAATAGTAGGTTTATTTTTTTTATTATTTAGTTTTGAAAATGTTCCTGCATCTATAAAATGCTGTGATATACTTATATGCTGATGTTTGATTCCCTTTGAGGACTTCCAACTACTGGTGAGAACAAGCCACATTGTGTGCTCTGACTTTGACTGGGAAGCAATATAGCAAAGACCATGTTAGCAGGAATTTAGGAGAGGTGGTAGGTCTGAGCTGTAGCACACCAATATGGGAGCTGGCAATGAACATATTGGATAGACTTTTTAAAGGGAACCTGTCAGGTGCAGTATGCACCCAGAATCACGAGAAGTTCTGGGTGCATATTTCTAATCCCTGCCTAACTATCCATGTATCTAGTAGCATAGATAAAGTATTTCTAAAGATCCTTCATTATATGATAATGAGGCCAGGGACTAGTCACAATGGCATTAGTTCATGTGCTCATTCCGCCCTCTTAGCATGTTAGCACGCCCACAGGGGTGTGCCAATGTTGTGCCGAGCGGCTCGGATCCAAGCGGTCCGTGGCTCGAGGGGTCCCAGAACAGTTTTAAATGAAAAAAGAAAAGTAAAAGTAAAGATAAAGTCCGACTACGCCACTCGCGGTTTGGGGCCAGGGATAGTACGGCCGCCGCTGCGGTTTCCCGCTGAGGATGATGGATGGGGCAGGGTGAATGGGGGAGCCTTCCACGAGCAGGGCTTTTCCTAAGGGGTAGGCGAAAAGTTAACATAAAGACGCGCAGCAATGAAGCAGTCCAGACAGAGCGTGCAGTTTGATGGTTTTTACTCACTGGATTCACGCCCTGGGGACATACTGGATTCCAGGTGCACCCGTGTCCTGATGGCTGTGCCTGCCAACCTGGTGCCACTCAACCTCCTGTGGACTCTGGTGTATGTGGGTCCTCCCTGGTGTGGAGCACTTGGAGGTCCTCCTGGTGTCTGGGTCCTGCCGCAAACAGCTTGGACTATTTAAGGGAATATGTCCCGGTCCCCTCTTTGCTGCTGATGCCTCGGACGTTAGTGGTGGCAGATGAGTCCTGAAAACCCACCCGCCTGGCAGAGTTAACAGAGGGCTTAAAGTCCTGGTCTGCTGTGGGATCTGCACCCTGTGCGTGCAAAGTACTGTGAGCACTGGAAGTCCATCACACAGGATCACTCTGTCCTTGGGGCTTGCTCTCTCACTCTGCAGCTACTTTCCTCTTCTGAGTGGCTGTTCTTACAACTCAGGTATTTGCAGTCTCTTTTTTTCCTTCTATGTGTCGCAAGAGTCTCTGGTCTATCTTGATACTCTTCCTCTTTCACTGTCTACTCCAGACTGACTGCTCACTAACACTCCCCAGGTCACTATCTCCTCCCCCAGGTCTGGTCTCTTCCTCCCAGTTGGCTGCCTGTTATCTCACAGTGCCCAGCCCTGTCATCTGGCTAGGTGAGGCTCCCAGCCGGGTACAGCGAGTGTAAATGTCATGGTGTGCTAGTGTGTGTGTAGTGGCTGGCACAGTTATGTTGGACTTGGGCTGTTACCTTATTTTTCTGACACCTGGTTACCGCAGGGGTGTCACTCTAACATACTATGCACTGCACATCATCAGCAGTGACGTGCGTACCTGTGTCCGCTATCACCGCTGTTCAGAAGTCGCGTCACTTCCGCTCATGCGCACTAGACCTTTCTAAAGCTGGGACAAGTATACCCGGCTTCATAGTATGACTAGTCCCTGTGCTCATTAGCATATCATAAAGGATCTTTAGAAATACTTTTCTAAAGATCTTTTTATTTATGCTACTAGATACAGGGACGGGCATATTAAGTAGTTGTTTATTTATTAATTTATTTACTTATATAGTGCCATTAAATCCATAACGCTTTACAGATTTCGGCACAGATGTCAAACTGAGTACAGATCTTGCAGGTTCTAAGAATATCGTTTTGGTGCACTACGTAATTTGTGAACAAATGCATTGAGCTCCAAATAATTGTATATGGAACTACAATTTTTTTGACACAGGATCATTTTTTGGATAATTCATCCAATTAAATAATTATTTTAGGGAGCTAGTAAATGAAAATAAATAATTATTTTTTCTGATCGAATTTCCTGACTTGTTAAATCAAACAGTTTTTGTCTAATGTGTTTTTAAAATGGAGAGAAATAAGATTGAGTTCAGTTCAGGTCCGGAAACATTTAACTACATTGCCAGTGCAATATAGAATAATGGATGATTGAAGAAATACATAGAACATGTGTGGCGCCCCTGAGGCTCCAGTCACCACAGAGTATTGCATCTCATTTAAGCTGCGGTATTCGCCTCGGGTAAGGAGGGGGTTAATCACGCGTGTTCCACAGTCACATTTTACATACAGCACAGGAGCCTTCTCTCTGGGGAGCTAGACTAGGGTAGGCCAACATGAAGCTTGGGAATGTCCTGGTCCCTAGGACAGCCTCCTGGGGGGAGGATTTCACTTGGGATTGAAATAGGAGCAAACACACACAATCACGAGACAGTCTACCTGGGACATCAGTTCTGGACACAACACCAGCACGACTTTCTTCTTTTCACAGGGCCTGCGTCTTGGAGCGGAGTTCTCAGCCCAGGTCCCTTCCGACAGGAAGGGCAACTCTGAAAAGGACTTTCTTCTTCTTTAAAACACCGGTGACTTCTAATTTATCCAGTGTGACGGAGCCCATCACAGCAAGTGACTAGTATTACTTGGGAGAGTACGAACTTTGACAAAAGACACCTGGAATCGCAGCAACCGACTTGGACTCTTATTACCGGCGCCTCCACCCTGCGCCTCGGCGCCAAAGGCCCTCGCCATCACTACTGCCCTCATCATCCTCCTCGGGGCCCGCTCCACCTGCGTGGAGCGACACCATCTCTGCTGCTACTACCATTCGCCCCGGAGGACAGCGACAGCAGCGGCGGCTAATCTCTGCCTGCATACCGCAGTTGGCATCACGACAATCATCCTAATACTATCCCCATAATCTTTCTTCTTTATTGGTGTACACCTCGGGGCACGAAGCCGCGCAGGCCACCGTGACATCCCAGATCATTACACCAGCCCGGTGACGAGTAACTCAGGTACAAGATTCCCCATTCCTGATAACCCCTGCATCCTGGGTGCTACACATGTGATTGAGAAAATTTTAGCTTGTGGTAAAGACAAGTTTCCCCTTTTTCATTTTTAAGGGCGCTTTGCACGCTACAATATATCTTACGATGTGTCGGCGAGGTGACGTCGTAAGTGACGCACATCCAGCATCGTAAGGTACATTGTAGCATGTAACAGCTACGTGCGATTGCGATTGAACGGTAAAACGTTCATCGCATGCACGTCGTTCAATTCCTAAAAATTGAACGTCAGGTTGTTCATCGTACCCGGGGTAGCACACATCGCAGTGTGTGACACCCCGGGAACGATGAACAGCAGCTTACCTGCGTCCCGCGGCTCCCACCGGCTATGCGGAGGGAAGGAGGTGGGCGGGATGTTTACGCCTCGCTCATCTCCGCCCCTCCGCTTCTATTGGCCGGCTGCCGCGTGATGATGATGTGACACCGAACATCCCTCCCACTCCAGGAAGTGGATGTTCGCCGCCCACATCGAGGTCGTATGGACGGGTAAGTGTGTGTGACAGGGGGGTTACTCGTTTGTGCGACACGTTCAACAAATTGAACATGCCGCACATACGATGGGGGCGGGTACGATCGCATACGATATCGTATGCTGGATCGTATGGTGTAAAGCAGGCTTTACACTATTAATTAAAATAATCATGATATTAGGGAAAAGAGGTTGATGGTAACAAGAGAAAATACACTTTAAGAAATAGTGCAATGTTGTCTTTGATTTTATTTAAAGTTAGGACTTTAGTGAGGTAAGACAACAGTGTTGACCAGTGAGAGGTCATTCATAACATTTCTAGAGTGGCTAGAGGGTCCAATTGTCAAGGGTTTAGATTTACAGTATAGTAATATCTGTGATCATGCAGGGTTGTAGCAAAGTAAAAACAATACTAGATGGATAGACAGATAGATATAGATAGATAAATGCTTGTGACATGGTCGTGGATGTGAGTGGGAGTGGACCCACTCGGCCGCAGTACCAGTTCACCTAAAGGAGCGTGACTTAGATGCGAACCGGGCTTTCACCAAAGCCTCTGATGGTGAGGATGGACAAGTGCTACTCAGGGAGACACGGCATTGCAACATCTGGCCCCAGGGTAGGGATACGGACAGTCTCTGAGGTTCAGGTGCTGCCAGGACAGCTGATGCAGACTGGACAGCAGGGAGCGGCAGGTATTGAGGATTCGGCTGATACAGCAGGTGTAGTCGGGGATGGCAGATACTGACAGGGGCAACAGGTCCGGCTGGTAGAGCAGGCATGGAGGGAACATCAAGTGCAGTAAGTATGACAAAAAGTCTGGTACAGCGGGCATGGCTAGTATGGATCGGTGAGGCAGCTGTTACTGTAATACAGACGAGAGTTAGTGTGACGCACAGGGAATGGGGCACTCGGTCCCGGGCAGAATATACCGTTAGGGATGTCACTTTGATGGCCATTGCCCGGTTCTGTGCCCTGGCCCCCTTTTGTAAGGGGAAAATTGTTTACAGGGGAGATAATAGTTAATGTCATGTGACGCCACCTGCGGATTGCGGTTAAGGATGGAGAACCGCCGTTGCTAAATGTGGGTACTCCCAGAGCTGGTGATGGTTGCAGCAATGGTGTTAGGCCCTCCGCAGGTAGGGACGTGTATGGGAGATGATAAGGGGCCATAACGGAGACCACACCAGGTTGTCTTTAACAGTCTCTACTAACTCAGGCCCTCCGGTACCCGACCTGGCGACCTCTCTCCTCTGCCCCCGGGTCACCGCTGCACGGGCCCCACTCAGGCACGTCCGCACACATCTCCTGAGTGCTACCCTCTCTCTACTTGCTAAAATGACTGCTGACATCTCCCACCAGGCTGGCTAATTCCAAGGACTCATTCCTTTCCATATCGACCATCCCCTTACATAGTTAACCCTCTATGCCCGGTGTGGAGAGGAGAACTAGGATTTTGATTGTGCTTTGGTGGTGGCACTAATATTCCAGGTCCCAGGGGGTAAGTCCTGCATCCCCAAGAGGATGCAGTTCCCAGTAGTGCCCTGAGGGTCTCAGGGGCGCTACATTAGCAATACAGTAATACAGCAACAGCACATGGTTAGGTGACCTGACAGTACACAATATGTCTCAAGGGTTAGAGCATGTTGCCATGGCACCTCCCATAGGGAAGGATGTCTTAAATATCTAGTGCCTCTCAGCCATAGGCTGAGAGGCACTTCCATGTTAGGGAGCACTGGCTCTTTAAGAATAGTTGATCATTCGCACCCTATGTGGAGACTTGGGTGGTTTGCACAGGCCCTGGGAGCCAGTGGCAGCAGGAACTGAGGACACTGAAGCTACCGCTGAGCGGCTGGTAGGGTGAGTGTGCTTGTGTCCTCTCCTGGGGAGGGGAGCAGGAGAACACGGTGACCCAGGTAACAGAGTTACAGCTTGTCTGAGCTACGTCACATTCCAGGAGTTGCTCCTGTTCCTTACAGCTCCGTCAGTCAGTGTTGCTCTTCTCAGTTTTCACCTATTCCCCTGGGCTCCTGGCTGCGTGAAGCACAAGTCTTCAATCTAACAATAGTTAAGAACATCGCAACACCAGCTGATTAAGTCCGAGAGATTATAAGGATAGATATATGTCGCAGGCGGAGGGGACGCGCTCGCCACGCTCGGGTCCGGGGCTTCTGCTGCTGATGCTTGGTGGCTCGAGCGGTGGACCCGACCCGGGGACTCGAGCAGCGCTCCTCACCCGTGAGTGAAAGGGGGGTGGTTTGGTTGGGGAGATTGTTCGTGACGCCACCCACGGGTCGTGGTGATAATGGCACCACCGCTGCTGGTAACGGGGATCCCGGGAGAGATGGTAGGGTGTAGCTGAGATGTTGTCCCCTCCGTGGGTAGGGGCGTTTGGCGTTCCTGGGGCCCGGTGGTGGTGACGGGGAGGCTGGATGGCTGAAGTGCAGGGACTGCACGGTGCGGTGCCGGATGGCACTGGTGTACTCACTCAGAGAATCACTGACAGAGTCTCTGGTAAACCAAAACGGCCGGATGGACGGGTCCCGCAGCCAGCTGCAGTGTTGTTGTTGTGCTCTCCCCGGACGGCTGATGGTGGCTGTCTTTCCCTGCACCTTTAAAAATGTTCTTGACTCCTGTGGTTGCCCACCGGTAGTCCGCTCCCCGGCGTATAGGTGCCGTAGGAGCCCGTTTTGCCCGCAGGCGCTGGCCCTTGGATCTCTAGCCTGTGGCGGTGGCTGTATATCCTCTCTGGGTGGACGGTTGCCTTCAATCGGGACTTAGTAGTTGAGAAACCCCTGGGGTTCCTGTCACATTTGGATTTGACTATTGACGGAGGCTCCAAGCCTGGTCGGGGTCCGATGGCCCTGCCTGTGTGCTTAGCTTCACTCCGTTCCCCGGTCCGGTACCGGCGGGCTGATGCCCGACTCCGCTCCTTACGGCTCTGCGGAGTTACACTAACTCCTGAAGATGGCCACCACCGTCTGCCAACCTTGCTGTCAGTGTCTGGGCTCCAACCCAGACACCCAAGTGTTCACTCCTCTCACTTTCACCTCCAAGACTGAACTGCACTTTTTCCCGCCTTCAGGCCTGTGAACTCCTTGGTGGGTGGGGCCAACCGCCTGGCTCCGCTCCACCTGGTGTGGACATCAGACTCTGGAGGGAGGCAACAAGGGTTTTGTGTTTGGCTGCTGTAACTGCCTAGGGTGGGGGTGTGTATGTTGGTATGTTTGTGACTACCTGGCTAGTCCAGGGCGTCACACTCCCCCTTGGCAAAATGCAGACCGTCCATGGGCTGCCCGTCCATCACCGGTTTTATTTTTGTTCAAAAACTGTAAAAGATAAATAACACATTAAAACTTTCAACATATGCATATTTTTCAAATCTTCCCTGACGGGAGGTGCATTGCTTTAACGTTTCAAACATTTTTATTAAACGGATGGGTTCACGGTCATCCGCTCTCCCATCCAAATAACCTGATCCTTGATGCTGCCCCTAAGAAACGGGCAGCACCCCTTTACCCCAGTCCAGATCCAGGTTACCCGAGCAGGAACGGGTACGGTGTCTCGCACCCGACTGTCATCTCAGGAGACCCCACGTCAAGGGGGACCCCTGACCCCCGGAGGATGGCCACCGGTCCTAGTGGTGGCCGGGCCCCGGCCTCCTCTGCTACGGGCCCTTCCTCCAATCTGCCTCTCCGGAGGCGGCACAGACGGAAACCAGCCCACTAAATTATTTACAGGCCCACAAGTTCGTGGGTGGCTTGCCAGTTCTCAGCCATGTCCATGAGCAGTTTCTCATGCGTACGGTAAACACATAGGGCGGCTTTGCACGTTGCGACATTGCACGTGCGATGTCGATGGGGTCAAATCGAAAGTGACGCACATCCGGCGTCGCAGTCGATATCGCAACGTGTAAAACCTTTTTGATACGATGAACGAGCGCAAAAGCGTCATTATCGTATCATCGCTGCAGTCTCCGACATTTCCATAATGCCGATGGTGCGACAGGTACGATGTTGTTCCTCGCTCCTGCAGCTGCATACATCGCTGTGTGTGAAGCCGCAGGAGTGAGGAACATCACCTTACCTGCCTCCCGGCTGCAATGAGAAGGACGGAGGTTGGCGGGATGTTTACATCCTGTTCATCTCCGCCCCTCTGCTTCAATTGGCCGCCTGCTGTGTGACGTCGCTGTGACGCCGCATGACCCGCCCCCCTAAGGAAGGAGGTGGGTCGCCGGCCAGAGGGACGTCGCATGGCAGGTATGTGCTTGTGAAGCTGCCGTAGCGATAATAATCGCTACGGCAGCTTTCACTAGATATCGCACGTTCGACGGGGGCGGGACTATCGCTGCAGCATCGGTAACACATTGTTACCGATGTCGCAACGTGCAAAGCCTACCATAGGGTCCCTCCGGGGACAACTTGCAGTCAACGGCCGGAATAATCAGGTAGACAATCAGATGAAGCTTCGGGTGGATTATTTTTCATTCATTCAAACTGCTGAGGGTCCCAACGGGGACAACTTGGTTGCAACAGAGGACCGCTGCCACTATTGCTCACTTCCGTACTCCTCACCCAGCGCCAGGTGAAGAAACACGGGTTCCAGCCCCTCCAGTGCACGGCAGGCGCGACGAGGAAGGGCTGCCCGGCATCCATTATTTCCGCTCTGAGGGATGTAAGTGGCCTCCATGTCATACAAGCCGAAGCTTTCCTCCTCCTCTGAGACAGGCTCTGTGTCAACCCCCGAGCCACTGTCATCTGACTCCAGGGGGCTAATGACGGGACCCGGCAGGACAGCAATGGTTTCTAACTGAGCCCAGACTTGTGGTTCCTCAGTGGCAAGCGATCCGTCATTGGTCTTTGTACGGAGGCCCGCCTTCGGTACTTCTAAGTCAACCGCTCCAGCTATTGGTTGGCTGGTGTCCTCTCGGGCCTCCGGGCCCTGGCGGGACAGCACGGACTCCGCCACCTCCATCGGGGACGGCGGCCTGAGCGGGGCTGTACGGGCGGCCAGCACAGGCGATGGAGCGGGCCCTGCTGGGGCCAGGGGTAGACCGAGTCCTTCAGCCGCAGCGGCCGGTCCTTCAGGGACACAAGGGCGTGAGTCACTCACCAGCTCCTCTAGCATGGCCTATATTTCATGCGCCCGCACGACCGCAGCCAGCTCCTCCATCTCAGCAGGTCCCGTACTTAGGCCCGGTTACGACAGCACAACAGCATCACTTGGGTTTTCAGCCACGCCGCCGTCCCGGGGGCAGGCTCCGTAGACTCAGGCCTCTCAGGTGGTGCGGACATGTTGCAAGCTGCTTCCAGGAACCGGGTATGTTGCAGAGTCCTGGCGTCCCCGCTTTCTATGCCCTCGGCTATATTAGGCAGGCTTTCACCCGCCCCCCCTTGGTTCTTTCTACCACTTCCGCTTGTTGGGGGCGGGGCTTCGCTTTCGCGCCTTCCCTGCTCGGGAAAGACGCTCAAGCGGGAGATTTTCGCGCCAAAGATGGAGGCGCTTTCAATTTTTCGGCCGGACACCGCCGGCGGGGACCAAAAGGCGCACTTCTACTGGTAAGTAGATCGGTTCTATCCTGTTCGTAGATGCCAAGTTGTCGCGGGCGGAGGGGACGCGCTCGTCATGATGGGGTCCGGGGCTTCTGCTGCTGCTGCTCGGTGGCTCGAGTGGTGGACCGGACCCGGGGACTCGAGCAGCGCTCCTCACCCGTGAGTGAAAGGGGGGTGGTTTGGGTAGGGAGATTGTTCGTGACGCCACCCATGGGTCGTGGGGATAATGGCACCACCGCTGCTGGTAACGGGGATCCCGAGAGAGATGGTAGGGTGCAGCTGAGATGTTGTCCCCTCCATGGGTAGGGGGGTTTGGCGTTCCCGGGGCCCGGTGGTGGTGACGGGGAGGCTGGATGGCTGGGGTGCAGGGACTGCACGGCGTGGTGCCGGACGGCACTGGTGTACTCACTCAGAGAATCACTGACAGAGTCTCTGGTAAACCAAAACGGCCGGATGGACGGGTCCCGCAGCCGGCTGCAGTGTTGTTGTTGTGCTCTCCCCGGACGGCTGATGGTGGCTGTCTTTCCCTGCACCTTTGAAAATGTTCTTGACTCCTGTGGTTGCCTACCGGTAGTCCGCTCCCCGGTGTATAGGTGCCGTAAGAGCCCATTTTGCCTGCAGGTGCTGGCCCTTGGATCTCTAGCCTGTGGCGGTGGCTGTATATCCTCTCTGGGTGGACGGTTGCCTTCAATCGGGACTTAGTAGTTGAGAAACCCCTGGGGTTCCTGTCACATTTGGATTTGACTATTGACAGCGGCTCCAAGCCTGGTCGGGGTCCAATGGCCCTGCTTGTGTGCTTAGCTTCACTCTGTTCCCCGGTCCGGTACCGGCGGGCCGACGCCTGACCCTGGTCTTTACGGCTCTGCGGAGTTCCACTAACTCCTGCAGACGGCCACCACCATCTTCCAACCTTGCTGTCAGTGTCTGGGCTCCAACCCAGACACCCAAGTGTTCACTCCTCTCACTTTCACCTCCAAGACTGAACTGCACTTTTTCCCGCCTCCAGGCCTGTGAACTCCTCGGTGGGTGGGGCCAACCATCTGGCTCCGCTCCACCTGGTGTGGACATCAGACTATGGAGGGAGGCAACAAGGGTTTTGTGTTTGGCTGCTGTAACTGCCTAGGGTGGGGGTGTGTATGTTGGTATGTTTGTGACTACCTGGCTAGTCCAGGGCGTCACATATATGAAAACCTCTGCTATAATCTTCATTGTTTCTCCCATTTTTCTACTATAGAATACAAGAGGTTTTTAATATAGAAGCAACATAATTCAAGAATAACTAAATGCACAATCAGGAGAATCAGTGCGGACACGGCCAGAGTTACCATAAACATACAGACACAGGATCTATGCTCAGATTTCCTAATATAAAATGTATAGCTTATTAAGCAGTTCTGTTAAAATGGGTAAAGCATAGTTTTGATGACCATTTTATGATTCCAGGTAAAGAATTGGAGAAGTTCCTTTTCATATAAGGCAATAAAAAGAAAATTCAAAAAGGATTGAAAAATCAATCTCATATGGGTTTTCAACTTAAATACAGCAGCCTCATCAGGAATAAGAAGTATATTTTTTTAATGTATGGAGGTTGTATTAGGGATCTGATGACAGATTTGCATATTACATGACATACAATGGGATCCTTTACTCATGACCGCTGTATTAGCTAGATTGGAGCTTTAACAAAGAGTATCTTCTTCAGTGCCTTCTGTGTGGAAAGGTTTGGCGGAATTCAATTTTCTTCAGAACAGAGGTTTCTGCAGTAAGACCGGCTGTGATATAGGCTGAATGCCTGTGAGTCTTCATTAAAAAGGGGGTAGCTCTTTGGGGACAATCCCTATCAAGTGAAAATCCAAGGAAATTGTATATGTAACATAGTGGAGGCTAAAGTAAAGCCATGCTGCCCTTTTCCTGCCAACATTTGTGAGTCTGCCTATGTCCATTCTTCACTAATCTCCATCCATAAAAATTGTTTGTATCCAGAGAACTAGACCTACCTGGTTATTTTTTTTCTATCCTTCACTATATACTCTGATTTGTATAAAGATCCAATAAAAGTAGGTGTTTTATTATTATTATTACTATGCAAAATAACCTGTCTGGTGCAAACAACCATTTCAAGATCAAATTCACTCAGTTCACATTATGCCATATTATGAAACACCTGTCAGGTACATCTAATTTGGTATGTATTTTATTATTGTCATGCTCGTAGGGTGTAGCAAGCATGACGGGGTGCATTCAGACCTCCATGCGTCTGATGCACAACAAAAACACATGAAAAGGGGCACCAGGGACACAAAACAATAGGAAGCCTTAGAACTAGTGAGTCGGGTAGGTGAGCACCTCCTAACCTCACCTGTAACTGTCCCTTCTCTCCTCACCAGTCGCTATACAGTCTCAGCAACTCTCGTTGAACAGGATCTTGGAACCCTAGGAAGATCCTATAGTAACCCTGACTAGTGAGGGGCAGGTGGGGTTCACTAGACCTCACCACTGAACTACAAACACACCAGGGAAGTAAAGACAAACAGGGGGAAAATTAACAAACAAAAGGATATAGCCTAAGCTCAGGAACTTGACTAGTGGAATCTTCCTCCAAGGCGACCAAGACACAAATGACTTTGTATCTTCAGCAGGGAATGCTGGGATACACTACTATTTAAAGCTGAAGGGCGTAACTATTTAGTAAGTGCATCTGATCACTCAGCAAGGAGCTGATTTGGAAAAACTGCTATAGAAAAACTGGTACTTAACCACTTCAGTGTCAAGAGAAATGAAGCCCAATTAAATGAAGAGAGTCAGATGAGGGGCTTCAGCCCAAAGGCGGTCAATGGTCTCAACATGCAGAGAGATGATTGTGACATTAATATTTTGATATGAATGGGTTTAGTCATCATAATGATAGAAAAAAGAGATAACTGTGGTCCATGGAGTTAAAGGGAATCTGTCAGCAGTTTTTTGCTATGTAATCTTAAGACAGCATGAGATAGAGGCTAAAACACAGATTTCAGTGATCTATCTCTTATCAAGCTCCATGCTGTTGTTTACTTGCAATGATTGTTTTGGCACCAGGAACTTGTCATTGCTATGACTACCTCAGCTTGTGCCTGGTAGTCTGACACGCTCCATCCTGGGATAAGCAGCTTACTGTCTATAGACAATGTACATTCAAAGCCTGGTGTGGGCCAGGTTAGCTTTCTCATCTCTGCTGCATGCTAAATCTAAAAACTCTGGTTGTGTCAGAACTGCAGCACCCAGTAAGCTAAGTGATACATCATTGGATACAGCATCTCTTAACCTACATCATGCTGCTCTCAAAAACCTGCTGACAGTTCCCCTTTAAAGAATTGGGGCTTGCTCCCATGCAGTGAGTTAGTGTTTTGTGTCACTTCTGATTCTTTTTTTCTTTACACAGATAGACAGTCGAGATAATCATATCTTTTGAAATTTAAATTTTTCCACCTTTGACAAATTATGACAGAAAAATAGATTCACAGTGCATCAGTTCACCACAAATCTTAAGTGCTGCTAAGCCTATAAATGTCCAGAAAATTGTTAAGGGGTGCTAAGGAAGGAAGGAGGTGGGCGGCACGTTCCGGCCGCTCATCTCCGCCCCTCCTCTGCTATTGGTCGGCTGCCGTGTGACGTTGCTGTGACGCCGCACGAACCACCCCCTTAGAAAAGGAGGCGGTTTCGCTGGCCAGAACGACGTCGCAAGGAAGGTAAGTCTGTGTGACAGGTGTAAGCGATGTTGTGCGCCACCGGCATTCATTTGCCCGTGACGCACAACCGATAGGGGCGGGTACGCTCGCTAGCGATATCGGTACCGATATCGCAGAATGTAAAGTGCCCTTAAGATAGTGGGACGTGCGCTCACCCTGACTCTGGAGGTAACCTTGATGGTAGGGAGGCTGAGGTGTCTACCCTGGCCCTGGCCCTGTCTACCCTGTTGAGCCCTGTCCTTAAACTTCCCCCGTACCCCCAACCCTGAGATGAGCTGGATCCAAAGTGATAACCTCCCAAAGACACAGACAAGGGGATAGAACTGAGACACACTCCCACCGTGAATAACCACAGAGGAGAGACAAAGCGATACCGGAGGGAATAAACCAAAAGGGGTAGGAGTTATTCACACCAGGGTACTCACAAACAACAAGTTGCTGGTCACCAAATAGAGGTATGCAACGGATACGAGGATTTCATAACTGCAAGCAGAGACTATTTTTGGCAGTCTCCTACTACACACTCAAGCCTTAAATAGAAGCAGACCAGCTGTGGAAGGTGATCAACAACCTGGCTCTCAGTAGTAGAGATGAGCTACCACCCTAGTGTTCGAGTTCGGTTCGTCGAACGGCAGGTGTGTTCATCGAACGTTCGACGAACGTTCGTCGAACACCGTCGAACCCCATTGAAAACAATGGCAGGCAAACACAAAATCATACAAACACATAGAAAACACCTTCTAAGGTCTCCAAAAGATTACAAACAACTCAGAAGACACCACAAACACATGGAAAAGTGACAAGTACATATACTCATGCTGAAAGAAAAGAGCTGGATGAGTAAAAGGAGGAGAAGACACAGATATAGGCATGTCATGCCATTCTAAAATCATGTAAAACACAGCAAGTGGACTCCAACAAGAGTCTCCATTCTTTCAAAAAACTTGGCCACAGACATCACTTAAGTGGTATCAATTGTCCCACAGTTGCAAACTTAAAATGTTGATTTGCATGAAGCACAATCAAAAATACACAAGCCTTTACTCTCCCCAGGATTACACAGGGGTAGAAAAGTCCTTGAGGATCCATGACTTGTTCATCTTGATGAACGATCATCTAAAACACAACAACGGAACTCCAACAAGAGTCTTCGTTTTTTCAAAAAGATTGGCCACAGACACCACTTAAGTGGCATCAATTGTCCCACAGTTGCAAACTTAAAATGTTGATTTCCATGAAGCACAATAAAAATACACAAGCCTTTATTCTCCCAAGGATGACACAGGGGTAGAAAAGTCCTTGCGGATCCATGATTTGTTCATCTTGATGAACGTTAGTCTGTTCACATTATCACTGGACAGACGCGTGCTCTTATCTGTCAGCAGACCCCAGCAGCACTGAATACATGTTCCGAGAGAACGCTGGCTGCAGGACACGAAAAGATCTCAAAGGCGTAAGTGGTGAGCTCAGGCTATTTTTTCAGATTGGAAGCCCAAAATGAGCAAGGCTCCAGTTGCACAGTCAAGGCATCGATATTCACTTGGAGATACTCCTGTATCATCCTCTCCAGGCGTTGACTAAGTGTCAGACTTCTTGTGTCTTGTGGCCTTGTAAAGGATGGTCTAAAAAATTCATGAAACGATTCCATAAAATTGCTGTTACCATCAGATACGGTGTTGCTGGTATGGTTTGAGTGATGATGACTCGACAGTCCCATGGTTGTCAAGTTAGAACTGTGAGATTCACTCTGTGCACCACTGGTCTTTAGTGGAAAAGCCAATCTCATATTGTGTAACAGGCAGCTTCTGCTGAATCTGCTGCATACGTGCGTCCCTTTCTATGGCAGTAATTATTTTGCCAAATTTTAACTTGTACCGGGGATCTAAGAGTGTGGTAACCCAGTAGTCAGCATTACTTTAAATTCTGACAATCTGAGGGTCATGTTGTAGGTAGTGCAGCAAGAAGGCGCTCATGTCTCTTGCACATCCAGGAGGACCAAGTCCCTGCTGTGTTGGTGGTGGTGAGGTGAGAATCATGCTTCCTTCCTCTGCCCTCTCCCCCCAACCTCGCACAAGAGAAATGTGATCAAGGTCCCTCTCATCTGCTGAGTCTTCCATGCCCATCGCCAGTTCGTCCTCCATTTCTTCCTGGGCTCCTGCACCTTCCTC
The DNA here is from genome assembly GCF_048569485.1 of Anomaloglossus baeobatrachus. NCBI lineage: Eukaryota > Metazoa > Chordata > Amphibia > Anura > Aromobatidae > Anomaloglossus > Anomaloglossus baeobatrachus. The sequence continues at coordinate 98,145,283 of NC_134358.1, forward strand.
AACATTTTGGCTGCTACCATGCGCCCTTGTTAATCCCTCGCTCCCACCGTCCTATGCCTGCCGCCTTGGTTCTGCTGACCATCTGGACCTTGTAGATCTTGGTATCCCGTCTGCATATGAATCCTCCTGTACTTTCTCCCCTTCCTCTTGTCCCACCACCTGACTCTGAATACTGCTTAGAATGTGCTCCAGCATGTAAATGAATGGAATTGTCATGCTGATAGTGGCATTGTCAGCGCTAAACATCTTCGTCGCCATGTCAAAACTGTGCAGAAGGGTGCATAGTTCCTTGATCTGAGACCACTCCATCAGCGTGATCTTCCTCACCTCTGGACCTCGTTGGCCCAGGCTATATACGTCATAACATATTGCACCAGGGCTCGGCGGTGCTGCCACAGTCGCTGCAACATGTGGAGAGTCGAATTCCAGCGAGTCGGCACATCGCATTAGAGCCGGTGAACCGGCAGGCCGAAAGAATTCTGGAGCGATACAAGTCGTTCAGCTGCGGGGTGTGAACAGCGGAAGTGAGCACATAGTGACCGTGCCCTCTGCAGAAGCCTATCTAGGCTGGGATAGTGGGTTAAAAATTGCTGGACAACAAGATGCAACACGTGAGCCATACAAGGCACATGTGTCACATTGCCCCGGTGAAGGGCCGCACCCAGGGTTGTAGCATTGTCTCACACAGCCTTCCCTGGCTGCAGGTTGAGTGGAGACAACCATTGATGAAACTCGGACCGCAGAGCTGACCACAACTCATCCGCTGTGTGACTCTTATTTCCAAGACATTTCAAGCTATAGACCGCCTGATGACATTGAGCTCTGCTGCCAGCATAGTAAGGAGGTGTGCAGGATTCTTTGTGCGCAGTTTCAACGCAGGTTGCCTGACCAGACAGGCTTGGGGCGGAGGTGGAGGACCCAGACGAGGTTGAGGAGGCAGAAGCAATGGAGGAACTTCGATATACAGAGGATTGACGCACAAGTCGTGGGGATAGCATGACTTGTTCAGCAGACCCTTCTCCATCTATCACCATAGTTACCCAGCGCCCAGTTAGCGACATGTAACGCCCCTGTCCATGCTTACTTGTCCAAGTATCAGTGGTGAAATGCACCCGGTCACATACAGAGTTTCTCAAGGAAGTGGTGATGTTTTGCGTGACATGCTGGTGTAGCGCAGGCACACCTTTCTTGGAGAAGTAGTGGCAACTGGGCATTTGGTACTGGGGCACTGCGACGGACATAAGGTCTCGAAAATCCTCTGTGTCCACCAGGCGGAAAGGCAGCATTTCCGTAGCCAAGTGCTTACAGAGGGATAAAGTCAACCTCTTAGCTTTGTCATGGGTCGCAGGAAATGGCCTTTTATTTGTCCACCTCTGAGGGACCGAGATCTGGCTGCTGTGTGGAGAGGGTGGTGAGTAGGGTGTCCCTGAAAAACTGCTGGTCTGTGAAGAAAGTGCAGGCGGAGACATGATGTTGCCTTCATCCAAAGTTGGTGCTCTCGATGTCTGAGAGAGCTGTACACCAGCACTTGTTTCCCCTTCCAAACCAACTGACGACCTACCAAGCAAACTGCCTGTTGTGGTTAAAGTGGTGAAAGGTCTGCGTGGAAGAACAGGTCTGACAGCTGTCCCCACATTCATAGAAGATGAAGAGCGCGCGCATGCACTGGAAGGGGCAAGCGGTGGATGGCCCGCTCCGCTAGGCCGCATTGCAGCACGGTAAGCTTCCCACTGGGACATATGCTTGTTATTCATGTGATGATTCATGGAATAAGTTGTCAAACTGGTGAGGTTTTGGCCTTTACTTATAGACTGCCGACAAATTTTACAGATCAAATGATTTGGGAGATCCTTTGCAAGGTCAAAAAAGGACCAGGCTAGGCAAGGCTTAGAGGACATGCGAACTGCAGAGCAACCCCGACTAGTGCTCAGAGGCAGAGTGGTGGCTGAGGATGCACTTGTAGACGTGCTTCCAGTACTCCGACTCTGTCCAGGAAGGCGCAAGGTAACTTCGTCGTCAGTTACATCCTCCTCCACCGCTTCTGGTGACCTCCTCGAGTGCCCGACTGAGGGTTGACAGTATGTGGGATCTAGAACTTAATCATCAAGCATTGTGTTTGCACTCCCCTTGCCCTCAGACCTAACCTCTTCCTGCCCTGACTGAATAGTTAAGTTGTCATTCCAATCTGGTATCTGCGTCTCATCGTCATCAGTATGTTCCTCATTGTCTCCACCAACAGGTGTTACAGTTTGGGAATGAGGGTCTACATTATGCTCAGAAACTTGGTCATCAGAGCCTGAATATGACTCACAAAGCTTCTAGGCATCACTGCAGACCATTTTCTGGTCTGTACTCACTGTAGCTTGGGAGCAGACCTCTGATTCCCAGCCTATAGTGTGACTGAACAGCTCTGCAGACTCAGCCATCTCTGTTACACCATACTCTGCAGGGCGGGTGGAGACTTGAGAGCTGGGAGAAAGCAAGTTTGATTGGGATGACAACTCAGAGGAATGTTGTTTTTTGGATTTTGAAGTTGAGGTGGAGGAGAGGCCACTTGTTGGAGCACTTGAGATCCATTCAAGCATGTGTTTTTTTTTGCATCGTCTACCTTTGTTCCAGTTGTTTTGTTCCATAAAAAAAGGAGCACATCGGATTGTTCACGGAAAGTAGTAGACATCTTACTTTTGCTGGAAGATGGCCTATCTTCAGCAGATGTTAATGTACCTTTCCCACCTTCCCCATGGACACAAACTTTTTTTTCCTTTTCCAACACACCTGTTCCCCTTTCCACCAGCATCTGTCCTTTTGCCACTCATTTTCTTAGCAACAAGATTGGACACTTAAAATGTGGTAGGAAAAATTGAGAGGTGGTGTAGGATGCAGAGGTGGTCTAGCTTTATTGACAGCTGAAGAACCAACACTGTCTATCACTGACAATGCAACTATGGCCCTTAAACTGGCAGCACTGTTTGCTATAAAAATACCGTAGCAAAATGGGCAGGAGGGCAGAAGGCAGAGGTGGTGGAACTTGCTTGGCACCAGTGGGAAACTAAGTTACTATAGCAGACACTTTGTGGATACCACTAAGTTTCAGCACTGTTTGCTATAAAAATAGCTTAGCAAAAGGAGCATGAGGGTAGAATGCAGAGGTGGTGGAACTTGCTTGGCACCAGTGGGAAACTAAGTTACTATAGCAGACACTTTGTGGATGCCACTAAGTTTCAGCACTGTTTGCTATAAAAAATAGCTTAGCAAAATGGGCAGGAGGGTAGAAGGCAGAGGTGGTGGAACTTGCTTGGCACCAGTGGGACACTAAGTTACTATAGCAGACACTTTGTGGATGCCACTAAGTTTCAGCACTGTTTGCTATCAAAATAGCTTGGCAAAAGTGGGCAGGTGGGTACAGTGGCCAGGTTCTGTGGGTCAGTGGACAGGAAAGGAACACTAAATTAGTATTTCAGACACTTTTAGGATGGCAGAAAAAGTGTCAGCTCTTTGGGCAAATAAAATAGTGTTCCAAAAAAGGCAGGTGGGTACAGTGCCCGGGTTCTGTGGATTCCAGGACAGGAAAGAAAAACTAAGTTACTATTCCAGACACTTTTAGGATGGCAGCAAAAGTGTCAGCTCTTTGGGCAAATAAAATTGCGTGGCAAAAGTGGGCAGGTGGGTACAGTGCCCGGGTTCTGTGGGTACCAGGACAGGAAAGTAAAACAAAGTTTCTATTCCAGACACTTTTAGCATGGCCGCAAAAGTGTCAGCTCTTTGAGCAAACAAAATTGCGTGGCAAAAGTGGGCAGGTGGGTACAGTGCCCGGGTTCTGTGGGTAACAGGACAGGAAAGGAAAACTAAGATACTATTCCAGACACTTTTAGGATGGCAGCAAAAGTGTCAGCTCTTTGGGCAAATAAAATTGCATGGCAAAAGTGGGCAGGTGGGTACAGTGCCCAGGTTCTGTGGGTCAGTGGACAGAAAAGGAACACTTACTTAGTATTCCAGACACTTTTAGAATGGCAGAAAAAGTGTCAGCTCTTTGAGCAAATAAAATTGCGTGGCAAAAGTGGGCAGGTGGGTACAGTGCCCGGGTTCTGTGGGTACCAGGACAGGAAAGGAAGCCTCACTTTCTATCCCTCCTAATGATGAAATGCAGCAAGAAATTCCCTGAGCTTAGGTACACAGACGCTGTTATCTGGAGCTGTATACAGCGTTTCCACGGACCTGCCTGTCAACTATGTCTCTGAGCGCATGGCAATCAGCCCTGAAAAGGGCTGAAAAAAGTGCAGTCCCTAATCTGTAGAGTGCTGTGTGAATAGCATACACAGCAGGAGCGGCGGCAGCAGCAGCGTGAGCAGTGACTGTCACCCACACGCAGAAAGCAGATAATGGCGGCGTGAGGGAAAATGGCCGTATTTATAAGGCAAGGACATGTGACATTCACAGCCTATGACACATGCCCTTGCTTGTCTGGCAAAAAGTACACTTAGCTGTGTGTGTGTCTGTGATTGGCTGACATCCTGCCCGCCCCACTGCACGCGCGCTTAGGGAAAAAAAAAATGGCGATCGGCACTCTATCAGCATCACAGATCTAAACGCGTCCCCCCCGCACACTATACGCTGAAATTTGATAATAGTGTGCATCACAGTGACTTACACTATTACAGTGAAAAGCCAGCTAGTATATAGCTAGGCTTTTTGCTGATCGAACCGTTCTCGAACGTAACTCGAGCTATCGAGCTTTTAGCAAAAAGCTCGAGTTCGAGTTCTATCTCGAGCACCCCCCAAAATCACTCGAACATGAAATTGGCGAACCTCGAACATCGCTCATCTCTACTTAAGACACAAAACAGCCATCTTCTACCCCGCCACACGTCCTCTTTCCTTCCTCCTGCCTGGCTGTATGTTTTAAAAGGACACAAATAAAGAGAGTGTTTTTACATGTGAGTAAGAAAAAGACATGGCACATCCTATCTTTCTAATGTGAACAGGTGTAAACTGAATATGAAACATAGTAACTAGTAATGAGTGAATGTATTCGTCACTACTATGCAGAATAGTGCAGTATTCACAGTACTTATTATATGGCGAATAATGGTGTGTTCACCTAGCTATATTCGGATGTTTTGCTCAGTGGCATCTGATTTGCAGGCACGAAACATGCTGGCTACTTATCCAATCACACTAATGCCGCAGCCATCTTGGTTACGGCATTACTGTGATTGGCTGGCCACGCAGCATCAAAGAGTCTATAAAAGCCCTTCTGCAGCCATTTTGCGCACATTACATTGCCAGCGTTTATCTCCAAGCACTACATATTAACCGATCACCGGCGCAGCTGTCACACTGCTCACGCTGCCTCTCATTCTTCTTCCCTACCCGCTCATTAGGCTCATACATATTCACTGTATCCGCTCATTAGGCTCATACATATTTACTGCTTCTCCCAACTACTGGTGTCTGTAATTGATTGCAGTCATACTCGCCCCCATTCTAAGTGACTGCTGTCTTACAGCAACCGATCACAGCTGCCGTTGTGTTGGTGTGTAGGTCTATATCATACAGTAGAATAAATAAATAATTAAAAAAAATATGTGCAGTCCCCCCTAATTCTGATACCCAGCCAAGATAAAGTCTTACAGATGATGACTGGTATTCTCAGGCTGGGGGGACCCACGTTATTGGGAGCCCCTGAGCCTGAAACTATCAGCCAGCAGACACCCGGAATTGCCTCATACATTAGATTCGACAGTCTCAGTACTTTACCCCGGGCCATCCCAATTGCCCTTTCACCACCCTCTTTCACCACTTTATTAACCCCAAAACACCCAGGTCCGACGTAATCCACACGAGGTCCCACGATGGTCTGGCTCTGCTACATCCAAGCCTGGAGAGACTAAATACATGTTCAATCTCTCCAGTCTCCAGGAAACATTGACAAGAAAGACCCGGCTGGCAGCAGTGACGTCACTCAGTGCTGGTGGGGAGTGGGACACTGCCCCACACTTTAACAGTGGCAATGTCGGCATGGAGGTGCGGGCTGCCCCACACTCCCCACACGGCATTGTCAGTGTTAAAGTGCTGGCAGGGAGAAGGACACAGCCCTGTACTTTAACACTGACAGTGCCATCCAGGGAGTGAGGGGAAGCCCGAACCTCCATGGCGGCACTGTTTCTGTTACAGTGCTTGCGGGGAGTGGGACACGGCCCCGCACTTTAAGAGTGGCAGAGTCGGCATGGAGATGTGGACTGCCCCGCACTCTCCAGATGGCATTGTTAGTGTTAACATGCGGGGCCATGTCCCGCTCCCCACCAGTACTTTAACAGTGATAGTGGCAAAATAATTATCTTGTGGCAATATACAAAAAACTACCACACAGGAGATGCCTAAATGTACAACTCACCACCATCACAAACAGCTAAGCCTCCTTAACTGACAACATATTTGACATTACCTACTCTGAACCTGACTGTAGAACAAAAGATTTTGCCACAGAGGAACCTTTAGCTTTAATTCCCAGCTGGAAGAAGTTGTTGTGTTGAAGTATTTTCCTTAGCCCTCTATATACTGTGTATAAGGGCACTTAAAGGTAGAAATTTTGCACATGTTGCTAACAGAATTGAAGTTTAGTTATGTACAACATTAAATGTTATAGCTAGAGTTGAGTGATGTTCGAGTCGAACGGTTCGCCAATTTCAAGTTCGAGTGATTTTGGGCGGTGTTCGAGTCGTTCCACGAACTCGAACAATTTGCTTCAAGTTCGGCAGTTCGAGTTACCATTCGAGAATGGTTCGATCACCAAAAGCGTGGCTTTTCACAGTAAGTATGTGTGCACGTTGCGTATCTGCATGCGTCCTGCGTCCCCAGCACAATCCCTCTCTCTTTCCTACTCACCGATCACGGGCGCCTCACTGCACGGCTGTCACAAATCTCCGGCGGCTTTTCCTCTTTTGAAAATGGCTGCCGCTTCATTATTCAATCAGGTATTCCCTGCCTTCCCCGCCCACCGGCGACCATGATTGGTTACAGTCAGACATGCCCCCACGATGAGTCACAGCTGTCTCACTGCAACCAATCACAGCCCGCTGGTGAGCGGGTCTATATCGTGCAGTAAAATAAATAAATAATAATAATAAAAAAAAATGCGGTTCCCCCAATTTCAATACCAGCCAGGATAAAGCCACATGGCTGGAGGCTGGTATTGTCAGGATGGAGAGCACCACGTTATGGGGAGCCCACAACCCTAACAATATCAGCAGGAAGCCGCCCGGAATTGCCACATCCATTAGATGCGACAGTCCCAGGACTCTACCCAGCTCATCCCGAATTGCCCTGGTGTGGTGGCAATCAAGGTAATAACAGGGTTAATCATGACAAGCGTCTCCCCGAGATACCTTTCATGATTAACCTATAAGTGAAAGTAAAGAAACACACAGCGAAAATTCCTTTATTTGGAATTAAAGACAAAAAAACACCTCATTTACCTCTTTATTAATCCCCAAACCACAATCCAGGTTCGAAGTAATCCACACGACGCTTCAGCTCTGCTACATGAAGATGACAGGGAGCTCCATAGAACACGAGCGCTCTGTGTCCTCTCCACGCAGCACCTGAAGTGAGCCGCGCTGTCACCAGAGACTTCACTCTGCAATGCAGAGGTCAACACCACCAAATCTTCCTATGTTTCTCATTAGAGCCAGTGGCTCAATGGTTAGAGCTATTGCCCAGGGAGCATTAGTTCACGAGTTCAAGTCCGGGCCGCCCCAGTAAAGAATTTAATTTATTTTTAATTTTAAATGATAATTATTATTTATTTATAATTATAATTTAATTTGATTTAATTATGCACTGAGGGGAGGAGCCGGACATCAGCTGTGAGCTGCGGGCCACACCTCTGAAATCGGAACAGTTCACGGAATAAGGCTGCATTGCTATCTCCTCTCTATCTTCTCTCTCCTCTCTCTCTCTCTCTCCTCTCTCCTCTCTCCCTCCTCTCTCTTCTCTCTCTCCTCTCTCTTCTCTCTCTCTCTTTTTCTCTCTCTCTTTTTCTCTCTTTCTCTCTCTTTTTCTCTTTTTCTCTCTCTTTTTCTCTCTTTCTCTCTCTTTCTCTCTCTGTCTCTCTCTTTTTCTCTCTTTTTTCTCTCTTTCTCTCTCTTTTTCTCTCACTCTTTTTCTCTCTTTCTCTCTCTTTCTCCCTCTCTCTCCTCTATCTCTTCTCTCTCTCTTCTCTCCTCTTCTCTCTCTCCTCTCTCTCTCTCTTCTCTCTCTTTCTCTTCTCTCCTCTTCTCTCTCTCTCTTCTCTCTCCTCTATCTCTTCTCTCTCTCTTTTCTCCTCTTCTTTCTCCTCTCTCTCTTTTCTCTCTCTCCTCTCTCTCCTCTCTCTCTCTCTTCTCTCTCCGATCTCTCTTCTCTCTTTCCCTTCTCTCCTCTTCTTGTCTGTTCTCTCTCTTCTCTCTCTCCCTCTCTCTTCTCTCTCCTCTCTCTCTTCTCTCCTCTTCTCTCCTGTTCTCTCCCTCTCTTCTCTCCTCTTCTCACTCTCTCTTCTCTTCTCTCTCTCCTCTCTCTCTCTCTCCCTCTCTCTTCTCTTTTCTCTCTCTTTTCTCTCTCCCTCTCTCTCTTCTCTTTTCTCTCTCTTTTCTCTCTCTTTTCTCTCTCTCAGACCTGGCGATGATCAGCTGATGCCGTCACCTTACAGAATCAGCTGACACTATAAGTCGAGCGGTGAGGCCGCCCGGCCGGCAAAACTATCTGCTGTCGGACAGGAGTCTGCACAGAAGTGTGTAGTTTTTTTTTGCACTGATGCATCAGCTGATTGTATAAAAGCCATTTATACAATCAGCTGCTGTGCCATGTGATTCAGGCCCTTGATCCTGACACATCATCTGATCGCTTTGCCTTCCAGCAAACCGATCAGATGATATTGGATCCGGATTGGACGGCGCGGGACCCTTGACCCAGGATTACTGCGAAAGGGGGTTCTTTATTTTAATAAAGATGGAGTCACTAATTGTGTTGTGTTTTATTTCTAATAAAAATATTTTTCTGTGTTTTGTGGGGTTTTTTTATCTGTACTAGAAATTCATGGTGGCCATGTCTAATACTGGCGTGACACCATGAATTTTGGGCTTAGGGTCAGTTGATAATATACAGCTAGCCCTAACCCCATTATTACCCAGCGAGCCACCCATCACCAGGGCAGCTGGAAGAGTTGGATACAGCGCCAGAAGATGGCGCTTCTATGAAAGCGCCATTTTCTGGGGCGGCTGCAGACTGCAATTCGCAGCAGGGGTGCCTAGAGAGCTTGGGCACCCTGCGCTGCGGATTCCAATCCCCAGCTGCCTAGCTGTACCTGGCTAAACACAAAAATTGGGCGAAGCCCACGTCATTTTTTTGAAAATGTATTTCATGAAATTCATGAAATAATAATACAAAAAAAAAGGGCTTCCCTATATTTTTGGTTACCAGCCGGGTACAAATAGGCAGCTGGGGGTTGGAGGAAGCCCGTAGCTGCCTGCTGTACCTGGCTAACATACAAAAACATGGCGAAGCCCACGTAATTTTTTTGGGGGGCAAAAAACTCCTGCATACAGTCCTGGATGGAGTATGCTGAGCCTTGTAGTTTTGCAGCTGCTGTCTGTCTGTATGGAGAAGAGCAGACAGCAGCTGCAGAACTACAAGGCTCAGCATGCTCAATTCACTAGTGTATGCAGGAGAGCAGAGAGCAGCTGCAGAACTACAAGGCTCAGCATGCTCCATTCACTGGTGTATTCAGGAGAGCAGACAGCAGCTGCAGAACTACAAGGCTCAGCATACTCCATCCAGGACTGTATGCAGGAGTTTTTTGCCCCCCAAAAAAATGACGTGGGCTTCGCCATATTTTTGTATGCTAGCCAGGTACAGCAGGCAGGTACGGCTGCCCCCAACCCCCAGCTGCCTATTTGTACCCGGCTGGGAAATAAAAAATAGGGAAGCCCTTTTTTTCATTATTTCATGCATTTCATGAAATAATTAAAAGAAAATCGACATGGGCTTCGCCTCATTTTTGTGTCCAGCCAGGTACAACTAGGCAGCTGGGGATTGGAATCCGCAGCACAGGTTGGCCCGAGCTTTCTGGGCCCCTCTTCTGTGAATTGCAGTCTGCAGTCACCCCAAAAAATGGTACTTTCATAGAAGCGCCATCATCTGGCGCTGTATCCAACTCTTCCAGCAGCTTTGAAGCCGGGTGCCTTGCTGGGTAATAATGGGTTAATACTAGCTTTGTTTTACTAGCTAGTATTAAGCCAGAGATTCTTAATGTCAGTCAAGTTTGACCTGACCTGGCCATTAAGAATCTCCAATAAAGGGTTAAAAAAAAGACACCACACAGAGAAAAAATACTTTAATAGAAATAAATACACAGACACACTTAGAGACTCCATGTTTATTACTCACTCTCACCCCTCCATGATCCTGGTCTTCTGTCTTCTTTCTCCTTCAACCCATGCAGCTCTGCTGCATCAGACAGCACTGATCAGCATCAAGGGATGAAGACGCTGCAGCTCCCCGTGTAGTCTAATCACTCAAGTGAGAGTGAGCATAGGCTGCGGGCTGTAAGCGGTGACGTCACCGCTGCCACCGTTGCTAAAGTAATCTGACAGGCGAGTTACTATAGCAACGGTGCTCTGATCACGTGATTCCCGGTGCCGCAATTCATCGGCTGTGGCAGCCAGTCCTTGCATGTGGGCTGACTCTGTAAAGAGAGCCCACATGCAGGAACAGGGAAGCCGACCATGTGCCAGAGCATCTTGCCGGCACACGGAGATGCACAAACGAGCACCGCGTACCGGAGAGATGCACTGACAGGACCTAGCATGACGTCTAGCCATGTGACCAGTCTGTAGCCAATGAGATAATACACACGTGACTTGTCACATGCTATTTTGACATCACGGAAGGTCTTATCATCAGTGCTGGTTACCGGGAGGACGCAGCAATTATCGGAAGGAAAAGCGGCAGGAGACAGAGTGCAGGACGTGTCTCAGGGACCTGTAAGTGTAATGGCAATGTTTATTAACTGTATGTGTACATGTGTAATGTGTTTTTATGTGTTTGTGTTTGCCTGCCATTGTTTTCAATGGGGTTCGAAGGAGTTCGTCGAACGTTCGTCGAACGGAGCCTCCGTTCGATGAACCGAACTCGAACTCTAGGAGGGTGGCTCATCTCTACTTATAGCAGGTCGTGGACTGAGCAAAACACTGTCTCATGGTGATTATGTTGATATGAAAGGTACAATCATCCTGCTGTGGTTGAGATGACTTATACTCCCCTCTAATATGCTTGTCAAAGGTAAAGGAAGGTAAGTGTGATCTGTGTGTGGTATTACTACTGATGGGACTGCTGGGGCCAGCACTGCTGGTGGTGCTGCTGCTGTTTACAGCTACCACATTTTTTACTGTAGGATGTGGTTTTTTTTTCACAAACTACCATATCTGCTGTCATAAGTATAATGTTTAACAATAATGAATATTATACATAGTAAATCTTGGAAAAACATGGACACAACCAGAACTGCTAGGCACTATCTTCTACATACCATATAGGTGACACAGTTAGCATGTGGAAGAAGATACTCATGTTAGAAGACTAAGGTAGAACTTTTTGAGATAAATACAAAACACTACATGTGGAAGAAAATGAACACTGCTTATCACCCTGAAAACACCATCCCCACCATCAAACATGTTGGTGGCAGAATCTCACTATGGATGCTTTTATTCAGCAGGGTTAGGGAAGCAGATTGGAGTTGGTGGGAAGATGGATGGAGCTAAATAGAGGTCACAGAGGAAAACCTGTTAGCTGCTGCAAAAGAGTTGAAACTGGGGTGTAGGTAACCTTACTGGTTGGGCAATGACCTTGAACATACTGGAAAAGCTACATTGGATGGTTTAGATTAAAGCATATTCTTCTGTGTGAATGGCCCAGTCACAGTCCAATCCCATTGAGAATCTGTGAGAAGACTTGGAAAGTGCTGTTCACAGCTGCTCTTATCTAATCTCACTATGCTGGGGCTATTTTGCAAAGACGAATGTGCACAAATGTCAGCCTCTAGCTTTGCAAAGCTTGTAAAGACATCCCTCAAAACACTTGTAGCAGTAACTGCAGTGAAAGGTTGGTCTACAACATAATGACTCAGCTGGACTGAATACAAATGCACATTACAATTTTTGCATATTTTAAAAAACTTTTTTTAGGAAACCACGTATTATTTACATTACACTTCACAAATACTTTATACTTTTTGTTGGTATATGACATAAAATACCAATAAACTACATTTACGTTGGTGGGTGTAATGTAAAATAATGTGAGTAGTTCATAGGGTATGATTACCATTTCAAGGCACTGTATACAACTAAATGGTATTTCAAAAACAATAAGAGAATGATGGGCACTGCTGCACTATGCTGTTTGGCAATGCCGTACTCACTGAATCAGTCGATCAGTTGTTCCAGGACTCGTGTATGCAGCCGTTCCAGGTGGTGCTCTGCTGATAGGGTGGTCAAAATCCAAAATAATCCAAGTGGGAGAATGAAGCGGCAACTCAACCTGGTGGTTGGCAAACTTTTAATCTGTATTCACAGCAGACAGCATAAACGGGGAGTGGAGGGGGAGTGCGGGGACGGCAGACGGATGACAGCTGTTTCGCGCTGTGGCTAGCGCTTTCACGAGTCCTGAGGGACTTCATTGTTCACATCTATCCACTGGCTCCTTTATCTGTGAAGCTTTAGCCATAAGTCTACCAACAGTAAAGGAACATCACAACGGCTTGATTATGTCTGAGCTCTAATAAGGAGACTGTATAAGTGAAAACCCCTGCTATCAGCAGCGTACCTAGCAGGGGTGGGAAGCAGAGGATTTACCCAGAGAGGACCATCCAGAGTTATTGTCACTATTAACTATATCTGTACAAACAATATTGTTAATCTCTGGAGTAGAGCATGGAGACATGATCTCCCTGCACTACCGCTCTCCATTTTGTAGACCGCAGGTCGCTTTTAACCTGTTGTCTACAGAATGGCAGGGTGACACACTAAACGAGGCACCGGTGCATACACAAGACATCAGAGTCCCGGCATGGTCATCACCAGGACTCTGGTGAGCTGTGCCTGTGCAGCACAATAGCAGTGTTGGTCTGCCCACGCTTTGCCGATGGTCTTGTCAGGATCCTGTATATGAGTATATGATATTTTTTTTTTGGTTAAAATGTTTTGTGTGACTGTGGAGCACCATAAAGGATGAGGATTCCTAATACATTGTAGGGACTTATTTGGTTGGCTCTTATACCCTGTGGGGCCTCCATAGAGTGTGGTGGCCTTTATACAGTGCGGGAGATAATGTGAGGGCCATTATACAGTGCTGACCATGATACGGTGTGGGAGCTAATCGCCATTATACAGTTTGTGAGCTACTGTGGGGGCCATCATATAGTGTAGGGGTCATCACACAGTGTGGAAGCTAATCTGGGGGCAATCATTCAGTTTGGGGTCTGCTTTGGGGGCATGTCTCTGCATGTTTTGCATGGACACTGTATGTTAAAGCACCATAGATTATAAAGGTTAATCATTGAAAAAAATCAGGCTAACCACGAACCTGCTACACGGACACCTGAATGTGGCTTTGAGCAACAAGAATCCATCTGTCAGCCTGCATGACATCAGCAGTCACGCCCCTTCCACAAAGCACAGTGGAGAAGAAGCCGCTGGTCTGATGATGTGATGTCAGCGGAAGCCTCAGAATCATTGGCAGGACAGGTCTTTGAACATTCGAGCCAGCTGAGATTGTTGCTGGTCAAGAAAGGCAGGTATTTAGCAACTACCTACCTGCTGGTTCTTAAGCCAATAGTAAAAAGATAAAATAGTCATTGATAGTCCCTTCATGAATGTCATATTAACAAACAATTCTTCAGGTAATAACATTTGATAGTACAAAACATAACAATGCCACTATTCTCTCTTGTCCTGGCATGATCAATCCTCTGTAGAGTCCAATACATATCTAGCTTTTCTCATAGAAAAAAAAGAGGTCTAGGGAAATAGGGCAGTATTTCTCTCTTAAAAGACCCAAACAACAACATCCAAAAGTAATAAATCCCTTTAAATGTTTTATTCAATTGTTATTGAAATAATGTATACCAATATTTAGATAAATAGAGTAGTTAATGCCAATATCCTTGCTTTAGAGAAGTTCTCCCCAGAATACTCTATAGACCAGAATTTAGGTCTAAACAGACCATGAGACAATAAATCAAGATCAGAAACCTTCCCTCACACAGGAAGGCCCAATAATCATGTTTTGGAACATAAGAGGGTCACCCTAAGGCCCTTTTCACACTGCGTTGTGATCTCTGTTCACTGGTCCCATTGGAGCTTCTATTCGAATCCCGATTCAAAACGGGTTTCAGGCACATGCACCGATGGGGCCACCGGCTATAATGGTGCAGATGGAGTCACCGTGTGTTCTGTCCGGCACCAATTTCAGGCATATATGCTTGCTGGAGGTGGACACCCATTTTGCAAGGGGATTTGGCTGGAAGCACTGATGGGACCACTGAACGGAGGTCACAACGTAGTGTGAAAGTGGCGTATGGCATAGTGGTGCAGATGGCAGAGCATATATCCAAGTAAAGAATTGGAATAATGGAACATGGACTACCTTGCCCTATTACGAACCTTAAATTAACCCTTCATTACCAAAAACATTGGTGCTCTGAAAAAATATAATACAGTGGCACCCCCACTTCTCATTGGCTGTCCTTACAGAATTCCTATTCTTTGCTACATCACACTAGAAATGTGAACTACAAGATATGTACTAGGTAGAGTGACAGCATAAATCAATAAAAAAAAATTGACCATCAAAAAAATAGACAGTCTTGTGAATATACTAGTCTTATACTTGCTACTGTTACACTATAATAGACTGTAATTACTTATTCTGAAGTCTGTTATAACTTTATTTACATATAGCTATAACAAGTGCTTTAAACAAACACATGGATTGGGAACATGATTAGAAGAACTGCCCTGGAAGCTCCCAATGGTAGAGGCTGATGATTTTGCAGGACCGATAACAGGTCCGGAGCTGGCAGGGAACTTGAGATTGGTGAGCAAGTAACTGCTATATAGAAATTAATGGGCTGGGAAGATGTGGCTGGTATCTTAGGAGGTAGATCCTAAGCCCTGAAATTAGCTACTGCTCTTGCTTGGCCAGGCTTTGGTGGTGGATCTCTTTGACAACAAGCTGCACATTATGTAAGATAAATGACAAGAGAATGGCAGCAAAAAGAAATGGGAAGTCAAATGCAAACTTGCTTATTTTCTTGCGATATTGATATTGAGATAACCCATTTAAGATTTGTGATTTTAACCCCAGTCCTAATGAAGGTACTGCTGAAGTAAAATGTGTCGTATTCTTTAAGAGGGAGGTGCCTTTTTAACCAGTTCAAGGGTAATTTTGCTCTGTTCATAACCTGGCACATTTTCAGGTTTTTTAAGAGCTCTAAAATTGAGCTCTAATTTTGTTTTTTCTCTTATGGGCATGCAAAAGAAAAAAAAAAAGTCTCTATATTTTCTGATTTTTATGCCTTTTTAGTGTTTTACTTTACTGCTATCTGGTGAAAGTGCATTGAAAAAAGGAAATTAATGTCTATTTTTAACATGTTTTAATATTTTGTTCTGTAACCACAAAGGACCAAAAAAATATATTTTACACTGTGTTCCTTTTTATAGCATTTAGTTTTTTTTTGCATATCTGACATGATGTTTGTTTATTTTTTAAAAAGAGGCAGGGTTGGAAACAGTGATTTCAGAGGGTGTTGACTTTTCTTAATTTTGCATTTTTCATTACTTTTTTTGCTTTGAAAGGGAACAATCCAACATTTAAATACATTTTATATCACTGATTTCCCTTTTAATTGTAGCTTGCATATTAGAACTGTAACAGGGCAAACTCCTTTCCATGCTTGAACTGAAGAGCTGATCTGGGTCTGCTAGGACTCAACAGCACCTTCTCAGTACTTGCACACAGCAATCACATGACTGGAGGAATCACTATTAGGCTATGTGCCCACGGGACTCTGTATCTGCAGATTTTTCTGCATCAAAATCCGCATCTTTCCCCCGGAATCCGCACCTTTTCATAGGTGCGGATTTTGTGCGGATTTGACGCGGATTTTGCGATTTTTTTTAATTCAATTGAATAGGCAAAATCCGCACGAAAATCCGCAACAATAATTGACATGCTGCAGATTTTTCCGCACGAAAATCCGCATAATTTCCGCTGCAGAAAAATCCGCAGCGTGGGCACAGCATTTCCCAAATGCCATAGAAATGGCTGGGAAGTAGCTGTGCTGCAGATTTCTGGAAAATCCGCGGCTTTTCCACGAGAAATCCGCGGCAAAATCCGTGCATTTTTTGCAGCGTGGGCACATAGCCTTATACTTTCAATACTGGAAACAAGAAGGCAGAGTTGGAAATAAACAGCCTCTGCCTTCTTTATTGGGAGTCTAGATGTGTCTGACTGCCAGCACCAGGTTGTTTTACAATCTCATGCAGGTACTTTATAAGGATATTTGAAATCATCATTGCAGAATTACATGATTGTGTAGCAGCTATTCGTTTGATGGAAGTGTGCTTTGCAGCTCCTGGAACTGATCACATCCAACTAACACCAGCACCAGAACAGCTTACTGGACATCGTTTTTAACAGATAGTCTAGCCCTTCTGCTTTGAGGAGTTTTGGGAGCAAAAAGTGGAGTTGATTAACCCTAGAACGCATACCTGGGGCCTCGCAGGCGTGCAAGTTACTTGTTTTCTATGGTTGATTTCTATGGTTGCGCATTCTAGGGTTTCAATAAGTTCTAGAAAGTTCAGTAACTGTGCAATAATCAAATCATAGATAAACTGAGCAGGTAACCTTATCTGAGTATGTCAGGATCTTGAACAGGTGTTTCTAGCTCTCCCAACCAGGCTCTGAATAGCAGGCATGGAGATCAAATCTTCACATGCCCTGAATGAAGCCATCCCATGTCAGGCTGTATGTACGGTGTAAACGTGCCCCGACGCTCACGTTTCATGTTTCTTCCTCAGGTTGCCATGATATATCACGGCTCCCCGAGGAAGAGACACAAAACGTGCACGTCGGGGCACGTTTACATCGTACGTACAGCCTGACATGGGTGAGTCTTCATACCACTCATTTGGCGACTTAGGGGTTTTACCCTCTTGATTACATTTACTTATGGTTGCAAGGTACCCGAGTGATTGTTACTCTAATCCATCTCTGTGGGATGTTATTTATGCACTATGTGTAGTAACAGAGCCCTGTTAATTCTTTGATTAAAATGTGAGTATGGCTGACATGTTGGGGTTTACTAACCCCGCTACGCTGTGCTGATAATAAGCCCATATGTGAAAAATTATTTAACCGTGTTCAGTTTTGTCATGCTGTACAATCGGTGCTGTTCCTGGGGATTTTCCATGTGCACCTGATATTTACAATATGTATTTCAATTACTGTATTTACCTCTTCCTGTATGTATTTGAATAAAAATCCTTTATATTTTTGCAAGAAGGTTTGACGTGACTAATTATTGGGCTACTTTGTAGCTAAATCTACCAAAAATCCCCTTGGTTCTCTTGTTTTACTGCTACTGCTCAGTAGACGGCTGAGGGCAAAAGATGGAAGGGATGTTTGAAAGTATGGAGGAGTCTGATCAAATATGCAATGTAATGGAAATATTGCTCACAAGTAATGTGCTTCCACATATAAACATTAAGCTTTACGGCTCTGTTCAATATAGAAGATGTAACCACTAAGATTTGCACCTGCTACCAACTAAATATATGTTTCATCGAGTTCAACACAAAAAAATATGTTTCTATTTTACAGTGGTCCTTCCTGTGCTACTTCACATAGGTGGCACTAGAGTTTGTCACCTTCCTCCTTGAAGAGACAATTTGAATATTTCCCAAAGGAGTATTCCAGCTATAAAAGCTGCTTTACATGCAGCGACATCGCTAGCTCGTGAAGGCAGCTGCCCAAGTCATTTGTGCGCCACGGGCAAATTGCTGCCCGTGACGCACAATATCACTAGGCCCCATCACACGGACTTACCTTCCCAGCGACGTCGCTGTGGCCGGCGAACCGCCTCTCTTCTAAGGAGGCGGTTTGTACGGCGTCACAGCGATGTCACACAGCAGTCCAATAGAAGCGGAGGGGCGGAGAGCAGCTGCATTATCAACACACCCACCTCATTGCCGGAGGACTCAGGTAAGCTGTTGTTCGTCGTTCCCGGGGTGTTACACGTAGCGATGTGTGCTGCCTCAGGAACGACGATCAACCTACCTCCACAACAACCAACGAGATTTTGAAAATGAACGATGTGTCAACGATCAACGATAAGTTGAGTATTTTTGATCGTTAACACTCGCTCAGAGCTGTTACACGCAACGACGTCGCTAATGATGCCGGATCTGCGTCACAAATTCTGTGACCCCGACGACATATCGTTAGATATGTCGTTGCATGTAAAGCCCCTTTTAGACTCCTCACCACTGACAGCCAGATTGGTTTGTCAGTCTCGACAAGTAGAAAAGTTTTCCCCTTAGACCCTACTGGAGGTTCTCATTCAGCCAGATCAGATCTCATACTTTGCACTGACAAGGGAAAATCATTCCGAAACACTGTGTCTGCAAATTGAGGCATAAATCCTAAGTCATATGAAAAGGCTCGTTAAAGGGCCACTTTTGACTTTTTGGATTGCTACTTCCAATAGGTGGCACTAGAGTTTGTCTCCTTCCTCCCTGAAGAGACAATTTGAATATTTTAAGGTAGACAGACTCCTTCCTTGGCTATAGTAAGAGTCTTTGATCTAAAACATTTTTTTTTTAAACAGACAAGGAAATGCTTTACCTCACAAAAAGAATCATCTGTGATCCTGTGCTGTAATGTCTGTAGACTTTTTTGCTTCCTCCCCTGCCCAGGAGCTGTGGTATGATCAGACCATGTCCCTGTACGGTCAGACACGGCCATTACACAGTATATAGCAGGGACACATATATATAAGATTATCTCAGCACAGGAACATTTTTTAATCACATCTAATTGTGGAAGTTATAATTTTAAGATCTATTGATTAAAAGCAACATTAAAATTAACTTTGTGGGAAAACCCCTTTAATTCATTATTGTTAATATTCATGATGCTAAAGGGGTTACGTCGGACCTGCAGGGCTGTTTTGACGGTTAATAGATTGGAGAAAAAAGGTGTTTGTTTTTTAAACTAAGGATTTTTCTCTTATTTTTTTGTAATTTTTGTTTATTTCTTTATACTTACATGATTACTAATGGGGGAGTCTCATAGACAACTACCAATTTCTAATCCAGGATTTTGTGACAGCTGTGATTTTTTGATAAATCATAGCTGTTATTAACTCCTTATATTATCCTGATTGCCACCACACCAGGACAATTGAGATGAGCCAGGTAAGCACCAGGATTGGCGAATCTCATGCATGCACCATTTCTGTGGCAGCTGCAGGCTGCTAGTTTTAGGCTGGGAAGGGCCCAATAGCCATGGATCTCCCCAGCCTGAGAATACCAGCCCCCTGCTGTTTTCTTTATCTTGGTTGGATATCAAAATTGGGGGGGCTCAAGCCATTTTTTTCCATTATTTATTTATTTTCACACTCCACTTGGGGACCCAGACAGCTAGTATGAGAGCAAACAATCACAGAAACTGTCACAAAGGGTGGGTAGGGAAAACAGGAGACATTCATAAGGTTTAATGAGTGGATACAGAAACCGCGTGACATCGTGCAGAAACTCAGTAAGTATAATTGTCCTGCTTTAATCCCCATTTTGCTTCCTTTTACAGCCCCCTAGCTCTTACTACCACTATTTTATAGCACTTATAGGGTTTGGGTTCCGGGATTAAGTACAGATCAAGTCTGGTCCTGAATCAGACTTTTTTTTTTTAAGTCCGGCCTGACTTAGCAAATCCGAACATCTGCGGGTTCCCTCATCTCTAGTTGTAACTCTTCCAGTCTAAGCTAATAATATCTCTTATACAAAAGGGCAAGGGATTAGAGGGTATTTTTAAAAATTAAGCTATTCCCTATTTGTAAAATAAGTGATAACTGATTGCTGGGGGTCTTACCACTGAAACCTTTAGCGATACAAATATTGGGGCTCTGAACGAAGCAGTAGTCAATCATACATACCTCTGCTCTGTTGATTGTCTATGGAACGATTGATGGTTTGATAGTCTTTCAGTCTATCTAATGAATAGAATTTCATTCTGGGAAAACCCCTTTATATGTAATGTTTGTCGTGGTCTGGGAGTATTAATAAAGGCTAATTGTCTACTGGAGTAAGAAAACAAAAAAAGACCGTGGAGATCTTTGACTAATGGAAAACAGAGTATTTTGGGAAAGGTTTTTAAATTGATCTTCACGAAGGCAAGAAGGCGATTTTTATTTTTCCTCCTACATTTGTCTAAAAATATCAAGCAGTGAAGTAGCATTGGATATTATAAAAAAACTTGATGAATTCTCTTACATCTTGTAAAACATCATTTTGCTCATTGCTAACCATGGGAGACTGTAATCCTATTTTCACTCTGGATTAAAGTGATTATTGCATATGCAAAGTATGAAGCCTAAAGGCCCCGTCACACACAGAGATAAATCTTTGGCAGATCTGTGGTTGCAGGGAAATCATGGACATATTGTTCCATTTGTACACAGCCACAAACCTGGCACTGAATGTCCACAATTTCACTGCAACCACAGATCTGCCGCAGATTTAGCTCTGTGTGTGACAAGGCCTTTACAGCGTGAATCTCATTCAATCTTCACAAGATGATTTTCTTATGGTCACCTTAAATGGTTTTTTGTTTGTTTTTTTTTTTAAATTCATAAAAATCTTCAGAACTTTTTGCAATATTTTAATAACTTTGTTGCAAAGACAAATGTAATTTATCTGCTAAGAATTAACTATGGACTTGTTAATGGTACAAAATATTTTCTTTTATATACAGTGGATGAAATAAGTATTCAATATGTTGCTAAAATTCAAACTAAATATATTTCTAAAGTAACAACCCATCCAATCCACTCAAGGAAATAAATCAATCCGTGGATATCTATAAATTTAGTTATATGTAATAATGAGAAATGATGCAGGATAAAAGTATTGAACACGCTTGCTGAAATGTATTTAATACTTCAAACAAAGCCTTTGTTGGTGATGACAACTTCAAGATGCATCCTGTATGGAGAAACTAGTCACATGCATTGCTCAGGTGTGATTTTGGGCCAGTCTTCCACACAAACACTCCTCAAATCCTGAAGGTTCTATAAACTTTGTGCTTTTGTTCCTTCCATAAATGTTCATAAACAAATATAGTGGCTTCACCACAAAATGCAAGCCATCTGCCATTAAAATTGAAAGGCCAAAAAAAAATTAAATTAACTTTGCCAAAAAAAAATGAAAGAAGTCAGCCCAGTATTGGAAAAGCATTATTTGGACAGATGAAACTATGATCAACCTGAACCAGAAGATAAGAAGAACGTATGGATAAAGCTTGGAATGGCTCATGATTCAAAATGCACTACATCCACTGTAAAATATGGCGGAGCCAGTGTAATTGCATGGGCATGTATGGCTTCCAATGTCCTTGGGTAACTAGTGTTTATTAATGATATGACTGAAGACAAAAGCAGCTGGATGAATTCTGACATGTACAGTGCGATACTTTCTGCTCAGATTCAATGAAATTCAGCACGGTTGATTGGACGTCACTTCACAGTACAAATGGATAATGACTCAAAATATACTGCAAAAGCAACCCAGGACTTTTTTAAGGCAAAGCAGTGGAATATTCTGCAATGACCGAGCCAATCACCAGATTTCAACCCCATCAAGCATGTATTTCAGACAAAGTTTTAGGACAAAACTTAAATCACAAAGATCCATAAACAACAACTTAGGTCAGCTGCAGTAAAGATTGGCAAAGCATCACAAAGGAAGAAAACAGCGTTTGGTGGTATCCATGGCTTCCAGACTTCAAGCAGTCATTGCCTGCAAAGGATTCCCTACAAAGTATTAAATATTAAATTTTATTTATTGTAAAGTTAGTTTTTCAATTATTTTTAAGTCCCTGAATTGAGGAGAGTTTTAGAAAAATTGTTGCAATTCCTAAACATTTCACAAGATATTTTTTTTTAACCTTTTTAATTATTGTTTTGGGTAAAATAAAAATAGCGACATGCAGAGCCCAAATCATGACAGCTCAGTCACGGTCCAAATATTTATGGCCCTTACTGTATGTATATATATATATATATATATATATATATATACAGTGCCTACAAGTAGTATTCAACCCCCTGCAGATTTAGCAGGTTTACACATTCGGAATTAACTTGGCATTGTGACATTGGGACTGTAGATCAGCCTGGAAGTGTGAAATGCACTGCAGCAAAAAAGAATGTTATTTCTTTTTTTATTTTTTTTTTTAAATTGTGAAAAGTTTATTCAGAGGGTCATTTATTATTCAACCCCTCAAACCACAAGAATTCTGTTTGGTTCCCCTAAAGTATTAAGAAGTATTTCAGGCACAAAGAACAATGCGCTTCACATGTTTGGATTAATTATCTTTTTTTCCAGCCTTTTCTGACTAATTAAGACCCTCCCCAAACTTGTGAACAACACTCATACTTGGTCAACATGGGAAAGACAAAGGAGCATTCCAAGGCCATCAGAGACAAGATCGTGGAGGGTCACAAGGCTGGCAAGGAGTACAAAACCCTTTCCAAGGAGTTGGGCCTACCTGTCTCCACTGTTGGGAGCATCATCCGGAAGTGGAAGGCTTATGGAACTACTGTTAGCCTTCCACGGCCTGGACAGCCTTTGAAAGTTTCCACCCGTGCCGAGGCCAGGCTTGTCCGAAGAGTCAAGGCTAACCCAAGGACAACAAGGAAGGAGCTCCGGGAAGATCTCATGGCAGTGGGGACATTGGTTTCAGTCAATACCATAAGTAACGTACTCCACCGCAATGGTCTCCGTTCCAGACGAGCCCGTAAGGTACCTTTACTTTCAAAGCGTCATGTCAAGGCTCGTCTACAGTTTGCTCATGATCACTTGGAGGACTCTGAGACAGACTGGTTCAAGGTTCTCTGGTCTGATGAGACCAAGATCGAGATCTTTGGTGCCAACCACACACGTGACGTTTGGAGACTGGATGGCACTGCATACGACCCCAAGAATACCATCCCTACAGTCAAGCATGGTGGTGGCAGCATCATGCTGTGGGGCTGTTTCTCAGCCAAGGGGCCTGGCCATCTGGTCCGCATCCATGGGAAGATGGATAGCACGGTCTACCTGGAGATTTTGGCCAAGAACCTCCGCTCCTCCATCAAGCATCTTAAGATGGGTCGTCATTTCATCTTCCAACAAGACAACGACCCAAAGCACACAGCCAAGAAAACCAAGGCCTGGTTCAAGAGGGAAAAAATCTAGGTGTTGCAGTGGCCTATTCAGTCTCCTGACCTTAACCCAATTGAAAACTTGTGGAAGGAGCTCAAGATTAAAGTCCACATGAGACACCCAAAGAACCTAGATAACTTGGAGAAAATCTGCATGGAGGAGTGGGCCAATATAACTCCAGAGACCTGTGCCGGCCTGATCACGTCTTATAAAAGACGATTATTAGCTGTAATTGCAAACAAGGGTTATTCCACAAAATATTAAACCTAGGGGTTGAATAATAATTGACCCAAACTTTTATGTTGAAAATTTATTAAAATTTAACTGAGCAACATAACTTGTTGGTTTGTAAGATTTATGCATCTGTTAATAAATCCTGCTCTTGTTTGAAGTTTGCAGGCTCTAACTTATTTGCATCTTATCAAACCTGCTAAATCTGCAGGGGGTTGAATACTACTTGTAGGCGCTGTATATATACAGTGCTGGCCAAAAGTATTGGCACCCCTGCAATTCTGTCAGATAATACTCAGTTTCTTCTTGAAAATGATTGCAATCACAAATTCTTTGGTATTATTATCTTCATTTAATTTGTCTTCAATGAAAAGAAAAAGAAAAAATTGTCATAAAGCCAAATTGGATATAATTTTACACCAAACATAAAAAAGGGGGTGGACAAAAGTAATGGCACTGTTTGAAAAGTCATGTGATGCTTCTCTAATTTGTGTAATTAACAGCGCCTGTAACTTACCTGGGGCACCTAACAGGTGTTGGCAATAACTAAATCACACTTGCAGTCAGTTGACATGGATTAACGTTGACTCAACCTCTGTCCTGTGTCCTTGTGTGTACCACATTGAGCATGGAGAAAAGAAAGAAGACCAAAGAACTGTCTGAGGACTTGAGAATCCAAATTGTGAGGAAGCATGAGCAATCTCAAGGCTACAAGTCCATCTCCAAAGACCTGAAAGTTCCTGTGTCTACGGTGCGCAGTGTCATCAAGAAGTTTAAAGCCCATGGCACTGTGGCTAACCTCCCTAGATGAAGAAGGAAAAGAAAAATTGAAAAGAGATTTCAACGCAAGATTGTGCAGATGGTGGATAAAGAACCTCGACTAACATCCAAACAAGTTCTAGCTGCCCTGCAGTCCGAGGGTACAACAGTGTCAACCCGTACTATCCGTCGGTGTCTGAATGAAAAGGGACTGTATGGTAGGATACCCAGGAAGACTCCACTTCTTACCCCGAGACATAAAAAAGCCAGGCTGGAGTTTGCCAAAACTTACCTGAGAAAACCTAAAACGTTTTGGAAGAATGTTCTCTGGTCAGATGAGACAAAAGTAGAGCTTTTTGGGAAAAGCCATCAACATAGAGTTTACAGGAAAAAAAAGAGGCATTCAAAGAAAAGAACACGGTCCCTACAGTCAAACATGGCAGAGGTTCCCTGATGTTTTGGGGCTGCTTTGCTGCCTCTGGCACTGGACTGCTTTACCGTGTGCATGGCATTATGAAGTCTGAAGAATACCAACAAATTTTGCAGCATTATGTAGGGCCCAGTGTGAGAAAGCTGGGTCTCCCTCAGAGGTCATGGGTCTTCCAGCAGGACAATGACCCAAAACACACTTCAAAAAGCACTAGAAAATGGTTTGATAGAAAGCACTGGAGACTACTACAGTGGCCAGCAATGAGTCCAGACTTGAATCCCATAGAACACCTGTGGAGAGATCTCAGAATGGCATTTTGGAGAAGGCACCCATCAAATCTCAGGGACCTGGAGCAGTTTGCCAAAGAAGAATGGTCTAAAATTCCAGCAGAGCATTGTAAGAAACTCATTGATGGTTACCGGAAGCAGTTGTTCGCAGTTATTTTGGCTAAAGGTTGTGCAACCAAGTATTAGGCTAAGGGTGCCAATACTTTTGTCTTGCCCATTTTTGGAGTTTTGTGTAAAATGATCAATGATTTGATTTTGGTTTCATTCTCTTTTGTGTTTTTTATTGCAAGCAAAATAAATGAAGATAATAATACCAAAGAATTTGTGATTGCAATCATTTTTCAAGAAGAAACTGAGGATTATCTGACAGAATTGCAGGGGTGCCAATACTTTTGGCCAACACTGTATACTAGCTGTACTACCCGGGTACTTCGCCCGGGTTAATAACTGTTGTTAACAAAATAGAATGTATAAACATTCCCGGGATAGAATGTATAAATAGAATGTATTAATGCCCGGGATAGTAACTGTCTCTCTGTTTCTCTCCCATTCTCTGTCTGTCTCCCCCTCTGTATATATCTCTCTGTCTCTCTCTATCTCTTTGTCTGTCTGTCTCAATCTCTTTCCCTGTCTGTCTATCTATCTCTTTCCCTGTCTGTCTATCTATCTTGTCACTTTCCTTGTCTGTCTCTTTCCCTGTCTGTCTCTTTCCCTCTCTTTCCCTCTCTTTCCCTGTCTGTCTCTTTCCCACTCTTTACCTGTCTGTCTCTTTCCCTCTTTCCCTCTATCTCTTTCCCTGTGCCTGTCTCTTTGTCTGTCTCTTTACCTGTCTTTGTCTGTATCTTACCCTGTCTGTCTCTTTCCCTCTCTTTCCCTGTCTGTCTGTTTCCCTGTGTCTGCCTCTGTCTCTTTGTCTGTGTCTGTCTCTTTCCCTGTCAGTCTGTCTCTTTGTCTGTGTCTGTCTTTTTGTCTGTCTCTTACCCTGTCTATGTCTGTTTCTTACCCTGTCTGTGTCTGCCTCTTTCCCTGTCTGGGTCTGTCTCTTTCCCTGGCTGCATTTTGTTACTCCAACATTCCATTTAAGGGCGTGGCTGCGCATTCCTCTGAAGTTCTGGCTGCACTGTGGCTCCCAGCTCCATTCGCTTTAATGGAGGCAGGTTTTTTGGTGAATAACTGTAAAGCGCAGGGTTAAAATTTCCCCTCAAAACATAGCCTATGACGCTCTCGGGGTCCAGAAGTGTGAGTGTGCAAAATTTTGTGACTGTAGCTGCGATGGTGCAGATGCCAATCCCGGACATACACACACATACACACACATACATACATACACACATTCAGCTTTATATATTTGAGACATATATATATATATATATATATATATATATATACACAAAAATATGAGAAAGTTAGCTCATCGGATAAGTAGTCCACGGAATATTAAATGTCCAACCCAGAAGTAAGCACGGAGATGGTGGGGAGTATGCTCCAGACAAAATCCCCCCAAAAAAACAAGGTTCTCCAGCTACTTCAAAGGTAGGATAAAACGTGAATTTTTATTTTCATCAGTTAAAATTATTGTAGACATACAAGCAAAAATGTCTTCACACCATTAACTACCCAAAGACTACATGTTTCAGTACTAAATGTTGCTGATTGGCTTTGGTCCTGAGACCTCCGCTAATGTTGATTGGTCAAGCCACCACTCTGAACTGCACAGCTCCACCATGATCTCTGCGCAAAGTGCAGAGTAGTCAATGGGTGTATGTAACGTTCTGTGAAGATCAGAAGATCATTGTATGGACTCATAGAATTAGGGTATGTGCCTATGATCAGGACCCGCTGCATCCTGGACACAGCAGCTCCTGACCTGTGGGACCACGAGTCTCCTCCACAGGACCGCAGCTGCATGTGCTCATGATCAGGATTCCGGCTATGGTCTCTTGCTTGTGTTCTCCCTGTGACTCAGCAGTAATAAATTAACATGCTTGTGGCTTGGAAAGCCACACCGCAGGTCAGTTTCCGCTTCCGGCTGCACACAGTGGGCATGGCATGTCTAGAAATCACATCCACTGTATTTTTACTGTACAATGCAGTATTTTGGATGCAGCAAAAACATGCTGCATCCAAAACACTGCAAACACTGATTGTGGACATGCACCCTTAGGGGTACTTTACACGTTGTAACATCGCTAGCATCGGCTAGTGATGCCGAGCGCGATAGTACCTGCCCCTGTCGCACATGTGATATGTGGTGATTGCTGCCGTAGCGAACATTATCGCTACGGCAGCTTCACACGCACATACCTGCTTGGCGAGGTCGCTGTGACTGCCGAACTATCCCTCCTTCAAGGGGGAGGTGCGTTCGGCGTCACAGCGACGTCACCATGACGTCACTAATCGGCCGGCCTATAGAAGCGGAGGGGCAGAGATGAGTGGGACATAACATCCCGCCCACCTTTTCCCTTCCGCATTGCTGGTGGACGCAGGTAAGGAGATGTTTGTCGCTCCTGTGGGTTTACACACAGCGATGTGTGCTGCCGCAGGAGCAACAAACAACATCGTACCTGTGGTCGACCCGACATTATGAAAATCACCGACGCTACATAGATTACCGATTTTCGACACTTTTGCGATCGTTTATCGGCGCATCTAGGATTTACACGTTGCAATGTCATTACCGGCGCTGGATGTGCATCACTAACGACGTGACCTCGACGATATTTCGGAAGCGATGTCACAACATGTAAAGCCTGCCTTAGGCTACTTTCACACATCAGTTTTTTCCCATCAGGTACAATCCGGAAAAAAACGGGTAAAACGGATCCGGTACCGCATCCGTTTTATCCCCATAGATTTGCATTGTTACCGGATTGTACCTGATGGCTTTGCGTTGCATCCGTTTTTTTCCGGATGTGGCAAAATTTATCAAAGCGGCGGCCGGAGGCAACGTGTCTTGCAACGTTTTTTTGTCCGGCAAAAAAAAACCGCATCGCGCCGCATCTGGCCGCTGCGGCGCATTTTCAATGCATGCCTATGGACGTCGGATGCGGCGCGATGCGGAAAAAAACGCATCCGGCCGCCGCATGCGGTTTCTTCCACTGCGCATGCTCAGTAGCGTGCCGCAACCGGAAAAAAACGGACCGGCCGCATGTAAAAACTTATGCAAAGGATGCGGTGTTTTCGCCGCATCCGTTGCATAGGTTTCACAGCCGGATTGAGCCACAGTGCTCAAACCGGATGTGTGAAAGTAGCCTTACTCTTGTGCTTTCTCCGGGCAGGTCCTACAAGAGCTGTGCACTTCATAGAATGAATTTGACAGACTGGTAGGATCTCTGATCCAGATTCTCTCCAATCGACAGTAGATAGCTTCCCTTATGATGTATAAAAAAAAATGTAAATTATAGTTTCCTTTGCATTCCAAAACAGTGGTCACTTTAGTGAGAAAACTTCTTTAAGCAGTCACTACATTTAATATTAAAACAATGATAAGAAATTATTTTATTACAGGAAAAATAATTTCTAAATTCTATTTGTAAATTGTCCCTTCCAGAATGCCGGCTGCCAGTCTTTACAGAACATATGAGGATATAGTTTGCTACTGTTGTAGAAATGTATCTTCTCGGTAATCTGATGATTTATCATTGTTTAGATAACATCAAACCACTAACAAAGGTGGTTTAGTAAATAACAGACCTCTTACAAAAAGCCTAGAGGAGTTATATGTAGTGAATGTAACCTTACTGACATTGGGTAAGAAGCAGGAGAAACAGAGAACGATTGATGGTTGTCATGGTGACCTGTGAAGGATCATCATAATATGGGATGTAACACCGGCTACTATTGATGACAATGATTGCAAGTGAAACTATGATATACACTCCTCACATTGACATTGCAACAGCCAGAAAGAAAAGTAGTTGAAATATGAAAATCACGGGATCGACAGACATGTTAATGATACGCAAGTGATTAGAAAATGGAAACAAATAGGTATGAGCAAAATGCCCAAAAATACATTCACTTAGATGACCTTGCTTCAATCAATGGGGTTTTTAATGATTGTATGAGGAATGATCTGTCACATTGATGTCACATGGGGACAAAATTATCAATATCCGCTGCTGTCAATTTCCTTTGCAATTGCCAACCATGAATGTCCCAGATGTGCTCGAGGGGAAAATTCGACGATGCTGCAATCCATTGTAGGATGTTTAGACCCATGCAGGCGGCTCACAGTAGCACGAACAACATGCAGTCTGGCACTGTTAGGTTGAAAAATGACTAATTGGCCATACCACTAGTTTTACAACCAAATTAATGTAACATTGAGCTGTTAGTGTACCTGGAATGAAGGCAAGAGGGGCTGGCTACTGTACTTTTTACCACCCCACACCCTAATTCTTGTAGTTGAAACGGTGTGATGTTTTCTTGTGAATTAATCTTGTTGGCATTGCTTACGTATTCCCGATAGATTTGAATAAATAATCATAACTAAGAAGAATTGAGCATAATGATCCATTCTGTACTGCAAGTGAAACTGGATGTCACATTACAAACCTATAGCACCAAACCATCAGAAGGCATTTTCATGACTTTAGGTTACGAGCTACAGTTGGTCTATTGATCTCATGCCATTGCCCTCATAGGCTATCATAAGGCAGAACATGATAGCAATTGAATTTGAAATGGAGGTTTATCCTCTTCAGCAACAAGTCTTATTTTTGTCTTGGATGTAATGATAGCCAGAGATTGGTCTGGACACCATGTGTGAAATGTGATAATAAGACCTCCACAAAAGAACATGAAAGTGTACCAGGAGCTATTTATCAATATGACAACACAAAGCTTCATGTTGCTCGTACTGCTTTGAGCAATCTGAATTACCAAAATGTGCTACCTTTGATTTGAAGTGTCTCTGGACTTGTCTCCCATTAAGTGCATGTAGGACATCATTGGTAAGCAGTAGTGATGGGCAAACCCAACTGTAAAGTTTGGGGTCTGTACCAGACACCTAGTGTCTGTTCATGGACCCCAAATATGGACTTTTCAGGGAAGTCAGTGTTACTGTTTGGCTTTGACCACTCAGATAAAAAGAAAAGAAATAGACAAAGCAAGGATTAAGGTAGGACAGTTATACTGACCAAGTCTCTGCGTGGCTTTAACATTGCTTCCGGGTCAGCTCATTAAATCTCATGCATATTCACTGCTTACCCCATCCACCCTCTGTGACAGCATCTGTGATTGATTGCAGTCAGACAGCCGGCATCTGTGATTGGTTGTCCTCACGCTAGCTGTCTCGGTCCCAGAAGTGGAGTGTAAAAATAAATAAATAACTGGAAACAATGGTGTAGGGTCCTCTGTATTTTGATACCCAGTACAGATAAAGAAGACAGCTGAAAGCTGCAGCTCCCAGCGGTGGGCATTATCTTGGCTGTGTATCAAAATATGAGGGATCCCATGTGGCTTTTATAAATTATTTAAATAAATAATTTTTTAAAAAGTTGTGCGGTCCCCAACAATATGAATACCCAGCCAAGTTAAAGCGGACTTCTGGGACTTATTCTCAGGCTGGAGAGGCCTATGATTTTTGGGCACATACCAACCTTAAAATAGCAGCCCACAGCTGCCCCAGAATTGACTCTAATGTAGCGCCCCTGAACCACTCAGGGCATTACTAAGTACTGCATCCTCACCGGGATGCAGGGCCTACCCCCATGGACCTGGAACACCAGTGCCAGTGACATCTGCACACACCAAAATCCCAGTTTCCACTCCACACCAGGAGTAATTGGCTAGTCAGACACAAAAGGGATGGCCACATAGAGGGTGGAGCCAGTCCAGGGGACTAGACAGCCTGGTGGGAGTGGACTGTGAGCAGTCAAGAGCAGAGAGTCAAGCAGTAGAGACGTGCCTAAAGCTGGGTCGTGTAACGATGACCCGGGGGCACAGGAGAGTGGTTGTCAGGGTAGGTACATTCGAGTACCACTGGGACCAGAGCACCAACGGAGCACAGGGCCCTAGGTCAGGTGTCATATTCACGTGGCCTGGCAAATACCTGCAGAGTGAGGGGACCTTCACAGACCTCACTGACCCACAGATCCGGTGGCATAAGCAGTAATGGCAGGATCAGGGTTCGGGACCACGGACCAGCCCTACAGGGTCCACACTGCCTGCCGTATGGACAAGGAGACTGCCAAAAGAACAGTTGGGCCCCAAACCAGCTCAAAGCTACGGGGACCCAACCACACTGAGGGTGCCGGGGACAGAGCAACCGAGTCATCAAACTGGCACTGGAACTACAGGGACCTGAACCAGCCGTCCAAGGGCCCAACTGTGAGTAAAGACTGTTAAATTACAACCCACGGTGTGGCCTCCATTCTTTGGCAAAAGTCTCCATCATACATCTCCTGGGCTCAGCCCTGCCTGCGGAGGGCCTACCACCACAGCTGCCATTACCACCAGCATTAGAGATAACCAACTCAGCAGCGGCGATTCCACCATCTTAACTGCAACCTCCAGGTGGCATCATATCAATGACTTTAATCTCCCCTGTAAATACTCCCCATTAAAAAAGCACCGAGCGCACGGAACCGGGCAACGGCCACCAAAGTCACATTCCCTAGTGATACACTGCCCGGGACCGAGTACACCATATCCCTGGGCGACACACTATCATTATATACGCCAATACTGGCACTTTACCCGGCTTATCCCGATTGCCCTGGTGCAGTGGGAATCGGGGTAATATAAGGGGTTAATAACAGCTGTGATTTAACAAAAAATCACAGCTGTCATCAAGTCCGAGGTTGTTAATGGGAAAGAGTTCTATGAGACCCCCCCATCACTAATCATGGAAGTAAAAAGAAATAAACACAAAACAAGGAAAACATTTTTTAAAAAGCCCATTTTCTTTCTCCAATATATTAACCCAAAAACATTCCTACATGTCTGATGTAATTCACAGAACATCCCGGCTCTGCTTCATCCTAAGGCCCCCTTCACACGTCCGTGAAAAAACATGCAGGTGTGTTACGTCCGTTTTTCGGGTCCATATTCCGTTTTTGTGTCTGTGTGCCATCTGTGTGAATGTCGTATGCTAGCAATGTGTGCATGTTGGTTGTCCATTTATGCGTGAGAGAAATAACTGACATGTGTATGTGTTGTCCGTGTGAATTTATGCGTGTTTGTGATGCACAATGTCGTAGAAACATACCCGCTGACAGCAGACAGAGTCACGCGTAGAGAATGAACTGGGGTGAACTTCACCCGACTTCATTGTCATACCGCGGCTCTGTCTGTGTCGCGTCCTGATTAGCGGTCACCCGTGAAGGACTCACCGGTGACCGCTAATCACCAGAGTGACTGAATGGAGTACCCCTCTTGCATACTCACCGTTCCCCGATCACCAGCGCGGCGCTGTACGGCTGTTCTCTAAACTCCGGCGACTTTTCCTCTTTTGAAAAAGCCGGCCGCTCATTAAACAATCTCGTATTCCCTGCTTTCCCCGCCCACCGGCGCCTATGATTGGTTGCAGTTAGACACGCCCCCACACTGATTGACAGCTGTCTCACTGCAACCAATCACAGCCGCCGGGGGGTGGGACTATACTGTGCAGCTAAAAAAATAAATAAATAATTAAAAAAAACAGCACTAATCAGGACGCAACACAGACAGAGCCGCAGTATGACAATGAAGTCGGGTGAAGTTCACCCTAGTTCATTCTCTAAGCGCGACTCTGTCTGCTGTCAGCGGGTATGTATCTATGACATTGTGCATCACAAACACGCATAAATTCACACGGACAACACATACACATGTCAGTTATTTCTCTCACGCATAAACGGACAACCAACATGCACACACGGCTAGCATACGGCATTCACACAGATGGCACACGGACTCAAAAAAGGACACAAAAACGGAAAACGGACCCGAAAAACGGACGTAACACATGTGCGTGTTTTTTCACGGACGTGTGAAAGGGGGCCTTAGGTGAAGTCATTGAACTGAATGCTGGACTACCGTATTATGCTATGTGCACATGATGAGTATTTGATTGCAGACATTTCTTCACCAAATCTGCATCTCCCTTCAAAAAACACATTGAAACTGCAAGCTCACAGCTGCTGCTCCGTCAGTGTGTCCCTGATGCCGCAATGCTCGGCTAATAGGGTTACTATCACTGCCACTGCTCCTACAGCTTAGTGTTAAAATTGTATTCTATATCTCCTTGGTCACTTAACATCCAACAACAAAGGATGACATGGTAATCTCTTCCAACAAATTAACTGGAAGAAGTTGTTCTGGTGAATAATGTTCTAACTAATAACTAACGGATTGCTGTGGGTTAGGGTATTATAGGTCAGAACAAAAACATATCATTGATAGAATGAAAATTCTGGTCTGTACAGCATTAAGTGGTAGCAGAGGAAATAGAGAGGGTAAAATATTGACTCCATTGATGAAGTTATTATTATTATTATTATTATTTATAGAGCAGCATTAATTCCATGGTGCTGTACATAAGAAGGGGTTACATACAGAATACATACACAAGTTACAGTAGACAGACTAGTACAGAGGGAAGAGGGCCCTACCCTTGCGGGCTTACATTCTATAGGATTTTGGGGAGGAGACAGTAGGTGGGGTGTAGATTGGGCGGCAGCTCCGCCCGGTGGTCGGGTGGCAGCTCCGCACGGTGGTCGGGCGGCAGCTAGGCAAGGAGTTAAGGAGTTTTTAGTCTGATCAGAAGAAGCAATCAGACTGTGCAGTGATAAAGTCCCCTAGGGGAACTATTAACCCCTTCACGACCATGGACAGAAAGATCCGTCCTTGTGCCCTGGGCCTTAACGACCAAGGACGGATCTTTCCGTCATGGCGGAATCGCGGCACCGGAGCCTCCGGTGACTGCGATCGGTTAACATAAACCGCAGATTCGGGGAGGAGGGGACCTGTACCTGACCTCAGGAGGGGTGGTGCCTCCTCCCCGAACCTACGGAGGCAATGATTGGCTGACGAACGCCGCTCAACCAATCACAGCCACTGTAATGTTCCAGCCACTTAAAGTGACTGAAACATTGAAATCCAGCCCTGGCCAGTGCAGCTATAGCACTGGCCATTGGCTGGAGCTGGGTGACCTCACTGGATCACCCTCCCCCAGCTCCAATAACTCTGATTGGAGAGATCGGCCTTGTGACCGATTTCTCCAATCACAGTGTACCTGTTGCCGGTGACCGCCCCCGTCATCATCCCTGCAGCACGCCAGCACAGTGAGTGAGTGTACACAGTGCAATGGCAGGGCGACAAGCTCCGGTCCCATGCTGTTATGAGACCGGAGCATGGGACCCGGAAGTTTGCTTCGCTGCCATTGCACTGTATGAAACCGGCCTCCCGATCCGCCGCCGCTGCCCTCCGCCGCGATCTGCCACCCGCATCCCCACCCATCGTATCTGCTGCCCGCACCCTCACCCCCACACCTCCCGATCCGCCGCTGCCCTCCGCCGCGATCTGCCACCCGCACCCTTACCCCCACACCTCCCGATCCGCCGCCGCTGCCCTCCGCCGCGATCTGCCACCCGCACCCTCACCCCCACACCTCCCGATCCGCCGCCGCTCCCCTCCGCCGCGATCTGCCATCCGCACCCTCACCCCCACACCTCCCGATCCTTTGCCCTCCGCCGCGATCTGCCACCTGCACCCCCACCCCTCGTATCTGCGGCCCGCACACTCACCCCCACACCTCCTGATCCGCCGCCGCCCTCCGCCGCGATCTGCCACCCGCACCCCCACCCCTCGTATCTGCTGCCCGCACCCTCACCCCCACACCTCCCGATCCGCCGCTGCCCTCCGCCGCGATCTGCCCTCACCCCCACACCTCCCGATCCGCCGCCGCTGCCCTCCATCTGCCACAATGCCACCGGTCCCGCCCGATCTGCTGCCCGGCCCCTTTCCCTCGTGCTTGGCTGCTCGTCCCCTCACCGCCGTGATGTGCGCTCCCTCCCCTGTCACCGCCGTGATGTGTGCTCCCTCCCCTGTCACCGCCGTGATGTGCGCTCCCTCCCCTGTCACCGCCGTGATGTGCGCTCTCTCCTCTGTCACTGCCGTGATGTGCGCTCCCTCCCCTGTCACCACCGTGATGTGCGCTCCCTCCCCTGTCACCGCCGTGATGTGCGCTCCCTCCCCTGTCACCGCCATGATGTGCGCTCTCTCTCCTGTCACCGCCGTGATATGCGTTCCCTCCCCTGTCACCGCCGTGATGTGCGCTCCCTCCCCTGTCACCGCCGTGATGTGCGCTCCCTCCCCTGTCACCGCCGTGATGTGCGCTCCCTCCC
Source organism: Anomaloglossus baeobatrachus (assembly GCF_048569485.1). Classification (NCBI taxonomy): domain Eukaryota; kingdom Metazoa; phylum Chordata; class Amphibia; order Anura; family Aromobatidae; genus Anomaloglossus; species Anomaloglossus baeobatrachus. The sequence goes on from NC_134358.1 coordinate 98,180,840, forward strand.
CTGTCACCGCCATGATGTGCGCTCCCTCCCCTGTCACCGCCGTGATGTGCGCTCCCTCCCCTGTCACCGCCGTGATGTGCGCTCCCTCACCTGTCACCGCCGTGATGTGCGCTCCCTCACCTGTCACCGCCGTGATCTGCTGTCCGCTCTCCCTCACCTCTCACCCTCGTGATCTGTGCTCCCTCACCTGTCACCCCGTGATCTGTGCTCCCTCACCTGTCACCCCCGTGATCTGCTGTCCGCTCTCCCTCACCTCTCACCCCCATGATCTGTGCTCTGCTCACCTGTCTCCTCCGTGATCTGCGCTGCGCTCCCTCCCCCACCTCTCACCCTCCCCAATCTGCTGCCTCCTTCATCTCCTGTGATCCAGCTGCCTAGATCCATCCTGTAGGGTAACTATCCCCAATTTCACCTCCCACTCCCCTTCCCACCCACCCCCCCCATCCCTCCCTCCCCCCATCCTCTGCCGCTCCTGCATCCACTGCGCCCTCTCCCATCCGCCCCCACCCTATCCCAGCCGCCATCTCACAATCACAGATGCTCCCTTTATATGCCGCTGCCCCCCCATCTGCTGCCGCCCCATCTGCCGCCCCCCCCCATCTGCCGCTGTTTTTTTTTTCTATGCCATGGGGGTCTAGTTTCCAAAATGGGGTCACATGTGGGGGAGCTCTACTGTTTCGGCACCTCAGGGGGTCTCCAAACAGCATGGAATACGCTAATTATCCCAGACAATTTTGCGTTTGCAACGTCAAATGACGCTCCTTGCCTTCCGAGCCCTCCTGTGCGCCCAAACATTTGATTTCCACCACATATGAGGTATCTGCGTACTCAGGAGAAATTGCACAATACATTTTATGGTACAATTTTTCCTGATACCCTTGTGAAAAAAAAGCTACCTGGTTGAAGTAACAATTTTGTGGTAAAAAATTTTTTTTTTATTTTCACAGCTCAACTCTATTAACTTTTGTGAAGCCCACAGAGGTTCAAAGTGCTCAATAAACATCTAGATAAATTCCATGAGGGGTCTAGTTTCCAAAATGGGGTCACATGTGGGGGAGCTCCACTGTTTCAGCACCTCAGGGGGTCTCCAAACGCAACACGGAATACGCTAATTATCCCAGACAATTTTGCGTTTGAAACGTCAAATGATGCTCCTTGCCTTCCGAGCCCTGCTGTGCGCCCAAACATTTTATTTCCACCACATATGAGGTGTCTGTGTACTCAGGAGAAATTGCACAATACATTTTATGGTGCAATTTTTCCTGATACCCTTGTGAAAAAAAAGCTACCTGGTTGAAGTAACAATTTTGTGGTAAAAAAAATTTTTTTTATTTCCACAGCTCAACTCTATTAACTTTTGTGAAGCCCCCAGAGGCTCAAAGTGCTCAATAAACATCTAGATAAATTCCATGAGGGGTCTAGTTTCCAAAATGGGGTCACATGTGGGGGAGCTCCACTGTTTCGGCACCTCAGGGGCTCTCCAAACGCAACATGGTGTGGCTAACGATTCCAGCTAATTTTCTGTTCAAAAAAGTCAAATGGCGCTCCTTCCCTTCCGAGTCCTGCCGTGCGCCCAAACAGTGGTTTTTCACCACATATGAGGTATCTGCGTGTTCAGTAGAAATTGACCAACAATTTTTGGGGGTTCATTTAATCCTGCTACCCTTGTGAATATGCAATATTTGAGGCTAAATAAACATTTTTGTTGCAAAAAGTAAAATGTTCATTTTTTCCTTCCACATTGCTTTAGTTACTGTGAAGCACCTGAAGAATTAATAACCTTCTTGAATGTGGTTTTGAGTAGCCTGAGGGGTGCCGTTTTTGGAATGGTGTCACTTTTGGGTGTTCTGTGTCATGTAGACCTTTCAAAATCGCTTCAAATGTGATGTGGTCCCTAAAAAAAGTGGCTTTGTAAATTTTGTTGTAAAAATGAGAAATTGCTCATAAACTTTGAACCCCTATAACTTCCTTAAATTTTTATTTTTTTCCCAAAATTGTTCTGATGTAAAGTAGACATGTGGGAAATGTTATTTATTAATTATTTTGTGTCATATGTCTCGTTGGTTTTAGAGCATAAAAATTCAAAGTTTGAAAATTACAAAATTTTCAAAATTTTCGCGAAATTTCCATTTTTTTCACAAAGAAACGCAAAAAATATCGGCCTAAATTTACCACTAATATGAAGCCCAATATGTCACGAAAAAACATTCTGAGAATCACCGGGATCCGCTGAAACGTTCTAGAGTTATAACCTCATAAAGTGACACTGGTCAGAATTGCAAAAAATGGCCTGGTCTTTAGGGTCAAAATAGGCTTGGGGCTGAAGGGGTTAAAATCAAGAAAAAAGTTAAAAAAAAGTTTTATTGAAGATAAAGCGAAAAAATGAAAAAATACACATATTCGGTATCACCAAGTTTCACATATATCATATCCGGTATCACATATTCGGTATGACCAATGCCCGATCTAGCAAAATATAAAATAAATTAATCGGATCAGTACATGGCATATCAAGAAACAAAAATTCCAAACTCAAAAGCTACGTTTTTTTGGTCACTGCAACATTGCATTAAAATGCAATAACAGGCGATCCAAACAGCACATCTATCCAAAAATGGTATAAATAAAAACGCCAGCTCAACACAGGAAAAATAAGCCATCATTGAGCCCCGGGTCCCAAAAAAAGAGAATGCCACAGGTCTTGGAAAATGGCAACAAAAGCGCTATTCTCTTTTTGGACAAATTTCTGAATTTTTTTTGACCACTTAAATAAAAATAAAGCTATAAATATTTGGTACCTACAAAGTGGTAATGACGGGAGAAATCATAGTACCTGGTCAGTTTTTCAAAATAGTGAACATGGTAAATAAAAAACCCAAACAACCATCTTGCAATTGCACTTTTTTGCCATTTCACTGCACTTAGAATTTTTTTCCCATTTTCCAGTACAATATGGGGCAGAATGAATGGTGTTGTTCAAACGTACAACTTATCCTGCAAATAAAAAGCCCTCATATGACTGTATTGATATAAAAATAAAAAAATGATGGCTCTTGGAAGAAGGGAAGGGAAAAACGAAAATGAAAAATGGAAAATCGCCCAGGGGTAAAGGGGTTAAAAATAGTCTGCCCTTAATATTGGGGTGACATGTATTTTTCTCTGATGTAGTAACTAATATTTGAATTCTCAACTTCTTAAAGTGCTTTAAAGCGATTGTCCACTACTACAAAATACAACCACTCATTATTCCCCGTTGTTTGCCCTCATTGAGATAAAAAAGCCTATATTCACCTCTCATGCTGGCACTGTTAAAGTGGTGTCAGAAGTCGCTCTCCTGGGGGTCCATTGATGTTGTTACGTCACGGGAGCCATGTGCCCAATTACCACCAGCTTAATTTTCCCAACCTTCAAACAAATAAGTAATCAAGAGGAAGTCAGAACTGTGATTGGCTGATTACAATCTCTTGATTACTTTTATGTCTGAATACAGGGACAGTGAAGCCGCCTCTGATTGGGCGCAGGGTTTCAATGACACAACTTCACAGGATAATTAGGAGAGCGAGTGCCAAAATCATTGGAACCTCGAGCAGTTCTGGGTGCATATTTCTAATCCCTGCCTAACCGTCCTTGTACCTAGTAGCATACATAAGGAGATCTTTAGAAAAAGTATTTCTAAAGATCCTTTATGATATGCTAGTGAGCGCAGAGACTAGTCGCAAGGGCATTAGTTCCTGCTCTCATTCCGCCCTCTTAGCATGTTACCACACCCAGAAGTACGTGTTAACATGGTATTAAATGCCCACTGCCAACATCATCACCAGCGGTTAAGCGCGTTCCTGTCCGTTGCTATGGCCTCAGATGCCAGGTCCCGCACATGATCAGGCCACTGCCCCTCCGGTCATGTACACTATGAAGCAGGGTGTACACATTCCGGCTTCAAAGAGATATAGTGCACATGATCAGAAGTGTCAGGTTCCCTTTAACTCCTATGAGAGGGCATAATGTGCAAATATTTTTTACAGCGCATATTTTGTGAGGTGAACAGTTGTGTTTACGTTTCTGGATTATAGAAATTTTTATTTAGGCTGGAAAAAGAAAAATAATGCAAAAAATGGCTTGCCCATCTTATAATGCAGGAAGCACACTTTCTTCCACAGAGACGTAAGGATTTTGTCATAGTTTAAAGATAACCCTAAAGACTTAAGGCCCAGTCACACTAAACAACTTACCAGTGATCCCAACAACGATACAACCTGATAGGGATCGCTGGTAAGTTGCTAGGATGTCGCTGGTGAGATGTTACACTAAGTGACGCTCCAGCGATCTCACCAGCAACCTGACCTGGCAGGCATCGCTGGAGCGTCACTACACGTGAAAGCATGCTGCGCTTGGTAACTAAGGTAAATATCGGGTAACCAACCCGATATTTACCTTGGTTACCAGCGCACACCGCTTAGCGCTGGCTCCCTGCACACCTAGCCTCAGTACATATCGGGTTAATTACCCGATGTGTGCTCTGCTACGTGTGCAGGCAGCAGGGAGCCGGCTTCTGTGGACACTGGTAACCACGGTAAACATCGGGTAACCAAGAAGCCCTTCCCTTGGTTACCCGATATTTACCTTCGTTACCAGCGTCCGCTGCTCTCACACTGCCAGTGCCGGCTCCCTGTTCCCTGCACTCCTAGCCACAGTACACATCGGGTTAATTACCTGATGTGTAGTCCGGCTACGTGTGCAGGGAGCAGGGAGCCGGCACTGGCAGTGTGAGAGCGGCGGACACTGGTAACGAAGGTAAATATCGTGTAACCAAGTAAAGGGCTTCTTGGTCACCCAATATTTACATTGGTTACCAGCGTCCGCAGAAGCCGGCTCCCTGCTCACTGCACATTCAGTTGTTGCTCTGTCGTTGTCACACACAGCGATCTGTGCTTCACAGCGGGAGAGCAACAACTAAAAAATGGTCCAGGACATTCAGCAACAACCAGCGACCTCACAGCAGGGGCCAGGTTGTTGCTGGATGTCACACACAGCAACATCGCTAGCAAGTTGTGCCTCAGCAGCGATGTTGCTAGCGATGTTGCTTAGTGCGACGGTACCTTAAGGCGATGATACTGATACTGTGTTCTCTGTTTTCAGTGTGTGATTTTTTTTCTTTTAAAGTCTGTTAACTCCTTCACCCCAAAGCCGGCTTTCACCTTCCTGACCAGGCCAAATTTCATGCAACAATAACTCTGGAATGTTTCATATCCCAGTGATTCTGAGACTATTTTTCTGTAATTTATTATAGTAGTAAATTTAGGTTGATGTGATTTGCATTTATTTATGAACATATTTAAAAATTGACAAAAATGTAACAAAACATTTTTGAGCTTTGAATTAAAGGGGTGGTTCATCCATATTTTTTATTGTCTAGATTGATATTATATTAAGAAACAAAGTTTCTCTCAAATACCTTATGTTGGCAATAGTGCCTGTGAGAGGCGCTATTGCAGACCACTGTTCCCCTCTCCGTGACCCCAGGGCTCCATGACCTCGAGGATCCGGTGACGTCACGTCAAGTTCCTGACACCGCGGCTGGCCGCAGTGTCCGCGAGTGATGGGCTGTGGGCGATGTTTCACCGCTTGTCACAGCCCATCAGTTCCCTCCTCCCTTTCAGCAGAGCGCTGCAATCAGGAGACACACTGGGCTGTGACAAGCGGTGAAGCACCGCCCACAGCTCAGTGAGTCAGGAAGACTGGGGCCGGCCGCAGGGATGTGCCGTGTCCGGAACTTGATGTGACGTCACTGGATCCCCGAGGTCAGGGAACAGCGGTCTGCAATAGCGCCTCTCACAGGCACTATTGCCAACATAAGATACTTGAGAGAAACATTTTTTCTCAATATAATATCGATCTAGACAATAAAAAATATGGGTGAACCTCCCTTTTAATAGTCATACTGTACAAAATAATGAAATAACATCTACCACATGTCAACTTTATGTCAGAATCATTTTTTTAAATTTTTTTTTGTTGATCGGAAGTTAGAATGATTAAAAGTTTAGCAGTAATGTTTCCAATGAAATTTTTAAATTTTATGTTTTTAAGGTCTCCTTCAATTTTGAAATGACTTTGAGGGTCTTTTGTGTCAGAAAACCCCAAAACAATATCCCATTATAAAAACAGCACCCCTCACAGTATTCAAAACCGTATTCAGTGAGTTGGTTAACTCTTCAAGTGTTACTTTAGCCCCAAATTTTTAATTTTCAAAAGGCTAACAGGGGAAAATGGGACATACATTGTATTGTGCAATTTTTCTTGGGTATGCCAATACACTACATGTATGGGAAAACTACTGTTTGGGCACACGAGAGGGTTTGAAAAGAATTTTACTTTTTCAGCTCTGATTTGAACAGAATAGACTGCATTTGAGAAGCCCCCAATGTACCAAAACAGCAGAAACACCCCCACAAGTGACTCCATTTTTCTAAAATACAACCCTCAAGGAATTCATCTAGAGGTCTGGTGAGCATTTTGAAACCACAGATGGACAACTAGTGTCTTGTAAAATGTCTCTTAAGTACATCAATACCCCATATGTGCGGGAAAAGTACGGTTTGTGCTCAAGGGAGGGCTCAGACAGGAAGAATGCCATTTTAGTTTTCAAGCAGATTTATCCAGCATAGAATGTGCACACCTTGGTACAATTGAATGGCCCCCAAGGCATCAAAACAGCACAATTTTCCACAAATGACTCCATTTTGAAAACTATACCCCTCAAGTAACTTATCTAGTGGAATCTAGATGAACTCTGGGAGGCATGTAAGACTGCATTCTTTGCTATTCCTGGTGACTTCATCAATAAATTGTATGAATCATTGTTGAACCGCATGGATGCAGTCCTTCAAGCTCACACAAAATATTAAATATGGCTCTAATAGCACCACAACTTCATTCACCAATGTTATGCAATATATCTTTGTAATAATTGTATTATAGTATACTAGGTAACTGAATTATATAATAATATAATATAATTCAGTTACCTAGTATACTACAAATAGAATAAAAATGGTTTGGAGATTAAAATCAAGATTATTCTTCATATTTTACCTATGCACGATTCTATCAATTTGATGTCGTTGCCAAGATCAGATTGTATTAGGATCCTGACGGTGTCTTCACCAGTTTATTTAATCAGTATGCAAAACCACAAAGAACGTCCAGCCCGCAGGAGTCAGACGACTGTCTTGATAAAGTGTTCAAATTCAGAAAAGTCCTTTCTGTGTCTGCCACATATATTGCTAGGCACCATTAATAACGATTGAGGGTGTGGAGCTTGGTACGTACAGTATACTGTAATAATAGAGTGTGGAGGTTTTCTCGCCATTGATTTCAGCTCTGAATATGGAAATCAAATGGTAAATTTTTTTCTAATAAATATTTTAGATAATTTATAAGGGAACAGAAGCGTATAACATAAAATCAGATATATTATGTCTTCTTGAGAAAATAACAGTGTCATATCAGAATTGAAATAATATCTACAGTAATGCTCAACATGGCTATTTTACAGTCCACAATGAACATTTCAAAGATACTTCTGCTTCTTAAAGGGAATCTGTCACCAGATTTTTCAGATATAAACTAAGTCCACCACCGGTAAACTCTTATATACAGAATTCTAAAATACTGTATATACGTGCCCAGACCACACTGTATAACATAAAAAAGAGCTTTTATTATACTCACCTGTGGGGTGGTCTGGTCCAATGGGCCTTGCTGGTCTTGATCTGGCACCTTCTATCAACTTATGATTATCATCCTCCTTTCCAGCTTCGTGTGGGTGATGCGTCCTGTGTCATCCACACAGTGTCCAGAGCAAAGTACTGTAATGTACAGGAATGGAGGAAGGTCAAAGAACGCCGTCACATGCACACTACAATACTTTGATCGGCTCTCAGCAGGGCAGAGAAAAGTGTGCAAGGGCAGGAGTACATTGGAGGACATTATGTGGATGACGTAGGGTGTATCATCCACATGACGCAAGAAAGAAGACGGCGATCACAAGCAGAAAGGAGGCACGGGATCAAGACCAACGACGCCCATTGGACCAAACTTCCCCGCAGGTGAGTATAATAAAAGGTCTTTTTATGTTATACAGGTCAGCCTGGGCACTTATATACAGTATTCTAGATTGCTGTATATAAGGGTTTAATGGTGGTGGTTGCAATTTAAATGGGACAAATATGGTGACAAGTTCCCTTTAAATACGACAGCATACATTTCTAATGGTATACAATCCTTTTAATATTTGAAATTAAGAGCCAAAGTAAACAAAAAGGATCAATATGTCACGCAGTTTCTGACAATTTTCTGCAGTAAACCTCTTGGAAATCTTGCAAAACCTTTGAGTAACACAAAGCTGTAAATTATAGCGATTTTTGTCATTTTTTTGTTCTACTATATAGTGTTATTTTTTTTTATTTTGACCATTATATTCCCAGTCTGAAAAAAAAATTGTTTTTGTGTCGCCATATTCTGAGAACTGTAAGTTTGGGTGAACACTGTAGTTTTCATCCTTACTATTTTGTGGTACATTCAATTTTTTAATCATTATTTATTTCCCTCTTTTTTTTCAGGTAAAATTAACAAAAAAAACATCAATTCTAAACTATTTTCTTTTAAATATCATTCACTATTAAATACAATTTACATTTTATAGGCTGTTAAATGCATTCACTATATCAAATTTATTTAGTTTTTTTATAGTTTGCTACTTTTGTGCAAATTATATGAAAAATTAATAAACAAATAAATTCTTTTAGTTCCCATAATCTGATACCGTAACGTTTTAATTTTTTCATAGATAGAATTAAGTGAGAGTTTCTTTTTTGTTAGAAAAGTTACAGTTGTTGGCAATAATATTTTGGGGTATATATGGCTTTTTGATCACATTTAGAATATTTTGTTTTTTGGAGGTAAGATGCATGAACAGAAAAAACAGTAAATCTCATATTATTTTGAATTGTATTTGTTTCTAAAGATTTATTGTCAGTATAATTGATTTGTTAATTTTATCATTTGTGTCAATATATATATATATATATATATATATATATATATATATATATATATATATATATCTATATATATTATGTTTTTCTTTTTTTGTTTATCATATTGTGAGAGCCCTACCTTTAATGAATACTGAGCTGTAAGAGAAGTTGTTTTTGTTGTAATGAGCCTCGTTTTTATTGGTAGGATTTTGGGATACATATGATTTTTTTTTTACGGTTTGTTTCATGTTTTGTAAGGCAAGAGGAACAAAAGCATTAAGTTTGGCATATTTTTTTTTTTCATTTTTTTTTAGATATTCACTATGCAGAATTATATAGTATAGTATTATAGTATAGTCTTTACTGCGGTAACATCAAATATGTGTTTCTTTTGCAGTTGCTTGTTCTTTTCACAAAAAAACTACTTTGGGATTTGGGTATTTTTATATTTAGAGTTTTTTTTACACTTAAAGGCAATCTATCAGTAGGTTCAACCTTTCAAAGCCATCTATATTTTAGGTCATAGAAAGCTGAAAAAATATACCTTTTATACCTGGGATTTAATCTCTTGGAGCACAAGAGAAGTCTTGGAAATGATAGTAGGAAGTTTGGATTATGGAACATGTTATTGTTACATCAATTTCAGATTAGATAGCACAGGTAGGGTGATAGAGAGAGATACGGGAGGATATATACTGTGGTGCAAAAGTGTGGAGAGCTTTCTGGGTGATATAGATACGTTTGTATTGTATTGTTTCACCTCTATATGTCACACGGTTGTTTTGTAGACTTTGTCCTACCTTGCATTGTCTGATAGTATTGAGATATTTACCTATATTTTCTTGTGCTCTATTAGGAGCCTTCTCTGTTGTTTGGCTTTTTCAAGATTTATATTATTATGTTTTTAAAGAATGTAGGTGCATAAGGGGCCCTTGGTTTATATGGTGGTGTTAGTTTTTATGTATTACTGTATGGTTTTAATTATGCACTAATAAAACTTTGTAATTTTTCTTCATTGAGTGAGTGCCATATCAAGCACTTTTTCTCCCTTGTCTGTTGCCATTGCTTGACAATTGTGCACCCTTATATTTATTGTTACTAATATTGCGGCTGTACATCCTCCCGTTTTTTTCTTGTACCAAGTTTAGGGAAGGAAAACATTAAGTTCACCTGGAAAGGTTAGAGCGCATTTTTGGATCATCCTGAAATTTCACCTGAAAGTCAAATATCCCTAACTTTTTGTGAGTAGGGTGTATACAAACATTGAATATGTAAATTATTTTAAACTGCAATAATGCCAATACACTATCTTAACTAGTAAGCTTTTGGCTTGGGAGAGGCATGTTGAAATAAGCGGTAGGTTAGAGTCCCACTCCCAACCAAGAAATGTACTCTTTGTCGTAGCTGTTAGGCACTCATGAATTGGCCAGTTTGTGAGCTAAGTATCTCAATTTTTGAAGTATAGTATATTTTATATTATTACTTTTTAAAATTGTTCATATGTTGATTGCTTGCATATTTCTTGGCATACACATTGTGCTGCTGTATTCTTTGGATTGTGTACAAATGCAGTAATAGCAGCTTGTACCCGTTTACATTTGTTTCACTCTGTTGGGAGATGCTGGTCAGATTTTTCTTTAGAAACAGTAGAGCATTTATATTTTAGACCACATAAGTTTAAACCTTCTGCTTTGCTTTTTTATTTCAAATTTCCTGTTCTATTACCCACACGTACCTGAATCCATTCATTTATAGCTGCATTCAAGCCCTTCAGAGCATTCAGTCTAGGTGTCAAGCTTTTGTAGAGCCTTTGTGAAAGGCCACGCACTGAAGTCTAGGCATACACAATTATTTGTATTTCATTTACATTTGACAGAATCATTCTCTCAGAACAACAATGCTTAAAATAATTATTAATCATGCTTAGCATAAATTACCATAACATGAATAATTAACATATTAAAACTGAAGATTATTTATAGCTCCATTGAAACATCACAAAATCTAAAGTTTACAAATGTAATACAAACCAAGGAGATTAACTTATTATTCACCACATTACTCATCACTGCAGAAGCATTTGTAAATGTAGATTTTGTGAATTTTATATATTTGGTGTTTTTTATGCTCTGTTGCAAATTTTAGGGCTTACAGCTTAGCATGAAATTTGATTAATATGTTTACTAGGCATAATTTAATGACTAATTTTATAAAAAGTTTTAGAAATCCCAGAGCTAATTTAAGACCTAAGCCATAATGTCCATTAACCTCAATAGCACTACATACACATGAGGCCCCTTCACAGGTGCGGATAAAAATGCAAGTGTAGCATGGCCCGCTTTGACAATCTGTGTGTGTCATTGTGTGCTATCCATGTTTATGTGTGTGTCATAGATATGTAAAGATGATAGATAGATAGATAGATAGATAGATAGATAGATAGATAGATAGATAGATAGATAGACAGATAGATAGCTGCCTGCACACTGCTATGAATAAAGAAAAAAAATTGCACGGGATCCTTCCTATTTTATGTAACCAACCAAGTTAAAACAGACAGCTGGGGGATGGTATTTTTAGGTTGGGAGGGTCCTTGGCTAACCATGGGCCCTCCTAGCCTCATAATACCAGTCCCAGCTGTTTATTTTACCTTGGCTAGTTATCAAAAATAGGGCAGATCCTATGCCAATTTTTAAAATTATATATTTCAATAATTTTTAAAAATGGTGTGGGATCCCCTTTACTTTAGATAAATAGCCTAGGTAAAGCTAACAGCTTAGGATTGCAACCCGCAGTTGCCTGGTTTACCTGCACTGGTTATCAAAAATAGATGAGAGCCCACATCATTTTTTTTATTTATTCCCTAACCACATTTGTTTGCACGGCAATTGCCCTCATTTTGCTTTCCTTTACAGCCCCCTAGACCTTGCTACGACCATTTTAGAGCCATTTTAAAGCACAGAAGTTCAGGTCTCCATTGTCTTAAATGTAGTGATGAGTGGACTTGTGGAAGTTCAGATTCATTAGCTTTGGCCGAACTAAAGATAAATGTTTGTTTCGGTACCCAGACTTGACTTGAACTTGTTCCCATACTTCAAACCCCGTATATGTCAATAGGGACCCAAAATAGCTAGCTCAACTCAAGTAATAAGTATCATCGAAATTAATTATTGCGTAGTTCGGCTCTCAGCCTCTACACACATACAGCCAACCATAAACAGCAGTTCTGGGCGAAAAGTGTAACATCAGTTACATTACCTCTTTTCAGTGTTGCAGAGTCATGAACAGTGCAGTGTGACTCAGAACATCTGAAGAGCTTTAGCGTTACTGGGTCTCACGCAGTGCAGCATGACCCAGAGGTTTGTTGTTGGTAAGTCTGTGGAGTGTCAGAAAGATGCTCCATAGGCTTTGTTTGTTGGATTTATTGGACTATGTCGGACCTACCTGGGATTTTTTTTATTAATAAACTGGTGAATGAGGCTAAGTATCTTGTTTTATTTCGCTGTGTTTGTATGTTTCTGTTTGTTTTTCAGGTATACATTGGTGGACTACGGCAGATTACCTGGACTACATTGGAACTGCGTTGGATTTTTTTTACATTTTTATGCTAATAGAGTGATAACAAAGGGAAAGTTTTGGGGACTGTTTATTTCAATAAAGAATTTTTGTGTGTCTTTTTTTTTACTAGTGTGTTAAAAATGGGGGTAATGGGGGTATCTGATAAACACTTCTCCATTACTAACATTAGGGCTTGATGACGGCTGCATTTTTAAACACTAACCAGCTGATATCAACCTAAAAAAAACATTGCCAATTGCAAAAGAAGCAGGGCAATCGGGAAGAGCTGAGGCAAAGCATAAATATTGGAGCAACTCTTGATGCTCTACTTCTAGGGGGGCTGCGGGCTGTTATTTTTAGGCTGGGAAGGGCCTAATAACCATGGATCTTTCCAGTCTAATAATATGAAGTCGAAGCTGTTTGTTTTACCTTTGCAAAGAAAAAATTGAAACAGCACATGAAACTAATGTTGTAGGTGCCAAGTCCTCCAAAAAGGCTTTATCCAAAGACAAATTTATAGCTGAAAAATAAAAAGGCAACACTCCAAAATAGACAAAAAAGTGAACTTTATTAATCCATCTGACAACCTTTCGCTTGATAAGTGATCTTTTTCAACTGAAACATTGCCATATGGCAGGGGTGGGGAACCTTTTTTCTGTCGGGGGCCATTTGGAAATTTCTACCAACCTTCGGGGGCCGCACAAAATTATCAATGTTTAAATGACCCTGCTATATTGGGTGAAGCAATTAATTAACTGGGGGCATGGGGCTGGGGGCACAGACACCACACGCGGGGCTGGGGGCACAGACACCACACGCGGGGCTGGGGGCACAGACACCACACGCGAGGCTGGGGGCACAGACACCACACGCGAGGCTGGGGGCACAGACACCACACGCGAGGCTGGGGGCACAGACACCACACGCGAGGCTGGGGGCACAGACACCACACGCGAGGCTGGGGGCACAGACACCACACGCGAGGCTGGGGGCACAGACACCACACGCGAGGCTGGGGGCACAGACACCACACGCGGGGCTGGGGGCACAGACACCACACGCGGGGCTGGGGGCACAGACACCACACGCGGGGCTGGGGGCACAGACACCACACGCGAGGCTGGGGGCACAGACACCACACGCGGGGCTGGGGGCACAGACACCACACGCGAGGCTGGGGGCACAGACATCACTGTGGGGAAGGCACAGACATCACTGTGGGGAGGGCACAGACATCACTGTGGGGGAGGCACCGACATCACTGTGGGGGAGGCACCGACATCACTGTGGGGGAGGCACCGACATCACTGTGGGGGAGGCACCGACATCACTGTGGGGGAGGCACAGACATCACTGTGGGGGAGGCACAGACATCACTGTGGGGGAGGCACAGACATCACTGTGGGTGAGGCACAGACATCACTGTGGGTGAGGCACAGACATCACTGGGGGGAGGCACAGACATCACTGGGGGGAGGCACAGACATCACTGGGGGGGGCTGCACACACGACTGGGGGGGGGGGCTGCACACACGACTGGGGGGCTGCACACACAACTGGGGGGGCTGCACACACAACTGGGGGGGGCTGCACACACGACTGGGGGAGGGCTGCACACACGACTGGGGGAGGGCTGCACACACGACTGGGGGAGGGCTGCACACACGACTGGGGGGGCTGCACACACGACTGGGGGGGGCTGCACACACGACTGGGGGGGTGCACACACGACTGGGGGGGTGCACACACGACTGGGGGGGTGCACACACGACTGGGGGGGTGCACACACGACTGGGGGGTGCACACACGACTGGGGGGGTGCACACAGGACTGGGGGGGTGCACACAGGACGGGGGGGTGCACACAGGACGGGGGGGTGCACACAGGACGGGGGGGTGCACACAGGACGGGGGGGTGCACACAGGACTGGGGGGGTGCACACAGGACTGGGGGGGTGCACACAGGACTGGGGGGTGCACACAGGACTGGGGGGGTGCACACAGGACTGGGGGGGTGCACACAGGACTGGGGGGGTGCACACAGGACTGGGGGGTGCACACAGGACTGGGGGGGTGCACACAGGACTGGGTGATTGGCTGCACATAGGATTGTGTGGGGGTGCACACAGGACATTGGGGGGCTGCACACAGGACTGGGGGAGGGGTGCACACAGGACATTGGGGGCCACACTGCGCTGAGAGTTTCATGCAACTCTGAGGGAGAGGGTTTACAGAACTGGTGTGGGGAGGCACAAAGCATTGGGCAGGGCACATAGCAGCAGACGGTCGGCGCTGGACTCACAGCAGCATTGCACTCACATCACCGGAGTGCAGGAGCCGGACACACTGTCTGCATCAGAAGGAGAAGGCAGGCACTGATCTCCGGAGGGCAGGGGGCGGACACACAAGGCTAGAAGCTGAGGCTGCTGTGGACCCGCCCACAATTGGCACTGGCCGACGGGAGAACACATTGCAGCACAAACAGCAATGTGTGGATTTAAAGGGCCGGCGGCAGCAAACCGCGGTGACAGCACCAGCACTGCCTCCCCCGGGAATCTGCCCGGGGGCCACATAAAAGGTCATGGCGGGCCGCATGCGGCCCGCGGGCCGGAGGTTCCCCACCCCTGCCATATGGGCTTATAAAGTCCACTTTTTTGTCTGTTTTCTAGTTTTCTAGTGCTGCCTTTTTTATCTATCTATCTATCTATCTATCTATCTATCGTCTTTGCACATCTTTATCACATAAAAATCTTTAATTTCTTCAATGCATTTAATTCTGGTGCTTTGCACAAGGACAGCATATTGCTGTCACATGGATGTCCTCCATTGACCCCTTTCATCCCTACTTCCTGTAAAAAACAGACAGGTCGCCATGTGGTTCTCACGAACATGAGTAGTTCACATGGGCACACATATCATACTAAAACACGACTATGCAAGCTGCACCATATAGTTTAATGGCTGTGAGTTTAAGTGCATATTTGTTGTTTTAATGTCTGCATCGGATTTCTGCACTTAATTTGCTTCTCCTGACAGAAAACCGCACCAAAACTGTTTTTTGTGCATTTTTTTGTAGAGAATTTATACTCCATATTCATGCACCAAATCTGCATCTCCTGGCAAAAAAAAATCGCATCACTACCACGTCAAAACCACACTGTGTTTTGATGCGACTTTTTGCCAGAAGATGAAGATTTGGTGCAGGAATTTGGTGTATAAATTTCAACACCAAATCTGCATCTCTTGGCAAAAAAATGTGGATTTCTGCAAAGTGATTCAGGTCTGTGAACTCAGTTTGCCTCAGGTAAGGTACCTGAGTGCAATGAAGTCACCTGAGGTCAGTTTACCTATGCTCACAGGTGGAGTACCATGGGAACTTCCAGCTGTGACTGCAGATAAACTGAGTGACATTACCACTCACAGCTACAGTTCAGTCAGTCTCTTCCTGAAGCCACAGTGTGAGGACATGTTCTGTGCCCGCGCACTGTGGCCTCAGTATGTAAGTAGCAGAGACAGGATCATCTTGGGACCTTGTGTGGATTACATTAGAACTGGGTGTTTTGGGGTTAAAGAGGGTGTTTTTTTATTTTATTTCAAAAAAAGCACTTTTTCACTATTTGTGTTTATTTCTTTTCACTTACAGATTAGTAGGGGAGGGCTATTATAGATGTTTCTCATTACTAATGCTTTATCTATGCTGGGTATCTTAATATGGGTGGACCCCATGCCAATTTATTTATTTATTTTTACACCATTATAGATGTGCAGACAGATTGCAAGTGTTAGAAACTGACGTCGCTAATGCCACAAGCAGCCTGCTGTGGTTTCTATTACACCTAGGTGCCTGCCTCTGTTTCTGGCCATGCCTCAGGGTCAACTGGCTGCTTGGTGCTCCACGTCTAAGTGTGGAGAAGCGGCTAGTGCGCATGCGCAGGTTGTCTTGCCGGCGCAGGAGGCCAAGTCCCAATTTTTCTCCACTAAACATGCTCAGGCTCTTAGTTCTCAGTCAGAGACTAAAGCGAGCTTTACACGCTACAATATCATTAATGAATTATCGTCGGGGTCACGTTTTTTTGTGACGCACATCCGGCTTCATTAACGAGATCGCAGTGTGTGACAATTTTGAGCGTCCTTAAGCGATCGCAAAAACGCTCAAAATCGTTTGCCGCGGAGAGGTCGTCCTGAAACAAAAAATCGTTTTAATCATTTTAGCGATGTTGTTCCTCGTTCCTGCGGCAGCACACATCGCTATGTGTGACACCGCAGGAGCGACGAACATCTCCTTACCTGCCTTCACCGGCAATGCGGAAGGAAGGAGGTGGGCGGGATGTTACGTCCTGCTCATCTCCACCCCTCCACTTCTATTGGATGCCTGCCGTGTGATGTCGCTGTGACGCCGCACAAACAGCCCCCTTAGAAAAGAGGAGGTTCGCCGGCCAGAGCGACGTCGCAGAGCAGGTATGTGAGTGTGACGCTGCCAATTAGCGATAATGTTAGCTACGGCAGCGATCACACAATATTGTATGTTCGACGGGGGCGGGTGCTATCACGCTCGACATCGCTAGCATCGGCTAGTGATGTCGCAGCGTGTAAAGCCCGCTTGAGTCCTGTATTCGGGCTACTGAGCATGCTTGAGCAGAATCCCCTCAGCCAGAGACCAAGTCCGGTGTTTTGCCTACTGAGCATGCTCAGCCTGATTTCTGAGGCTAAGTCTTCAGTTCAGGCTACTGAGCATGCTCATGACTCGCCCACCCCAGGGCTGTGGGACACCCGGTGCCGGGCCGGACTAGTCCGGGGGTCGTCAGTGATGGCGGGGCCCGACTTCGTGACCCTGGCGGGAGTCAATTAATATGGCTACAGTGTTGGGGGTGATTAAAGTTCATATTTGTGACGCCACCTGTGGTTTGCGGCTATTAAGCCACCGCTGCTGTATGGGGCCTCCAGGGCTGATGGAATGGCAGCTTGGATGGTCCTGCTCCCCACAGGTGGAGCGGTGCCCCGGGGCAACAGTTGGTGCTTGCAAGTGTCGATGTGGTGATAGAAGTCTATGCAGTGGAATAACAGAGACAACACCAGGGGGTGCAGTTTCAAGGTCTTTACTCACAGTTCCTGGCTGGTTCACACTGGTGCCGTTGGACTGCTGGAATCCACTGTCAGGGACCTCAGCCGATCCTGGGTAGATCTAGGGGCGAAAGCCGGTGCACCCCTCTATTGTGTTCCTTTCTTCAGCTGACTTCTAAGCCTTGCCGTTACTGGATGAACCTGGCTTGGCCTCCACTACAGCCTCCGGGCCAGAGGTTTTCCTACTGGGTGTTCTACCCCCTTTCCAGAGGTTCTGCTGTGGGCTGTGGCCCGGGGTGCTTACAACTACCCTGGGCCTCGGTTTTTACCTTTGGAATTGACTTCTCTTTCTCCAGTTTCTAGGGACCGTCCCCTGTGTGCAGCTTGATCCCTCCACCTGATTGTTCTGTGGAACAGGCCACTAGCATGAAAGCTGTCTGTGGCCCTGGAATCCCCTCTGTTCTGCTTGGTGTCACCTGGGCCTAGCCGGGCCCCAGGGTCTTCACCAGGAAGCGTCACTCTCTCCTTCTTGCTCCTGACTGACTAGAGCACTACTCTTCTTACTCCTCTCAGCTCTCCTCCTTACTTCAGCTCCTAACGCTCTCACTTCAACTCCCTCTCTCTGTCTCCTCTGCATCCCGCAGACTTCTGACTACACTTGACCTTCCTCTTTCTACTCTACTCTCGGCTGGCTCCTCCCACTCACCCAGTTGCTAAGCTCCCACCCTATGGAAGCACGGATGGGTCTTACGGCCCCTCCCAGCATGTAGCATGGGAGGGTAGCTGCCACTGTCCCTGGTCCCTGTGTGTACCTAACAATGGGTGTAGTGCAGATTTGCCTGTGGACCGGCGTTCACTCCTTTCCTTACCCAGGATGGGACATCACACCTCTGGCTGGGGTGCAATGTTCCTGTGGCGACGGAAGCCTCAGGGGCGCCACACTCACACACTTTGTTCTTTGGCTGAGATTATGCTCGGTTTAGACATTATTGAGCAAGACTCTGATGTGGCATGACTGGTTTGGCTCACAGAGTTCAGCTGTCCTGTTAATGTGAGTCCTACTAGGCATACTCGTGAAGTGGTAGGACCTGATAGGCTGACAGACGTCAGATGTCCTTCTGATGTGGCGACGCCTGATTGGTACGCCCCTATGACCTAGCAGCCCACAATTTGTCCTCGGACCATGACTGGTGAGTGTGTTTGGGTGTGCAGTCTTCAGCCATATTGCCCTTTATTCTGTAGCCTGATTTCTGTGAGAGGTTGCTCCACACTTATACAGGCTGCTTAGGTGAGCTTTGTGGTCTGGAATCTGTGAGAAGGCAACTCCACAACCTAGGCAGACCAGTTAGGCAGGCAGGTATCATGTATGCCGTAGCCTGGGACTGTGTGAGGCCGCTTCTCACTTAGACAGGCTGCTAAGGCAGGCGATGTACATACCGCAGTCTGGGTCTATGTAAGGGATACTCTACATCCTAGACAGACCGCCTAGGCAGGTGCCATATACATCGTGACCCAGTTGGGTGAGAGGTCTGCTCCACATTTAGACAGGACACCTAGGCAGGTACGGCACGCACTGTGATCCGGATTAGTGAGAGTGTTGCTCCACGTCTTGATGGATCACCTCTTCTCTAGAGTCATTCACCAGTGTGACCTCTGTGAGGACAACAGAGGTTATAGCGACTTCGTTATTTTATTTGCATAGTCACTGTGAGCTCAACAGAGGGTGTTGCTATTTACTTTACACTCTTGTGTGACACAGGCTAGTGTGTGCTGTTAAACACAGTGCTTGGGGTTTACTTTGCATCCTTACTGTTGCTGATGAGTCCAACTGGTTTATAGCAGCAGAACACCATCTCTGCACTGTGGACCCCGGCTGGTGATTAGGATATTTATTACATACCTTATATTCCAGTCCGCCAGTCCCCCCATAACAGCAAGCAATCAGACACACTGTCACACAGGGTGGGTGTTAGGGCCAGATGGACGGGCAGACCCGGGAGGTGGATCCACTGGGCCGAACTCCCCGATGAGGGAAAGGAGTCCGGTAGCCGGAGCACTTTAGGTAGCAGGACAGTCCGTGCACTGGAACACAATGGAGAAGTCCCTGGGACCACGAGGTCACTGATGGTGGTCCGGGTGATGGAGCTCAGGTTCGGAAGCCGTGATGATGTCAGGCGGGGTCCGGAACCGTTGGAGCGAGATGACGGGTCACCGCTGGGAACCGAGATGGTACGGACTGTCAGGATGGCAGATGGGCAGCGTTCGGGGTTCGAGATACAGCAGGACCGGATGGCGATGCAGGATCGGCTCTAGAAGACAGAGAGGTAAGTATCTCACAGAACACAAGGAGACCTGACTCCTAGCTTGGGAAAACACGAAGAACAGGCCCCGCTCCCTTGGACATTAACCCCCTTTATACCCTGTACCTGTATGCATCATTTCCTGTCAGTGGACACTGGCCCTTTAAGAAAGGGTCAGTGACCGCGCGCGCGCCCTAATACGCATGCGCGCGGCCCGGGTGCCAGAAGCCAGGGCAGGAAGCTGAGAGGAGGACGCAGCAGAGCCGGCCAGGGACTGGGAAGCCGACGGGCGCCGGGAGCGGGGACCAGGAGGCCTGGGAAGCGCGGGTACTGGAGGCTGGGGAGCGGGGAGCGTGACAGGTGAGCCGGGGAGCGGAGCAGAGGACCCGGGGAGCGGAGCAGAGGACCCAGGGAGCGTGACAGTACCCCCCCCCACGCCCCCCTCCCCGCAACCGGGACAGGAAGGCACGGATCAGAGGAGTGCCCACGTTCTCCCTGGGCTCCCAGGACCTATGCTCAGGACCATACCCTTCCCAGTCCACCAGGAAGAACTGTCGACATCGTACGGTCTTCATGGCCACGATATCCCTTACCGCATAGATGTCGTCCTCAGCAATAGGAGGAGGAGCCGGACTGGCGGCAGCGGAGAAGGGACCAAGGACAACCGGCTTGAGCAGAGACACGTGGAAGGAGTTGGGTATCCTCATCGTGGCCGGGAGCTGTAGTTTGTAGGAGACCTCATTGATCTTGCCGAGGACTTTAAATGGTCCGATGTAGCGAGGTCCCAGCTTGTAGGATGGTATCTTCAGTCGGATGTATTTGGAAGCAAGCCAGACGAGATCTCCCGGAGAGAAACACGGAGGATCCAGACGTCTCTTGTCCGCGTGTCTCTTCATCCGCAGGGATGCACGTGCAAGGGAGGCCTTAACTGAGTCCCAAATGGTTGTAAAGTCACGGAGTACTGCATCAGCAGCAGAGATGTCCGAGGAAGAGGATACAGGCAAGGGGACAGACGGCTGAAGTCCGTAGACAACATGGAAGGGAGAACTGGAGGAGGACTCACTGACGTGGTGGTTATGGGAGAATTCAGCCCAAGGAAGAAGCGTAGACCAATCGTCATGATGGGCGTTGACGTAGTGACGTAAGAAAGAGGTCAATATCTGATTGACCCGTTCCACTTGGCCGTTCGACTGAGGATGGTAGGCCGAAGAAAAGTCCAAAGTCACTCCCAGATGTTTACAGAGAGCCCTCCAGAAGCGGGAGGTGAACTGAGTTCCTCTGTCGGACACTATGTGTGATGGAAAGCCATGCAAGCGGAAGATGTGATGTATATAGGCGTCCGCGAGTTCCTGGGCAGAGGGCAGTCCAGCCATAGGAACGAAATGGGCCATTTTAGAGAACCGATCCACCACGACCCATATGACTGTGTGTCCGGAGGACAATGGCAAGTCCGTAATAAAGTCCATCACTATGTGTTGCCAGGGAACTGAGGGTATGGGCAGAGGCAGAAGACGGCCATATGGCAGGTTTTTGGGAGTCTTGTTCCTGGCACAGGAGGAGCAGGCAGAGACAAAAGAGGCGATGTCCGTGCGAAGAGATGGCCACCAGTAATGACGTGCAATCGCACTCCATGTTCTCTTCTGACCTGCATGTCAGACTTCCGGGTTTTCCAGTTCTCTTTTGAAAGAGCTTGCCCTCGGTTAACATGGAGTTTGCTGTTCTGTTGCCCTACTTCCTGTCCATCTGTTTAAAAGGCCGCCCCTAAGCTTAGTCCAGTGCCTGAGTATACTGCTTGCTGTGTACTCCTGCTTTGCTGCTCTTGGTTCCTGATTGACATTTTGGATCTTCCTGGAAAAACAACCGACACCGACTCTGGACTTCACCCGGTCTCATCAAGCTGTGCCCGGACTCCGTCTGCCGTCTTTGGTCAGCACTTCTGCCCGGTTCCTTTCGGTTTGTAACCACTCTGGACTCTCATCTCGTGCGGACAGTTTTGGACTATACCTATTGCCCTTTGTGTCCCAGCTGCTGCGCATTTAGGCCTTCTGGGGTGATTGCCAGACAGTCCCTGTATAGGGGTTCGCTCTTGGTGGTCTCCCTGGGGGAGTCCGGTGCGTGGCCCCGGGAATTCCCTTCGTTCCGATCCTGGAAGGTATTTCGTGTGTTTATTGTTCTACTGTGTTTTGTTCCGTTAATGTACATATCGTTGGTTACGTATTATAAACATCTCTGCACCAAGAACTCGTCTCTGGTTGTCATTGCCCTAACGCAATCGAAATCCTCAGTACATACAATAGTATTACATTATACTCAGGCCATAAAAGGATTTCGCTGGGGCAATGACTGAGACACGAGTAGATCAGCTTTTTTCCATGATTAACTCATTGCAGCAGGAGATGGAGGCGGTGCAAACTAAGCTTAGAGATGTGGAGGTACAGCTGGGCCATGATCACCAGGTACTGGGTCCGGCTATTCAGGATTTGCGAACCAGAGTGGAGGCTCAGGAGGCCGTCCCCACTACGTCCGTATCAGCTGCCGGTATGCCTAGGTTACCCCCATTTCGTTTCAGTGGTGATCGTAGTCAGTTTCGTGGATTTGTTAACCAGTGTATACTGTTTTTTGATGTACATGCTGATTATTACCGTTCTGACCGGTCCAAAGTCTTATGTATAATCATGTTGTTAACCTCACGAGCACTGGCTTGGGCTAATCCTATGATAGAGAATCGGGATATCCGTTTAATAGTGATGAGCGAGTACTAAAAAGCTCGGGTGCTCGAAGCTCGGGCCGAGCCTCCCAAGATACTCGTGTACTCGGCCCGAGCAACGAGCCCAATGTTATCCTATGGGAGACCCGAGTATTTTTGTGAAATGACCCCCGGCAGCATGTAGAAACCCTAAAAATGTCACAAAAGTCTCAGAAGAGTGCTCAAATGACATGGCAACAGCATGGGGAAGACCCCTTGAAGCATTTATCACTCAAAAGTCACAGCTCTGAACAATTTTGTCCGAGTTTTACGCCATTTTTACGGACTCACCTGAAAACCTTCCAAAATGACACCAAAATGAATTTTCATGGCGGAAATGTTAAGGGCACAAACCCAAGACACGCCCCCCACAATGAGTGACAGGTGTCACACTGCACCCAATCACAGCAGCCGGTGGGCGTGTCTATACTGTGCAGTGAAATAAATAATTAAATAATTAAAAAAAACGGCGTGTGGTCCCCCCAATTTTAATACCAGCCAGATAAAGCCATACGGCTGAAGGCTGGTATTCTCAGGATGGGGAGCTCCACGTTATGGGGAGCCCCCCACCCTAACAATATCAGTCAGCAGCCGCCCAGAATTGCCGCATACATTATATGCGACAGTTCTGGGGCTGTACCCGGCTCTTCCCGATTTACCCTAGTGCGTTGGCAAATCGGGGTAATAAGGAGTTAATGGCAGCCCATAGCTGCCAATAAGTCCTAGATTAATCATGTCAGGCGTCTCCCCGAGATTCCTTCCATGATTAATCTGTAAATTACAGTTAAAAAACACACACACACCCGAAAAATCCTTTATTAGAAATAAAAAACACTAACAAAGTCCCTCATTACCAATTTATTAACCCCGACAAACCCTCCATGTCCGGCGTACTCCACAGTCCTCCAGCGTCGCGTCCAGCTCTGCTGCATGGAAGTGACAGGAGCTGCAGAATACACCGCCGCTCCGGTCACCTCCACGCAGCTAATGAGATGAGTATAGCGATCAGCTGCTGTCAGTCAGGTAACTCCCGGCCACCGCTGGATCCAGCGGTGGCCGCGATTAACCTCAGTGACAGCAGCTGATCGCGCTACTCACCGCCGCTCCGGTCAGCTCCATGCACCAACTGAGGTGAGTAGCGCGATCAGCTGCTGTCACTGAGGTTAATCGCGGCCACCGCTGGATCCAGCGGTGGCCGGGAGTTACCTGACTGACAGCAGCTGATCGCTATACTCATCTCATTAGCTGCGTGGAGGTGACCGGAGCGGCGGTGTATTCTGCAGCTCCTGTCACTTCCATGCAGCAGAGCTGGACGCGACGCTGGAGGACTGTGGAGTACGCCGGACATGGAGGGTTTGTCGGGGTTAATAAATTGGTAATGAGGGACTTTGTTAGTGTTTTTTATTTCTAATAAAGGATTTTTCGGGTGTGTGTGTTTTTTAACTGTAATTTACAGATTAATCATGGAAGGTATCTCGGGGAGACGCCTGACATGATTAATCTAGGATTTAGTGGCAGCTATGGGCTGCCATTAACTCCTTATTACCCCGATTTGCCAACGCACTAGGGTAAATCGGGAAGAGCCAGGTACAGCCCCAGAACTGTCGCATATAATGTATGCGGCAATTCTGGGCAGCTGCTGACTGATATTGTTAGGGTGGGGGGCTCCCCATAACGTGGGGCTCCCCATCCTGAGAATACCAGCCTTCAGCTGTATGGCTTTATCTGGCTGGTATTAAAATTGGGGGGACCGCACGCCGTTTTTTTTAATTATTTATTTATTTATTTTACTGCACAGTATAGACACGCCCACCGGCTGCTGTGATTGGGTGCAGTGTGACACCTGTCACTCAGAGTGGGGGCGTGTCTCACTGCAACCAATCATAGGCGCCTGTGGGCGTGGAAAGCAGGGAATATGAGATGGCTGTGTGCAGAGCACAGCGCGCCGGCCGGTATAAAGGCTCGGTCACGCTGTGCAGGCCGGCCAATCACTGCAATTCCACAACTAACAGGGCTGTGGCATTGCAGTGGTCTGCCAGCCAATCCCTGCATGAGGGCTGGCTCTCAAAAGAGCGCCAACATGCAGAAATCAAGACCACGAGTAAAGCACGAGTATTGCAAAATTACTCGGTACCCGCCGAGTAGCCCGAGTACAGTGATACTCGTGCGAGTACCGAGTAGTAACAAGCATACTCGCTCATCACTACCGTTTAAATCACCTGGATGACTTTCTGACCGCAATGGCGCAAATGTTTGATGATCCGAATCGCCGTGCTACTGCTGAATCGGCTCTCCTTTCCTTACGTCAGGGAAAGCGGTCTGTCGTTGAATACGCCACTGAGTTCAAGAGGTTAGTGGTAGACACCGACTGGGGAAACAATGCGTTATTGTCAGTTTTCAGAAAAGGTTTGTCCGGTACCATCAAGGACGAGTTAGCTCGTTCCGAATCTCCAGGGGATTTTGAACTGTTTCTCCAACACTGTGTGCGTATTGATACCCGCTTGACGGAACGTAGACAAGAAAAATGGGCAGCTGTAAACCGGGTAACCAACTTTGCATTTCCTTCCAGAGAACCCGCTCTCAGGACGCCACGGGAGGCCGAGGACGTTCCTATGCAAGTGGACTCTCTGCAAAAGCGAGAGACCAACGAACGTCGTGAACACCGGCTCCGTGAGCGTTTGTGTTTCTATTGCGGTCAATCGGACCATTTCCTGATTGACTGCCCAAGACGTCCAAATCGCCCAAATAAGGTATTGGCAGCCATGGCAGAGTGTGACAACACGGACGCAGAGTCCGATATCTCTGAGGCAAGTGGACACCTGGATGCGGTATTTCCCTTGACTGTAATGTCAACATCACCTAAGGACTCAGAAGGGAAATACACCCATTGCTCGCTTCCCATTCAGATACGGTGGGAGGGACAGTTAATACCTACATCTGCTATGATAGACTCTGGGGCAGGGGGAAATTTCATGGACTCTTCTTTTGCCAGGAAACACGGTATCCGGACGCAACAAAGATCCTCACCGGTTACCATGGAGACGGTAGACGGATCTCCGTTAGTTTCTGGACCAGTTGATCGGGAAACAGTACCCCTAGAATGTGTGATGAAGCCAGGTCAGCAGGAGACCCTTGTTTTCATGTTGATTTCTTCTCCCCTTTTTCCGATTATTTTAGGAATTCCGTGGCTACGGTCTACAAATCCAGTCATCGATTGGGAGACTAAGGAAATATCCTTCCCACCGCAGAGTGGTCCGACCATTAGTCCAACTGTACCGATTCCAGTAACACCGAATGTGGAGGGCACTGTACAGGTACCTGTTCTACCCCCGGTATATCATGACTTCGCTGATATATGCGACAAAAGAAAAGCAGATCGGCTTCCCCCGCATAGACCGTATGATTGTCCCATAGACTTACTCCCAGGGGCGGAGATCCCGTTTGGTCATGTCTACCCGTTGGCGGCACCTGAGCTAGAAGCACTAAAGGATTACATCGATGAAAGTCTAGCCAAGGGATTTATTCGCCCTTCTACCTCACCAGCAGGGGCACCCATCTTTTTTGTGAAAAAGAAAGAGGGGACTCTGAGACCTTGTATTGACTACCTGGAACTAAATAAGATAACCATCCGGAACCGGTATCCGTTACCGTTGATTCCTGAGCTATTGGAGAGAGTCCAACAGGCAAAGATATTCACTAAATTGGATCTCCGTGGGGCATATAATCTACTCCGCATACGTCCCGGAGACGAGTGGAAGACAGCGTTCAGATGTCGGTATGGACATTATGAGTATCTAGTGATGCCTTTTGGACTTTGTAACGCTCCTGCGGCTTTCCAACACCTAGTCAACGATATTTTTAGGGATATAATGGACCAGTTCATGGTGATTTACCTGGATGATATCTTGATCTTTTCTGATTCCCTACAGGAACACCAGGAGCACGTCAAGACAGTACTTACCCGTCTGAGGGATAACCACCTGTACATTAAACTGGAGAAGTGCGAATTCCATTGCTCACAAATACAATTTTTAGGATATGTCATCTCTCCTCAGGGACTGAACATGGAGTCTGGCAAGATACAAGCAATTCTAGACTGGCCGGAACCGGGAAACATCAAGGAGGCACAACGCTTTGTCGGTTTTGCCAACTTTTACAGACGCTTTATCCGTAACTTTTCAGAGAGCGTCCGTCCCATCACTCTGTTAACCAAGAAAGGACAGAAGTTTGTGTGGTCCGCCCAGGCCCAGGAAGCTTTCAATCGTCTCAAGGTTTGTTTTACCTCAGCGCCAATACTAGTACACCCGAATCCCGCACTCCCCTTTATTGTGGAAGTCGATGCTTCCGATTATGCATTAGGGGCTATCCTTTCCCAAAGGACTGGGGACAAGAGTCTCTTGCATCCGTGTGCTTTCTTTTCTCGCCGGTTGTCCCCTGCAGAAAGGAACTATGACATTGCGGACAAGGAATTGTTGGCGATTATTTCAGCTTTTAAGGAATGGAGACACCACTTACAGGGAGCTGCGCAGCAAGTGATAGTACTCACAGATCATCGTAACCTGGAATTTCTTAAGTCTGCCAGGTGCCTGTCTCCACGGCAAGCCCGTTGGAGCTTATTCCTTAACCAGTTCAATTTTATCGTTACATACCGTCCAGGTTCACGTAATGGGAAAGCCGATGCCTTGTCCCGAATCCACGCCATGGACTCCGTGCCTGGAACCCCGTCTCAGACCGTGTTATCAGATGCCAATTTCGTTGGAGTACTCCAGGACCAAGACTTGTGGAAGGACATCAAGCTGGCCTATGATAGTGACGTATTTCTTGCTGCCCCCCCGAATGATGTGACTCTTGTTCTTCGGAATGGTGTGTGGTTGAGAGAGCGACGTATTTATGTCCCGGAGGCCGTAAGACTTCGGGTTCTCAAGTTGGTCCATGACTCCGTGTTGGCTGGTCATAGGGGGGTACAGAAGACGCAGGAATTTCTGAGTCGTTTTTTCTGGTGGCCTACCTGTTTAAAGGATGTAAAAGACTATGTCCACTCATGTGTGGTTTGTGCACGGTGCAAGGTCCCTCGTGTGGCTCCTACGGGACTCCTTCAACCGTTACCCGTTCCATCTCGCCCTTGGGGATCCATCTCAATGGATTTTATTGTGGAGTTGCCAGTCTCAGGCGGTCACAATACCATTTTAGTGGTGGTGGATCGGTTGACAAAAGCTGCTCACTTTATTCCGTGTACCGGTCTTCCCTCAGCCGCAGAGACAGTGGATTTGGTTATCCAGAATATATTCCGATTGCATGGGGTACCAGATGAGATCATCTCTGACCGGGGCGTGCAGTTCACGTCTAAGTTCTGGAAGGGGTTTTGTTCGGCACTCCAGATTGATGTCTGTTTGTCTTCTGCATACCATCCTCAGACAAATGGGCAAACCGAACGGACTAATCAAACCCTGGAACAGTACCTCCGATGTTATGTCAGCCATCTGCAGGACGATTGGTTGAAGATGCTTCCTTTGGCGGAGTTCTCGTATAACAACACTCAGAGCAGCTCCACTAAGGTAACGCCCTTTTCCGCTAACTTGGGTTACCATCCGAATGTTTTGCCTAGGTCACCGGTTGCGGTTTCGGTGCCAGCGGTGGAGGACAGATTGACGGAGCTACGACAGAATCTGGAGGTTTTAAAGGATACTGTGGCTTCGGCTCAGGAGCGTTACAAGAAGTCGGCAGACACTCACCGGAAACAGGCACCCATGTATAAGGTAGGGGACTCGGTGTGGTTATCCACCAAAAACCTGAGATTGGGTGTTCCTTCGCAGAAGCTGGGACAGAAATTCATCTGTCCGTTTAAGATCACCGGGATCGTGAGCCCTGTGGCCTGTCGGCTGCGGTTGCCGCACCATTTAAAGGTACACCCGGTCTTTCATGTTTCTCTCCTCAAGCCCGTTTCCCCTAATACGTTTCATGGTCGTATCGTGCCTCCTCCTCCGCCTGTGATGGTTGACGGCGAGGAGCAGTTCGTGGTTGAGGACATTATTGACTCCCGGCTCCATCGGCATCGGCTTCAGTATCTGGTACGTTGGCAGGGGTACTCCCCCGAGGACGATTCCTGGGAACCTGTGGGTAACATTCGGGCGCCCCGGAAGGTTGCTCAGTTTCATCGGCGGTACCCGGACAAGCCGGGCCCTGATCCGTCCTGAGGCCGTTTCTGGGGGGGGGAGTACTGTCAGACTTCCGGGTTTTCCAGTTCTCTTTTGAAAGAGCTTGCCCTCGGTTAACATGGAGTTTGCTGTTCTGTTGCCCTACTTCCTGTCCATCTGTTTAAAAGGCCGCCCCTAAGCTTAGTCCAGTGCCTGAGTATACTGCTTGCTGTGTACTCCTGCTTTGCTGCTCTTGGTTCCTGATTGACATTTTGGATCTTCCTGGAAAAACAACCGACACCGACTCTGGACTTCACCCGGTCTCATCAAGCTGTGCCCGGACTCCGTCTGCCGTCTTTGGTCAGCACTTCTGCCCGGTTCCTTTCGGTTTGTAACCACTCTGGACTCTCATCTCGTGCGGACAGTTTTGGACTATACCTATTGCCCTTTGTGTCCCAGCTGCTGCGCATTTAGGCCTTCTGGGGTGATTGCCAGACAGTCCCTGTATAGGGGTTCGCTCTTGGTGGTCTCCCTGGGGGAGTCCGGTGCGTGGCCCCGGGAATTCCCTTCGTTCCGATCCTGGAAGGTATTTCCTGTGTTTATTGTTCTACTGTGTTTTGTTCTGTTAATGTACATATCGTTGGTTACGTATTATAAACATCTCTGCACCAAGAACTCGTCTCTGGTTGTCATTGCCCTAACGCAATCGAAATCCTCAGTACATACAATAGTATTACATTATACTCAGGCCATAAAAGGATTTCGCTGGGGCAATGACTGAGACCAATCGTCATGATGGGCGTTGACGTAGTGACGTAAGAAAGAGGTCAATATCTGATTGACCCGTTCCACTTGGCCGTTCGACTGAGGATGGTAGGCCGAAGAAAAGTCCAAAGTCACTCCCAGATGTTTACAGAGAGCCCTCCAGAAGCGGGAGGTGAACTGAGTTCCTCTGTCGGACACTATGTGTGATGGAAAGCCATGCAAGCGGAAGATGTGATGTATATAGGCGTCCGCGAGTTCCTGGGCAGAGGGCAGTCCAGCCATAGGAACGAAATGGGCCATTTTAGAGAACCGATCCACCACGACCCATATGACTGTGTGTCCGGAGGACAATGGCAAGTCCGTAATAAAGTCCATCACTATGTGTTGCCAGGGAACTGAGGGTATGGGCAGAGGCAGAAGACGGCCATATGGCAGGTGTTTGGGAGTCTTGTTCCTGGCACAGGAGGAGCAGGCAGAGACAAAAGAGGCGACGTCCGTGCGAAGAGATGGCCACCAGTAATGACGTGCAATCGCACTCCATGTTCTCTTCTGACCTGCATGTCAGACTTCCGGGTTTTCCAGTTCTCTTTTGAAAGAGCTTGCCCTCGGTTAACATGGAGTTTGCTGTTCTGTTGCCCTACTTCCTGTCCATCTGTTTAAAAGGCCGCCCCTAAGCTTAGTCCAGTGCCTGAGTATACTGCTTGCTGTGTACTCCTGCTTTGCTGCTCTTGGTTCCTGATTGACATTTTGGATCTTCCTGGAAAAACAACCGACACCGACTCTGGACTTCACCCGGTCTCATCAAGCTGTGCCCGGACTCCGTCTGCCGTCTTTGGTCAGCACTTCTGCCCGGTTCCTTTCGGTTTGTAACCACTCTGGACTCTCATCTCGTGCGGACAGTTTTGGACTATACCTATTGCCCTTTGTGTCCCAGCTGCTGCGCATTTAGGTCTTCTGGGGTGATTGCCAGACAGTCCCTGTATAGGGGTTCGCTCTTGGTGGTCTCCCTGGGGGAGTCCGGTGCGTGGCCCCGGGAATTCCCTTCGTTCCGATCCTGGAAGGTATTTCCTGTGTTTATTGTTCTACTGTGTTTTGTTCCGTTAATGTACATATCGTTGGTTACGTATTATAAACATCTCTGCACCAAGAACTCGTCTCTGGTTGTCATTGCCCTAACGCAATCGAAATCCTCAGTACATACAATAGTATTACACTGCATGACCGGCTGTTTTCGAGGCATGGCCCCAGTGTAACACTTTTTGCCTGTCAGGCTCAGAGACATAGGTCTTCCCAGGCGGTATCTGGGCCAGGGTGACAGGAGCCACCGGAATGATCTTACTAGGACAGATGATGGGTTGGGATGTCTCTTCCTCCTGCTCCATGGGCATGAAAGACCTAGACAAGGCATCAGCGCGTACATTCTTGTTCGCGGGTCGGAAATGGAGCTGGAAGTCGAACCGGGCAAAGAACAAGGACCACCTGGCTTGCCGTGGGTTCAGTCGCTGAGCAGTCCGCAGGTATTCCAGGTTTTTGTGGTCCGTGTAAATAATGACTGGGTACACAGCTCCTTCCAGAAGATAGCACCATTCCTCCAGAGCCAGTTTGACTGCCAATAGCTCTCGGTCACCGATGGTGTAGTTGCGTTCAGGCGCTGAGAAGCTCTTGGAGAAGAAACCGCATGTCACCATCTTCCCGGAGGAGGACTTCTGCATGAGCAGGTGAACTGGCGGTTTAACTCTGGACGGTGGAGTACAGGAGAGGAGGCAAAGGCTCGCTTTAGAGAGCCAAACGCGGCGTCGGCCGCAGGTGACCAGTCCTTTGGATTAGCCCCCTTCTTGGTCAAGGCGGAAAGAGGAGCAGTCAGAGCCGAGAAGTGAGGAATAAACTGGCGGTAATAGTTGGCGAATCCCAGAAAGCGTTGGATTGCCTTCAGTCCAGAAGGAGGAGGCCAGTTGAGAACGGAAGAGACCTTCTTTGGATCCATCTGCAGTCCGGTATCGGTGATGAGGTAACCCAGGAAGGGGAGAGAAGACTGTTCGAAGATGCACTTCTCGTACTTGGCGTACAGGCGATTCTCTCTCAGTCTTTGTAGAACCAGTTGCACGTTCTCTCGGTGGGTCTGGAGGTCTGGAGAGAAGACAAGGATGTCATCCAGATATACCACCACACAAACGTAAAGAAGGTCCCGGAACACATCGTTCACTAATTCTTGGAAGACTGCTGGTGCGTTACACAGGCCGAAGGGCATCACGCAGTATTCATAGTGCCCATCGCGAGTGTTGAACGCGGTCTTCCATTCATCCCCTGAGCGGATACGGACCAGGTTGTAGGCACCCCGAAGATCCAACTTGGTGAACACACGAGCTCCTCTGAGCCGATCAAACAATTCGGGGATGAGCGGCAGGGGGTACTTGTTTTTTACGGTGATTAGGTTCAATCCCCGGTAGTCTATACATGGGCGTAAGTCGCCCTCTTTCTTCTTTACGAAGAAGAAGCCTGCTCCAGCAGGAGAGGAGGATCTCCGAATGAATCCCTTAGCCAGGCTCTCTGTGATGTACGTAGACATGGCCCTTGTTTCGGCTGGAGACAGTGGATATATCCGTCCTCGAGGTGGTGTAGTTCCCGGGAGCAGGTCAATGGCACAATCGTAAGGACGATGTGGCGGAAGTACTTCGGATTCCTTCTTATCAAAGACGTCCACGAAGGACCAATAGGCTGAGGGCAGTCCCGGTAGGGACTCGGGAACCGGAGGTCGCCGGATAGGTTGTATGGTCTTCAGACAGTTCTCATGGCAAGAAGACCCCCATCGAGTGATATCGCCAGTGCCCCAGCTGACTGAAGGCTCGTGTGTCCGCAAGCAAGGAAGGCCCAGCAGGATTTGATGTGACATATGTGGGAGGACGTAGAGAGCGATGTTCTCGGTGTGCAGAGCACCGATATGCAGTTCAAGCGGCTTGGTGATCCAGGAGATGGTGTCAGAGAGGGGTCTCCCATCCACAGAGGCAATCACAAGAGGTTTGGCGAGTGGAGTAACAGGCACCTGGTACTTGTCCACCGTGGCCTGCTGGATGAAATTGCCTGCTGCCCCAGAATCGAGGTACGCCTCAGCCGTAAACCGCGTCTCTCCCGTTGTCACTTGCACAGTCCATGTAACTGGGTCTGAGAGAGTCCCAGCACCTAGGGTGGCCTCTCCTACCAACCCTAGGCTTTGGAGTTTCCCGGCCTCTCTGGACAGGAGCGTGGCAGGTGTGTGTCCTCTCCGCAGTAGAAGCAGAGACCCTTGGCGAGCCGCTCTGCTCGGCGTTGTTCAGACTGTCGCACACGGTCGATCTGCATGGGCTCATGGACGGAGACACCAGAGGCCGTTGACTGGAGTACGGCGCACTTCTGTGGAGGAGAGGAACGCCTTACCGGACGTCTCTCACGGGACACCTCTTTGGACCGCTCCTGAAAGCGTATGTCCACTCGAGTCGCTAGGGTAATCAGGGCGTCCAGGGTGGACGGTACGTCACGTCCAGCCAGCTCATCTTTGATTCGACCCGAGAGTCCTTCCCAGAAGGCGGCGGTTAGGGCCTCGTTATTCCACCCGAGTTCTGAAGCCAAGGTGCGGAAACGGATGGCGTATTGACCCACCGTCAGAGTTCCCTGACGTAACCGGAGAAGAGATGAAGCAGACGCGGAGGCGCGTCCGGGTTCGTCAAAGGTGCTGCGAAAGGCCTGCAGGAACTCCTGGAGGTTCTTGGTCATAGGGTCCTCCTTCTCCCACAAGGGGTTCATCCACGCCAGTGCCTCGCCCTCTAGGTGAGACATGATGAAGGCGACCTTGGCTTGGTCGGAGGCAAACAAATGTGGCAGCTGCGTGAAATGGAGGGAGCATTGGTTTATAAACCCCCTGCAGGTCTTGGGATCTCCGGCGTACCGGGGTGGTGAGGCCAAACGCAGTCTGGAAGCATCCGAGGAGGCTGCCACGGGAGCGGGGGCCGTGGATTGACTAGTGGAGACCCGGGGCGCTGAAGATGTGACCGAGGCTTGTAGCGTGTTCAAGCGGGCGTCCACGGAGGTCATAAAGTTCAGCATGCGGGTCTGGACTTTACGCTGGCGTTGGAGTTCCTCATGCAAGGCCGCTAGTGCTTCAGCGGGATCCATGGCCTGTTCTTACTGTTAGGGCCAGATGGACGGGCAGACCCGGGAGGTGGATCCACTGGGCCGAACTCCCCGATGAGGGAAAGGAGTCCGGTAGCCGGAGCACTTTAGGTAGCAGGACAGTCCGTGCACTGGAACACAATGGAGAAGTCCCTGGGACCACGAGGTCACTGATGGTGGTCCGGGTGACGGAGCTCAGGTTCGGAAGCCGTGATGATGTCAGGCGGGGTCCGGAACCGTTGGATCGAGATGACGGGTCACCGCAGGGAACCGAGATGGTACGGACTGTCAGGATGGCAGATGGGCAGCGTTCGGGGTTCGAGATACAGCAGGACCGGATGGCGATGCAGGATCGGCTCTAGAAGACAGAGAGGTAAGTATCTCACAGAACACAAGGAGACCTGACTCCTAGCTTGGGAAAACACGAAGAACAGGCCCCGCTCCCTTGGACATTAACCCCCTTTATACCCTGTACCTGTATGCATCATTTCCTGTCAGTG
The DNA here is from genome assembly GCF_048569485.1 of Anomaloglossus baeobatrachus. Classification (NCBI taxonomy): domain Eukaryota; kingdom Metazoa; phylum Chordata; class Amphibia; order Anura; family Aromobatidae; genus Anomaloglossus; species Anomaloglossus baeobatrachus. Next base: position 98,215,084 of record NC_134358.1, read on the forward strand.
GACACTGGCCCTTTAAGAAAGGGTCAGTGACCGCGCGCGCGCCCTAATGCGCATGCGCGCGGCCCGGGTGCCAGAAGCCAGGGCAGGAAGCTGAGAGGAGGACGCAGCAGAGCCGGCCAGGGACTGGGAAGCCGACGGGCGCCGGGAGCGGGGACCAGGAGGCCTGGGAAGCGCGGGTACTGGAGGCTGGGGAGCGGGGAGCGTGACAGGTGAGCCGGGGAGCGGAGCAGAGGACCCGGGGAGCGGAGCAGAGGACCCGGGGAGCGGAGCAGAGGACCCGGGGAGCGTGACAGTGGGAGTGCGGTCTAATTGCAACCAATCCGAGGCGCTGGAACTGCTGTGAGCTAGGGAAGCAGTGAATATGCATGAGGGTAATGAGCGGCCCTGTAAGTAGTATTAGAGTGGCACGGGAGACTCAATAAGTATAATGCTCCTGCTTATCTCTATTTTCTTTCTTTTTACTTTATTTTTTTAATTATCTGGATAGTTACCTGAGAACACTGTATCTAGGGTCGGTACACGGATCCCAAATTTTACAATCCCAGTTCGCCCATCATTGAAAAGGAGACGTGGTGGCACAGTTTGAATTGAATCCTTCATTCAGGTAATCAATGATGGCCTTAGCAATCAAGCCACAGAGATGAACAAGTGAAAGCATATTCCATAGTGGGCCATAACTTTCTAGCCTTCGAAAACCACTTTATACTCATTCTATTTCTACTTATCTTTATTAGTGATGAGCGAGTATGCTTGTTACTACTTGGTACTCGCACGAGTATCACTGTACTCGGGCTACTCGGCGGGTACCGAGTAATTTTGCAATACTCGTGCTTTACTCGTGGTCTTCATCCCTGCATGTTGGCGCTCTTTTGAGAGCCAGCCCTCATGCAGGGATTGGCTGGCAGACCACTGCAATGCCACAGCCCTGTTAGTTGTGGAATTGCAGTGATTGGCCGGCCTGCACAGCGTGACCGAGCCTTTATACCGGCCGGCGCGCTGTGCTCTGTACACAGCCATCTCATATTCCCTGCTTTCCACGCCCACAGGCGCCTATGATTGGTTGCAGTGAGACACGCCCCCACGCTGAGTGACAGGTGTCACACTGCACCCAATCACAGCAGCCGGTGGGCGGGTCTATACTGTGCAGTAAAATAAATAAATAAATAATTAAAAAAAACGGCGTGCGGTCCCCCCAATTTTAATACCAGCCAGATAAAGCCATACAGCTGAAGGCTGGTATTCTCAGGATGGGGAGCTCCACGTTATGGGGAGCCCCCCACCCTAACAATATCAGTCAGCAGCTGCCCAGAATTGCCGCATACATTATATGCGACAGTTCTGGGGCTGTACCCGGCTCTTCCCGATTTACCCTAGTGCGTTGGCAAATCGGGGTAATAAGGAGTTAACTCCACGGACTCCGGCGTCGCGTCCAGCTCTGCTGCATGGAAGTGACAGGAGCTGCAGAAGACACCGCCGCTCCGGTCACCTCCACGCAGCTAATGAAGGGAATAGCGCGATCAGCTGCTGTCAGTCAGGTAACTCCCGGCCACCGCTGGATTCAGCGGTGGCCGCGATTAACCTCAGTGACAGCAGCTGATCGCTATACTCACCTCAGTTGGTGCATGGAGCTGACTGGAGCGGCGGTGAGTAGCGCGATCAGCTGAGCTGTCACTGAGGTTACCCGCGGCCACCGCTGCATCCACCGCTGGAGGGTTTGTCGGGGTTAATAAATTGGTAATGAGGGACTTTGTTAGTGTTTTTTATTTCTAATAAAGGATTTTTCGGGTGTGTGTGTTTTTTAACTGTAATTTACAGATTAATCATGGAAGGAATCTCGGGGAGACACCTGACATGATTAATCTAGGATTTAGTGGCAGCTATGGGCTGCCATTAACTCCTGCTGTGATTGGGTGCAGTGAGACAGCTGTCACTCAGTGTGGGAGCGTGTCTCACTGCAACCAATCATAGGCGCCGAAAAGCAGGAAAGCAGGGAATAGGAGATTGATTAATGAGCGGCCGGCTTTTTCAAAAGAGGAAAAGCCACCGGAGTTTGAACAGCTGTGCAGCGCCGCGGCAGTGATCGGGGAACGGTAAGTAAGAGAGAGGGGGGGGAACTGACCGACAGACTGTGAGAGGGGGACAGACAAGACAGAGAGACAGACCGACGGACTGAGGGAGATAGAATAAAAAAAAAAAAATGACCGACATCGCTAGTAAAAAGCACAAAACGTGCGTTTTGGACATCGGAGTGCCACACAAGGTTTTCATGTAAAATCTTTCATGTATTAATCTCAAAAAGTAACATACACCAGCTCTATCTCACTATTGGGTATGTGCCCTTAACATTTCCGCCATGAAAATTCATTTTGGTGTCATTTTGGAAGGTTTTCTGGTGAGTCCGTAAAAATGGCGTAAAACTTGGACAAAATTGTTCACAGCTGTGACTTTTGAGTGATAAATGCTTCAAGGGGTCTTCCCCATGCTGATGCCATGTCATTTGAGCACTCTTCTGAGACTTTTGTGACATTTTTAGGGTTTCTACATGCTGCCGGGGGGTCATTTCACAAAAATACTCGGGTCTCCCATAGGATAACATTGGGCTCGGTGCTCGGGCCGAGTACACGAGTATCTTGGGAGGCTCGGCCCGAGCTTCGAGCACCCGAGCTTTTTAGTACTCGCTCATCACTAATCTTTATTTCATTTTTTTTCTACTTGTCTTTAAAAGGAATCTATCAACACAAAATGACTATTCAAACCAAGCACAGGCACTTGGTTCACCCTTTATAATGGCCGAATAGTTCAGTCTCCCTTCTTACCTACATGTATACCATCTGTTATCTTGTTCCTTGACTGGCAGGTCTGGGTTCACAGGAGCCAGAGAAGAGTGAAAATAGAAGGAAAACAAGTTGGTGGAAAAGTGCACCATGTGCCTGTGCATGGCTTGAACAGCTGTTTTTCAAAGTTTTAAGCCGGAGATCATCGGTAATTTTCATCTGCTTAATATCAGTTACTACTAGTGACCTGTATTAACACACTAGTTTCCACAGCTTATCATAATATATACATCTTTTGGTCTTATACGAACTATAGCTACAACTGTGGTTAAGTAGTAATGTGGATTTTCAGAAATTATGCATGCTATATAGTCATAACTATGCCTGAAATGGTACAGCAAAGCACCTAGGTTTATTGTAAAATATATACATACTAAAAATATTGAGGAACTTCACAGATAACACATTCCAGGGAACACAACAGTTCTTTTACGCTTGAATTTTTATTAACAGTTATGTTCTCAAACTGTAGACAATGAAATGTAAAAATTGCATGTCATTTATTTTATATTTTATTTTGTGTCATTCGAACTACTGCAATTCCTATTTGATACAGTGTGGGTTTATTTTTAAATTCTGCTATTTATGCACAATAAAAATAATTGTTCTATTAAACTGGTATGTATTTGTGCACAATTATCAAAAGGCCTATTACTTTCTTCTGTCAGTGTAATTTTCTAAGAGCATCTTTTTGAAGGACAACTTGTAGTTTTTATTAATACTATCTTGGAATTCTTATACCCTTTTATTTTTTTTTTTATTCCTTTTTTGTGATATGTGGCCTCTATAGCTTTTATTTATTCAATTACAATATATTGATTAGAGGAAAAAAGTATTGAATTTCTTAAAAAGATTATTTTATTCCCCCTCAAGATGGTGTGACCACTTACATAATCCATGAGTTGCAGTATATTATGCCTGTGAGTGTCAGGTCTCATTCAGATGTCCATGAACAACGTACGGGCTCAATAATAATAATAATGATAATAATTAATAATAATCAATCTGTGATTTTCATGGATATAACACATGCCCATTTCAACCTATGGTGCTATACTCCTTTTTTGCAAACCATTTTCCTCAATAAAATCACAGAGACATGTCTGGTTTTGATGAGAGTTACAGAGCACAATTACCCATACAAGGCTATGGATCAGTAAAAATCACAGACCGCACACAAATGACATCAGTGGGCTGTCTATAATACACATTGCAGTGCCTGTTGAGATATTTAGAGATCACACCAAATTTTGCCTGTTATACATGCTGTATACTGACTACTTGACATTCTCTCAGTGTCATATCTTCAGTGTTGTCCCATGAAAAGATAAAATAAAATATTTACAAAAATGTGAAGGGTGTACTCACTTTTGAGGTATATTGTATACAGCAGAGAAAACAGGAATTCTATCCAACCAACACCAATCAGCACAGCAATTGACGCAATTGACACTTGGCTGGAAATAGGGTCTCAGCCCTACATCATGGTGGTCTCAGATTACATAGCAAAAACCTGCTGGCAGATTCCCTTTAACATTGCAATTGTAGTCATGGCTTTTGTGTACTGAATGAACTTAGAGTCTGCTTCCATTGGATTGTGTTCTTTGGAAATTCACCATGTAAGTGCATCAGTCTATGAGCCGTAACACCAAAGGTTTAAATAGGGGTAGGCTAATTTTAACAGTGAGACATAGAATATCAAAAATAAAATCCAGAAAATCACATTGTATAAATGATATACATTTACTTACATTTTGCAGAGAGAAATAAGTATTTGATCCCTCTGTCAAATGAGACTTAATACTTGGTGGCAAAACCCTTGTTGGCAAGAACAGCAGTCAGATTTTTTTTGTAGTTGATGAGGTTTGCGCACATGTCAGGAGGAATTTTGCTTCATTCCTTTTTGCAGATCATCTCTAAATCCTTAAGGTTTTTGAGGCTGTTACTTGGAAACTCAGAGCTTCAGCTCCTCCATAGGTTTTCTATGGGATTAAGGTCTGGCTAGGCCACTCCATGACCTTAATGTGCTTCATTTTGAGCCACTTCTTTGTTGTCTTGATTGTGTGTTTTGGGTCATTGTTGTGCTAGAAGACCCAGCCACCTTTCATTTTTAATGTCCTGGTGGAGGCAAGGAGGTTGTCACTCAGAATTTTAAGGTACATGGCTCCATCCATTGTCCCATTGATGTGGTAAATTTGATAGTGGGTACAGTGTTCTTTGGGTTATAGGCAGCATTTCTTTTCCTCCAAACAAGGCGAGTTGAGTAAAGGCCAAAGAGCTCAATTTTTGTCTCATCTGACCACAGCACCTTCTCCCAGTCACTCTCAGAAGCATCTGTAAGGGCCCAGATGTTCCCTGCTATCCACCCCCACACAGTATCCACAGCTGATGGACAGTCCACAGACACAGTCTTGGGGATAACAGTTGCTTTAATATAGCAGGAACAAAGCAAATCAATACGGAATATATGTTTCACAGTCTCTCGTGGGTAGGCCACGGCAAATACAGCTTGGAGTTGAATGATGAAGTGCAATTAGGGTACTGGGGCTTTAAGAACACGATTTGTTTCAGAATTAATACTGGTATGCTTTAGGTTCAGAGTCTCTTGAGTTTAGAGGGTAGATATGATAAGATTGTACAGACCTGGAGTCCTGGGGTTAATTTCACTGCTAGTTCAGACATGTGCAGTACTTGTAAGCAAATGAAGACAGTTGCCCAGCGTGCTACGGGGAGCGGACGGCTGGTGCGTGGACAATGGCATGAAAGCCACTAATATTGCAGTGGGGCGGGAGACCTTCAAACTTCCCCAATCTGCGTGCAGTAGGGTCTGGTATATAGTAAGTATGCCCTACTGTCTGAAGAGATGCACAATGTCAGGATAGGAAGCCTTCAGCATATTGGCTGTAAAAATCAGGAAATGATGAAATTCTAGGCCTCGGGCCTAGGAGGAGTCTTGTGGTGAAGAGATTCTCCACATAATATCTTCCCTCAGAGGAGACTCAGCCAGAACCAGCTCATTCCAGTTGTTTCTAGACAGAGGCTGGAAAATAGCTCCACCTATTGAGCCATGTGACCAAGAACTAGCCAATAGGATAACACCCAATGAACACTTCAGATTCTTACAGTTTTCACCAGTAGATGGTGCTAGAACACAACAAATGAAAAATGCTTTACTTATAACATATAGCATAATATTACATATAAGTAAATGTACTTAAAAAAACAGACACAATCTGGACTGGGCCACTACATACTCCCCCTCTGAAGGTGAGCCGTCCTCGTCGATTGTGCGAGTGGAGGACTGCTAAGAAAGGAAGGAAATATATATTTAAGGCACAGTAACAATAAGGCAATGAACAAATGCAAAACATGAATGTGGTAGTGCCAATATGAGATAGAGTCTCTTTCCGCAATATACTATCGTCCATATGAAAGGCTCTGGAAAGGCACTTTAGTGGTCCAGTCTATAAGTCCATGGCTGTATACAGAAAATTGTGCAAATAATAAACAAGGTGCTTGGTATTACTCAGGTGCAGAGGCTTAAGCATTACTAAACTGACCATCCAGCTAAATAAATAAACACAAGATTATATACTCATGGAAAAGGATATGACCTTTTAGTCTCTGTAGCGGGCTGGAAGTGTTCCTTTTGTGCTTCGCTCTGAACGCCTCAACAATTGATCTTCCTCTTGAGCAGAAACGATATTGTTTGCTGGCTCAGGTGAAGTTGGCAGAGGAGCAGCAACTGGAGCAGGAACCGAGACGGGGACATATTGATTGCATGGAAGGATAAATTGAGTGTTGTAGAGGGACTCTTCCACAGTAGGTTGTCTGGCTGGTGCTTCCATTGCAGGAATTGGTGTGTAGACCGGCAAGACTTGTGGAGGAGGTGATGACATCACCAGTAAATCCTCTTTGCTGCATAGCTTCATGCGGTTCCTGTGCACTGTCTGTGGGGCCATTCCGGGTTTATTCACTTCATAGATATCTGACTCAGGATATGGGATAGCTGTAACTGTGTATGGCTCTGTTTCCCAGAGTGAGTCGAGTTTTCCTGTACGGTGGTACTTCTTTAGCCATACCTTGTCTCCAACTTGAAGTGGGGAAGCATTAGCTCTTTGATTGTAGCTCTCTTCTTGTTGACGGTGAGCTTCACCCATGCGGTAATCAACAATCTGTTGGGCTTCGTGTATTCTTCGCTGATGCTCTGAGACCCAATCAGTTTTTGGCAGGGGATTGATCATGTCAGGGACTTGGATTCCAAGAGAATGATCTTTTGGGAGCTGACCTTGTCTTCCAAACATCAGATAATATGGCGAGTAGCCTGTAGAACAGTGGACAGTATTGTTGTAGATTTCCACTAAGTCGTCAAGCAATTGAGGCCATTCAGCTTGTTTGGTAACAGATGCTGTTCACAGCATATTGATGAAGGTCTGGTTGACTTTCTCACAGAGGCCATTCCCTTGGGGATGATAGGCGGTTGTTCTCAGCTTTTTGCACTCATGGAATTGGCAGAGTTCTTGAAATAATTGTGACTCAAAGGCAGATCCACGATCTGTGAGGACTGCTTCAGGGCAACCGTAATGTCTCACATATTCACGGTAGAAGGTGATAGCTGTAGTCCGAGCTGTAAGGTCTTTTACTGGCACAACAGCAACCCACTTAGTATAGTGATCCACCATGGTTAAGGCATACGTGTAGCCTGAACGAGTTTGTGCTAGCTTCACATGATCAAGAGCGACTAGCTCGTTTGGTTTCTGAGAATGGATTGGATAAAGAGGAGCTCTGGCATCTTTCTTACCGACTTTGGTGAGGTTGCAAGCTGGACATTCACTACACCAATTTTCTATGTCTGACCGCATCCCAATCCAATAGAAGCGTTGGCGTATGGTGGCTTCAGTTTTGTGCATGCCAAAGTGCCCAGACTGGTCGTGGTAGGCATCAAGAACAGTTCTGGCATCTCGCTGTGGGATTAGAATCTGATGTAGCCTTTCACCTGAAACCGGGTCTAAGGTATTGCGCAGGATCAAGCCCTTTTGAATGAAGAGTCTTTTGCGCTGTCTCCAGAGACGATTAAGCTCAACATCAGGACATCTTCTGCGTCGTCTGAAAGGTATTCTCCCAGTAGTCAGGTAATCATAGATCTCACTTAGGACACGAGACTCATTTTGAAGAGTTTTCCACCTCGATGGATCTTGGAATAGGTCAGGTTTCTATGGAGAAACATCATCAGTTTGTGTAGCAGCAACAGCATTTTGTGTAGCAAACCTTTGATAGAAGGGAGGCATCTCAACATCTTCCACAGATCTTCCTCAGGAGACTCTTCTCCTTTGGGCAAACGGGATAACATATCAGCATTGATGTTGATCTTGCCACTGTGATACTTAATATCAAAGCAGAAATTCGCTAATCTTGAAGCCCATCTCTGTTCAAGAGCACCTAGCAGTGCAGTATTGAGATGAGCAAGAGGATTATTGTCCGTGTAAATGGTGAAGGGTGTAGCAGCGAGGTAATCTTTGAACTTCTCTGTGACTGCCCACACAAGAGCTAGCAGCTCTAACTTGAACGAACTATAATTGCTATCGTTTTTCTCTGTACCTCTCAAGCTTCGGCTGGCATATGCAATGACTCTCTCTTTGTCACCCTGGACTTGTGATAGTGCCTCTCCGAGGCATGGTGGCTGGGATCCGTGTAGGCACGGAAAGGATGATGGTGTTAGGGCCAGATGGACGGGCAGACCCGGGAGGTGGATCCACTGGGCCGAACTCCCCGATGAGGGAAAGGAGTCCGGTAGCCGGAGCACTTTAGGTAGCAGGACAGTCCGTGCACTGGAACACAATGGAGAAGTCCCTGGGACCACGAGGTCACTGATGGTGGTCCGGGTGACGGAGCTCAGGTTCGGAAGCCGTGATGATGTCAGGCGGGGTCCGGAACCGTTGGAGCGAGATGACGGGTCACCGCAGGGAACCGAGATGGTACGGACTGTCAGGATGGCAGATGGGCAGCTTTCGGGGTTCGAGATACAGCAGGACCGGATGGCGATGCAGGATCGGCTCTAGAAGACAGAGAGGTAAGTATCTCACAGAACACAAGGAGACCTGACTCCTAGCTTGGGAAAACACGAAGAACAGGCCCCGCTCCCTTGGACATTAACCCCCTTTATACCCTGTACCTGCATGCATCATTTCCTGTCAGTGGACACTGGCCCTTTAAGAAAGGGTCAGTGACCGCGCGCGCGCCCTAATGCGCATGCGCGCGGCCCGGGTGCCAGAAGCCAAGGCAGGAAGCTGAGAGGAGGACGCAGCAGAGCCGGCCAGGGACTGAGAAGCCGACGGGCGCCGGGAGCGGGGACCAGGAGGCCTGGGAAGCGCGGGCACAGGAGGCTGGAGAGCGGGGAGCGTGGCAGGTGAGCCGGGGAGCGGAGCAGAGGACCCGGGGAGCGGAGCAGAGGACCCGGGGAGCGTGACAGTACCCCCCCCCACGCCCCCCTCCCCGCAACCGGGACAGGAAGGCACGGATCAGAGGAGTGCCCACGTTCTCCCTGGGCTCCCAGGACCTATCCTCAGGACCATACCCTTCCCAGTCCACCAGGAAGAACTGTCGACCTCGTACGGTCTTCATGGCCACGATATCCCTTACCGCATAGATGTCGTCCTCAGCAATAGGAGGAGGAGCCGGACTGGCGGCAGCGGAGAAGGGACCAAGGACAACCGGCTTGAGCAGAGACACGTGGAAGGAGTTGGGTATCCTCATCGTGGCCGGGAGCTGTAGTTTGTAGGAGACCTCATTGATCTTGCCGAGGACTTTAAACGGTCCGATGTAGCGAGGTCCCAGCTTGTAGGATGGTATCTTCAGTCGGATGTATTTGGAAGCAAGCCAGACGAGATCTCCCGGAGAGAAACACGGAGGATCCAGACGTCTCTTGTCCGCGTGTCTCTTCATCCGCAGGGATGCACGTGCAAGGGAGGCCTTAACTGAGTCCCAAATGGTTGTAAAGTCACGGAGTACTGCATCAGCAGCAGGGATGTCCGAGGAAGAGGATACAGGCAATGGGACAGACGGCTGAAGTCTGTAGACGACATGGAAGGGAGAACTGGAGGAGGACTCACTGACGTGGTGATTATGGGAGAATTCAGCCCAAGGAAGAAGCGTGGACCAATCGTCATGATGGGCGTTGACGTAGTGTCGTAAGAAAGAGGCCCGTTCCACTTGGCCGTTCGACTGAGGGTGGTAGGCCGAAGAAAAGTCCAGAGTCACTCCCAGATGTTTACAGAGAGCCCTCCAGAAGCGGGAGGTGAACTGAGTTCCTCTGTCGGACACTATGTGTGATGGAAAGCCATGCAAGCGGAAGATGTGATGTATATAGGCGTCCGCGAGTTCCTGGGCAGAGGGTAGTCCAGCCATAGGAACGAAATGGGCCATTTTAGAGAACCGATCCACCACGACCCATATGACTGTGTGTCCGGAGGACAATGGCAAGTCCGTAATAAAGTCCATCGCTATGTGTTGCCAGGGAACTGAGGGTATGGGCAGAGGCAGAAGACGGCCATATGGCAGGTGTTTGGGAGTCTTGTTCCTGGCACAGGAGGAGCAGGCAGAGACAAAAGAGGCGACGTCCGTGCGAAGAGATGGCCACCAGTAATGACGTGCAATCGCACTCCATGTTCTTTTTTGACCTGCATGACCGGCTGTTTTCGAGGCATGGCCCCAGTGTAACACTTTTTGCCTGACAGTCTCAGAGACATAAGTCTTCCCAGGCGGTATCTGGGCCAGGGTGACAGGAGCCACCGGAATGATCTTGCTAGGGCAGATGATGGGTTGGGATGTCTCTTCCTCCTGCTCCATGGGCATGAAAGACCTAGACAAGGCATCAGCGCGTACATTCTTGTTTGCGGGTCGGAAATGGAGCTGGAAGTCGAACCGGGCAAAGAACAAGGACCACCTGGCTTGCCGTGGGTTCAGTCACTGAGCAGTCCGCAGGTATTGCAGGTTTTTGTGGTCCGTGTAAATAATGACTGGGTACACAGCTCCTTCCAGAAGATAGCGCCATTCCTCCAGAGCCAGTTTGACTGCCAATAGCTCTCGGTCACCGATGGTGTAGTTGCGTTCAGGCGCTGAGAAGCTCTTGGAGAAGAAACCGCATGTCACCATCTTCCCGGAGGAGGACTTCTGCATGAGCACTGCTCCGGCTCCCGAGGAGGAGGCATCCACCTCCAAGGTGAACTGGCGGTTTAACTCTGGACGGTGGAGTACAGGAGAGGAGGCAAAGGCTCGCTTTAGAGAGCCAAACGCGGCGTCGGCCGCAGGTGACCAGTCCTTTGGATTAGCCCCCTTCTTGGTCAAGGCGGAAAGAGGAGCAGTCAGGGCCGAGAAGTGAGGAATAAACTGGCGGTAATAGTTGGCGAATCCCAGAAAGCGTTGGATTGCCTTCAGTCCAGAAGGAGGAGGCCAGTTGAGAACGGAAGAGACCTTCTTTGGATCCATCTGCAGTCCGGTATCGGTGATGAGGTATCCCAGGAAAGGGAGAGAAGACTGTTCGAAGACGCACTTCTCGTACTTGGTGTACAGACGATTCTCTCTCAGTCTTTGTAGAACCAGTTGCACGTTCTCTCGGTGGGTCTGGAGGTCCGGAGAGAAGACAAGGATGTCATCCAGATATACCACCACACAGACGTAGAGAAGGTCCCGGAACACATCGTTCACTAATTCTTGGAAGACTGCTGGTGCGTTACACAGGCCGAAGGGCATCACGCAGTATTCATAGTGCCCATCGCGAGTGTTGAACGCGGTCTTCCATTCATCCCCTGAGCGGATACGGACCAGGTTGTAGGCACCCCGAAGATCCAACTTGGTGAACACACGAGCTCCTCTGAGCCGATCAAACAATTCGGGGATGAGCGGCAGGGGGTACTTGTTTTTTACGGTGATTAGGTTCAATCCCCGGTAGTCTATACATGGGCGTAGGTCGCCCTCTTTCTTCTTTACGAAGAAGAAGCCTGCTCCAGCAGGAGAGGAGGATCTCCGAATGAATCCCTTAGCCAAGCTCTCTGTGATGTACGTAGACATGGCCCTTGTTTCGGCTGGAGACAGTGGATATATCCGTCCTCGAGGTGGTGTAGTTCCCGGGAGCAGGTCAATGGCACAATCATAAGGATGATGTGGCGGAAGTACTTCGGACTCTTTCTTATCAAAAACGTCCACGAAGGACCAATAGGCTGAGGGCAGTCCCGGTAGGGACTCGGGAACCGGAGGTCGCCGGATAGGTTGTATGGTCTTCAGACAGTTCTCATGGCAAGAAGACCCCCATCGAGTGATATCACCAGTGCCCCAGCTGACTGAAGGCTCGTGTGTCCGCAACCAAGGAAGGCCCAGCAGGATTTGATGTGACATATGTGGGAGGACGTAGAGAGTGATGATCTCAGTGTGCAGAGCACCGATACGCAGTTCAAGCGGCTTGGTGATCCAGGAGATGGTGTCAGAGAGGGGTCTCCCATCCACAGAGGCTATCACGAGGGGTTTGTCGAGTGGAGTAACAGGCACCTGGTACTTGTCCACCGTGGCCTGCTGGATGAAATTGCCTGCTGCCCCCGAATCGAGGTACGCCTCAGCCGTAAACCGCGTCTCTCCCGTTGTCACTTGCACAGTCTATGTAACTGGGTCTGAGAGAGTCCCAGCACCTAGGGTGGCCTCTCCTACCAACCCTAGGCTTTGAAGTTTCCCGGCCTCTCTGGACAGGCGCGTAGCAGGTGTGTGCCCTCTCCGCAGTAGAAGCAGAGACCCTTGGCGAGCCGCTCTGCTCGACGTTATTCAGACTGTCGCACACGGTCGATCTGCATGGGCTCATGGACGGAGACACCAGAGGCCGTTGACTGGAGTACGGCGGGCTTCTGTGGAGGAGAGGAATGCCTTACCGGACGTCTCTCACGGGACACCTCTTTGGACCGCTCCTGAAAGCGTATGTCTACTCGAGTCGCTAGGGTAATCAGGGCGTCCAGGGTGGAGGGTAAGTCACGTCCAGCCAGCTCATCTTTGATTCGACCCGAGAGTCCTTCCCAGAAGGCGGCGGTTAGGGCCTCGTTATTCCACCCGAGTTCTGAAGCCAAGGTGCGGAAACGGATGGCGTATTGACCCACCGTCAGAGTTCCCTGACGTAACCGGAGAAGAGATGAAGCAGACGCGGAGGCGCGTCCGGGTTCGTCAAAGGTGCTGCGAAAGGCCTGCAGGAACTCCTGGAGGTTCTTGGTCATAGGGTCCTCCTTCTCCCACAAGGGGTTCATCCACGCCAGTGCCTCGCCCTCTAGGTGAGACATGATGAAGGCGACCTTGGCTTGGTCGGAGGCAAACAAATGTGGCAGCTGCGTGAAATGGAGGGAGCATTGGTTTATAAACCCCCTGCAGGTCTTGGGATCTCCGGCGTACCGGGGTGGTGAGGCCAAACGTAGTCTGGAAGCATCCGAGGAGGCTGCCACGGGAGCGGGAGTCGTGGATTGACTAGTGGAGGCTCGGGATGTTGAAGACGTGACTGCCGCTTGTAGCGTGGTCAGGCGGGTGTCCACGGAAGTCATAAAGTTCAGCATGCGGGTCTGGACTTCACGCTGGCGTTGAAGTTCCTCATGCAAGGCCGCTAGTGCTTCGGCGGGATCCATGGCCTGTTCTTACTGTTAGGGCCAGATGGACGGGCAGACCCGGGAGGTGGATCCACTGGGCCGAACTCCCCGATGAGGGAAAGGAGTCCGGTAGCCGGAGCACTTTAGGTAGCAGGACAGTCCGTGCACTGGAACACAATGGAGAAGTCCCTGGGACCACGAGGTCACTGATGGTGGTCCGGGTGACGGAGCTCAGGTTCGGAAGCCGTGATGATGTCAGGCGGGGTCCGGAACCGTTGGAGCGAGATGACGGGTCACTGCAGGGAACCGAGATGGTACGGACTGTCAGGATGGCAGATGGGCAGCTTTCGGGGTTCGAGATACAGCAGGACCGGATGGCGATGCAGGATCGGCTCTAGAAGACAGAGAGGTAAGTATCTCACAGAACACAAGGAGACCTGACTCCTAGCTTGGGAAAACACGAAGAACAGGCCCCGCTCCCTTGGACATTAACCCCCTTTATACCCTGTACCTGCATGCATCATTTCCTGTCAGTGGACACTGGCCCTTTAAGAAAGGGTCAGTGACCGCACGCGCACCCTAATGCGCATGCGCGTGGCCCGGGTGCCAGAAGCCAAGGCAGGAAGCTGAGAGGAGGACGCAGCAGAGCCGGCCAGGGACTGAGAAGCCGACGGGCGCCGGGAGCGGGGACCAGGAGGCCTGGGAAGCGCGGGCACAGGAGGCTGGAGAGCGGGGAGCGTGGCAGGTGAGCCGGGGAGCGGAGCAGAGGACCCGGGGAGCGGAGCAGAGGACCCGGGGAGCGTGACAGATGGTAGTCAGGGTACGCCAGAATTGGAGGTGAAGTCAATAGACTTTTCAACATCTGAAAGGCAGTTTCTTGTCGCTCAGACCAATTAATTGGAAGTCTTCTGTCATAGTTTTCTCTAGGGCAACCTCGTAGGAGCTCTGTAAGGGGTTCTGCTATTTGCGCAAAATGAGGTATGAAGCGGTGGTAGTAGCCCGCAAAACCTAGGAAACTTCTGATTTCTTTGACAGTTCTTGGGGTGTTCCAGTTGTTCACAGCTGAGATCTTTTCAGGGTCAGGCTGGATACCTTTGGCACTTACAACATGACCCAGGTAGTTTACTTTCGGCTTGAGCAGATGACACTTTGACGGTTTTAGTTTCAGGCCATGTTCAATAAGTACCTGGAATACTTCTGCAAGGTGGCATAGGTGGTCTTCATAAGTGCGAGAGTATACGACATCATCAAGATATAACAGAACGCTCTGGAAGTTGAGGTGACCAAGACATCTTTCCATGAGTCGCTGAAATGTAGCAGGGGCGTTGCATAACCCAAACGGCATACTGTTAAACTCAAAGAGTCCCATTGGGGTGGTGAAAGCTGTCTTCTCTCTATCCTCAGGAACCATGGGTACTTGCCAGTAACCGCTGGTTAAATCAAGAGTGGAGAAGTATGCAGCTGAGCCAAGAGCGGTGATGGATTCTTCAATCCGTGGAAGAGGATAGGCATCTTTGTGTGTAACATTATTCAACTTTCGGTAGTCGACACAAAATCTGATGTTACCATCCTTTTTCTTCACCAGGACGAAGGGTGCAGCCCATGGGCTTTGACTTTCTCGGATGACTTCAGAATCTTTCATCTCTTTTAACAACTTCTTTACTTGTTGATAGTTAGCAGGAGGTACTGGACGATGTCTTTCTTTGATAGGAGGATGATCACCTGTGTTGATCTTGTGCTGGATCAGAGTAGTCTTGCCGAAGTCAAGGGGGTGTTTGCTGAAAGCTTGGCTGTGTTGCTTAGCAAGTTTAGTTACACCATTGATGTATTCGATAGGAGTGTTAGCATCTCCAACATTAAGTTCATTCCACCAGAAGGTAGTGGGTGTATTAGAGCCTTTGGGAGTGGCTTTTAATGACTTTTGATGAGCAAGTGTCTCTTCATCTATGATGTCTTCTGGATCAAGACTATACAGTTGAGCAACTGAATTAAACTTGTATAGCTCGATAGGAATATCACTTAGGTTGACTAGCCGTACTGGTACTCTACCGTTTGAGACGGTAACAATACTTCTGGCAGCTTTTACCAGGGGCTGTCCTTCAATCTGGATGCAGTCAAGAAGAGCTACATAGTCCTCATTGTCAATTCCTGGTCGAGCTCGACACCAGACTAGAGTCTCGCTGTTGGCTGAGAGGGTAACTGGTCATGCGTCGGTGATTCGAACACGGCAGATCTCACCTTTACTGTTGGCAAACTTCTGTTGGGCGCAGAGCACTTTGATAGTCCGCTGAACAGCTTGCCTGTAAGGGGAAGAAGCAGAAGGGAGAGAAGCATGCAAGGCAGCGAGCAATTCAGTAAACACATGGCGAATGACATTCATGCCTAACACTACTGCTGTTGTATCTCCCTCAGCCTCAGTAACAATTACACCTTGACCTGGTAACTTGCGATCACCAATTTGGATTGTGGGTTCCCAGTAGCCTAGCTGGGAAATAGGTTGACCATTACTTGCAATTAAGTCTAACTTTGCTTTACCCACTGGATTCAGGAGATCAAATTCCCAATTCTTTTCAAAGGCTCGTCGCTCAATTGTGCTGACTTGTGAACCAGTGTCCACTAAAGCTTCTAGAGGTACACCATCGATCCATATGGTTATATACGGGCATTTGGAGATGAACCGGGAAATCCATTGTGATTGTCCCTTTGGGCCCTTGTATTCACCTCCCGAGGGATGGCCCTTGGCCTCGGGGGTGTCCCGTTTAACTTATAACATTGATACTTGTAGTGTCCAAGACGCTCACAATAAGTAAAGTACACACAATCACCAGATGGAGGCCTTCCAGGAGGGGGCCTATCAGGACTTGACCTACTAGAATGTGGCTCTTGGGACAATGTCCGATTTACAGATGATTCACATGATGCAGGGGGTTGGCCTTTTAGCTCCTTTAAGGCTTGGCATATGGATTCAAGGACTTGGACAAGTGCATCCGTGGTAGGAGGTGCATGAATGCGAGTAGGGGCTTGCACAGACTGTGTGGCCTGCACAGTGGAAACAGGTGAAAGAGGAGATACAGTAGAAGTTCCAGCAGCAAGGTCTGAGGAACGAGGCGCAAGAGCATAGCTGGTACAAGGTGAGTCAGTACCCACTACTCGCAGGGCTAGAGCTTTAAAGTCTAAGAAAGTCATGTTTGGATTTTGTGCTGCTAGCATGTGGAGTTGACTTTATACTAGCCTGGAGTCTACACCTTCTATGAATCTGTCGGTGATGATGTTTTCTGCAGCAGCAGGATCTATAGTGTCTATTTGCTGTAAGGCCCTGTATGCACACTGAAGGGCTAGTGCGTAGTCCCTAATAGTCTCACCTGGTCCCTGACGTCTGTTGTAAAATTTGAGACGAACCTCGGTGGGTGATTGGCATTTAAATTCTTTTCTCAGGCGGGTAAGGATCTGTTCTACATTGGTTTTCTCAGTAGATGGCCAGGAACGGACTTCCTCAGCAGCTGGTCCATCAAACTGTCCCAGGAGAAGTTGTACCTGCTGATGGGGAGAAAGTGAGAACAGCTCAAGAGTATGCATCATCTTTTCTTTGAACACAGCAAGTGTATGAGGATCTCCTCTGTAGCTTGGGAGACTAGAGGTTCCAATGAAGAATGGCATGCCGGTAGCCATGACAGGGGCTGGAACTGGGTTGGCGGCATTAGCCCGTTCCACTGGAGCACTAGCTGATGAGGATGATGATACAGAGTTAACAGACTCGGCCTGGCCATTATGAAGAGGTTCAGACATTTTGGTGATGATGCAAGTACTGTCTCTTTAAGAATAATGATGACACTGTAGCTTTAAGGGATGCACTGTTATGCACCAACACAGTCTCTGAGATGGAAGGCTCCCCCTCTTGAAAATAGCACTGCGGTGAATGAAGATTTGCACTTATTTGAGTAACTTGAAAGGCAGCAGAGTAGAAGAGCTGGTGCAGGTGCTGTTAACCCCAGCATGAAACAGGAAACAGTCTTTGGTAGTATTCACTGGCAAGATAGAGGTTAATGAGCAATGCTGAGACTTGTAGTGCAGTAAGAGAAGATAGGCACAGAGGAATGATCCTGTTCGTGACGCCAAATTCGACCTTTGTAAGGGCCCAGATGTTCCCTGCTATCCACCCCCACACAGTATCCACAGCTGATGGACAGTCCACAGACACGGTCTTGGGGATAACAGTTGCTTTAATATAGCAGGAACAAAGCAAATCAATACGGAATATATGTTTCACAGTCTCTCGTGGGTAGGCCACGGCAAATACAGCTTGGAGTTGAATGCTGAAGTGCAATTAGGGTACTGGAGCTTTAAGTGCACGATTTGTTTCAGAATTAATACTGGTATGCTTTAGGTTCAGAGTCTCTTGAGTTTAGAGGGTAGATATGATAAGATTGTACAGACCTGGAGTCCTGGGGTTAATTTCACTGCTAGTTCAGACACGTGCAGTACTTGTAAGCAAATGAAGACAGTTGCCCAGCGTGCTACGGGGAGCGGACGGCTGGTGCGTGGATAATGGCATGAAAGCCACTAATATTGCAGTGGGGCGGGAGACCCTCAAACTTCCCCAATCTGCGTGCAGTAGGGTCTGGTATATAGTCAGTATGCCCTACTGTCTGAAGAGATGCACAATGTCAGGATAGGAAGCCTTCAGCATATTGGCTGTAAAAATCAGGAAATGATGAAATTCTAGGCCTCAGGCCTAGGAGGAGTCTTGTGGTGAAGAGATTCTCCACATAATGTCTTCCCTCAGAGGAGACTCAGCCAGAACCAGCTCATTCCAGTTGTTTCTAGACAGAGGCTGGAGAATAGCTTCACCTATTGAGCCATGTGACCAAGAACTAGCCAATAGGATAACACCCAATGAACACTTCAGATTCTTACAGTTTTCACCAGTAGATGGTATTAGAACACAACAAATTAAAAATGCTTTACTTATAACATATAGCATAATATTACATATAAGTAAATGTACTTAAAGAAACAGACACAAACTGGACCGGGCCACTACACATCCAGGTGTTCATTGGCAAACTTTAGACAGGTCTACACATGGGCCTTCTTGAGCAGTGGGACTTTGCGGGCACTGCAAGATTTTAATCCATTACGCTGTAGTGTGCTACCAATGGTGTTCTTGGTGACAGTGGTCCCAGCTGCCTTGAGATCATTAACAAGTTCCCTCCGTGTAGTTTGGGCTGATCTCTCACTTTCCTCATGATCATGGATACCCCACGAGGTGAGATTTTGCAGAAAGCCCCAGATCGATGTTGATTGACAGTTGTTTTGTATTTCTTCCATTTTCTTACTATTGCACCAACAGTTGTCTCCTTCTCACTCAGCATCTTACTTATGGTTTTGTAGCCCATTCCACCCTTGTGCAGGTCTATGATCTTGTTCCTGACATGCTTAGAAAGCTCTTTGGTCGCCCATGTTGTAGAGGTTAGAGTCTGACTGATTGAGTCTGTGGACAGGAGTCTTTTATACAGGTGACAATTTAAGACAGCTGTCGGTAATTCAGGTAATGAGTTGATTAGGAGCATCTAAGTGTCTGTAGGAGCCAGAACTCTTAATGGTTGGTAGGGGATCACATACTTATTTCTCTCTGCAACATACAAATAAATTTATATAATTTATACAATGTGATTGTCTGGATTTTATTTTGGATATTCTATCTCTCACTGTTAAAATTAACCTACCCTTAACATTATAGATAGTGATGAGCGAGCATGCTTGTCACTACTCGGTACTCGCACGAGTATCACTGTACTCGGGCTGCTCGGCGGGGACCGAGTAATCTCGCGATACTCGTGCTTTACTCGTGGTCTTCATTTCTGCATGTTGGCGCTCTTTTGAGAGCCAGCCCTCATGCAGGGATTGGCTGGCAGACCACTGCAATGCCACAGCCCTGTTAGTTGTGGAATTGCAGTGATTGGCCGGCCTGCACAGCGTCACCGAGCCTTTATATCGGCCGGCGCGCTGTGCTCTGCTCACAGCTATTCTGACAGTGAGTGTAGGGAGAGTGTCGCTGATTCAGGGAAAGCTTTGCGGCCCTTTATAGCTTTTTCAGTTGCAGGGCTGCAAACAGTGTGACCAAAAGTCCTTCTCAGGACTATTCTAGTTGTATACAGGCAGGCAGGGTATAGCCAGGTCGGAGTACAGTAGCAGAGTCCTTCTCAGGACTATTGTTGCTATATACAGGCAGGGTATAGCCAGGTCTGAATACAGGCTAGTGACCAAAAGAGTCCTTGTCAGGACTATTGTAGCAGTATACAGGCAGGCAGGCAGGCAGGGTAGTGGTGACCGTATACCAGCCTTCATATCTGGGGCTGGTGTACACAGTGTAAAACAGTCCAGATAGTGTCTGACTTGTCTGTACTGTAATTGTCGCTCCCCAAAAAAACCTGTTAGTAGGTTATTATTGCGTCCGTGCTTGGTTTTTAAAACCGCACGTGTGTGCCTGTTGGTGGCAGCGTACAGGTGCACTGGTGTGCGTTTACCAAACTATTATATAACGCACAAGTGTAGTGTATAATACACGTCAGTCAGCAGTGGCTGATAGTGTCAGAGTTCTTAATTTTTGCTCCTAAAACCTGTGTTAGGTTATTATTGCGTCCGTGCTTGGTTTTTAAAACCGCACGTGTGTGCCTGTTGGTGGCAGCGTACAGGTGCACTGGTGTGCAATTTCCAGAAACTTTGATATAACGCACAAGTAGTGAATATACACGTCAGTCAGCAGTGGCTGATAGTGTCAGAGTTCTTAATTTTTGCTCCTAAAACCTGTGTTAGGTTATTATTGCGTCCGTGCTTGGTTTTTAAAACCGCACGTGTGTGCCTGTTGGTGGCAGCGTACAGGTGCACTGGTGTGCGTTTACCAAACTATTATATAACGCACAAGTGTAGTGTATAATACACGTCAGTCAGCAGTGGCTGATAGTGTCAGAGTTCTTAATTTTTGCTCCTAAAACCTGTGTTAGGTTATTATTGCGTCCGTGCTTGGTTTTTAAAACCGCACGTGTGTGCCTGTTGGTGGCAGCGTACAGGTGCACTGGTGTGCGTTTACCAAACTATTATATAACGCACAAGTGTAGTGTATAATACACGTCAGTCAGCAGTGGCTGATAGTGTCAGAGTTCTTAATTTTTGCTCCTAAAACCTGTGTTAGGTTATTATTGCGTCCGTGCTTGGTTTTTAAAACCGCACGTGTGTGCCTGTTGGTGGCAGCGTACAGGTGCACTGGTGTGCGTTTACCAAACTATTATATAACGCACAAGTGTAGTGTATAATACACGTCAGTCAGCAGTGGCTGATAGTGTCAGAGTTCTTAATTTTTGCTCCTAAAACCTGTGTTAGGTTATTATTGCGTCCGTGCTTGGTTTTTAAAACCGCACGTGTGTGCCTGTTGGTGGCAGCGTACAGGTGCACTGGTGTGCAATTTCCAGAAAATTTGATATAACGCACAAGTAGTGAATATACACGTCAGTCAGCAGTGGCTGATAGTGTCAGAGTTCTTAATTTTTGCTCCTAAAACCTGTGTTAGGTTATTATTGCGTCCGTGCTTGGTTTTTAAAACCGCACGTGTGTGCCTGTTGGTGGCAGCGTACAGGTGCACTGGTGTGCGTTTACCAAACTATTATATAACGCACAAGTGTAGTGTATAATACACGTCAGTCAGCAGTGGCTGATAGTGTCAGAGTTCTTAATTTTTGCTCCTAAAACCTGTGTTAGGTTATTATTGCGTCCGTGCTTGGTTTTTAAAACCGCACGTGTGTGCCTGTTGGTGGCAGCGTACAGGTGCACTGGTGTGCGTTTACCAAACTATTATATAACGCACAAGTGTAGTGTATAATACACGTCAGTCAGCAGTGGCTGATAGTGTCAGAGTTCTTAATTTTTGCTCCTAAAACCTGTGTTAGGTTATTATTGCGTCCGTGCTTGGTTTTTAAAACCGCACGTGTGTGCCTGTTGGTGGCAGCGTACAGGTGCACTGGTGTGCGTTTACCAAACTATTATATAACGCACAAGTGTAGTGTATAATACACGTCAGTCAGCAGTGGCTGATAGTGTCAGAGTTCTTAATTTTTGCTCCTAAAACCTGTGTTAGGTTATTATTGCGTCCGTGCTTGGTTTTTAAAACCGCACGTGTGTGCCTGTTGGTGGCAGCGTACAGGTGCACTGGTGTGCGTTTACCAAACTATTATATAACGCACAAGTGTAGTGTATAATACACGTCAGTCAGCAGTGGCTGATAGTGTCAGAGTTCTTAATTTTTGCTCCTAAAACCTGTGTTAGGTTATTATTGCGTCCGTGCTTGGTTTTTAAAACCGCACGTGTGTGCCTGTTGGTGGCAGCGTACAGGTGCACTGGTGTGCAATTTCCAGAAACTTTGATATAACGCACAAGTAGTGAATATACACGTCAGCAGTGCACAGCATTGCAAAATGCGCAAGGGCATTGGCAAGGAACAAGGAAGTGGACGTGATGGTGGTGCAGGCAGAGGCCGAGGTCGTGGGCAAGCTCTAATTTCGCCACAACAAAGGGCCACATCTAGTCGCTCGCACGTCCTGTCCCAAATTCTTGGGGACCGCAGCAGTACACCGCTCTTGAACCAAGACCAGTGTCAACAGGTTGTTAGTTGGATAGCGGATAATGCTTCCAGTCAGATTGGCACCACCACAAACACTCTGTCTTCCACACGGTCAAGTGTCAGTAGCCGTGATACTGCACCGCACATTTCTGAACCTGATCCTCCTTCCTACCACCAGGCTGAGTACACGTCCTCCTCGGACATTAATGATCCCACACTTGGACACTCGGAAGAGCTGTTCACGTTTCCATTCACACATTCTGGCCTCTCGCCAGCTCATATTGAAGTGGGTCATGAGGAGATCGTCTGTACAGATAGCCAAATATTTGAGCAGCCACGTTCTCACGAAGTTGGCAACGTGTCTCAACAAGTGGTGGACGATGATGAGACACAATTGTCAGCAAGTCAGGAGGAGGAGCAGGGTGCGGAAGAGGAAGACGACGTGGTGGATGATCCAGTAACTGACCCAACCTGGCAGGAGGATATGCAGAGCGAGGACAGCAGTGCACAGGGGGAGGGAGGCGTAGCATCACAACAGGCAGTAAGAAGCAGGGTGGTGGTCCCAGGCAGAAGTCAGGCAACCGTTCCCCGTAACAACACGACGACACAAGGTGCCTGTACAAATGTTAGGTCTTCACGAGTCTGGCAGTTTTTTAAGTTGGATCCAGATGATTCAAAAAAGGCCATTTGCAACACCTGCCGTGCCAGCATCAGCAGGGGTACCAAAACTAGCAGCCTGACCACCACCAGCATGATCAGGCACATGTCAGCCAAGCACCCGACTTTGTGGGAAGTACAACAGAGTCGAGGAGCAGTGCTTGCTGATGTCACTGCTACGTCTTCGCTGGTTGTGCATGCGAGCCAATCCTCTGTCCATGCTGCCTGCGAACAAGCCTCCTCCACTCCTGCACCTGCAGTTGCCTACGCAGAAAGAACACCATCATCAAGCACGTCCTTGTCCCAGCGCAGCGTTCAGTTATCCATTCAGCAAACCTTTGAACGCAGGCGCAAATACACTGCCAACACCCCACATGCCACAGTTCTAAATGCTAACATTTCGCGACTGCTTGCGCTGGAAATGTTGCCTTTTAGGCTGGTGGAGACAGAAGCATTCCGTGACCTGATGGCGGCAGCTGTCCCACGTTACTCGGTCCCCAGCCGCCACTATTTCTCCCGGTGTGCCGTCCCCGCGTTGCATAACCACGTGTCACAAAACATCACACGTGCCCTGAACAACGCTGTTTCACCCAAAGTCCACCTAACCACAGACACGTGGACAAGTGCTTGTGGGCAAGGCCGCTACATCTCGTTGACGGCACACTGGGTTAATATTGTGGAAGCTGGGACCCAGTCTGAGCGAGGGACGGAACACGTCCTTCCCACACCAAGGTTTGCAGGCCCTACCTCAGTCAGTGTTTCACCCACACTCTACAGCTCCGGAATGTCATGCTCTTCAGCCTCCTCCTCCTCCTGCGCATCCTCATCCACTGTGCCCTCCACACCAGTCACAAGCTGGAAGCACTGCAGCACTGCCTCGGCGAAGCGGCAACAGGCTGTGCTGAAGCTAATCTGCATAGGTGACAAACCCCACAATGCAGAAGAGCTGTGGACAGCTCTGAAACAGCAGGCAGATCACTGGCTCACACCTCTGAACCTAAAGCCAGGAAAGGTCGTTTGTGACAATGGCCGGAACCTGGTGGCGGCTTTGAGGCGAGGCCAGCTGACACATGTTCCATGCGTGGCCCATGTGCTCAACCTCGTGGTTCAGCGGTTTATAAAGTCATACCCAGAGCTGTCTGATCTGCTGGTAAAAGTTCGCCGCCTGTCTGCACATTTTCGAAAGTCACCTACTGCTTCAGCCGGCCTTGCCGGCTTTCAGCGCCGTTTGCATCTTCCGGCTCACAGACTGGTGTGTGATGTCCCCACGCGTTGGAATTCAACTCTGCACATGTTGGTCAGGATATGTGAGCAGAAGAGGGCAGTTGTTGAGTACCTGCATCACCTAAGCCGTCGGGAAATGGGTCAAACTCCACACATAACACCTGAGGAGTGGAGATGGATGTCAGACCTATGTACCATCCTCCAAAACTTTGAGGACTCCACCAAGATGGTGAGTGGTGATGACGCCATTATTAGCGTCACCATACCGCTACTCTGCCTTCTAAAACGGTCCCTTTTGAAAAACAAACATGATGCATTGCAGGCGGAGCGCGATGAGTTGCAGCAAGAAACAGTAGTGGGTGTGGGTGATAACACACAGCCCAGCCTCGTCTCATCACAACGTGCAGTGGAGGACTATGACGAGGAGGAGGATGAAGACATGGAGCAACTCTCCGGCCAAATTGAGGATATGACATGCACACCAGTCATATCCTCGATTCAGCGTGGCTGGCCAGAGGACAGGGTAGATGAGGAGGAGGAGGAGGAGGAGGAGGAGGAGGACAGCATGTTCAGTCATCTTGTTGGTCAGGCTACTGAAGTCCTGGCTGTTAAGAGTCTGGCGCACATGGCTGACTTTATGGTAAGCTGCCTGTCTCGTGACCCTCGCGTTAAGAACATCTTGGCCGACAATCATTACTGGTTGGTAACACTGTTAGACCCACGCTACAAGGAGAACGTTTTGTCTCTTATTCCCGTGGATGAGAGGTCAACCAAAATGCAGCAGTTTCGGAAGGCCATACTCACGGAAGTAGGCAAAGCATTCCCCTCACAAAACGCTAGCGGCATAGGTCAGGAATCAGTGGACAACCGAGGCGTACAGCCGAGAGAGGCACAAGTCCAATCCGCCAGAGGTAGGGGAACAGTCTTTAAGATGTGGGACAGTTTTCTCAGCCCCTCACGTACCACAGCCCCTGAGGTGCGGGGTAGTGCCACAAGAAATCCTAAGTTTGCCCAGATGCTGAAGGAGTACCTTGCAGATCGAACAACTGTACTCCGACATTCCTCTGTGCCTTACAATTATTGGGTATCCAAGCTGGACACGTGGCATGAATTGGCTCTCTACGCCTTGGAAGTCCTGGCCTGCCCTGCTGCTAGCGTTTTGTCAGAGCGTGTTTTTAGTGCCGCAGGTGGAATCATTACAGATAAACGCACCCGCCTGTCAACTGAAAATGCTGACAGGCTGACTCTGATAAAGATGAACAAGGGTTGGATTGGGCCAGACTTCACCACACCACCAGCAAATGAGAGCGGAATTTAAAGTTTGCCATGTACCTCCACTCACCCATGGGTACACTTCTCGACTTTGGATAATCGCTGGACTGCTCCTCCTTCTCCTCATGCGCCATCATGATGACCGTTACAATAGTTAGGTCTTTGTTTCAGG
Source organism: Anomaloglossus baeobatrachus (assembly GCF_048569485.1). Lineage (NCBI taxonomy): Eukaryota > Metazoa > Chordata > Amphibia > Anura > Aromobatidae > Anomaloglossus > Anomaloglossus baeobatrachus. The sequence continues at coordinate 98,240,464 of NC_134358.1, forward strand.
TATACCCCCAGTGGTAAATTTTTTCGCCCATTCTTTGCAGAATGGACATTACAACGACAGGAGACCCGCTCCTTTGCAATGGGAACAATGTTTTGAGGCCCTCATGCACGTCTCTACCCAGGGACAACGTGTAGCCTCCCAATTTTTGGCTGCCCTGCCTAAGGGCTATACTGAAATACACCCACTTCCTTAAAATGGACACTTAATGTTTTGAGGCCCTCATGCACGTCTCTACCCAGGGACAATGTGGAGCCTCCCAATTTTTGGCTGCCCTGGCAAAGGGCTATACTGAAATAGACCCACTTCCTTACAATGGGCACTTCAGGTTTAAAGGCCATCATGCACGTCTCTACCCAGGGACAATGTGGAGCCTCCCAATTTTTGGCTGCCCTGCCTAAGGGCTATACTGAAATACACCCACTTCCTTAAAATGGACACTTAATGTTTTGAGGCCCTCATGCACGTCTCTACCCAGGGACAATGTGGAGCCTCCCAATTTTTGGCTGCCCTGCCTAAGGGCTATACTATAATACACCCACTTCCTGACAATGGACACTTAATGTTTTGAGGCCCTCATGCACGTCTCTACCCAGGGACAATGTGGAGCCTCCCAATTTTTGGCTGCCCTGGCAAAGGGCTATACTGAAATAGACCCACTTCCTTACAATGGGCACTTCAGGTTTAAAGGCCATCATGCACGTCTCTACCCAGGGACAATGTGGAGCCTCCCAATTTTTGGCTGCCCTGCCTAAGGGCTATACTATAATACACCCACTTCCTGACAATGGACACTTAATGTTTTGAGGCCCTCATGCACGTCTCTACCCAGGGACAATGTGGAGCCTCCCAATTTTTGGCTGCCCTGGCAAAGGGCTATACTGAAATAGACCCACTTCCTTACAATGGGCACTTCAGGTTTAAAGGCCATCATGCACGTCTCTACCCAGGGACAATGTGGAGCCTCCCAATTTTTGGCTGCCCTGGCAAAGGGCTATACTGAAATAGACCCACTTCCTTACAATGGGCACTTCAGGTTTAAAGGCCATCATGCACGTCTCTACCCAGGGACAATGTGGAGCCTCCCAATTTTTGGCTGCCCTGCCTAAGGGCTATACTATAATACACCCACTTCCTGACAATGGACACTTAATGTTTTGAGGCCCTCATGCACGTCTCTACCCAGGGACAATGTGGAGCCTCCCAATTTTTGGCTGCCCTGGCAAAGGGCTATACTGAAATAGACCCACTTCCTTACAATGGGCACTTCAGGTTTAAAGGCCATCATGCACGTCTCTACCCAGGGACAATGTGGAGCCTCCCAATTTTTGGCTGCCCTGCCTAAGGGCTATACTGAAATACACCCACTTCCTTAAAATGGACACTTAATGTTTTGAGGCCCTCATGCACGTCTCTACCCAGGGACAATGTGGAGCCTCCCAATTTTTGGCTGCCCTGGCAAAGGGCTATACTGAAATAGACCCACTTCCTTACAATGGGCACTTCAGGTTTAAAGGCCATCATGCACGTCTCTACCCAGGGACAATGTGGAGCCTCCCAATTTTTGGCTGCCCTGCCTAAGGGCTATACTATAATACACCCACTTCCTGACAATGGACACTTAATGTTTTGAGGCCCTCATGCACGTCTGTATGCAGGGGCATTGGTGAACCTCACAATTTAGGACTGCCCTGGCAAAGGAAAATACTACAAAGACTCACTTCCTCAAAATGGGCACATTAGACTCAAGAGGCCTTCATGTACGTCTCTTCTCAGGGACATCGGAGTGCCACACAATGTTTTCACGTAAAATCTTTCATGTATTGATCTCAAAAAGTAACATACACCAGATCTATCTCACTATTGGGTATGTGCCCTTAACATTTCCGCCATGAAAAATCATTTTGGGGTCATTTTGGAAGGTTTTCTGGTGAGTCCGTAAAAATGGCGTAAAACGCGGACAAAATTGTTCACAGCTGTGACTTTTGAGTGATAAATGCTTCAAGGGGTCTTCCCCATGCTGTTGCCATGTCATTTGAGCACTCTTCTGAGACTTTTGTGACATTTTTAGGGTTTCTCCATGCTGCCGGGAGGTCATTTCACAAAAATACTCGGGTCTCCCATAGGATAACATTGGGCTCGTTGCTCGGGCCGAGTACACGAGTATCTTGGGAGGCTCGGCCCGAGCTTCGAGCACCCGAGCTTTTTAGTACTCGCTCATCACTAATTATAGACTGTTCATGTCTTAGTGAGTGGGCAAACTTACAAAATCAGCACAGGGATCAAATAATTATTTCCCCCACTGTATACTTTGTAGTGTGCAAGAGCGTTAAAAGCAAATACCATGAAAAGAGTAATGTTAAATGCTTTCAATAGAAGTTCCATTATATATTTAAATGTAATCCGAAGAAATCAAGATGAATGAAAGACAAAAGTTATTTAGTTTCTATCAAATTTTAAAAATAACATGCTCTGCAAATATTTTTATTTCTGTTCTATAAGATGCACACAATGTATTATGTGGGATTATTATTATGTGGGAAACATACATACAGTGCTTTACATTTTAAAATAGCACTTTAATCAAGATAATTCCCAGTAGGTTGTTGGAGCATACTTAGCACAGCAAAAATGTTTGCACGGAATGAAAACAAGTCATAAAATATGCCATGCTTCACTGCAAGCAATAGAATAAACTCTTGGCTTCTGCAAGGAAATTAAGTGAAGAAATTGGTATGTAGACGTAGGTGTACTGTATATTGCCAAGACCAAACTGTTCTTTCTGAAATAGCTTATCGGCCATGGTGTCACTGTCTATGAACTGGTATTTGAATCTGTGAAAATGTTTTTTAATTTTCTGTTGCTACAATAAGAAAACACTGGTCAACAACAAAATTGCATTTGGTTTGTAATATACCAAATCATATGTATTTTTGCCTCCAGATTCCAAATATACCATCAGAAATGGTGTATCACGTATGATTTTTTAGATATTGTGGATTATGCAGATTTTTAAAATATATTTTGTGTACTTGCTTTGTCACTGCAATCCCTCTTTTGTTTTTTTGTTTGAAATGATTGAATCACCGACTAAGAATGTGATTGTATTCATTTTGGTGAAATATCCAGTGTAAAAAGCTATAAACAGTCACCAGAGGGCAGGCATCCTATATGGTTGATGTTGCGTAATGTGATTTAGCGAGCTTCTTTGGTATTGCTCAGTGAAATCGTATTGCACAATGCTATGTAAAGCTTGGGAATGAGTGAAATGTCTGAACGGTATATATATATGTGCAATTATAGTGTTCTGGTGTATTTCTTAGCGTTTGTGAGGCCCTTTTAAATTTCTTGTCTTCTTTAATTACAGCAAAATAGCAAAATGGCAAGTGCTCAACGTCGTTGTTGTTGCGTAAACCATCCTGATAACTTCTGCTTTGTGTGTGGAAAGTTTACAACAAAAGCAAACAAAACAAAATTGTGAAATATAAAGATCATGAATGGCAGATTTGCTGTTATTTAAAAGTCGTTGCTCTGCTTTTAGGTTTAGAGGGTGGTTTACGAAATTCTGCTGCTTTTTGTGTTTGTGGGACAGCCGAGACACCAAAAACCACTACACAGACAAGGAATTGGCCTGTGAGGAAATTGTACATTCCTGGAAAAGAAAATGTCAAATATATCCCACGGGTTGATCCAAGCAAAATAATTCTGCCGCCTCTACATATAAAGCTGAGGTTGATCAAGAACTTTGTAAAAGCTCTTGATAAAGAGGGTCAGGCTTTCAATCATTTGGTTGCTATGTTTCCAAAATTGAGTGCAGCTAAGTTAATGTAAGGTATATTCATTGGACCTCAAATCAGGAAATTGCTAAAAAAGGAAACGTTCAAGTCAAAACTCAATAAGCATGAGTCATCTGCTTGATCCTTCAAAGCAATTGTTGATGGTTCTTGGGTAACAGTAAAGATGATGACTGTTTCCATAGTCAATGAGTTATTGCAAAACTACAAAGATATTGGCTGTAGAATGTCATTGAAAATTCATTTTTTACATTCGCACCTTGACTTTTTTCCAGAAAACGTAGGTTCTGTTAGTGACAAACAAGATGAGCGTTTTCACCAGGACATTCTTACCAGAGAGAAACGCTACCAAGGACGCTGGAATCCTGCAATGATGGGCGACTACTGCTAGATGTTATGTAGGGAGACAGATGAGATTACATACAAAAGGAAAGTCTCATCAGCCCATTTTGCCCAAACAACATGACATTAGAAATTGGATTTTGATAGCAATTAAGATGAAAGTTTATAATTTAAGAGCTATTACTATTATTATGACTTTGAATCATCATTATGACTTTACAACATTGATAGTGTAGCTTTTAAGTAGGCCTAATCATTTCTTATCGTCTTTCTTAAAATGCTGTGTATCTATTAAATGAGATCTGATAGAAAGTATCTGACTTTTCCACTGAAATCAGCACCACAAAATTAGATAAAACCACCCATTTTTAATCCAGATTCAGAAAAAACTGTTTTTTTGCTGACCAGTGCAATTAAATTTTTGTCATCGGCTCCAACTTGCATTCTGATGTGCGTAGATTTGCATGGCATGGCAGTCACTAAAAGAGTATCAATAGCAGTTATAATGTTCCCTGAATGGTAAACTTCTGCAGAATATGTTGGCGATGTATAAATAAAATTATTATTATTCTTTGAAACTAATTCTAATAAAAATGTTAAAGGGAACCTGTAATGGGGATATCGGATGATATCGGATGATTAATAGCATTTAGAAACTGATGGATGCCAGCAGTTCGAACTCCGCTGCCAGGAGGAAAAGAACTTTAATTCTACAGGCAGCAATTCTCGGTCACAGGGCGACGCTGTCGCAGATTCAGTCATCGCTATGTGTATGGAGAGCGGTGGTGTCATGATCCAGGCCGGCTTTTCCTTGCTGCTGGTACACCCAGCTCTGGCCTGGTCATGTCAGGGGTTAACTTCCCTTGCCTCGTTCTGGATTCCAGGATGCTATATATTGCCTCTCTACAAATGTTTAAGTGCCAGTGATATTTCTGCCTTGCAGCTTGTATACTGGCTTTGGTGAGTGTTCCCGATCTGTCCTGCCTCCCTGCTACTGTGTCCATACTTGTACCCTCCCCTGAATTTCTGCTCCTGCTCCTGTCTGTTGTTTGTGTTTCCCTCTGGATATCTGATCTCTTGGCTTCCGACTCGGTTCTGTTTTCTGACTTGATATTGATCCTCCCTTTGCAGTGACTCGACTTTTCTGGCTAGACCCTGACTGTTTGACTACTCTATTGCCCCCTGGTAGCTTGCCTGTTAACTGCCAGCTGAAGATACTCTGCAGTACTTCAGCTGCCTTTCCGTTGCAGTGTTTCTTTGTCTCTCCATCACTACTCTGCTGCCACCTAGTGGGGATTACGCTGAACTACATCTTACTAGCCTTTGTACAGCGTGACAGGTGGCTGTAACCACGCTCCTGTCACTGACTGACAGTCACTCTGCATTAGACCCAGTTTTCGATCAATGCATTGGGCGGTACAGCCACTGCTCTCCATGCACAGAGCGGTGACTGAATCCACTCCAGCATAATCTCCATAACTGAAACCCGAATGCTGCTGGGAGGAATATACTTCATTTCATCCCGGCAGCAGGGCTGAGCCAGTTCAAAATGCTAATAGCCTGCAGATTAACCCTATATCTGCAGCTTAATAGCAATTTTTCATGTGACAGGTTCCCTTTAAATTAAGTAATTAGAGGGGTTAGCAATAACTTATTCCTATTCTAAAACGTTAGAAATAGTTAGAAATGTTGATCCGTTAAAATTACTGCAATGTACTGTATATGACAGTCTCCATTTGTGCTTTGCCAAACCATGTGCTTTTGTTACATTTGACACTTTTAAAGGGATCCATCACCAGATTTTTGCTCCCCCTTCTGAGAGCAGCATAATGTAGAGACAGAGACCCTGATTCCAGCGATGTTTCATTTATTGAGCTGTTTGCTGTCATTTTGATAAAATCATTGTCTACTCTGCTGCAAATCTAGCACTGAATTAAAAAGAAGCACAAAGGGTGGGAGATTTCTGTAAATCCCATCCAGTTTACTAGAACTGTAAAACGCTGAGTTTTTCACCCACTTTTAAAACCTCATACAGCCTAAGGCCACTTTCACACGTTATGTGCACACACAGAATGTGGTGAGCCTTCCTCATAAAGATGGCTGCAGCCGAGGTGCAAGATGCTGATGTCACAGCCACTCAACCTCCACATTAGGGGGGAGGGGCGGCTGCTTAGCATAAGACATGCACACTAATAAGGCTTGCACTGGGAGCCCATCATATAATGAGTGAAATGCACAGTGTCTGAACTGTGACCTATAAATGACGCCAGAAACCCAGGTCAGGCGGGCAAAACAGCACTATATAAGTGCATCTCGCACGGATACACGAGACGCACAGTGTCTGAATAATGGCCTATAAATGACGCACAACACCAGGTCCAGGCGGGTCCGTTAGCACTATGAGTACATAACACATGACAGGCTCACCATTTAACCACCTGAATTCAAAAGGTCCACACACATCCTGCAAAAATGGATAAAATGTGCCATACCTCAAATAGTGAGATATTAGTTTATATTTTGGCCCAAAATATGTAAGCTCGCAATCCGTTCGTCAAGGATTCTCACACTTGCGAGTCCCTACACTGAATTAGTTAGAAAAACCACAAAAAACTACATCAAAAAAACACCAAAAAGCAGCCAAGACAAATGATATGTGCACACACAGAATGTGGTGAGCCTTCCTCATAAAGATGGCTGCAGCCGAGGTGCAAGATGCTGATGTCACAGCCACTCAACCTCCACATTAGGGGGGAGGGGCGGCTGCTTAGCATAAGACATGCACACTAATAAGGCTTGCACTGGGAGCCCATCATATAATGAGTGAAATGCACAGTGTCTGAACTGTGACCTATAAATGACGCCAGAAACCCAGGTCAGGCGGGCAAAACAGCACTATATAAGTGCATCTCGCACGGATACACGAGACGCACAGTGTCTGAATTAAGGCCTATAAATGACGCACAACACCAGGTCCAGGCGGGTCAGTTAGCACTATGAGTACATAACACATGACAGGCTCACCATTTAACCACCTGAATTCAAAAGGTCCACACACATCCTGCAAAAATGGATAAAATGTGCCATACCTCAAATAGTGAGATATTAGTTTATATTTTGGCCCAAAATATGTAAGCTCGCAATCCGTTCGTCAAGGATTCTCACACTTGCGAGTCCCTACACTGAATTAGTTAGAAAAACCACAAAAAACTACATCAAAGCTAAGCAGCCGCCCCTCCCCCCTAATGTGGAGGTTGAGTGGCTGTGACATCAGCATCTTGCACCTCGGCTGCAGCCATCTTTATGAGGAAGGCTCACCACATTCTGTGTGTGCACATATCATTTGTCTTGGCTCCTTTTTGGTGTTTTTTTGATGTAGTTTTTTGTGGTTTTTCTAACTAATTCAGTGTAGGGACTCGCAAGTGTGAGAATCCTTGACGAACGGATTGCGAGCTTACATATTTTGGGCCAAAATATAAACTAATATCTCACTATTTGAGGTATGGCACATTTTATCCATTTTTGCAGGATGTGTGTGGACCTTTTGAATTCAGGTGGTTAAATGGTGAGCCTGTCATGTGTTATGTACTCATAGTGCTAACTGACCCGCCTGGACCTGGTGTTGTGCGTCATTTATAGGCCATTATTCAGACACTGTGCGTCTCGTGTATCCGTGCGAGATGCACTTATATAGTGCTGTTTTGCCCGCCTGACCTGGGTTTCTGGCGTCATTTATAGGTCACAGTTCAGACACTGTGCATTTCACTCATTATATGATGGGCTCCCAGTGCAAGCCTTATTAGTGTGCATGTCTTATGCTAAGCAGCCGCCCCTCCCCCCTAATGTGGAGGTTGAGTGGCTGTGACATCAGCATCTTGCACCTCGGCTGCAGCCATCTTTATGAGGAAGGCTCACCACATTCTGTGTGTGCACATATCATTTGTCTTGGCTCCTTTTTGGTGTTTTTTTGATGTAGTTTTTTGTGGTTTTTCTAACTAATTCAGTGTAGGGACTCGCAAGTGTGAGAATCCTTGACGAACGGATTGCGAGCTTACATATTTTGGGCCAAAATATAAACTAATATCTCACTATTTGAGGTATGGCACATTTTATCCATTTTTGCAGGATGTGTGTGGACCTTTTGAATTCAGGTGGTTAAATGGTGAGCCTGTCATGTGTTATGTACTCATAGTGCTAACTGACCCGCCTGGACCTGGTGTTGTGCGTCATTTATAGGCCATTATTCAGACACTGTGCGTCTCGTGTATCCGTGCGAGATGCACTTATATAGTGCTGTTTTGCCCGCCTGACCTGGGTTTCTGGCGTCATTTATAGGTCACAGTTCAGACACTGTGCATTTCACTCATTATATGATGGGCTCCCAGTGCAAGCCTTATTAGTGTGCATGTCTTATGCTAAGCAGCCGCCCCTCCCCCCTAATGTGGAGGTTGAGTGGCTGTGACATCAGCATCTTGCACCTCGGCTGCAGCCATCTTTATGAGGAAGGCTCACCACATTCTGTGTGTGCACATATCATTTGTCTTGGCTCCTTTTTGGTGTTTTTTTGATGTAGTTTTTTGTGGTTTTTCTAACTAATTCAGTGTAGGGACTCGCAAGTGTGAGAATCCTTGACGAACGGATTGCGAGCTTACATATTTTGGGCCAAAATATAAACTAATATCTCACTATTTGAGGTATGGCACATTTTATCCATTTTTGCAGGATGTGTGTGGACCTTTTGAATTCAGGTGGTTAAATGGTGAGCCTGTCATGTGTTATGTACTCATAGTGCTAACTGACCCGCCTGGACCTGGTGTTGTGCGTCATTTATAGGCCATTATTCAGACACTGTGCGTCTCGTGTATCCGTGCGAGATGCACTTATATAGTGCTGTTTTGCCCGCCTGACCTGGGTTTTTGGCGTCATTTATAGGTCACAGTTCAGACACTGTGCATTTCACTCATTATATGATGGGCTCCCAGTGCAAGCCTTATTAGTGTGCATGTCTTATGCTAAGCAGCCGCCCCTCCCCCCTAATGTGGAGGTTGAGTGGCTGTGACATCAGCATCTTGCACCTCGGCTGCAGCCATCTTTATGAGGAAGGCTCACCACATTCTGTGTGTGCACATATCATTTGTCTTGGCTCCTTTTTGGTGTTTTTTTGATGTAGTTTTTTGTGGTTTTTCTAACTAATTCAGTGTAGGGACTCGCAAGTGTGAGAATCCTTGACGAACGGATTGCGAGCTTACATATTTTGGGCCAAAATATAAACTAATATCTCACTATTTGAGGTATGGCACATTTTATCCATTTTTGCAGGATGTGTGTGGACCTTTTGAATTCAGGTGGTTAAATGGTGAGCCTGTCATGTGTTATGTACTCATAGTGCTAACTGACCCGCCTGGACCTGGTGTTGTGCGTCATTTATAGGCCATTATTCAGACACTGTGCGTCTCGTGTATCCGTGCGAGATGCACTTATATAGTGCTGTTTTGCCCGCCTGACCTGGGTTTCTGGCGTCATTTATAGGTCACAGTTCAGACACTGTGCATTTCACTCATTATATGATGGGCTCCCAGTGCAAGCCTTATTAGTGTGCATGTCTTATGCTAAGCAGCCGCCCCTCCCCCCTAATGTGGAGGTTGAGTGGCTGTGACATCAGCATCTTGCACCTCGGCTGCAGCCATCTTTATGAGGAAGGCTCACCACATTCTGTGTGTGCACATATCATTTGTCTTGGCTCCTTTTTGGTGTTTTTTTGATGTAGTTTTTTGTGGTTTTTCTAACTAATTCAGTGTAGGGACTCGCAAGTGTGAGAATCCTTGACGAACGGATTGCGAGCTTACATATTTTGGGCCAAAATATAAACTAATATCTCACTATTTGAGGTATGGCACATTTTATCCATTTTTGCAGGATGTGTGTGGACCTTTTGAATTCAGGTGGTTAAATGGTGAGCCTGTCATGTGTTATGTACTCATAGTGCTAACTGACCCGCCTGGACCTGGTGTTGTGCGTCATTTATAGGCCATTATTCAGACACTGTGCGTCTCGTGTATCCGTGCGAGATGCACTTATATAGTGCTGTTTTGCCCGCCTGACCTGGGTTTCTGGCGTCATTTATAGGTCACAGTTCAGACACTGTGCATTTCACTCATTATATGATGGGCTCCCAGTGCAAGCCTTATTAGTGTGCATGTCTTATGCTAAGCAGCCGCCCCTCCCCCCTAATGTGGAGGTTGAGTGGCTGTGACATCAGCATCTTGCACCTCGGCTGCAGCCATCTTTATGAGGAAGGCTCACCACATTCTGTGTGTGCACATATCATTTGTCTTGGCTCCTTTTTGGTGTTTTTTTGATGTAGTTTTTTGTGGTTTTTCTAACTAATTCAGTGTAGGGACTCGCAAGTGTGAGAATCCTTGACGAACGGATTGCGAGCTTACATATTTTGGGCCAAAATATAAACTAATATCTCACTATTTGAGGTATGGCACATTTTATCCATTTTTGCAGGATGTGTGTGGACCTTTTGAATTCAGGTGGTTAAATGGTGAGCCTGTCATGTGTTATGTACTCATAGTGCTAACTGACCCGCCTGGACCTGGTGTTGTGCGTCATTTATAGGCCATTATTCAGACACTGTGCGTCTCGTGTATCCGTGCGAGATGCACTTATATAGTGCTGTTTTGCCCGCCTGACCTGGGTTTCTGGCGTCATTTATAGGTCACAGTTCAGACACTGTGCATTTCACTCATTATATGATGGGCTCCCAGTGCAAGCCTTATTAGTGTGCATGTCTTATGCTAAGCAGCCGCCCCTCCCCCCTAATGTGGAGGTTGAGTGGCTGTGACATCAGCATCTTGCACCTCGGCTGCAGCCATCTTTATGAGGAAGGCTCACCACATTCTGTGTGTGCACATATCATTTGTCTTGGCTCCTTTTTGGTGTTTTTTTGATGTAGTTTTTTGTGGTTTTTCTAACTAATTCAGTGTAGGGACTCGCAAGTGTGAGAATCCTTGACGAACGGATTGCGAGCTTACATATTTTGGGCCAAAATATAAACTAATATCTCACTATTTGAGGTATGGCACATTTTATCCATTTTTGCAGGATGTGTGTGGACCTTTTGAATTCAGGTGGTTAAATGGTGAGCCTGTCATGTGTTATGTACTCATAGTGCTAACTGACCCGCCTGGACCTGGTGTTGTGCGTCATTTATAGGCCATTATTCAGACACTGTGCGTCTCGTGTATCCGTGCGAGATGCACTTATATAGTGCTGTTTTGCCCGCCTGACCTGGGTTTCTGGCGTCATTTATAGGTCACAGTTCAGACACTGTGCATTTCACTCATTATATGATGGGCTCCCAGTGCAAGCCTTATTAGTGTGCATGTCTTATGCTAAGCAGCCGCCCCTCCCCCCTAATGTGGAGGTTGAGTGGCTGTGACATCAGCATCTTGCACCTCGGCTGCAGCCATCTTTATGAGGAAGGCTCACCACATTCTGTGTGTGCACATATCATTTGTCTTGGCTCCTTTTTGGTGTCACTTTCACACGTCAGAATATTTGATCAGTATTTCATCAGTATTTTTATACCAAAGCCAGGAGCATCCCCAAAACACAGAACAGGTGTCAATCTTTGTATTGTAGTTTTTCTTTTTAAGTTCTACTCTGGGTTTTGGAATATAAACACTCTTTCAAAATACTCACCAAATACTGATATGTGAATGAAGTCTAAAGGGGATTTATGGGTTGAAAAAGAAAATCTGTAAGTCACTATATGTCGAACCATGAACATTACACTTTCTCAGTATTTGCAGTGTGAGTGGGTGGTCATGTAACCCCCATGTATGTGATTTGCATACTTCTGGACACATAATACTTAAAGTCTGAGCTACTTCTTTTTAAAGGGAACCTGTCAGCAGGTTTTTGCTACCTCCTCTGAGAGCAGCATAATGTAGGAAAAGATAGCCTAAATCTAATGATGCATCACTTATATTATTGGAAGCAGCTGTTCTAACTAGTGATAGGCAAACCCCCCGATGTTCTGGATCGGGAACCTTGCCCAAACTGTTTGTAAAGTTAGGTCGAGTTCGGCGCCAGAGATAAGTGAACTTGCATTTGAACTCCGAGCTTGGACTTCACAGTTTTGCGATGGGACGAGGGGCCTGTAAAATAAAAAAATATAGTTAATTATGAACATTGTCATTATACTTACAGGTCCTGCGACACGTCCTGCAGACGCTGTCTTTCGGCTGCTTCTGTTTCCGGGTCCGATCATTAACTTCCGGTGGTATTCACTGCACTGCTCGTCACTTGGCAGTCTTTGGCTTTTTTCAGCCGTGTTCGCGGTGATGTCAAGGTTCATCTGAATCCATGGTTTAGCTATGGACTCGATTAAACTTTGACTATCAATCACTGTTAGTGTCAGCCTGCTTCTCGCTCTGTATAGAGACTTGTCTGTACAGAGCGATGAAGCAGAGCTGACATCACTCTCCCTGCTTCTCGCTCTGTATAGACATTTGTCTGCACAGAGCGATGATGCAGAGCTGACATTGTTCTCTCTGTGGACTACATCAGACTAACGATTTATTTCTAATAAAGATGGAGTCTCTAAATGTTTTTTTGTTTTATTTCTAATAAAAAAAAATTCTATGTGTTGGATTTTTTATTGTTTACTAGAAATTCATGGTGGCCATGTCTAATTTGTTGTGACACCATGAATTTCCGGCTTAGTACCAGCTGAGAATACAAAGCTGGTATTAACCCCTTTAATACCCAGTGTGCCACCGCCATCAGGGTTGTTGAACGAGCCGGGTAAAGAGCCTGGAAATGGCGCTAAGAAACAATGCGCCATTTCCAGGTGGCGGCTGCAGGCTGCAGTTTTTAGCATTGGGGGGCAAAACACTTGGGCCTCACTACGCTGAGAATCCCAGTCCCCAGCTGCCTGGTTTTACCTGACTGGCGATCAAAATATGGCGGGACCCACACATTTTTTTTTAATTATTTTTTTAAATAATTAAAAAAAAAATAATGGGCTTCCCTGTATTTTGATTGCCAGCCAAGGTAAAGCTAGGCAGATAGGGGTGGCAGCCCATAGCGTCCGCTTTATCTGCACTGAGAATCAAAAATACTGCGGTGTGCTACATCATTTTTTAAAATTATTTATTTGTTTTTTCACGACTATATGTGTGAGGGAGCCAACAGCCAATCACAGATGCTGTCACGCAGAATGGGCGTGTGTGATTGGCTGTTGGAGTAACCTGGAATATGTCCATACATTCTAGATGCTATAATGTATGGGTTGATTTCTCAGCTGGTACTAAGCCCGAAATTCATGGTGACACGCCAAATTAGACATGGCCAGCATGAATTTCTAGTAAACAGTAAAAAAAAAACACAACACATACATTTTTTTTATTACAAATAAAACAAAAACAAACATTTAGAGACTCCATCTTTATTATAAAAAAAATCCTTAGTTCGACGTAGTCTACAGGGTGAGCAATGTCAGCTCTGCTTCATTGCTCTGTACAGACAAGCGTCTCTACAGAGCGAGAAGCAGGTTGAGGGTACAGTTCCACTTGCATTTTGCACAGACGAGTGCAATCAAATAAAACATCGGATTGCTCTCACTCTAGTGCAAAACTATGGGGCAGTATCCATCTGCGATTCATTTCTCCTGCCATAGAGACATGCAGAATGAATTGCAGCATGCTGCGTTTGGCAGTGAGTATTGGCTCACGCACCCCCATGCAAGTCTATGGCTGCGCATGAAACATCGCACTGCACTCGCATGTAATCAGACTGCAGTGTGATATACACAGAGACAAGCAATGGAGGAAATGGGGAGGAAGTGCTCCCTCCCCTCCGAAGCAGTGACACGATCGCAAGATCGCATCACAGTCGCATGACCCTCGACTGACGCTCGCAGCAGAGGGCCATTAGCATATCACTTCTGATGCTCTCACATCGGAAGCTGTACACAAGTGGAACTGTACCCGGACAGTGATAGTCAAAGTTCAATCGAGTCCATGGTTAAGCCATGACACTAACCTCTGATTGTCACACCCGGTCAACGTAGGGATAATTATACAAACACCATTTGCCCGAAGGGCAACAAGAGGTACCCTAACTAATGATCTAACCAAATAAAATTTATTAAATTATATAATTGGACAAAGAATAAAATTGGCAGGTGGGAGGCTAATTCCGTATTAGATGAGTGCGGCCACGGACCGACACTGCTCTAGATAAATTCCTAATGTAATATGGCTGGCTATCACCTATACTGCCTGTTAAAAACTACCTAATAGCTAATAGCCTCCCCAGGTAGTTTTTAACAGGCAGTGTTAATTTATCCAGAGTAGTGTCGGTCGGCTGCACTCATCCAATACGGAATTGGCCTCCCAGCTGCCAATGTTATTATTTGTCCAATTATATAATTTAATAAAGTTTATTTGATTAGGTCTTAGTTAGGGTACCTCTTGTTGCCCTTCGGGCAAATAGTGTTTGCGTGGTTAAGCCATGAACTCGTGTGAACTCTGATATCACCGCAAACACATCCGAAAAAAGCCAAAGACTGCCGAGTGACGAGCAGTGCAGTGAATACCTCCGGAAGTTAATAATCGAACCCGGAAGCAGAAGCAAGTGGGAGATAGCGGGTCTGCAGGATGCGTTGCAGGACCTGTACGTATAATCATAATGTTTTTTAATAATGTGCTTTTTTTTTACAGCCCCTGGACCCGAACTGGACCCGAACTGTAACACGGATTTCCCAGGAAAACTCGTGTTCGGGACCTTGTGCATGAATACTATGTGTTCGGTACAGGCCCTGAACTCTACAGTTCGGGTTCGCCCATCACTAGTTCTGACACAATCAGAATTTTTTTATTTACTCATGTAGCAGAGCTGAGTGAGCTTTCCTGCTCACACGAGGCTCTGAATAGAGATTGTACATTGACAGTGAGGGGTTAGCCAGAGGAAGAGCCATGCCAGACTGCTGTGCATGTGACATTGTAGTCCAATGAACAAAGATAACAAATAAACAACAGTTCGGACCTTGACAAAACAGATGTACCTTAATTTTCCTTGTTAATTCTTGCAGCATGCTGGATTCAGCTTACATAGCAAAAACCTGCTGACAGATTCTCATTAATGTTCTTTTGAGAGTAGCGGATAAGAGTCTAGTTTGCATGTGACCGTAACTATACAAATAGCATACATGGGGCCACCTGACCCATTTCTCAAATTGCAAATACAGGGGAATAACATGTTACATACTTTTACAATCCAGCAGCTTGCAGTCACATAAGTGATTGCAGACTTTTCTTTTCAGCCTGGAAACCCCCTTTAATAAAATGCTTTTCCCAGACTTCTTAAAATATTTTCTTACTCATCAGTTTATAATAAGAGTTATATAAAATGACCGATTTTAAATTGCCTTCCATAGCTTATTCTATTGGGCCTAATATAAATATTTCATAACAACCTATTAACAATTTTTTCCAGAACAATTTATTTTAGTTTTATGGAATCAGATTCTCCATGCACTATTTTAGGCGTCACTATTCAGTGGTGCTCCAATCAATAAAGCATCCATGCATAGCTGACTTACTTCCATCACTCATATTTCTGTTTTTTTCGGCATTGTGAGCCAAGAAATACATTAGCCATGCTTTATAATAATTAAGCAAGATTGAGTGCATCATAGATGAATGAGCATTTGAGCAAATATTCCTTCATTAGGACATACAGGATCATAAAGTATTATCAATACACCATGTCAGAAATACATCAACCACCCACTAAGAAATTATATTAGATTTCTGCATAAGAAATCCTATCTTTGGCCTATATTCCTAACAAGTGGTTTGTAGATTTAGGGCATTATGAAAATTATGTTTTTAACCTCTAAATCATAAGGTCATATTTTAATGGTATACACAGCACATTGTCATATTGAATGCTATTATTACAGATAATGAGGATGATGATACAAATATTTTTTATGTGTTATCCAATTAAATCCTTATGAAAGTAAAGCTTCACTGAACTTTTAAGTAAACATCTTACAATACAGCTCTTAGTTTGGAAAAGTTTCTACTCAACATTTAATAATTGCACTTGAGGACAGCTTGCCCCATCCATATTAATATGAATCAGAGAAGGATGAGGATTGAATTACTGTAGCCCTTTACGTTCTCCCTGCTGAAATGAGGTTCAAGAGTTCGCTATTGTCACGAGGGTACCGTGATGTAGAGTGATCTCTCCTATTTCTGATGCGAGGATTTCACAGTGCAGGGCTTCATTCACACTTGCTCAAGATAATACTGCTTGCTGTGCATATTCTCCTTGATCCAGCGCTGCTAGGGTTAAGTAGATCCTCTGGTCTCCTGAAACTCTGAGTGTGAGCAATAGTCAGCTGTTCTCTATTTGTAATCAGCTCTGCTATAAAGGCCTCTCTCCTAGTCCAGTTAATCGCCGGTGATAGTTTCAGCTTTACTGCCTCTAGAAGGAACCTGTGAGCTGAGGACCAGGAAACCATTCTGAGAACATTTGCTAGGTGAGAGTTGTGTTGTCTTCATTAATCCTGTTTGGTTTTCCCATGTGGTCCGTATCTCATTATTATCTCTTCACGACATCCAACCTATATGTACAGGGCAAGTCAGAAGTGGGTGTATGGAGCTTGCTCACAGGGGGAGATAGCACCATATCTCGCACAGAATGACTGTGTATTACAACCAGGACCTGCCTCTGACAATTGTTTGTGGGACAAAGCTCCACCCATGATTGTTAACCTGCAAATGCTGTTTTCAATCTCTGATAACTGGATTCAACATGCGATGGCATATAGGGGCGCGCCATTTTAAGAATCCACAGGTGTGCCCGTGATGTGATGGTAGGTCACTGATTGGTTGACATGACAGCAGGGGGGTCTTCTGAAGACCTTCATACTTGTCATATCAGAGCTCCTTTAAAACCCTGCCTAAGTCTGGCCTTTAAAGGAGACTGTGATTTTTCACTATTTGTGCTATGGAATTGCTGTATATAGCACAAGCGACCAGATGATCACAGCTTCAAACCCCTAAGGGGACTGTTAAAAACAGTGAAAAGTGAAAAAAATGTTTTAAAAATTATAATAAAAATAAAAAAATATAAAAGTTAAAATCACCTCCCTTTTGCCCCCTTAAAGTAAATGAAAAAAATACAAATATGTTCTATCACCAGGTTCAGAAAGGCCCAATCTATCAAAATAAAAGTCATTAACCCAATCAGTAAACCTAATAAAAAATTAAGAACGCCAAAATTACGTTTTTTGGTCTTTACACTGCCACAAAAATGCTGTAACAAGCTATCAAAACATTATATAGATTCCGAAGTGGTCTAAATAAAAATGTTATCTTCCCCCCCCCCCCAAAAAAAAGCCATCACTCAGCTCTATCACCGGACAAATAAAAATGTTGCGTATTTTTGAAAATAGTGACACACATTTTCTTTTGCAAATTTCTGGGGGGTCTAAAATTAATATAATAAAATGGACAACAAAAAAAAAAAATCCCCCCCAAAAATGTCAGAATTGTGTTTTTTTTTTCACAATTTCTCCCCATTTAGATTTTTTTCTCCATTTTCCCATACATTATGTGGTAGAATGAATGGTTCAAAAGAACAACTCGTCACATAAAAAACAAGCACTCCAGTCTATGCAGACGGAAAAATCAAAAAAATTATGGCTCTGGGAAGGAGGGGAGGAAAAAACAAAATGCAAAAAATGGAAATTAACTCCAATTGTCAAAGGACTAAAGTGTTACCTACTAGATGAAACTTTTAAAGGTTGTGTGTCACCCACTAAATACAGTATGCAAATTTATTTTTCAGATAGAAGGAGGACTTAGGGGTGCTTCACACACAGCGAGCTCGCTGCCGAGATCGCTGCTGAGTCACGTTTTTTGTGACGCAGCAGTGACCTCATTAGCGATCTCGCTGTGTGTGACACTGAGCAGCGATCTGGCCCCTGCTGCGAGATCGCTGCTCGTTACACACAGCCCTGGTTCATTTTCTTCAAAGGCACTCTCCCACTGTGACACACAGATCGCTGTGTGTGACAGCGAGAGAGCGACGAAATGAAGCGAGCAGGGAGCAGGAGCCGGCATCTGGCAGCTGCGGTAAGCTGTAACCAAGATAAACATCGGGTAACCAAGGTGGTTACCCGATATTTACCTTAGTTACCAGCCTCCGCAGCTCTCACGCTGCCTGTGCTGCCGGCTCCGGCTCTCTGCACATGTAGCTGCAGTACACATTGGGTTAATTAACCCGATGTGTACTGTAGCTAGGAGAGCAAGGAGCCAGCGCTAAGCACTGTGCGCGGCTCCCTGCTCTCTGCACATGTAGCTGCATTACACATCGGGTTAATTAACCCGATGTGTACTGTAGCTAGGAGAGCAAAGCTAAGCGGTGTGCACTGGTAACTAATGTAAACATCGGGTAACCATACCCGATGTTTACCTTAGTTACCAGTGTCCGCAGCTTCCAGACGCCGGCTCCGTGCAAGCGCAGCGTCGCTTGCACATCGCTGCTGGCTGGGGGCTGGTCACTGGTCGCTGGTGAGATCTGCCTGTTTGACAGCTCACCAGCGACCATGTAGCGAATCGATGCAGCAGCGATCCTGACCAGGTCAGATCGCAGGTCGGATTGCTGCTGCATCGCCAAAGTGTGAAGGTACCCTAAAGGCACCGTCACACTAAGCAACTTACCAGCGATCCCAACAACGATAGGGATCGCTGGTAAGTTGCTAGGAGGTTGCTGGTGAGATGTCACACTGCGACGCTCCAGCGATCCCACCAGCAACCTGACCTGGCAGGGATCGCTGGAGCGTGGCTACACGAGTTGCTGGTGAGCTCACCAGAAACCAGTGACCAGCCCCCAGCGCCGCGTGGAAGATGCTGCGCTTGGTAACTAAGGTAAATATCGGTAACCAACCCGATATTTACCTTGGTTACCACCGCGAGCTACACGTGCAGAGAGCAGGGAGCAGCGCACACTGAGCGCTGGCTCCTTGCTCTCCTAGCTACAGCACACATCGGGTTAATTACCCGATGTATGCTGCAGCTAAATGTGCACAGAGCAGGGAGCAGCGCACACCGCTTAGCGCTGGCTCCCTGCTCTCCTAGTTACAGCACACATCGGGTTAATTACCCGATGTGTACTGCAGCTAAATGTGCACAGAGCAGGGAGCAGTGCACACTGCTTAGCGCTGGCTCCCTGCTCTCCTAGCTACAGCACACATCGGGTTAATTAACCCGATGTGTCCTGCAGCTAGCTACATGTGCACAGAGCAGGAGCCGGCAATGACAGTGAGAGCGGCGGAGGCTGGTATCAAAGGTAAATATCGGGTAACCAAGGACAGGGCTTCTTGGTTACCCGATGTTTACTGTGGATACCAGCCTCCGCAGAAGCCGGCTCCTGCTGCCTGCACATTTAGTTGTTGCTGTCTCGCTGTCACACACAGCGATCTGTGCTTCACAGCGGGACATCAACAACTAAAAAATGGCCCATGACATTCAGCAACAACCAACGACCTCACAGCAGGGGCCAGGTTGTTGCCGGATGTCACACACAGCAACATCGCTAGCAACGTCACAAAAGTTGTTCGTTAGCAGCGATGTTGCTAGCGATGTTGCTTAGTGTGACGGGGCCTTTAAACTCTAGTGTCACCTAGAAGAAGCAACGCTAAACATCAATATCAACTCTTTAACGAGCCTTGCCAAATGACTAAAGGCTACTTTACACACTGCGATATCGTTCCCGATATCGCTAGCGTGGGTACCCGCCCCCATCTGTTGTGCGACACGGGCAAATCGCTGCCCGTGATGCACAACATTGCCCAGACCCGTCACACATACTTACCTGCCCGGCGACATCGCTGTGACCGGCGAACCGCCTCCTTTCTAAGGGGGCGGTTCGTTCAGCGTCACAGCGACGTCACAGCTGCGTCACTGAACCACCGCCCAATAGAAGCGGAGGGGAGGAGATGAGCGGGACGAACATCCCGCCCATCTCCTTCCTTCCGCATAGCGGCCGTGAGGCAGGTAAGGAGAGCTTCCTCATTCCTGCGGCGTCACACGAAGCGATGTGTGCTGCCGCAGGAACGAGGAACAACCTCGTTACTGCTACAGTAACGATATTTGAGAATGGACCCCCATGTCACCGATGAGCGATTTTGCACGTTTTTGAAATGATGCAAAATCGCTCATAGGTGTCACACGCAACGGCATCGCTAATGCGGTCGGATGTGTGTCACCAATTCCGTGACCCCAACGAGTTCGCATTGGCGATGTCGTAGCGTGTAAAGCCCCCTTAAGGATATAAGCTAAACTAAGCCTAACACTGACATGCCAGGTATATCACTCTCCACAAGGAGAAATGTTAACCCTCCTTAGAGCCACAAAATGCAAATCACATTAAACAGTTATGTAGGTGATTTAACTTCTATGCAAAATCATAATAGCAAAATATATTTAACAGTTTTAATTATTTTGATAATTCTTTATGTAAGATGTGCAAATAAAGAAGTTTTGGTGTACTTTTGATATGACCAAATGCTTGGTGCATCATACACCCCCTCAATTTGCATACTGAGGAATACCCTGGCTCTAATTCATGGCACTTATTTGGTTAGAGCAAGCGCTGCCTGAACCCCAAAGGTATGGCAAAGTAAATGCTGTCATTCAGAGTCAGGTAACCACTCAGTAACCAAATTGAAGGGGGCATAACGGTGCACCGAGTTCTTGGCCATAACAAAGATGAACTTGTATGTTTTATAATGACCTCACTGCTTCACCACCACCACCACCGCGCGGAGCTGCCGCCTCACCATTGCGCGGAGCTGCCGCCTCACCACCGCCATCTCTGCCACCTCACCACCATGCGGAGCTGCCGCCCAATCTACACCCCACCTACTGTCTCCTCCCCAAAATCCAATAGAATATAAGCCCGCAAGGGCAGGGTCCTCTTCCTTCTGTACTAGTCTGTCTACTGTAACTTGTATATGCATTCTGTATATAACCCCTTCTCATGTACAGCTCCATGGAATTAATGGTGCTTTATAAATAAATATTAATAATAAGAATAATAATATTAATAATTAATTTTAAAACTAATTACAACAGTGAAATGTGTACTACTAATATGATTTTTTTATAAGTTCTAAGTCTCCTATATAACTTTTTAATTCAGTTTGTATTTTTGGGGTGACACAGTCCATTTAACTCATTCACAACATCTGATGTACCTTTATGTCATATGTCCTGTCCCTGACACATCAAGCCCACATCTTTCCGGACAGATGATGGCTCTATTATTCAGCGACTGTTAATGGAACTGTCAATATCTGACAGTGACATTTAACTCTTCTACAGGGTTTATGCCATTACATTCGCCCATTGGCACACCCATGATGTGATCTCAGAGTCACAGAGCACGTAAGGGTTGCAATGACAGCCAGGGCCGGCTAAACGCCTTTGTACTTGTCATGATGGCTATACTGTGAAAGCATTCATAGCAGACTGTGATTTTTGCTATACAAAGCAGTGCTTATGCACTACTATGTATAGTACAAGCTAATGGATGATCGTAAGTTCAAGTTCAGTATGGCAACTTAAAATACATAAAGTGTTTCAGGTTTTGGGTACACACTTGGTTTCACCTTCTTAGATTGCTCTCCTCTTTCCTTCCGGGCAGTTTCACGACTGTTAAGACAGATGTCCTAGTGGCGGCTCAAAATATTATTCCCAAACACTGGAGGTTCCCTGACCCTCCATCTATGAGGGATTGGATCCCAAAGTTGAACCACCAGGAGCGTATGGAATCCCTTATAGTGCATGATTACGATTCTTGGGACCAACATGCTAAAATTGGGTTCTCCTGGTCTGCACTCTAAAGCCCACTTTACACGTTGCAATTAGTTGTACAATCGCATTTGCGATGTGACACGCCCAGGTTGCATACGGGATCTATGAGATTTCACGTTGGTCGTTCATTTGCTGTCACACGAGCGTTAGTAGTCTATGTTAAATTGATCAATGTTATGTGCGATCCTTTAGATCATGTGTTCTGTGACGTATGCATTGGGCACCTTTTTTTTTTTTTTTATTTATTGACTTGACAAGCGTGTGTAATGTGTAGGGATGCGTTTTTACTATGTCATCTGCCATTCAGCTCTGCTACATGGCCGCTAACAGCAGACACAGACAGCCATGTAGCAGAGCTGAATGGCAGATGGCAGCAGACACAGACAGAGCCGCACTGTCAGAATGAACTCGGGTGAACTTCACCCGACTTCATGGTCATGCTGCGGCTCTGTCTGTGTCGCGCCCTGATTAGCGGTCACCAGTGAAGACTCACCGGTGACCGCTAATCTCCTGAGTAACTGAAGTTAGCAGCCCTCTCTCATACTCACCAATCCCCGATCCCCGGCGCTGCACGGCTTTCTCACTGCTCCGGCGGCTTTTACTGTTTTGAAAAAGCCGGCCGCCCATTAAACAATTTCGTATTCCCTGCTTTCCCCGCCCACCAGCGCCTATGATTGGTTACAGAGAGACACGCCCCCACTCTGAGTGACAGGTGTCACACTGCACCCAATCACAGCAGCCGGTGGGCGTGTCTATACTGTGTAGTGAAATAAATAATTAAATAATTAAAAAAAACGGCGTGCGGTTCCCCCCATTTTTTAAAACCAGCCAGATAAAGCCATACGGCTGAAGGCTGGTATTCTCAGGATGGGGAGCTCCACGTCATGGGGAGCCCCCCACCCTAACAATATCAGCCAACAGCCGCCCAGAATTGCCGCATACATTATATGCGACAGTTCTGGGACTGTACCCGGCTCTTCCCGATTTGCCCTGGTGCGTTGGCAAATCGGGGTAATAAGGAGTTATTGGCAGCCCATAGCTGCCAATAAGTCATAGATTAATCATGTCAGGTGTCTATGAGACACCCTCCATGATTAATCTGTAAGTTACAGTAAATAAACACACACACCAGAAAAAATCCTTTATTAGAAATAAAAACACACACATATACCCTGGTTCACCACTTTAATCAGCCCCAAAAAGCCCTCCTTGTCCGGCGTACTCCAGGATGATGCAGCGTCGCTTCCACCGCAGCTGCATGGAGGTGACCGGAGCCGCAGCAGACACAGCCGCTCCGGTCACCTCCACACAGCAAATGAACACAGCCGCGCGATCAGCTGCTGTCACTGAGGTTACCCGCGGCCACCGCTGGATGCAGCGGTGGCCGCGGGTAACCTCAGTGACAGCAGCTGATCGCACGGCTGTGTTCATTTGCTGTGTGGAGGTGACCGGAGCGGCTGTGTCTGCTGCGGCTCCGGTCACCTCCATGCAGCTGCGGTGGAAGCGACGCTGCATCATCCTGGAGTACGCCGGACAAGGAGGGCTTTTTGGGGCTGATTAAAGTGGTGAACCAGGGTATATGTGTGTGTTTTTATTTCTAATAAAGGATTTTTTCTGGTGTGTGTGTTTATTTACTGTAACTTACAGATTAATCATGGAGGGTGTCTCATAGACGCCTGACATGATTAATCTAGGACTTATTGGCAGCTATGGGCTGCCAATAACTCCTTATTACCCCGATTTGCCAACGCACCAGGGCAAATCGGGAAGAGCCGGGTACAGTCCCAGAACTGTCGCATATAATGTATGCGGCAATTCTGGGCGGCTGTTGGCTGATATTGTTAGGGTGGGGGGCTCCCCATGACGTGGAGCTCCCCATCCTGAGAATACCAGCCTTCAGCCGTATGGCTTTATCTGGCTGGTTTTAAAAATGGGGGGAACCGCACGCCGTTTTTTTTAATTATTTAATTATTTATTTCACTACACAGTATAGACACGCCCACCGGCTGCTGTGATTGGGTGCAGTGTGACACCTGTCACTCAGAGTGGGGGCGTGTCTCTCTGTAACCAATCATAGGCGCTGGTGGGCGGGGAAAGCAGGGAATACGAAATTGTTTAATGGGCGGCCGGCTTTTTCAAAACAGTAAAAGCCGCCGGAGCAGTGTGAATGCTGTGCAGCGCCGGGGATCGGGGATTGGTGAGTATATGAGAGAGGGGGATAGACTGACATGGACAGAGAGTGAGGGACAGAGATAGTGACGGACTGACAGAGATTAGTGCATGACAGACATTGTGAGGCGCTTCAGAACGCAGCTTTTCAGCTGCGCTCTGAAGCAGACCTTTTTTAAGCTGCGGTGCAGAGCGCACACCTGCGCACATAGCATCAGACATCAAAATCGTATGAGGGATGTCACACGTTACAATTGACTAGGTTCGTGCAACAAAACGCTCAATTCTAGAGAATGATACGATGTGTTTGCGATCAACGGTTTTGCGTACAATCCTGATCGCATGTAGCTGTCACACGCAGATACCTCACAAACGATGCCGGATATGCGTCACTTACAACTTGACCCCAACGACGGATTGTGAGATATATTGAAGCGTGTAAAGCGGGCTTAAGATGATCCACAGTTCTGTCTGGCTTTTTTCATCTGATCAGGGTGAGAAAGCTACCTAGCCCCCCTCCCCTTCTCTCCTCTTGCTCTAGTTCTCCTCTCTTCCCTTTTTCTCAACTCTTCCCTCGCTATTCTTTTTTTTACCCAAGTTACACTTTGGGCTTTAATTGTAGCCTTTGATGTCTGTTTTTTAATAATATTGCTTATATTTTATTTGTTGATTTGAGCTGAGATTGTTGGTTCCCTCTATTTTATACTTGAGCAGTGACTTGTAACAGAACTTTAAGAACTTTCCACCTCCCTCTAACTTTGTCATTGCTACCAATATGCACAATGGCAGCTGGGAGTTCCCCAACCCCACTCAGCAATCTGTCTATTTGATCCACAATATGCTGAACCCGAGCACCCGGCAGACAACACACTGTTCGGTATTCCTGGTCTCGGCGACAGGTGACCCTGACTGTCCGCCTAATTATAGATTCCCCTAGTACCAACATCTGTCTGGCCTTTGCTGTGCTCTTATTTTCATCCTTCCTAAAGGCCGCTTCACACGCAATGACATCGCTAACGAGATATCGTTGGGGTCACGGAATGCGTGACACACATCCGGCCTCATTAGCGACGTTGTTGCGTGTGACACCTACGAGCGACTGCTAACGATCAAAAATACTCACCTTATCGTTGATCGTTGACACGTCGTTCCTTTCACAAATGTCGTTGCTGGTGCTGGACGCAGGTTGTTCATCGTTCCTGAGGCAGCAAACATCGCTACGTGTGACACCCCAGGAATGACGAACAACAACGTACCTGCGTCCTGCCGGCAACGAGGTGGGTGTGTCGTTAATGCGGCTGCTTTCCGCCCCTCCGCTTCTATTGGCGGGCCGCTGTGTGACGTCGCACGAACCTCCCTCTTAAAAAAGAGGTTGTTTGCTGACCACAGCGACGTTGCTAGGAAGATAAGTATGTGTGACGCGCACTACCGATTTTGTGCACCAGGTTTGTGCAGCGATTTGCCGTGACGTACAAACGACGGGCACGGGTGCTTTCGGTAGCGACATAGCTAGCGATGTCGCTGCGTGTAAAGCGCCCTTAACAGTAATTGTTTTCCTGGTTTTAGGAGCTATGTCCTGCTGTAGTGATCCTAGTCCTGGGCCTGCATCCCCAATATCAGCCAAGATAGTTGATTTGTTGAGTCTTCCTTAAATCTCTGACCTTATTAATAAAGGGGAGTAAATATAGACCTGCCAGGGAAAGAGAAAAGTATATCTTTTTTTTTTTATTTTAACCCATAGTTAATTTGTCTTCTTTTTTACGGTGCAAGATATCCCCCTTAAGGCCCCTTTACACACTGAAACTTTGTAGCGATCCCAACCTGGCCGGGATCGCTACAAAGTCTCTGGTTAGTCGTTGGTGAGCTGTCAAACAGGCATACCAGGGCCAACGACGCAGCAGCGATACGGACATGCAGAATGACCTAGGTAGTCATTTGGGACGTGTCAAAGCAGCTTTTTGAAAGGGAAGTCACTAACGAAGTCATTGTAACGGTATCAAACACACCGATGTATGCTGCACAGCGGGAAACAAAGGACCAAAAAATGGTCCTGAAAGATTTGTAGCAATCAGCGACAACACAGCAGGGGCCAAGTCGCTGATGCGTTTCACACACTGCAATGGCGCTGGGGAGGTCGCTATTACGTCACAAAACCAGTGACGTTACAGCAATGTCGTTAGCGATGTTGCAGTGTGTAAAGGGGCCTTTAGTTTAAAATAGATTTTATGATCACATGAATTTGATGATGGATCACGTTTTCTTCCACAAAAAAAAATAATCTTAATTCTTAGAGTAAAGATATCCTTGATCTCAGGATTCAGGCAGCATAAGATCATCCCACTCTGCTTCCCTTTCTTTTGTCTGCATTTTTAGCTCTGAAACCTATTGCCTAAGTTCACACATATTCATATCACTGCTGGCAGCTAGACAGTGGCTTCCCATTGAGCCAATAGTTCCCACTGTGCTAAATCAGAACATCAGCAGGCCGTCAGCCCTCACTCTGCATGACTGATGGCCAAGGGTTTTACAATATAGTTGAATTAATGAACTAATGTAAAAGTGGCCCAGTACTTACAAGCCTGACAAGTATTGTATTATCCTTATGACATGCTTGTATTATGCTATGCTATGATTTCCATATTGTAATCTCCGGAGCATTGTACTAACAGCTTGATCAACATTGATCTTCTATACGAATGTAAAATCTCTGTTTTGAACTGAATTGCAAGTCATAAATATAGGTTTAAAAATCTGTAGGTAATGTAATTGTGACGCCCTGGGCAAGCCAGGGGTCACAGGTCATAACACCACCACACCCTACACCCCAGTTAGGAACATCAAAGCTAACCCAAAATCCTTGTTGCCTTCCTCCAGGGGCTGATGTTCACACCAGGGGGTGGGCCAGGCGGTTGGCTCCGCCCACCGAGGAGTTCACAGCCCTGGAGGCGGGAAGAACCAGGCAGATAGAGTTTGGAGGAGGAAGTGGAAGGAGTGGAAGTTTAGCCCAGGCAGGGCTCGAGTAAAGTTCAGTTTAGGAAGTGAAGGAAGTAAAGTGGTAAAGGAGGACAGTAAGAGTGGTGACAGGAAAGAAAGAGTGTGGAAAGCCTGAAGTTGGTCCAGCTGTGTGCAGGACAGAGTCACCAAGGTCAGCAACGGCGGTGATTGTCCGGAGGGGTGACCGTTTGGAAGTTCCTGGAAGGACCGCGGACGGGTAGTGGCCCGGCGGTCTGGAGCAGTGTACAAAGGACAGTCAGCACTAGGGCAGGGGCCTCTCGGACCCCGGCAAGGCTTGGAGTCGCCATAATTTGCCAAATCCGTCAGTGAAGGGGACGTCGATCCCCCAACAACCAAGTCCCGATTGAAGACAACAGCCCAACCATTACAGTAGAGACACCGCCACCGCCAGGGCACCAGTTTCTAAGGGCCAGCGCCTGCGGGCAAAGAGTAGAGCTCCTCTGGTCCAGCTTGAAGCCGGGGAGCGGGTTACCGGTGGGAACCCATCGAGACCATCAACAACATCAGGTGCAGGAAAAGAGACATCACCGTCACCTACTGGGGAAAGCAAGTGCAGCCGTCCGTGGGAACCGTCTTTCCAGCCGTGTGTTTTACCGAGAACTGTGTCAACGTCTCAGGCTGAGTGAGTACCACAGTGCCGCAAGGCACAGCGCTGCCCCCGCGTCCCTACGCCCACCAAGCCCTGCATCTCCCACCTCATCACTGGGCCCCGGGATCACCACCCCTACCCACGGAGGGGCAACACAACAACTTGCTGCTTCACACCATCACTCCCGGGATCCCCACACCGAGCAGCGGTGGTGCTAACAAATCACCACAACCGTGGGTGGCGTCACGGACAATAGACAATATCGCAACAACCCAATCCCCTTTCACTCACGGGGGAGGAGCGCCGCTCGAGAACCCCCGGGATCCGGCCCACCGCTCGAGCCATCACTGAGTAGCAGCAGCCGGACCCGAGCAGAGGGGTGAGCGCAGTGCTGACACCCTCCTCCCCGCCCGCGACAACTTGGCGTCACGCACAGGATCTTACCGCTCTGCCGTCTGGTAGAGGTGCGCCTTGTTACCGCCGGAGGTATCCGGCAGGAAAATTTCAGAAGCCGCCATCTTTGGCGCGAAAAGTTCCCGCTCGAGCGTCTTCTCGAGTAGTCGAGGCGCGAAGGCCAAAACCCCGCCCCGAGAGAGGAGGGGCCGGAAAGAGCTAAGGGGACGCGATGGTGGCTGGCTGTATGTGAACGCAGCTATAAAAGCAGGGACGCCAGGACTCTGCAGACATCTTGTTCCTGGGAAAAGCCGCCAGCAACATGTGGATGCCGTCCCGCGACACCGTAGCCCCCGCGCCTGGGACCGTGGCGTGGGTGGAGATCCGGACCGCGCAGCTCTACCAACGGCTGCAGGTCAAGATCCAGCTCCTCATGGAGGAGTGGGAGGCTGACATGGCGGACGTTATAGCAGCCGTGCGGAGACGCGAGGAGGAAGCGGAGGAAGGGAGGGTGAGTGACCCACGCCCCGATGCCCTGGAAGGGCCGGTCATTGTGGCTGCGGGACCCGGTCCAAGCCCTCTCCCCCCGTTGCCTCCCTTGCCACCCGTCTCGGAGGTTGTGACCCCGCCACTAGGCCTGCTACCACCGCAACCGGTAGCAATACCCAGCATCCCCGCCCAGGCGGGCCGACCTTTAGCCGGAGCCCGTAGTCGACCGGAGGTGTTGCCCTGGAAGGTCCCAAAAACTGAACCGGAGGCATCCCATGAAAAGTCCCCCGAGCCGGAGCTGATGACCCGCTCCGAGCCGAAGGCCCAGCAGCGGAAAGCCCCTATGCCCATCCCCCACACCTCGGCTGAGGTAGCGCCGGGTTGTTGCTGTAAGGCAGCGCGCAAGGTCAAGACACCGCGGGACACGCCGCCCAGATTCCTGACAGTGGGCAACGTCCAGAATGTCCCGCGGGGCCCGACCCGTGCGCCGGAGCTCGCAGCAGCGCCATATTGGGATAGGGAGCCGGTACCGTTGGGCCTGGAGATCGGTGAATGGGAGAGAAAGAAGGCCGAGCTGGTGGCCAGAGCCATTAGAGAAAAAGAGAACCTCCAACAAGCAACATTCCGTGTCCGGGGACCGCTGTACGAGGGGCAGGTGAGGCGGTTTGATGTCCGCCGGGGCTACAGGTTTATCTATGAACCGGGCCTGGAGGCCGAAGTGTTTGTAGCCAGGCGGGATGTGAATGCCCACCTACCTGAAGAACATCCCGGCCGTAACCTAATGCCGGGCGATATTGTACAGTACACCCGGCACTGTGGAGAGAGAGGGTGGTTTGCCCTGGATGTAAAACTGCGGGGCAGCCAGGAGAGCAGAGTGAGTCCCGCACCCCCTCCCTCGGAAGAAGCTGAAAGTCCGCAGTAGGGCAGCGGATGCCCGCTGCAGCAGTCCCCGTTGGGACCACTACTGAGTTTCTGTTTAAGTTTGTTTGAAAGTTTTGAAAATGATTACCGAAGTTTAACCAGATTGTCTAAAAGTGATTGAACCTGCCGGAGCCGGCACCGTTGTCCCCGTGGGGACCGTTTAAAAAGCTATTTTTCATGAGGAACTGCTCATGGACAAGCCCGTGAACTTGCAGGGCACCCACAAACGTTAAGTGGCTTGTAAATAAGTTGTTTACCGTTTCCGCAATGCCGCCTCCGGAGAGGCAGGTTGGAGGGAGGGCCCTCAGCAGAGCAGGCTGGGGCCCAGCCAACAATGGAACCGGTGGCTACCCTCTGGAGGGGAAGGACAGATCCCGCTCGGGTCACTTGTGCTGGACTGTGGGTCAAGGGGTGCTGCCTGGGTTTTAGGGGCAGCATCAGGGCCAGGTTGCTTGGGTGGGAGAGAGCGGAAACCGTAACCGTGAACCGTTATGCAATGTTAAAGAAATGTGCCTCCCGTCATGGGAAGAATTATTAAAAATGTAAATATGTTACCGTTTACTTTTTATGCATTTACAGAAAAATAAAACCGGTGTTGGACGGGCAGCCCGCGGACGGTCTGCATTTTGCTAAGGGGGAATGTGACGCCCTGGGCAAGCCAGGGGTCACAGGTCATAACACCACCACACCCTACACCCCAGTTAGGAACATCAAAGCTAACCCAAAATCCTTGTTGCCTTCCTCCAGGGGCTGATGTTCACACCAGGGGGTGGGCCAGGCGGTTGACTCCGCCCACCGAGGAGTTCACAGCCCTGGAGGCGGGAAGAACCAGGCAGATAGAGTTTGGAGGAGGAAGTGGAAGGAGTGGAAGTTTAGCCCAGGCAGGGCTCGAGTAAAGTTCAGTTTAGGAAGTGAAGGAAGTAAAGTGGTAAAGGAGGACAGTAAGAGTGGTGACAGGAAAGAAAGAGTGTGGAAAGCCTGAAGTTGGTCCAGCTGTGTGCAGGACAGAGTCACCAAGGTCAGCAACGGCTGTGATTGTCCGGAGGGGTGACCGTTTGGAAGTTCCTGGAAGGACCGCGGACGGGTAGTGGCCCGGCGGTCTGGAGCAGTGTACAAAGGACAGTCAGCACCAGGGCAGGGGCCTCTCGGACCCCGGCAAGGCTAGGAGTCGCCATAATTTGCCAAATCCGTCAGTGAAGGGGACGTCGATCCCCCAACAACCAAGTCCCGATTGAAGACAACAGCCCAACCATTACAGTAGAGACACCGCCACCGCCAGGGCACCAGTTTCTAAGGGCCAGCGCCTGCGGGCAAAGAGTAGAGCTCCTCTGGTCCAGCTTGAAGCCGGGGAGCGGGTTACCGGTGGGAACCCATCGAGACCATAAACAACATCAGGTGCAGGAAAAGGGACATCACCGTCACCTACTGGGGAAAGCAAGTGCAGCCGTCCGTGGGAACCGTCTTTCCAGCCGTGTGTTTTACCGAGAACTGTGTCAACGTCTCAGGCTGAGTGAGTACCACAGTGCCGCAAGGCACAGCGCTGCCCCCGCGTCCCTGCACCCACCAAGCCCTGCATCTCCCACCTCATCACTGGGCCCCGGGATCACCACCCCTACCCACAGAGGGGCAACACAACAACTTGCTGCTTCACACCATCACTCCCGGGATCCCCACACCGAGCAGCGGTGGTGCTAACAAATCACCCCAACCGTGGGTGGCGTCACGGACAATAGACAATATCCCAACAACCCAATCCCCTTTCACTCACGGGCGAGGAGCGCCGCTCGAGAACCCCCGGGTAGAGTTGAGCGCGGTTCGCGGTTCGAGGTTCTCCAGTTCTAAGCTCGAGTGATTTTGGGGGCTGTTCGAGATCGAACTAGAACTCGAGCTTTTTGCAAACGCTCGATAGTTCTAGATACGTTCGAGAACGGTTCTAGCAGCAAAAAGCAGGGCTTTTTACAGCTACAGTGTGCAGGAGCCATCGCTGGCAGCCTGCCAGAAGCTGGTAACCAAGATAAACATCGGGTATCCAAGCAAAGCGCTTTGGTTAGTAACCCGATGTTTATCCTAGTTACGTGCAGGAAGCCCACACTTCCCCGCTCAGCTCGCTCCGCCCCCTCCTGCCCGCGGCATGTACACATACATACACACACACACACACACACACACACTCTCTGCACACATGGCCCCGCTCGGCTTACCTGCGGTGATGAAGTCCCGCCATCCCGACCTCAGCGCTGTCACTGTCCTCCATGGCCGCCGCTTGTGTCATCACCTCTCGCTTCAGACCCGAGACTGACTAGCGGTGACGTCACGGGCCTCTCGCGATACTTGGTGTGAAGGCGCCGGTCATTGAACTCAGTGACAGGGGCTGTCAGTGTGCTGGAGATCAGCGCAGGTAATGTACCTCGCTGACAGCAGCACTTGTCATCCCCTGCAGTGACCTGGGCTGACCCATTGATGTTAGCTCAGGTCACTGCACTGCTCTCCCAGCCAATGGGGAACATCCTGCTCTTCATTGACTGGGACAGTGTGGATCGTCATGGCAACCCCTTGGATTACACCAGACCTGGATTTGTTTTTCATTCTAATAAATTGGTTAAAGAGGGAATGTTTTGGGGAGTGTTTTTTCAAATAAAAATGTGTTTGTCGTCTATTTTTTTTTTATTACTGACTGGGTTGGTGATGTCGGGTATCTGATAGACGCCTGACCTCACCAACCCCAGGGCTTGATGCCAGGTGACATTACACATCTGGTATTAACCCCATATATTACCCCGTTTGCCACCGCACCAGGGCGCGGGATGAGCTGGGGCGAAGCACCAGGATTGGCGCATCTAATGGATGCGCCACTTCTGGGGCGGCTGCGGCCTGCTATTTTTAGGCTGGGGAGAGTCCAATAACCATGGACCTCCCTAGTCTGAGAATATCAGGCCCCAGCTGTCTGCTTTACCTTGGCTGGTGATCCAATTTTGGGGGACCCCTACGTGTTTTTTTTTTTTTAATTATTTATTTAATTTAAAATAACAGCGTGGGGTGCCCTCAGTTTTGGATTACCAGCCAAGGTGAGGTTGCCAGCTGTGGTCTGCAGGCTGCAGCCGTCTGCTTTACCCTAGCTGGCTACAAAACTAGGGGGAACCCTACGTCATTTTTTTTTCATTTTTTGGCTAAATACAAAGCTAAGCACCCCTTAGTGCCACATGAAAGGCACCAAAGGGTGCTCCACTTTTTCTCCACTTTTTCTCCATTTTTTTCTCCACTTTTTCTCCACTTTTTCTCAATTTTTTCTCCACTTATTCTCCATTTTTTCTCCACTTTTTCTCCATTTTTTCTCCATTTTTTCTCCACTTATTCTCCATTTTTTTCCCCACTTTTTCTCCATTTTTTCTCCATTTTTTCTCCACTTTTTCTACATTCTTTTTCTACATTTTTTTCTCCACTTTTTCTCCACTTTTTCTCCACTTTTTCTCCATTTTTTTCTTCTTTTTTTCTCCACTTATTCTCCATTTTTTTCTCCACTTATTCTCCACTTTTTCTCCACTTTTTCTCCACTTTTTCTCCACTTTTTCTCCACTTTTTCTCCACTTTTACTCCACTTTTTCTCCACTTTTTCTCCACTTTTACTCCACTTTTTCTCCACTTTTTCTCCACTTTTTCTCCACTTTTTCTCCACTTTTTCTCCACTTATTCTCCATTTTTTCTCCACTTATTCTCCACTTTTTCTCCATTTTTTCTCCATTTTTTTCTCCACTTTTTCTCCACTTTTTCTCCACTTTTTCTACATTTTTTTCTCCTTTTTTTCTCCACTTATTCTCCATTTTTTCTCCACTTATTCTCCATTTTTTCTCCACTTATTCTCCACTTATTCTCCACTTATTCTCCACTTTTTCTCCACTTTTTCTCCACTTATTCTCCACTTATTCTCCATTTTTTCTCCACTTATTCTCCACTTTTTCTCCATTTTTTCTCCACTTTTTCTCCATTTTTTCTCCACTTATTCTCCACTTTTTCTCCACTTTTTCTCCACTTTTTCTCCACTTTTTCTACATTTTTTTCTCCTTTTTTTCTCCACTTATTCTCCATTTTTTCTCCACTTATTCTCCATTTTTTCTCCACTTATTCTCCACTTATTCTCCATTTTTTCTCCACTTTTTCTCCACTTTTTCTCCACTTTTTCTACATTTTTTTCTCCTTTTTTTCTCCACTTATTCTCCATTTTTTCTCCACTTATTCTCCATTTTTTCTCCACTTATTCTCCACTTATTCTCCACTTATTCTCCACTTTTTCTCCACTTTTTCTCCACTTATTCTCCACTTATTCTCCATTTTTTCTCCACTTATTCTCCACTTTTTCTCCATTTTTTCTCCACTTTTTCTCCATTTTTTCTCCACTTATTCTCCACTTTTTCTCCATTTTTTCTCCACTTTTTCTCCACTTATTCTCCATTTTTTCTCCACTTATTCTCCACTTATTCTCCACTTTTTCTCCACTTTTTCTCCATTTTTTTCTCCACTTTTTCTCCATTTTTTCTCCACTTATTCTCCACTTTTTCTCCACTTTTTCTCCGTTCTTTTTCTATGGTCGGTCTACCCATTAGCTCTGCCATGCATAGTGTAGCTCTACACCTACTGCACATGTTACTTTATGATTGACATCTCTTTCGTACCAGAGCTGTCTAAGCCTACTCTGACCCCATATTTGTCATTACTATATTGTCCTTGTACTGTATTATGACATTTGTATCATGTGTTTCATTTCTTGCTGTGTTGCAATTTTTTTGCTGCATCCCAATTGTACCTCTACATTGTTCGAGTTTATGTTATTGTTGTCTCACTCTTATGTGATACTGATTATTGTCATTTTTCATGATTACATGCAGATAAGTCCAATCTGATGAAGGCTCAGGCCGAAACGTCATTTGTAACTTGTTTTGGACAAAAACATATATGCTTATGAAGTAAAATGTTTTCTTAATACGAACCAATAAAGAGTGATTTTGCATTACTATCCGTTGTGACTTACTGACTTAGTCTGGGAGATTTAGAGTGCCGAGGTTACTCACTAATTTTATCTATTATTACCTCTGAGCACCTATATACCAGTGAGCAGAGCTTCCTCTACAGTAGTTCTCCTGATTAGGCATGCCCTTACCTCATGAGCTGGGCATTGCATCTTTGGTAGCAACCATTACGACATGGACTCTGCTGCTGTGGACCCGAGAAGAGTGAGTGCAGATTCATTGCACCCACACTCCTCACATGAAGGGTCCGCACTCCTAGAAAATGGGGGATACGTTCCCTGAGTGTCTCCCCCCCATATTCTAGACGGTCCAGAGTCGTCGTGGGACCCCTTTATTTTTTTTCTTACAATAAATTGGTGAAAGAGGAAATGTTTTGGGGACTGTTTTTTCAAATAAATTTCTTTTGTCGATTTTTTTTTTTTTTTTTTTTTTTTTTGTTAGTACTGACAGTTTATGATGTTGGGTATCTAATAGACGCCATGACATCACAAACTGCTGGGCTTGATCTCAGGTTACTTTACAGCTAGTATCAACCCGATTTATTACCCCGTTTGCCACTGCACCAGGGCACGGGATGAGCTGGGGTGAAGCGCCAGGATTGGCGCATCTAGTGGATGCGCCACGTCTGGGGTGCCTGCGGCCTGCTATTTTTAGGCTGTGAAGGCCCAATAACTATGGACCTTCCCACCCTGAGAATACCAGACCACAGCTGTCCGCTTTACCTTGGTTGGTGATCCAATTTGGGGGGGACCCTACTTTTATTGTGTAATTATTAATATTTATAAAATAATTATAAAAAAGAGCCTGAGGGGACCTCACATTGGATCCCCAACCACGGTAAAGCTGCCAGCTGTGGTTTTCAGGCTACAGCCGTCTGCTTTACCCTAGCTGGCTATCAAAAATGGGGGGACCCAACGTCATTTTTTTTTTTAACTATTTTTTAAATAGAAAAAATTAATGGGCTTCCCTGTATTTTGATTGCCAACCAAGGTAACGGCAGGCAGATGGGGGTGGCAACCCATAGCTGTCTGCTTTATCTGCGCTGAGAATCAAAAATACCGCGGAGCGCTACGTCATTTTTTTAAAGATTTATTTTTACAGCACTGTGATGTCCAGCAATCAAAATACAGGGAAGCCCATTTTATTTTTAGTTATTTAAATAAATAATTAATAAAAATATATATGGGCTCCCGCTGCATTTTTTGTATTGCTAGCTAAGGGTAATCCAAGCAGCTACTGGCTGCTAACCCCCACTGCTTGGTGTTACCTTCACTGGCAATGGAAAATCCAGGGAAGCATTTTTTATTTTTTTTGCCAAAAAACTACAAAAAAAGGACGTGAGCTTCGCCATTTTTTTGTATGCTAGCCAGGTATAGCAGGCAGGTGCTCTAAGAGTTGGATACAGCGCCAGAAGATGGCGCTTCTATGAAAATGCCATTTTCTGAGGTGGCTGCAGACTGCAATTCGCAGCAGTGGGGCCCAGAAAGCTCAGGCCAACCTGTGCTGCGGATTCTAATCTCCAGCTGCTTAGTTGTACCTGGCTGAACACAAAAATGGGGCGAAGCCTACGTCATTTGTTTTCTAATTATTTCATGAAATTCATGAAATAATAAAAAAAGGGCTTCCCTTTATTTTTGGTTCCCAGCCGGGTACAAATAGCAACTGGGGGTTGGGGGCAGCCGTACCTGCCTGCTGTACCTGGCTAGCATACAAAAATATGGCGAAGCCCACATAATTTTTTCAGGGGGCAAAAAACTTCTGCATACAGTCCTGGATGGAGTATGCTGATCCTTGTAGTTCTGCAGCTGCTGTCTGTCTGTATGGAGAAGAGCAGACAGCAGCTGCAGAACTACAAGGCTCAGCATACTCCATCCAGGACTGTATGCAGAACTTTTTTTGCCCACCAAAAAAATGACGTGGGCTTCGCCATATTTTTGTATGCTAGCCAGGTACAGCAGGCAGCCACGGGCTGCCTCCAACCCCAGTTGCCTATTTGTACCCGGCTGGGAACCAAAAATATAGGGAAGCCCGTTTTTTTTTAATTATTTCACTTATTTCATGAAATAATTAAAAAACAAATGACGTGGGCTTCGCCCCATTTTTGTGTCCAGCCGGGTACAACTAGGCAGCTGGGGATTGGAATCCGCAGCACAGGTTAGCCCGAGGTTTCTGGGCGCCTCTGCTGCGGATTTCAGTCCACAGCCGTCCCAGAAAATGGCGCTCTCATAGAAGCGCCATCATCTGGCGCTGTATCCAACTCTTCCAACCGCCCTGGAGCCGGGTGGCTTGTTGGGTAATCATGAGTTAATACTGGCTTTGTTTTACTAGCCAGTATTAAGCCAGAGATTCTTAATGTCAGGCACGTTTGACCCGGCCATTAAGAATCTCCAATAAAGGGTTAAAAAAAAACACCACACAGAGAAAAAATACTTTAATAGAAATAAATACACAGACACATTAGAGACTCCATCTTTATTACCCCCTGTCAGCCCTCCACGATCCTGCTCTGTCTTCTTTCTTTCTAGTGTAGTAGTAGTGACGATTGTAGTGAGGATGAGGTGCACCAGCCCATCACTTGGGGCTGGGGAACCTCATCCTCACTACAATCCTCACTAGTGTAGTAGTATTGACGATTGTAGTGAGGATGAGGTTCACCAGCTCATCACTTGGGGCTGGGGAACCTCATCCTCAGTACAATCCTCACTACAATCGGGAAGCAGCGTGCAGCCTTCACTCCGTGAGTGATCAGTGCTGCTAGCGGTAACAGCGGTAACGCTGACAGACGCGTTACCATAGCAACGGTGCTCTCGGAGCCGCGGTTAGCGGTGACGTCACCGCTAACTGCGTTGCTATGGCAACGGTGATCTCCGTTAATGACCGGCTGTGTCAGCCGGTCCCTAACGGAATGGGGAGTCGACCGTGTGCTAGAGCATGTCGCCGGTACACATATGTGCACCGTGTACCGGAGAAATGCTCTCGCAGGTCCTACATGACGTGTCATAGTCATGTGACCAGTCTGTAGCCAATGAGATAATAGCCACGTGACTGGTCACATGGCTATTTTGACGTCACGATAGGTCCTGCTTCTCTGCTGGCAGTGCCGTCACCAGGAGGATTCAGCGATCATCGGATGGAATAGCGGCAGGAGACAGAGTGCAGAAGGGATCGCGAAAACCGGTAAGTGTTATGGCAATGTTTATTAACTGTTTGTGTACATTTATAATGCATTTTTATGTGTTTGTGATTGCCTCCCATTATAGCCTATTGGCTCGAGTTCGGTTCGTCGAACGTTCGACGAGCCGAACTCGAACGGGACCTCCGTTCGGCGAACCGACCTCGAGCCGAACCGGGACCGGTTCGCTCATCTCTACCCCCGGGATCCGGCCCACCGCTCGAGCCACCACTGAGCAGCAGCAGCCGGACCCGAGCAGAGGGGTGAGCGCAGTGCTGACACCCTCCTCCCCGCCCGCGACATAATCACTGAAAAAAGTTCAACAGAACTTTAATATTATATATTCATATACCCCCTACTATTTGATGGAACATGGTAATGGCTCACAGTTCTTGAAAAAGTAAGGCAATACACCTGTTGCTGGAGACACTGTCATCTTTTTTACTTTCGTTCTATGCAATATTGTAGCCATAAGTGATGGTCTTATGTTTTTACTAACATGCATTAAATACAAATAATTTACAGAAGAAAAAGGGTTAGCAATCAGATACAAAATATGAAAGCAGTAGATGACCTGTTTAGACCGTATAGCAAGAAACCCTAAATAGGATATTGAAAAACGCTGCTATATAAAGTGCCCACTTCTACCAAAAGGCTCCTTAATCTCATCTAGGTACCCCGCACTCTAGGCACACATGGCAATGATAACAAGGGAAAAGAAAAGAGAGAAGAGCCAAGGTGTATATATATATATATATATATATATATATATATATATATATATATATATATATATATATATATATATGAGAGAGAGAAACCACAGGAGAGCCACTTTCCCCAGCCAAGTGGTATATAGTGTAGTAACTCCAAATAGATTTGCCCAGCTTTCCTGAGATTAACCCTAAATTCACAGTCATAGAATCATAGAATGGTAGAGTTGGAAGGGACCTCAAGGGCCATCGGGTCCAACCCCCTGCGAGTGCAGGTTATCCTAAATCATCCCAGCTATATGTTTATCCAGTTTCCGCTTGAAGATTTCCATTGATGGAGAGCTCACTACCTCCCGTGGTCGCCTGTTCCACTCCATGACTGCTCTCACTGTCAGAAACTTTTTCCTAATGTCTAATATGAATCTCCTTCCTTTAAGTTTCATGCTATTGCTTCTTCTACTTCCTTGGGCTAATGAGAATAGGGTAGTTGCCCTGCACTGTGACCACCTTTCAGATATTTGTAGACCGCTATTAAGTCTCCTGTCAGCCTTTTCTTTTTCAAACTAAACTTCCCTAGTTCTTTTATCCGTTCTTCAAACGTTCTTCTTCAGTCCTCAGGCATATACAAACTGATATATTAGGGAGCTGCTTGGAGTCATAAGCAGTGCTGTAAATAAGTATACAGGGTCCTCCAACATCTCTAGCGGTTTATAATATAATTATCATTGCCTCGACGCGTTTCCCTGTTATCATCGGTTCATCAGGAGGCCAGATCAGCATTTTATTCAGAAAATCCAAGGGTGGCACCAGGTTCACAATGGAAAACCACACAGGCAGTTTCCCCACACCATAGATCTGGGTAGCACTGACAATGCATATGTATGCCAGTCATCAGTGTATCAGGAAACCCATATAGTTATGAATAATTATGAATCTACTGCTTTCATATTTTGTTTCTGATTACCAACCCTTTTTCGTCTGTAGATTATTTGTATTTAATGCATGTTTGTCTGTCACTATCAGGATTTTCCTAAAGTTTTATTATAATAAAATTTGTACATTTTTATGGGAAATTGTTCGACATTACTATTTAATTATTCCCTTATACCATTTTCTTTATTATTACATTTTTTATGTTTTTAGACATGTAGCAATCTCTCACCAGGTTTTTGCCACTTAATCTGAGAGTAACATAATGTAGGGAAAGAGACCTTTACTCGAACAATGTATTACTTACTGGGCTGCTTAGTATAGTTTTGATAAAATCACTGTTTAATCAGCAGGAGATATAATTACAGGACTACTTGGTGTGCTACCAGGTAGTCAAGCCTATCCATGAGCTATGTATAGCACCGCCCACACCACTGATTGGCAAATTTCTTTGTGCACTATATATGGACAGAAAGCTGCCAATCAGCGATGTGGGTGGGGTTATATATCTTCTCATTCAAATAAATGCAAGAGCTGCAGCGAAGAAAACAGTGATTTTATCAAAATGACAGCAAGCAGCTGAGTAAGTGACACATCGCTGGAATCAGGGTCTCTGTTTTTATATTATGCTTCTCTCATGTGGGCAGCAAAAATCTGGTGACAGATTCCAATTTAACAAGTCACCTGCCATCAAGACCGTGGAAACGACCTATCTCAAGTAATTTGCCTATCCCTGTAACCCACCCCTGCCTGGAGAGACTCATTGACTTGTGGCTTTAACCCTGGTTAAACGAAATAGGTTTAAGTCAGCCCTTCCCTCCCCTCCTTTCCCTCTCCCTCTTTCCCTATTATCTCTTTCTCATTCTATTTTCTTTATACCCCTCTCTATTTCAATCGCTTGTATTACATTTCTTGTCTTTTTTCTTGTTTAATCTTCTTGCAATAAGTGTTCTCATTCGTAGTAAACCCCGGGTAGGGGAACGTTTGATTTGCATTGTTTGTATTTTTAAAAAAAAACAATAAAATATGTGAAACTAAACAGTCACCTGCCATATACATATATGATATAATGAAGTCATAGAATGGGTTCCTGACTTGGAACTTTACTTTTTAAAAGTTTGTTGTCACTACATCATAAATGGGTAAATTGCAAAATGCTTGTAAAAAGAATCAACTTTGAATTTTACTTGTTATTAAAATCTTTGCTCGTTAGCACACACAGGGAATTTTTATTGTATCCTGCTGTTGCATAGATTACTGGCCACTGTTGCACTTTGTCTGAATTGGTCTTCCTCTTAGGAAAGGAGTGCAGCAGGTATATACTATTTCTATAAGTCATATAAGTGCTACTCTGATGCTTGTCAAAGTACTGGATCCAATTACTGCCTGGCCACTGCGCTCCTTTGATGCAGCATTAGAAATCAAATGGTTTGGACTAGAGGTACAGCTGTCAATCAGTAGTATCCACCCCCTTTCCCAACAAGCAGGAAGCAAGGAGACAGGACAGACGTGTTCCCTAGAAGATTTTATATGATGCAACTCCTTTAAACTTGACGGAAATAACAAATTTCCCGCTAGCGATCTTGACCTGTCCACAGTGGCCAGCAGTCAGCTATCATTGCCTGGTTGTCTGTACGTTTGAATGGCTGGTTTGTAATTTTACATATGCCTTTACCATGGCCAGCTGCAACAGACCTTCAGTAGAAGTCTCATGCTACTATTACATTGTTAACACTAGAAGTCCCAGAGAGGGGTCATTTAACATTTCTACCTTTGGAACCCAGAGACGGGTCGAATGACCTGAAGGATTTTAGCTAACATCCTCTAATCACTGTCTTTTGTTCTGTAATTAAGGCCATTACTGTCGCACCACAGGAGGTTGTTGTTTTTTAATTGAGTTTAGCCATTTAGTTTCTAGTTAGTTCTATTCAGTTTATTATATGTCATTTGACCCTCTTTCGGGACTTCAGGGGGAAGCTCGAAATTTCTGGGACTTCTAGTGTTAAGGTGGGATTTTTGTCACGCAACTGGTGATGTGGGGTTTCCTATACCCCAGTGTTTAGAAATCTCTCATTTTTACAGACAATGCAAAGATCAGGTATGTTTTAATCGTTTTCTTATTAACGATTGATTACACATGAGTATACCAAATTTTTGACACCCACAAGTATCGGAAAATGTAATACATTGATGATTTATACCAGCTTTTTTCAATGAATGCCTGCTGAACAAACTTTCCCTGGAGTGTTGCAAACCCCACCTCACCAGCTGAGGGTTACTAATTTCTTTAGAATGTAGTTATCAAACAGTGGCTTAAACCTTAATTTTTCTAGTTCGATTGCTAAAATTCTAAAAGTAAAAGTCAATCCTCTGCTGCTCTGGTTCCACTACTTCTCAGGCCACTGACCTTCTCTGTCCTACTCTGCAGCTAATCATTGTGACCACAGAATCCAAATACATGTTTTATCACTTTGTAAGATGTGTTCTTTCAGTTTGGTTTTGTATTATTAAACTCAAAATGTCCATGTACATAGAAATACAGTGAGGTGGGTCATATATAAATCGCCACACCACTGTAGAGCTACTCCAATAGCATGATCAGAACAGAGAACAAAGAGTAGAAATGCTTCAGATTCATAATTTATTTGTACAAAAATTCATACACATAGAAAATACAAGGTCCAAGGACCAGGATAAATAAGGCACAAGGGGTGACAAGAGATGAAATAGGCAAAAAAACCCGGAAATCTGCACTTCCATGAAGCTCTGACACAATCAAATACCCAGTAGGCCACATGGGAGTAAGACAATACAATAGCGTATCTGAAATCAGCGTATAAAATTTATCAGGACCATGTGGATCATACCAGGAAGAGTAACAGAGTAAACAGGCAGTAATGTCAAGACACATGCATCATGTTCCTGTATAATATGAGTAAAACCTGAACCAAATGTTCAATAGATTAAACAATTCAAAGGATAGGAAACCAATGCATGCGTACTTAACAAAACACCAACCTGCAGCTCTATACAGATGAAGTACTGCACATGGGTATGCAGATAAGTCCGGAGGTGACGAGAGGGGTGAACCCCCAAGATAAAACTCCAACGTACGTTTCACGTGGATGTTATGTTCGCTTCATCAGGGAGTCAAATTATGAATCTGAAGCATTTCTACTCTTTGTTCTCTGTTCTGGTTTTGTATTATGTATAATAATGAAATACAAGTTCTCTGTATCTCATTTTTTGCAAAACTGAAGAAGAAATTTATTCTGCATTCAGTTACACAGATCTGTCCAGCGATAACAGACAAAGTCAACCGACAAATATGGTAGATTTTCACAGTGTTACTAAGTAACCAATATTATTTATATGTACTATTACTATTTCCTTATTTTGTAAAGATAATCTTCTCATTTTTGTTGTATCTTAGGTTTTGTCTGTTATATGGCCAAAATGTGAACATGCTCCTATACACTGCATGTATGCCAACTTATGTTCTGGCTCATTTCTTCAGTTTTCCTGTAATTACCATGGGTAGGTGTCTGAACAGTCGGGCCCTGATCCTGCTCTGGCCCCATCTACATTATCATTGATTGACGCAAGGTGAAATTTTAATACTAGAGGTTAGGGCTGTCCTTGTTGAGGTACTGTCACGCACGTGACTAGCGAAGTTTACCTAGTACCAGGTAAACCCCCAGAAGATGTTACAACAGACAGGGAACAAAGGGATCACGATACAACAGAGGTCCCTGCCACCAGGAAGAAGGGTGAGGGGACACCTCCTGAACTCACCTCAAGCTGACTCCTGAGCTCCCTAGTGTCCCTATACAGGTTCTTTCAACCTGTTGGCGAACAGGATACCTTATTTCCTCCTCTGACTGAAAACTCACCCCTAGTAAGTAGGCCGATGAGTTCACTAGATTGTCCACTATAATACAGAAACACAAGGGAAGGAAAACAAACTGGGGCTATAAACATACAAGGAAAACACTCCAGGCGGCTTCAGTGCAACAAACATCACTGCTGCATACCACACCACAGACTTCTTCCAGAGCAGGCTCCTTCCAAAGTGGACTACATAGAAACTGAATCTTCATTTCTATCACTGGAATCATGTGGTTGGATCACATAACTTAAATAGGGAAGGGGAGTGATCTCAAAGAGCCACATCTGAGATTGACAGGTAAATCCTGCAGCCAGGCAGGAAAGGGTGCTTAACGCTTACAGCACCACAAGCATAATAAAAGTTAATGTCCCATCCTGGGGCTAAATAAAAAAGTTAAAAAATATTAAAAATATAAAAATAAGTTACAAAATAAAGAACAAAATAATGAAAAAAATATTGTACAAAAAAATCTATTTTGGTGGGGTTTCTTGCTCCTCTGGCTTCTTGAGGTAATTAAAGGAAGGCTTTCACTTTACAAGTGCAGCAGGTTGATTTCACACACATAAACCAGCTCTCCAGCAGTATAACATAAGCCCTTTTCCAGCTTCAAGGAACATAACATGGATTTCAGTTTGTTTCACTTGCAGTACGCCTGCAC
This sequence comes from Anomaloglossus baeobatrachus, assembly GCF_048569485.1. Taxonomy (NCBI): domain Eukaryota; kingdom Metazoa; phylum Chordata; class Amphibia; order Anura; family Aromobatidae; genus Anomaloglossus; species Anomaloglossus baeobatrachus. The sequence goes on from NC_134358.1 coordinate 98,284,465, forward strand.
AGGTTCAGATACCACTTTTCCCCACAAGTATCCACATGGAGTTCTCAGCAGCCTCCACACACTTCCCCGATCAGGATAAGCAAATCCAGTTACTTCCTGGAGGGATAACCACCTCCACACACTCACTGATTATGTGTCAAACAAACAAGACACCTTTGAACTTATGAGACGCATCTATGGCCGGAAGTACTGTATGTGGATAGCCAGACCCGCCCATATCTTGGCTAGCCATAAAACCTACTCCCAGAATGCTCTAATAAGTCTTGTGGTACTACAGGTACCAGAGCAGACATCCAGGTTTATACCACCTCTGTTATGCATACCGATTACCATCTTACAATATATATTTATTTAAAAACAAAAATAAACAAAAAATGTCACATATGTGGTATCACCACGTCCGGAATAACCCGATCTACAAAATTATCACATGAGTTAACCCTTCCACCGAACAAAAAAAAATAAAAAACTTAGCAAAAACTGTCTGTTCAACATACAGCTGACAAAAAAGTGGAGTAAAGTGCGATCAAAAAGTCATGTGTGAATGAAATTTGTGTCACTGAAAGCATCATCTTGTACCGCAACAAACAAGCCATGATAAAACTCCATGGGGGAAAAAATAAAAAAAGCTATAACTCTCAGAATACAGCAATGGAAAAACTTTTTTTTTCTATAAAATTTTGCTATAAAATTTATTGTGTAAAAGCCGCATAACAAAATAAAAAACAATATAAATGTGATATCCTTGTAATCATACTGGCCAGAAGAATAAAGCTGCCTTATCACTTTTACAACAACTAGATGGACCTAGGTCTTTTTTCAACCTAAGTAACTATGTAACTATATAAAAAAAAAAAAAACCCACTTTTCCTGAATTGCTATTTATGTATAAAAGTCTTACTCTTACTCCCATTTTGTTTATTTTTGTAGCCCCCTAGCCCTTAGTGACTTGTATGGGGTTTTTTGTTTGAGTCAAGTTCAGTGCACAAGCCGAACTGTGTTTTTCAGCCCGTGCAGATTCAGCAAACTCGAATATCCACAGGACTGCTCATCTCTACTACCCTTTTGAAAATCTGAAAAAATACAATTTATTTTTTTTCCTGGTGAAAATTGAAAAATTTGGCCCAGTCAGGAAGGCTCTGGCAAGAAAGGGTTAAACATTTTGCCCCATTTACCTTCTACTTTTGTTAATATGAAATGAGCTGTTATGCTCTTTGGGCCACAGATAGATCTCCCTGAGAATCTGCCTCCAGACGTTTTACCTGTGTGGGACACGTAATGACTGACAATCTGACATTCTGCTCTCCTGAGCTACATGTCTCTAACTCCGTTCTTTGTTTAATTTAAAATAATCTCTAGAGGCATATTTTCAGGTAGATCTATGTACTAACCATAGATCTTAACATTTACATATTAACAAAATGTGGATTTTTCTGGAATAAGGGCACATGCAGACGTTGAGTATTTGTTGAGGTTTTTTTACCTTGGTATTTGTAAGCCAACATCAGGACTGTAACAACCAGAGGAAAAGTATAATAGAAACACGGGCACCACTTCTCCATTTTTTGCGCACTCCTGGTATTGGCTTTCAAATACTGAGGTAAAAAAATGCTCAAGGTGTGCATGTGGCCTGAGACATTGGATTGCAGATATCAAGGTATTATTTTATTCTGCTTTTAATGACCTTCATGCCCATTATAAGGTTCGCTGAGAAGCGGCAAGCGTTCGGTAGTGGGCCCACCGGGCCATACACCAGACTCCCCTGGAGAAGCTAACCTCAAGCTATCCCCTCCCTATACAGGGACTGTCAGTTGCTGCCCCAGGGGGCCTAAATGCATGACTGTAAGGACCAATGGTATCGGCTCTTACGGACAATAGCGTCTCAGAAGTCTAGTATGGGTGTGCACAGATGCACAGATCTACTGTCATTAACGAGGAATCACAGATGTGGTAACAGAACGTGGTATCCTGAACGTGGCAGAACAGAGGTGGTGGCTCAGACATGACAGCAAGGAGGTGGTACATAGGTAAGGATGGTCGGGGAGATCAACAAGATCATGCAAAACAAGAACGCCATGGAGACACCATCACATGTTTCTCAACGATGGCAGGAGACTAGCCAGGTCTTTCACCGGGAAGGAACAACCATGGGAAGGGTAGTCTCCAGTCAAGGAGACCACCTATGCCAAACATGGCATCCATCCATAGACAGTTGTTTCGGGGTATTTGCCCCTCATCAGTGTGGAGTAGGAAACTGGCTAGTGGGAGCAATGCCTAGTAGAAAACTAAATAGGTAAGGATGGTCGACCTTGGGGAGATCAACATCCAACACCGCCGAGACACCATCACATGTTTCTCAACGCTGGCAGGTCTTCTACTAGGCATTGCTCCCACTAGTTAGTTTCCTACTCCACACTGATGAGGGGCAAATACCCCGAAACAGCTGTCAGTGGATGGATACCATGTTTGGCATAGGTGGTCTACTTGACTGGAGACTGCCCTTCCCGTGGTTGTTCCTTCCCAGTGAAAGACCTGACTAGTTTTCTGCCAGCGTTGAGAAACATGTGATGGTGTCTCCGCGGCGTTCTTGTTTAGGAAGAAGATGGTGACTCAGACGTGGAAGCACGGAAGTGGTAACTCAAATGTGGCTGCACGTAAGTGGAGGTACCAGCAGGCTCGAAGGGAGAAACACAGATTAGCGGGTACAGGTAACTGGTACTAGGACACGTGATGCAGGAATAGACATAGTAATGGGTATGGGACCAGAGAACTGGCAATGCACTACGGATAGGCAGCGTTTTTCAGGCGCCTTCCCTAAGGGGAGGATGCCCTAAATACCTTTAGGCTGATTGCAGAAATCAAGAGTTACTTCCGGGTAGTAGGACACCAGTCCTTTAAGCAAGGGCACGTGGCCATGCTCGCATCCTTCGGGCACTCCCAGAATGCCTGCATGTAACCTGTAAATGAGAGGAGGCTGCGGCAGGCCCTGGGGCAGGAACTGGGCACATGGGCATGCCAGACAACTGAGGAGAATGGTGCCCCTGCCGAGGCATGAGAGCGAGAGTGTGAAAGGGCGCCGCACCGGGACCAGGTGCTACACCTATATAGATGGCATAGAAAGGTTGATCCTTCTGACCTACTGAAGTCACATGAACCAGAAGAGGACCATAGTGGTGCGATTGGTAAGTATTATAATACTTACACTACATTAGACATCCATTTACACAGGTTTATCTAAAAGGAGTGCTGCTTTAAGTAAAAGAAAATGCTGCTGAAAATATCCATATTTGTTAAAAGTAAATCCATCCAATAAAATGCACACCTGACTAACAAAAATCATAGCATAGAAAGTGTGCTGCCAACAACAATTTTTGCATAAAATGCCTATGTTATTGCACAGTATGCCTTATGATTTTAATCAAAAATGTGCCAAGGAAGAATTTGATGCATAAGAACTTCTATGTACAATTTCAATATGCAAAAATTAAATTATGTTACAAAGAGGCCAAAGACTTTATTACAAAGGTCACACAATGTAAACCTTGACACCTACGATATTGGGAAGTGCTAATTTAACCTTTTCGAATAATATCTGAACAGTATTAGAGCTAAGCTGAATCGATTATGTAATGATTTTTATCATTATACTTAAATTCTGAGATTTATAATGTCAAAACTTATTTACAATATATATTATATTTCTGAGTATAAATCGGAATTACCAATGAATTATGCCAAAAATAAAAATAGCCTTAATAATAGGAGCATTTTCCATAGTTCAATGCATCTTAAGACCTCTACATTTGTATTCATCTTTTCTGATGTTATAATTCTCTTCCTCCAATTTAGCACATTGAGGTAATAAAATAATAATTGGAATTGATATTAAATTGTGATCATTAAAATGACATATTTTTAGGATCTTGTTAGCCATTAGTTTTTATAAGATCTACAAGGAGTTATTAACATTTTTGGGAAAAAAAATGTTCAGGGTGAATGGAATATTTTATACTTTTAATGCACTGTAAAAGTAATGAACTAAAACTAGGAGTGTCATTAGGATTTAACTGTACAGACGAAAGATTTTAGGATTTAAGGCTGAATGCGGAAAAGCTGTTACCCGTAGAATACTCTCGCTTTTTGGAATTATTGAACTTTTTTTTTTTTTTTTGATAAAGAGAAATTTATGATTGCACCATCATGAAAGATAATAAACCCTAAGGAGTTTAAGTCAATGTCTTCCATTAGAGGTAATCAATCACGAAGCAGAAGAGAACATCAGTATCACTGTATTATATACAGAATTTCTCACTTCAGATTTTCAAGCCTCATCAGTGAGAACAGAAATCTAAGGACTGCATCAATTTTGCATAAACTACTGAAACTTGCAGAGAAGTTTGCAGAGAAATTAATACAGAAACTGACACTCCATTTCAGCTTCTTGTAATGAAAAATTTAGCTTTGCCTGAAGGCTTTTGTGCCTCATCCCTGCTGGCCATATCTATGCTACCGTATATGTCCCGGATGGGAGTTTTTGCTTGACCTATGCATTAGACCTGTTTCACACATCAGTGAAAACCATGCCTATGTCCCTCCATTTTCCATGATTCATGGCACACGTATGTTCTCCATATGCAATCCGTGATCCGTAATTGGTGATTGCACATGGACGTATGCTAACCTGTCATGTTCCTGCTGTCTGTGGTGCTGAAGTCTCCAGCTCTGCTTTATCCAGCCCCCGCTGTCTCTCAACTCTGCAGCTACTTCCGGGTCAGCTCTGGCTGCATACATGAATATGCGTGCCATAATGATCCGGCCAGGAAGAAGCAGAGAGCAGAGGCAGAACACAGCATTGCTGGAGAAGGTGAGTTAAAAATGCTTTTTATTTTCAATGTCCATGTTTTTCTTGTGGATTATTTTTGGTGACACCATAGTATGGTCCATGGGACATCAGTGATGCCAGTAAAAAACGGACATGTCTCCATGCGGCAATCACGGATACGCGTGTTCGCCGCACGGAGACACGGTCAGTGAAACATCACTGATGTTTGTGCAGACCCATTGATTATAATGGGTCCGCACATGTCCGTGATTCTGGTACATATTAAAACTAGCACATTCGTACCAGAATCACTGAGGTCTGAAACAGACCTTTGGCTGTGTTCACCCGAGCATGGGAAGTTGCAGCATTTTTGCAATGTTCTTTTACTTTTTGCTATTTTTTTATGCAAATTAAAAGCTGCTTTTAACAGTACCTGAAAAACCTATACAATTTCAGAAACATTATTCACACTTTTTTTCTGACTGAATTTTTTTAAAATCTGCAGCATGTCATTTCTTTTAATGTTTTTCGCCCATAGAAAGTAATGGCACTGCAAAAAAATGTATTGGCTTATTTTAAGTCTTTTTGGTGACTAAAACTCGCTTTATTAAAATTGTGCTGTAGACAAAGCAAGCAAGTAATCTGCACCTGAAAAAAATCCCAACAAAAACATTGTGTAAACATCGCAAACATACTACAAAATCAGCATTTTGAATGCAGTGTTTTTATTGCCAAGAGAAGAAGTCTTCGCTGCTGAAAAAACGCAGCAGAAACTTTACATGTGAATGAAGGGGTGAGTCGGGTGATGGCCAGCAATGCTCCACTCCCTTTTCTCACTCCATTGTTGTGCATGTATTCCGCCCCGGGTGGGGAATGTGACACTTACTTGTGTCTTTGATGGCTCGTCCACCACCCCGCCACCAATCACCGTCATAGACATCGTAGTTGGGCAACACACCACAGTAAGTTTCCCTTAAACTCAAACTTAACTTCTCAATTCAGCATAACAGCTTTCTGGGAGACATCTTCTTCATAACACACATTTTAATCTTCATATCAACCTTCCTAGGACAGACACGACACTTTCTCCTGCGCAACCATTCTACTACGACTGCTCAATGGACTAACCTGTCCAGCACTTGTGTGATGCCCTGGACTAGCCAGGCGGTCAAAGGTCCTTACATAACACCCGTCCCCCTAAAAAGGTAACAGCAGCCAACCACACAAAAACCTAGTCACCTCCCTCAGAGCTTGATGGTCAGACCAGGGGGGCGGAGCCAGGCGGTTGGCCACGCTCACCAAGGAGTCCAGAGGGCCTGATGCAGGAAACTGCAGTTCAGTCAGTTGAGTTCAGTTCAAGTTCAAGTTGGAGTCAGTAGTGACAGGAGGAGAGTGCGGCAGACCTGTGCCCAAGTCTGCAGTGGAAACTGACAGGTGCCAGGGTGGTAGCCCTAGTACCTTGGCTAGGAGGCAGGTGGTGGCCTTGCCTGCAAGAGCCAGGAAAACGGCCAGATGGAATCGTAAGGGACCGGGACAGGGTAGTGGCCCGCCGGTACCGAACCGGGGAACTGACTGGAAACTGGAGCACAAGGGGGGTACTCAGACCCAAAATGAGGCCCAGAAGCCACTGGACCACGTCAAATTCACTGATTGAGGTCTGGACCTTAGGTCCATTCCCATCCCAAGACCCAAAAGAAGGCAACAGCCCACCGAGGGGGATAGAAAGTCACCGCACAGGCAGAGAGATCCCACGGGCCAGCGCCTTCGGGCAAACCGACTCCACCGGTACATACACAGCCAGGGAGCAGACTCCTGCTACTAAGGAACAGGCAGTCTGGACAAACATACAAGGTGCAGGAAAAAGGCCAGGACCACCAACCCGGGTGGGGGACAAGACGCAGCCGGCTGCAGGCACCGACCACCATCAACTTTGTTCCTCAGAGACTTGTGTGCATCAGTGATCGCGAGTACAACAGTGCCACCTGGCCGCGCACTGCCCTGCACCGCTCAATTGCCAATCTCCCCAAGCGGGTCCCGGGGCCACCATCCCTGCCCACAGAGGGCTTAACATCTTGCTGCGCTACCATCTCCCCCGGGTGCCCCCGTAACTGCAGCGGTGGTGTGTACACCTTCACCACGTCCCGTGTGTGGCGTCACAAACTCAAACACGGCTCCGGCCGTAAACCTACCTAACCACCCCCATCGAGATCGGCAGCATCCCCTTGCAGAGCAACGTGACCATCGGGTCCGGAGGCGCTCAAGCCACCCACCAAACGAGCCCGGACCCGAGCAGCTCGGCTGCAGCCGAGCACAGGGCGGTACACTTGCACTGAACAATATTCCTCCAGCAGCTGAGTCTGACTTCTATGGTCCCTGCCTCTTGCAGTCATGCCCGTAGGACACAATGAAAGATTCCTCCTGAAGACCTTGGCAAACTCTGGAACAGAGCTCGTGGTCCCAGGACCTCCTGTGCAGCACACTACTGAGTCATCACTAAACTGAACTGAACTGCTTTCTTTGCTCTGTCTGCAATTACAACCTTTACTTATCCCACTGTTCTCCGTCCCCCAGTTACCAATGTATCGATATCCAGCTGGTCTGCTAACACCTGCACATCCTATTGCTAATGCTCTGTAAAACACACTATCACTGAACTGTCTGCACCTGTCCTAGACTAATCTAAGCAAGTTGCTAACTTCTCCTATCATCGACTCCAGCACATTTGTTTTCCTACATTCCTACAATAAGCATCCTATCTTAATATTCCTATGACTGTTACTTACTATAGTTTTCTCCATATTAGCCTACTTAACACATCTATACTTTACACATCATTAATACCATTTTTCCTATAATAAAACACCCTACGTACAACATGTTACACTCTGTGTACATTCAGCATAAAGCACATTTGCAGCACAGCACTGTACATTAGGGAAAACACTGTATGATAGGAGGCAGAGAGAATCGACCACCTCCTACATGAAAACAACCTAAGGGTATGTGCGCTTGCTAAGTAATTGCTGAATTTTTGTCACATTTTTTCTGTGCACTTTTGTCACAGAAAGCAAAACTGCATGTACATTTAACACTTTGACTACAATTCTGGTTAGCTGCATATATTTACCATTTTGCCTCACCATTATTATCTACAGTCCAAAAAAGTCCACAAAAATGTAAGGTAACCTTTCCCCTCAGATAATATTTTTATCTGAGATATTAATTTAATCTGCAGGTAAATAGGTCCCAAAGCTCCCTGGCAGCTTTTTATAAAGTGCAGCTACCAAAAGGAATGCACTTTGCTCTTCCCAGAGAGCTGCCAGCTTTCAGTAACAGAGGCGGTGCCCATAGAAGCTTCAGTGACTCCTTACAGCACTCTGAGCGGCGGCTATAAATATGCCCCATGACCTTAATGACAGCCTGCTTTGTACTACTATGCCCCAAAGCTTGCTGTCAGTCAAAGTTTTGGGCATGATTACAGTCTCTGCTCATAGTATAGTGAATGGTGACTTTAGCCACTTTGCTGGCGTTGAGTAATGGGGAGGTAAATGGAGTGGCTACAGTCACCACCTCCTATATAATGAGTGGAGGTTGTAATCATGCTCAGCAGTTTATTGACAGCCTGCTCTGCAGTGCTCAGTACAGTGCTGGAAGTCATTCAAGCCCCCAGGGAATGCCGTGAGAATTCACTGAAGCCTATATGACTGAAAGCCAGCAGAGAAATAAAGTTAATTTTCTCCCAGTAGCTAACTTTACCTCTGCAGGTAAATAGCATTATCTGAGGTGACAAGTTCCCTTTAATGTTCCATGATCAGGTGGAGATGTTGCTAAACATCATCATATGTAGAGATGAGTGAACCTTAGGCTCGAGGCTCGAGGTTCGGTATCGGAAAATGACGTAAAAATCCCGGTGGTGAGTATCGCGCTGTGCTGGTGTCTGAGTGATTACATGCATTGTCCGTGCTGCTGGAAGTGTTTATTTGTCGCAAATTAGGCTTTCATTCAGCGTACTGAGCTGTTTTATTCACGGAGAATTTAAAAAAATAAATAAAACACTACCCACTTTGCTACGGAAATGTTTTGCTATAGGCCTAAAGCAAAACATTTCTAGAAGTGGGTGGGTGGTGATTTTTTTTTTAATTAATTCTCCATGAACAAAACAGCTCAGTATGCTGAATGAAAACCTAATTTGCGACGAACAAACACTTCCAGGAGCACCGACAATGCAGGTAATCACTCAGGCACACGCCCAGCACAATACTCACCACAGGGATTTGTACTTCATTTTCTGAGCCCGAACCCCATGCATCGAGCCAGAGGGGGTCAGATGGGGAGACCTTGGTCTCCATTCAACTGGCCTATGATGACCAATCTACTTTCCAGGACACTGTTCATGTAGGAATGATTGGACCTGACATTGATGTGATGGTGCACCATGTTGAATGGCCACCAAGGTTTCCCGATCTGACCCCCTTAGACTTTTTTCTTTGAGATCATCTGAAGGCAATTGTCTATCCTGTGATGATACAAGATGTGCAGCATCTGAAACAACTGATACTGGAAGCCTGTGCTAGCATTTCTTCTGCGGTGTTGCTATCAGTGTGTTAGGAGTGAGAGAAGAGGGTTGCATTGACAATCCAACACAATGGGCAGCACTTTGAACACATTTTAAAAGTGGTCATAACATTTTAAATAACTAATGAATGAATAAAGTTACATTAAAACCAAGCACACCATTATTTTTCTTGTGAAATTCTCAATACATTTGATGTGTTACATGGCCCTCTTCCCATTGGAAAAATAAATTTGGATTCAAAATGGCTGACTTCAAAATGGCCACCATGGTCACCAACCATCTTGAAAAGTTTCCCCTCTCTCATGTACTAATGAGCAACTAACGGGAAGTTGATGTCACCAACCATTCCCATTTTATTTAGGTGTATCCATATAAATGGCCTACCCTGTATTGATATATGTAATAAGATTTTTGACATGTATGCCACTTCCTGAGAATGTGCATGTTCTGCCTTCTGCATTCAATCGTGTTTTTCAAGGTTTGCCTTGGTGTAGACTAATGTTTCCTTTACTAGGTTATACTTTAGCTCCCTCTAGTGACCAAGCTTTAGTAGTACCAGCCTTGTATTTCATATTTCCTTTCTCCTCCCCTTTGCGGTACATTCTGGTAGGAAGGCTCCATTTCCTGATGACTCACAAACTGAGGACATTCTCCATTTTATCCCCTGTGCGATAGCAATTCTGGTAAGGAAATATTTTTTTGTTGCTATCTGCAGCAGGGGACTCTTACCATGTTAGATAGCTGCATGTATTACATTAAGTTAGGTTTAAGCTGCCTTTACATTTCTATGTATATTGTCACACTTCTGTATGTATGTACCCTGTTATATTATACAAGTGCTGATTGTACATATATTTTTGTTTTAGTTTCACCAATCAAGCAAATACATCTGCTAATGTTCAATAAATACAGACTTCCTTCAAGAAACAGTCTCCTTATTGCTAGTGGATAAAGGTTTAGCTGCCTGTCAATCTTCATACGCCCAGGTCCCGTGTAGGGAGGACAGAGCAGTGCATGCTAAAGGGAGCAAAGGAAGTAGGGCCAATATTGTCATCTCTACCTTGTGCAAAAAGTCACCTTGTCTAGGGGTTGTAATGTATTCCCTGAAGTATTACATTTCACATCAACATATTTTGTTTGACTGCATTACCGGGGTCATTTCTTTTACCACCTAATGGTGCTTAAAGTAAAGTGTTTATTCAAAGAGTCCTATACACAGCACAAGTTGTGTTAGACACCGGCAGGAAATGTGAATTATAGATGCATGAAGCCTTTTTTAAATTGCACGGTAAATGTAGTAAAAAGAGAGAGATATCATAAGAAAGATGGAATGTTGTAAGGCTGGTGGCACGGATGACTGGGATTACATTAACCTTTATTACTGGAGCCATCTGCAGTAATTATCATTCTTTGTGATTTTTGTCTGACTCCAGAAAGGTGCTATTGTTCTCCAGAAGGTTCAGAAGCTGCACTATTTTCCATCCATTATTTCATTTTTCTAACTTTCAGCCTTATCTCAAAACAATGACAATATTAGGAGGTTATCCAGTTAACCTTTCATTTTATGAAGTTAACTCATCCTCCTCTAGCAATGTATTTCCACTGTTTCATTAACCAGCGTTGTGTCGAGAAAATTGTCTGTGCTACTTCAGAGGATTAGCATTCTAAAATTCTTTATTTCTGATCAGATTGAACAATTTTCAGATTAATGCTAGTTAGTCTGATTATGTTACTATAGCAATTAATGCCAGTTTGTGTGCTTAGGATATTGTAGCAATTAAGATAAAACTATGATAGGGATAATTACCTGATGTGATAACACATTCGCCAGCTTACAATGTTACGTTATCTCATTAGAGCCATGGCCATTTACAGCACATAGTCACATTCCAACATTTATCTCACTTCTTACATGTATAATTGAAAGACCACTTACCTCTGCTTGACTACAAGAACTGAGTCAATAATCTATGTTATTGTTAAGGCATAAAACTGATTACATTTTATTTTTTTGCATTATTTTAATTTGCTACTTTAATTTTTTTATTCTTTTTTTTATTGTGCTTTCACATGGAAAACTAATCCAGAACAGAGCAAAAAATAAAACCCCTTGGTAAACATCCAAGAAAATATCTGGTGCAGTAGATGTAGGAAAGTTGCATTAAGGGTTCAATCCACAAGTCATTGCGGCTCCTCCGGTCCTCGCTGCAGTACGGCTGCTCCTTTGGTCATTGCACCTGCTCCAGTCCTCGCTGCGGTATGGCTGTTCCTCTAGTCCACACTGCAGTACGGCTGTTCCTCTAGTCGTTCCATGTTCTCCGGTCCATGCTGCAGTACGGCTGCTCCTCTGGTCATTCCACCTCCTCCAGTCCACGCTGCAGTATAGCTGCTCCTCTGGTCCACGCTGCAGTACGGCTGTTCATCTGGTCATTGCACCTCCTCCAGTCCACGCTGCAGTATGGCTGCTCCTCTGGTCCACACTGTAGTACGGCTGCTCCTCTGGTCATTCCACCTCCTCTGGTCCATGCTGCAGAATGGCTGTTCCTCTTGTTGTTCCACCTCCTTCGGTCCACGCTGCAGTATGGCTGTTCCTGCTGCAATCGCTACATCTCCAGTCCCCGGTCTCCTGACAACATTGCCGTTCTGTTCTCTCTCCTTGTCCTCCAGCAAGCTAGGATCCGTTATGACAGAAGCAGACAATACTGCTTCCTCTTTCAGATGATGGCTCTTGAAGAAAAATGCAGCATAGCGAAAGCATGGCCTATCATGAACTGATGGCAGAACACACCCACAGCTGTGAACCAGTTCACAGAGGTGCCAGCTACAGCATAAGAGATAGAGTCAGCATCTGACTACTGTCTCCTATGACCATGAGCTGCAGCATTTTGAGACTGAAAGTGTTGTGCTGGAAGCTTGAAAGTAATATGGCCACCCCCATTGCCAGCTGTAAATCATTATCACAATGGAAATAAATCTTTTATTAAAACCAGATAAAACTACAACTACATGTTATATTACAATGAATCATTTTTTTATTATATATAAAAACGCGGCACCTTCCCTTTAAGAAAATTAATTAAAAACACATTAAAGAAGAAAAAAATTAAGAACTTCAACTGTCCGATGTTACCTACAGGGCTGATACTCTTTGCCTCCAGCTCCAGTCCCTGGTTCCTGAGTCCTCTAACAAGGCCACCGGTATGTGTTGCTTAATACAACCCCTGGCAAAAATTATGGACTCACCTGACTCTGAGGATGTTCATTCAGTTGTTTACTTTTGTTTAAGAAAAGCAGATCATAGACATGGCACAAAACTAAAGTAATTTCAAATGTCAACTTTCTGGCTTTAAGAAACACTAAAACAATCATGAAAACATAATGTGCTAGAAAGTAACGGTTACTTTTTAAGATCAAACAGGGGGAAAATTATGGAATCACTCAATTATGAGGAAAAAATGATGGAATCATGAAAAACAAACAAACAAAAGAACACTCCAATACATCTCTAGTATTTTGTTGCACCACCTCTGACTTTTATAACAGCTTACAGTCTCTGAGGCATGGACTTAATGAGTGACAAACAGTATTCTTCATCAATCTGGCTCCAACTTTCTCTGATTGCTGTTGCCAGATCAGCTTTGCAGGTTGGAGCCTTGTCATGGACCATTTTCTTCAACTTCCAACAAAGATTTTCAATTAGATTGAGATCCGGACTATTTGCAGGCCATGACATTGACCTTATGCGTCTTCTTTAAAGGAAGGTTTTCACAGTTTTTGCTCTATGGCAGGATGCGTTATCATCTTGATAAATGATTTCATCATCCCCAAACATCCTTTCAATTGATGGGATAAGAAAAGTGTCCAAAATTTTAATGTAAACTTGGGCATTTATTGAAGATGTAATGACAGCCATCTCCCCAGTGCCCTTACCTGACATGCAGCCCCATATCATCAACGACTGTGGAAATGTACATGTTCTCTTCAGGCAGTCATCTTTATAAATCTCATTGGAACAACACCAAACAAAAGTTCAAGCATCATCACCTTGTCCAATGCAGATTCACGATTCATCACTGAATATGACTTCCTTCAAGTCATCCACAGTCCACGATTGCTTTTCCTTAGCGCACTGTAACCTTGTTTTTTTTCTGTTTAGGTGTTAATGATGGCTTTTCTGTATGTAAATACCATTACCTTTAGGCGATTTCTTACAGTTTCGTCACAGACATTGACTCCAGTTTCCTCCCATTCGATTCTCATTTGTTTTGTTGTGCATTTCCTGTTTAGGAGACATATTGTTTTAAGTTTCTTGTCTTGACGCTTTGATTTCTTCCTTGGTCTACCAGTATGTTTGCCTTTAACAACCTTCCCATGCTGTTTGTATTTTTTCCAGATTTTAGACACAACTGACTGTGAACAACCAACATCTTTTGCAACATTGCGTGATGATATACCCTCTTTTAAGAGTTTGATAATTCTCTCCTTTGTTTCAATTGACATCTCTCGTGTTGGAGCCATGATTCATGTCAGTCCATTTGGTGCAACAGCTCTTCAAGGTGTGATAACCTCTTTTTAGGCCTGTGACACACATCCGTGCCACCGCCACGTGTTTGTCATTTTTTACACATACCAGCGGCACGGAGACACGTTAAGCAATGCTATCCTATTGTAGCAAGCACACACACGTAAAACCACATGGAACGTGTGTCCGTGTGCGTTTGTACGTGTGTGCGTTTTTCAAAGCGCTGACATGTCAGTCAGTGTTTTCTCCGGCAGCACGGGTGTCACACAGCCTGCACCAGTACCACATGGGTGTAGTGTGGATGCGGTCCCGTGTGACACGCGCCAGAGAAAACACACGTGTCAGAGAAAAAAAACAAAACATTAACTCCCCTTCTCCAGCCCTCCTGTCTCTGCCGCTGCTGCCTCTTGCTGCCGACCGCTGCTCATTATTCTCATTTTTTTTATTCAACTTTTTATTTTTGAAAAAGGTTTTTTTTTTTTTTAACATGTTATACAACAAAAAAGAAAAGAATAACACACTGACATGCAGTTACATGAATAGCTGTACCATTTCACAAGTATGCTTACAGATGGACTATATCGTTAACACTCTAATTGTCAAATAGAAGGTGGAAGGTACCCCCCGAAACCGGTCTAAATCCCGGGTATCATAGATTCTAATCCTATATTCAACCCTACACCTGGCAGGTATCTACAAGGGCATCCCAAAGAGACCATGTCACTGTGAACTTATCCATTGTATTATGGAGCTGAGCTGTGAGCTTTTCCATACTCCTGACATCTTTTATTCTGGCATATAGATCTGAGACAGATGGTGGGGCTATCCTTCTCCAGAACAGTGAAATTAGGCACTTGGCCGCAGTGAGGACATGAAGTAAAATCTTTAGTTCTGGTTTGCTTGGAGACGACGGAAGGGCATTCAGCAAATAGACTACCGGATCTCCGGTCACACTACTACCCACCAATCTGCCAATCAGGGACTCCACCTCCTCCCAGAAGCCTTCAATGATCGGGCATGTCCAGAATATATGGTATTGGGATGCTCCCCCAAGGCCACATCTCCAACACACATCTGGATAGGTACGGTTAAATTTGTGGAGGAGTTCTGGCGTGTGGTACCATGTCATGAGGATCTTTACTTGATTTTCCTTATAAAGAGTGCTAATTGAGGACCTAAATGTCCTAGCCCATATTACTGACCAGAGTGCATCTGTAAGGGGGCGTCCAACCCATCCCTCCCATCTCTTCATGTATGAATGCCTCAGTGGTTCCGGTGAGTCCCCGATTATCAGAATGTTATAAATGGCCGAGATCAGTCCCCTGGTGGTGGTCCTGCCAGAACAAAGGGTTTCAAATGCTGTTGGACGACGCACCCCCACCTGTCCCATAATGTCTGTGAAAAAATGTGATATTTGTTGATATGAGGAATATAGATGGAGGGGTAGGTTGTAATGATATCGTAAGTCCGAAAATGGCTTCAATTTCAGCGTAACCGGGTTAACCACGTCCCGAAAACAGTAGAGACCCGCCCTCGCCCACTGCCCCGTCACCCCCGGATTCATGCCCTTTGTCAAGTGTGGTGTGAACAGGAAAGGGGTCAACAAGGAAGACTGTGAGGCCAGTTGGAACTTCATTCTACACTGTCGCCACACCTCTCTTGTAAATGCCATCGGGCCCAGGAGGTCTCTGGAGGGGGTTTCACTAGGGCGTCCCCATATTAGTGAGCTAGGGTGGAAAGGTGCCATCCAAAGCTTCTCTATCTCCGTCCACTTGTTAAAAGCCGGCAGAGTCGTCCATGACGTCAGGCTGCGCAGGTGTGCGGCATAGTAATAAAGTTTAAGATTCGGACACGACAAGCCCCCCTTTCTACGTGGTGTATATAGTACTGAGTCTGGGATGCGATGCCTTCCTGAGTGCCATATAAATTGCAGGAGTTTTGATTGGACTTTTTTCAATACCCCCAGGGGAACCCGCACCGGGAGTGTTTCAAACAGATACAGAAATTTAGGGACAACTGACATTTTAATTGTAGCAATTTTACCCAAAAAAGAGATCTGTAATGATGACCATTTTTTCAGACTATTTTCCACTTCGCGTATCAGGGGCGGGAAATTGGCTTGGTATAATGTTTTATAACTGGGGGTTATTTTGACTCCTAAATATCGTAGGGAATCTGAACGCCAGGAGTACTTAAAATTTTGTTTAAGGGTCTGTAATTTAGTTTCTGGGATGTTGAGCGGCAAGGCCTCCGTTTTGTCGGAGTTAAGTTTATAACCTGAGAGTCTAGCGTATTGAGTAAGTACTGCATGTAAGTTTGGTAGGGAAATGACGGGATTAGTCAGGGACAACAGGACGTCGTCTGCAAATAGGGCCACTTTAAAGGATTTATCCCGCACCTTGACCCCCATAATGTCCGGATTGAGTCAAATATGTGCTGCCAGTGGTTCAATGCTTAAGACATATAGCAAAGGGGACAGAGGGCAGCCCTGCCTAGTTCCATTTCGGATGGGCAGGGGATTGGAGTGCGCATGAGGGAGGCGAATTGTCGCTGCAGGAAGAGAATACAGACCCCGCAGGGCTGAGAGAAATGGTCCCGACAAGCCGAAGTGGCCCAACACAGAAAACATGAAGGACCAATCCAGCCTATCGAAAGCCTTCTCCGCGTCTAGCCCCAAAAGAAGTGCTTCCACTCCCTCCCTATTCACCACCTCTACCAGATCTAAGATCCTACGGGTGTTGTCCCCCGCCTGTCTATAGCGAACAAAACCTACTTGGTCTTTATGGACCAGCTGTGGAAGCCAATTATTTAAGCGGTCCGCCAACAGTTTGGTAAATATTTTAAGATCAGAATTTAAGAGGCTGATAGGGCGATAGCTCGCACATTCCATGGGGTCCCTACCCGCTTTAGGGATGACAGTTATGTAAGAGTGTAAGAAAGTATTCGGGATGTCCTCACCCTTCATAAAAAGGTTGAAAAGATGTGTCAAATGAGGTGACAGTTCTCCTAAGAAGGTTTTATAATATAGGTAAGTAAACCCATCCGGGCCCGGAGCTTTGTGGTTTGGGAGGTCTTTAATGGTCTGATGGATCTCATCCGGGATAATTTCTCGGTTAAGGTCCTCCAGAGCCTCCTGGGACAGTTTTGGAAGGTGACAGTCACTCAAATAATCATTCAATATTGCTGTTCTATCAGGGTGGGACATTGATAATGATGGAGGGATAGAGTACAAGGATGTGTAGTATGCGTGGAAGAGTTGTGCGATTTTAGTGGGATCATAATGAGGGGTGCCCAAAGTATCCTTTATGGCGCAGGGGGCGGAAGTTATCGTTTGGTCCCGAAGCTTTCTGGCCAGCATCGTATGTGGTTTATTGCCATACTCATAATACTTCTGGCGTGAGTAACGTAGGAGCTTTTCTATTTTCCCGTGTGATATCTCTTTTAACTTAGTTCTAAGGTCTATTACCGCTTTCAGGCGAGTCTTAGAGGGGTGGGTGCGAAGGCGCTCCTCCGCTGATCGGAGTTCTATTTCACATTGGCGATAAAGTTGCTGAGAGTCCTTTTTGAGCTTGGATGAAATGGCTATGCACTCCCCTCTAATAACCGCCTTGTGGGCTTCCCATATCACTGGGAAAGATGGAGGGGTCTGAGAATTCTCCTCAAAGTAGTTCTGTATGGCCTTACGGATAGATTCTCAAGAGGTAGGGTTAGCGAGTAGGGATTCATTTAGTCTCCAGTGGGTTCTTTTTGAGGGAACATTTGTTAAATTAAGGTGTAGTAGTAAAGGGGCATGGTCTGACCACGTGATACTGCCTATTTGTGCTTGTCGGAGTGTTCTAAGAGTAAGAACATTACCAAAGAAATAGTCGATACGGCTATGAGAATTATGGGGGTGTGAGAAGAAGGTGTATTGTCTTGCTGTCGGATTATCAATTCTCCACAGATCAAATAGTTGATATTTATGGATCAATTTGCGAAATCCCGTAGACAGATTAGATGACTTACATGGGCTTGTGGAGTGTGAAGGTGCTAGCATTTTATCAGCTCTGTGTGAGAACACCATATTAAAGTCCCCCCCTATAATGTGAATGACCCCCCGGTCTGACGGGAGACGTGAAAGGACCGAAGAAACAAATCTAATCTGATTAGAGTTTGGGGCATAGAGGTTACATAGGATTAATTTCATCCCATTCAGCGTGCCCTGGATGATCAGGTACCGACCTGAGGGATCTGCTTCCCACTTACTCACTTGAAGCGGGCAAGTGCGAGAAATTAGTATAGCCACCCCAGCTTTCTTTTTTGTGTTTGTGGCCGAAAAGGATTGAGGAAACCAATGGCGGGCAAAATTAAATGAGCTTTTTTCCGTAAAGTGTGTCTCTTGCAGAAACACTACATCCGCCAGTGATTTTCGCATCTCCTGGAGGACCAGCCTCCTTTTAACATCGGAATTCAACCCCTTCACGTTAAGGCTCATCAACGTAGCCATCCCAGTGTCTCAATGTAAGCTAGTGTAAGGACTAGTGTGTGATACTGTCGCTTGATATGCAAGGTAGATATACTCCCTGAGCCCTTCTGTGACCTAGCGTCTCTACTATAGTAAGTTGCATGTCTGTGTGTACAACCAGAACAATAAAGATTAAACCAAAACATATCTATGCTCTACCAAAAAATAGAAACTCTTCAATTATACAATAAGGGTATGGAATCAACCCCGATCGTCCACTACCCCACCAGCAGAGTCGACTGACTTTTATACAAAGTTAAGGGTATTTCACTATATATAACCTGCACTATAAACCAAAGTGCGAATCAATTGGTACGACTCTGCAGAAGGGTGAGTGGCGGAACCTCACAAACCGGACTGGGGATCCAAACCCCTCCCCCCCGGGATTTTTCTTAAGAGGGAGAAAGTCCCAGGAAAAAGGGAAGCAATATAAGTAGACCAGTTGACCCCCTGGAGTTCCCATATAAGATCAATAAATGACTGTAAAATCATGTGAAAAACAATCAGGTAGGTCCTTCCGCTCTTGGGCCTCTAGGTCGCCGTTTCCGTGTTGCTGTGGCTGGCTGCCAGGTCTGAAGAAGCTGTTGTATCTGTTGGAGCAGAGTCCAATCTGGGAGATCCGGGACTGAAAGGTCAAATGCCCGGCAGAAGGACTCCAGGTCTGCGGGGGTCCGAAGGTTGGCCGATGTCTCCCCTCGCCGTGCAGATAGGCTGAACGGAAACCCCCATCTGTAGAGGATATTATTGGCCTTTAGGGATGACAGTAATGGGCGGAGGGCCCTCCGCTGCTGTAGTGTCAGCCATGAGAGATCCTGAAACAGTTGAATCTTAGTACCTTGGTACATTGCTTGTTTTGGCGGTCATGCTCTGAACATTATATCCTCTTTAAGTTGGAAGTCCACGATATGACAAATAATGTCTCTCGGGTTCCCTGTCAAATTTTTGGGGCGCAAAGCCCTGTGTGCTCTGTCCATAGGAATTGGACTATCAGAAGGACGCTGGAGGAGGGAGTTAAATATGGTCTGCAGGATTTTTGCAACGTCCTCTTTTATTTGGGACTCAGGAACACCTCTGACTCTTATATTGTGGCGCCTGCCTCTGTTATCAAGGTCTTCAATATGACGTTGTAACTCTCTTATGGCGTCAGCTTGGGAGGAGGTGTGGGACTGGAGGTGGCGAATGGTTGTTCTAGCATCATTATGGTCGGTCTCCAGCTGGTTTATTCTTTTGGAGATAGAGACTACATCCCGTCTGACCGCCGCTATCTCGGACCTGCAGGTGTCTTTTACTTCAGAAATAAGTTCTTGGAAGTCCTTTTTTGTAGGAAGCTGACTGACAAATTCCCACCAACCTGCTGGGGGACATGGAGGCTGTGTGGGTGTAGCAATTAGGGTCCCCGGAGCTCCCTTCCTGGAAGCTTCTTTAGCAGGCGAGCTCAGGGGGGTCCTGGATGTCCCTTTAAGCTGTGCCACAGGAGCTGGGCTCCCTGATCCTGTATTTCTAGATACGGTCTGGCTTCTTTGGGGCCTGGGAGTGAGAGATTCATTTTGCAAGATTGGTGGTCCTAGTGGGGAGGACAGGGGTGCTTCCTGAGGAGATTCAGAGTCATCCCACACATGCTGGGGAACTATAGCAGGCAGAAGGGCTTCACTCATGGCCTCTCGAGCCTCTTTCTGTACCTCTCCCCAGTCCCCCCCCCACCTTCCATCATCCTACAGTCGGGGCTCCCCCACTCCCCACTCCCGCCGCACCACGCCATGACGCCGGGCTCCCCCTGCAAATGATCCACAGGAGCCGACGGGCTCCAACCGCCGCCGCTCTCCAGTATCTCCAGAGGGGGGAGGGGCGGCATATCCACCATCTCCGTGTGGCTGCCGGGGCTCGTGTCTAGGGAGAGCATGTACCTCCTTTCCGGCACCGCAGCCTCCAGGCTCACGCTCCCGGCTTGCTCGCTGCAGTGCCGTTCCAGCCCGCAGGCAGGTGAGTCTCCTCGCGTCTTCTCCACCGCCATCTTGACCGCGAGGCTGGCTTCCCCTCTGCCGGCGTCCGCGGGAACTCCGGCTCTCCCTCCATCTGTGCCGTCGGATTCTTCAGGCTCTTCATCCCTCCCTCCGGCTGCAACGTGGCCCGGCTCACTCCGTCCGCTGCCTCCCTCACCTCCTGGTGCTGCCGCCGTCTGTGTAAGCAGATGGTGTGGCGCTCCAGCCGTCCGGGCGTCCTCCTGGCCCTGCTCTTCTGGCAGCTCCTTGGTTACGAAGGAGTCCATAGTGAGCGGTGGTGGGGCTCCTGGGTCTCTGGTGGTCTTAGGGGGTTTCCTTTTCCCCATCCTGGGCTCTCTAGGCTTATGTAAGTGGGCTTATTTTTCAGCCGGGGAGAGGAGCTCAATCCACAGGCGTCCTACTCCATGAAGCTCCGGCCACGCCCCCCTCATTATTCTCATTTAATATTCACTTCACTGCCTGGCAGCAGCAGCAGCAGCGGGGAGACGGGAGGGCTGGAGCTGAAGATCAGCACCACGGACAGCAGCGCGGACAGCAGGAAGGACCACGTGAGTATGTAAATTACCGGTTCTACGTGTGCTATCGCGGATAGCACACGTAGAACACACGTGGCCCGCACATACCAGAGACACGTACTTACCTGCACGCAACACGCAGGGAAAATACATGTCTCTCGGCACGTGCGTGATTTTCACGTGAGTGTGGCAGAGGCCTTAGATGCAGACTAACGAGCAGATCTTATTTGATGCAGGTGTTAGTTTTAGGAATGAAAATTTACAGGGTGATTCCATTATTTTTTACCTCAAAATTGAATGATTCCTTAATTTTTTCCTCCTGTTTGGTCTTGAAAAGTAACCATTACTGGATAGCACATTACGTTTTCATGATTTTTTTAGTGTTTCTAAAAGCCAGAAAGTTGCCATTTGAAATGACTTTAGTTTGGTGCCATGTCTGTGATCTGTTTTTTTTTTTTTAAATAAAAGTAAACAACCGAATGAACATCCTCAGAGCCAGGTGAGTGTATAATTTTTGCTAGGGGTTGTATATCCAGAAAGATGCCATTAGATCCCACCAGCTTGCATTTGCTCCTGTGTTACTTCTGATTTTTTCTGTATCCATTACTCCTGACCACATCTGGGTCCTGCAACAAAGCAAGAATTAACTCTTTTTTTTTGGCTGGTTCAGAAAGCTGTACTAAAAACGGACAAGCCATATCCTCAAATTGCGGATATGACATGTTGGCTCCGTGTGCAACTCACTGTCCTCTTTTGCATAGCATATGAACCCACCAGCTGCCTGCTATGGACATGCACTATTCTAATCCATAAAGCTAAAGCATGATAAGATTTCTTTCAATTGCTGGAGTGCACATGCACAGTGTTTAATAGTGGATCATCGTGCTGTTCAATGATCGGTTATTGACCAAATATATGATCATGAAATGAGTTCCTTCCGACCACTTCTATTGATAAGATCATCAAGGTTTGCTATATAAATCTAGCTCTAACTTATTGAGTGTCAGTCATAGTGTAATTTTGGATTTTGTTGACCTTGTTCATGTTTTTTTTTGCTTCTGTCTAACCTTTTGGAAACTCTACTTCACTACTCCAGTTTCTGAGCCTGGGATGCTCCTGACTTGTCCTTTCAATACCATGTCTATAACTTGCAGTTTTATAAAGGGTCCAGAACCCTGTTAACTCTTGACTCTGTTCCTTCGAAAATCCTTACGTACTAAATCCTCTACTGCAATTCTAAGGACAAATCCTGGCTGTGATCATGATGATGGTTTGGCTGATCATGGTTTAGCGTCTAGCATTGTCTTTATTGCCTTTGTTACTGATTCTACTTCTAAATGATGCCTGTAATGTTTGTGTTTTCTGCATTTAACACCATGTTATGAATGTGGCATTTATGCCCTTGGTTTTAGCGACTTTCTATATCGCTACCATCTGTATGTTTGGTTCCATCTGTAGGCCATGAACCTGGTCTCTGTGTTTTTGGTTCCACGTGTGAACCCCAGTGCATGTCCTCCTGGTTCCAATCCTTGGTTGGAAAGGAATGCCAGTGCTTTGGAAAAGAGGTTATTAAAGGGGAAGTTATTGTATCTTGTGCCTGCTCTTAATGTCAGCACAAGTCCGGAACTGAGGTATGTAAATAAAAATAAAAAATAGGTCATTTTTCCATAATTTTTTTTTTTTGCTAGAAATATCCTTAGATGAATGGCATGAGATTACCAGATTTGAAAAATTCAATGAAAAATTGCAATACTCTGTCCAGAGAGATGTCTACATGTGGCCAACTAGAGGTTGTACAACAAAGGAAAAAGTCCAGCTCACCATTGTTATCACTAGAAGGCAGTTTGGAGCACAGAGATGCTCCAGGCGGGGCATGTATAATAATAATCCAAAAGAACTCCAGTTGCACAAACTTGTGCGTACCATCCTTAGTCATGACCGAAACGCGTGGATAATTAACTACTGAAATTTAGGCAATGCTGTTACTGGAAGAATTTTAATGAATAAAACGAGCACAAGTTTGTGAAGCTGGAGTTCTTTTGTGGTTATGATTTGAGTTGTTGCCTATTGACAATTTATCTAGTTTGCAAGGTTGCAAGATATATTTTATTCATTGTCTGTGATTTTTTTTGAGGCTGGAAGAGAAAGTACTACGGAAGTTATTGTAATTATCATCATTTTACAATTCCCAGGACCAGCTGCTAGTGTGTTTATATTAGTATTAAAGCTATAGACAGATGTCACTATAATCCTTACATGATTAAATTTAATTCCTTTTGTCTTATTTTTTCATGTGAAGTTTAAAAAATAATATCAGAGTTTGCTTTATATGTAAAAATGGAAGTGCATTTTCTGACCTCTTGTAAACACAAAATGAAAAACATATGGTACATATTATCACATGTATAACATATAGATGTAAATGTGTATTTTTCTTTGAGTAGTAGATGTTTTACCTGCTATGAGCCATGATGGTGTGCCCTGATCAGGACAGTCGCCCAGCTGTGACTGACAGCTCCATTCCTACTGTTACAGCTTCGATTAGAAACAAACAGCTTCTTAAACATTGTCAGCCGTGACATTGATAACATCGGGTCTGACAGTTTCAATATGACAGCATTGGTCCTTAGTAACTCCTTTACCGCAGTTCTGTGATACTGACTGTTACAGAATACCTTAGATACAGACACGGGCAGTGTTATTTTAGAATATACTGATCTTC
The DNA here is from genome assembly GCF_048569485.1 of Anomaloglossus baeobatrachus. Lineage (NCBI taxonomy): Eukaryota > Metazoa > Chordata > Amphibia > Anura > Aromobatidae > Anomaloglossus > Anomaloglossus baeobatrachus. Next base: position 98,308,126 of record NC_134358.1, read on the forward strand.
AATATATTTCAATTATTAGAAATAATGTGTTGTTGCTCACCACAGTCATATGAAAAAAGCCAAGCAACTGGTGTAACCAGAATGTGTGAAGACAAATAATAAAATAAAACTTTTAATAATCAAAGATTAATATATTTTCCACACACAACATAAATGGTTGTAAAGCCAACCAATAATTACAGCACAAGGAGCTGATGTTATGCAAAGCTCCCACTATACACAGAGGACAATAGCAGTAAGAGAACCTGGTCCCAAAAGGTGGTGTCACACACTGCGACGGCGACAACGACGTCACTGCTACGTCACCATTTTCTGTGATGTAGCAGCGACGTCCCGTCGCTGTCGCTGTGTGTGACATCCAGCAACGAGCTGGCTCCTGTTGTGAGGTCGCCGCTCGTTGCTGAATGTCCTGCTTCATTTTTTGCTTGTTGCTCTCCCGCTGTGAAGCACACATCGCTGTGTGTGACAGCGAGAGAGCGACGAACTGAAGCGAGCAGGGAGCAGGAGCCGGCATCTGGCAGCTGTGGTAAGCTGTAACCAAGGTAAACATTGGGTAACCAAGGGAAGCCCTTTCCTTGGTTACCCAATATTTACCTTTACCAGCGTCCGCCACTCTCTTTATCTATGCTACTATAAGCTGGGACTGTAAGGCATGGATTGCAAATATACACCCAGAACCACTCTTGATTTAATACTAACTAATAGAAACCCCATATTTAAACAGAACAAAAGAAAGATCTCTGTTCACTTTATTAAAACAGAACATTATTTGCTGGTGGACTTGTTGTTATATACAAAACAAAGCAGGTATCCAGTACATTAGTTGCTTTTTCTGCGTAAAACAGAGGTAGGAACTTGAGTGTTGCAAGCGGTGGCATAGAACTTTCACAGCGGATTTCCACTACACAGCATTGTTTCTTTCTTTCTTTCTTTCTTTCTTTCTTTCTTTCTTTCTTTCTTTCTTTCTTTCTTTCTTTCTTTCTTTCTTTCTTTCTTTCTTTCTTTCTTTCTTTCTTTCTTTCTTTCTTTCTTTCCTTCTTTCTTTCTTTTCTCCACACAAATAGCTAACAAAGTGACCCCCATTCTTCTGAAACACTCCTCCTACAGCGCCTGGCTAAATATTAACTGTCTGTGTACATCTACAGAGTACCTATCTCCACTTTCCCCAACACAAGTGCTTAAGAGGCATTATTTATACATTTGCAGAGCAAACTAATACTATGAACAATTGCATGAAGCATCACATAGAGAAAATACAATTATATACCACATTACAGTTGACACAACATCTTCAGGGCATTCTTGTCTCTTTACTCTTTTACTGGTGGATGTCGGCCTTGCAGGTGTTTAATATACAAGCAATGCAAAAATTGTAGACAGGCTGTGCAAACGTAAGCATTTGTGGCTTTTTCATATAGTGTGGTGCAAAAATTATCCCTGTTTGGGGAATATCAAGAGGTTTGTTCTTTGCTAAATAAAATGAACTGAACAATATATAATATATATTTAAAAATCTTTTTTTAAAAAAACACAAAAGGATTCTTGAATAATAAAAAAATTAATCCCCAAAATACCATTAATGGATCAATACTGAACACATTCAGGAGACAATCATAAGCATCAGTATTTATACATGAATTGATATATATATATGTAACCAAATATAAGGACAAAATACATATCCTATAGAATTATGCTGGCAGATAATTGCAATGTACATTAAAATAATTAATCGAGGGATTATGGATTTTTTATTACAGATCCCTTGGAGCTTGGCGTTCAATAAAAGGTTAATATGGCGTCCCTGCTCATTGTTGTCTGATCCCTAAACGAGATGAGCAGATTGTTTTGAAATTCAAATTTGTTGTTTTTCTCAAATTCCTTCTCCAAAGTTTAAATTGTGGCAAATAAATTTGCATGAATTGCATTATTAAAAAGCCTCTGTTGGAGTGGAACATATCTATAGAACACTGTAAATTCTATTTGGAGTCAAATGAACATGTTTTGAGCTTTGTAATGCAAAGATAGCCTTTCTAATGTCCAAATAAGTACAACCTACAGTATATGTCTATTGGAAAGCAGATGGTAGCAGGCGGGAGTCAACAGCAAACTTAACAACACACGGCAGTATCAGACTTTTTAGGCTACCTAAATTGTTTAAAGAGTCTAAAAACATTGGACCTTTGCATGAATTGATGTTAGTTATAGGCAGAAGTGGTTTTCCCTGTCCTCCACTTTGATAGTGTTTCTGATTTCCTCCCTGATTGGCAGTGGTAGATCATGTGATATGTTAACTACAAGACATTATGGGATAGCCAACACGGGTGTACATGATATCGTGTCAGTTCACTCTCTGGCTTAAACAATCTTTGGCAATGTGTGAGATGGCAACCATCATTTTTTTAGCAATCCACGCAAATTAAACTGTAATTTATTCCAACGCGCTGCGACCTGCGAAGTTCAAGAAATTTGACTTGAAGTTGATTTTCAGTTGATCGATTTGATCATCTCATTATAGTATTTACTAAATATTAGTTAACAGAATATTTCCTACACAGGACAACATTCACAAGGAGTTTATATGTTCTTACCGTGTTTGTGTTGGTTTCCTCCGGGTTCTCAGCTTTCCTCCAATACTCCAAAGACATACTGATAGGGGATTTAGATTTTGAGCTCCAATGAGGACAGAGATGATGATGTATATAAATTGTTGTGGAATTAAAAAAAAGCTATATAAGTGAATAAAAAAAATATAATGGCAGAAAGACACATAATGTCCCACTGTCCTGCATTTTGTAATTTTGCACCCTTTGGTGCCTTTCATGTGCACTAAGGGGTGCTTAGCTTTGTATTTAGCCAAAAAAAATGAAAAAAAAAATGACGTAGGGTTCCCCCTAGTTTTGTAGCCAGCTAGGGTAAAGCAGACAGCTGCAGCCTACAGACCACACCTGGCAACCTCACCTTGGCTGGTAATCCAAAACTGAGGGCACCCCACGCTGTTATTTTAAATTAAATAAATAATTAAAAAAAACACGTAGGGGTCCCCCAAAATTGGATCACCAGCCAAGGTAAAGCAGACAGCTGGGGTCTGATATTCTCAGACTAGGGAGGTTCATGGTTATTGGACTCTCCCCAGCCTAAAAATAGCAGGCCGCAGCCGCCCCAGAAGTGGCGCATCCATTAGATGTGCCAATCCTGGTGCTTCGCCCCAGCTCATCCCGCGCCCTGGTGCGGTGGCAAACGGGGTAATATATGGGGTTAATACCAGATGTGTAATGTCACCTGGCATCAAGCCCTGGGGTTGGTGAGGTCAGGCGTTCATCAGATACCTGACATCACCAACCCAGTCAGTAATAAAAAAAAATAGATGGCAAACACATTTTTATTTGAAAAAACACTCCCCAATACATTCCCTCTTTAACCAATTTATTAGAAAGAAAAACAAATCCAGGTCTCGTGTAATCCAAGGGGTTGCCATGACGATCCACACTGTCCCAGTCAATGAAGAGCAGGATGTTCCCCATTGGCTGGGAGAGCAGTGCAGTGACCTGAGCTAACATCAATGGGTCAGCCCAGGTCACTGCAGGGGATGACAAGTGCTGCTGTCAGCGAGGTACATTACCTGCGCTGATCTCCTGCATTGCTGACAGCACCTGTCACTGAGTTCAATGACCGCCGCCTTCACAGCCAAGTATCGCGAGCGTCCCATGACGTCACCGCTAGTCAGTCTCGGGTTGGAAGCGAGAGAAGGTGATGTGACAAGCGGAGGCCATGGAGGACAGTGACAGCGCTGAGGTCGGGACTTCATCACCGCAGGTAAGCTGAGCGGGACCATGTGTGCAGAGTGCAGGTAAGCGGAGCCATGTGTGCTGGCGGCGGAGTGTGAAGTGGGTGGCGCTGAGGACGTCAGTGTCGTGGACTCCTTGGCTGGGGACAGGTGAGTGTGAGTGTGTGTGTGTGTGTGTGTGTGTGTGTTTGTGTGTACATGCCGCGTGCAGGAGGGGGCGGAGTGAGCTGACCGGGGAAGTGTGGGCTTCCACGATCCATGGTCTTCTGTCTTTCTCGTTCAACAAATGCAGCTCTGCTCCATCACTGCTGCATGGGGGAAGACGCTGCTTGAAGGCTGAAGGCTCCGTGAAGGCTGCACGGGAAGCAGCGTGCAGCCTTCACTCTGTGAGTGATCAGTGCTGCTGGCTGTCAGCGGTAACAGCGGTAACGCTGACAGACGCGTTACCATAGCAACAGTGCTCCCGGAGCTGCAGTTAGCAGGGACTATATAAGGATAAGGCTGCACATCAAAGTTAGATAATGGTATAATGCCTCAAGCATATGGAAAAATATTGGAAAATACAATGAAAAATGCTACTTGCTAACTTGAACATGTGAATAATGAATTGCATACCTGCCATGAATATAAGGAAAAAGGAGATATTTAGCAATCGCATTGATCAATGTAACTGAGCCCCAAAACCTCGTCAAGGTATATCTCTATATTGGGGTCGCTAGCTTTGTGACCCTAACTGTGTGTCATCTCATTGCAATTAAAAACTGCTGTGGGTGGAGAGGGGTAACCAAGGACTTTCTTATATAGGAGATGGAAAAAACATGGCCGAAAGTGGCGGAGCTGTGTTCACATTCAGATAAAAATTGTATTTTCCAATATTTTTCCCTATGCTTGAGGCATTATACCATTATCTAACTTTGATGTGCAGCCTTATCCTTATATAGTATGTATTTTTTGGCTTGCACTCATAATATATATATTAGTGCTCACTTCAGTTATCCTATGCAGTTAGCAGTGACGTCACCGCTAACTGCGTTGCTATGGCAACGGTGATCTCCGTTAATGACCGGCTGTGTTAGCCGGTCCCTAACGGAACAGGGAGTCGACCGTGTGCTAGAGCATGTCGCCGGTACACGGCGATACACAAATGTGCACCGTGTACCGGAGAGTGCAATGACAGGTCCTACATGACGCGTCATAGTCATGTGACCAGTCTGTAGCCAATGAGATAATAGCCACGTGACTGGTCACATGGCTATTTTGACGTCACGATAGGTCCTGCATCACTGCTGGCAGTGCTGGTCACCGGGAGGATTCAGCGATCATCGGATGGAATAGTGGCAGGAGACAGAGTGCAGGAGGGATCGCGGGGACCGGTAAGTGTTATGGCAATGTTTATTAACTGTATATGTACATATATAATGCATTTTTATGTGTTTGTGATTGCCTCCCATTATATCCTATTGGTTCGAGTTCGGTTCGTCGAACGTTCGCCGAACTGAACTCGAACAAGACCTCCGTTCGACGAACCGAACTCGAGCCGAACCACGGCCGGTTCGCTCATCTCTAGTGTTAATATCATAAAATGATTTAAAGGGAACCTGTCACCGGATGTTCATAATACTTACCTAACGGTCGGTGCTGAGCAGACTAGTCAGATGGGTGTCTCCGTTTTCAGGGTCCCGCGCCTCTTCTTTCGGACATCTTTGTCCTCCTTCTTAAGCTATTGTGGATGACAAGTTCTACATTATCTACACTAGCCAACATTGAGGTCCTGCGCAGGCGACCTTTGATCTGCTCTGAGCAGGGCAGAGCTAAGTATTGTGGTGCGCCTGCGTGGGACCTCAATGCTGGCTAGTGTGCATGACATAGGATGCATCATGCACCAAGGCTTCAGAAGAAGCAGGACAAAGATGGCCGTAAGAGGAGGGCGGGACCGGGAGAAAAGAGACGCCAATCCGACCAGCCTGCTCCACAGTCACCATTAGGTAAGTATTATGAACATCCGGTTACAGGTTCCCTTTAAGAACCAACTGTTCAGTTGCTGCCTAGTATGTCCCAAACCTTTACAGATATATAAATTATACCAAACCAATGTTTTTTTCTGGGCTTTTGTACAGAAGAATTAAGATTTCATCATCCTTCACCCTTCTGTTCTCTAGAATCCGCCCCTTTCTCACAATGGAAACGACAAAAACCCTCACCGTGGCCCTGATCCACTCTCGCTTGGACTACTGTAACTCTCTATTAATTGGTCTCCCCCTAACTAGACTCTCTCCTCTACAGTCAATCCTTAATGCAGCAGCCCGGGTCACCTATCTGGCTAACCGCTACTCGGATGCCTCTGCTCTGTGCCAGTCATTGCACTGGCTGCCCATATATCATAGGATCCAATTCAAACTGCTTGTTCTCACCCACAAAGCTCTCCACAGTGCAGCACCCCCCTACATCTCCACCCTCCTCTCTGTCTATCAGTCCACCCGTTCTCTACGCTCTGCAAGCGACTTTCGACTAACATCCACACTAATTCGAACCTCCCACTCCCGGATCCAAGACTTCTTCCGAGCTGCACCAACCCTCTGGAACGCTCTACCCCAAGAAGTTAGGACAAATCACAACTTACTCAGCTTCAGACGCACCCTAAAGACGCATCTTTTTAGGGCGGCCTATCACACTCCCTAATCAGATTCGATTCACATAGTCCCTCTACAACCTCTCACAACATAGCTCCACATCAAACTCCATGGCACCCAAAGGCATCTCAAGGCTCGGGCCCACTGGTCCAGGAAACCATTATCCAGCCCCATTTCCGTGAGATGGTTGGATTGTCATTGTAAATAAGCACTTGAACCTTGCCTCTCCCCCCATCTCATTGTAGATTGTAAGCTCTCACGAGCAGGGTTGTATTTTTTTTTCCCCTCTAAATATTGTATTTCTATAACTGTTACTTGTTTGTATATGATCCTCCTGAATTGTAAAGCGCTACGGAATATGTTGGCGCTAGAGAAATAAAGATTATTATTATTATTATTATTATTATTCTGTCTTGATAAGTTTGTACTCAGAAAGGGACCCCATGAATATTTCTATGGTGGCAGAGATAAAGGGTTGCAATAAGTGAGAATAATTGCTTCTTTCAGCTGCTGTACTTGTATAAATTAGTTCAGTACTCTGGGTGTATATATTTCAATACTGGAATTAAATTAAATCTACCATGTAGAATGTTATAATTCTATTTTATTTAATACTAAATAGTTCACTTTTTCTTCATATAAAGCTGTGCCAGTGTTCATAAAACTAATTTTTAATCAAGAACCTTCATCTCCTTGAATATTGATCTAACAATGCCAGTCTTCTGTCTTACTTAAAGAAACTGGTCATTGAAATCAGTGTATGAAACAATCCGTACTTCACTTAACCTGGCTATATTCAAATAACCTAGGAACAAGGTTGAAAAAAATATATCCACCCAATTTATAATGAACCTTCTTTCCCCTTGGCAGTGGTGTCTTCTGCCTCTGTGGTAGGTACACCACTGGAAAAGGGAAAAAAAATCCTAGTATAATATTCTGTTTTATTTGTGATACCGTGATTTCCCGGCAATGAGACAGGATTTTTGCTCTGAAAGATGCGCTAGGGCTTACTTTCAGGGGATCTCTTATATTTTCCTATGAACACCAATCCACATTTATCCTTGAACAAAAAAATCAACATTTATTAAAATCTAGTCATGTTATCAGATTCTGGAACATGAACATTTTGTGTAAATTCCCTTACTGGTTCGGATGGACATTTTCTTATATGATCTGCTATTCTAATGGCACAGAACCAGTCCTATAGTGGGGGGTACATACCATTTTTACAATGGTTTAAATGGCCTGCTTACATTTATTATTCTCTATGTACTGCTGTTTAGCCCCAAAAGCAAGAAGACACTCCACAAAATAATCGCACTTAGCAGACCCCAAACAATTAGAATTATCAACTGAATGGTCTCTCACATACAAATCTGCATCACTGTCAGGTCCCCCTGCGTTCTTCAAACGTTGGCTCCCCCCCTCCCCGGTGACTGGAAGCAGTATCACTCACATGGAGGGATACTGGTACCCAATCTGTTTGTGAGGGCTGCAGGCAATGCTGGAATGGCAAGGGACCAGACAGTGGCACAGATTTCTGTGTGAGAGCTCATCCACCATCGGCACTTGCCAACTGTAGTTGTTTGGGGTCTTGTGAGTACGATTTTTTGGAGGGCAGTCTGCTATCTATTGGGGATATCTGCTTTCTTTGATAGAGAGTCCTCCTGTATTCTTTAACTTTTTTTAGCTACTTGGACACTTCTTTATGAAACCACAACTAGGGCTTATTTTTGGAGTAAGGCTTATACTGTATTGTAAGCATAGTAAAAAAAAACGCCAAAAATCCTACTAGGGCTTATTTTTGGGGTAGGTTTTATTTTTGTGGAAATAGGGTATGGTGTACTAAAAAGAACCTCTCAGCAAAAAAATGGTTTTTACCTGCTGCCATAGTGGTAATCTGCAGGTAAACACCATTTTTAGCCATCAAAGCAGTACTGGGGATGTCGACAGTCAGTGCTCAGTACTCAGGGAGTGCGTAGTAATCACATCCATTGTTTCTTTACTGACAGTGTATTCTGTAGTGTGGTGCGTACACTGTGTGGTGAGCAGGATCTCAGTTATTACGCAGTGGATGAGAAACTGTGGAAAGAAAAGCGCAATAGGGTCTTACCCCAAAAAGGGAGGAAGATATGTAATAAAAACACACTCACCTATAATGGTTGTGCCAGTCACAACCACTATACAGGCATATATAAGATCCAGGTCCAGGCAGCAGTCCCAAAGTTGGCTGATAACAGAGAGTGATAGAAGAAGGGTCTTAATTCCGCGCCAAGGACACAATGGATCCAGGAAGAGATTAATGCTTCTTTAATAACATGCACAAGTCTACGCGTTTCTGGAGACACAGCTCCCTTCATCAGGACATTGGCAAGAGAACATCAAATCTGGTTTCAAGTGAGATGGTGAAGTATAAAAGCATGCAATGATGTCATAGGAAACACCCATCCTGAAAAAAACTTTGAAAGCGGGCGGGATCCAGATCATTCTAGAAATCTGTATGTTCAAACAGTTCCCTGAATATTAAATTATGATCAAAAAAAGCTATATACACTTCTACTAACATACAGTAAATATGTACAATAATCCTGACAAAAGAAAAAACAAAATAAATATATAATATATAATAGATACTGAATGACATACACGGGGTTAGAACCTGGTGTAAAAGAAAGAAAAACAGCACGATTTCATGGAGGAGCAGAGACATCAACCACAGGACTACCGCCCCGAGTCGTAATTTATCATAGTCCTAAGGTAGTTTCCTATTAGGCAGGCAGCCTAAGGGTATAATGATGGAGCTCAAATTGCTGTCAAGGAATTGCTAGAAGAGAGCGGATGGCAGAGGGCTATGTGTGAAGTATATTGTGGAACCTTCAATGAAATGCAGTACGGAGCTAGTGTCAGAGAGGTGAACAAAGTTCAGAGGCGTGGGGGAAAAAAACACAACCAACATACGCCTGGGCAGACTGGTGCTCAGAAAAAACAGGCAAAAATCAGAGAGACACAGTGTCTAACATATAGAAACTCGGGGGATATATAAAAAACGACAAGGGGCAAACTAAGTTTGAACCTCATTCAAACTATAATAAGTTCAATTACTGGAGGAGGGGGATGGTCATAATGTAAAAGACTGGATAAGGGAGGAAAAAAAAAAAAAAAAATCCTCATAGTGTAAGAAGGAAAAGTGGTTAAAAAATATATATATTAATTTTTATTACGACAATTAAAAACTAGGAAGCATCTCTGTATTTAAAAGCAATTCACCCTAAAAACTTATTTAAAAAAAATATATAAATAAATATAAATATATAAAAAAAAATAAAATAAAAAAAATATAACAAAACTGGTTTAAGACATATATAAAAAAATGTTGTGGATTGTCACCTCTCTGACACTAGCTCCGTACTGCATTTCATTGAAGGTTCCACAATATACTTCACACATAGCCCTCTGCCATCCGCTCTCTTCTAGCAATTCCTTGACAGCAATTTGAGCTCCATCATTATACCCTTAGGCTGCCTGCCTAATAGGAAACTACCTTAGGACTATGATAAATTACGACTCGGGGCGGTAGTCCTGTGGTTGATGTCTCTGCTCCTCCATGAAATCGTGCTGTTTTTCTTTCTTTTACACCAGGTTCTAACCCCGTGTATGTCATTCAGTATCTATTATATATTATATATTTATTTTGTTTTTTCTTTTGTCAGGATTATTGTACATATTTACTGTATGTTAGTAGAAGTGTATATAGCTTTTTTTGATCATAATTTAATATTCAGGGAACTGTTTGAACATACAGATTTCTAGAATGATCTGGATCCCGCCCGCTTTCAAAGTTTTTTTCAGGATGGGTGTTTCCTATGACATCATTGCATGCTTTTATACTTCACCATCTCACTTGAAACCAGATTTGATGTTCTCTTGCCAATGTCCTGATGAAGGGAGCTGTGTCTCCAGAAACGCGTAGACTTGTGCATGTTATTAAAGAAGCATTAATCTCTTCCTGGATCCATTGTGTCCTTGGCGCGGAATTAAGACCCTTCTTCTATCACTCTCTGTTATCAGCCAACTTTGGGACTGCTGCCTGGACCTGGATCTTATATATGCCTGTATAGTGGTTGTGACTGGCACAACCATTATAGGTGAGTGTGTTTTTATTACATATCTTCCTCCCTTTTTGGGGTAAGACCCTATTGCGCTTTTCTTTCCACAGTTTCTCATCTACTTTAATTGGGACCCGGCGTGACCGGCTCTTCTTATCTGTGGATACAGCAGCAGAGGGTCGTAATTATTCTTTGAACAATGGAATATTTTAATAATCGTTTGTCCTCCAGAGAGAGGCTAATTTTACAGACTGTTGGTTTACCCGAACTGTGTGACATAGACATTGATGTGGATCTACCCAATGTGTACTCTGAAGAGGACACTGTAACCATGAGGAAATTATTTTTAAGACTGGAGGATCTTCTTAAAGAAGAAATGCATTTTAGCCTTGATGCAAGGTTTCTTTCCATATACCTTGAAGAGAAACTGTGTCCTAGAGGTCTTAGGATAAAACATGACTCTCCTTTTCCCTCAGATCCCATCTTCTCTGCTGAATGGGGAAACATTTTAAACACCTGTATGCAGGGCATGCTTCAGTGCCTTCACAAAAAAAGATCAATTTTGGCAAAGGAAGCCACTGCTAATATAGCTGAGGTGTACGAGGAACTCAGCCGCTTTGAACTGCATGCCGAGTTCAGGATTTTGAATACAGACATTAATACAAAATTGACCCAGTTGGAGCAAGATTCCATCTTTAGAAAATCAAAGAAACTGCAGAGAGACAGGCAGGATAAAATCTCAGATAAAAAACCCACTCCCCCTGGTAAGAATCCACCTAGGGATGGGGGCCCTAGAGGGTTCCAAAAGGAGACATACAAAAGGACTAGGTCCACCAGTTTCAACAGAAATTTCTTTAATAGCAAATTTCATAAGAACACAACTAATAAAGATAATTTTAATATCACTAAAGAACAGCACTCCAATACTAGTGAACCCTCTGTTTCTGCCCATGTAGCTCCCAATCCCACTCTTGCACCTCCAATACCTGATGAGGTTTTCATTCCTGATCTAGGTGTAAAGGCACCGAGTAACATCCAAAAGGTTAATACCCTGCCCAGAGACTTTGAAAAAACCAGGGAACAGCTGGCCCTGATCAGACTCCAGATTGAGAAGATTCGTAAGGAAAGAGAGACAACTGAGATCTCTGAGAACAATACCCCCAGTCTTCCAGGTACTGTCCCCACGGTCCAGGAAGATATGGATCTCTTAGATCTTTCCATTTATGATGAGTATACTCCACTCCCAGAGACCTTACCTGGGGTGGAAGAATTCAACCCCCTCCCATCTCAAGAGGTGGTCCGGAGTAATCCCACACAGAATATCATCACAATAGACAACACAGAAAAAAACAATATGTGCGTCCCTTTTTTAGCCATGGCCAAGAACACGGCCCTGAGAATGACGCAGGTGCAGATGACGGATTTTCTCACCCCCAGATCAGGGAAGAGAAAAGATTACGGAGAGGGCGACGGGCTGGCCGTAGGGTCCAGCAAGAAAGACAAAAAAAGTCTAAAGTAATTAATCAAAAATCCAGTATTTTTAATTTATCCAGCCATATTCTGACCAAAGGGGAAGACCAAGTACTGAGCAAAGGTCTCTCCTTTTGCCCCTCCGCTCATGCCAATGATTTTGACATCTATCTGGATTTCCAGAAGTTCATCAGGAAGTTGACGTTGACCAGACACTTCCAGTTGAATAAAGATAACCCCATGGAATCTTCAGGAGATCCTGAGGGATTTTTACATACAGACCTAAGACCAAAGTCTAGGTTTTACCCCTTGCAGAGCAAAGGTCACCATCTGAAAACCTTCAGCGATCTCGTGCTGGAGGATTTCAAGAGATTGACCTGTTCCAGTTACCCCCATAAACCCAATCTGAGTTCAGAAGAGAAAAAAGGTCTCCAGTCCCTCAAAAATAATCATGAACTTGTTATCAGGAATGCTGACAAGGGAGGTGGCATAGTATTGCAGGATAAAGACACATACATAAAAGAAGCATTGAGGAATTTATCTAATCCATCACACTACAAAATAGTAGGGATTGAAGAATATGATAATGCAGTGGCCAATTACCGTATATTCATACAAACAGCTGTGGACATGAGGATACTCAATAAAAATGAGAAAGCCTTCTTGGAGATTGATAATCCAAGAATGGCTTTTTACTATCATTTACCAAAAATTCATAAGAGCTTGGTGGATCCCCCAGGGCGACCTATTATCTCAGGGATTGATTCCCTCACGGTTAATTTAGCCGCCTATATAGACTGTATCATGAGGGTCCATGTACTGAATTTGAAGAGTTACCTTCGTGATTCCACACAGCTCATCACTCTAACTAAAGATATTGAATGGAAGGAATCCTATCTTTTCATTTCTTTAGATATTACGGCTCTTTATACCAATATTGCGCATGACCTTGGGCTGGAGTGTTTTAAACAATTTTTAATGGTAGATGATCGCCTACCGATGGGTCAGAAAGACTTCATCCTGAAAGGGATGGAGTTCATTTTAACTAATAATTTCTTCTCTTTCCAAGATAAAATATACCATCAGCACTGCGGGACCGCGATGGGCTCAAAGGTCGCACCGACGTTCGCAAATTTATTTATGGGGGCCTTTGAGCTTTTATATATTTATAATTCAAATTTTTTTAAACACATCATTTTGTATAAACGTTATATTGATGACCTGTTCGTCATATGGGATAATACCAGTAATAATGTGGGGTTGTTTCTGGAACACCTGTTGAGTAACAATTGGGGTCTGTCCTTCTCACCCAATATACAGAAGGACAGTATTGATTTTCTGAATCTGACCCTCTGGCACAACAATGGGCGGATTTCAACAAAAACCTATTTCAAGAAGGTTGACAGCAATGGGTATATTCATTATTCCAGCAGTCACTACAGCAAGTGGCTTATTAATATACCAAAGAACCAATACAAAAGAATCCGTAAGAACTGTTCGCTCAACATTGATTTTAAACAACAGGCTGACATTTTAAAGGAGAGGTTCCTTGAGAAAGAATACCCCCTTAACCTTGTCAAGGGAGCGTATAAAGCTACGAGTACCCTGACCCAGACAGATTTGATCAGACAAAAAGTAAGGGGGATTGGGGACACAAAGCCCTGTGACTTTTCCTCAAACTTCCTCACCACTTTTAGTAATGATGGTGAGAGGATCAGGAAGATTCTTTCCAAACATTGGGGGGTTCTCCTAAATGACCCGGTCCTAGGGGGGTGCTTACCGGCACAACCCGGGGTGACCTTCAGGAGAGCCTCCAGCTTAAAGAATATGCTAGCCCCCAGTAGACTTAGGGAGGTTCCCATCTCCCAGTCTTCTGTCAAACCCTGTGGTGCTTATAAATGCCTTATGAGAAACTGCCTTTGTTGTTACTCGATACAACATAGGAGGACACAATTCTGTTCTGGTTCAGGGGGGGAATTTTATCCTATCAAAACCCACCTAACATGCCAATCTGACTATGTCATTTATTTGATCGAATGTGAATGTAATAAGCAGTATGTGGGCAGAACGATACAACCACTACACAATAGATTGAATTCACATCGTCACAACATTAAAAAAGGCTTTCTCCTACACGAATTGTCTAGGCATGTCACTATAGCACACAATAGGAAATCTAAGCTTAGGGTCACCCCTATTGAACAGATCCCACCTTTTATCCCTAACCGTATGGAAATGCTCAACAAAAAGGAGACCTATTGGATCTATAGACTACGTACACTTAAACCGTCGGGTCTCAATGAGGTCACTGATCTATTCTATTGATTTTAGGTTATATATACCCGTAATAATAATTTTTCTCAATTTTCACTTATTTATTAATGAATCCACAACATTTTTTTATATATGTCTTAAACCAGTTTTGTTATATTTTTTTTATTTTATTTTTTTTTTATATATTTATATATATTTTTTTTAAATAAGTTTTTAGGGTGAATTGCTTTTAAATACAGAGATGCTTCCTAGTTTTTAATTGTCGTAATAAAAATTAATATATATATTTTTTAACCACTTTTCCTTCTTACACTATGAGGATTTTTTTTTTTTTTTTTTTCCTCCCTTATCCAGTCTTTTACATTATGACCATCCCCCTCCTCCAGTAATTGAACTTATTATAGTTTGAATAAGGTTCAAACTTAGTTTGCCCCTTGTCGTTTTTTATATATCCCCCGAGTTTCTATATGTTAGACACTGTGTCTCTCTGATTTTTGCCTGTTTTTTCTGAGCACCAGTCTGCACAGGCGTATGTTGGTTGTGTTTTTTTCCCCCACGCCTCTGAACTTTGTTCACCTCTCTGACACTAGCTCCGTACTGCATTTCATTGAAGGTTCCACAATATACTTCACACATAGCCCTCTGCCATCCGCTCTCTTCTAGCAATTCCTTGACAGCAATTTGAGCTCCATCATTATACCCTTAGGCTGCCTGCCTAATAGGAAACTACCTTAGGACTATGATAAATTACGACTCGGGGCGGTAGTCCTGTGGTTGATGTCTCTGCTCCTCCATGAAATCGTGCTGTTTTTCTTTCTTTTACACCAGGTTCTAACCCCGTGTATGTCATTCAGTATCTATTATATATTATATATTTATTTTGTTTTTTCTTTTGTCAGGATTATTGTACATATTTACTGTATGTTAGTAGAAGTGTATATAGCTTTTTTTGATCATAATTTAATATTCAGGGAACTGTTTGAACATACAGATTTCTAGAATGATCTGGATCCCGCCCGCTTTCAAAGTTTTTTTCAGGATGGGTGTTTCCTATGACATCATTGCATGCTTTTATACTTCACCATCTCACTTGAAACCAGATTTGATGTTCTCTTGCCAATGTCCTGATGAAGGGAGCTGTGTCTCCAGAAACGCGTAGACTTGTGCATGTTATTAAAGAAGCATTAATCTCTTCCTGGATCCATTGTGTCCTTGGCGCGGAATTAAGACCCTTCTTCTATCACTCTCTGTTATTACGCAGTGAGCACACTATAATCACTCCCCTGCTCCTTGACTGACAGCCCGTTCTGCAGTGTGGGCTGTGTATTTTATATGTTGCATGATGTCAGTCTTTATGAAGTGAGTACACTATAACCCACCCCTGCTCCTTGACTGACAGCCTGTTCTGCAATGTGCTGTGTGCATTTTCTACGGAGCAAGATGTCAGTCATTATAAAGTGAGCACACTATAATTATTCCCCTGCTCCTTGACTGAAAGCATGTTTTGTACACATACTATAGAGCAGGATGTCAATAAAGAAATGATGGACATGCTTACTGCACTAGAGATAAGCTGATGTTTTAAAAACCTAAATCAACAACTTTGCAGATTTACCCCAAAAATTAGATTTGTGAATACATTTTTGAAAATCTCAATACTTGAAAGCTTGTAATTTTTTCGGAAAATACATTTGGGGAGAGGAGGAAGAAAAGACCCTGAAGACCATAAGAGCTTACACTTTACAGGTAAGAAAGACAGGACTTTGCCGACCATAAGAGTTTACCCTCTACAGAAGAGAGAGTGATTGCAGTCCTGCAGACCCTGTGTCCCGGTCTTATGCTTCTGCGTCCGATCATTGCTGTGCCCCCCAGTAAGCACCACTGCCTAAAGGACCTTCCATGATGTCATAGCCATGTGACCAGTCTGGTGTGCATGTTGTACAGACATTGGCTGACTGGTCGCATGACTATGACATCATCAAAGGTCCTGTTAACTGAACTTTGATTGTCACTGTGTGAGTGTCGCATCGCATCAGGGCGCACAATCTCCTTACAGGAGCTGTTGCGCTCCCTGTCCTGAGAGCGTCAGGCTTTGCGGGATGATGCAATGTGAGATGCAAGTGCAATCATACCCTCACTGTCAGCCTGCTTCTCGCTCTGTACAATGTAGCAGAGCTGACATAGCTCTATCTGGGGCCACTGGAAAAGTTGGGTAAAGCGCCTGGAAATGGTGCTAAGAAACAATGCGCCATTTCTGAGAAACCAAGCCCCCAGCTTCCTGGCTTTACCTCACTGGCAGTCAAAATACAACGGGAGCTCACGCACAAATTTTTAAATTTTTTTTTTAAATAACTAAAAAAAAAATAATGGGCTTCCCTGTATTTTGATTGCCAGCCAAGGTAAAGCCAGGCAGATGGCGGTGGCAGCCCGCAGCCGTCCGCTTTAGCTACGCTGAGAATCAAAAATACCGCGGAGCACTACATCATTTTTTTTATTACATATTCTTATACAACTATATATTGTGCACATATATATATATATATATATATATATATATATATATATATATATATATATATATATATACAGTTAGGTCCAGAAATATTTGGACAGTGACACAAGTTTTGTTATTTTAGCTGTTTACAAAAACATGTTCAGAAATACAATTATATATATAATATGGGCTGAAAGTGCACACTCCCAGCTGCAATATGAGAGTTTTCACATCCAAATCGGAGAAAGGGTTTAGGAATCATAGCTCTGTAATGCATAGCCTCCTCTTTTTCAAGGGACCAAAAGTAATTGGACAAGGGACTCTAAGGGCTGCAATTAACTCTGAAGGCGTCTCCCTTGTTAACCTGTAATCAATGAAGTAGTTAAAAGGTCTGGGGGGTTGATTACAGGTGTGTGGTTTTGCATTTGGAAGTTGTTGCTGTGACCAGACAACATGCGGTCTAAGGAACTCTCAATTGAGGTGAAGCAGAACTTCCTGAGGCTGAAAAAAAAGAAAAAATCCATCAGAGAGATAGCAGACATGCTTGGAGTAGCAAAATCAACAGTCGGGTACATTCTGAGAAAAAAGGAATTGACTGGTGAGCTTTGGAACTCAAAAAGGCCTGGGCGTCCACGGATGACAACAGTGGTGGATGATCGCCGCATACTTTCTTTGGTGAAGAAGAACCCGTTCACAACATCAAATGAAGTCCAGAACACTCTCAGTGAAGTAGGTGTATCTGTCTCTAAGTCAACAGTAAAGAGAAGACTCCATGAAAGTAAATACAAAGGGTTCACATCTAGATGCAAACCATTCATCAATTCCAAAAATAGACAGGCCAGAGTTAAATTTGCTGAAAAACACCTCATGAAGCCAGCTCAGTTATATATAGCTCTTGCAAATGTTAAGAGACCACTTCCAAATTTTCAGTTTTTCTGATTTTTCTCGTTATAGGTATATTTTTGAGTACAATGTGACCAGTCTCTGACCAGTCTGTAACCAATGAGGTAATATGACATTCATACCTGGCTAGTCACCTGGCTTTGACGTCATGGAAGGTACCTTAGTCAGTGCTGGTTATGTTTATTATTAACTATATTCTTTATTTTACAGCCCCAACCCCCTGCCCCATCCCATAACTGTAAAGCC
This sequence comes from Anomaloglossus baeobatrachus, assembly GCF_048569485.1. Taxonomy (NCBI): domain Eukaryota; kingdom Metazoa; phylum Chordata; class Amphibia; order Anura; family Aromobatidae; genus Anomaloglossus; species Anomaloglossus baeobatrachus. Next base: position 98,326,036 of record NC_134358.1, read on the forward strand.
CGAGTTTGGTGATTAGACGCAAGTTTGCATTATCTCGATCCCGATCCCAATCTTTACAAAACGATCAGGCGAAGCTCCCGATCCTGACCATTGGGGGGATCGCCCATCACTACTTATGTTTGTTCTTTTGAGCATTTTTCAGGATGATTTCTTAGGTGGGTTTGGGAGCAGACCTTCCTGAAAACTATGCGATGTACACACAAACTTACAGGAATAACTCAAAACCTTGCTCAACGATAAGTATCCGGTAACATTTTTCTGCTTTGTGTGTTAAGTAAAAAAAAAAAATGCTACATTATTTGTTTAACTATGCTTTTCAATGCTGATTACATAGAGCATAAACCCAATTTTGATGTAAAAGCCCAAGATTCTGTTCATTTTGCTGTCGGAGGCTCCATTTGAAGTCTCTCTCCAATTTTAGATTTGATTCAAAGAAAAGTGCTCCCTTCAGTGATATTTTTCCAGCTACATTTCTGGAAACCACAAAAGAATCTGACAGCTTCCATTATAATTATTGGTTTCCACAAGGTACCAGTAGTTTCCATTTCCTGATGCTCCCATTATAATCATTGGTTTCCACAAGGTACCAGCACTTTCCATTTCTTGATGCTTCCATTATAATCATTGGTTTCCACAGGGTACCAGTGCTTTCCATTGCCTGATGCTCTAATTATAATCATTGGTTTCCACAGGGTACCAGTACTTTCCATTGCCTGATGCTCCCATTATAATCATTGGCATCCACAGGGTACCAGTACTTTTCATTGCCTGATGCTCTAATTATAATCATTGGTTTCCACAGGGTACCAGTGCTTTCCATTGCCTGATGCTCCCATTATAATCATTGGCATCCACAGGGTACCAGTACTTTTCATTGCCTGATGCTCTAATTATAATCATTGGTTTCCACAGGGTACCAGTACTTTCCATTGCCTGATGCTCCCATTATAATCATTGGCTTCCACAGGGTACCACTACTTTCCATTGCCTGATGCTCTCATTATAATCATTGGCTTCCACAGGGTACCAGTACTTTTCATTGCCTGATGCTCCCATTCTAATCATTGGTTTCCACAGGGTACCAGTACTTTTCATTGCCTGATGCTCTAATTATAATCATTGGTTTCCACAGGGTACCAGCACTTTCCATTGCCTGATGCTCCCATTATAATCATTGGTTTCCACAGGGTACCAGTACTTTCCATTGCCTGATGCTCTCATTATAATCATTGGCTTCCACAGGGTACCAGTACTTTTCATTGCCTGATGCTCCCATTCTAATCATTGGTTTCCACAGGGTACCAGTACTTTCCATTGCCTGATGCTCATAATCATTGGCTTCCACAAGGTACCAGTACTTTTCATTGCCTGATGCTCCCATTCTAATCATTGGTTTCCACAGGGTACCAATGGGTTCCATTTCTTGATGCATCTGTATGAGCATTGTGGTTTTACTTTAATACCATTATATGAAGATGCTAAAAAAAAAATAAAAGGAAGTTCTTCATAATGTCAAATATCTGGTTAACTGTGAAAGTATAGAGGCTTTTGGGTTTGCCCTGTCCCACAGTGTCCTCTCTGATATTATTGTATTGTGTTTAAGACACAACACCTTCAATGACTTGATAATTAATGTTTTTAGTGTTTCTTCTGGTGGCCTTCACAGGGGTTCCCTAGAGCTCCTTTGGTGTAGAATGAAAAAATGGAAGGTTATTTAATGCTGCACTTTTTTCAAGCGTACAGACAAGACTGACTGGGATGATATATTGATTTTCTCGCTTATGAGTGTACAGGTCAATGCATTTCAAGGTCGGACTGACCTCTTTATAAGGATAATTTTACCTTATTATCCTGATCATGAAGACAAAATTGTCCTGATAAAGAGTTTGGTTAAACCTTGAAACACGACCTGTATACTCAAGTAAAGGAAAAGCAACATCATCATTAAGTCAGTCTAGTCAGACAGATGGGGAGAAGTGTGGCCCACAAAAAAACGTATTTTTTTCGAATTAAACACATATTTAATTTAGTAACAGACGCCAAGCTACTACTGTTAACAAAACCAAATCAACATATCATCTACACCTCTGATATCTACAAATATCTTCAATCCAAAAAGGTTCAAGCTCCTTCTTATAAAAGGTTCTCTGAAATAGTATCAGTTGTGTTATATTTTTATGCATATCATGATTATCTATCTGTAAGGGACGGGTATGTAACGGATGGCCAGGGGACACAGAAAACCCTATGCAGAGTCTAAGACTGGCGTCCCTGAGCTCACCCTCATACCCAGAGGAACCCTTAAGAGGTAGGGAGGTCCGGGCCCCTGAACTGGCCCTGCCTCTTGTCTTGGCCCTGATGACAAAGTCCACAAACACCACCCAGGAGACCAACAAGGGTGGAAATCCCAAAAACACTACCAAATATGAAAAACAGACAGGGGTAAAATAAAACCTCATGCACACCTAAAACCTACACCAGGGAGCACCCAAAGGTATAAGGGTAGGGGTAACAAGGGAATAGAGATAATAACAAAAACAGACAAATCGACAAACTACAGCAGACTGCAACAAACACATCCTCTCTGCTCCTGGGCTAGCTCCAAACTGAGTTGAATAATCAACAACCCCTCCAGGAAGCAGAGGGATTAAATACAGCCTGGAAGTGCTCAACTGAAGGCAGCTAAACAAGTTCGCTGCTGCACCAGGGAAGGGATTAACCCTAAAATGCCCAAATGAAAAAAGCAACGTTTAAATGTGTATGGTCTCAGATGGTAATAGAGAACTCTGATCCTGAGCATGTCCTTATACACATGGCAATATTAAAAGACAGATGGAGATACAAATATATAAACCATAAAGAATATTTCCAGTTTACTCCAAAAGCTATTCTATATACAATGTTTAACTCTTTTATGATTATTAACAATGGGATATCAATTAACGAAAAGTAGTAAAATAATGATTTATGATACAGAATAATATAGTACTACACAATAATATATAAGATACCTATACATACAATAATACCCTTCTATTGTATATTATAAAAAAATAAGAAGTCACTATGGAGTTCTGTGCCATATTATTGAGCGGCAGGAGGAGTGTTTTTATACAGGTCACGTAGCTGTAATGGGACTTCTAATATTTTTTAGAATTTAAGGTAGTAGATAAATTATTACTTGACGTCACCGCTTACAGCCCGCAGGGGCTCCGGGAATCACGTGATCGGAGCACCATTGCTATGGTAACCCGCTTGTCAGCGGTGACGTCTCCGCTTACAGCCTGCAGCCTTTGCTCACTCTCACTGAGTGAATAGACTGCACGGGGAGCAGCAGCGTCTTCCTCCCATGCAGCGCTGGCTAATGTAGCAGAGCTGCATGGGTTGAAGGAGAAAGAAGACAGAAGACCATGGATCGTGGAGGGCTGACAGGAAGTAATAAACATGGAGTCTCTAAGTGTGTCTGTGTATTTATTTCTATTAAAGTATTTTTTCTCTGTGTGGTGTCTTTTTTTAACCCTTTATTGGAGATTCTTAATGGCCGGGTCAAACTTGCCTGACATTAAGAATCTCTGGCTTAATAATAGCTAGCAAAACAAAGCTAGTATTAACTCATTATTACCCAGCGAGCCACTCGGATTCAGGGCAGCTGGAAGAATTAAATATAGCGCCAGATGATGGCGCTTCTATGAAAACGCCATTTTCTGAGGCGGCTGCAGACTGCAATTCGCAGCAGAGGGGCCCAGGAAGCTCAGGCTATCCTGTGCTGCGGATTCCAATCCCCAGCTGCCTAGTTGTACCTGGCTGGACACAAAAATGGGGCGAAGCTCATGTCAATTTTTTTTTTAATTTTTTCATGAAATTCATGAATAGAGATGAGCGAACCGGTCCCGGTTCGGCTCGAGGCGGTTCGCCGAACGGGGGGTCTGGCTCGAGTTCGGCTCGTCGAACGTTCGACGAACCGAACTCGAGCCCATAGGAAACAATGGCAGGCAATCACAAACACAGTAAAACACCTAGAAAACACCCTGAAAGGTGTCCAAAAGGTGACAAACAACTCACAACATAACACAAACACATGGGAAAGTGACAAGGACATATACTCATGTGAAAACAAAACAGCTGGACAAGGAAAAAGAGGGAGACACACAGATATATGAGTATATGCAAAGAAACATCGATTCCATTATTGTGCAACTTGAGCCCTGCTCATTTTAGGCTTCCAATCTGGATAAATTGCCTGAGCTCGCCACGTACGCCTTGAGGATCTTGTCGTGTCCTGCAGCCAGCGTTCTCTCGGAACCTGTCTTCAGTGCTGCTGGGGGTCTGCTGGCAGATAAGCACACGTGTCTGTCCACTGACAATGTGGACCTGGCTCTCAGAGGACTTTTCTTCCCCTGGGTCAGCCAGGGGAGGCGAAAGGCACGCGTATTTTTGAGAGTGCTTCATGCAAAGCATCTTTTTCTTTGTCAAAAGGGGGGCTCAACCGATGCCAGTCAAGTGGGGTGTGTGTGGCCCAGTTAGTGGCAACGAGGGAGACTGTGGTTGGAGTCCCCTCGCTGTGTCTCTAAAAGAACCAAGATGAACAAGTCATGGCTCTCAGAGGACTTTTCTTCCCCTGGGTCAGCCAGGGGACGGGAAAGGCACGCGTATTTTTGAGAGTGCTTCATGCAAAGCATCTTTTTCTTTTTCAAAAGGGGGCTCAACCGATGCCAGTCAAGTGGGGTGTGTGTGGCCCAGTTAGTGGCAACGAGGGAGACTGTGGTTGGAGTCCCCTCGCTGTGTCTCTAAAAGAACCAAGATGAACAAGTCATGGCTCTCAGAGGACTTTTCTTCCCCTGGGTCAGCCAGGGGACGGGAAAGGCACGCGTATTTTTGAGAGTGCTTCATGCAAAGCATCTTTTTCTTTTTCAAAAGGGGGCTCAACCGATGCCAGTCAAGTGGGGTGTGTGTGGCCCAGTTAGTGGCAACGAGGGAGACTGTGGTTGGAGTCCCCTCGCTGTGTCTCTAAAAGAACCAAGATGAACAAGTCATGGCTCTCAGAGGACTTTTCTTCCCCTGGGTCAGCCAGGGGACGGGAAAGGCACGCGTATTTTTGAGAGTGCTTCATGCAAAGCATCTTTTTCTTTTTCAAAAGGGGGCTCAACCGATGCCAGTCAAGTGGGGTGTGTGTGGCCCAGTTAGTGGCAACGAGGGAGACTGTGGTTGGAGTCCCCTCGCTGTGTCTCTAAAAGAACCAAGATGAACAAGTCATGGCTCTCAGAGGACTTTTCTTCCCCTGGGTCAGCCAGGGGACGGGAAAGGCACGCGTATTTTTGAGAGTGCTTCATGCAAAGCATCTTTTTCTTTTTCAAAAGGGGGCTCAACCGATGCCAGTCAAGTGGGGTGTGTGTGGCCCAGTTAGTGGCAACGAGGGAGACTGTGGTTGGAGTCCCCTCGCTGTGTCTCTAAAAGAACCAAGATGAACAAGTCATGGCTCTCAGAGGACTTTTCTTCCCCTGGGTCAGCCAGGGGACGGGAAAGGCACGCGTATTTTTGAGAGTGCTTCATGCAAAGCATCTTTTTCTTTTTCAAAAGGGGGCTCAACCGATGCCAGTCAAGTGGGGTGTGTGTGGCCCAGTTAGTGGCAACGAGGGAGACTGTGGTTGGAGTCCCCTCGCTGTGTCTCTAAAAGAACCAAGATGAACAAGTCATGGCTCTCAGAGGACTTTTCTTCCCCTGGGTCAGCCAGGGGACGGGAAAGGCACGCGTATTTTTGAGAGTGCTTCATGCAAAGCATCTTTTTCTTTTTCAAAAGGGGGCTCAACCGATGCCAGTCAAGTGGGGTGTGTGTGGCCCAGTTAGTGGCAACGAGGGAGACTGTGGTTGGAGTCCCCTCGCTGTGTCTCTAAAAGAACCAAGATGAACAAGTCATGGCTCTCAGAGGACTTTTCTTCCCCTGGGTCAGCCAGGGGACGGGAAAGGCACGCGTATTTTTGAGAGTGCTTCATGCAAAGCATCTTTTTCTTTTTCAAAAGGGGGCTCAACCGATGCCAGTCAAGTGGGGTGTGTGTGGCCCAGTTAGTGGCAACGAGGGAGACTGTGGTTGGAGTCCCCTCGCTGTGTCTCTAAAAGAACCAAGATGAACAAGTCATGGCTCTCAGAGGACTTTTCTTCCCCTGGGTCAGCCAGGGGACGGGAAAGGCACGCGTATTTTTGAGAGTGCTTCATGCAAAGCATCTTTTTCTTTTTCAAAAGGGGGCTCAACCGATGCCAGTCAAGTGGGGTGTGTGTGGCCCAGTTAGTGGCAACGAGGGAGACTGTGGTTGGAGTCCCCTCGCTGTGTCTCTAAAAGAACCAAGATGAACAAGTCATGGCTCTCAGAGGACTTTTCTTCCCCTGGGTCAGCCAGGGGACGGGAAAGGCACGCGTATTTTTGAGAGTGCTTCATGCAAAGCATCTTTTTCTTTTTCAAAAGGGTGCTCAACCGATGCCAGTCAAGTGGGGTGTGTGTGGCCCAGTTAGTGGCAACGAGGGAGACTGTGGTTGGAGTCCCCTCGCTGTGTCTCTAAAAGAACCAAGATGAACAAGTCATGGCTCTCAGAGGACTTTTCTTCCCCTGGGTCAGCCAGGGGACGGGAAAGGCACGCGTATTTTTGAGAGTGCTTCATGCAAAGCATCTTTTTCTTTTTCAAAAGGGTGCTCAACCGATGCCAGTCAAGTGGGGTGTGTGTGGCCCAGTTAGTGGCAACGAGGGAGACTGTGGTTGGAGTCCCCTCGCTGTGTCTCTAAAAGAACCAAGATGAACAAGTCATGGCTCTCAGAGGACTTTTCTTCCCCTGGGTCAGCCAGGGGACGGGAAAGGCACGCGTATTTTTGAGAGTGCTTCATGCAAAGCATCTTTTTCTTTTTCAAAAGGGGGCTCAACCGATGCCAGTCAAGTGGGGTGTGTGTGGCCCAGTTAGTGGCAACGAGGGAGACTGTGGTTGGAGTCCCCTCGCTGTGTTTTACATGCTTTTAGAAGGGCATGAAATGGCTTGGAGGTTGACTTTCATCATATGCAAACTGTTGGCTACCAAAATGCTGCCTTTCCAACAACTGTGGTTATAGGCAATGAGGAACATACTGATGAAGATGAGACGCAGATACCCGATTGGGATGACAACTTAAATATTCGGTCAGGGCAAGAAGAAACTCGGTCTGAGGGGTAGGGGAGTGCAAACACAACAATTGATGATTAAGTTCTAGATCACACCTACTGTCAACCCACAGTCAGACACTCGAGGAGGTCAACAGAGGCGGTGGAGGAGGATGCAACCGACGTCGAAGTAACCTGGCGCCTTCCTGGACACAGTCGGAGCACTGGTAGCACGTCTACAACTGCATCCTCAGCCACCACTCTGCCTCTGAGCATTATTCGGGGTGGATCAACAGGTCGCATGGCCTCTAAGCCTTGCCTAGCCAGGTCCTTTTTTGACATAGAAAAAGATCGCCCAAATTATGTGATCTGTAAAATTTGTCATGGTTCTCTTAGTAGAGGTCAAAACCTCAGCAGTTTGACAACTTCTTCCATGAATCGTCACATGAATAAATATCATATGGCCCGATGGGAAGCTCACCGTGCTGCAATGCGGCCTAGCGGAGCGAACCATCCACCGCCTGCCCCTTCCAGTGCATCCGCGCGCTCGTCATCTTCTAGGACTGTGGGGACAGCTGTCACACCTGTTTTTCCACCCACAACTTCCACCACTGTAACCGCAACAGGCAGTTTGCTTGGTAGGTCGTCAGTTGGTTTGGAAGGGGAAACAAGTGAGTGTGTACAGCTCTCTCAGACATCGATAGCACCAACTTTGGATGAAGGCAACATCATGTCTCCGCCTGCACTTTCCTCACAAAGCTGCATTTTTCCAGGGACACCCGACTCAACACCGTCTACACACAGCAGCCAGATCTCTGTCCCTCAGATGTGGTCAAATAAAAGGCCACTTCCTGCGACCCATGACAAAGCGAAGAGGTTGACTCTATCCCTCTGTAAGCTGTTGACTACAGAAATGCTGCCTTTCCGCCTAGTGGACACACAGGATTTTAGAGACCTTATGTCTGTCGCTGTGCCCCAGTACCAGATGCCTAGTCGCCACTACTTCTCTAAGAAAGGTGTGCCCGCGCTACACCAGCATGTCGCACACAACATCACCGCTTCCTTGAGAAACTCTGTGTGTGAACGGGTGCATTTCACCACCGATACTTGGACCAGTAAGCATGGACAGGGACGTTACATGTCGCTGACTGGCCACTGGGTAACTATGGTGATAGATGGTGAAGGGTCTGCTGCACAAGTCTTGCCGTCCCCACGACTTGTGTGTCAATCCTCTGTCTGTCCAAGTTCCGCCACTGCTTCTGCATCCTCCACCTCATCTGGGTCCTCCACCTCCGCCCCAAGCCTGCCTGGTCAGGCCACCAGCGTTCTCACTGCGCAGAAGGAATCACGCACCCCTCATTACTATGCTGGTAGCAGAGCGCAACGGCATCAGGCGGTCTTTAGCTTGACATGTCTTTGAAATAGGAGTCACCCAGCGACTGAGTTGTGGGCAGCTCTGGAGACTGATTTTGATAAATGGTTGTCTCCACTCAACCTGCAGCCTGGTAAGGCCGTGTGCGACAATGCTGCAAACCTGGGTGCGGCCCTTCGCCTGGGCAAGGTGACACACGTGCCTTGTATGGCTCACGTGTTTAACCTTGTTGTCCAGCAATTTTTAACACACTATCCCGGCCTAGATGGCCTTCTGACCAGGGCACGGAAACTGTCTGCAGTGCTCACTTCCGCCGTTCAACCGCCGCACCTGAGCGACTTGCATCGCTCCAGAAGTCTTTCGGCCTGCCGGTTCATCGCCTGAAATGCGATGTGGCGACACGCTGGAATTCAACTCTCCACATGTTACAGCGACTGTGGCAGCACCGGCGAGCCCTGGTGCAATACGTCATGATGTATAGCCTGGGCCAACGAGATGCAGAAGTGGGGCAGATCACCCTGATGGAGTGATCTCAGATCAAGGACCTATGCACCCTTCTGCACAGTTTCGACATGGCGACGAATATGTTTAGCGCTGACAATGCCATTATCAGCATGACGATTACAGTCATTTACATGCTGGAGCACACGCTAAACACTATTCGTAGTCAGGGGGTGGGACAACAGGAAGGGGAGGAACTACAGGAGGATTCATATGCGCAAGACACAACAACATCACCAAGGTCCAGACGTTCATCATCACCAACGCGGCAGGCATGGGACCATGGGGGACAGGGATCAACAAGGGCGCATGGTAGCAGGTGAGATGTTGAGGAAGGTGCAGGAGGACATGAAGATATGGAGGACGAACTGTCCATGGACATGGAAGACTCAGCAGATGAGGGGGACCTTGGTCAAATTTCAGTTGAAAGAGGTTGGGGGGAGATGACAGAGGAAGAAAGAACGGTTAGCACCTCTATGCCACAAACACAGCGTGGACTTGGTGCGCATGGCTGCGCAAGACACATGAGTGCCTTCTTGTTGCACTACCTCCAACATGACCCTCGTATTGTCAAAATTAGAAGTGATGATGACTACTGGCTTGCCACACTATTAGATCCCCGGGACAAGTCCAAATTTTGTGACATAATTCCACCCATAGAAAGGGACGCACGTATGCAGGAGTATCAGCAGAAGCTGTTACTCGATCTTAGCTCGGCTTTTCCACCAAACAACCGTGCAGGTGAAGGGAGTGATTCTCCCAGTTGTAACTTGACAAACATGGGACGGCCTCGTCATCTTCAACAGTCTACCCGTACCAGTAGGACCGTATCTGGTGCTGGTAACAGCAATTTTATGGAATCTTTTCATAATTTTTTTAGACCCTCCTTTGCAAGGCCACCAGAGACAACAAGTCTGACACATAGTCAACGGATGGAGAGGATGATACAGGAGTATCTCCAAATGAACATCGATGCAATGACTTTGCAAATGGAGCCTTGCTCCTTTTGTGCTTCAAATCTAGAAAAATGTCAAGAGCTCTCCAGTTACGCCTCGAAGATTTTGTCGTGTCCAGCTGCCAGCGTTGTCTCTGAACGTGTCTTCAGTGCTGCTGGGTGTGTGCTGACAGATAAGCGCACGCGTCTGTCCAGTGACAATGTGGACAGACTGACGTTCATCAAAATGAACAAGTCATGGATCCAGAAGGAATTTACTACCCCTGTGTCATCCTGGGGAGAGTAAATGCTTGTGGATTTGGAATGTGCTTGATGCAAATCAAAACATCCTGTTTGCAACTAGGGCACAAGTGCTGCCACTGATAAGGTGTCTGTGTGGGGCCCAATTTTTGGAAAAAAAGGGAGACTCCGCTTGGAGTAACCCTTGCTTGCTGTGTTTTTTAAAAATGATACAAGATGAACAGATCTGAAGGCAAGATGAAGCCAACATCATGTCTCCGCCTGCACTTTTCTCACAAACCTGCATTTTTCCAGGGACACCCTACTCAACACCGTCTACAGACAGCAGCCAGATCTCTGTCCCTCAGATGTGGTCAAATAAAAGGCCACTTACTGCGACCCATGACAAAGCTAAGTGGTTGACTCTATCCCTCTGTAAGCTGTTGGCTACCGAAATGCTGCCTTTACGCGTAGTGGACACACAGGATTTTACAGACCTTATGTCTGTCGCTGTGCCCCAGTACCAGATGCCCAATCACCACTGCTTCTCCAAGAAAAGCATGCCCGCGCTACACCGGCATGTCGCACACAACATCACCACTTCCTTGAGAAAATCTGTGTGCGACAGGGTGCATTTCAACACAGATACTTGGACCAGTAAGCATAGACAGGGTCATTACATGTCACTGACTGGGCACTGGCAAACTATGGTGAGAGATGGAGAAGGGTCTGCTGTACAAGTCTTGCCGTCCCCACGAGTTGTTTCAATCCTTGTTCTGTATGTAGAAGTTAATACACTGCTTCTGCCTCTTCAACCTCGTGTGGGTCCTCTACCTTTGCGCAAACCCTGTGTGGTCAGGCCACCCTTCCTTGCAACTGCGCACAAGGACTACCACACACCTCCTTACTATGCTGGCAGCAGAGCTCAATGCCATCAGGCGGTCAAAGTTTTACTTTGAAATGTATGGGAAATGTGAGTCACACCGCTATTACAGAGAATAGTAGTCAGGCAGGGTCAAAACATTAATTGAGGAACAGGAACAGAATGGGACGGCCAGGACTTAATCAGAAAACAAGCAGAGGTGAAATGCGTATCGGCCAACAAGGTACATAAACAGCAAGCAGGAAAAGTAGTCAGGTAACAAGCACACAAAATCATAAAACTGAACTGGGGGTAAAATTAACCAGAGGTTCATAGCTATGTCTGGCAGTGGTCTGCAGACAGGATGGGCATAAAAAAGGGTGTGGTGTCTTCCCATTGGTTGTAGCTGAATGATGGTATTTCATCTGTGAGATACCCACCAGCTACATTCAGCCAGAGATTCTGCATCTGTCAAGGTAATGCAGCCCAGTGGGTGAGCATAACCTGCGTCCACCTGCGCCGCTGGCATCGACTACTCTCCCATCATCAGCACTATTCATGAAAGGAACACGTTGTCACCTGGCGACCGGAGTACAAATTGACGGAGCGGACTCCGTTGGTGACTTAACAGCCGTGTGCGGCAATGATGCAAACCTGGCTGCGGGCCATCCTCAGGGCAATGTGACACACGTGCCTTTTATGGCTCACGTGTTGATCCGAATTCTCCAGCAATTTTTAAAACACCATCACGGCCTACATGGCCTTGTGCAGCGGGCACGCTCGCTATGTGCTCACTTCCATCGTGCGCACACAGCAGCTCAACAACTTTCATCACTCCGGAAGTCTTAGGGTCTGGCAGTTAAACGCCGGAAATGCGATGTTCCGACACGCAGGAATTGGAATCTGCACATGTTGCAGCGTGTGTGGCAGCACCGCAGAGCCCTGCTGAAATACGGTAAGACATATAGCCTGGGATAAGTTGATCCAGAGGTGGTGCAGATCACGCTGCTGGAGTGGTGTCAGATCAAGGACCTATGCACCCTGCTACACAGTTTTGAAATGTCGACGAAGATGTTTAGCACTGGCAATGTCATTCTCAGCGTGACAATTCTGGTCATCTACATGATGGAGCACACTGTAATTATTATTCGGAGTCAGGTGTTGGGACAAGAGGAAGGGGAGGAAGTACAGGAGGAGTCATATGCGGAAGGGATAACAAGATCTACGAGGTCCAGATGGTCAGCGGCACCTATGCGGCAGTCATGGTGAGGGAGAGGGATTAACAAGGGCGCATAGTATCAGCAAAAAGTGTTGATGAAAGTGCAGGAGCCCATGAAGAAATGGAGGACGAACTGGCGATGGGCATGGAAGACTCAGCAGATGAGTGAGAGCTTGCTCACATTTCGGTTGTGCGAGGTTGTGGGTAGAGGGCAGAGGAAGGATGCACGATTCTCACCTCTCTGCCACCAACACACCAAGGACTTGGTCCTCCTGGATGCACAAGACACATGAGCGCCTTCTTGCTGCACTACCTACATGACCCTCGGATTGTATGAATTTGAAGTAATCCTGAATACTGGGTTGCCACACTGTTAGATCCCCGGTACAAGACAAAATTTGGCGAACTAATTCCTGCCATAGAAATAGACGCACGTATACAGGAGTATCTGCAGAATGTGGTACGCAATCTTAGATCTACTTTTCCACTAAACACCAGTGCTGCACAGAGTGAATCTCAACACTTTGTCATGGATAGGAGGAAATGGTCTTTTACTTGTCCACATCGGAGGGACCGAGGGATGGCTGCTGTGCTGAGATGGCGTTGAGTACGGTGTCCCTGCACAGTTGCACTTTTGGTCATATCCCAAAATGAGTTGAAAAAGGACAGATGCTGTTGGAAAGGGGAACAGGTGTGTTGGAAAGGGGAAAAAAATTTTGGTCCGTGGATTTGGTGGTTAAACAACTGTAACATTTGCTGAAGAAACAACATCTGTTACAGTGGGACTGGCAGATTTGGATAAAGTGGTATATAATCTGTGACCGCTATATAACAAAAATTAATAAGAAAAGAAAGAGAAAGGTATATATCACCTTCAGCAGTCAGTGTCCACCGTGCTCCCAGTTGGAAAAGGAGAGGTTGGCAACTTGAAGGTTTGGTGGAGGATACAGAGCTGTGTGGCTATGAAACTAATAGTAGCCTGAACCGAGTTAGACGCCATTCGGATCTGGAGACTGTGAGCCCTGTTAGCGTCACAGGGTCCACATGCCCACCCAGCCCAGGAACTCCCTGTTAACAACACAGGGGCCATTGAGTACGCTGACCGTGTGCGTAGGGGCCACACCTGTGGACAGCAGGCGCATCAGCAGCAGCAGGCCTGTTAATGCCACTGGGCTGCACAAGCAGGACTGTTAGGACAGGAGCTGGTCTTAACCGTTCTGCGTTACCAACTGTGGTGGTGGCCTGCATCCACCACCCTATCCCTGCCTACCTCTGGCCTAAAGCCGCAATGGGTTCAACACATGGAGGTGTGCTCTTTCGGAGCATAATAGAAGACTGCGCACCTCCTTGTTGGCTCCAGCCCCTTTTATAACCTGGGTCCGCCCCAAACCAGGGTGAACCACAATGCACCTCCTGGAGACAAAAGCAGAGTGACACGTCATGAGTGGCATAACTAGCGTCCTATTTGGAAACGCAACTTCAATGATGACCTCATGGCTGCCATGACCCAAACACCTCACCAGTCATCGTCTGACCATCAATAATGCGGTGACAAGTCATAGGTGTGGGCCTCTGCAAGCCATTTGGGAGGACACCTGATGCCCTGTGGTCTATATGGGACCCCCACATCAGGGCCAGGGCCAAAGAGTTCATTACCGGACCTAGTCTCTGATGCAGGAAGTGCCTGAGCATGCTCAGTAGCATGAAATACAGTCTCTGAAAAAAGACTATCAGCTTTAGCATGGTGTCTAGGCACAAAACAGGACTTAGACCCGGCACAGAATGCAAGCACCTGTGCAAAGAGGCTTTTCACACTTAGTGTGGGAGCATGCGCTGTATCCCGAAATGAAGACTTAGCGTCAGGAATGGCACAGTCAGGCTGAGCATACTCACTAGGCGAAACACTGTAATTATGCTGCAGCTGGGGTACATCGGCACACGCATGCGCACTAGCTGCCTCTCCACACTTAGACGTGGAGGGGAAATTTGTCTTGGAGATGCTGTCTATGAACAGAAGGAAAAGCTAAAGGAAGCCTGACTTTCTATCCCTCCGAATTATGAAATGCAGCAATGAATTCCATGAGTTTGCTATAACATTAGCGTAGCTAAATGTGCATGAGGGTGTGATGTAGAGGTGCTAGAAATAGCTTGTCACCAGTGGGGCACTAATGGAATACAACAGCCAGTTCTATGATGCCACAAAATGGCAGTATTTTGTGCTATCATTATAGCTTATTAAAAACAGAGCACGAGGTTGTCATGCAGAGGTGCTGCACATAGATTTGCAGTAGTGTGAATAGACAAAAGTACAATAGCCACGTTTAGGATACAACTAGGTACACTGAGTGTTTGCTAGTATAATGGCTGAGTTTAAAAAAGTTAGAGTGTGCAATGCAGGCAGACGTGCTGCAAATAACGTTCCAATACTGTGAATTGACAAAAGTACAATAGCCACGTTTAGGATACAACTAGGTACAGTGAGTGTTTGCTAGTATAATGGCTGAGTTTAAAAAAGTTAGAGTGTGCAATGCAGGCAGACGTGCTGCAAATATCGTTCCAATACTGTGAATAGACAAAAGTAAAATAGCCACGTTTAGGATACAACTAGGTACACTGAGTGTTTGCTAGTATAATGGCTGAGTTTAAAAAAGTTAGAGTGTGCAATGCAGGCAGACGTGCTGCAAATAACGTTCCAATACTGTGAATAGACAAAAGTACAATAGCCACGTTTAGGATACAACTAGGTACAGTGAGTGTTTGCTAGTATAATGGCTGAGTTTAAAAAAGTTTGAGTGTGCAATGCAGGCAGACGTGCTGCAAATAACGTTCCAATACTGTGAATTGACAAAAGTACAATAGCCACGTTTAGGATACAACTAGGTACAGTGAGTGTTTGCTAGTATAATGGCTGAGTTTAAAAAAGTTAGAGTGTGCAATGCAGGCAGACGTGCTGCAAATATCGTTCCAATACTGTGAATAGACAAAAGTAAAATAGCCACGTTTAGGATACAACTAGGTACACTGAGTGTTTGCTAGTATAATGGCTGAGTTTAAAAAAGTTAGAGTGTGCAATGCAGGCAGACGTGCTGCAAATAACGTTCCAATACTGTGAATAGACAAAAGTACAATAGCCACGTTTAGGATACAACTAGGTACACTGAGTGTTTGCTAGTATAATGGCTTAGTAACAATGAGTTGTAGTGTGCAATGCAGGCAGACGTGCTCTGCAAATGTCTTTGCACTAGTGGGACTATAGCAAAGTACAATAGCCACGTTTAGGATGCCACTAGGTACACTGAGTGTTTGCTAGTAAAATTGCTTAGTTTAAAAAAGTTGGAGTGTGCAATGCAGGCAGATGTGCTCTGCTAATATCTTTGCACTAGTGGGACTATAGCAAAGTCCAATAGCCACGTATAGGATGCCACTAGGTACACTGAGTGTTTGCTAGTATAATGGCTTAGTTAAAATGAGTTTGAGTGTGCAATGCAGGCAGACGCGCTATGCAAATGTCTTTGCACTAGTGGGACTATAGCAAAGTCCAATAGCCACGTATAGGATGCCACTAGGTACACTGAGTGTTTGCTAGTATAATGGCTTGGTTTTAATGAGTTGGAGTGTGCAATGCAGGCAGACGCGCTCTGCAAATGTCTTTGCACTAGTGGGACTATAGCAAAGTCCAATAGCCACGTATAGGATGCCACTAGGTACACTGAGTGTTTGCTAGTATAATGGCTTGGTTAGAATGAGTTGTAGTGTGCAATGCAGGCAGATGTGCTCTGCTAATGTCTTTGCACTAGTGGGACTATAGCAAAGTCCAATAGCCACGTATAGGATGCCACTAGGTACACTGAGTGTTTGCTAGTATAATGGCTTAGTTAAAATGAGTTTGAGTGTGCAATGCAGGCAGACGCGCTATGCAAATGTCTTTGCACTAGTGGGACTATAGCAAAGTCCAATAGCCACGTATAGGATGCCACTAGGTACACTGAGTGTTTGCTAGTATAATGGCTTGGTTAGAATGAGTTGTAGTGTGCAATGCAGGCAGATGTGCTCTGCTAATGTCTTTGCACTAGTGGGACTATAGCAAAGTCCAATAGCCACGTATAGGATGCCACTAGGTACACTGAGTGTTTGCTAGTATAATGGCTTAGTTAAAATGAGTTTGAGTGTGCAATGCAGGCAGACGCGCTATGCAAATGTCTTTGCACTAGTGGGACTATAGCAAAGTCCAATAGCCACGTATAGGATGCCACTAGGTACACTGAGTGTTTGCTAGTATAATGGCTTAGTTAAAATGAGTTTGAGTGTGCAATGCAGGCAGACGCGCTATGCAAATGTCTTTGCACTAGTGGGACTATAGCAAAGTCCAATAGCCACGTATAGGATGCCACTAGGTACACTGAGTGTTTGCTAGTATAATGGCTTGGTTAGAATGAGTTGTAGTGTGCAATGCAGGCAGATGTGCTCTGCTAATGTCTTTGCACTAGTGGGACTATAGCAAAGTCCAATAGCCACGTATAGGATGCCACTAGGTACACTGAGTGTTTGCTAGTATAATGGCTTAGTTAAAATGAGTTTGAGTGTGCAATGCCGGCAGACGCGCTATGCAAATGTCTTTGCACTAGTGGGACTATAGCAAAGTCCAATAGCCACGTATAGGATGCCACTAGGTACACTGAGTGTTTGCTAGTATAATGGCTTGGTTTTAATGAGTTGGAGTGTGCAATGCAGGCAGACGCGCTCTGCAAATGTCTTTGCACTAGTGGGACTATAGCAAAGTCCAATAGCCACGTATAGGATGCCACTAGGTACACTGAGTGTTTGCTAGTATAATGGCTTGGTTAGAATGAGTTGTAGTGTGCAATGCAGGCAGACGCGCTCTGCAAATGTCTTTGCACTAGTGGGACTATAGCAAAGTCCAATAGCCACGTATAGGATGCCACTAGGTACACTGAGTGTTTGCTAGTATAATGGCTTGGTTAGAATGAGTTGTAGTGTGCAATGCAGGCAGACGCGCTCTGCAAATGTCTTTGCACTAGTGGGACTATAGCAAAGTCCAATAGCCACGTATAGGATGCCACTAGGTACACTGAGTGTTTGCTAGTATAATGGCTTAGTTAAAATGAGTTTGAGTGTGCAATGCAGGCAGACGCGCTATGCAAATGTCTTTGCACTAGTGGGACTATAGCAAAGTCCAATAGCCACGTATAGGATGCCACTAGGTACACTGAGTGTTTGCTAGTATAATGGCTTGGTTAGAATGAGTTGTAGTGTGCAATGCAGGCAGACGCGCTCTGCAAATGTCTTTGCACTAGTGGGACTATAGCAAAGTCCAATAGCCACGTATAGGATGCCACTAGGTACACTGAGTGTTTGCTAGTATAATGGCTTAGTTAAAATGAGTTTGAGTGTGCAATGCAGGCAGACGCGCTATGCAAATGTCTTTGCACTAGTGGGACTATAGCAAAGTCCAATAGCCACGTATAGGATGCCACTAGGTACACTGAGTGTTTGCTAGTATAATGGCTTGGTTAGAATGAGTTGTAGTGTGCAATGCAGGCAGACGCGCTCTGCAAATGTCTTTGCACTAGTGGGACTATAGCAAAGTCCAATAGCCACGTATAGGATGCCACTAGGTACACTGAGTGTTTGCTAGTATAATGGCTTGGTTAGAATGAGTTGTAGTGTGCAATGCAGGCAGACGCGCTCTGCAAATGTCTTTGCACTAGTGGGACTATAGCAAAGTCCAATAGCCACGTATAGGATGCCACTAGGTACACTGAGTGTTTGCTAGTATAATGGCTTAGTTAAAATGAGTTTGAGTGTGCAATGCAGGCAGACGCGCTATGCAAATGTCTTTGCACTAGTGGGACTATAGCAAAGTCCAATAGCCACGTATAGGATGCCACTAGGTACACTGAGTGTTTGCTAGTATAATGGCTTGGTTTTAATGAGTTGGAGTGTGCAATGCAGGCAGACGCGCTCTGCAAATGTCTTTGCACTAGTGGGACTATAGCAAAGTCCAATAGCCACGTATAGGATGCCACTAGGTACACTGAGTGTTTGCTAGTATAATGGCTTGGTTAGAATGAGTTGTAGTGTGCAATGCAGGCAGATGTGCTCTGCTAATGTCTTTGCACTAGTGGGACTATAGCAAAGTCCAATAGCCACGTATAGGATGCCACTAGGTACACTGAGTGTTTGCTAGTATAATGGCTTAGTTAAAATGAGTTTGAGTGTGCAATGCAGGCAGACGCGCTATGCAAATGTCTTTGCACTAGTGGGACTATAGCAAAGTCCAATAGCCACGTATAGGATGCCACTAGGTACACTGAGTGTTTGCTAGTATAATGGCTTGGTTAGAATGAGTTGTAGTGTGCAATGCAGGCAGATGTGCTCTGCTAATGTCTTTGCACTAGTGGGACTATAGCAAAGTCCAATAGCCACGTATAGGATGCCACTAGGTACACTGAGTGTTTGCTAGTATAATGGCTTAGTTAAAATGAGTTTGAGTGTGCAATGCAGGCAGACGCGCTATGCAAATGTCTTTGCACTAGTGGGACTATAGCAAAGTCCAATAGCCACGTATAGGATGCCACTAGGTACACTGAGTGTTTGCTAGTATAATGGCTTAGTTAAAATGAGTTTGAGTGTGCAATGCAGGCAGACGCGCTATGCAAATGTCTTTGCACTAGTGGGACTATAGCAAAGTCCAATAGCCACGTATAGGATGCCACTAGGTACACTGAGTGTTTGCTAGTATAATGGCTTGGTTAGAATGAGTTGTAGTGTGCAATGCAGGCAGATGTGCTCTGCTAATGTCTTTGCACTAGTGGGACTATAGCAAAGTCCAATAGCCACGTATAGGATGCCACTAGGTACACTGAGTGTTTGCTAGTATAATGGCTTAGTTAAAATGAGTTTGAGTGTGCAATGCCGGCAGACGCGCTATGCAAATGTCTTTGCACTAGTGGGACTATAGCAAAGTCCAATAGCCACGTATAGGATGCCACTAGGTACACTGAGTGTTTGCTAGTATAATGGCTTGGTTTTAATGAGTTGGAGTGTGCAATGCAGGCAGACGCGCTCTGCAAATGTCTTTGCACTAGTGGGACTATAGCAAAGTCCAATAGCCACGTATAGGATGCCACTAGGTACACTGAGTGTTTGCTAGTATAATGGCTTGGTTAGAATGAGTTGTAGTGTGCAATGCAGGCAGACGCGCTCTGCAAATGTCTTTGCACTAGTGGGACTATAGCAAAGTCCAATAGCCACGTATAGGATGCCACTAGGTACACTGAGTGTTTGCTAGTATAATGGCTTGGTTAGAATGAGTTGTAGTGTGCAATGCAGGCAGACGCGCTCTGCAAATGTCTTTGCACTAGTGGGACTATAGCAAAGTCCAATAGCCACGTATAGGATGCCACTAGGTACACTGAGTGTTTGCTAGTATAATGGCTTAGTTATCAGTTGGAGTGTGCAGAGGACAAGAGGGTACAGTGGCAGGATTGTGGTGCTCTGGGTAGAGGAATGGAAGCCTGCCTTTCTATTCCCTCCTAATGGTGAAATGCAGGTAGGAAATCCCTGACCTGGGCTACACAGACGCTGTTGCTGTTTGCAGGACCTGTCACCTATGGCTCTCTGACCCTGCCGGTTGGAGCCCTTAAAAGGACTGCTATAAAGTGCTCTCCCTAAGCTGTCTAACGCTGTGTATGCAGCGCATACAGCTGTATCGGCTATAGGACTCAGGAAGACGGAGCTGCGACAGTGATGTCTGACACCAAAGACGCAGAAGGCAGATAATGGCGTCCGTGAAGAAAATGTCCGGTTTTATAATGCAGGGACATGTGACATGCAGATCCTATCACACATGCCGTTGCTTCTCTGGCTCAAAGTCCACTTAGCTGTGTGTGTGTCTGGGATTGGCTGACATGCTGGCCCGCCCCACAAGACGCGCGCACTTAGGGAAGGAAGACAAGAAAAAAAAAAAAAAAAAATGGCGATCGCCATTATAGAAACAGCAGTGATCTGAAGGCGCTGTTCACGCACACTATACACTGAAATGTGATAATAGTTTGATTCACAGAGTGACTTACACTATTACAGCAGAAACCAAGCTATGATTTAGCTGTTTTTTGGCTGCTAGAACCGTTCTCGAACGTTTCTAGAACTACCGAGCTTTTGCAAAAAGCTCGAGTTCTAGTTCGATCTAGAACATGCCCCAAAATCACTCGAGCCGCGAACTGGAGAACCACGAACCACGAACCGCGCTCAACTCTATTCATGAAATAATTAAAAAAAGGGCTTCCCTATATTTTGGGTCCCAGCCGGGTACAAATAGGCAGCTGGGGGTTGGGGGCAGCCTGTAGCTGCCTGCTGTACCTGGCTAGCATAGAAAAACATGGCGAAGCCCACGTCATTTTTCTGGTGGGAAAAAAACTCCTGCATACAGTCCTGGATGGAGTATGCTGAGTCTAGTAGGTCTGCAGCTGCTGTCTGCTCTCCTGCATACACTAGTGAATGGAGCATGCTGAGCCTTGTAGTTCTGCAGCTGCTGTCTTCTCTCCTCCATACAAACAGACAGCAGCTGCAGAACTACAAGGCTCAGCATACTCCATCCAGGACTGTATGCAGGAGTTTTTGCCCCCCCCAAAAAAAATTACGTGTGCTTCGCCATATTTTTGTATGCTAGCCAGGTACAGCAGGCAGCTACGGGCTTCCCCCAACCCCCAGCTGCCTATTTGTACCCAGCTGGGAACCAAAAATATAGGGTAGCCCTTTTTTTTTTAAATTATTTCATGAATTTCATGAAATAATTAAAAAAAAAAATGACGTGGGCTTCGCCTAATTTTTGTGTCCAGCCAGGTACAGCTAGGCAGCTGGGGATTGGACTCCGCAGATCAGGGTGCCCAAGCTTTCTGGGCACCCCTGCTGCAAATTGAAGACGGCAGCCGACCCAGAAAAGGGCGCTTTTATAGAAGCGCCATCTTCTGGCGCTGTATCCAACTCTTCCAGCTGCCCTGGTGACGGGTGGCTCGCTGGGTAATAATGGGGTTAGGGCTACCTGTATATTATCAACTGGCCCTAAGCCCGAAATTCATGGTGTCACGCCAATATTAGAAATGGCCACCATGAATTTCTAGTACAGATAAAAAAAACACAACACACAGAAAAATATTTTTATTAGAAATAAAACACAACACAATTAGTGACTCCATCTTTATTGAAATAAAGAACCCCCCTCCGCAGTAATCCTGGGTCAAGGGTCCCGCGCCGTCCAATCCGGATACAATATTATCTGAGCGGTTTGCTGGAAGGCAAAGCGATCAGATGATGTGTCAGGTTCAAGGGCCTGAATCACATGACACAGCAGCTGATTGTATAAACGGCTTTTTTAAAATCAGATGATGCATCAGTGAAAAAAAAAAACCAACAAACTACACACTTCAGTGCAGACTCCTGTCCGACAGCATCAGCTGAAAGTTTAGCTGGCTGGGCGGTAAAAAGCCGGCCTCACCACCCAACTTATAGTGTCAGCTGATTCCATAAGGTGACCACATCAGCTGATCATTGTCAGGTCTGAGAGAGAGAGAGAAAGAAGAGCAAGAAAAAAGAGAGAGAAGAGAGAGAGAGAAAAAAAGAGAGAGAAAAGAGAGAGAAAAGAGAGAGAAAAGAGAGAGAAGTGAGGAGAGAGAGAGGAGAGATAGAGAGGGAAAAAGAGAGACTGAGAAAAAGAGAGAAAGAGAGAGAGAGATAGAGAGCCACAGAGAGAGACGACTGAGAATGAGAGACTGAGAGAGACAAAGAGAGAGAGAGAAAGAGAGAGAGAGACTGAGATTCTGAGAGAGAGAGAGACTGAGAGACAGAGAGACAGAGAGAGAGAAGAGAGAGAGAAAAGAGAGAGAGGAGAGAGAGAGATTGAGACTGGGAGAGACAAAGAGAGACAGATAAAGAGAGATAGAGACTGAGAGAGACTGAGAGAGAGACTGAAAGACTAAGAGAGACAGAGAGAGAGAAGAGAGAGAGAGGAGAGAGAGAGAGAGAGAGAGAGAGAGAGAGAGAGAGAGAAAGAGAGACTGAGAAAAAGAGAGACTGAGAAAAAGAGAGAGAGAGAGACTGAGAGAATCAGAGAGAGAGAGAGAGAGCAATGCAGCCTCATTCCATGAACTGCTCCGATTTTAGAGGTGTGGCTCACAGCTGATGTCCGGCTCCTCCCCTCAGTGCATAATTAAATTAAATTATAATTATAAATAACTTAAATTAAATTTTTTACCGGGACTAGAACTCGTGAACTAATGCTTCTGAGTCAAGCACTCTAACCATTGAGCTACGGGCTCTTATGAAAAACATAGGCAGATTTGGTAATCTTGACTTCTGCATTGCAGACTGAAGTCTCAGATTACAGCGCGGTTCAGTTTAGGTGCTACATGGAGAGTGCACAGATCGCTCCCTGCATCTTCATGTAGCAGAGTTGACAGTGTCGTGTGGATTACTTCGGACCTGGATTGTTGTTTTGGGATTAATAAAAAGGTAAATGAGGTGTTTTTTATCTTTTATTCCAAATAAAGGATTTTTCGTTGTGTGTGTTTATTTACTTTCACTTACAGTTTAATCATGGAAGGTATCTCGGGGAGATGCCTGGCATGATTAACTCATTATTTCCCCGAATGCCACCACACCAGGGCAATTCGGGATGAGCTAGGTGGAGTCCCGGGACTGTTGCATCTAATAGATGCAGCAATTCCGGGTGGCTGCTGGGTGATATTGTTAGGGTGGTGGGCTCCCCATAACGTGGAGCTCCCCATCCTGACAATACCAGCCTCCAGCCATGCGGCTTTATCCTGGCTGGTATCAAATATGGGGTAACCGCATTTTTTTTTATTATTATTATTTATTTATTTTTTTGTTTTATTGCACGATCTAGACCCGCCCGCCGGCGGCTGTGATTGGTTGCAGTGAGACAGCTGTCACTCATCGTGGGGACGTGTCTGACTGCAACTAATCAAGGGCGCCGGTGAGTGGGGAAAGCACGGAATAACTAATTGAATAAAGAAGCCATTTTCAAAAGAGGAAATGCCGCTGGAGATTTGTGACAGCCGTGCAGCGAGACGCCCGTGATCGGTGAGTAGGAAAGAGAGAGGGATTGTGCTGGGGACGCAGGATGCATGCAGACAGCAACGTGTGCACATAGCCTTACTGTGAAA
The DNA here is from genome assembly GCF_048569485.1 of Anomaloglossus baeobatrachus. Classification (NCBI taxonomy): domain Eukaryota; kingdom Metazoa; phylum Chordata; class Amphibia; order Anura; family Aromobatidae; genus Anomaloglossus; species Anomaloglossus baeobatrachus. The sequence continues at coordinate 98,349,485 of NC_134358.1, forward strand.
AGCCACGTTTTTGGTGCTCAAACCGTTCTTGAATGTAACTCGAACTGTCGAGCTTTTAGCAAAAAGCTTGAGTTCGTCGAACGTCTCGAACACCCCCCAAAATCACTCGAACATGAAATTAGCGAACCTCAAACATCGCTCATCTCTAACCTTTAGATAAAGGTAGGAATTTTCGTGGGGCCACAAATAAAGGAAATTATGAAAGACACAGATTTTGATACATAGATAAGCAAGACTGCGGCAACGGCATTTGAGTCATTCTATAATTTAGTGGTAAATTTCCTTGGCAACCATTAAACACAACACTACAAAGACTTGTGATGCAATTTGTCTCTCAAGATATATATCCTGAACTCCCATTTATATTTTTTCACCGAAAACCTTGGAAATGTCAGTGACGAGCACAGAGAGTTGTTTCATCATGACACGGCACTACTTGAAGGCCATTTTAAAGGGAATTGGAGCCCACAAATACTCCTAGACTACTGTTTGGGACTTAAAATGGAGACGCCTTCAGCTGAATATTCAAGAAAATCAAACAATTTTTTTTAAAATAGAATAAATGTTAGTTATTTAAAATAAGGAATTTCTGTTTAAAAATAAAAAAAATGTCAAAATTTAAATGTGTTACTCAAAGTCCCTGCATGATAGAAAAATTATGAGAACAGGTTTTGGAAGCAAGAGGACAAATTACCAAAATAAACATCCTATTTCTTGCATTAACACAAAAAAGTAAACTTTTCTAGGCCAGTATTTTTAGCTTATGAAAATACTACGTATCAAGGTTTCCTAGCCCTTGCAAGAGTATGATATAGCACCAAGTCAAATGTACAGTAGAAAGTGCAGTTGGCACAGTTGGACTTTGGGCAAGGGAGCAAGCTCCATCCAATTGGGAGGGACAATGTAGATTGAAAGCACAGTGATCTAAACTAGCAAGCTGCATAGACTTCTCATTTTCTGAGTTTTGGGCAGGACAATCTTGAGAAAGTGAGAGTATAAGGGCTTAAACAGAGACCTGGCCTCAAAGAGCTGAAAATAGAGCTCTTCAAAATGCAAAATTACATTGACTTAATTTGAAACTGCAATTACTGCCATATAGTTGTCATATACTGCTACCATGTTTTTCCAAAAATAATATACTTTCTTATACTTTTTCTGGCCCTCCAAATAGCTCTAGGGCTTATTTTTGGAGTAGGTTTTATTCTTGGAGAAACATGGTTGGGGGTAAGTTTAACCCCCAAAAAGCAGGCTCCCCCTTCTCATGTGACATATACTTACCAGATCTCCGATGGTCCCTCTCAGCAGGTATGCTGCACGCTGACCTCCCCTGATTCTGGCCGACACACTCACATACATCAGTTCACGCACACACACTCATACACGTACACATACACAATTACCGGTCAGATCACACACACACACACTCACTAGTCACTCACCACATCCGGCAGTACAGAACACCTCCAGCCACAAGGAAAAATGGGAGGAAGTTACGCATCGCAGGTCCTGTAAGCATTCCATCCGTAGTTGCAGGTCCTTGCATTCCACCACACTGTGTCTCAGGATTGTGCTGGCCAGAAGAAATCGGTGTCGCTGGATGTGGTGAGTGTATGTGCAATCTCATGGGTGATTGTGTGTGTGATCTGATGAGTGTGGGTGTGAGATCTGATGTGTGCAGGTGTGCGATCTGATGTGTATCGGTGTGCGATCCACTGCAGGACCTCCCGCTTGCCATCTGGTCTTTTACTGGTCAACACAAAAAAATCATCAGCAAAGGTAATGTGTCTGTTTTATGGAATTTGATGTGCTGATTAAAAAAAAATGCTTAGTTTTGCTCTATCACATAAAGTTTCTGAGATTGAAGTATTTTTATTACATTATTTATGCATTTTTCAGCATATGCTGGGCCCCTCATGTGATATGTCCAAGTTGTTCAAATGGTCTTTGTGACTGGTTGAATATGAGGAAAGTGGCTATGCCACATGCTATAGTTCCCATGATTTGGAGAGAACCCAAAAATCATAGTGATGGCTGCTACTTTTGTTTTGTCACACTGAAGGGCTTTTCCACAAAGAACAAACATAAGATTAATTACCCTGAAGTTGAATCTGCGATTAGGCCAGTTCCACATGATGGTACCTTCCCAGTTCCTGTACCACCATTGCCTAGATTGGATGAGAATGAAAAGAATAAGAAGACTATGGAGCTGAAGCCACTGGAGAAGACATGGAGACCTCAAGTAAAGATGAGTATGTACCTGATGGAGCAGCTGAGCAGCCAGAACGTTTTACTCAACATGAATTAAATGATTTCATCAGAGACCTTTCATTGTCAAAAGATAAAGCTGAACTTCTTTCATTAAGGTGAAAATAGAAGAATCTTCTTCATGATGATGTCAAAGTCTGTTGTTACCAAAACAGAAGTAACACTTTAACCCAATTTTTCTCAGTTGAAGGACCAATGGTGTACTGTAACAATGTGAGTGGCCTCTTTGAAGAATTGAATCTAGAGTATGTTGTTGCAGATTGGCGATTGTTTATTGAATCATCCCAGAGAAGTTTGAAAGCAGTGTTGCTTTACAATGGAAATATAAAACCATCAATCCCTATTGCTCACTCATGTCATCTAAAGGAAAGTTATGAAAATCTGTCAGTTGTTTTGGATGCTATACAAAATAAGAATCATCAATGGAATATCTGTGGAGATTTGAAAGTGATTGGTCTGCTAATGGGAATACAAGGAGGTTTCACAAAATATTGTTGCTTCTTGTGTTTACGGGACAATAGAAATACAGTAGAGCATTATGTTTATCATGATTGGGGACAGAGAAACATCTATGCTCCAGGTAGAGACAATGTTCACCATAATCCTTTAGTTGGTCCAACAAAAATCTTTCTTGCTCCACTACATATAAAGTTGGGAATGATTAAAAACTTTGAGAAAGCCATGGCAAAGACAAATTCACAAGGGTTCCAGTACATTTCACATGAATTCTCCAGCATTTCACCAGCAAAAATGAAGGAAGGGGTATTTGTTGGTTCTCAGATCAGAGAACTTATAAGAGATGATGTGTTTGAAGAAACTCTAAATGATAAGGAACAAAGATCTTGGAAAAGCTTCAAGTGGATCTGTGAAAACTTCTTTGGAAAAAATAAATCTCCAGAATAAGTTGAAAATGTTGAGGAACTGCTAAATGCAACCAGTGTCTTAGATGTCGGATGTCTCTGAAAATGCATTTTTTGCATTCACATTTAGATTTCTTCCCTCAAACTCTTGGGGATGTAAGCAATGAACAAGGTGAGCGGTTTCACCAAGACATTAATGTTCTGGAACACCGCTACAAGGGTTTTGGGTGTTATATAGGGACAACCCTGAAAAATTATATCAACGACAGTCTAATGTCAAGCACTTTTAATTTCTCCTCATATTTTGGTTTCTATTTTGCATGTGAAATTATTTTGGTTCAATAAAAACTGTTTTGTAAGGTGAAGCATTTTTTTTCTTTTATGTAGATAACTATTTTATAATAATGATGCTGCTCCATGGAAACTATACATGCTACAGAAAAACTATATACGTTCTTAAAATCAGGGCAAGAAGATGATTTAGAAAAGTACAAAGTCATCTGTGATGATTACACAAAATATTTTTTTGTAGACCTGTGTTATTGAACCGCGACTTGGACTTATTTTCGAGGTAAGGCTTATATTTAAGCCTTGCACTGAAAATGCTGAAAATCCCTGCTAGGGCTTATTTAGGGGAAAGGTCTTGATTTTGGTAAAACCCGGTAGTTGGTGTCATAAAGGAACTCTTGATAGCCTAAAGGGTGCTCCACACGCTGCGACATCGCTAGCGATTGCTAGCGATGTCGTGTGCGATAGCACCCACCTCCGTCGTACGTGCGACATGTGGTGATCACTATCGTAGCGAACATTATCGCTACGGCAGCATCACACACACATACCTTGTCAGCGACGTCGCTGTGACCACTGAACAATCCCTCCCTCAAGGGGGAGGTGCGTTCGGCGTCACAGCGATGTCACATCGGCGTCACTAAGCGGCCGCACAATAGCAGGAGAGGGGCGGAGATGAGCGGCCGGAACATGCCGCCCACCTCCTTCCTTCCTCATTGCCGGTGGACGCAGGTAAGGAGATAGTCCTCGTTTCTGCGGTGTCACGCATAGCGATGCGTGATGCTGCAGGAATGAGGAACAACCAACGGCATGCAACAGCAACGACATTTGGAAAAGGAGCGACGTGGCAACGATCAACGATTTTTGCCGTTTTTCCGATCGTTGCTCGTCGCTTCTAGCTGTCATGCGCTGCGATGTTACTAACGGCGCCGGATGTGCGGCACAACCACCATGACCCTACCGATATATCGTTAGCGATGTCGCAGCGTGTAAATGGCCCTTAAGCCACTGAGATACTAATGTCTTGACTCATCATTTGCAATTCTTTTAAGTCACTTTTCTTAGCTTAAGATATTCGCTGACTTTTATTGCCCCAAATTCATCAAAATGGTGTATGCTATTTATTAATTTGGTGCAAAATCAAAAAGGGCATCTTCACTGTAATTAATTATTTTTGTGACTTTTTAAGCAAAAAGTAAAATTTTATTCAAAATGCTTTAAAAGATGTTACTTTTGCAGACATGTATGAAACTATACCAGGGGGAGCATAGTTTTGATAAATGTTGCGACTTTTTATAAAGTCGTAATTGATAGGCCAAGAAAAAAAACATGAACACAAGTGATGATAATAATAATAATAATAATAACAACAATAATAATAGTAATAATAATTATTCATTTATATAGCGCTATTAATTCCACAGCGCTTTACATACATTGGTGAATATATATATAAAAAAATTTAAAAGGCTCAAAATGTGTAAAAAAACACAAACTAAAAACAAAAAAAAACAGTCATGAAGACAAAGTTCTAGTTTATTAAATTATGCCCCAATGCTTCAAAGAGCTGTTGACCCCTGTTTCAGATGAAACATGGTTGCTTGAGTCCTTTCCGAATACCCCAATCAATGGCTTGTTCTGGGGATAGCTATGTTTGTAGAATATATTAGGAAATTACATAAAATGGCCACAAAGTACCTCCAACTTTCAAATTGATGACAAAGTAATGGGATATTTGTTTTCAGTAAAATTAAAACCAATTCAATAAATTCCAGCTGTACAACTATAAAAATGAAAAGCTTACACTTCTATAGCGATATGTTGACCTTCTCCATATATTCTACGTGAAACTATATTTTGTTGCTATGGTAACTAATAAACACTTAAGCGATTCTGGCTTTCAAAATAGACAAAAAAAAGAAAAGAAAAAAAAATGAACATACAGGTGCCTTTGTAAGTCCCAAAGGTTAAATCAATATTTCTATCATCGATAATACATGTATAACTATTTCCAATCAGTCCTTTCTCCGCATCGTGTGCTTGTCCTCTAACTTCATTAGTGAGCATTGTTCTTCTGTTTTCCCTTTCCCTTTTGTTAATTTTCACTATGTGCATACTCTACATTTTTGATTAAGGTTGGCAGGAAGGAGAGGTAGATATTCATTATACGCATTGCTCTTCCATCAGTTACTATGACTACATGATTGTATCAGCACAAATCCAATCCATTTGTCTCCCAGGCATAGCCTTTTTAAGTAGGTAGTGTAAAAATTTCATAAAGCCTTGTTGCACTGTGCATACGATACGCAGCCAGATCCAGATGTGCATTACTGATGTCCACGTATGGAGCTGAGAGCCAGAATGTTACTGTAAACGTTACCCAGCGCCTTGCAAATACTCTAAAATTAGGAACATGTAGTTATTTCTCTTTTTATGCACAGTTGTCTAAAATATGCTGAAAATAAAGCATTGTCCTCATCCATCTTTAAGTCAATTTATACCATTTTCACTATTTCAGGTCCAAAATTTTGTTTACATTAATATCTTAATATTTTTAGTCTATGTTTCTTACACGGCTCAAAATCCCCGGCTTAGAGATTTAAAATATAACATGCTGTCAGCAGTAACAACTAGAGGGAGTTTCGGAGCTGACTGCATACTGTGTTATTATTGAGTCCAATTTCTAACTTTCGGCAGTAAGCTGCCTCTTGCGATGTCTGCAGGTAGGCACCATGTTATTTTTAACCACTAACTACTGCAGCCAAATTTTATTTATTTTTTTTGCACTTTCTTTTCCTCCTGTTCTTCCATGAGCGATATTTTCTTTTTATTCTGACAGATTCTGCAGAACCAAACATTATTTCTTTTTACGTTATATTTCTTTATGTTAAAATTGTGAAAAGCGGTGTGATTGAATTTTTTTTTATTTTTATTTTTGCCAATGCAAACAGCCCCAATTCTATTTCAATGTCACTCTCAGAGATTGACATTTAAATGGTTCAACATCAGAAACTGGAGAATGCTCTGGTTGCTGCAGGCTGTATAACAAAACTAGCACCTGTCAGGAATGGTGTATATGTGGCGCCCCTGACCTGGTCAGGCACCACAGAGTATTGCACCCATGCTGGGGCAGTGCTTCCAGGTAATCTCCAAAGGCCAGGATGAGGTGAACACACAAACACATAGTGACCAGGTCTCCCACACCATTAGAAGGGACCCTTGGGTAGCCAGAAGGGGTTAACTTTCAATTCCCTGCAAGGGGTGTGCTCAGAGGCTGGTTGCTAGGAAGCAGGGCAGACAGGAATTGAAGGAGGACCAAGCAGTCTAGAGCAGAGTGTTCAGGAGTGTGGAAGGGAGCAGAGGGGCTCTCATGCTAGCCAGGCCCTGCGGAGTGCAGTAGCTGAAAACAGGGGAGAAAGGGTACCTGTGGATCAGCCTGAAAGACACCTAGAGAGAGGTGGCTGAGTAAGGGGATCCCTGGAATTCCAGTACGCAAGGAGAGACAGGTCCCCAAAGCAGACAGCTAATCATCCAGAGCTGCTCAACCTTCAGGTGGGGGTACTTCAGGCCCTCACCACCACAACACAGAGTCCGAGCTAAGCAGCAATCAGAAGGCCCATAAGGGGATAGGGCCAGAAGCCATCCCACCAAGGTCACGCTGCCGGCAGACGGGCCAGAGAGGGGAGCGTGGTTGGAAACAGCTACCCTGGAGGAATCCTACCATACTTCAAGTAAGGGATTCTCTCAAACAAAAGGAGTGCAAGGAGGGCGAGTGGACAGCTACTCTCAGAACGGCCTTCTGGAATTCCTGGTTCCACCTGGTTATCGCAGTGTCGCCTGGGCATCTCACCACCAAACAGTGAGTAAACACATTAAAAGACTTTTTGGACTGTGTTTGAGTCATTCTGCAACCTGTGGTTCCACACACTTACACAGGGCCTTGGGGCTTGCCTCACTCTCGGGAGGCCACTACAACTAACTGCACCCACCATCAGCCCCAGGCACCCCTTAATCTGCAGTGGCGGTCACCCTGACCGCAATACCGAGAGTGGCATGAACAGGATAAGGACTAGACCTGTTCAGACAGGTGACCGTGCGCCTCAGAGGTCCGACCGCGAAAATTGAACCGCCTCCATATTGCCATCATCAAAAGCGCGCGCTGCAGACCGCGCGAGGGAGAAGAGCACCGCCCACAAAGAGGTATGGCCGCCGCAGAATTGGAGGCTGAGTCCTGGACCAGTGATGACCGGAGCTCTGTAGAAGCCATCTTTGCCAAACTAGCAGCTGCTTTTTAACACCGCACTGAGGGAGAGCTTAGGACGGACTTCTATATATAACTGCCGCCAGAAGCCCCAAGATAGCATAAGAGACTATGCCCTCAGGCTGCAGGCTGCACTACGGGCTCTCAAGCTGGTGGACCCTGTCAGTGATCAGGAAGGAAGCTGGATGATGAAAGAACAATTCTTGCGGGGCCTGCACTCTCCTGAGGATGGGAAGCAGATGAAGCTGTGGTCCCTGGAACACCCTGACGTGGAGTTTGACATTCTGAAAGACAGGGCGGTGAGAGCACTCCAACCTCCTGTGGACACAGACCCCGTCTCACCAGCATGGCCTGCCAGTTCCCCGGCTGCAGGAGCAGAATCCTCCTCGCAGGCCCTGATAACTGCAAAAGGACTCAACACGCCAGCAGAGACCAAAAATACACTATCCTCCCAGGTGCAACAGCTCAGCAAGGACGTCTCACGAATCCTGAAAGCAATGCAGTTGCCCTTAGAAACCAAAGTCCCTCATCGGATCCTGCTAGCTGACAGCCCGGAGGACGTCTTTTGGATGCGGGGGAGAAGAGGTCCTACAACCCGAGGCAGGAGCAGTGATCGCTATGACTCATCTGGACAACCCATTTGTCATCGTTGCCAGGAGGCAGGCCACTATGTAAGGGCTTGTCCTTTAAACAAGCCAAACCTGGGGCCGAGGGCCAGTCCTCAGGATTAAGAAGATTAGGCCCAGTTGACTGCCATGATCAGTATGTGGGTGGACGTCCGGTCCTGTCCATCGTCCTGGATGGGATCCCTACTCCGGCGTTATTGGACACTGGTTCTCAGGTAACCACGATCCCGTATGTTCTTTATCGTAGGTTTTGGTCGGACGACGATCTCTGACCACCGGACCTTGACCTCACCATCTATGCTGCCAATGGACAACCTATAGACCAGATTGGGGTCAAAGAGGTAACCATAAAGGTGGGAAGGCAGGAAATGAAAGGACAAGGACTGATTGTTGTGGATACTGATGTTAGAGAAAGGAACCCACAAATGATTGTAGGCACTAATGTCATAGAAAATTGTCTAGGGGAAGTGTTGATGTTGCTTCACCAGATTGTTGAAGGTGCTGAGGGCGGATCGCGGAGAGCCTTGCAAAAAGAGATCCGGATCATTCTGAGGAAGCAACAGGTAAAACAGGCTGGTGGTGAGATTGGTAGTGTACGGGTAATAGATGCTAACCCCATTGTGATACCCCCATGGAGTGAAATGATGATGTGGTGTAGAGCAGTGGTAGGTCACAGAGGACAGGATTACCAGGCTGTACTAGAGCCCACTCATTCAGAACACTGGCCCACGATTCTGACAGCCAAGGGGGTAGTTGACGTACACAAGGGACGAGTGCCCGTACGAGTGTTGAACTGTGGGGAGGAGGAAGCCAGACTACCAAGGTATGCTACCATAGCCAAACTGTTTACTTGCCCAAATGACGCTATAACACCTGTAGGTCCCCTGACACAAGCCGACTCAAAAGAGGACAAGACCTCCCAAAAGCAGTTAGAAGACCGGTGCCAGAAACTCCATGTGGGGACTGACTCTACATCCACCTACCAGAAACATGGGGTTCATAGGGTCGTGCAGGAATACGAGCAGGTCTTTAGTAAGAACCCACTAGACTTCGGTAGAATCAAAGGGGTGCAACATCACATACCCACAGGCAGTCATCCTCCCATTAAGGAAAGACATAGGCCTATACCACCAGCCCATTACCAGCGCATAAAGGACATGCTGAAGGACATGAAGGAGGCAGGAGTCATAAGGGACAGTTGCAGCCCCTGGGCAGCTCCCCTGGTCCTGGTGAAAAAGAAGGATGGCACGATCAGGATGTGTGTAGACTACAGACGGATAAATCAGATAACACACAAGGATGCCTACCCTTTGCCACGGATAGAGGAATCCCTCACTGCCTTGAAAGCCTCTAACTACTTTTCTACCCTAGATCTCACTAGTGGCTACTGGCAAGTATCAGTAGCAGAGGAGGATCGGGAAAATACGGCCTTCACCACCCCATGGGCCTCTGTGAGTTCAACAGCATGCCATTTGGACTCTGCAATGCCCCCGGGACCTTCCAGAGGTTGATGGAGTGTTGCCTGGGGCACCTCAACTTTGAAACTGTCTTGCTCTACCTGGATGACGTCATTGTGTACTCCAAGACCTACGAGGACCACCTGAAACACCTGGCTGAAGTCTTTGAAGTACTATCTCGATATGGGATGAAGCTGAAACCATCCAAGTACCATTTACTGAAGCCAAAGGTCCAGTACCTGGGTCATGTGGTCAGCGCAGAAGGAGTAGCGCTCGACCCAGAGAAGGTCACAGTCATCCAGGAATGGCCCACACCCACTACCGTCCGGAAGGTATGTCAGTTCCTTGGCTTGGTAGGCTACTACAGAAGGTTCATCAAGGGCTACACGAAGATGGCAGCATCTTTGCAAGAGCTCCTGGTAGGCCAAGCAAAGAAGAAAGGAAAGACCTCCGGCCCACCATTTCACTGGGGAGAAGCAGAAGAAAACTCCTTCAGACAAATGAAAGGGGCCTTGACAGGTGAAGAGATCCTAGCCTACCCTGACTACAGTCTACCATTTGTACTGCATACAGATGCCAGTAATGTGGGACTGGGAGCAGTGCTTTTTACAGGTGCAGCAAGGCAAAGAACGTGTGCTTGCTTACGCCAGCAGGAAGCTCAGGCCTACTGAGAGGAACCCAGAAAATTATAGCTCATTTAAGCTAGAGTTCCTGGCCATGGTCTGGGCTATCACAGAGCGATTCAAGCACTACCTGGCAGCCACCAAATTCACCGTAATCACGGACAACAACCCCCTGACCCACTTGGACACTGCTAAATTGGGTGCCATGGAGCAACGTTGGGTAGCCCGACTAGTGAATTATGATTTTACTGTCAAGTATCGAGCTGGCCGCAAAAATGGCAACGCAGATGCTCTGTCCAGGACCTGGCAGACGAGGGTGAAGATGTAGATGACCTTGAAGAGATTGAGCTGCCAGCGTTCCATCGCCATGGGGCCAAACAGTGTTGGCAGTCACGTGCCAACCGCCAAGAGGTGACCCTGAATCCACTACCTCACTACAACTGGAAGGAGACCCAGGAAAATGATCCAGCGGTAGGCTTGGTAAAGAAGCTGATCACCCAACCTGGCGCCAGCCTTGACAAAGGAGCCCCACCTGAGGCACAGTACCTATGGAAGGAGAGGGGTTGATTATTCATCTATCAAGACAAACTCTACAGGAGCATCATTGACCCGAGGATGCATGAGAAGGTGTGGCAAGTGATTGTACCACAGAAGGATACAAGGATGGTGCTAGAAGCCTATCACAATGGCGCAGGCCACTTTGGTTGGAAGAAACTGGAGGAGCTACTTAAAGCAAGATTCTACTGGGTGGGCATGAGATCAGCCCTCAGAGAAGTGGTGTCGAAACTACGGGCCCTGCAATCTTAGAAGAAAAGACCATCACAGCCAGAAAGCACCACTCCAGCCAATCCAAACTAAACGGCCCCTGGAGATCGTGGCCCTGGACCATGTAAAGTTGGCGCCCAGCAGACAAGGCTACAACTACGCTCTCACTATGGTTGACCACTACTCCAGATTCCTGGTGGTAGTACCAGTCAAGGACTTGACAGGTCAGACTGCAGCCAGAGCTTTCCAAACACATTCTGTTGACCACATGGCTATCTAGACCGAGTGCTCACTGACCAAGGACCAGCCTTTGAAGCTGAGGTGTTTAAGGAATTTTGTAACCTTTACGGCTGCAAGAAGATCCGTACCACGCCTTACCATCCTCAGACTAATGGCATGTGTGAGAAGATGAATCATATTATTCTTGACCTCCTGAAGACTCTCCCATTAGAAGAAAGGAGCCAGTGGCCAGAAAAGCTGCCCGACCTAGTGGACATGTATAACAACATCCCTGTGAGTTCCACGAACTGCACACCGGCATACCTGATGAGGGCCAGACCAGGAAGATTGCCAGTAGATCTGGAAATGGGAGTTGAGACCCCTGAAGACCCTCTACAAGGTTCTGATTGGGATTCCAACCGCCAGAACGGCTCTCTGGAATTCCTGGTTCTACCTGGTTATTGCAGTGTCGCCCGGGCATCTCACAGTGACCACCAAACAGTGAGTAAACACGTTAAAAGACTTTTTGGACTGTGTTTGAGTCATTCTGCGACCTGTGGTTCCACACACTTACACAGGGCCCTGGGGCTTGCCTCACTCTCGGGAGGCCACTACCATACCTCCCAACCGTCCCGGATTCTGCGGGACTGCCACGATTTACCACTCCCGCGGCTCACAGCTGATGTCCCGGCTCCTCCCCTCAGTGGAGTGAATAAATTAAATTAAATTATCATCGGCTCTGGATTTTCGGGACGGCCGGGACTCGAACTCGTGGAACTGTGAGTTCATTGTTTCAAAGGCAGCAGCTTTACCACTGAGCTACTGCCTCTATTGAAAGCAGTAGGAAGATTTTGTTATCTTGACCTCTATACTGCAGACACCAGAAGCAGATTATTCAGCTGCAAAGATGGATGTAGGGATACAGGGAGGGATAGAGGGAGGGAGGAATGGAGGGATGAATGGAGGGATAGAGGGAGGGATAGATGGATGATAGAGGGATGAATGGAGGGATAGAGGGAGGCATGAATGGAGGGATAGAGGCAGGGATGGATGGATGATAGAGGGATGAATGGAGGGATGAATGGAAGGATAGAGGGATGGATGATAGAGGGATGAATGGAGGGATGAATGGAGGGATAGAAGGAGGGATGAATGGAGGGATAGAGGGATGAAAGGAGGGATAGAGGGAGGGATGGATGGATGATAGAGGGATGAATGGAGGGATAGAGGGAGGGATAGAGGGAGGGATGAATGGAGGGATAGAAGGAGGGATGAATGGAGGGATGAATGGAGGGATAGAGGGATGAATGGAGGGATGAATGGAGGGATAGAGCGAGGGATGGATGATAGAGGGATGAATGGAGGGATGAATGGAGGGATAGAGGGAGGGATGAATGGAGGGATAGAGGGAGGGATGAATGGAGGGATAGAGGGATGAATAGAGGGATAGAGGCAGGGATGGATGGATGGATAATATAGGGATGAATGGAGGGATGAATGGAGGGATAGAGGGAGGGATGGATGGATGATAGAGGGATGAATGGAGGGATAGAAGGAGGGATGAATGGAGTGATAGAGGGATGAATGGAGGGATCGAGGGAGGGATGGATGGATGGATGATAGAGGGATGAATTGAGGGATGAATGGAGGGATAGAGGGAGGGATGGATGGATGATAGAGGGATGAATGGAGGGATGAATGGAGGGATAGAAGGAGGGATGAATGGAGGGATAGAGGGATGAAAGGAGGGATAGAGGGAGGGATGTATGGATGATAGAGGGATAAATGGAGGGATGGATGGAGGGATAGAGGGAGGGATAGAGGGAGGGATGGATGGATGATAGAGGCATGAATGGAGGGATGAATGGAGGGATAGAGGGAGGGATAGAGGGAGGGATGGATGGATGGATGATAGAGGGATGAATGGAGGGATAAATGGAGGGATAGAGGGATGAATGGAGGGATGAATGGAGGGATAAAGGGAGGAATGGAGGGATGAATGGAGGGATGAATGGAGGGATGAATGGAGAGATAGAGGGATGAATGGAGGGATAGAGGGAGGGATGGATGATAGAGGAATGAATGGAGGTATGAATGGAGGGATAGAGGGAGGGATGGATGCATGGATGATAGAGGGATGAATGGAGGGATAGAGGGATGGATGGATGGATAATAGAGGGATGAATGGAGGGATGAATGGAGGGATGAATGGAGAGATAGAGGGAGGGATAGAGGGAGGGATGGATGGATGATAGTGGGATGGATGGATGATAGAGGGATATATAGATACACGAAAGATAATAGATAGATAGAGATAGAATCATAGATAGATAGAGAGATAGAATCATAGATAGATAGAATCATATAAAGAATCATAGATAGAATCATAGATAGATAGATGAATAGATAGAATCATAGATAGATAGATAGAATCATAGTTAGATAGAATCATAGATAGATAGATAGAATCATAGATAGATAGATAGAATCATAGATAGATAGAATCATAGAGATAGATAGATAGATAGATAGATAAATACTGTATCTCAATGTTGGTGAAAGAGTCAGATTCATTTGTTCCCATAAAACTACTATAAAGAAATGAGGAAAAAAATACAAATACATTTTTTTTTTTTTTTTTATCTTCACCACCTTGGATTCAAACCAGCAACGTTCAAAACGTGTGTCCAGCAACCTCCTGGCTTTCCTAGCTGCTCTAGCTGTTGAGCCACTAGGATTGATGATGTCAGAGGGAGGATTTCACATAAATTAACCTACAATGCAGCCTCTTACACAGCAGATTACACAGGACACAGCTACATTGTACAGAGCAGCATCTCTATGTCCTGTATTCTAGAGGGAGAGGAAAAGAGGATTTTTTTTCTTCTAATAAATTACTAAAAATAATAAAAAAAAATAGAATAATGTAATTTTATTGCACTTTTTTTTATAAAATAATAAACATTACAAATCAGCAAATAACATGGACATATTTGGTGTCCCTGTAATCGTAATGACCTGAACAGCACAGCGATCAGATTATTTATGGGGATCGGTAAATGGCGGGAAAAAAAGGCGCAATTTATTATTTTTCTTTATTAAAACCCATAAAAATGTAATAAAAATGGATCACTGAGGCCGTGTTCACATATAGCATAAATGCTGCATTTTTTCTGCAGGTGTCCGCGCCACGAGTGCAATAACAATGTTCTCTGATTATTGCGTGTTTGCGGTATTTTTTATACATTGTCCCCCTTATTTGATACATGTTTGTTGCTGATGTGAATCCTGAAGCTTATAAAGAAAGAAACACCAAATCCGCACAGTTCAGCGGCGTCTTTCAACGCACCAGGAGCGGAGATTTCAGGACGTCTCATCCACTTTGCTTGGACAATTAGTCCGTGTTCACATGTAGTGTAAATGCTGCATTTTTTTCTGCTGTTTCTTTGCACATTTATTCTGCTGTGTTTAATTGTCCAAGTAAAGTGGATGTGATTCCATGAAAAGACGCCGCTGAATTCTGCGGTTTTCGGGGGGGGGGGGGGTTTCTCTGGAGGTTTCTATGTGGAGCTTAAAAAAATGCAGGAAAAAGCTTCTCTGTACATAAAAACACTTAAAAACGCATATTCACATCTGAACCAAAAACGCATTAAGTAATGGAGGAAAGGCAGAAAAAATGCAGCAAAAATGGAAACAACAGAGAAGATTGTTATTGTGTAGTTTGGTGCAGACAGAAACAAAAAGAAACAGAATTTATGCAACGTGTGAACACAGATTGATAGGCACAAATAAGCACCATGTCATATAGTGACACAGAAATATAAAAAAATTCTGACTGCTATAAATATGAATGAACAGTCCGGGGCATCTGCTGAATGACCCTTACTGCCAAATGGGTGTGGCTAGGGGTGTGGCTAGGGGCGTGGTCAAAATTTGCCGCGGCGCGCTGCGCGAGCCGCATACTTTGTCCCTCTTTCCTTTCTTGAAAAGTTGGGAGGTATGGCCACTACAACTAACTGCACCCACCATCAGCCCCAGGCACCCCTTAATCTGCAGTGGCGGTCACCCTGACCGCAATACTGAGAGTGACGTCACGAAAATCGAAAGAGAAGGTTCCCTACCTTGCCCTGGGCTCCACACATACTTGGTACCTGAGCAGTAGGAAATATTGTTAAAGGGTTATTCCCATCTTCAAGAGCCTATAACAATATATATAACATGTAATAATAATAATAATAATAATAATAATAATAATAATAATAATAATACTATTACCAAATACTTCCAATTAGAAATGCAATATAGTTCTGATTAGCTACCTCATATGCAGGGCATTGAAGTAGCTGAGATATATAGTTTGAAGATAAAGAATCCAGCTCACCCCGGAGAACGCTTACTTCCGTCGGTAATAGAAAGCTTCAGCGTCAGGTACAAGAGAAACAAGAAGAAATGATCCAGATTCCAATATTTTTTCCTTTATAATAAATTTCACCTTTATTGGTAATTTCTTTAAAATCATCCAAGAAAATATTGCATGATTCATGAGTAATATAGCAGGTCCATAGGAGATGTAAGGCTCAAACCAGATGCGTTTCGAGCGTAACGCTCTTAGACTTGGTGAATGATATTCATTCATTTTTTTTATTATAAAGTAAAAAAAAATCTGATAGCTGGATCATTTCTTCTTCTTTCCCTTGTAGTTGAGATACCCATGGTTATCCATGTAAAACTGACCTCATTTGACCTCTTTGAACTTAGTGACCTCAACTTAGGGGAACTCATTCAGTTCAATGAGACCTTTATCTCCTGGCAGAAAAACGCGGGGTTTTTTTGCAAAGAGATGCAGATGACAGATTTTTTGCAGATAGCAAAAAACGCATCTAGACACAATGCGTTTTTGATACGATATTGATGCATTTTTTGCCAGAAGATGCAGATTTGGTGCAAGAATTTGGTGCATAAATTACAGCACCAAATCTGCATCTCCTGCCGGAAAAAATTGCATCATAACCGCATGTCATGTTTATGCATTTGTTTGTCAGGAGATGCAGATTTGGTGCAGGAATTTGGTGCATATATTTCAGCACCAAATCTACATCTCTTGGTCAAAACACGCACAAAATCTGCTTTGATGCTATTATGATGTGGTTTTCTGCCAGGAGATTCAAATTTGATGTTAAAAGGTCTGCACCAGATTTCAGCACCAAATTTGCATTTCCTGATAGAAAACTGCACCAAACGGCGCCAAAACTGTTTTTGTGCATTTTTTGCCAAGAGATGCAGATTTGGTTCTGAACTTTTTACACCAAATTCCTGCACCAAATCTGCATCTCCTGGCAAAAAAAAAACTGCATCAAAATGCAATACGGTTTTAGGCCTCTGTCACACTCACGTGAAAATCACGCATGTGCCGCGAGACACATATTTTCCTTGCGTGTTGCGTTAGGTAAGTACGTGTCTCCAGTACGTGCGGGCCACGTGTGTTCTACATGTGCTATCCGCGATAACACACGGATAGCTGGCAATTTACATACTCACGTGGTCCTTGCTGCTGTCCAGGGTACTGATCTTCGGCTCCAGCCCCGCCCACTCCCCGCTGATGTTGCTTCCGGCCGAGCAGAGGGACGGAGATTAGTGCCCGTGAGATCACGCCCCCCTCCTGAACATGCTTATAATGAGCGGCGGTTGCCAGCAACTGTTTGCAGTGGAAGATTCTGCAGGGCTGAAGGAGGTAAGTAGGTGTTTTTTTATTTTAAAATAATGACACGTGTTTCTCCGGCACCTGTCACATGGGACCGCATCCACATTACATCCGTGTGGTACGGGTGCGGGCCGTGTGACATCCGTGATGCCGGAGAAAAACTGACATGTCGGCTGTTTTTAAACATGTACAAACATCCAATCCACACGGACACACGTTCCGTGTGTATTTCCGTTAATGTGCCTGTTAATATAGGGTAACATTGGTGTACGTGTATATGTGTCTCCGGTACATGAAAAAACTGCCAAACACGTACCGGAGGCACGAACGTGTGACAGAGGCCTTAATGCTATTTTTTGCCGGGAGATGCAGATTTGGTGCTCAAATTTATTCACCAAATTCCTGCACCAATTCTGCATCTTCTTACAAAAAACACATCAATATTATATTAAAACCGCATCATTTTTTGCCAGAAGATGCAGATATGATGCATAAGTTTCAGCATCAAATGTGCATCTCCTGACAAAATATCACATCAAAACTGCATCACGTCTTGATGCGTTTTTTTGCCAGGAGATGCAATATTGGTGAATGACTTTGGTGTATAAATTTCAACACCATATCTGCACCTCTTGGCAAAAAGCACGGTGTTCTTCCAGTAGATACAGGTCTAATTGAAGTGACTGAGTTCACCTCAGGTGAGGTCACTGAGTTCAATGAGGTGACCTGAGGTCAGTTTACCTTTGGTCACAGGTGGGGTACCATGGAAACTTCAAGCTGTGACTGAAGATAAACTGAGTGACATCACCACTGACATTTGCGGCTGAGTCAGTCTCTATCTGTAGCCACAGCGGGCAGTCATGCTTTCTAATGTGCCCGAGTGCTGTGACTTGAATATGTAGCAGAATTGGGATCATCAAGGGGACCTTGTGGGGATTATGTTGGAACTGGGTGTTTGGGGTTAATAAATTGGAGAAAGAGAATGTTGTTCGTATTTTATTTCAAATAAAGGATTTTTTTCGGTGTCTATGTTTATTTCTTTTCACTTACAGTATTAATAATGAGGGGTCTCATAGACGCTTCTCTTTACTAATCTAGGGCTTAGTGGCAGCTGCTAGCTGCCATTAACCCCTCATATTACCCCAATTGCCACCGCATCAGGGCAATCAGGATGAGCCTGGTAAAGTGCCGGAATTGTCACATCTAAAGGATGCAATAATTGTGGGCAGCTACAGGCTGCTAATTTTAGGCAGGAGAGCCCAATAACCATGGGCCTCCCCAACCTGAGAATATCAGCCCCCAGCTGTCAGCTTTATCGTGGCTGGGTATCAAAATTGGGGGAACCTCACACTTTTTTAAGCCACATGGGGTTCCTCTTATTTTGATGCACAACCAAGATAGCCACATGGCTGAGGGCTGCAGCCTGTAGCCATATGATCTTTTTGCACTTGTTATCACAATTTGAGGGGACCCTACAACAATTTATTTATTTTTACATCACTATAGAGATGCATGAGTGATCCAATCAATAACAGTTGCTGTCACACAGGGGTGTGGTCTGACTGCAACCAATCGTGGGACTGACGGTGGGTGGGGGAAGCAATGAATATGTATGAGGGTTAATGAGTGGCCCCAGAAGTAGTGTTGCAGCCACCTGGGAGACTCGGTTAGTATAACAGTCCTGCTCTAATCCCCCTAACTTTTTCTATGACCATTTTACAGCACAATGTTCAGGTCTCCATAGTCTTATATGGGCCTTGGTGTCCAAACATGTTCTGGTTCAAGTTGGTCCTGAACCAGACTTTTTTAAAGTCCAGCTGGACCCACCTAACCTGAACATGTGGGAATTCACCCATCTCTAGTCTTGATGAATTGGAGTATTTGAAAAAATGGTTGAACACTCAAAATGTAACCTTAAGACTATGTGCGCACGTTGCGTATTTGCATGCAGTTATGCTGCGATCTGCACCGCAGCGTAACTGCATGTGTCCTGCGTCCCCAGCATAATCTATGAAGATTATGCAGGAGACGTGCGCACATGGCATATTAGAGCGCAGCGCTTCGGCTGCTGCCCGAAGTGCACGTTCCAAGAAGTGACATGTCACTTCTTTCCTGCGCTCTGCATGCATCCCCCGCTCTGTCTATGGGAGGGGCTGCACTCAGAGCGCATGAAATCGGCTTTTTTTTTTTTTCATTACGGACTCTTTCTGTAGCGATTTGAAGCACACGTGTGCTGTTCAAATCGCTGCAGAAATTTGTGCAGGGACAAATGCAACGTGTGCACATAGCCTTAAGGCCGCTTTACGCACTGCGATATCGGTACCGATATCGCCAGCATGCGTACCCGCCCCCATCGGTTATGCGACACGGGCCAATCGCTGCCCGTGTCGCACATCGCCTGGACCCGTCACACGGACTTACCTTTCCTGCGATGTCGCTGTGACCAGTGGTTGGTTCAGCGTCACAGCAACGTCAAAGCAGCGTCACTGAACCGCCGGTCAATAGAAGCGGAGGGGCGGAGATGAGCGGGACATAACATCCCGCCCACCTTCTTCCTTCCGCATTGCGGGCGGGAGGCAGGTAAGGAGAGGTTCCTCGTTCCTGCAGTGTCACACGGAGCGATGTGTGCTGCCGCAGGAACGAGGAACAACTTCGTTACTGCTGCAGTAACGATATTTGAGAATGGACCCCCATGTCACCGATGAGCGATTTTTCACATTTTTGCGATGATGAAAAATCGCTCATAGGTGTCACACGCAACGGCATCGCTAAAGCGACCGGATGTGCGTCACAAATTCCGTGACTCCAACGAGATCACTTGAGCGATGTCGTAGCCTGTAAAGCCCGCTTTACTCACATCTACATAAAAACAATGTAGCAACAATTAGACACACAAACAAATCTTCATATAGTTTATATTGAGTGGATTTGTAGAATTGCACATATAAAACTAATTGTCAAATTGCACATTTCAAATAGGAAAGTATTAGTCACCTACGTACACATATGAGGATCACTAAAGGGGAGAAAAAAGTACTGTAACCGACTTGAATATAATCTTATCTTATGTATGGTCCATCAGAAATGTAGAAAACACAGCTGAGTGGGGCATAGGTGAATTGGGTCCCTTTTATTGCTGCTGTCAGGTAGGATTCCAGTATGCATCAAAAGAGGGGACAGTGTTCAGTGGTCCTCCAGGACTAGGGATCCGTTCATATTCCTAATAATCCCTAATAAGGGGAGACTTCAATTTGCCCTATGAATAACAAAGTAATTCACCTCACCCACTCCAAGTCTCCTATAACCTCCTCTCCGCAGCACGGACAATCGGCCAGGCCTCTGCAAACATGTGATAAAACATGACAAAGACTGTGTAAGATGGTCAAAACACATCACTAGTCTACTTTTCTCCCCTGTCTAGGGGCTATCTGTACCCGTTTTATACAATTTGTGCACATGGAATAAACAACATTGAAATTTTCCTTCCTTACTGCGCTGGATTTTTTTTCCTTTTTTCTATGTTCCAACTTCACTTACCACCTCCTTGTGATGGGGACCTGACCTCGAACCTTACCCTAATCTAAAGTACCTGCCATGTCTCTGTGGCAAAGTATCCTGAACTTGGTGAAATTGAGCCTATAACAGTAAAGTAAATGCAGTTTCATAATTATAGAGACATAAAAGTCCAAACTTGGTACTTGCTTGAAGAAATGCATTTCCTTTGTTGCAGAGGCCACGGTTAAACTGTTTCATGGAGTTGGTAACTTGCATGCTGATCGGCTGGTGTAAAAAATTGCTTACAGTTATGAGGAGTTTGTAACTTTCAAGCTGAGAAGTTTATGTGGAAAACACCTAGTGAGTTGGACTGAGTATAAAAATAATGCAGATTGTAGCATGGCGTACAAGACTAGCAGAGAAGATGTTAGATATCTGGCTGGAGCTTAGCCCCGCGAAGTAGAGTATATATAATCTCTTGACCAGCTTGACACAACTATGTAATATGCTGCTTGCCGCCTACTATATAAGAACTTAACCCTCTGCTAAATACAGATTTAACCCTTTCACAACCTTGACATTTTCCGTTTCTTCATTTTCATTTTTTCTTTCCCTTCTTCCAAGAGCCATAACTTATTAATTTTTCTATCCATATGAGGGCTTGTTTGTTTGCGGAATGAATTGTACTTTGGAATGATGTTATTCAATTTATTATGTGATGCAAAAGCATAAGTGGGTTAAAATATCAAAAATAGGGCAATTTCACCATGGTATTTTGGATATTTTATTTGCCATATTCCCTAAATGGTGAAACTGACCTGACAGTATGATTCTCCAGGTCAGTATGAGTACGCAGTTAACAAACATGTGTGTTTCGTTTTATTTAAGCGATGAAAAAAAAATCAGAAATTTCAAAGAAAACATCTTTTGCTTGTGTCACCATTTTACATGACCCATAACATTTTCAATTTTCGGGATTTGGGGCAGTGTGAAAGCTTTTTTGCACCCTGAGCTGATGTTTTTACTGATTCCATCTTGGAGTACAATGTTATTGTATTACAACATTGCAGCAGCCCAAAAAGATTTGTATTGGCATTTTGATTTTTTTTGTTGTTACGCTATTTACCAATTGGTTTAATTTATTTTGTATTTTGATACATCTGACTTTTACAAATGCAGCAATATCAAATATGTGCATCTTTTATATTTTTAATGAGCCATGAGGAAGGTGATTTGAACTTTTGTTTTTTTTTTATTTTTAAATACTTTTTTTTGTCACTATATAGTGTATTTAATAGTCTCCATAAGGCCTGTTTCAGACCTCAGTGATTCTGGTACGTATAAGCTAGTTTTTATACGTACCAGAATCACGGACATACGCAGACCCATTATAATCAATGGGTCTGCGCACACGTCACTGATTTTTCACTGACCATGTCTCTGTACGGCGTACATGCGTGTCCGTGATTGTCGCACGGAGACATGTCCATTTTTTCTAGCATCACTGATGATCCCTATGGTGTGATCTGTGAATGACGTACCAGAAAAACACTGACATTGAAAATAAAAAGCATTTTATACTCCCCTTCTCCAGTTACACTGTGTTCGGCAGCTGCTCTCTGCTTCTTCCTGGCCAGGTCATTATGGCATGCATATTCATTTATGCAGCCAGAGCCGACCCGGAAGTAGCTGCAGAGGTAAGAGACAGCTGCGGCCAGATGCAGCAGAGTTGGAGACTTCAGCACTACGGACAGCAGGAGCGGGACAGCTGAGTATACATCCATGTGCAATTATGGAGTACGGATCACGTATCACGGATTGCACATGGAAAACATATGTGAGCCGTGAATCACGGAACATAGAGGGGCATACAGTTAGGTCCAGAAATATTTGGACAGTGACACAAGTTTTGTTATTTTAGCTGTTTACAAAAACATGTTCAGAAATACAATTATATATATAATATGGGCTGAAAGTGCACACTCCCAGCTGCAATATGAGAGTTTTCACATCCAAATCGGAGAAAGGGTTTAGGAATCATAGCTCTGTAATGCATAGCCTCCTCTTTTTAAAGGGACCAAAAGTAATTGGACAAGGGACTCTAAGGGCTGCAATTAACTCTGAAGGCGTCTCCCTCGTTAACCTGTAATCAATGAAGTACTTAAAAGGTCTGGGGTTGATTACAGGTGTGTGGTTTTGCATTTGGAAGCTGTTGCTGGGACCAGACAACATGCAGTCTAAGGAACTCTCAATTGAGGTGAAGCAGAACATCCTGAGGCTGAAAAAAAAAGAAAAAAATCCATCAGAGAGATAGCAGACATACTTGGAGTAGCAAAATCAACAGTCGGGTACATTCTGAGAAAAAAGGAATTGACTGGTGAGCTTGGGAACTCAAAAAGGCCTGGGCGTCCATGGATGACAACAGTGGTGGATGATCGCCGCATACTTTCTTTGGTGAAGAAGAACCCGTTCACAACATCAACTGAAGTCCAGAACACTCTCAGTGAAGTAGGTGTATCTGTCTCTAAGTCAACAGTAAAGAGAAGACTCCATGAAAGTAAATACAAAGGGTTCACATCTAGATGCAAACCATTCATCAATTCCAAAAATAGACAGGCTAGAGTTAAATTTCCTGAAAAACACCTCATGAAGCCAGCTCAGTTCTGGAAAAGTATTCTATGGACAGATGAGACAAAGATCAACCTGTACCAGAATGATGGGAAGAAAAAAGTTTGGAGAAGAAAGGGAACGGCACATGATCCAAGGCACACCACATCCTCTGTAAAACATGGTGGAGGCAACGTGATGGCATGGGCATGCATGGCTTTCAATGGCACTGGGTCACTTGTGTTTATTGATGACATAACAGCAGACAAGAGTAGCCAGATGAATTCTGAAGTGTACCGGGATATACTTTCAGCCCAGATTCAGCCAAATGCCGCAAAGTTGATCGGACGGCGCTTCATAGTACAGATGGACAATGACCCCAAGCATACAGCCAAAGCTACCCAGGAGTTCATGAGTGCAAAAAAGTGGAACATTCTGCAATGGCCAAGTCAATCACCAGATCTTAACCCAATTGAGCATGCATTTCACTTGCTCAAATCCAGACTTAAGACGGAAAGACCCACAAACAAGCAAGACCTGAAGGCTGCGGCTGTAAAGGCCTGGCAAAGCATTAAGAAGGAGGAAACCCAGCGTTTGGTGATGTCCATGGGTTCCAGACTTAAGGCAGTGATTGCCTCCAAAGGATTCGCAACAAAATATTGAAAATAAAAATATTTTGTTTGGGTTTGGTTTATTTGTCCAATTACTTTTGACCTCCTAAAATGTGGAGTGTTTGTAAAGAAATGTGTACAATTCCTACAATTTCTATCAGATATTTTTGTTCAAACCTTCAAATTAAACGTTACAATCTGCACTTGAATTCTGTTGTAGAGGTTTCATTTCAAATCCAATGTGGTGGCATGCAGAGCCCAACTCGCGAAAATTGTGTCACTGTCCAAATATTTCTGGACCTAACTGTAGGCGTTTTTGACATGTCAGTGAAAAACGTCTGTGGTTTTCAGTTCACTGATGTGTGAAAAAGGCCTAAGAGACTTGAAGCCGCAATCATCTGATCTCTTGTGCTGTACATAGCAGAGCATCAACACTGCTATGTATAGCTAAAATTAGGATCTCTCCTGAACTGGCCATAGCTGGCTTTCAAAGGAGAATCATGATGACTTTCAGCTCTCACAACACAGGTACGCCAAGAGGCAAGATTACGCACCCCCCTTGTTGGCGCATGTGAAATGCGGCTGTCAGAGAATAACTGTGGCATTCAAAAGGTTAAAAACGATGGGCGGAGCTCCGATTCACTCACGTCTTTTAAAGGTACGTGATGACTGAATAAAACAGCCATTACGTGTGGGCAATGATGCGGGCTCAGCATGTGAGCCAGCATGAAAGCATGCTGAGCTTTTTCTTTTATAGGACATTTTGTATAACACTTATTAACTTTTGACAATCTATAAATCCCAAGTATTCAAGAAAAGGATGTTACAAGAAGTTTATTGTGGTGGTCCAGAGGTTTCGTTACCAGGTTACAGGTCGTCCTACCTTCAGAAAATCTTCATTAGCAAAAATTAACATAAATAAAATTAAGGGCTCACATAGCCAAATTAACGTGCTATCTTAATTTCGAGAAATTATCGGCAGCTGAGAAAGAGTTTTTCAAGCTGTAGGTCTATTGAAGTTTTCCATTAAGGGAAAATTGCAATTCAATTATTTCCTAATAGAGAATTATATGTATACCAGGTCTTATTATCTTAGATAAATTGACTTTGGATTACATCTCTCAAATAGACTTTCTATTGAAGCATATTCATACAGTAATTAGTTTTATCAAATTTGAAAACACAAGTCATTACTTTGCATATCAGATTGATAGATATATTTCTAATATTTATAGCCTGTCTGAAATATTGGCTGCAATGTTAATGACAAAAAAATGGCATATACTGTATATATCGTAATACTGTATATACTGAATCTTGCATCAGATATTGAAGCATTTGCATCTATTTGATCGCAGAGAACTTATATTGGGCACTTGCACCTCATATCCATTTACACCACAAACACAAGAAAATATTCCTGGAGCTCACATGGTGCATTGGTATAAGTTATTTTAACCCCTTCACTCCCGGGGAATTTTTAGTTTTTTCTTTTTTGTATTTTGCTCCCTTTCTTCCGAGAGCCGTAACTTTGTTTTTATATGAGGACTTATTTTTGCACAATGAGTTGTACTTTAAATGAAACCATGACTTTTAGCATATAGTGTACTGAAAAAAAGACAAAAAAAAAATCCAAATGCGCAAAAATTGAAAAAAAAGTACGATTGAACAAATGTTTTGGGGGTATTTTGTTCACCCTGTTCACTATGTGGTAAAACTGATATATTATATGATGTATCCAGTCGGTATGAGTTTGTAGATACCAAACATGAATAGCTTTACTTTTATCTAAGGGGTTAAAAAAATTTCAGACGTTTGTCCAAAAAACTAGCGCACTTTTTGCTCCATTTTCTGCAACCTGTATCGTTCTCATTTTTTGAGATATAGGGCTCAGTGATAGCTTATTTTTTTGCATCTTGAGCGGATGATTTTAGTGGTGCCATTTTTGCGCAGATGCTACCTTTTGGTCGCCTGTTATTGCATTTTGTGCAAAATTTGTGATGATCAGAAAACATAATTTTGCCATTTGGAATTTTTGTGCCGCTAGTCCATGTACCGATCAGATAAATTAATTTTATATTTTGATACAGCGGGTATTTCTAAACGCGATGATATCAAATATGTGTATTTTTTTATTTTTTAACCCTTTAATTTGCAATGGGGCAAATGGGGGTGATTTGAACGTTTAGGTTTATTTATTTGCTTTTAATTTTTTTAAAACTTTTTTACTTTTTATAACTATTTTACTAGACTCCCTAGGAGCTGTAAGGATCAGCAGTCTGATTGCTTGTTCACTTCTCCAGATCAGAGCTGCACAGCTCAGATCAGCAGAAATGCTCGTCCTCTGTTACAGCCAGCACTCTGCCGGCTGTAACAAGAAGTAAGTCATGATAGCAAGAGGACTCATCACATGACACTGTGCTACCATGCAACCATCAGCTCCTCATGATAATGTGACGCCCTGGCAAAACCAGGTAGTCACACATCAGGCCCCCGCATAACACCTTCCCTCACAGGGTTACATACAGCCGAACTGAAACCCTAGTCACCCCCCTCAGGGCAAGACAGGCACACCAGTGGGTGGGACCAGGTGGTTAGGGAACACCCACCTAAGGGTCTAGGCAGCCCGGAGCGGGAAAACAAACAGTTCTAGTTCTAGTCAGATGAAGTTTGAAGTTCAAGTTGAGAGGAGTGGAGGCTTGGGCTAGGTGTAGCTCCAGCAGAGGAGTACCTCAAGTTGAACGGTGCCAGGATTGGAGCCCCTGCACTTTGGCTAGGTGGCAGACGGTGGTCTCCGTCGGCAGGCGATGGGAAGATGGCAGCCAGAGATCCGAGATGGACCAGGACAGGGTTAGAGCCCGCCTGTAACGACACCAGAGACCCAACCCAGAAACCGTGCACAGAGGGGGTACTCGGACCCTGAAGCCAAGACCGGAACTGATGGCCTAGCTAATCAACCAATTGAGGGCAGGATTATAGGTCCTGTCCCAACCAAAGTCGCAAAAGCAGACAACCACCCACAGAGAGGGATAGGGCCACCGCCAGAACCCATAGATCCCACGGGTTAGCGTCAGCGGGCACGGCTCCTCAGGTACACAAAAAGCCAGGAACGGACTCCCGTGTTCCATACCGGGAAGTCCAACACAAGCAAACACAGTGCAGAGGGAAAAGACGGCGACCACCAGCCCGGGTGGGGGACCAGAGTACAACCGGCCATGGCGGCTGGCCACCAGCACCTTGGTTTACCAAAAGAGTCATGTGATTCATTTAATTGTGAGTAACTAAACACCCCCTGGTACGTCCGGGCCCGCAGGCCCTTGCCATCGCCATACCCTGAACAGAGACACTGGGTCCCGGGGCAACCATCCCTACCCACGGAGGGGCTAACATACAGCTTCCACTACATCTCCCCCGGGTGTCCCACAACAGCAGCGGTGGTGTCCCACTTCCCCACACACCGTGGGTGACATCACGAACTGAATACGGCCAAGGTCGTACAACTACGTCCCCCTTTTCATTTGGCATGTCCGCGTGGCCCACGGGTCCGGAGGATCCCTCGAGCCACACAGCAGGTCTGGATCTGAGCAGCCCGGCTGCTACAGGCGTGGGGATGGCACAATAACATTACAGGGCCTCCGATGGTGGCAGGAAAGTGCGTGTTACCTGCTGCAGTGCTTTAAATCGTGCTGTTACATTTTGACAGTGCGATCTAAGGGGTTAACAGGCACGGGTGGATCACGGATCCACCTGTGCCTGATAGCCACACATGTCTGCTGTACAAATCAGCAGACATGTGCAAGACTCACCACTGTCTCACTGCAGCAGCTGGAAGGGATTATACTGAATTATACTAAGTATGTCCAATCTTGGCAAGAGGTTAATGAATATAAAGAAGTTACTTTTTGGAACAATATATGCACAACTTCAATTATAAAAAGTAGGGAGGCTATGTAAAATGTAAAGAAGTCAAAAATGCAATGATTTGGAAATCTCTTACAGCCATGTTACTAACAACGGAACATAAAACGCAGATCATATGTTGAAAATTGGACGTTTTTTTAATTTTGTTTGATAAGAAAAAATATATACCTTATTTTAAAGTTGAAGGCAACAACACATCTCAAAAACGTTGGGACAACTTGGGATGACAAGACTCTGGCAAGTAAGTAGTACTAATAAAAAAAACACTTGAATGTCAAATTTAAATTAAGTCCCATGATGGTGTATAAAAAGAGGATGTTAAAGAGGCAGAGTCTTTCCGAAGCAAAGATAATCAGAGGGTCATAAACAACTGTGTTTAAAAATTGTGGAACATGTTCAGAAAATTGTTCATCAACTTAAATTTGAAAATATTTTTAATATCCACCATTTGCATTACATAATAATGACTGTTCTGCTGGGATTTGTGAATAAAATATGTCTGTAAGAAACTTGCAATTAATTGCATTCTTGTTTTCTGTACATTTTAGGCTATGTGTGCACTAGAAAATGCCTATTTTTTTAAGGAAAAACTGGACCCTCTGAAAGAATCCCGCACCCGCGGTAAAAACTATGGTAAAATCGCACCCATTTTGCCGTGATTTACCGTGGTTTTACCACGGTTTTCCACGGATTTACCGCAAGTTGGTCTTCGCAGATTTTTACCATTATCTATGGCAAAAAACGCAGGTACCTGTGGAAAAGAAGTGACATACTCATTAATTCCGCAGCAAAAAATCCGCGGGTAAATCCGCAGGTATAAAAAAACGTAGTGTGCGCACAGCATTTTTTAAAACCCATAGGTTTTGCAGGGGAATTGACTGCAGCAATGTTAGACACATTTTCTGCAGCATATCCGCGGCAAATCCGTGGCAAAATCCGTGGTAAATCCGCAGCGTGCGCACAGGGCCTTAAACAGCACTCCATCTTTTTTTGGAATTTGGGTTGTACTTTTTGGTTGTAGTCAAACACTGAATGACCACTTTGTTAGAGACACTTGACCTTTCACTATTGTAGCTTCCATGTATAAAAATTAGGCATGGATCCCCAGAGTGTAGTATAAGATCTATAAGGCTATGTCCGCACTTTGCGTTCAATTTCCGCAGCGTGTAAATCACTGCCTGTGCGTCTCAGTACGCAGCCGAAAAGCTGCGTTCTGAGACGCATTCGGCAGAGCGCAAAGTGGGCACATTCCTGGAGAATTCATGCATTCTGGATGCTTTCTCTGCCATAGACAGAGTGGGAAAAGCATCAAGAACGCACATTTTTCACAGTGCGGTCCCACTCGGCTCTGCTGCATCCTCATAGACTTGCAGCAGAGCCGAGTGGGACCGCACTGTCACTGTCATGGCTGGTTGCGAGACAGAGCCGCGCGATCAGAATGAACTCGGATGAACTTCACCCGACTTCAATGTGATCGTGCGATCAGAATGAACTCGGATGAACTTCACCCGACTGTGCATGTGCCGTGGCTTGATTTGCGATCACACGTCAAGGACTCACCTATGATCGCAAATCCCCTGAGTGACTGCAGTGAGCCACGCGATCAGCTGTGCTTTCACTCAGGTTACTCGTGGCCACAGCTGCAGTCCTCCACCTGAGAGCGGTGGCCGCGAGTAACCTCAGTGACAGCACAGCTGATCGCATGACTCACTTCAGTTGCTGCATGGAGCTCACAGGAGCGGCGGCATTATACTGACGCTTCTGTCAGCTTCCGATGTAGCAGAGCTGGTAGCATCGTGCGACCTTGCGTGGATTACATCGGACCTGGAGGTGTTTTTGAGGGGTTAATAAAGTGGTGAAAGAGGTTGTTTTTTTGTCTTTCATTCCAAATAAAGAATATTTTGGAAGTGTGTGTTTATTTTCTTTAACTTACAGGTTAATCATGGAAGGTATCTCGGGGAGACGCCTGCCATGATTAACCTAGGACTTATTGGCAGCTATAGGCTGCCATTAACTCCTTATTACCCCATTTGCCACCGCACCAGGGCAATTCAGGATGAGCCGGTAAAGTCCCGGGACTGTCGCATCTAATGGATGCGGCAATTCCGGACAGCTGCTGGCTGATATTGTTAGGCTGGAAAACTCCCCATAACGTGGAGCTCCCCATCCTGAGAATACCAGCCTCCAGCCGTATGGCTTTACCCTGGCTGGTATCCAAATGGCGGGGTCCGTACGTCGTTTTTTTTCCCATTTATTTATTTATTTTTTTTACTGCTCGATATAGACACGCCCACTAGCAGCTGTGATTGGTTGCAGTGAGATGGCTGTCACTCAGTGTGGGGGCCTGCAACCAATCATAGGTGCCGGAGGGCGGGGAAGCAGGGAATACGTGATGGATTAATGAGCAGCCAGCATTTTCAAAAGAGAAGAAGCCGCCACAGTGTGAACGCCGTGCAGCGCCGCGCCGGTGATAGTGGATCGGTGAGTATGAGTGAAGGGGTGGGAGGGAGAGACTGACATGGACAGAGAGAGAGATGGAGACATAGCGATAAAGAGACACCGACCTACAGACTGACCAACAGAGAGAGAGAGACCTAAAGACCTGCCTTTGTTATGTTAAAAAAAACATGTGGATCGCAAAAATAATGCAAATGTAAATGCACTGCTTAACATTTTGGCAGCGATTTTCTAAAACTCATTGATTTCAATGGGTGTAGAACACAGCCAAAATGGCAAAAACAATTGACATATGCTGCTTCTTTGAACGCAGAGTTTTTGCCCAAAATTATGCAAATTAAATGCAGCGTTTTGAACAGCAAAGTGCGGGCAGGAAATCCCCATTTCCCATAGACTTTGCTTGAAAATCAAAACGCATGGATTTTGGCATGAAAACGCTGCAGTTAAAAATGCTGGGAGTGGGTTACTTTCAGCTTGAATCCATCATAAAATAGGAAAACAAGCTTTTCTGAGTGACTTTGAGTGAGGAATGGGAACAAGTGCTAGACTAGCCAGGGACAATGTTTTTAAGACAATTAATCTTGTGAGAGTTTTATTGTACAATGATGAGGAGAGTAGACCAAGAATTTACTTATTTATTTGTCAAACCTGTATGCCACCCCTCTCCAAAAACTCAGAGAGGTTCACAACATATAAATGCAAAGTACAAAGTTTATTCCCTATCTGTATGTTTTTGGAGTATGGGAGGAAACCGGAGTACCCAGAGGAAAGCAGATGTTGTCCTTGGTGGGAATTGAACCCAGGACCCCAGCGCTGCAGGACTTTAGTGCTAACCACTGAGCCACCATGCTACTCAAGAACACTGTGATTAAAGAAACACATCCAGTAAAAATGAATCCTGTGGACAAAACTTATTAACTTATCAATAAAAAGAGTGATGCCAATATTCATGCTGCCTAGAGTTGACTATATTACCACTACCAGTGCACATACCAGTACCATAGCTTGCAGAACCAGCATCACAGATAATCATTTGGATAGGGCAGCACAGTGGCTCAGTGGTTAGCACTGCAGTCTTGCTACACTAGGGTCCTGGGTTCAAATCCAACCAAGGACACGTCTATAAGGAGTTTGTATGTTCTCCCCATGTTTCTGTGGGTTTCCTTTAGGTTCTCGCATTTCCTCCTACACTCCAAAGACATAATGATAAAGAATTTAGATTGTGAGCCCCTATGGGGACAGTGTTGCTGATGTATGTAAAGCGCTGGGGAATTAATGGTGCTTTATAAGTGAATGAATGTTATTAGTATTTACCACAAACAAAATACAAATAATCTTTAAAAAATATGGAGACTATATATTGCTATTGTTTATATTTTAAAATAAAGCTCATGTTTCAGGGACTCAACTGTAGAGATGAGCCACCCCCTGGCGTTCAAGTTCAGTTCGTCGAACGGAGGCTCCGTTCGTCGAACGGAGGCTCCGTTCGTCGAACGGAGGCTCCGTTCGTCGAACGGAGGCTCCGTTCGAGGAACCATTCGAACCCCATTGAAAACAATGACAGGCAAACACAAACACATAAAAACACATAGAAAACACCTTCAAAGGTGTCCAAAAGGTGACAAACAACTCCCAATACACCACAAACACATGGGAAAGTGACAAGGACATATACTCATGTGAAAACAAAAGAGCTGGATGAGGAAAAAGAGGATGAGACTCAGATATTGGAGTATCTGCAAGTGAACATCGATGCCATTACTGTGAAACTTGAGCCTTGCTCATTTTGGGCTTCCAATCTGGCTAAGTTGCCAGAGCTCGCCACTTACGCCTTGGGGATCTTGTCATGTCCCGCAGCCAGCATTCTCTCGGAACGTGTCTTTAGTGCTGCTGGGTGTGTGCTGACAGATAAGCGCACGCGTCTCTCCAGTGAAAATGTGGACATGATCACAGATGACTTTTCTACCCTTGTGTCATCCAGGGGAGGCGAAAGGCTGGTGTATTTTTGAGAGTGCTTCATGCAAAGCATCTTTTTAAGTTTGCAAATGGGGAACAACTGATGCCAATGAAGTGGTGTGTGTGTGGCCCAATTTTTGGAAACGAGGGAGACTGTGGTTGGAGTCCCCTTTCTGTGTTTTACATGATTTTAGAAGGGCATGACATGGCTTAGAGGTTGACTTTCAACATCTGCAAACTGTTGGCTACAGAAATGCTGCCCTTTCAACCTTTGGACCAGAGGATTTTCGAGACCTTATGCCCATCGCAGTGCCCCAAGAGCAGATGCCCAGTCGCCACTCCTTCTCCAAGAAAGGCGTGTCTGCGCTACACCAGCATGTCGCACACAACATCACCGCTTCCTTGAGAAACTCTGTGTGTGACAGGGTGCATTTCACCACAGATACTTGAACCAGTAATCATGGACAGGGGCGTTACATGTCGCTGACTGGGCACTGGGTAACTATGGTGAGAGAAGGAGAAGGGTCTGTTGTACAAGTCTTGCCATCCCTACGAGTTGTGTGTCAATCGTTCCTCTGTATGTAGAAGTTCCTACACTGCTTCTGCCTCCTCAACCTCGTCTAGGTCCTCAACCTCCGCTCAAAACCTGTCTGGTAAGGCCAAACACGTTGCAACTGTGCACAAGGAATCCCGCACACCTCCTTACTATGCTGGCAGCAGAGCTCAACGCCATCAGGCGGTCAAATCTTTACTTTGAAATGTATGGGAAATGTAAGTCACACCACGGAGGAGTTGTGGACGGTTAGCTCTGGAGACCGAGTTTCATCAATGGTTGTCTCCACTCAACCAGCAGCCAGGGAAGGCCGTGTGCGACAATGATGCACACCTGGGTGCGGCCCTTCGCCAGGACAATGTGACACACGTGCCTTGTATGGCTCACGTGTTGAACCTGGTTGTCCAGCAATTTTTAAACCACTATCTCGGCCTACATGGCCTTCTGCAGAGGGCATGGTGAAATGCCTGCCTGGATTAACACACTCATATGGGCTGTAAAGGATAGCCTAGAGGGAAGCCACTCAACAAGCTGCACCCCTGGAACGCTGAAACCCTTTAACCCCTATACAGGGATTTGTAATTACACAGGGCCCAAGGTGATCAATAGCTGTGGAAGACTGCAGTCTGAGAGAGTAGTAGTCAGGCAGGGTAAAACCATGAATTAAGTAACAGGAACAGAATCGGATGGCCAGTACGTAATCGGAAAACAAGCAAAGGTCTAATGCGGATCGGGCAACAAGATACATAAACATCAGGCAGGAGATGTAGTCAGGAAACAAGCGATAGTCAGCACACAAAATCACAAAACAGAACTGGGCGGAACAGGAACCAGAAGTTCAGAACTATGTCTGGCAGTGGTCAGTAGACAAGAGGGGCCTAAAAAAGGGTGTGGTGTCTTCCCATTGGTTGTAGCTGAATGATGTTACTTCAGCTGTGAGACAACAATCCCCTACAGTCAGCCATTGGTACTGCAGATCTCAAGGTAACCCTGCCCAGTGGCTGTGCAGAACTTGCGGCCACCGGCGCCGCTGTCATCGACTCCTCTCCCATCAACAGCACTACCTACGAAAGGAATGTCGCGGGCGGAGGAGGGGACGCTGCACTCTCCCACTGCTCGGGTCCGGCCGCTGCTGCTGCGGCTGCTGCTGCTCGGTAGTGGCTCGAGCGGTGGGCCGGATCCCGGGGACTCGAGCGGCGCTCCTCGCCCGTGAATGAAAAGGGTGGGGATTGATTGTGGGGATTGGATATTGTCCGTGATGCCACCCACGGTTGTGGTGAGATTGGTGACACCACCGCTGCTCTGAACGGGGATCCCGGGAGCGATAACGGGGAGCAGCCTGGATGTTAGTTCTCCCCTCCGTGGGTAGGGGGTTGGTTGTCCCATAGCCCGGTGAGGTGGTAGGGATGGATGGCAGGCGGGCTACGGGGCCTGGTGAGGTGCAGGGTCGCGGGGGCAGCGCTGTGCCGCACGGCACTGTGGTACTCACTCAGCCAATGATGAAGACATAGTTCTTGGTAAAACACACGGCTGGATGGACGGGTCCCACAGACGGCTGCGGTGTTTCTCTTCCCGGCAGGTTGATGGTGTCTGCCTTTCCCTGCACCTGTGTAGTGTAACGGTTCCAGTGGATTCCAACCGGTAACCCGCTCCCCCAGCTTGGATGGGTGCTGATGGAGCCCCTTTTGCCCGCAGGCTCTGTCCCTGGGAACTTTAGCCTTGGCGGTGACTGTGTTTCCCTCTCTCGGTTGGACGGTTGCCTTCTGACGGGACTTGGCTGCTGAGAAACCCAGGAGGTTCCCTTAGCTAACGGATTTGGCAAATTCACGGCGACTCCTAGACTTGTCGGGGTCCGTAAGCCCCTGCCGGATGGTGCTGGCTTCTCTTTGCGTACCGGTCCGGTACCGCCGGGCCACCGCCCGTCCACGGTCCTTACGGTTAGCTCCAATAGGCCACTCCTGCAGGCGGTCACCACCATCTGCCAACCTTGCTGATCTATCCGGGCCACACACTCGGACCAACTTCAGTCTGCTCCACTACCACTTTACTTCCTCTCACTTTCTCCTCCACAACTAATCTGTCTACTTTTCCCGCCTCCAGGACTGTGAACTCCTTGCTGGGCGGGGCCAACCGCCTGGCCCACCCCCTGGTGTGAACATCAGCCCCTGGAGGAAGGCAACAAGGGTTTTTGTCTGACTTCGGTGTGCCTGACCGGGAGTGTGGGGTGTGTTGGTGTTGCTCTCTGTGGCCCCTGGCTTGTCCAGGGCCCCACAGTCCCCCTTAGTTAAATGCAGACCGTCCGCGGGCTGCCCGTCCATCACCGGTTTTATTTTCACAAACTGAAAAAAATATGAAAACGGTAAAACATATTACAAACATAACAACATGTTCCCACATCGGGAGGTACTCTTACTTAAAATGTTGCAACGGTAACGGCTTCCGCTCTCTCCCACCCAAGTAACCTGGCCCTGATGCTGCCCCTAAGCAAACAGCAATGAACAGTGTGAAATATTCATATTAATAAATATCTCGTCAGAACATTCATGGATATTAATTTATGAAGGACATTCGCTAAGGCAAGTAGTAGAGAGAAAGAAGAGGCGAACAACGTCCAATATCATCAAGTAAATAATTTATTCAATAATATTTTATATATCAAAGGTAGATTTAAATGGAACAGTGAATGGATATACATGGTATGGAAGAAATAGCGGTGAATCGTAAATATAAATATATAAATATCCATTCACTGTTCCATTTAAATCTACCTTTGATATATAAAATATTATTGAATAAATTATTTACTTGATGATATTGGACGTTGTTCGCCTCTTCTTTCTCCCTAAGCAAACAGGCAGCACCCCTTGACCCCAGTCCAGCACAAGTTACCCGAGCGGGTTCTGTCCTTTTCAGGGGACCACGTCCATGGGGAACCCCTGAAACCCCCAGAGGATTGCCACCGGTTGCGGTAGTGGCGGGTCTGGGCCATCTCTTCCCTCCAGGCCCATCCTCCAAATCAGCCTCTCCGGAGGCGGTAACGGTATCAAGCCAACAAACAATATATTTATTTACACGCCACTAAATTTGTGGTTGCCCTGCCAGTTCTCGGGCTTGTCCGTAGCAGTTTCTACGTCTTGGTAAAGGGGGTCCCAACGGGGACCAGTTGCCGGCAACGACCGGTTTCAATCACTTTGTCAATCAGGTCACTTCTCATCAATCATTTACTTATCATTCAAACTTTCAAAAACTTTAAACGATTACTGGTGGTCCCAACGGGGACAACTGCAGCGGGCTCCGCTGCCATCACTGGGATTCTTCGGTGCAGGCTGGGGGAGGGGACGTGGTGGACACCCGGGCTTCTTGGCTGCCCCTCAACTTTTCATCCAACGCAAACCACCCCCTCTCCCTACAGTGTCGGGTATACTGCACCAGGTCTCCTGGCATCAGATTGCGGCCTGGATGTTCCTCCGGCAGGTGGGCATTAACATCCCGCCAGGCTATAAAGACTTCGGCCTTCAGGCCCGGCTCGTATATAAAGCCATAGCCCCGGCGGATATCAAACCGCCTCACCTGCCCTTCATACAGGGGGCCCCGGACACGGAAAGGTCGCTTGGCGGAGGCTCTCTTTCTCCCGGATCGTATGGGCCACCAACTCCACCTTCTTCCTCTCTCTTTCCGCGATCTCCTGGCCCAGCGGCGTTGGCTCCCTGTCCCAGTACGGGACTGCTGCAAGCTCCGTCGCACAGGTCGGGCCCCGCGAGACCTTCTGGACACTGCCCACCACTGGCAGTCTGGGTGGAAGGTCCCGCGGTGACTTGGCCTGGGGTGCTGCCCTGCAGTGGCAACCCGGCGCAACCTCAGCCGAGGTGTGGGGGATGCGCATAGGGGTCCTCTTCCGCCGGGCCTCTTGCACGGAGCGGCTTGTCGGCTCCGGCTCGGGGGGAGTCTCCGCAGATGCCTCCGGTTCGGGCTTCGGCACCTTCCAGGGTAACATCTCTGGTCGATCACGGGCTCCGACTGCAGGTTGATCTGCCGGGGTGGACATGCGGGGTACCGCTACCGGTTGTGGGGGTAGCGGGCCTAGTGACGGGGGCACGGCGGCCGGTATGGATAGCGGGAGAGGTAGCTGGGCGAGCGGGCGTGGACCGGGTCCCTCGGCCGCGATGACCGACCCACTAGGGGCACAGGGGCGTGGGTCACTCACCATCCCTTCCGAGGCTCCCTCTTCCTTGCGTCTCCGCACGGTCGCTACAACCTCCGCCATGTCGGCCTTCCACTCCTCCAAGAGGACCTGCATCTTGACCTGCAGTCATTGTTGGAGCTGCGCGGTCCGGATCTCCACCCACGCCGCGGTTCCAGGCGCGGGGCCTACGATGCCGCGGGACGGCATGTACATGGCTCCAGCAGCCTCTTCCAGGAACCAGCAAGATGGCCGCAGGGTCCTGGCGTCCCTGCTTTTATAGCCGCGGGCTACATGCGGCCAGACGCCATCAGTCCCC
The DNA here is from genome assembly GCF_048569485.1 of Anomaloglossus baeobatrachus. Lineage (NCBI taxonomy): Eukaryota > Metazoa > Chordata > Amphibia > Anura > Aromobatidae > Anomaloglossus > Anomaloglossus baeobatrachus. Next base: position 98,386,649 of record NC_134358.1, read on the forward strand.
CTTAGTCTCTTTCCGGCTCCTCCTCTACAGGGGCGGGGTTTTGGCCTTCGCGCCTCCACTACTCAAGGAGACGCTCGAGCGGGAATCTTCGCGCCCAAGATGGTGGCTTCTCAAATTTTCCGGCCGGACACCTCCGGCGGTAACAAGGCGCACCTCTACAGACGGCAGAGCGTTAGGATCCTGTTTGTGACGCCAAGTTGTCGCGGGCAGAGGAGGGGACGCTGCGCTCTCCCACTGCTCGGGTCCGGCCGCTGCTGCGGCTGCTGCTCGGTGGTGGCTCGAGCGGTGGGCCGGATCCCGGGGACTTGAGCGGCTCTCCTCGCCCGTGAGTGAAAAGGGTGGGGATTGATTGTGGGGATTGGATATTGTCCGTGATGCCACCCACGGTTGTGGTGAGATTGGTGACACCACCGCTGCTCTGGACGGGGATCCCGGGAGCGATGACAGGGAGCAGCCTGGATGTTAGTTCTCCCCTTCGTGGGTAGGGGGTTGGTTGTCCCGGGGCCCAGTGAGGTGGTAGGGAGGATGGCAGGCGGGCTACGGGGCCTGGTGAGGTGCAGGGTCGCGGGGGCAGCGCTGTGCCGCACGACACTGTGGTACTCACTCAGCCAATGATGAAGACACAGTTCTCGGTAAAACACACGGCTGGATGGACGGGTCCCACAGACGGCTGCGGTGTTTCTCTTCCTGGCAGGTTGATGGTGACTGCCTTTCCCTGCACCTGTGTAGTGTAACGGTTCCAGTGGATTCCCACCGGTAACCCGCTCCCCCAGCTTGGATGGGTGCTGACGGAGCCCCTTTTGCCCGCAGGCTCTGGCCCTGGGAACTTTAGCCTTGGCGGTGACTGTGTTTCCCTCTCTCAGTTGGACGGTTGCCTTCTGACGGGACTTGGCTGCTGGGAAACCCAGGAGATTCCCTTCGCTAACGGATTTGGCAAATTCACAGCGACTCCTAGCCTTGCCGGGGTCCGTAAGCCCCTGCCGGATGGTGCTGGCTTCTCTTTGCGTACCGGTCCGGTACCGCCGCTCCACCGCCCGTCCACGGTCCTTACGGTTAGCTCCAATAGGCCACTCCTGCAGACGGTCACCACCGTCTGCCAACCTTGCTGATCTGTCCGGGCCACACACCCGGACCAACTTCAGTCTGCTGCACTACCACTTTACTTCCTCTCACTTTCTCCTCCACAACTAATCTGTCTACTTTTCCCGCCTCCAGGACTGTGAACTCCTCGGTGGGCGGGGCCAACCACCTGGCCCACCCCATGGTGTGAACATCAGCCCCTGGAGGAAGGCAACAAGGGTTTTTGTCTGACTTCGGTGTGCCTGACCGGGAGTGTGGGGTGTGTTGTTGTTGCTCTCTGTGGCCCCTGGCTTGTCCAGGACGCCACAGGAACACAGTGTCACCTGGCGATCAGAGTACAAGTTGCTGGAGCGGACTCCGGTGGTGACGTAACAGCCGTGTGCGACAATGATGCAAACCTGGGTGCGGCCCTTCGCCAGGGCAATGCGAGACACGTGCCTTGTATGGCTGACGTGTTCAACCTGTTTGTCCAACAATTTTTAAACCACTATCCCGGCCTACATGGCCTTCTGCAGAGGGTACGCTCGCTATGTGCTCACTTCCACCATTCACACCCAGCAGATGAACAACTTGCATCGCTCCAGAAGTCTTTCGGTCTGCCTGTTCACCGCCTACAATGCGATTTGCCGACACACAGGAAGATGAATCTGCACATGTTGCAGCGCCTGTGGCAGCACCGGCGAGCCCTGCTGCAATGCGTTATGACTATGCAATACGTTAGCCTGGGCTAACGAGATCCAGAGGTGGGGCAGATCACGCTGCTGTAGTGGTCTCAGATCAAGTACCTATGCACCCTTCTTCACAGTTTACAAATGGCGACGAAGATGTTAAGCGCTGACGATGCCATTATCATTATGACAATTCCGGTCATCTACATGCTGGAGCACACTCTAAACATTATTCAGAGTCAGGTGGTGGAACAAGAGGAAGGGGAGGAAGTACAGTAGGAGTCATATGCGGAAGGGATAACAAGATCTACAAGGTTTACACATTCAGCAGCACCATTGGCGGCAGGCATGGGACGGTGGGGGAGAGGGATTAACAAGGGCGCATAGTATCAGCCAAACTGTTGAGGAAGGTGCAGGAGCCCAGGAAGAAATTGAGGACAAAACTGGCAATGGGCATGGAAGACTCAGTATATGAGGGAGAGCTTGATCACATTTCTGTTGTGCAAGGTTGGGGAAGAGGGCATAGGAAGGAAGCATGATTCTCACCTCTCCGCCACCAACACAGCAAAGACTTGGTCCTCCTGGATGCGCAATACACATGAACGCCTTCTTGCTGCACTACCTACAACATGACCCTCGGATTGTCTGAATTCGAAGGAATGCTGACTACTGGGTGGCCACACTCTTAGGTCCCCAGTACAAGACAAAATTTGGCAAAATAAGTCCTACCATAGAAAGGGACGCATGTATGCAGGAGTATCAGCAGAAGCTAGTATGCAATCTTAGATTGGCTTTTCCACTAAACACCTGTGCTGCACAGAGTGAATCTCAACGCTTTGTCCTGGCTAGGAGGAAATGGACTTTCACTTGTCCACATCCGAGGGACTGAGGGGTGGATGCTGTGCTGAGACGTCGTTGAGTAGCGGGTCCCTGCAGAGTTGCAAATTTGGTCATATACAAAATGAGTGGAGAAATGCCAGATGCTGGTGGAAAGGGGAACAGGTGTGTTAGAAAGGGGAAAAAAGTTTGTGTCCGTGGATTTGGTGGTTAAGCAACTGTAACATCTGCTGAAGAAACACCATCTTTTACGGGGGGCTGACAGATTTGGATAAGGTGGTATTCATCCCAATCGCCAGTCCACCATGCTCCTAGATGGAAATGGAGATGCTAGCAACCCGAAGGTTAGGCGGAGGATACTGAGCTGGGTGGCTCTGAAACAAATAGTAGCCTGAACCGAGTTAGACGACAATCGGATCTGGAGACTGGGAAACCTGTTAGCGTCACAGGGTCCAGACACCCACCTAGCCCAGGAACTCCCTGTTAACAACACAGGGGCCATTGGGTACGCTGTCCGTGTGTGTAGGGGGCACACCTGTGGACAACAGGTGCAGCAGCAGTCCAGTTAATGCCACTGTGCTGCAGTAGCAGGACTGGTAGGACAGGAACTGGTCGTTACCACCCTGCGTTACCAAGTGTGGTGGCATCCTGCACCGACGCCCTATCCCTGTCTACCTCTGGCCTAAAGCCGCAGTGGGTTGAACACATGTAGGTGTGCTCTGTCTGAGTATAATAGAAGACTGCGCACCTCTTTGTTGTCTACAGCCCATTTTCTAACCTGGGTCTGCCCCAACCCAGGATGGACCACAATGCACCTCCATGAGCCAAAAGCAGAGTGCCACGTCATTAGTGACATAACCAGCGGCCTATCAGGAACCGCCACTTCAATGATGACCTCATGGCAGGCACGCCCCAAAAACCTCACCAGTCATCGTCTGATGAACAATGATGAGGTGCCAAATCATAGGGGCGGGCCTCTGCGAGCCAGTCCGGAGTGGCCACATCATCAGGACACCTGATGCCCTCTGGACTATCATGGAATGACACCTCACGGACATGGCTATTGAGTTCCTTTATGGACCTAGCCTCTGATGCAGTAAGTGCCTGAGCATGCTCATTTGCCTGAAAACAGTCTCAGAAAAGAGACTATCAGCTTCTGCATTCTCTGTAGGCACAACACAGGACTTAGACACGGCACGGAGTCCAAGTACCTGTGCAAAGAGGCTTTTCGCACTAGGTGTGGGAGAATGTACAGTAGCACAAACTGAGGACTTAGCCTTAGGAATGGCACAGTCATGCTGAGCATGTTCACTAGGCGAAACACTGTACTTAGGCTGTGTCTGTGGTACATCGGCACATGCATGCACACTACCCGTCTCTCCACACTTAGACGTGGATGAGGAAGCAGCCAGCTGGACGACCCAAGGGACAGACAAAAATGGCAGCTGACGCCTGGGCGCAACTGTAACCGCAGCTGGCTGCTTGTGTCTACGGCGGCACCGATTCGTAACACCAACTACCAGCCAAAATAAGAGGTGTACGTCTTCCCTTGGATAATCTGATATGATCCCTTTTTTGAGGGACACGACCATCGCTACCAAATGTAGATGAGGCTACAAAAGAGCAGGTGCTTCAATGGATCTCCAGTGCTCCATCAAGTGGCCTCTCCTCCACCTCAACTTCAATATCTCAAATACTCCATTCCTCTGTGGCGTCAATCCAATTGCACTTGCTTCCAAACAACTCACAAGTTTCCACCAGCCCTGCTGAGTATGGGGTAACAGAGATGGTTGAGTCTGCAGAGCTGTTCAGTCACACAATAGCCTGGGAATCAGAGGTCTGCTCCAAAGTTGCTGTGAGTACAGACAACGAAATGATTTGCACTGCCCAGAAGCTTTGCAAGTCAGATCCAGGACCCGATGAAGAAGGTGCTGATCATAATGTACACCCTCATTCCCAAACTGTAAATCATCCTGGTGGAGACAATGGGGAACATGCTGAGGAGACTAAGATACCTGATTGGAATGACAACTTTATTATTCGGTCAGATCAGGAAGAGGTTTGCTCGGAGGAGTCAGGACAAGGGGAGTGAAAACACACAGGGTGATGAGGTTGGAGACCCCACTTTTTTTCAAACCAAAGTCAGCCAGTCGATGAGGCCAGCAGAGGAGGTGGAGGAGGATGCTACTGGCGACGAGGTTACGTTGCGTCTTCCTGGACAGAGAAAAAGTACTGGAAGCACGTCAACAACTGAATCCTCAGCCACAACTCTGCCTCTGAGCAGAAGTCGTGGTGGCTCTACAGGTCGCATGGGCTGTAAGCCTTGCCTAGCCTGGGGCTTTTTTTTACATCACAAAAGTCATGTCATCTGTAAGATTTGTCACCATTCTCTAAGTAGAAGCCAAAAACTCACTACATTGAGTACTTTGTCCATGAACTGTCACATGGATATGAAGTGATAGCGTGAGGGTGTATTGATGAGCTTTATCCACTGTGAATGCAACATGCTTACTTGCCGTTCATTGCATCCATTGTTGCAGACTACCCACAAGGGGCTGCTGTTTTTTGCATCTGCCTTTGACTGTTTGGTCACTATAGCAATAGAAAAACGGTCTTCGGCTGTGGACTTGGAGAGCAGAGGAGGTGCTGTCTGTGAAATGAAGGAAAAGCTAAAGGTGTGCATTACAGCAAGGAGCCACCGCGGAAACACTTTGGGGAATTGTGAGGGGACTCGTGTTAGAGTTTGGTGAGGAGGAACGTAACGCCTGTGAGCAGCATCCTGTGCCGGAGACCAACATTCTTCCGGTGTTGTCTATTTTGTTTACCAGGAGAGGATCGTAAACTCTGTATTGATGGCAACTGGACACCACACTATCCGGCTACGGTAGGCTGGGACCAGACAGTAATGCGTGCACGCAACACTTTGTTTTCTTGGCAAAACACATATCTGTTCTGGTTAGGCCGACTATATAGACAATAAGACTTGATGCCTCTGCTCTGTCAATTTGTCAGTTACAGTTAAAATCATAGAGGGACAGCGGCACATGTTTGCATTGACTGTTGCTTTACAAGATTTCCAGGACTGTGTTGCTGAGCTGTGTGATTTGCCTTCACACTGTTATCATCTGCCTTATCTGTGAGGCTTCAGCTAACAAGGGTATTCAGGGGGGGTAATCGGTTTTTGTCTATGTTTAGGTAGGTAAGTTGTAAACTCTTGTGATGCGACACTGGTAAATCATGTTCGCACACACACACAATTACTCCTGCTACACAGAGGGATTACCAGGTAGTAGGCAACTGTTTAGACAGTCCTTTGGTTAGGCAAAGTTGGCAAGCAGGGGGTATAAATCGCCATTACAAGTGTCGCAGCATAGGGGTGTAGGCTTTTGAAATTGTGAATAGATTCTTCTATTCTTTCAGTTTTATGCATTGTTCTTATTGTTTGTTTTTGGAAAGTTAAACAATCATTTATCAACCCAACTGCCTAGAGTCCTTTTCCTAGTGTGTGGTTTTTCTGTATACTGGGGAGCCCACCCTGTACACTACTTTAAATTAATCATAAGTTGCAATGGGAAGTTCACTGTGCTACAATGCGACTTAGCTGGGGCCTGTGCAAGCACCGTCTGCCCCATCAAGTGCATCTGCGTGCTCTTCATCCTCTGTGACTGTGGGGACAGCAGTCACACACGTTTTTTGACGCTGACCTTCCACCCCTTTACCCGCTACAGGCAGTGTGATTGGCAGGTCGTCAGTTGTTTTTGAAGTGGAAACAGCTGCTGGTGTTGAGCTCTCTCAGACATCAAGAGAATCACCTTTGGATGAAGGAAACATTATATCCACGCCTGCACCGTCGTCACAGATTGCCTGGACTACCTGCAGTTAAAAATTGCGTTGCAGAAATGGAGAGGAGTGTAGAATGCACATGTGGTGCTCCTTGCTTGACAGGACAGGAACCCTAAGGTAGTATCCCTGACAATTTTACTATGCCCCTAAAATTGTCAGCACTTCTTGAAATTAAAATTGCATAGCAAAAATGGGCAGGTGTGTAGAATGCAGAGGTGGTATACCTTGTTTGGCACCAGAGGAACACTAAGTTAGTATCCCAGACACTTTTAGTATGCCACTAAGTGTCAGCACTGTTTGCTTTAAAAATTGTGTAGCAAAAATGGGCAGGTGTGTAGAATGCAGAGGTGGTGTACCTTGCGTGGCACCAGAGGAACCGTAAGTTAGTATCCCAGACACTTTTAGTATGCCACTAAGGCTGGGGCCACACGGGCACTACTGCGATCCCCTTGCATGAGACTCGGCTCGTGCTGGCAGTACAGCAGAGCCGAGTCTCATGCTTGTGTCCTTGCAACTGAGGTCCGTTCGTGCGAGCAGACCTCAGCTGCGGGGGGCGGGCCGGCACTCAGGAGGGGAGGGAGGGATTTCTCTCCCTCTCTCCTGCGTAGTCAGCTATAGCCATTCTCGCATTGCACTGGCAGTACACCGGTGTACCGCGAGTGCAGTGCGATTTTTCTCTCGCCCCATTCACTTGAATGGGTGCGAGAGAAAGAGTCTCGGATTACAATCGCAGCATGCTGCGATTGTTTTCTCAGTCCGATTAGGGCTGAGAAAATAATCGCCCATGTGTGCTGACACACAGGCTAGAATTGGTCCGAGGGGAATGCGATGTTTTATCGCACTCCACTCGCACCGATTTTCTCGCCGTGTGGCTTAGCCCTAAGTGTCAGCACTGTTTGCTATAAAAATTGCGTAGCAAAAATGGGCAGGTGTGTAGAATGCAGAGGTGCTGTAGGTAGCCGGACAGCAAAGGAAGCCTTAGTTTCTATCCCTGCCAATGAAAAAATACAGCAAGGAATTGCCTGAGCTGATGTTGCCAGACGCTGTTATCTAAAGCCCTGTACAGCGTTGGCACTGTCCTGCCTAGCAACAATGCCTATGAACGGCTGTAATGCAGCCCTGAAAGGGGCTGAAATTAGAAGTAGTCCATAATCCCTAAAGCGCTGTCTAGATTGTACTGTATGTCTATAGCGCACACAGCAGCAGCAGCGGGAGCAGTGACTGTTACCCACCCGCAGCAGAGAGATAATGACGGCAACGGGGAAAATGGCCATGTCTTATAGGGCAAGGACATGTGACATGCACAGACTATGACACATGCCCTTGCTTGTCTGGCAAAAATCCACTTTGCTGTGTGTGTGTCTGTGATTTGCTGACAGCCTGGCCCACCCCACTGTACGCGAGGTTAGAAGAAGAAAAAAAAAATGCCGATCGCCATTCTTTCAGCACTCAGCAGCAGAACTGATCTAAACCCAGTCTAAACCCAGCACACTATACGCTGAATTTTGATAATATCATGATTCACAGTGACTCACACTATTACAGTGAGAAGCCAGCTAGTAACTAGCTACGCTTTTTGTTGATCAAACCGTTCTCGAACATAACTCGAACTACCGAACGTTTACAAAATCGTTTGAGCTCGTCGAAAGACTCGAACACCCCCCAAAATCACTCGAACATGAAATTGTCGAACCTCAAACCTCGAACATCGCTCATCTCTACTCAACTGGTGATAAGTATACATATGTAAAAACAGTATAGATGTATACATGTCTGCTTCTTGAGGATTCGATAGCGAAACATGAGTAGGGTGTATTTGTTGTTAGGGGGAATCCATATGCTGGTCAGGTAATGACGATATACTCTATCTACCATGCCTCATGCCTAGTAGACTTGTGCCTAGTTTTGATGTAAAAAATAATTCTCATATAGTGATTACAGCTAGTGATAAGCAAATGTGCTTATCACTACTACTTATCACTACTACTTATCAAAACTACTTATCATTACTACTTATCACTACTACTTATCAAAACACTACTTGATACTCGATCCAGCATCGGGGTGCTTTGACATGCTTATTGCTTGAAATTTTGTGGCTGTTAGACAGCCAATTAACATGCAGGGATTGTCTGTTAATGACATGTTGGCTACTGGCATCACTGTGAATGGCAGGCCACATTGTGTCTTCGGGTGAAGTATGAAACGCTCCTCTGGAAGCAGTTCAGGGAGAGTTGATGTACGAGGGACAGTTGACATTTCAGCATGATGCACTAAAGGGTGTTTTTAGCCTTGTTTAACGTAATAATAAATAAATAAATAATGAAAATGGTTTGAGATTCCTCCCTATTTTTGATAACCAGCCAAGGTAAAGCAGACAGCTGTGGGCTGGTATTATTAGGCTGGTAAGGCCTATAGTTATTTGGCCCTTCCCACTATAAAAATAACAGCCTGCGACAGCCCCAGAAGTGTCAGATCACATTAGTTGTACCAATTATGGAGCTCTGCCCAAATGTCCTGGTGCATACACACAGGAAAAAAAAATACTTTATTTGAATAAATATGACCCCACATTATGCCTTGTTCACCAAATTATTATTCTAAAAAATCCACAAAGCTCCAACGTAACCCATGGTGTACTGGTCTCACAAGGTTCCCTAAATCAGTAAACTTGTAACAGTTGAAAATACTAAGAAGGGTTTCCAGCGCCAGGAATAGATTAAAAATCCTTTTCTATTGAAAATAAGGTAATAAAAATCCAGCAGATACCATAATAGATGTCAGAAAGATGGCAGAACAACGCGTTTCGACGCTTCAGGTCTTAGTCATGTTCTGACTTTAGAGTGTAACCATCTCCCTTAAATCAGATCCCTGGTCCACTAATTAGTTTCACATGTGTGGTTTCACTAGAGGCAACTCCTCAACTAGTAGTTACGAGGGATCCGAAATAAATGGAGATACACAGTAGCAAATTCACATATATGAGTATACATGATATAATATGGTATAATGCAAGTGTGCACAGATACAAAAAATATATACACGAAAAAACATATATACACATAGAATAACAAACATATTAAAAACATTTGTGTAGACCGATTTCCCTTGTTGTTTAATATAACTATAGATATAGTATATAGTGATCCAACAAGACACTCTGCATATAGCAGTATAGATATAATTAAATACCTCAAGAGATATATGATCTCTGATATAGTGATAATCTAACAAAAAACTTTACACAGATATATAACATGTGCTTTCCCTTCAACAATATACCAAATGCAATAAAAGATGGATATTATGTACTAATCTAGCATTCCATTCATATTGAGGTAAGCAATATTCCAATAGTAATTTTTTGGTTGCAAGCATATGGTAGAGAGAAAAAAAAAAAAAAAACCGCATGGTATGAATTGGGATATAAGTCACATTGTGCTTTCCCTTCAACAATACACCAAATGCAATAAAAGATGAATATTATGTACTAATCTAGCATTCCATTCATATTGAGGTAAGCAATATTCCAATAGTAATTTTTTGGTTGCAAGCATATGGTAGAGAGAAAGAAAAAAAAAAAAAAAAAAACCGCATGGTATGAATTGGGATATAAGTCACATACCATATGCTTGCAACCAAAAATTACTATTGGAATATTGCTTACCTCAATATGAATGGAATGCTAGATTAGTACATAATATTCATCTTTTATTGCATTTGGTGTATTGTTGAAGGGAAAGCACAATGTGACTTATATCCCAATTCATACCATGCGGTTTTTTTTTTTTTTTTTTTTCTTTCTCTCTACCATATGCTTGCAACCAAAAAATTACTATTGGAATATTGCTTACCTCAATATGAATGGAATGTTAGATTAGTACACAATATTCATCTTTTATTGCATTTGGTGTACTGTTGAAGGGAAAGCACAATGTGACTTATATCCCAATTCATACCATGCGGTTTTTTTTTTTTTTTGTTTTGTTTTTTTTTTCTTTCTCTCTACCATATGCTTGCAACCAAAAAATTACTATTGGAATATTGCTTACCTCAATATGAATGGAATGCTAGATTAGTACATATTATTCATCTTTTATTGCATTTGGTGTATTGTTGAAGGGAAAGCACAATGTGACTTATATCCCAATTCATACCATGCGGTTTTTGGTTTTTTTTTTTTTCTCTCTACCATATGCTTGCAACCAAAAAATTACTATTGGAATATTGCTTACCTCAATATGAATGGAATGTTAGATTAGTACATAATATCCATCTTTTATTGCATTTGGTATATTGTTGAAGGGAAAGCACATGTTATATATCTGTGTAAAGTTTTTTGTTAGATTATCACTATATCAGAGATCATATATCTCTTGAGGTATTTAATTATATCTATACTGCTATATGCAGAGTGTCTTGTTGGATCACTATATACTATATCTATAGTTATATTAAACAACAAGGGAAATCGGTCTACACAAATGTTTTTAATATGTTTGTTATTCTATGTGTATATATGTTTTTTCGTGTATATATTTTTTGTATCTGTGCACACTTGCATTATACCATATTATATCATGTATACTCATATATGTGAATTTGCTACTGTGTATCTCCATTTATTTCGGATCCCTCGTAACTACTAGTTGAGGAGTTGCCTCTAGTGAAACCACACATGTGAAACTAATTAGTGGACCAGGGATCTGATTTAAGGGAGATGGTTACACTCTAAAGTCAGAACATGACTAAGACCTGAAGCGTCGAAACGCGTTGTTCTGCCATCTTTCTGACATCTATTATGGTATCTGCTGGATTTTTATTACCTTATTTTCAATAAAAAAGGATTTTTAATCTATTCCTGGCGCTGGAAACCCTTCTTTCTATTTTCAATTGGATGGCTGCCGAGCCTCATTCCTTGCGCAGGATCCCTGATTGCAGCCAGCAGGTCAGTCCTTGGTGAGCTGGACTCTCCCTTATCTTCTTGGACAGTTGAAAATACTAACCCTACTCACAGTAGGCTCTCTTTGTACAATGTGTATAGACAGTGAGCTGCTTATCAGAGGGAGATGGGGCAAGGTCAGATAAGATTAGTCTAGGCAGTTATAATTACCTTCACTAAAAGTAAACAACAGCAGATAGGGTAAAAATGACACATTATTAAACTCTGTGTCTCAGCCTTTATCTTGTGCAATCTTCAGATTACATAGCAAAATCCTGCTGACAGATTGTCTTTAAGGTGCTGTATTGATATTTATCACATATCTATCAACTCACAGTCACACTGACTCTGCAGGGCAAGCCCTTCCCTTTCACTTGAATATTTTCATTAGTTTTCACAGGCTGAGACTAGCGCTCTTATTTAGAGTATCACATTTATACACCACTATTGATTTAGGCCTTTAAATCAACTTATGATGAGCTATGTTCTCAGACCTCTTACAGTATCTTTAAGCTGTAAAATCTAAACATGGCTGCTGCTTTCCCTGCCTTCATCTGTTATTGCATCTGTGATAATCCACTTTGATTGGTTGCGCTAGAGCATGGTATGTGATATCTGCAAGCAAAATGGAGATGCACACGTGGCTGAGTCTGATGTTATATGGCTACTCTCTGGCTAAAGAAATTAAGTCCAGTGTGTGAAATAGTGGCAGGCATCTTTTTTTTGTTGATATTCATTGCATTGTGAATAACCATGTTCAGCCCTTCATGGCTCATATTTACCCTAAGTCAGAAGGACACTTTTAGCAGAACAATGCACCATGCCACAAGGATCACATAGTCATACATTAGTTCCAGGAAAAAGGCAGTGAGTTTTATTGCTTCTCTTGCCCTCACAATTCCCAGATTTTTAGACCATAAAAAATCTCTAGAATGAGGTACAATGGGCTGTTCAGCGCTTAAAATTTCCGGTAATAGCTGATAGCTAAGTGGTTGATAGCTCCTATTAACTATAAGTCAATATTCATATTCATGCTGAATAGTGATAAGCGATGATATTTGGGTTCGCTGAACCAGAAAAAAACAAATCAGGTTCGGCGGTCGAACTTGACCTCAAACCACAAACCCCATATAAGTCAAAAGGGATTCCAAGTTCGGGGCTGTAAGATAATTTTAGCAAGGGCTAGAGGGCTGCAAAAGGAACCTAAATGGAAGTAAGAGCATGTCAATTGCCCTGCAAACAAATATGGATAGACAGATGACATAGAGGGCTTCTGTCACAATAGCAATTATTGTTGCATAGCAAGTAAATGAAAAAACTGAAAGTTTTAACAGTGACCCCACAGATTTCAAAGAATTTCCACAGACCAACAAGTTTAACAAATTTCTCCACATGTAGTCTGTTTTACCGGTTCACCCATACAGTCAAGATAGGCAAAGTTGCCCCACAGAGCAACAATTTGGAGTCCATCCACAGCTAGAGCTCAGTGGGGAATTTGAACCACAAACAATAGAGTCTCAGAACAGCCTGCTATTGTTTCCCCCTGGCTGTGCTGAACTGTGGTTGGTCATGGAAGTTTAACTCTGACCGGATGAGTAGGAGGTGGACAAAGCTGAGTAGTAGTAGGAAACATGGATAGAGAAATATGCACCAATCGTTAGTGGTGTTAGGATATGTGCTAAAATTGTTTCCACCTAAGGCACAGACCACATTACATTACACCCTGCCAGACGTGTTTTCACATTGTGCCATCACAGCCAAGATTGGAAGGTTACCCTCACAGAACAACATTTTTTAAAACGGGCCCTGAGAGAGCCCGTTTTCCAAGTTCCCCCTACAGAGCCTAATTTTCAGTTCCTGTTGTGTACAGTGTAGCTGTTGCAGTTAAAAATCTTGTACCTGAATTTGTGTTCGAGCTGGAGGTCCACCAGCTAGATTTGCTGCTGCCAGTCCCAGCCTTTTAGACTTGAAGAGGCTCACTCATGCCACTCAGTGTCTATCCCGGGAATTCGAAGCATTTATTTTGAAAAAAAATATTGTTCAAAGCAGGCAGACATAAAACATTGGCATAGTGCACCCAGAGAGCAACAAGTAATAATAACCCCTATATAGTCTGTATTCCCAGTTCACCCACATAGCCAAGATTGACAAAGTTCCCCCACACACTACTAAATTATAAAAATGTCTCTGAAACAGCCTGTTTGCCCAGTGGACCCTCACAGCTCTCATTGCCCTAGATCCACCACATAGCACCCAATTAAAACAGAGAACGGCCACAAAACTCCATCCAACTGAATGCTCAAAAACCATAAGTGACAGATGCCTGATTTGTTAAGGTTCCCACAGCTTTGCTCAATTTAAGGGGGTGACATTGACGAATGATTCCCATGCTCCTCAGATGCCAACTCTGCTCTTTCAGCAGGGCACCGATATTTACATAGCAAGAGAAGCTGTACACACACTATTTGTTTTTTAGACTTGAAGCGCCTCACTCATGCTGCTCAGTTTCTATCCCGGGAATCCAAAGCATTTATTTTGAAATAAATTATTGCTCAAAGCTGGCAGTTCTGTCTGCATATGACATTTTTGCACATTAGAATAAGACTATGTCTCCATTTTTTGGGTTTGGTGGTACTGTGGCCACTAATAGATTGCAATGCCCATATACTGCAGTTTTGAACCACTACACAAAGCTGCTTGTTGTAACACAGTATACGTTTTCAGAGATAGTCATTCAGCAAGGCACGCTGGAAAATAACCTGTTTTTTGCTAGATTGAGCTAATAGATAACACTGTCTGTACGCTGCTGTTTTGTACTGCTACGCAAAGCTAGGCACTACAAGGCTTCAGAGATATTCATACAGCAAGGCATGCTGTAAAATAGACTGTTTTTGTCTAGATTGAGCTAATAGATTACACTGTCTTTACCCTGCTGTTTTGGATGGGTACTTAAATCTTTATGATGCAGTGCTATACTTGATTTAGAATTAGATGCACCTGTCCCTTTCTCTCACTAATACAGCGTCCTATCCCTACAATGTATTAGTTTTGTTCCTAACTGCACCTATCACTGTCTCTCACACCAGTCCCGTGATCCGGCCTTTATACAGGCCGAATCACAAGGTGTACCAGCCAATCACAGATATGCCAATACTTGTCATTCTGCGATGGCTCCGGAAATGCTTACAGCCTAAAAGCTTGCTAAATGGCTGTTCGGCAACCTTTCAACAGACTTTATTCAGGTGACAAACCTGAACAGGAACCAGATGTACAGTAAAAATTCTGTGTTTGGGGTTCAGCACTGGACACAAGGTGTCCTGTATGGACCCCGAACTTTTCAGTTTGCTCATCCCTACTGCTAAATACTATCAAAATAGGAATCTCTAATAAAATGGTCTTTCAGTATATGTTACCATATATTACCTTCTCATCTGAATAAGTACATAAAATTTGTATTCTATGCACAGCACAGCAGACTATATAAATTGCATGTAGTGGTAATTTGTTGCTCTGGACACCAATGGATTGACTCTTTGCCAGCTAATACTTTGGGTTCAGTATAACCCACTGGATGTGTTTTAACTGCTTTGGTTAATGCGAGACTAGTGATCTCAGGCTTCTATACATCTGGAAGGTCTCGTCAGTCCAATCATTAAAGCTCCTCTGCTGATATTGCATCCTGAGGCAGATAAAAACCCAATAATGAGAATTTCAACTGAGAGCAGATCATTTTAAAACACATTACACATTTAAATCACAAATCTAACTTTGCTGAGATTTGCCACATCAATATCCTGACAGGTAGAACTTAGATTTCTCTAGTAAAGCTTATTTTGTGAAGTAATTTCCTGCAATAGTAATTGCCAGCATTCTGAATGTGGTGTTTAATAGTGATGAGCAAATATACTCGGTACTATTCGTTACTCACACGAATAGTACGGTGTTTGCGATATCCGTTACTTAACGAGTATTTTGTTATACAGCTTGTGAGTTTCGAGTCCTCTCCCCACGTTTGCCTGATTTTCAGCCACTTAACATGCTGGGATTGCTCGCCAATCACTGTAATACCGTAGCCATCTTTGCTACTGGCATAACTGTTATTGGGAGGCGCAGTGAAAAAAAAATAAAAAATGACGTGCGGTCATTAGAGCAGGAGAATTATACTTACCGAGTTTCCCTGTGGCTGAAACACTGCTTATGGGTCTGCTCATTAATCCTTATGAATATGCACTGCTCCCACGGCCACCCTTTGTGACAGTGACTATGATTGAGGTCACACTAGCTGCCAGGGTCCCCGAAGTGGAGTGTGAAAATACAATAAATAAATAATTTGAAAAAATTGTGCAGGGTCCCCCGTATTTTGATACCCAGCACAAATAAAACAGACATCTAAAGACTGCAGCCCTCACCTATGTGTTATCTTGGCTGTGTTTCAAAATACAAGGGACCCCAATGCATTTTTTTTTAATTATTTTTAAAAAATAATAAGAAACACATTGTGCAGTCCCCCCAATTTTGATACCCAGCCAAGATAAAGCAGACAACTGGGGGCTGGTATTCTCAGGCTGAGGAGGCCCATGGTTATTGCTAAAAATAGCAACCTGCAGCCACCCCAGAATTAGTGCACCCATTAGATGTTCCAATCCTGGTGCTTACCCATCTCATTCTGATTGCCCTGCTGCAGTGAAAATTGTGGTAACGAATGGGGTTATGGTTACATTGCAAGTAAATGCAGAACCTAAAAATTTTAACAGTGACCTTAAGGCTGCTTTACACATTGCGATATCATTACCGATATCGCTAGGGTGCGTACCCGCCCCCATCGTTTGTGCGACACGGGCAAATCGTTGCCCGTGGCGCACAAAATCGTGCGGACCCATCACACTACTTACCTGCCTAGCGACGTCGCTGTGACCGGCGAACCGCCTCCTTTCTAAGGGAAAGTTCGTTCGGCGTCACAGCGACGTCACTAAGCGGCCGCCCAATCAAAGCAGAGGGCCGGAGATGAGCGGGACAAACATCCCGCCCACCTCCTTCCTTCCTCATTGTTGGCGGGACGCAGGTAAGGTGAGGTTCCTCATTCCTGCGGTGTCACACATAGCAATGTGTGCTGCGACAAGAATAACGAACAACATCGTACCTGCAGCAGCAACGATAATTGAGATTCGGGGGGGCATGTCACCGATTAGCGATTTTGAACGTTTTTGCAACGATTCAAAATCGCTAATAGGAGTCACACGCAACGACATCGCTGAAGCAGCCGGATGTGCATCACAAGATCCGCAACCCCAACGAAATCGCTTTAGCGATGTCGTAGCATGTAAAGCGGCCTTTAGAGAACCTGTATTCCTAGTTCACCCACACAGTCAAGAATGCCAGATTTCCACCACAAAGCAATACATTTATTTATTTTCCCCTATATGCGCATAGCCTGTATTCCCAGTTCACCCACACAGTCAAGACTGCCAATTTAATCACAGAGTGTAAATTTCACATTTAGGCCAGAACAGAGGCTCCTTTAAACAGTTGCCTCACACAGGCAAGTTTGCCAAAGTTTAATTACAGAACATAGGTTTAGAATGTAGGGCTCAACAGAGCTTCTTGAAACATTGTGCCCCACACAGCCAAGATTGCCAGACTTCCCCCACAGAGCAAGAAGTTTATCACATATGCCCTGGGTAGCCTGTATTCCCAGTTCTCTACAGAGCCAAGATTAACAGAGTTCCACCACACACCATCGAATTGTAAAAAAGGTCCATAAAAGCCTCTTTACCTGGTTGACCCTAACAGCTATCATTGCCTGAGATCTCCCACACAGCACCCAATAAAAACAGAGATGGGCCACGGAACTGCTTCCAACAGAGTGCTGAAAAACTATAAGTGACAGGTGCCTGACTTGTTGAGGTTCCCACTGCTTTGCTCATTTTCAAGGGGTTGATAAGTGGCGAGAGGTAGTTTTTTCAAAAAAATTAAAGCTACAGACCCTGGTGAGAAGTAGCAACATTTTCAAGAAAAATTAAGGCCACAGACCCTGGTGATAAGTGGCAAGAGGTAGTATTGTTTTTTGTTTTTTTTAAATAAAGGACACAGACCCTCGAGAGGTGGCAACTGCTATTTTTTCCAAAAAATGAATGACACAGACCCTGGTGAGAAGTGGCAACAGCTATTTTTTTCCAAAATATGAAGGTCACAAACCCTGATGAGAAGTGGAGAAGGTAGTTTTTAAAAAAAATTAAGGCCACAGACCCTGGTGAGAAGTGGCAACATCTATTATTTGGCTAAAAATTAAGGCCACAGACCGTGGTGAGAAGTGGCGAGAGCTATATTTTTCCAAATAACAAAGGCCACAGACCCTGGTAAGAAGTGTCTAGAGGTAGTTTTTTCCAAAATGTTAGGGCCACAGACCTGGCTGCACACTAGCAGCAAGTAGAATTTTGGAGGATAAAGGTCCAGTCACACTAAACAACTTACCAGCGATCCCAACAACGATAGGGATCGCTGGTAAGTTGCTAGGAGGTTGCTGGTGAGATGTCACACAGCAACGCTCCAGCGATCCCACCAGCAACCTGACCTGGCAGGGATCGCTGGAGCGTCGCTACACGAGTTGCTGGTGAGCTCACCAGCAACCAGTGACCAGCCCCCAGCGCCGCGTGGAAGATGCTGCGCTTGGTAACTAAGGTAAATATCGGGTAACCAACCCGATATTTAGCTTGGTTACCAGCGCACGCAGCTACACGTGCAGAGAGCAGGGAGCAGTGCACACTGAGCGCTGGCTCCCTGCTCTCCTAGTTACAGCACACATCGGGTTAATTACCCGATGTGTGCTGCAGCTAAATGTGCACAGAGCAGGGAGCAGCGCACAATGCTTAGCGCTGGCTCCTTGCTCTCCTAGCTACAGCACACATCGGGTTAATTACCCCGATGTGTCCTGCAGCTACGTGTGCACAGAGCAGGAGCCGGCACTGACAGTGAGAGCGGCGGAGGCTGGTAACAAAGGTAAATATCGGGTAACCAAGGACAGGGCTTCTTGGTTACCCGATGTTTACTGTGGTTACCAGCCTCCGCAGAAGCCGGCTCCTGCTGCCTGCACATTTAGTTGTTGCTGTCTCGCTGTCACACACAGCAATCTGTGCTTCACAGCGGGACAGCAACAACTAAAAAATGGCCCAGGACATTCAGCAACAACCAACGACCTCACAGCAGGGGCCAGGTTGTTGCTGGATGTCACACACAGTGACATCACTAGCAACATCGCTGCTACGTCACAAAAGTTGTTCGTTAGCAGCGATGTTGCTAGCGATGTTGCTTAGTGTGACGGGGCCTTAAGGAGGAGGAGGCAGCAAACCATTAATTGGGTTTTCAATGTAATATATTTAGGGGTTACTGTATTTTTAGAGTCTCCAAAATACTAAGCATTTCAAATAGATTATGCCAATGTCTGTTTTGTGGGTGGTCTAGTTGTTTACTCAGCCAAAGGTATGGACAAGTCTGGTGTAACTCATGACTTATTCATTTTAATGAAAGTCAGCTTGCCCACATTAGCTGAAGACAGGTGCCTGTGTGACACCCTGGCCTATCAGGTCGTCACAGGGTATTGTGCAATCTGCCCTTCTGCACAGTATCCATTCCTCCTTGGTTACGGTTCCTGGTCCTTTGGTGTTGCTAACAGCTTAAACAGTCAAATCCTAGGAACACTTTGCACCAAACCCACTAGACACACCATTGGGGGACCTGAAGGGAATAGGACCACCCACATGGGGGTTGGTAGGTGAAAGTGAGTAAGTGACAGAGAAGTGAAACAGGAGTGAAAGGAGTAGGAGGTGGAAGGTGACTCTCTTGGAGGGAGAGGTCACCGGTCCGGAGCAGGGCTCCTGAAGTTTACTAGGTGGCAGATGTTGGTCTGGGCCTGGTAGGAGCTGGAACCCCGGTCGCAGGGGATCGCGTCAAGGGGCACGGACTGCCAAGGAGGGCAGCCGGTGGCCTTGAGCCATCACCGGGCAGGGGCCAGGGCACGACGGGGTACGTGGACCCTAGGCTGGGAAGTAGCTTCATGCGTCCCTGTAATTTACCCGACTGGGGTTAAGACTTCAAGATTCATCCCCAACCCTCTTCAAAATTGGGGTACTAGTGCACCGATGGGATAGGACTTTCTAAAATTACAGTCCAAAGAAATCCTACGCGTGAACCCTGAGAGTAAGCTCACTCCGTTAGCCATACGGGTGAGCGGGACCCGAAAAGTTTCAAGCTTGAGGGTCCAACTAGTGAGAAGGTGCCACGGAAAAGGCCATAGGCTAACAGCAACACCAAGGGCACGGATCCACACGTGCTCCCTCCATGCTGCAGCGGTACTCACAATTCTGGTTTACAAGCTGTCGGAGTTGTTATTCTTGGACTGAGTGAGTACGCTAAAAAGCCCCTTTTCCTCTACCCAATGGCACCCCAGTCACCAACACCCAACGGACCCCGGGGCACAACCGCCTACCCACGCATGGGTTAAACATACTGCAGCTACACCATCGCCACCGGGCTCCCCAACAGCAGCAGTGGTCTCCTACATTACCACGCACCATGAGTGGCGTCACAAACTTACACATTCCCTGTACATACCTATCCCCTCTCTTTTGAATTCGAGTGTCTGCACAAACCCCCGGGTCCAGAGACCCCTCGAGCCACCGCGACTCCGGATCCGAGCGGCTCGGCCGCTGGTATGGGGGCAGTACACCTGTCTGTGATGACTCACTCTTTCCTTGTTGAATACATGCTAAGAGAGCACATTTACGGCAAGGGAATCCAGCACTTCCATGGCAAATTGTGCAAGGTCAGGCCATGTCTTCAATTTTGTCACCCAGAAATTAAATTGTGCAGAACCATCAGCTAGCACTACAATAGGTGTGGATGTGGCGCCCTGGACTAGCTAGGTAGCCACAGACAAAACACACACACACACACACCCACCCTCGGACAGTTACATTAGCCAGACACAAAACCCTTGTTGCCTCCCTCCAGGGTCTGATGTCCACACCAGGTGGGGCGGAGCCAGGCAGTTGGCCCCACCCACCGAGGAGTTCACAGGCCTGGAGGCAGGAAAAAGAGCAGTTTAGTTCAGGAGGTTGAAGTGAGAGGAGTGAAGTGGAGAGTGTCTGGGTTTGTGGCCCAGGCACTGACAACAAGGTTGGCAGACGGTGGTGGCCGTCTGCAGGAGTGGTGGATCAATGCAGAACTGAAGGACCGGGGTTGGGCAGTGGCCCGCCGGTACCGACCGGGGAGCGAAGTGAAGCTAGCACACACAGGCAGGGCCATCGGACCCCGACAAGGCTTGGAGCCGCCGTCAACAGTCAAATCCGAGTGTGACAGGAACCCCAGGGGTTTCCTAACAACCAAAGAACCTTAGAAGGCAACCGTCCGCACCGTGAGGGTATACAGCCACCGCCAACGGCTAGAGACCCAAGGGCCAGCGCCTGCGGGCAAAATGGGCTCCTCTGGCATCCATACACCGGGGAGCGGACTAGCATTTGGGACCCATCATAGTCAAGACAGTACACAAAGGTGCAGGGAAAGACAGCCGCCATCACCTGTCCGTGGATAGACACTGCAGCCGGCTGCGGGACCCATCCATCCGGCCATTTTGGTTTACCAACGACTCTGTCAGTGATTGTCTGAGTGAGTACACCAGTGCCGTCCGGCACCGCGCTGCGCAGTTCCTGCACCCCAGCCATCCGGCCTTCCCGTTACACCATCGGGCCCCGGGATCACCAACCCCTGCCCACAGAGGGGACAACATCTCAGCTGCACCCTACCATCTCTCCCGGGATCCCGGTTACCAGCAGCGGTGGTGCCATTATCACCATGACCCGTGGGTGGCGTCACGAACAATCTCCCTAACCATACCATCCCCATTTCACTCACGGGTGAGGAGTGCTGCTCGAGTCCCCGGGCCCGGTCCACCGCTCGAGCCACCGAGCAGCAGCAGCAGAAGTCCCGGACCCGAGACTAACGAGCGCGTCCCCTCCGCCCGTACTCGGACATGTACGCCCGGACATGTACTCTTCCACCATGTTTGCTAAATGCTGACTCCTGTAAATACGCACCATAGTAGATGATGTTAATGGTTGGTGTGGAGGGCTGCACATGAATTGTTGCCACATTGAGACCATGATAACCCTCCTTCCAGAAGTGTTGCCATTTCAACCGCAGCATTGTACACTTCCTCCTCCTCCTCATTCTATGCCGCCTTGTTGTTCTAATGAGCCCTCAATGTTCAGTGGGAATGTTAGAAGTACAGTGACACAGATTCGCCTTAAGCCTGCTTTACATGTTACGATTTTGCATACGATATCGTATGCGATCGTAACTACCCCCATCATATGTGTGGCACGTTCAATTTGTTGAATGTGCCGCACAAACGATTAACCCCCGTCACATGTACTTACCCGTCCATACGACCTCGATGTGGGCGGCAAACGTCCACTTCCTGCAATGGGAGGGACGTTCAGCGTCACTTCGACGTCACGCGTCAGCCGGCCAAAAGAAGCGAAGGGGCAAAGATGAGTGGGACGTAAACATCCCGCCCACCTCCTTCCTTCCGTATTGCTGGCCGGGAGCCGCAGGACGCAGGTAAGATCTGTTCATCGTTCCCAGGGTGTCACGCACAGCGATGTGTGCTACCCCGGGTACGATGAACAATCTGACATTCAATTTTTAGGAATTGAACGACATGCATGCGATTAACGTTTTAACGTTCAATCGCAATCGCACGTACCTGTCCCACACTAGAATGTACCTTACGATGCCGGATGTGCGTCACTTATGACGTGACCCCTGCCGACACATCGTAAGATATATTGTAGTATGTAAAGCGGGCTTTATATTTGTGCATTTTTCAATCCTGTTCCATTGGCCAAAGTAAGGACGCTATGTTGTCTTTTGTCTTTGTAGCATGGATGCAGCAGGGTCGCCACCCAGTAATCATCACTTGTCAGAATGTTTGCAACTCAATGGTCATTACGAAGGCACAACAGCATATATTGGCTCATGTGTGCCAGGCTTTCCAGAGTCAACGACGAGTTGTCCTCTGTCGCAGGTGTGTGGATTGGCCTGTAACCTCTGTAACATTCAGCCACGCTGCAGTGATTCCCCTGACCTGACTTTCTGACCACCCTTCTGGGCAGACAGTTCCTCCTCCACCAAAACTGTCATCTGGCTGGAAAATTAGGGACATGACCGCTTTCAGCCCAGAAATCATACCTCGGAGCCCTGTGTGGATGACTGTCCAGATAAATAAGTTAATGTTTTCTCCTGCTCCTCTTTCTCCGGTGCCACCACTTCGTACATCATAGCCCCGAGTGTTTTTTAATGCAGGCATAAAATCCGCATAATGATGCTTATTATGGCGTCATCAACGCTAGCTATGTTGCTAAAGTATTAAAAATAGTGCAACACAGCACACAGGTTCTGCATGCAGGCCTACTCATTGGTAGTGAAGTGGTGTTGGTGTACAAAGTGATTCTGCCATGCATGCTGCAGCTGGAACGCCACTATTGCTAGCACAGGCTCTCCGCCATAAGCAAGGTGGAGGTGGAGTTACACATTGTTGGTACATCGCATATGAGACAGTGATCGGGAAGGTCAAAGTGACTTTGCAGCACAGACAGGCAAGCAGCATCAGAGTGAGAACACCAAAAAAGCGCACATACTGACTTTCAGCAGAAGCTCAGACATACGGTATGTGGCTATTTTTTTGAGGAAGCTTTGCACCACAAAATTCAGCATATGTGCCTGGCCCATAGCTGTGATGAGATTTCGTAGATTGTTGCACACCACCAGGCCAAGCTGTAGCTCCACCATCACCAGCCACTCATTTGTTTGGCAGCCGACTTACTAGCTATGGGCCATTCACAGTTCTTTTGCCCCATGCTCCTTCTTTTGCTATGCTGCTGTTTCATCAACATGTTCTGGCCTCACCATTCATGCAGCAGTACTCAGGCCTAAGAAATTACAAAGACCAGCCTGCAGCCTGCGTGCACCAGAGGAAGGTGTTTCAGCTTGGATTGTAGCCGGCACAGATCTACCACTTCCTCGCCTGGAAGCAGCTACACTACAAGCAGACCACCCCTGTGCCATGTCCCGTAGTAGATGTTCTCCTCATTCTTTGGCACCCAAACAGGTTCAGATTATTAGACAGCCTGTATACAGATAATGTTTATAACAAAGCCTGTATGCAGCTGATTTGGAGCGTTGTGCAAAGCTGCTTGATGCAACATAATATGAGATTTCAGAACTAAGGCATGCTGTACACACTCTGTTTTTTGGTAGATTGAGCTAATAGAATACACTGCCTGTATGCTGCTATTTTTGCCAAAGCTGCGTGAAGTAGTGCTGTATTTGATTTTGAATTACATGCACCTATCATTGTCCCTCACTCCTACAGCATCCTATCCCTACAATATATTTGTTTTTTAGTAACTGCACCTACCACTGTTCCTCACTCCAACAGCATACTCTCCCATTCTAGTCTATGCAAAATAGCAGCACAGCTCATGATCTGACCTTTACGTATACAGGCTGGGTCACGGGATGTGTCGATCAATCACAGCCATGCCAATACTTGGCATAGCTGCGATGGCTTCGGACGTGCCCACAGCCTAAAAGCTTGGTGATTAGCTGGTCTGCAACCTTTCAGCAGGCTTTATTCGGGTGTCAAACCAGCACAAGAACTGAATGTACAGTAGATAATTTGTGTTCCGGGTTCAGCACCGGACACAAGGTGTCCGATACGGACCCTGAACTTTACAGTTTTGGTTTGCTCATCCCAATTCAGAATTATATATTTTTTGAGACATTCTATGGAATTTTTTCCCTTTAAAAACTGATAGTTTACACAAAGAGAAGCCGGACCCCAATGGACTCATGAGAATCCTGCTGTCTGAGATGTCCTGAGTGTGTCTGTGTTGTATATTGCAGCAATGGGGCTCCATGCCAATAATTAAACTGATTCGTCTGTCATTTTCAAGGTTCATAAATTTGTTCATTGGGGTCAAACTGGAAATAAAAATCACAAGAAGATGGTTATCTGTAGAATGCATAGTGCTGTGATACATTTTACAGTACGTGTATAATATAATAGGGCATGGTTTCTAGCATATGTTATCATTCGGAGTTTTAGAAAGTAAAATAGTATTAATTGTTATCAATTTAATTTTAAAAAATCATCAGACTCCCTTAGAAAAGCCTAAAACCATCTGGCCATTGTGACACAGTTCTATTTATTGCTCACAACTGCCTGGATACTGCCGGAGCATAAACAGTAATTAAGTACACAATTCAGCCATGCATGCCAAATTTGCTAGAACTATCCTTTGAGTATCTTAGACTTTCCAAGCCAGTGACTTTATTGAAGCTTTGGCTGGTAATTAAACATTAATGATTTATGGTATGAATAGGGTTCATTTACTGCTCACTGAAATATGCTTGACAATGTCTTTGTGATTTTCTTCCTCAGACTCCTACTTTTATATATGCTCTAATATAATAGCAGGTAAGGTAAATTAAAAAGCCATATATAACGCAGATGTATTGTACCATAGCAATGTTCTTCATCTTTTTACATTTGTCTTTTCCATACAGTTATACTAAAATAGAAAAAAAATCTGCAGCAATGGTCCCATAGACAGTAGCAGTTTTGGAGCAGGTTTTTTTTTTACATTAAACTAGCTGTTGTACCTGGGCGTTGCCCGGGATAGTAACTGTCTATCTGTTTCTCTCCCAGTCTCTGTTTGTCTCTCTCTCTCTTTGTCTGTCTGTCTCTTACCCTATATGTCTCTGTCTGTCTCTATCTTTTTCCCTGTCTGTAGCTCTATCTCTTTCCCTGTCTGTCTCTCTATCTCTTTCCCTGCCTGCCACTCTGTCTATTTCCCTGTCTGTCTCTTTCCCTGTGTCGGTCTCTTTCCCTGTCTGTCTGTCTCTTTCCCTGTCTCTTTCCCTGTCGGTATCTGTCTGTCTTTTTCCATGACTGTCTGTCTCTTTCCCTGTCTGTAGCAAGAAAAAAACAAGGATAAAAGTGGAAAAATGTCCACGCTGCTGTGCCAATAAAGAGTTAATTCCAAATAAGAGCAATGCAGGGTGGTTTATTCTACGCGTTTAACCTTCGTCAGGCTGCATAATTTTACAACGTTAACAGCGACCCCTTATCTCGGAAGGGGTGGAGATATTTTATTGAAATTTGGCCAATATACTCTGGACCAAAACTGCAGAGATGTCACGAAATTTCAGCCCTCTACGACTTTTGGAAAAAAAAATGTATTGCAATTTTAAAACGGAATAGTTACAATTGTACCTATTCAGCCGGACAAAGGTTAAGAGATAACCCTTCTCCTTCATCAGGAGATCCACCAATTTTTTTTTAATTTTTTTTTGTGTGTCACACAACCATCTCAAGTGAGTGGTTTTTATTAATCTTACTGTTGTTATCCTGGTAAAATCCTATATGCACTTTTTATATCCACAGGTTTTTTTACTCTCTCCCTGTCTGTCTGTCTCTTTCCCTGTCTCTGTCTGTGTTTGTCTGCCTCTTTCCCTGTCTGTCTCTTTCCCTGTGTCTGCCTCTTTCCCTGTCTGTTTATTTCTTTCCGTCTATCTGTCTCTTTCCCTGTCTGTTTCTTTCCCTGTCTGTCTGTCTTTGTCTGTCTCTGTCTGTCTCTTTCCCTGGCTGCATTGTAACTCGTGCCCTGTCTGTCTCTTTCCCTGTCTCTATCTTTTTCCCAGTCTCTTTCCCTGCCTCTGTCTGTTTCCCTGACTGTCTGTCTCTTTTCCTGACTCTTTGTCTGTTTGTCTCTGTTTGTCTCTATCTGTTTCTTTCCCTGGCTGCATTGTGACACGCCAACATTCCATTCAAGGGTGTGGCTGTGCATTCTTCTGAAGTTCTGGATGCACTGTGGCTCCCAGCTCCATTGACTTTAGTGGATGCTGTTTTTTTAGCGAATAACTGTAAAGCGCAGGGTTAAAATTTCCCTTCAAAACAGTCTACGACGTTCTCTGAGTCACATGAGGAGTCTGTGCAAAATTTCGTGATTGTAAATACGATGGTGCAAATTCCTTTAGCGGACATACTGTACATACATACAGACATACATACACTCAGCTTTATATAGCAGACTAGCTGTAGTACCCGGGCATTGCCCGGGATAGTAACTGTCTCTGTCTCTCTCCCAGTCTCTGTCTGTTTGTCGCTGTCTGTCTGTCTCTGTCTATTTTCTCGTCTGTCTGTGTCTATGACTCTTTCTGTCTGTTTGTATCTCTGTCTGTTTTTGTATCAGTATATCTGTCTCTTTCTCTGTGTCTCTGTGTCTGTCTGTCTCTCTATCTCTGTGTCTGTTTCTGTCTCTCTCTATCTCTGTGTCTGCCTCTGTCTGTGTCTACCTGTCTCTTTCCCTGGTCTGTCTCTTTCCCCGTCGCCTGTATCATTCCCCGGTCTGTCTCTTTCCCCGTCTGCCTGTCTCTTTCCCCGGTCTGTCTCTTCCCACGTCTGCCTGTCTCTTACCCTTTCCCCTGTCTGTCTCTTTCCCTGTCTGCCTGTCTCTTTCCCCGTCTTCCTGTCTCTTTCCTCGCCTGCCTGTCTCTTTCCCCGGTTTGTCTCTTTCCCTCCCTGCCTGTCTTTGTCTGTCTCTTTCTTTGTCTGTCTAGCTCTCTGTTTCTTTCCCCATCTGTCTATTTCCAGGTCTGTCTCTTTCCCCATCTGTCTCCCCGTCTCTCTTCCTGTCTTTTTCCCTGTCTGTCATTGTCCATCTCTTTGTCTGTGTCTTTTCCTGTCAGTCTCTTTCCCTGTCTGCCTCTTTCCTTGTCTGTCTCTATTTCTGTCGCTTTCCCCATCTGTCTCTATCAAGGTCTATCTCTTTCCCCATCTGTCTTTCTGTCTGTCTCTGTCTCTGTCTCTGTCAGCCTGTCTCTGTCTCTTTCTCTGTCCATCTCTTTCCCCGTCTGTCTCTTTCCCATCTGTCTCTGTCTGTTTCTTTCCCCGTCTGTCTCTGTCTCTTTCCCCATCTGTCTCTGTCTGTCTCTCTGTCTCTCTGTCTGTCTATTTCTGTATCTCTCTATCTGTCTCCCCACCGACACTTATTACCTCACACATAAGCTTCTAATACCAACAATGTCCTTTGTTCCTATAGCAACCAATCACAGCTCCTATTAATAACCTGTAGTTCCAGGCTTTATTCACTTTAATGGAGGCATGTTTTTTGGAGAGTAACTGTAAAGCGCAGGGTTAAATTATCCTGTCAAGACATAGTCTAGGACGTTCCCTAGGTCACATGACGCATCTGTGCCAAATGTTGTGATTGTAAATGCGACGGTGCAGATTCCTTTAGCGGACATACATACATACACTCAGCTTTATATATTGGATTGATGTTTATTTGTAAAAAAAGAGGGATTGCTAATACACTGCTATGTGTAGTACAGGAGATTGGATGATCAAAGGTTCAAGTCCCCTAAGGGGACTAACAAATAAAGTGAATAAAAAATACTTTAAAAAATATGGAATAAAAATATTCAAATGATTCGCTTTTTGCCCTATTAAAAGTAATGCTTTTTCACACTATCTATAAGTGGCTTACTCCTCTCTTGCTTTTTCACCCTATTAAAAGTAAAGCAATTAAAAAAATGTATATACATATTTGGTATTGCTTTATTTGTAAAAGTTGATATAGAAAGGTTAATAGTTTCTATATTTCTAGATTTTAAATACTTTATTATTACATTAGTACATTTTGTTTAAGTACATACTAGCCTCACTCTAGTCTGAGTCTGAAATTCAAGGTCTTATTTTTGTTTAAAATATTTTCTTATCTCATTTGCAAGACTCTACATCTCTGTATTTTTGAGACTTAAAGGTCATATGATGCAGCAGGAGCAGGCAACTGGTAGATATCCACTAAAACATTTATGCAATATTACATTGATCTGTAAATGGTATAAATTATGCGTGCACTGGTAAATAAACAGAAACTGATCATTCTCACAAGTGTTCATGTCCTTTCTCCAAGTGCCTGATATCTAAGAGGCTTAATTCATATTGGACCTCACTAATGATCCCGTAAACTGACCTTCGAGTCAGGGCAGACAAGCTACAACAAAGTTAAATCTATCAAAATATAAAATAAACTAATCTGATCTGTAAACAACGTAATGAGAAAAGAATCAAAATGCCAGAATTCCTTTTTTTTTACGGCCACCCGAACATTGCAATAAAATGCAATAAAAGGTGATCAAAAGATATTATCTACCCCAAATTAGTATTAGTAAAAACATTAGCTTAGGATGCAAAAAATGAGGCCTTACACATCCCCAGATACCAAAAATTGAAAATGTCAGAGGTCCAAGACATGGCAACCCAATCAAAAAATTAAAAAGAAATTTACATTTTTTTTTAACCACTTAAATAAAAAAATATATATACATATTTTGTGTATGCTAAAAGCACGGACCTGGAGAATTATATTGCCTGGTTGGTTTTACTATATAGTGAACCAAAGAAATAAAGCAAAAAAAAAATTGTGGAATTGGATTTTTTTCCAACTTTCTAGTCCATTACAAAATAAAATTAATGGTGTATTTCAAAAGTACAAGTTGTCCAGCAAAGCACAAGCCCTTCTATGTCTATATGGATGGAAAAGTAAAAAACTTAGGGCTCTTGGAAGAAAGGGAGGATAAAAATGAAAATGAAAGGAGGAAAATAGCCGAGGCGTAAGGGGCTTCCTGTTTCTATTGCTGAGCTGTGAGCTCTTTCATACTCTTGCTATCTGAAATCATTGTAAATTGCCGGCTGCATTCTCTGCATAGCCTTTTATACTGGCTATCATTCTACCCCCTAATTGACTGTGCTATACCATGTAATGTTATAGATGCAAGGCATTATTATTATTATTATTATTATTATTATTATTATTATTATTATTATTATTATTATTATTTATTATTGTGCCATTTATTCCATGGCACTTTACATGTGAAAAGGGGAATACATAATAAAAAGTACAATAATCATGAACAATACAAGGCAGAGACTGGTGTTATGGATGGTGTTTCTGTTCATTTGGCTGTTGACGGTTGTGAAGGGGTTAAGATTCTTCCTGAGGATGTTTCTGGACTCCCTCTAGTGGCCAGTGCTGGAAGTGAGTTAGTTCTGTGCTTGTCAGTGAGACAGGTGAGGGGCTTGGCTCTAATCCCAGTGGACCAATTATGTCCAGCCCTTGGTGTATAACAGAAGAAATTCGGCCTCAAGCTGATGCTGGTGAGAATGTTTTCTGTGTCAGTTTTTCTCCAGTAAACATGTCTTGAACACAAGGTCCTTCTGTTATGCCGGCCATGTGCTTGTGACCCGCCAGACACCTTTTCCAGTGCGCTCCAACTCGTCTTTTTCTCTTGGAGATCTCCAGTGTGTCTGCTACAGTTCATCTGCTTCTGTGGATTAAATTTTTGCCTTTTTTCCTAGTCATCTTGATCTCGTCTTTTGGAGCCTTGGATAAGTGTTTTGTTTTCTAGCCTGTGACTGGACAGTTTTCATGGATTTTTCGCTTATGTGCAATGTTTATTTTGATTCTTTGTCACTTTGTTTTGAAATGCTATGAATACAGTTCATTCACACAGAAAAAATGCATAGTGGAGTATTTTCTCTCTGTCTGATCATGGTCCTGCGTTTTTCGGTCATATATGCGTTTGTGCTCCATTGGGTTCCCACTGATGAACTTTAACAAAGGGACCTTGCTGAGAATCTAATGAAGACCTTGCACCATCATTTTTGCATATTTACTTTTGTTGTACTTAGTATACAGCTTATTAGACCACATTAATCGACTGCTCACTATTAGTCCTGCTGCACAGTGAATATTTTTCTGCCTATCACAGTTGCTACTTAGCCTAGTTTTGAGATAATCTTGCATGTATATTATCCTTCGTGGTATTATGCACAAGAGTTCCCTGATGTAGTGGGTGGAGGATCATGTGGTCCCAAGGGAATTCTGATCATCAGGAGTTGGCATATATAAGAGCTTTGCTGGCTGCACCCAGTGATCTCTCCTATCCTTTGGTGTCTTAGTTAGCAGGACCTCTCTTTGCTAAAGTCTATTCCTAATCACCTGTGTATTGTTTACTTCTTATATCATTGTCAATATATGTTGAGAGCTTTAACTATCCCTTTGGGGCTGCTCTGAGGCAAGTTAGTATTCCTTTCTTCATCTTTGAGGCTAGCTAGTTTCTTAGGCGGTGATGAAGCATCTAGGTAGAGTAGGCATGCTCCACCACTATTTCTAGTTGTATTTAAATAGTCAGGTGGTTGCCGCCTGTTAGTTACCAACCACTCATGTGCTCTCTTTTCTGGGTTTTCTAGGTTTTTCCTCCTTGACTTTTTGGGGTAGTAGATAAAGGTTCCTTGGTTGCCACTATCTCTGGAAAAGGGATGGTGTTTTCCCCCTGAATGGGATATCTATGAGAATGTCAGCGGCCTCTCGACCATAACAGACTGGTACAGGTGAAGAGAGGACCCTGCCCACGAGCGCTCACCATTTACAAGGGATGGGTGAGGGATACAGTAGGTGAGGGTAGATCTGATCATTGGGAATCCCTCACAATCAAGCCTGAGGTCGTATCATCCTTCTGTGGCTGATGTAATCTATATTTGTAAAAGGGTAGTTGGAATTTTTTCAATTATTTGTGCAAATTGCAAATTATTCAAACTTATCGCAACTTAAGAATTTCAGAAAATTTGACTCTAAGTCAGTTTAATTTGGATTGACTCAATCATCTCTAGTGATAGCATTATTGAGGCATAATCAATATATACTGCATATATATTGTGGAGATGAAGCCATTGTACAGTAGCTAAAATAAAAAAGCAACAACCATTTCTATATAATGAGCGAACACAAAATTTCTAGTTTCATGCTGCTCCATTCATTCAGTTACTAAATGATTTTCACTTTCACAAAAGGAACGGAGAGTGAAAATAATGTTATCAATTTAGGAAATGTATTCAAATTTAGAGATTTACGTATCTTACCAACAAAATTATATCTTTTGGGAAGGAATAATGTAAAGCCTGCAAGACCAACCATGAATGCAGTTCTAGCTATAAACCCACAATGATTGTGTTTTGCAAAATTGATTTGATAATGGTATGCATCTTTCCTTCCCGGACATAGTATTAGATATAATTTTGTGAGGCAGTTTTATTGATACAGCTCAATAACAGTTTTCTTTGAGTGGGAAGCTGTAGTCTAATATGAGTGACATTTGTTGATTGCTCCATGAGCAAATTGCAGTTTGGTCAATATTGAAGTGATATAATTTTTACTGTAACTATTAAAGACAACAGAAGCCTTTTAGGATACATCAAAAATTGTAACTGTTCCTCATCTGTCACGCACGGACTAGGGAATGTCCAGTGCACGGCGCGGCGCAACGCATAGGCCACAATGGGAACGAAGGGGTGAGGAATACCCTGATGATAGGGAGCAAGGTATGGGAATATCCTGCTACTAACCTGTGTCTGACCCCTGAGCTTTCCTAACATCCCTATATAAGTTCTTCCTCTTGTCACCATCATGTACCTAGTTCCTAACTATTCTTCCACTCACCCTGCCTAGTGACAAGACCAGTGAGTACAGTAGACATCACCGTGACAGTAATATAACACAGGGGAAGGTGGACAGACAGGGAATCATAGACAATAGGATATGAAACAAACTTGGCTGCTGCAGTCAAACACCAGGGCTGCAGATGACATGGCTACAACATCAGAACTCCAACAGCAG
The DNA here is from genome assembly GCF_048569485.1 of Anomaloglossus baeobatrachus. NCBI lineage: Eukaryota > Metazoa > Chordata > Amphibia > Anura > Aromobatidae > Anomaloglossus > Anomaloglossus baeobatrachus. The sequence continues at coordinate 98,418,820 of NC_134358.1, forward strand.
ATCTCAAGCAGCTACTAGAGACTTCCTCCCTCCAAGGTGGTCAGAATAGAATAAATCTATTACCGGCATCAAGTGATGAATTATGTAACTATTTAAAGGGAGTGGTAAAAATCCAGCTGCTGCTTAGATCAACTAACCAGGAGCTACCAGCAGGGAAAATGTCATTAATTCTTGCTGCATCAAAATAAAGCAGTTACAATTAAAATCCAGAGTCTTAGAAGTTCATGTGAAGCTCAAATCTCAGAGCTGTCACAAGTCTCCTAATGATTGGATATACTCCTTACATCATGGCTTCTATTTTGAGATACTATTGCTTAACACTAGAACTACTGAGGTATTCATTTTGACTACTTTGCACCATGTATTTCTATATAGGTGTCACGAGTCCAGTAGTTCTAGTGTTAACTCACAATTCCAAGGTCTAAAGGCCCCGTTACACGCAACAACATATCTAATGATATATCACCGGGGTCACGGATTCTGTGACGCACATCCGGCATCGTTAGCGACGTCGTTGTGTGTAACAGCTCCGAGTGAGTGTTAGCGATCAAAAATACTCACCTTATCATTGATCGTTGACACATCGTTCATTTTTATAAAATTGGTGCTGTTGCAGGACGCTGGTTGTTCGTCGTTCCTGCGGCAGCACACATTGCTACATGTGACACCGCAGGAGTGAGGAACAACAACGTACCTGTGGCCACCCACAATGAGGAAGGAAGGAGGTGGGCGGGATGTTACGCCTGCTCATCTCCGCCCCTCCGCTTCTATTGGGCGGCCGCTTAGTGACGCCGCGGTGACGCCACACGAACCGCCCCCTTAGAAAGGACTCGGTTCGCCAGCCAAAGCAACGTCGCTAGACAGGTAAGTCCCATGTGACAGGTCCTAATGATGTTGTGCGCCATGGGCAGCGATTTGCCCATGACGCACAACCGACGGGGGCGGGTGCTTTCACCAGCGACATCGCTAGCAATGTCGCTGCATGTAAAGCCCGCTTAAAACCCCTGTACTAAGATATTCAGTTCTAATTTTAGTCATATGCCATGAATTGTACTAAAACCACCTACAACTATATCAAAATCTATATTTAAGTTGGCTGATATGCTAGTTTCATTTGTGTGTGCTGCATGTGTGGACAGAAATATGAATTATGATTGTGACTTCATGTCCAAATTCTCCTTCACTTTTTACCACTGGTTTAAATGGACTTTTCACTCCTCATTCCAGTATTGCGGTTTATTTAAAGAACATTAGCAGTCAAGTGGCAAGTTTTATACGTTCTATTCCTAATCCTCATTATATATATAAAATCTGGCCAGTATTACCGTATTTATATTTTCATTACTTCTCCTTAAATTCATAAATTCATTCTCTTCTGTTAGGTGAAGTGATCTCATTGTGTCACCTGGGAATTATATTTTGCTAAGGGGGTTATTTTAGACAGACAAAAGTTCTCCACAAGCGTAAGGGTATGTGCGCACGTTGCTTTTTACCTGCTTTTTTGCTGCTTTTTCTTCTGCGCTGTTTAATACCAAAATGGATGTGTTCTTCTATTCAAGCAAAGTCTATGGGAATTTGGGTTTCTTGTTCACACTATGTTGTTCAAAATTCTGCCTTTTTGTGGCAGAACTTTGGTCAAAAACTCAGCTTTGCAGTGCAAAACCCAAATGGCAAAAACAATTGACATGTTGCTTCTTTGAAAAGCTGAGTTTTTGACCAAAGTTCTGCCACAAAAAGGCAGCATTTTGAACAACATAGTGTGAACAAGAAACCCAAATTCCCATAGACTTTGCTTGAATAGAAGAACACATCCATTTTGGCATTAAACAGCGCAGAAGAAAAAGCAGCAAAAAGCAGGTAAAAAGCAGGTAAAAAGCAGGTAAAAAGCAACGTGCGCACATACCCTAAAGGTCGACTTCTCTCACAGATATTGATAATGATTAGACAGTGCCGGTCATACAAATATAACAAGGATGATGACAGTTCAGCCTTCATGAGTTTATATTTATAATATATTAGCTTACATACATATATAGCCATTCATAAAATGGCAAGGATACAACAATGGAGAAAGATGTTCCAGGCCAGAAAAGTGTTACACCTAGCAATAAAAATGTATTTACCAGCATGTTTGATGTCTTCAGAGGCAGGAAGACATGACCACCTCGGCCATGTAATCTTAGTTCTTGGCTATAGTTCATACAAGAATCCAAATTTTTGTTTGGAATAGTCACGATTTTTTCAGTCCTAAAAAAACTTTTTCCCCCAAACAATTCGATCTAGTTGCACTTTATTCCAAAAATGTTTTATGGTTTAACATACATCTTGCATTAGTGGCCAAACACCTTGTATTGGTCATGTTTTCAAGGAAGAAACAAAACTAACTTTGTGATCCTGAAAAAGACACAACAAACATGCAACAAAAACGTATTAAGAAAAGCAGTTAAAAAAAAGTCAGGAAAACAAGTGCTTTTCCTGCAGCTTTATTCCTGCAAGAGATCAGGTTTTAACTGCAAAAGAAAAGCAGCAAAAAAGCAACATGTAAATATAGATTAAAGCAAACAAATTTTGTGAGGTAAACATTGTCTTGTTTTTACTTTTTTTTTAACAAGAAAATTATATAAAAAAATGTTTTTACAAAAACAAATGCAAAAGAAAAAGCAAAGAACTGTCAATTTTGATTTGTCCATCTCACAATCCCGAAAGCACACTTTCTCAGATAGACAAGCCTTTTTTCACAACTTTTTTTCATTTGGAAAATTTGGACTGAGACATAAACTGCCCCCTTTTAATTTGTCAAAAATGAAAAAATCAATTTATAAGCACACAGACTTTGCAGATCCTGCACTTCCCGATCACTTGAATCTATGTATAAATTATTCACAGATTGAGACCATAACTACAATCTTCTATACAGTGGTATGTAAACTATTGGGCACCCATGATCAAAATTACTGTTGTTGTGAATAGTAAAGCAAGTTGAAGCTGAAATGATCTCTAAAAGGCATACAGTTAGAGATGGCACATTTTGGACAAAAATATATTTTTTCCTCTTTTACATTTTAAAATGAACAAAAAAGATAAATGTTTAATGCAAAAGTTTAGGCATCCTTGGAGATTTGTGTGCTAAGATAACTTTGACCAAGTGTTGAGATCATAATTAGACTGCTAGGGTTATGGCTTGTTCAATATAATCATTAGAAAAGGCAGGTGATGCAAATTTCACAGCTTTATAATTACCCAGCCCCCTTTTACCCTCTTACCTTCTGCCAAAAAACAACAGCCATGAGTATTCTAAGCAGCTGCCTAGCACTCTGAAAATAAAAATGGGGGAGGCCCACAAAGCAGGAGAAGGTAATAAAGACATAGCAAAGCGTTTTCAAGTTGCACTTTGCCCAGTTCAGAGTGTAATTAAGAAATGGTAGTTAACAGGACCATTGGAGGTGAAGATAAGGTCTCAAAGATCAAGCAACATTTCTGTGAGAGCTGCTCATAGGATTGCTAGAGAGGAAAATCAGAACTCCAACTTTAAAGCAAAAGACTTTCAAAAAGATTTAGCAGACTCTGGAGTTGTGGTACATTTTTCTACTGTTCAGAGACACCTGCAAAAATATGGCTGCCATGGAAGAGTCATCAGAAGAAAACCTTTCCTGTGTCCTCACAATAGAAATCATCTTCAGAAGTATGCAAAAGAACATCCAAACAAGCCTGATGCATTTTGGAGACAGGTTCTGTGGACCGATGAGGTTAAAATAGAACTCTTTGGCTACAATGATAAAAGATATATGTGTAGAAAAATGGGCACAAAACATTAAGTAAACAAAACTTCACCCATCATTGAGCTTGGGAGTGAGTCAACCACACTTTGGGGTTATGTTGCAGTTAATGGAATCGGGAACATTTCAAGGACAGGGGGAAGAATGGTTTCTTTCAAATTTCAACAAATTCTTGATGCAAAAATAAAACCATCTGTAAAAAAGCTGAAGTTGAAAAGAGAATGGCTTCTACAAATGGATAATAATCCTAAACACAAGTCAAAATCCACAATAGACAACCTCAAAAGGTGAAAGCTGAAGGTTCTTCGAGGGTTCTTGTACAATGGCCCTCAAAGTCTCCTGATCTGAACATCATTTATTATCTGTGGTTAGACCTCAAAAGAGCAGTGCATGCAAAATTAGCCAGGAATGTCACAAAAGTGGAAGACTTTTCCAAGGAAGAATGGATGAAAATCCCTCAAGCAAGAATTGCAAAATTGTTGGAAAGGAAAAATTTGGAAGGAAAATAAGGGATGTGTCTTATAATCCAAATGTAGCTTACCGTGGGTGGTGGAAAGGGGTCACAGGAGAGATGCTGTGGGCCACGGGCACTGTGCTACAGGCTGTGTGGTGCACTGCAGTGCTGCAGGCTGTGAGGCAGAGGCCGCAATTCTGAAAATGTTAGCGGTGTGGGCTTCAAATAAAGGTGTCCGGAGTCAGCGTGTACGCAGATGGAGCTCTTTGTTCAAGATCTCAAGACATCATCTGCTCATGTGCTGCCTCTGGCAAATTGATCTCACAGCTGCTGACTTTAGGAAAATGGCACCCGGTGGTTACACGTGCACAGATAAGATCTTGGCTTGTCCGTGAGCTAAGAGCGCCATCTGTGCACATGCCAACTCCGGATGCCATTTCTTTGAAGCCCGCACCGCCGACAGTTTCTGGATGCTCCTCCTATCTCAAAGTGCCCGCAGCGAGCATCTGAGAATCCGGTGCACCGCCCGCACCATTGCCCCACTCCATCACCACCCCTGCCTCCTGTGACCCCGCTCCATCATCGCTGCCGCCACCTACAGTAAGACAGCGCTGGATTATAAAACAGACCCCATATTTTTTTCCCTCTAAATTTAGGGTGTGTCTTATAATCCGGGGCATATTATAAAATGAAAAGTACGGTATATAGAGAAAATATTAGACATCAGAGTGTGCCTATAGAAAAGAAGAAAGAAGGAAATAGAGGAGAAAGAAAAACAAGAGAGAACAAGAAAAAAAAGGGGGGAGAGGTATAAGGCGGAATAGTAAAATCCATCTAGGGTTAATTAAAGTTGTTTATCCAGAGTTCCCGTCTCTTGTTATTGGCTGGGAAAAGGTTATTAGAAATTGCGTGACTCCTCTCATATAGGTTATGTAAAAACATTTGTCAGCGATATCATGAATTGATTTGACTATTGATTTCTTCCAATTTGCTGCAATGAAGTTTTTTACAACAAGGAATATGTGAATTATGATTGGTTTAAATGACTGTTTGCATGTCCAAAGAGAATACGGCCATATGTGGTGTTACTGTAAGACATTTTGAGGAAGCCCAAATGGCCATATATTACATAATTTGAGCCCACTTTCTGGCTGATGCAATCTTTGGTTATGTAAAAAATGGAGCTGAGCATTGTTCTTAGCAATCTGCGAGAATCGAATTACAAATTGCATTCACTGAGAATATAACAAAATTTGATTCAAAGTCGATTCAACTTGAATTGATTTTATTACTTGTTACCACTACTCATGTCTACGATTATTCAGTTTCAGAGCATTTGAATCCAAACAAAATGTAGTCATGTATTATACAGCACTCTACATTCTCCCAGAATACTCCAAACACAGACTAATCCATATGTACATATCCTAAATCCTTGGATAAGACTTTAGCAACCAAATATTGAACTATAAAATACAGCACTTCTGATGCTCTTCTTGTTCAACTTGTTAATTGAAGAGTAACACGCCAAAGCCTGTAGAAAAGCATTGACTTAATTTCCCACAAATTAAAATAGCTTGTGGTAAATTTACCAGTTTAATTTGTCCAAAAACTATCCGATTTTCATGCTCTTTCACTTGCCATTTAGTTTTGTTTGTTTAGTTTCCCATCTAGTTTTCATCAATAGCCTTCTTTTAATATAGGTGCTGGACTTTCCATTGGGTCAAATCCAGCATGCCCCAAATTGAAGGCTTTTCTCTCTGTTGTGCATTTACGCAGTTTAAAAGATGAACTGGAACAGACAAAGACTTGCTGTCATTTGGGTGGTACTGACAGACCAAGGGTTCCCAAGCTGGCCCTAAGACTGGGACTCCTATGCTCACCCTCACCCTGGAGGTACCCTTGAAGTTAGGGAGGTCCAGATCCCTGACCTGGCCCTGTCTCCTGTCCAAGCCCTGATCTTACTCCCCTCAACCTTGGGAGCGGTCTGGAAACCCAGCACAAAACCCTACAGGAAAGACATGGACAAGCGAGAACTAAACCTCGTACACACTGCACTCAAACACAAATGAAAGTCAATATGTGTACAAGGGAATAAAGAAAAGGGTAGGAAAAAAAATGTACCAGAATCACTGACATACGCAGACCTATTATAATGAATGGGTCTGCTCACACATCAGTGATTTTTCACTGCACGTGTCTCTGTGCGGCGTACCCGCATGTCCGTGATTGCCGCATGGAGACATGTCCATTTTTTTCTGGCATCACTGATGTCCCACGGACCACGCAGTGGTGTGGTCCATGAAACACGTGCCAGAAAAAAACGTGCTTTTAAAATAAAAATCATTTTTACTCACCTGGCTCCAGCGATGTCCTCTGCAGCCCGTTCTCCCTGCTGCTTCTGAGCCGGCTCATTACTGTCGCGCATATTCATGATGCACGACACAGCCGACCCGGAAGCAGCTGCTGCAGGGGTCACCGCCGGCCGGATGCTGCACCGCGGGAGCGATCAGCACCATGGAGAGCGGGAGCAGGCACAGGTGAGTTAATCTCTAAGTGCAATCACGGGCCACGGAGAACGGAGCCCGGATTGCACTTAGACAACCCACGTGTGCCGTGAATCACGGCACACGGGGGGACATGTGCGTGTTTTACACGCCAGTGAAAAACGTCAGTGTTTTTCACTGACGTGTGAAACGGGCCTTAGACAGACAATGGGCAAGATGTCAGACAAAAGGTATTATAAAGTAGTGTCTGATACTTAGGAATTAATTTTTTCTGGGGTAAGAAGATAAGATTAGGTGTGGAGCTACAGTTCATTGAGGGAACCGTGAATTTTATTTTTGCTTTAATTATTGTATTTTTTTAACTGTTACTTATGACTCTTTGTATATGAACCTCTGAATTCTAAAGCACTGTGGAATATGTTGATCCCTTTAGAAATAAATATTAATAATATTGGTATTATTAATGATAACATACTGTGACATACTGAAGCAGATCATGATCCCCTCCCTTTTGAAACTGGACCATAAGGTAATATTCCAACCTCAAACACATCTCCAAGACAATCACTGCTTTGCTAAAGAAACTGAGGCTAAAGGTTCTAAACTGGCCAAGGATGTCTCCAGACCTAAACCCTATTGAGCATCTGTGGGGCCTCCTCAACTGGAAGGTGGAGGAGCGCAAGATCTCTAACATCCACCAGCTCCATGATGTCATCATCGAAGATGGAAGAGGATTCAGTGGCTCCTGTAAAGGTCTAGAGACCTCCATGCCCAAGAGTGTTAAGGCAGGGCTTGAAAATAATGGTGGCCACGCAAAATATTGACACTTTGGGCACAATTTGGTCATTTTCACTTAGGGTGAACTCACTTTTGTTGCTTGCAATTTGGACAATAATGGCTGTGTGTTGAGTTATGTAGAGGCCATACCAAATTTACACTGTTATACAAGCTGCACACTGACTACTCTACATTGTATCACAGTGTTATTCCATGAAAATATATAATAAAATATTTTCAAAATTATCAGGGGTGACATATCGTAAGAGGGAAACTTTACATTTCTAAATTGTAATCACTCCAATATTTTCAGATTTTGGAAGTTGGCCCTTTAATAAGCAGCCACAAGATACATCATTTTTTTTGTTGCATTTTGTAGAGATTTTTGGAAAATCCCTGTAAAACAGAATAGTTTTATATATCCAAATCTATTCTCCAGATCTTTTTTTTTTTTTTTTTTTAAAGAACAACAAATACAGTGCAATGTAACAAATGTGTATGAATTCATGGAATAAGCACTTTATACTTTCAGTAGTGGTCCCGGTCTGTGTGATTTGCAGTGAGGTTTCCGCGTATTGCTGTAAATAATTACTGCAGTGTCAAAAGTATTTTTAGATTTGTCATTCAAAATATATTTCCAAGAAGGGCAATAGATATATTTTTAAGAGGTACCAAACAGTCACTGTCCAAGCAAGTTTACATAAATCATCTGTGCAGGCTGCTCCCATTTACTAATAAATTATAGGCTGGTTATTCACTAAGCTTCTCAGGAGATGTGTGCAACATCTAGTTCTGATATCTTTCTCTTTACTGACACATAGTCATATATATGTTTTAGGTTTGCTCATATGTAAAAGTCACAGAAAATCCCCAAACTACAGTAAAACTGTCATGCAGACTTTGAAAAATGGAAATATGTAATGATATTATAAAAAACATGCTTTGCTTTGTCTAAACGGGCTTAATTATTACAGGAAGGGTATGTTGAAATGGGTTTTCCTGCGTCTTAAAATTTTAGAATATTAAAAAAAAGGCTGAGTAATATTTAAAGGAAACCAGTCATCTTGTACTTGCATTCCCATCTGTGAAAAAAATGGAATAAAAGAGGAGCCGCGGAAAAGAAAAAAAAAAAATTATCTATCTGTATGCAGTTGAAACCAGAAGTTTCCATACACTATCTAAAATGACACGTCTGCAGGTTTTTTTCACCATCTGACCTGAAATCAGAATAAACCTTTTCTGTTTTAGGTCAGTTAGGAACCAAAATTATTTTTATTTGCCAAATGCCAGAATAATGAGAGAGAGAATGTTTTAAGGCATTTTTATTACTTTCTACAAAGTCAAAAGTTTACATATATTTCTTTAGTATTTGGTAGCATTGCCCTTAAGCCTGCTTTACACCTTACAATTCTGCATACGATATCGCATACGATGTGACATGCCCCCATCGTATGTGCGACACATTCAATTGGTTGACCGTGTCGCACAATCGATTAAAAGCTGTCACACGTACTTACCCTTCCATACGACCTCGATGTGGGTGGCGAACATTCACCTCCTGGAGTGGGAGGGACATTTGGCGTCACACCGACGTCACACGGCAGCCGGCCAATAGAAGCGGAGGGGCGGAGATGAGCGGGACGTAAACATCCCGCCCACCTCCTTCCTTCAGCATTGCCAGCGGGATGCAGGTAAGATCTGTTCATCATTTCTGGGGTGTCACACACTGCGATGTGTGCTGCATCGGGAACATTGAACAACCCAACGTGCAAAATTTAGGAAATGAACAATGTGTATGCGATGAACGGTTTTACGTTCAATCGCAGTCGCACGTAGCTGTCAGACGCTACAACACCACTAACGATGCCGGATGTGCGTCACTTACGACGTGACCCCACCGACACATCGTTAGATATGTTGTAGCGTGTAAAGCGGCCTTTACACTGTATGACTTGCATCAAGCATTTTGGATTTCTTTCCCCAAGCTTCTCACAATAGTTTGAAGGAGTTTGGGTTAATTACTCCTGTTTGTAGGTCGCCTTGCTCGCACTGGCCTTTTCAAATTTGAGTAAAACAGGATGGTCCAGCTCAAAATGAACAATTTCTCCTTGTACATGTGACATCAAACATTCACAAGGAAACCACTATAATAGCGTATGCATCAATGTGTTTCTGGTCTCCTTCCACCCCTTTGATCTGGGTCATCCTATTTTACTCATTCATTAATCGGGCCATGGCGGGGCCTTTGTCTGGGCTCTGAACGAAAGGTGGATAACAATCATGGTGAGCTGGATTTACTGCTACTACATTATATGACATTTCAGCTTAGCCCACACATTTTCAATAGGTTTGAGATCAGGGCTTTGTGATGGCCACTCAAAAACATTGACATTGTTATTCTTAAGCCACTTTGTAACCAGTTTGGCAGTATGCTTTGGGTCATTGTCCATTTGGAGGACCCATTTCTGCCCAAGCTTTAAGTTCCTGCCTGATGTCTTGAGATGTTGCTTCAGTATAGCCTCATAAACTTCTTTCATCATGATTACATCTATTTTGTTAAATTCACCAGTCCCTCCTTCAGAAAAACAACCCCACAGCATGATGCTGCTATCCCTGTGATTCACAGTTTGAATGGTGTTCTTAGTCTTCAAAGCTTCTCCCTTTTACATCCAAAAGTAATGATTGTCATTATGGCCAAACAGTTCAATTTTAGTTTCATCAGACCACAGGACATGTCTCCACAAATTAAGGTCTTTGTTCCTGTGTGCATTTGCAAACATTAATCTGGCTCTTTTATGTTTCTTTTGGAGTAATGGCTTTTTCCTGGGAGAGTGGTCTTTCAGCCCACATAGATACAGTACTTGTTTTACTGTGGATAATGACACAATCTTACCAGCTTCTACCAGCATCTTCACAAGGTCTTTGGCCTTTGTTCTTTCCGAGAGTATGATAGCTAGACATTACCATCTTGTTTGTACTTGCGTATAATTGTTTGTATAGATGACCAAGGCACCTTCAGGTATCTAGAAAATATACCCAAGGATGAATGAGACATGTGCAAGTCCACAGATCTCTTCCTAAGATCTTGGCTGATTTCTTTTAATTTTCCCATGATGCTACACAAAGAAGCAGTGTGTTTCAGGTGTGCATTAAAATGCATCCACAGGTGTGTCTGTAATTAATTCAGATGTTGTATATAAACCTATCAGAAGCTTCCAAAGGCATAACATCATCATATGGGCTGTCCTATATTATTTCAAAGCATAGTACTCTGTGTATGTAAACTTTTGACTTTTACAGAAAGTAATAAAAATGCCTTAAAACATTCTCTCTTTCTCTCATTATTCTGGCATTTGTCAAATATAAATTATTTTGGTTACTAATTGACCTAAAACAGGAAAGGTTAATTTTGAATTCATGTCAGATAGTGAGAAAAACATGCAGCTGTCTTTTTAGATTTTTAGTTTCAACTCTATTTAGAGCTATTAATTTCACAGTGCCTTACAGATATGATCAATATAATATCTATTTTATTCATTGAAATCCCTGGTGTTTGTATGCATGAGTCCAGTGAGTGGTCTTACTTGCTGATTGACAGCTATTTTTGTATGCACAGTCATAAAGGTAAGACTGTTAATCACTGGATAGGCCTGAATAGGACTGCCCACTGGACTCATATTTGAATTAACAGTAGGGATTTAATTGAATAAAAGTCAAGTTTTATAGAAAAAATCTGCTCCTGTGTCCCAGCTTTCCTGCTTCTCCATTGGTAATTGTCTGTTTGCCTAAACACAGACACGTGGCACCATTACGGTCATCACTGCTTTCAACCAACTTCTGCTATCCAGAATAGAAAGCTATTTTGTAAGAGAACATTTGGCCCTCCTAAGGGGTGCTGAATAAGCTCTAGTGGCTGCAATATAAAAGAGTTTGTCTCTGGAAAGAAAACCTCTGCAAACATAATGTTCTTGTTCTCAACCATTCTTTCTTTTGTTAGTAAAATAAAAAAATAAACCAAGATGAGAAATAGTATACATTGAAAAAGTTCTAAAGCTTTCTTCTTGCTTTTAGTGAAATTCTGCATAGTTGTATACATTACAGTGCATTACATTCATCCAAATGGTCATAAAGACATTTTTTTCTACCTATAAGCTCCAAAATATACTTTATATTCTGAACATATGAAAAGGGTATTTACCAGCCAAGGTCACAGAAACAAATGCACACACAGGTCTTAAGGTACCGTCACACTTAGCGACGCTCCAGTGATCCCACCAGCGATCTGACCTGGCAGGGATCGCTGGAGCGTCGCTACTTGGTCGCTGGTGAGCTGTCAATCAGGCAGATCTCCACAGCGATCAGAGATCAGCCACCAGCGACCCATGTAACGACGCTGTGCTTGGTAACCATAGTACGCATCGGGTTACTAAGCAAAGCGCTTTGCTTATAGTTACCCGATGTGTACCTTGGCTGCATGTTCAGGGAGCAGTGAGCCGACTTCTACAAGCTGCAGACACTGGTAACCAAGGTAAATATCGGGTAACCAAGCAAAACGCTTTGCTTGGTTACACGATGTGTACCTTGGTTACCAGCGTCCGCAGAAGCCGGCTCCCTGCTCCCTGCACATTCAGATTGTTGCTCTCTCGCTGTCAAAGACAGCAATGTGTGCTTCACAGCGGGAGAGCAATGACCAAAAAATGGTCCAGGACATTCAGCAATGACCGGCGACCTCTCAGCAGGGGCCACGTCGTTGCTGGATGTCACACACAGCGACATCGCTAGCAATATCGCTGTAGCGTCACAAAAAATGTGACTCAGCAGCGATGTCGCTAGCGATGTTGCTTAGTGAGACGTGGCCTTTATCAGACCTGCCTATAAAAAGAGGCAGCGCAAGCGCAAAATAACCTACCACTTTACAGTGGTGGTTATTGCCAAGTTTTAGAATTACACAGATGAAGCTTGCAATAGAGCACAAGTCACAGACATGTGTGAAGCACAGTGCCCAGCCAACAGCCTTTTACATACTTCATAAAGCCAGTCAAGTGAGGCACTTACCCAGGATCTTGTTCACACCAACAGTCTTTTATTTCCTCCACACAAGTGTTACAGACCTGGAAACCCAGAATGCAGCCAGTTCACATGTATACTGTCCTATAAATGTTCCGATCACTTCCTGCACTGCTGTAGGAATCTCGGGTGCAGGGGTCCACTTAAAATGTCCAGGTTTCTCAATGCTGGCCTGTTTTGCTTCACACATCACCTGCTGCTCCAGCCGCCTGGATCCCGAGTGAGACACATCTTGCTATTCTCTGCAGGATTAAATACAATTCCCCGGACATGAGCCTGTTGCAAGACCTGGACTGGAGGGAGATTTCTGTCCTATTGTCAAACCTACAGAACTCTCCAAAAATAAAAGCCCTAACAGGTTTACCTAAACAAAATACTTGGTCAAATAGCTTAACTAAGTAGGTCTCACTCTTTTATTTTGTGTTGCACTCACAGCAGTGGCTGTGACTACAACACACTTCATAGGTCTCACAAGGTCTCCAATCACATTCTGGAGGAAACATAGCAACATTCATATAAGACACTTGTCACTGCCTCACAAATCACATACTGTTCGATTGCGTGGGCTGCCAGCACTCTCTCAGTGTACCACAGAGGTACAGGCCCCTAGTTTGCAAAGTCAACAGTGATGAGCCTGGCTATGCCCTGTAAAAATAATAAAAAGTGCATACAAATATATTAAATAAATGAAAGATAATGTTTCATATTTTGGAGCAAATACGCAAGCTCGCAAACCAAGTTAAGGGTCCTCACTGTCTTTTGAGTCCCTATATTGCAGTAAATTAAAAGCATAGCCAAGCAAAAAAAACCAGTAAATTAAAAAAAAAATCCCAAATAATTCAATCATATATAACCATAGCTAGATTTATAACTGAATAATTTGGGATTTTTTTTCAAGCTCCTTTTATTTCCTTGGCTATGATTTATTTTATGAAATATACTTCCATCAGTTCTACTATAGGGATAATTAAGCATTTCATAGTTTGAATCTGCATCCATGGGCTGATTTTGAAATGCAAGGACATATTGAGTCGCCCAATCCAACAGATTCTTTTCATAGTCAGCAAACAGCTGAATGATAAAGTTAAGATAAATAAAAGATTGCACTGATTGTGGAGATGATATGGGCTATGAAATAACTGCATAAGGTCCCAGTTTACTACACTACAATCAGTTTACACTCAAGGTGTCTTCTCATAAAATTTTTGTGATTTTCAGAAATATCAATCATCTTGACATACAGGTGCAGCTCAATATATTAGAATGTCATCAAAAAGTTAATTTACTTCAGCAATTCAATAGAAAAAGGGAAACGCATGTATGATATAGAGTCATTACACACAGAGAGATCTATTTCAACTCTTTATTTGTGTTAATGTTGATGATTATGGCTTACAGCCAATGAAAACCCAAAAGTTCTTATCTCAAAAATTAAAATCATTTTCACAAAACACTTGGAAAGGCTTACTAAGCATTTAAAATGGTCACTTAGTCTAGTTCAGCAGTCTATACAATCATGGATAAGACTGCTGACTTCACATCTGTCCAGAAGACAGTCATTGGCACACTCCAAAAGGAGAGTAAACCACAAAAAGTCATTCTTAAAGAAGCTGGCTGTTCACACAGTGCTGTATCCAAAGCAAATTAATGAAAAGTTACGTGGAAGGAAAAAGTGTGGTAGAAAAAGGTGCACAAGCCACTGGGATAACTGCAGCCTTGATAGGATTGTTAAGAAAAGGCCATTCAAGAATTTAGGACAGATTCACAAGGAGTGGACTGCTGCTGGGGTCAGTGCGTTTCCCTCTTTGTACTGAATTACTGAAATAAATTCACTTTGTGATGATATTCTAATTTATTGAGATGCAACTATGCAGGAATCAAGTCTTCTATGCAGCAACATACATCTCCATTACTTTTTCAGCTTTTCCATTAGCGTGTCTAACCTCTAAGTCTTTATGGGATTTACCGATAACCTTTTTTTTTACTTAAATCTTTTCCTGATATTTTAACAAATAAATAATTCAATACGATGCAAAATTTTCCCATACAACAATCTGCATTAGAAAAAAATAAAATCCAAAACTTTGTTTTATTAAACACAGTTCCAAAAAAGAACTCTTGACTTGTTTATAATAGTCTTCATAATATGCTCCTCAATTTTATGCGTTTCTTAAAAAGAGAGTTTGGAAATTGTCCAGGTCTAGCAAATTAACAATAAAGTCTATCTGCATGAATGGCTTCATTAATATGATTGTATTAATTATAGAAATATTATGGCCTTTAATTAAGGAATGTGTCAAATTATTTTTATGAAGCAGCATTTACACTTCACTTATGTGTCTCATAATTTTAATGTAATCGGATTGACTATGAACTTTTAATTCCACCTTTCTGCACCTGTTTCCATTTGTTGGAGAAGGACAAAGCTCTAGGCTTATATTTTATGCTGCACAATTTTATTATTACCATTCATTTTCCTGCTTTAGAACTAACTTCAAACATCTGCTTTTATGGCCTTAAACAAAGAAAGCCCACGAGATGAAACAACAACATGATAGAAACAACGAATGACTATTATAGTAACAAACATCCTGCCGCACTGTTTTTGAGCTTGCTAGTATAATTTTCCACTAAAAGATATTCTCTATTCTCCGAGCTATTGATTTTCTCTTTTTTGATAGAGTATAGACATTTAATAGGACTTATTGTTCCTATGGTGTTAAATTAACTTATATGTGATTTGTAATTGCTTTTCAAATGTGTTTTCTTGTACTTGTTCTCTTTTCAAACAGAATTTACTATAAAAATGCCTATATCAAGCTTTATATCAACTCTTTTGAAGGAAGTTCAGATTCTCTTGGCTATGCTGGGCTTTAGATAAAATTTGGTTTGGGGCCCGGACTTGACCTGAATCCAATGGAAGTCACTGATTGCTCAGTAGAGATGAGCGGTGTTCGAATCGAACTGTTCGCGAATCTCAAATTCAACCTGTTTTGAGCGATGTTTGAGTCATTCGACAAACGCGAACAATTAGCTTCAAGTTCAACAGTTCGAGGTTATGTTTGATAACGGTTCGATCACCAAAAGCGTAACTGGCTTTTCACAGTAATACTGTCAATCAATGTTAATACAGTGGAACCTTGGTTAACGAGAACAATCCATTCTGGGAGTGTGCTTGTTAACCAAGTTACTCGTTCAGCAAAGCAAGATTTCCTATAGGAAATCATTACAATGCAGACAATTCGTTCCACAACTTGTTAAATGTCCCATCCTGTTCCACCATTGTGCCATTCCACACATGCACAAACACACACAAACACGTACAAACACACACAAACACACACAAACGAACATACAAGCACACACACATATTATGCTCACCTTACCTTCCATTCCATCGCCGGCATCCTGGGACTTGCAGTTCGCCGGTACAAGATGTGTATCAGGTAACCATGCTACCGATGCCTCGGAGCTTCTGCTGCCAGCACGCTGACATCAAAGGCAGGAGCCGCTTGCCTCTGATAGGCCAGCACGCTGCCTTTGAGTAGCGTCTGACAAAGGAAGTTCCTCCCACATCGCGTTGGTTACCCGATACACGTAGTTCGCCGAAACAGGATGTGTATCGGGTAACCATCGCGACAAGGGAGGAACTTCATCTGTCAGACACTACTCAAAGGCAGTGCGCTGGCCAATCAGAGACAAGCGGCTTCTGCCTTTGAAGTCAGCACTCTGGCAGCAGAAGTTTCGGCATCAGTCGCGATGGTTACCCGATACACATCCTGTAGCGGCGAACTACGTGTATCGGGTAACCATCGCAACGAGGGAGGAACTTGCTCTTTCAGACGCTACTGAAAGGCAGCATGCTGGCCAATCAGAGGCAAGTGGCTCCTGCCTTTGACGTCAGTGCACTGGCAGCGGAAGCTCTGGGGCATCGGTTGCATGCTTACCCGATATACATCTTGTACCGTGAACTGCAAGTCCCAAGAGGCCAGCGATGGAATGGAAGGTAAGGTGAGTATATGTGTGTGTGTGCTCGTGTTTGTGCGTGTTTGTATGTGTTTGTGTTTGCCTGCCATTTTTTTCAATGGTGTTCGAAGGCGTTCGAAAGTGTTCGACGAACGTTCATCGAACACACCCGCCGTTCGATGAACCGAACCGAACTTGAACACTAGGGTGGTGGCTCATCTCTATTGTTCAGTTTAGGTCTCCCCCCTTCTACAGCCAGCCATAGGCAAAGCACTTCCAGGAGAAGGAAGACGGGGTTTTTTATTTTTTTTACTGTACATCTGAACTGTTACAGCTTTTACCCCCAGTGAGAACCATTCAAACACTGCAAGCAGGTTGCACGTGGCCGAGCACCAAGCGTACCTGAGCACACTTATTCTCGAGTGAGTGGTTTACATATGTAAAAGATCCAAACTCCAAACTTAAGCACTGATTTTTTTTTTTAAAAAGTCGAACCCCTTTAGGTACGAACACCGAATTTTACTGTTTGGGTTCGCTCATCTCTATATCCATTGATTTGGATGATGTCCTAATGCAGGAGCAGTATAGGTTTCACCAGCTATAAACTCCCTTTCTTTTCAGATATTAATATGTGATGCTCACAAAAGGTGAGAAAAAGTTAACATGATAAGCCAATGCTAGGAAGGGTTTTATGTGGCAATTTAACCATTAGTCCCAAGTTCCTACATCATCGTAGCTCACGTTTTGCATTAAAAGCATATTTTCAGTTATATGCGCAGTATTTTAGTATAAAACTTCAATACCCAAATTGTTTTATGTCTGCTAAATTAAACTATTTTGCCATAGGATCTATGGATATGAAAATAGGATTTATATATGAAAATGACCTAGTGAACTGCCTGGTATTTAAGACAACAAAACAAGTTCTTTTGTCCCTCAAGACAAAGCTATTAGAATGCCTTCTAAAATTGGCCAGACAGATAAGCTAAAGAACAACCAAAACAAAACAAAATGTAATGTAAATGATCATTTACAATGAAAAATGACAAAATGTTGTATCTAAAAAAGTTTACATTTTCCTTAGTCGATAGCCATGATGTATTTTAACATCCAATTATTTACCATCTTGCACAAGGATATTGTTGTTTTGATTTTTATTTCTTAGTAACGCGCTACTACTTAAAGTGTGCTTCACATCTATATGCTTAAAGCTTTACCGTCATTTTAATTTTTACTGTGAGAGCATAAGCAGTTGTTACTGATGAAATTGTATTTAGATACAAGAGGGGGTGGGGTGGAGCTCTGCCTCTAGCTCCTCCCTCTTCCTATAGCTCCTCCCTCTTCCTCTAGCTCATCCCTCTTCCTCTAGCTCATCCCTCCTCCCTCTTCTATCTGTATAGAGTCTCATCTGAGTACAGATTTTACCTCAGAAATGAGAATTTTGATAACGACTGATCAATTCTGGTAGAGAAAGAAACAAATTTGTTTGATAAGATATATTACAAAGTTTCCTATTTTCATGTGTAATAATGATTTTAAAAATAAAAATTAAAACCACAATTACTCTTTAAGTGAATTACATTATCAGCTTTCAAGATCACTATCACTTCTTTTACAAGTAGAATGGCTCATTTTACAACTAGAAGTAAAGTAATATGCTAAAGCCAGATTGAAGAAATCAGATTTTCAGCAACTTCTTTCCTCATCACTGATACAATACTTATTTTTTATATTATCTAATTCTTATTTAACCCAGTGTTATATACACCTTCTAGGTGAGGGATCGCAATGGTTTTTCTATTTTAAGGACTTCAGACTATACTCTTCCTATTAACAGTAAGAAAAAAACATATCACACAGATGTTTCTCCAAAGGCTCTGGAGAACCGGCATTGGAAACTATTAGAGGTGACTGGATCTGCTTCAAATTCAGCAAATCACTTGGATTTCACACGGAAAATGAATTTACGGCAAGGTTATTCAAAACTAATAAAATATTCTCTATTTGGCTTTCCTTTCTCTCCAGACCTGAGCAGAATAAACATTGGGTGTGTAAAACAAGGTAATGCTCCCATTATTGTTCACCTGTTCCACCATCCCTGGAGTCTGACATCTGGTCCTCCATGCCCCTTATTTTCTCTTTTCCCTTTCCCCAATCTCATGCATCCTCATTGAAATCTTTACTCAAGACAAGGACTTTCATCATGATCAGGCCTTTCACTGTTTTGTGCACTCTTACATATGACTTAGATGATGGGGATCACAACATTTGCCATGATGGCTAGAGTTGAGTGAGTAACTAATTATTCGTACTCACTATACTCATAACGAATACTGTCTAATACTCACATATTCATTCCGAATAGCGTGTGAAATGCAAGGCTATGGAGAAAAACGTGCAAACTAATGAGTAACCCGAATGCTGTACTATTCGATAGTGAATAGAGCGGAATTCGAGCTACTCGTTACATTGCGAGTATTCCCCATTTACTCGCATTGCACACACTATTTTGAATGAGTAGTAGACAGTACTCGTTATGAGTATAGCGAGTATGAATAGCTAGGTATTCGCTCAACTCTAATGATGGCACAATGCACAGCGACAGCAAAGGCCTAGTCATACTGGAATTCCTGGCTTGAATTGAAGAGGCCAAAGAAAATGTGCAAGATGGTGAAGGAGAAAATAAGAGTTGAGAAAGATCAGATAGCAGTTTGCAGGCTAGGTTAGTGATGAGGTTAGGATTACTATTTTTCTTTTCTACTATTTGACTGGTCTTCTACAGTTTGGAAAAATAGAAGCAACAACTGAATTTGCACAGAGCATAACACAAAAAAAAATCCATATTTTGGAGAATATGAATTTTTGTAAAATTCAAGGAGAATTCAATATCACTCAAATCAATTTTCTCATCTCTAGTATGAGACACTTGAAAATGTTTACAAATCTAAGTAGTTCTTGCAGTTCTCTCTGGAAGAAAAGGATCACTAGAAATAATATTTGCAACAAAAGTAGTCAAGAATTTTTCCTTTGCACTGTAACGTAACCAAGTTGGTCTGTTCAG
Organism: Anomaloglossus baeobatrachus; assembly: GCF_048569485.1. Lineage (NCBI taxonomy): Eukaryota > Metazoa > Chordata > Amphibia > Anura > Aromobatidae > Anomaloglossus > Anomaloglossus baeobatrachus. The sequence goes on from NC_134358.1 coordinate 98,438,428, forward strand.
TCTGCTGAAGTATACTTTAATGTGAGAAATCTGGGCTCTGAAGAAAGAGAATCATGTACAGTATGCTGTTAACTTGACACATTGTAAATCGATTTGTCATGTAAGAATCAAAGAGTGATAATAAAAAAAAAGTTAAGTAAGTTAAGTGAGTGCTTCAAAAGAAAAGGACAGAAAAGGCACACAATATTGTAGACAAAATCCTATACATTTCTTTATAGTAATTGTAAAATAATATTACATTTAAAGAGAATTTCTAGAGGCATGAGCAGAAGCGGTGCAGGGTTTCTAATGCAATACGACACAATTTAATAAAGCAGTGCTTTTATGATAACGGTCTTGCCACTTTCCTCCTTTCATGGTGATGTTTGTCACAAAGATTTCCATCGATAAGAAAATCCTTAAAAGAATTCACTTATAATGTTTATTTCTCTGAATTTTTTGTTAAATGAAAGTAAGAAATGAACTTTATAACATTAGAAACTATGAAGAAATTATAGAATTCATTTATACAATTGAAAGAATTTATAGGATTTAAAGATCATATTTAGAAGACAAAAATAAGGATAAAGGATCTGAAAGGTTGAACATTTCTATTTTGTACAACATCACATTTTGCACTTTATAGATGTTAATTTAATCAACATTAAAGGATAATTTCCATATTCCTATAATTGGTGAAATTGTAAATCTTTATAAATACAAATACATTCTCAAAAACAGTCATTTATTTTATGGCTCATTTCCTAGAATATCGTCTTCATCTGAAGTCTATCATCGGAAGCCAAACATGTTCAGTGTTTACAAGCAGAGGAGGCAAACTTTAAATTTCAGTGTTCATACCGAACATGGACTTTACAAAAAAAATCAATATTCGAGTTTGACGTTCGGATGGTTCATGTTTGCTAACCACTCAACCAAGCATCGGTGTCCTCGGGTACGCTTGGTCCCCTGCCAAGTGAGAGCCACTTCCAGTATGGAAATGGCTCTCACTGGGCGTAAACTCAGCATTATCGGATGGTAGAGTATACGAAAAAAAAAAAAGAAAAACCCCTGCCCTCCCTCCCCCAGAACTGGCTTATTTGTGGCTGGCTGTATGGGGTCAGAGAGCCGCACTGCCCAATCAGTCACTTCCAATGAGGTTCGGGTCTAGTTCGCATCCAGAACAGAATTTTATTTAAAGTCCAGCTGAACTTGCAAAACCCAAACTTCCATGGGTGCCCTCATCTCTACTTTCAAGCTCTTTCCAATGGAGCTTTAAAGCACTTCTGTGAAGCTGTCTGGCATTGCTAGGGTGCAGAGTCATCTGCTGGTTCCAGCCAAATTCAGTATAATTGCATTCTTCTGATGCTGCAGAGGCAGAGCTGTATCATACAGTAGCATCAGAGGAGCACAGATCAGACCACAGGAACAATAATGCTGCTTTCATGACTGTCAGTCAAGCAAGAGCGCAGAGCCCCACAACGTGGAGGAAGTTTGGAGGCTGGGGAAAGTGACCTCCTGCCATAGATCCTTGGACGACACTTTAAAACAGATGGGAAGAGAGGATTATCTAATCATTAATAATTGTCATAAACAAAATGCCAGGAGAAGAGCCACTGGGTGATACGGTAACATTTAAAACTACCCTATGAATGGTTAAAAATTGTTAGATAGTTTATTCTGTCACAAAAAGCACAGACAGAAACTAAGAAAGCTGAGCTGACAAGAGAAATGCCAAACTTGCAGTGTTGCTACATTCACCCTTTCAATCAAGTATTGTTTAGTCAAAGGTACAGTTACAGTATAGTGTAACTTCCATCCTCAGTGCCTGGTATCTTTGATATTAGGAAAACCCACAATGCCCTTTTGAAATACATTTAATCTGATGACTTTATTGCTGACAACTGACTCAGACAGCAATTGTTGTAGTCTCTTGGCTAGAGGAAGCAAACACTGGTTGCTTCTATCGCCTTTACAAGTTGGCAAAAAGTGCTGCTATCCTCTTCAGAAGAACAGGGTGATTGGTAAAGAAAGAAAAATGAGGAAATTGACTCAAACTTTGAAACTGGAGCATAAAACCAAAACTTAAAGCCCTTTATCTGGCCCGACCATTGGTTCCTGTTCATTGTCCGGAGTGAGGGAGCAATCTGCTTGGCAATCACTATTTTGGGTATCTAAATCAAATGGTAGTTAATAACACATGTCTGTGTTGCTTATAATATGCAAATTTTATAAACAATGATCATGTGAATGAGGACCGTTAAATGGGAACTAAAGTTATATCACTGATCATTACTCATTCATGCAGGGAATCAAACTGTAAATCAGCTCTAACCCATTGTACAGTATGAGCAAATCTCAGAACGGTAAGGCTATGTTCACACAGTACATCTTTTCTTAACTACTAAGATGCAGCGTTTTTTGGCCCAAAGAACCGCACCAGCAGCAAAAACGCATAAAAAAAGTATGTGTTTTTGACGTGTTTTTACTGCATTTTGCCCAATGTGTTTTGTAAGTGAAATGTATTGACTTGAAGGGTTCAAAAATGCTTGCAAAAATAATTAACATGCTGCATCTTCACAAACGCAGCCAAGATAAAGCCAAAAAAAAAAAGATGCACTGTGTAGACAGCAAAATAGAAATCTCATAGACTTTGCTGGGAGAAGGAAATGCATGCATTCAGGTGCATCTTTGTGACCTCAAAAATGCAAAGAAATGCAGCAAAGGATGCATTGTGTGAACTTAGCCTAATGGTGGAGAGCAGAGGGTTGGACACAAAGAAGTCACTTTCAACACTAACATTTTAGGATTCTATAATTCTATGAGACTATTGTATACTTTTATATCAAAAAGACTGACATTCAACAGGAATGAACAGGTGCCAGCTGAAAATACATTCTAACTACAAAAATACAAACAGCTGCACTCTAGAATGCCAACAATGAATAAGGGAACTCTGGTATTGTAATACTGCTATAAGAATATTTGAAAAAATAAAGACAAAAAAAAGAAAGCCATATTTAGGTTTAGTATTGGCCAATGCATGTGAGCCTGATAACTCCGACAAGGTGATCTCTTATATACGTGGACCCTAACTTGAAATTTTGCTATCTGGTTTAAAAGCCTACATGTCTGGGCAGAAAGGATCTTACTATCAAAGAGGGTGGATATAGCCTGGTTAGAGGGTGGGGTGCTAAGTCAGAAAGAAATGCACTACAAATATATCAAAAAGACTGACCCGTATATCCAACAGATGTGAACAGGTGCTAGCTGAAAGCACAATATAACTACAAAAATACATACAGCTGCACTATTTCAATGTTAGCATTTTATAGTGCAGCTGTATGTATTTTTGTAACTCTTGTATTTTTTGGCATAAAGCTTCCTCCTGTCTATATACACTATTACCTCTGACCTTATACTACCTCTCGATTCCAACCTTATGCAAGGATAGAGGATAAGATACATTTCAATCCCTGCGCAAATCTAAAACAATTTCCTATTGTTTTCTTCAGAGATTACAAAGCAATTTGGCAATAAATAAATGTTCAGTAAAATGTTTCTACTTCCTTTATTTCGCTAATTTCTGGTACAATACTTTCGATCACATTAAGAAACTCTACAGAAAATGTTCTATTCAAACTGAACATTGAATTGCTCAAATAGTACAGCACACAACAACTCCTCCGAGAACCTGGAAAGTACAAAGCCTTCAAAACTAATCTCAGGAATATTTATGCTGAAAGTCAGGTTGTTAAACCTTTGATGTTGAAATGTGCTTTCATTTGAATACACATATCAGTGCTCTCAATAATAGATGCTCCATTAACTTGATTTAGTATTTCTGAACAGAGGCAGTCAACAATTTCTGAACATTACGACAGCTGTGAATCTCTCCTGTAACTTGCCAACATGTAGCAGAATATAAAGCGATAAATGTCTGAACGCCGACAATACACTACACCTATTGTACTGTTGGCAGTGAAGAAATGTTTCTAATGAACCTTAACTATTATTGCTTCTTTAACTTCGTGACTTTGACATTGGATGTTTTCCCAAGTAACAGAGGTGAAAACTTGATCAAATGAAACATTTTATGAAAATAATTCCAGAGAAGATGCATTTTACTACAGTGCCCATGATACAATGCAAAAAGTTGTCTTATCAATTTAAACCATTTTTTAACCTCTTAAGAATATGTTCTATTTTAGAAATCAAGAACACAGGATTTTTTTTCATTTAAACATTTAAAAAAAATCTATTTTTTTATCAACTCAGTAATACGAAAAGGAACAAATTTGACAATACATAAATTTTAAGCTACAATTCTTTTTAAGGTGGAAAATCAGTAATGTCATTATTACATTTTTGTTTTTCCTTTTCATGGGTCTTACTAAGCATTGTAAATTACGTTAATTGCAGTCAATTGATCATTATAACTATGGCAATACCTAATTTATATATTTTTTATGCTTATGTACTTCTGCATAGAAAATCTATTTAAAAAAATATATATTAAAGACCCTTAACAGTTTTATGCTTTGAATGACAGAGCTAAAGGAGGTATTATTTCTTAAGAAAAAAAAAAACACCTATGCTTTGGCATTCATCATGGAACTTTTTGTAATATAGTTTATAAATGACGTTTTTGTATTTTATTACATTGGAATTGGTGCTGGGTCCTTCCTCCCTCTTCTCCATTATTTTTGAAGAACAGCATTTAGTTATTGTTTCTATATTGTGAGGTACATATGATGTTTTTTATTCAGTTTTTTTTTTTTTTCTTTTAATTTTGCCATTGCTTTTCAGTTTTTTATTTATGGTGTTGATTGTGTGGGATTTATATAGTACTAGCTATAGCACCCGGCATTGCCCGGGATAGTAACTGTCTCTCTGTTTCTCTCCCAGTCTCTGTCTGTCTGTGTCTGTCTGTCTGTCTCTCTATCTACACTAAATAGAAAAAATAAAAGCTGCACAGTAAATAAAGGTGCACACCAAGATATAATGAAAATAGACATTTTTTATTATATATTGCTGTGCTCTTTTATTTACTATGTAGCTTTTCGTTTTTTCCTCCATTTATTCTAATTCTCTTTTTATTAATTTTAATATTTATTGACTTTAATTTCAGGTTTAATAAATTATCTTTTGTATTCAACATACTATTGCTATTGAATCTCCTTAGCTTTTGTTTATGGGAGGATACTGGGATTATTTGTTTCATGTAGGTTGACCCTTTTATCAAATATCTCTAATTATAGTACTCTCTTACATAGTTTTGTATTAACCCTTTCACGACCGGCCGATTTTGCGCTTTCCGTTTTTTTTTCACGTTCCTTCTTCCGAGAGTGTAACTTTTTTATTTTTCAGTCAATCTGGTCATGTGAGGGCTTGATTTTTGTGGAATGAGCTGTATTTTAAATCATGAGTTTTACTATATAGTGTACTGGAAAACAGCGAAAAAATTCCAAATGCGGAAAAATTGCGGAAAAAAAAATGCGATTGCACTATTCTTCTTGAGATATTTTATTCACTCTGTTCACTATATGGTAAAACCGATGTGTCGGAGTGATGCCTCAGCTTGGTGCGAGTTCGTAGAGACCAAACATTAATAGGTTTACTTTTATCTAAGAGGTTAAAAAAATCAGAAGTTTGTCGAAAAAAAGGGGCGTACGTTTTGCGCCATTTTCCGCAACTAATAGCATTCTCATTTTTCGAGATCTTTGGCTCAGTGATAGCTTATTTTTTGTATTTTGGGCTGACATTTTTAGTGGTACAATTTTTGCGCCAATGCTTCATTTTGATCGCCTATTATTGCATTTTGCGCAAAATTTGCGGCGACCAACAAATGTAATTTTGGCGTTTGGAATTTTTTTTTGCTTCTACGCCATTTACCGATCAAATTAATTGATTTTATATTTTGATAGATCGGAAATTTCTTAAAGCGGCGATACCAAATGTGTGTATATTTGTTTATTTTTTTAACCCTTTAATTTTCAATGGGGTAAATAGGAGGGATTTAAACTGTTAGGTTTTTTATTTTTTTTTATTTTTCAAAACTTTTGTTTAAATCTTTTATTTTACTAGTACCCCTAGGGGACTATAAGGATCAGCAGTCTGATCGCCCATTCATTTCTCCCGATCAGAGCAGCACCACTCAGACCAGGAGAAATGATCATCTGCTGTAAGCTGCAGTACTCGGCTGCTTCTTACAGGACCTTAAGTCATGTGAGCTACAGGAGTCATCACATGACCCTGTGCTTCCATGACAACCATCGGATCCACATGATCACGTCACGTGACTTCCAGTGGCAGCCTGCGAGTATGTGATGAGGATAATATGCGTTTACCTTGATGATGTAGATACTGACTCAAAACGTTCCTGCGTCTTGTAGTGGCAGGGTTCTTACAATACTTTACAATACCTTAGCCCTATATGACTCCCGTTTTCTATTGTTTCTCTTCCAGCTTCCTGCTCTATATCAGCTATTCTATTCATTAAACACACTGTATCACATGACCTTAACAACAAGCTATTTTCTAACACACGTTCCTAAGCACACACATTGACATGTATCTACCCTCCCCCTAGGCTAGTCCGGCCTCCAGTGCCACACCCATGTACGTCCCACCCTGCATGTAGCAACCACTGTGTTGCTAACACACAGACCACAGAAGGAAGTGACGCGGAGGACTGGCCCCACTATGACGCACTTCCGATATGACATATAATGCCATCCAGCCAGTGCATTGCACACTACCACAGCAACACAGCTACCAGGATTCAGGCGCGGGAGCGCAGATCTTGAAGGTAAACTTATACTCCCCCTGTAGCCAATGCAGTGCATCAGATCAATCATATTTATCTTAAAGGTATACCTACGCTATCCTTGTTATGAATGTAATATAAATCTCACATAATTACAACATATCCTCAGGTCACCTGTGCTACTTTCCTTGACTAAGTAATATAAATCCCTGCCATTCCAAGACGCTGGTGCGTTATATGAACCTTCTCCAACTGCAAGGTAAACCTACATTAACACTAGAATTACCATAATATACCCTACATATTTCTAACATGTTCTCAGATCACTTATGTTACCTTCCTTACTACTATCAGAACCCTGCTATTATAAGGTGCTGCAGCGTTAGATTTATCACCTTTGTCTTGACGGTAAACCTACCTTATAACTATAACTATTGGAGTACATGCCATATGTTTACAGCACATCCCCAGGTCTTCTATATTACTTCCTTAGGCTACATAACTATAAGAACCCTGATACTACAACACGCAGGAATGTTTTGAGTCACTATCTCCATCCTCAAGATAAACCCACATTATCTGTATAATTAGTATACCATATATATCCACATATGTCCATAGGTTATTTATGTGATTTCCACAGGCTATATAACAAATATAACCCTATAACTACAAGATGCTGGTGCGTTATATTAACCAGAACTCTGTAGGTATCTCCCCTTCCAGTCACTCTCTAATATACAGTATATCTAATCCACTGCATTAATTTCCCATAATTCATTAACGCCATCTACTTTTCAATAGACATCTATTTTCTCATTACATCATTCAAGGTACCCACCATTGGTTACCACTAGTGATGAGCGAGTATGCTTGTTACTACTCGGTACTCGCACGAGTATCACTGTACTCGGGCTACTCGGCGGGTACCGAGTAATTTTGCAATACTCGTGCTTTACTCGTGGTCTTCATCCCTGCATGTTGGCGCTCTTTTGAGAGCCAGCCCTCATGCAGGGATTGGCTGGCAGACCACTGCAATGCCACAGCCCTGTTAGTTGTGGAATTGCAGTGATTGGCCGGCCTGCACAGCGTGACCGAGCCTTTATACCGGCGGGCGCGCTGTGCTATGTACACAGCCATCTCATATTCCCTGCTTTCCACGCCCACAGGCGCCTATGATTGGTTGCAGTGAGACACGCCCCCACGCTGAGTGACAGGTGTCACACTGCACCCAATCACAGCAGCCGGTGGGCGGGTCTATACTGTGCAGTAAAATAAATAAATAAATAATTAAAAAAAACGGCGTGCGGTCCCCCCAATTTTAATACCAGCCAGATAAAGCCATACAGCTGAAGGCTGGTATTCTCAGGATGGGGAGCTCCACGTTATGGGGAGCCCCCCACCCTAACAATATCAGTCAGCAGCTGCCCAGAATTGCCGCATACATTATATGCGACAGTTCTGGGGCTGTACCCGGCTCTTCCCGATTTACCCTAGTGCGTTGGCAAATCGGGGTAATAAGGAGTTAATGGCAGCCCATAGCTGCCACTAAATCCTAGATTAATCATGTCAGGCGTCTCCCCGAGATTCCTTCCATGATTAATCTGTAAATTACAGTTAAAAAACACACACACCCGAAAAATCCTTTATTAGAAATAAAAAACACTAACAAAGTCCCTCATTACCAATTTATTAACCCCGACAAACCCTCCATGTCCGGCGTACTCCACGGACTCCGGCGTCGCGTCCAGCTCTGCTGCATGGAAGTGACAGGAGCTGCAGAAGACACCGCCGCTCCGGTCACCTCCACGCAGCTAATGAAGGGAATAGCGCGATCAGCTGCTGTCAGTCAGGTAACTCCCGGCCACCGCTGGATCCAGCGGTGGCCGCGATTAACCTCAGTGACAGCAGCTGATCGCTATACTCACCTCAGTTGGTGCATGGAGCTGACTGGAGCGGCGGTGAGTAGCGCGATCAGCTGAGCTGTCACTGAGGTTACCCGCGGCCACCGCTGCATCCACCGCTGGATCCAGGTAACCTCAGTGACAGCTCAGCTGATCGCTATACTCATCTCATTAGCTGCGTGGAGGTGACCGGAGCGGCGGTGTATTCTGCAGCTCCTGTCACTTCCATGCAGCAGAGCTGGACGCGACGCTGGAGGACTGTGGAGTACGCCGGACATGGAGGGTTTGTCGGGGTTAATAAATTGGTAATGAGGGACTTTGTTAGTGTTTTTTATTTCTAATAAAGGATTTTTCGGGTGTGTGTGTTTTTTAACTGTAATTTACAGATTAATCATGGAAGGAATCTCGGGGAGACACCTGACATGATTAATCTAGGATTTAGTGGCAGCTATGGGCTGCCATTAACTCCTTATTACCCCGATTTGCCAACGCACCAGGGTAAATCGGGAAGAGCCGGGTACAGTCCCAGAACTGTCGCATATAATGTATGCGGCAATTCTGGGCGGCTGCTGACTGATATTGTTAGGGTGGGGGGCTCCCCATAACGTGGAGCTCCCCATCCTGAGAATACCAGCCTTCAGCCGTATGGCTTTATCTGGCTGGTATTAAAATTGGGGGGACCGCACGCCGTTTTTTTTAATTATTTAATTATTTATTTCACTGCACAGTATACACACACACCGGCTGCTGTGATTGGGTGCAGTGAGACAGCTGTCACTCAGTGTGGGAGCGTGTCTCACTGCAACCAATCATAGGCGCCGAAAAGCAGGAAAGCAGAGAATACGAGATTGATTAATGAGCGGCCGGCTTTTTCAAAAGAGGAAAAGCCACCGGAGTTTGAACAGCTGTGCAGCGCCGCGGCAGTGATCGGGGAACGGTAAGTAAGAGAGAGGGGGGGGAACTGACCGACAGACTGTGAGAGGGGGACAGACAAGACAGAGAGAGACCGACCGACGGGAGATAGAATGAAAAAAAAAATGACCGACATCGTTAGTAAAAAGCACAAAACGTGCGTTTTGGACATCGGAGTGCCACATAATGTTTTACGTAAAATCTTTCATGTATTAATCTCAAAAAGTAACATACACCAGCTCTATCTCACTATTGGGTATGTGCCCTTAACATTTCCGCCATGAAAATTCATTTTGGTGTAATTTTGGAAGGTTTTCTGGTGAGTCCGTAAAAATGGCGTAAAACTTGGACAAAATTGTTCACAGCTGTGACTTTTGAGTGATAAATGCTTCAAGGGGTCTTCCCCATGCTGATGCCATGTCATTTGAGCACTCTTCTGAGACTTTTGTGACATTTTTAGGGTTTCTACATGCTGCCGGGGGGTCATTTCACAAAAATACTCGGGTCTATCATAGGATAACATTGGGCTCGGTGCTCGGGCCGAGTACACGAGTATCTTGGGAGGCTCGGCCCGAGCTTCGAGCACCCGAGCTTTTTAGTACTCGCTCATCACTAGTTACCACTAATGGACACAGGCACGGGAGCGCCTTTTGCATTGCATATCTGAGGTATATACAGTACATATTTTTTTTTCTCTTTTTCTTTCTCATTTTTCTTTTGTCCATTTCTTCTATCACATCTATTCCCTCTTCCTCTCTGTGTTTTCTTCCCTGGTTCACACCTACTGCAGTTTTTACCTTACATTGTGTTTTAAGAATAATCCAAATTTCCATGTTAGGTCGCTGCATATGTATGTATTGTATTCATCACATGTCATTTTAACTCTATTACTGTGTATATTGTTTTTGGTTTATTATTGTTTCATCATACCTGTATGTGGTTATTTAGTCTATGGTTTTTCTTTTCACTATTTCAGCGACAACGTGAACAAGACCCATGCAGGGTCGAAACGTTGTTTTAGTCGCTCATTTCTCGACACCACCTACTGCCCTGTACCACATTTGTGAATCAACTTTGAACACTTTTTGCAAACTACTTCTGAGTGTGCGGTTTTCAGAATTATTGACTACATGGGATTCTCAACCCCTCTACCAGTAGCAACATCCTGACTGAGTGCACGCCATACAGAATCTATCACTACACACAACTCTCATTATCAGTGATTCCAGTTACTGTGCACTTGTATTATATTTAATATGCCTAACAGCAGAGATGAGCAGATCTGTTCACTTTTGAATTTGCTGATTTCAGTGAATTTTTCACCAAAATTTGATTTAAGTGGCAAAAATGTATGCAAATTTCAAAACTGGAAAGATTGTAATTGCCCAGATAACACATATAGGGGAAGAAAGAGCGAGAACCCCACTGACCATACAAGCTTACATTTTACAGAAGAGAAAGAAAGAGAGGACCCAACTGACCATAAAGGCTTACGTTCTACAGACCCACTGACCATAAGAGTTCACACTGTACAGGAAGGAGAGATCATGGACCCACTGACTATAGGAGTTTACACTCTACAAGAAGGAGAGATAGCAAAATTGCTGACTATAAGAGTTTACACTCTACAGGAAGAAGAGATAGCGGACCCACTGACCATAAGAGTTTACACTCTACAGGAAGGAGAGATAGCGGACCCACTGACCATAAGAGTTTACACTCTACAGCAAGGGGAGATAGTGGACCCACTGACCATAAGAGTTTATGTGGCACCCCTGAAGCTTCAGGCGCCACAGACTACTGCACCTCCATTAAGGTGTAGTACTTATCCTGGGTCCAAGGAAGGTCGGTACCGGTTTCCACTCACACATACACAGTAACACTGGGTTGCCCTCCGCAATGGGGACTGGGCCAGGGTCGGATCACAGTAGAGGATCACTGCAGCCATGGGTTTGCAGGACGCCACTGCACCAGGGGCTCCCCAATCCACTGGAACCGGGGACTCAGGGTCAGGGAGAAGCAACCACCAGGGAGAGTGAGCAGCACACAGTGGGAAGAGCAAGTTGACCTAGTGAGAGTAGTGAACAAGCCGGAGGCAGCGGCTGGTGGCAACAGCTCAGAACACAAAACACAACTACAACAGAGGAATAACAGCTACAGACACAGAGCAGAGTGGACATGCTGTGAGCAGTTCTGTGGGCCAAGGCGTTCAACACGGTCGCTGGGGAGAAGCAGGTGGCTGCTTCCACAGGATTGGCTCTGTCGTGGTACAGAACCCTAGGGCAGATACACTTCACGTTGTCTACCAACTCTGCATGGGTTGCGGAGAACGGCTAGAACAGTCACCGGACCCATCCCACCGAATCTGTAGCAAGTACCATATAGGATTCGGGGTTGAGGACCGGCCCCACAACGGAACCACGCTATCAGCATACAGAATAGGACACTTTACTGACACCGGTATCCCCAAGTGATTCATGCCACGGGGGTCCGATACTTAGCGCATAGTAGGAGGAAAGGGCTCAGAAGCTGACACACACACCGAACTTGACCTTTCACGGATCCGGGATGGCTGGAGTTCATCGTGGCGGAAATCGGTACTGTGGGGCAGCGCCTGAATTACTTGGCTGTAAAAGACCTGGAACCGCAGCCCCTGCCTCTGCCTCTCATTTGCCTGTGCCATCGCCCAGTGCTGCGGCACCAACGGGGACTACAACCACCCACGTCCTCCTCCATCATCCTCCCCGGGGTAATCCCGCTCTGCCTGTGGGGAGTGACACCATCCCGGCTGCGACTCTCACCATCAGCCCCTGAGAGCAGCACCCGCAGTGGCGGCCCTTCCCTGGCCGCGTACCACAGGTGGTGTCATGATCCTAAAAGACTTTCCTAACCGTCAGTACAACCCTCATCCTCCATCCTCAATCTCGTCCACCACCTTTCCTCCCTTCTGTATGCCTTGGAGCAACAGAACCGAGCCAGGCTACTCTGTGACGAAGGAGAGGATCTGCGTCCCTGTCCCGCAACGAGTAGGTTAAAACACTTACCTCGTGGGGTGCTACATTTACACTCTACAGCAAGGAGAGATAGTGCACCCCCTGACCATAAGTATTTACACTTTACACAAGAGAAAGAGAGAACCCAACAACTGACCATAAGGGCTTAGATTCTACAGGATGGAGAGAAAGTGGACCCATTGACCATAAGAGTTTACACTTGACAGAAAGGAAAGATAGTGGATCCATAAGGGTTTACTTACTACAGGAATGAGGGATAGCAGATCAACTGACCATAAGGGTTTACTTACTACAGGAAGGAGGCCTAGCATACCCACTGACCATAAGTGTTTACACTCCAGAGGAAGGAGAGATAATGGACCCAATGACCATAAGAGTTTACACTCCACAGCAAGGAGATATAGTGGACCAGCTTATCATAAAAAGTTACACTGTACGGAAGGGAAATACCCAATAAAGAAACATACCGTACTTACCCAATAACTGTTTGGAGATGGAAAATCATTCTGCTGTATAAACAGTGATACTCTGACTTCTGATAGTCATAAGATGTCATAGCTGCAGGACATTATGGGGATGCCTACATAACAACACATGTCTAACCATGTAGATAATACAGTAAGCACTGGCTTCATTTAAGATGTTAAATAGCTGTATTTGGAGCAAAGTCTAACTGCAATAACCACAACAGGCCATATAGTATCAGCTGTATGAACGGCTTCTAAGCTTTCACAATTTTCAATCTGTAATAGTTTGGTGTTGAGGTTATTAGTGCATATTTTGATGAAATTATCTGAGCACACCGGCAACTCCAAAGCCTCACTTGGATGGTTCCCTATAGTAATTCTACAGGTAAGCCGGCTTTTCACTTCTCTGTTCAGTATGCCTCTTACATGATAAAGTTGCTATTTTTTCTAAAGAGCCTGTGGCTGGAAGAAAAAATATGTTTATATTTAAAGAATCTGTCCCTGATCTCTAATTATATTCTATATTAGCCTGGAGACATAGATAACAGGTGATTTCTGAGATTATTCAATTACTTTGAGCATAGTTACATTTCAAATTATGGTAATTTTCTTTCTACAATGCCAGTTTTAATTCATCAGAAATCAGAAAAATGAGATGACTGTTCTGCCATGTTAGCTCAATTAGCCGAAAGATGCAGTATACAAATTTTGTAGGGTTTCATTAACACCACAAAGCATTGTCCAAGGTAACGTGTTTACTTTTGCATTGTTCTTAATCTAAATTGGTTTTCTCTTCCATAAGTAAGAGGATATTGGTGAAATCAAATCAAACATATAAATAATATGTAGTGCATTTCATTGAACACCATCTGTGATTTTAAATATAGTTCATTATTTAAACATTAATTTTAGGAAAATGTAATTAAAAGCACTGGATGATATAAGAATGTCATAATTTAACCACTGGCAACATTGCCACCCTGTCCAGCTTTGAAGTGAAGAAGCAAACGTTTGGAGGAATTTTAGGGAATTCTGCCTGAAAACTGAAGCCTTTTACAGTACATAAGTTGTCAGACAGTGCATCTCTAGTGCTGAATCTTCACAGTAGGGTGGGTGCACACAATCCGTAGACACTGTGTCCTAAACACAGTATCAGCCCTCCTGAAGAGATGCAAATATTCTCAGCCGGAGAATGCAGCATCCATGCTCACGATCAGGGTTCGAGGCACTATAGATTTTCACTGTCCCCCCCAGAGCACTCGTGTTTTAACAAGCATAAATTGACATACTGCAGCTCAGGCAACCACTCCACAGTTTAGTTTATGCTGCAGTGAAAAGAAGCACAGTGGGCATGGGATTTATATAAATCTATAAAGAAGTCGACATAAGCTACCTCATGTTTCGGGACACAACCCTTTCTCAAGCTTGTGGTTCCTATTTCATTAATAGTGACAACATATTTCATCCCACATGTAGAAAAAAAAATTGACATTAGAGGTTTTTTACATGCCATAGCAAGAATGTTATTTCTTTGTTAAAGTGTCCATGTGGGATATCGTACGTGGGTCAAACATTAGAAATTATCAAAATCTGCAGAATGAAACAACAATCAGCCATTAGAACGTTTGAACAAAAAAAAAAAAAGAAATAGAGAATAAAGGTTCTAAAAAAACAAGTCACAAAGATACTGACAAATAATGAGGGAGGAACAGTTGCTAGACATGTTTTTGAGCATAGGCATCATGTGAACTAGGTGGATGATATTAGAAGACGTAGGGGGTAGAGACCAACAAGAGGTGGAGGTTTTGCTATGAAAAGAGAATCTTATTCGATTTCCAGGATGGGCCATTTATATGGATACACCTAAATAAAATGGGAATGGTTGGTGATATCAACTTCCTGCTTGCGGCTCATTAGTATATGGGAGGAGGGAAACTTTTCAAGATGGGTGGTGACCATGGTGGCCATTTTGAAATCAGACATTTTGGATCCAACTTTTTTTTTCCCAATGGAAAGAGGGTCATGTAACACTTCAAACCTAGTGAGAATGTCACAAGAAAAACAATGGTGTGCTTGGTTTTAACATAACTTTATTCGTTCACTAGTTATTTACAATTTTATGACCACTTATAAAATGTGTTCAAAGTGCTGCCCATTGTGTTGGATTGTCAATGCAACCCTCTTCTCCAACTCTTGACACACTGACAGCAACACCGCAGAAGAAATGCTAGCACAGGCTTCCAGTATCCGTTGTTTCAGATGCTGCACATCTTGTATCTTCACAGCATAGACAATTGACTTCAGATGACCCCAAAGATAAAAGTGTAAGAGAGTCAGATCGGGAGACTTTGGTGGCCATTCAACTGGCCCACGATGACAATAAACTTTTCAGGACACTGTCCATATAGGAATGCTCGGACCTATAATGGTGCACCACCACATTATGAGCAGTGCTTTTTTGCGGTGGCACGCCCCGGTACGGCTTACCGGAAAATCTGAAGAGCGCTGAGGATAAGCACCTCTGGCTCTGTCCACATGGCTAATTTGTAAATTTGCTATATCATCAGCCATTGGCTGCAGCAGGGTGACCTCTGTGTCTCCCACCCTCTCCGATCTGATTGGAGCTAGCATCCATGTGATGCTATCCCTCCAATCAGATGTGAAGGGGCGGTGGGTGCCCGCCCTCTTCAAGATGTTTATGGACGCTGAAGATCAAGATGACGGCCGGTCACCCCGATCTGCTGCCATCCGGTAAGGTATTTGCTCCCCTCTGCTGTTTTCCACTCCATCCCCCGACCTCCATTGCCCCCCGTGGTCCGATTCAACCCCCCCTCACAAACCTCCGCTCCCTCCCACCTGCCCTGTAATCACTGTGCTGCTCCTGCCGCCGGCAATCAGGTCCCCCAGCGCTCACCCCCTCGGGACCCCAGTGCTCGGCCCCCAGTGCTCGCCCCCCTAGGCCCCAGTGCTCACCAACGGCCCTCCCACACCCCCTGCTTCCCCCTGCTACCACCGGTGCCATGTCCACTCCAAGCTGCTAAGCGGGAACACTAGAAAAAAAGAATCTCACACTTACCGGTCTGCAGCCTCCCGGGACATGTGTGATTGGCTTCAGGACTTGCCGGCAATCAGCTGGTGCAGTCACGCTACGGCATCAGCTGACAGTCTAAGTCCAGCGGTGGGGCCGGCTTTTTACAGCCCTGCTGGTTTAAGCGATCAGGTGATGCTCTGAGGTGACTGCAGCAGCTGGTTACCGGCGGCTCCTGGAGCAATCAGTCGTGTCCTGGGATTTTGCAGACAGGTGAGTAGTTTTTTTTTTGCACTGATGCATCAGGTGATTGTATTAAAGCTGTTTATACAATCAGCTGCTGTGTGATGTTATTCATGTCCTTTAACCTGACATCATCTGATCGCTTTGCCTTCCAGCAAACCGATCAGATGATATTGGATCCGGATTGGACGGCGCGGGCCCCTTGACCCAGGATTACTGCGGAGGGGGGTTCTTTATTTCAATAAAGATAGAGTCACTAATTGTGTTGTTGTGTGACAGCACCCCCTCCCACTCCTCAAACCCGGCCGCCGGCTGGCCTCCCCACCCCCCCTCCTCAATCTTGGCTGCCGGTGCCTAACAGCACTCCCCCCCCCGCTCCTCGTCTCAGAGATGCGTACCAGCAAATATTTTTTTACAAAAAAAGCACTGATTATGAGTGTCAGGTCCAAGCAGTCTTACATGAACAGTGTCCTGGAAAGTAGATTGGTAATCGTGGGCCAGTTGAATGGCCACCAAGGTCTCCCGATCTCTACAGTAGTATTATTTATATATATTGTAAGGTTGCACCCCGCAACCTGGGGGGTTCCACTCACTTGCAGCGGTGCAGGGTAGCTTAGGCATACACAGGCAACACAGTTTTTCTCAAAAATGTAGCAGTTTATTAGTAACCAACATAAACTGCACTTTCAAAACACAATGAAGCCTCTCCTGGCTTAAGGGAAAATATAACATCCACATACCGTGGGCTTCCAGTCCAATTAAATGCCTATAGTGGATTCTCCACACTCTGGCTCCAGCCAGCGAACACAAGTCACTGTGGTTGCTTTCTGCAGCCTCCAGCCCTCTCCAGCCAGACTGCAGTCTTTTCCCTAGTCCTCACCTGGACTGATTTCCAGGAGTCTCTCTTCAGTCTTCACACAGACTGAGACTTCCAGCACACATCCTCCATGTGCAGCACTCTCAGGCTTCCCCCTGTTTCTAAAACTAACAGTCTCTTAAACCCAACCGGATACACCCACAGGTGGAGGTATGTGATTCTCCAGCTCTGTCCATCACACTGGTCACAGTTTAAAGGGAACCTAACCATTAATTAGAACCCAAGTTCTGTGGAACTACAGGTCCCACAGTCACACCTTCAGTTCAATATCACAGGGGGATCCTTCTCCACTGTGACCATCCACAACATTGGTGGTCGCTACCTCACAATATATATATATATATATATATATATATATATATAGACATATATATATTTTGTATATATATATATATTTATATATATATATATATGTATATATATATTTTATATATATATATATATATATTTTATATATATATATATATATAAAAAATATATATACATATATATATATATGTGTACATTGTTGAAAATTGTGTGTAAAACTGTGCATCATTTTTCAAGGTTGCATCTAGAGAGGCAAATGGAGTATTTGACCTGATTGCAGCCGCCGGGTGGGCGCCATCGGCCTGATGCAGCGGTCTAAGGGGTTTCTTGGTGGATACATTTTACCGCCTCCACCATTTTTGATTTGACCATTCTTATTGGTGAGAAGAAGTAGCATGATTTTTATGTTTTAATGGGGTGTGTCTCGAAATGTCACTACAACTAAGATTGATTTCAGTGTCTCTACAGACTCTTGAAGAATTTGTAATAATTCTTTGTAAATGCAGTCCCTGACAGACGTTCTGTCGCTTATCCATGTTATGTAAATAAAAGCTTTTAACCTGACTTTAAATTCATTAATTGGTTTAATACATTACTATTTTGAAAGCTGAAACCCTCCCAAATTTTGCTTAGGTTATGAAAATAAATTTGCTGCTAACCTTAAATATTGATCATTTAATGAACTCAGAAAGGTCAGATTTTGGCAAGACAAAAGTTTTGTCACCCACAGAAAGTAATGTGAAATTCAAACAAATAATTAATTTCTAATACAAAGATATGTTGCATAACATTGGTGAATGAAGATGTGGTGCTATTAGAGCCATATTTAATATTTTGTGTGACTTCCATGAGCTTGAAGGACTGCATCCATGCGGTTCAATAATGATTCATACAATTTATTGATGAAATCATCAGGAATAGCAAAGAATGCAGTCTTACATGCCTCCCAGAGTTCATCTAGATTTTTTGGTTTTGTCTTCCAAGCTTCCTCTTTCATCCTACCCCAAACATGCTCAATGATGTTCATGTCTGGTGACTGGGCTGGCCAGACCTTGAGCACCTTGATCTTCTTTGCCAGGAGGAAGTTTGTTGTAGCATGTATGAGATGGAGCACCATCCTGCTGCTGAATTTGACCCCTTTTATGATTGGGAATGTAAGAGGTAGCTAATACTTCTTGATATTTTAGGCTATTGATATTGCCTTCTACCTTGCAAATGTTTCGCATACCCCCATACTGAATGTAACCTTAGACCATGATCTTTCCACCGCCAAACTTAACTTTTTTCTGGCTCCATACGGGCTCCAGTAGGTCTCCTGCAGTATTTCTGGTGGCTGTGGTGTAATTCAACTGAAGATTCATCAGAGAAATCCACCTTCTGCCACTTTTCCAGCGTCCATCTGTTTAGCAGGCTGTGGGACTTGGCAAATGCCACATGGTTTTTTAATTGCCTTTTGTTTAGTGCTGGCTTCTGGGCACTGATTCGACCATGGAGGCCATTTCGAGACAGAATCCTACAAACTGTTCTAGTTGACACAGGGACTTGAGGTGACTAAGCCTTTTTGGAGCTCTGTTGCAGTAGAAGAGGGGCTGGCCTTTGCATTTTCTTACCAACAAACGTTTCTCCTGCAGGGTCTGCCGGACCTGGGCTTGTCAAAAACATCTCCAGTCTCTTCAAATCTTTTTTTAATTCTTTGAACTTGACGCTGAGACACATTAAAGGTGCCAGCCACCTCTGCAGTGGATCTGGTCTTCTCTTGATAATCAAGGCTTTGGTCGCAGGGTGGATTTTTGGCATGTTGTCAAAGGTCAGGTTGCAGTTCAAGTGAAGGTCTGGGGTGCTGGGTTTCTTTTTATACACACCCACTAATTAAGCGATCATTTAGTGAGCACAGGTGAGGCTGTAAACTAGGATTGGGTGCATTATATGACAAGGTGACAGAACTTTTGTCTTGCCAAATTGTGACCTTTCTGTGTTCATTAAATGATCAATACTTCAGCTTTGCAGCAACTTTATTTTCATAACCTAAACCAAACTTGGGAGGGTTTCAGCTTTCAAAAGAGTAATTTATGAAACCAATGGATGAATTTAAAGTCAGGTTATAAGGTTCTATTTACATAACATGGATAAATGACAGAACTTTTGTCAGGGACAGTACATATCGGTGATTATCTGTTTAAACTATTTGACCTCATTCTGCTGTTATGGACATTATTTATTATATAAAGAAGCATTTGAATATATCCTTTAGAGTGCATCAGTTATTTATATGAAACTGGAGAACAACTGACAAGCCTCCATGAGTTTTGCACAGACACAAGGTCCATGAAAAAACACACCATTTCAGAGGGAAACTGTCTTTTTTTGCAATTATACTGTATGTCATGTTCAGTTATGCACCTGTTCACACTGCATGTTAGGTAGTATTGTCAGTCTTTTTTGTCTAGATTGTGAGGTCATGCCTTCTGACCATTCACCCCTCCTCCATCAGCATTAGTTGTTTTATTCTCTGTCAGCAGGTTCTTACTCACCCATACACTTGAAGGTTTTTAAACCCAGAGAGAGGCTTTATCTTAGTGTAAGAACCAAGTAATGAGATATGCCATGAAGTGGTTACTGGGCAGATATGGAATTGGCCATTTTTGTATGCTAAATATCCCAATTTTTTTTGTTATCTTTCCTTAAGCAGTAATGCATGTCTATATTCTTACATTCATGATTTGCATGCTTTAGTTTTTCAGAGTGAAACTGTCTTTTTTGTCATGAAAACACAGACATGTAAATAGCACAATAGATTATAAAGGGTATATGTGAAACATATTATTACAACAAGGACTGCAACATGGACATCTGAATGAGGCCTTACTGTGATGTTGCCCCTTGTCTGGTAACAAGAAATTGGTGACCTATCCTTTGTACTGCAGAAAAGCTTCTATTCAAGAACAAGTGTGATCCTGTGGTTTTTATATGCATTTCTGCTTGTGTTGATAATGAGATGTCTACTGTAAAGTGATCCTTACAAAACAGTAACTATCAGCATAGTAGGCTAAAGGCTGCTTTACACGCGTCGATTTCATGTGCGATCGCATGAGCGATCGCACCCGCCTTTATCGTTTGTGCGGCACAGGCAATTTGTTGCCCGTGTCGCACAAAGTCAGTAACCCCAGTCACACTTACTTCCCTCCTGAACGACCTCGATGTGGGTGGTGAACATCCTCTTCCTAAAGGGGGAGGGACGTTCTATGTCAAAGTGATGTCACACAGCAGCCGGCCAATAGACGCGAAGGGGCGGAGATGAGCAGGACGTAACATCCCGCCCACCTCCTCCCTTCCGCATTGCCGGCGGCCGCAGGTATGTTTAGCCAAAAGGACCCGCATAGAAGGTCCCAAGGACAGTTGGAGCCAGGGGCTCGCTGTGAATCGGGGTCATACATAAAAGAATGGCCCAAAACCAAGGTCTCAACCTATTGAAAGGGTATTATGTATCGTATTTGATTATAACCGTGATGGACACATGAAGGATGTCCCAGGAACTAGGGGGTGCTGAAAACCATGGCCTAACGGACCCAGATGAACCAATTGTCCTTAGAATCTTTCTTGTCTCTAAGGACAATTGGTTCATCTGGGTCCGTTAGGCCATGGTTTTTAGCACCCCCTAGTTCCTTGGACATCCTTCATGTGTCCATCACGGTTATAATCAAATACGATACATAATACCCTTTCAATAGGTTGAGACCTTGGTTTTGGGTCATTCTTCTATGTATGACCCCGATTCACAGTGACCCCCTGGCTCCAACTGTTCACCGTCCCTGCATATATCATCATGTTATAATGAGTGCCACATCCTCCCCTCCCCCCTTCCCCCACCTTCCCTTCCCCAGGTCTTCCATCTGGGACCGTATGATCATGTTAGGCTGTTCCCCATATGAATCTGGGGTGTTCTGATATATACACACTTTTTTTCTTTCCCCAGATGTATGCATGCAGGCATGTGCCAGCTTGCGTTGGTTGGTTATTGCATACGGAGGGACATGTAATTGCAGGCACGTCTATATATGTGTGTATGGACATTACACATATGTATTACTTTATGGTTGAACTTTAGGGGCCTCCTTGTGCATAACATGATTCTCCCTTGGCACCATCTTCTAGTGCCGGCTGTTGTGTATTCAATTGTGTATATGGGGCTGTGCACTTTCAGGTATGTGCACATGTGTGTATGGACACCACACGTGTGCATTGCTTTTTGGTTAACCCTTTGGGCGCCTCCTGAATTAAATATTATACATTGTAATTTCGTGCCCTGTATTATATTATCCCCCCACGCCAGGCTGCTTTACCCTCTTATCCTCTTGGGCCACATACTGCCCCCCTCTTTCCCTTCACTCCTCTTATACATATGCAGTTGTTTATCTGCAATTGGAATCTTACTACACCTTGGCTCTATTTGCAGGCACGTATTGTATTGAATTGATTTCACCATTGTTGGTGCAGGTTTTCCTGCACATTAACATATCGCTCTTGTAGCGCTTCTACCTTATTGAGCCCTGGGTCTCACCGTACCTGCTTCTGCGCATGCACCCGCGTCCATGACACCCGGGCGTCGCTATGAACTTTTCACTTCCTGCTTTGATACGCTGCGCACGCGTGCATGTCTGCGCCCTCACACACATGGTCCGGACCGCGCCAGCGTACAGCACAGCTGTTTGTGAGTAATCCTCTTTCTCTCCTTATATATGAACCTGTACAACAGTGTACTTTACTCCCCTGACGAAGCCGCAGCGGCGGCGATACGCGTGGGGTGATCTTTGTACCCCCTCTTACGCTCCTGCCATCCACACTGTGGATGCTTTGCTCTACCGGACCTTGCCGTCCTTCCTCCAAATCGTTTTTCCTGCTGTCCTATTTAGCGCATACAGGATTCTCCAATATTGATACCTGTGTGGCTAATCTTGGTGAGCCCCCCCCCCCCCCTTTTGGGAACAGGCTATATTCCCGGGCTACCAGAAACCTTGTGGAAAGTGTGATTTCTCTTTCAGCAGGTGGTTGTCACCCCTATGACTATACAGGGGCCTTTATTGTGAGGTTGGAGGCATCCGGCACTTTTAGTCTAATGTAGAGCTATCTAAGTTGCATGGTATTTTGCTATTGCTTTTCAGGTGTTGATTGTTCTTACACATCTTTATTGCATAGTATACCCCTGGATTATTCATTCCTCCAGGTGTTCTACCATATTGCAATTGTCTCTCCCTGTGTGGCGGGGCGTTATTATTGTTATAGTGTTGCTGTTATCAAAAATTGGGCCACAAAGACACCCCTTCAGTGGCAGCACTTGTGCCCCAGTTGTACACTTCACAGGAGAATTTGCATCAAGCACATTCAAAAATACGCCATCCTTAACCGTCCCCAGGATGACACCGGGGTGAGTAGCAAAGTCATTGCTGATCCCTGATCTGTTCATCTTGGATGATTTTTAGAAACACTGCAAGCAAGGGTTACACTTGTGCCCCAGTTGTACACTTCACAGGTAGATTTGCATCAAGCACATTTAAAAATACGCCATCCTTAAACATCCCCAGGATGACACCGGGGTGGGTAGCAAAGTCATTGCTGATCCCCGATCTGTTTATCTTGGATGATTTTTAGAAACACTGCAAGCAAGGGTTACTCCAATCGGAGTCTACCTTTTTTCCAAAAATTGGGCCACACAGACACCCTTTCAGTGGCAGCACTTGTGCCCCAGTTGTACACTTCACAGCTAGATTTGCATCAAGCATATTCAAAAATACGCCATCTTTAACCGTCCCCAGGATGACACCGGGGTGGGTAGCAAAGTCTTTGCTGATCCCCGATCTGTTCATCTTGGATGATTTTTAGAAACACTGCAAGCAAGGGTTACTCCAAGCAGAGTCTCCCTTTTTTCCAAAAGTTGGGCCACACAGACACCCCTTCAGTGGCAGCACTTGTCACCCAGCTGTACACTTCACAGGTAGATTTGCATCAAGCACATTCAAAATACACAAGCATTTTCTCTCCCCAGGATGACACAGGGGTAGTAAATTCCTGGTGGATCCATGACTTGTTCATTTTGATGAACGTCAGTCTGTCCACATTGTCACTGGACAGACGCGTGCGCTTATCTGTCAGCACACACCCAGCAGCACTGAAGACACGTTCAGAGACAACGCTGGCAGCTGGACACGACAAAATCTCCAAGGCGTAAGTGGAGAGCTCTGGCCATTTTTCAAGATTTGAAGCCCAAAATGAGCAAGGCTCCATTTGCAAAGTCATGG
This sequence comes from Anomaloglossus baeobatrachus, assembly GCF_048569485.1. Taxonomy (NCBI): domain Eukaryota; kingdom Metazoa; phylum Chordata; class Amphibia; order Anura; family Aromobatidae; genus Anomaloglossus; species Anomaloglossus baeobatrachus. Next base: position 98,462,223 of record NC_134358.1, read on the forward strand.
CATCGATGTTCATTGGGAGATACTCCTGTATCATCCTCTCCAGCCGCTGACTATGTGTCAGACTTGTTGTTTCTGGTGGCCTTGCAAAGGATGGTCTAAAAAAATTATGAAAAGATTCAATAAAATTGCTTTTACCAGCACCAGATATGGTGCTGCTTGTACAGGTAGACTGTTGAAGATGACGAGACTGTCCCATGTTTGTCAAGTTACAACTGGGTGATTCACTCCGTGCACCACGGTTGTTTAGTGGAAACGCTGAGCTAAGATCGAGTAACAGCTTTTGCTGATACTCCTGCATACGTGCGTCCCTTTCTATGGCTGGAATTATGTCACAAAATGTGGACTTGTACCGGGGATCTAATAGTGTGGTAAGCCAGTACTCATCATCACTTCTAATTTTGACAATACGAGGGTCATGTTGGAGGTAGTGCAGCAAGAAGGCGCTCATGTGTCTTGCGCAGCCATGCGGACCAAGTCCACGCTGTGTTTGTGGCATAGAGCTGCTAACCGTTCTTTCTTCCTCTGACATCTCCCCCTAACCTCTTTCAACTGAAATTTGACAGAGGTCTCCCTCATCCGCTGAGTCTTCCATGTCTATTGACAGCTAGTCCTCCATTTCTTCATGTTCTCCTGCACCTTCCTCAACATTTCATCTGCTACCATGCGCCCTTGTTGATCCCTGTCCCCCATGATCCCATGCCTGCCGTGTTGGTGATGATGAACGTCTGGACCTTGGTGATGTTGTTGTCCCTTATGCATATGAATCCTCCTGTAGTTCCTCCCCTTCCTGTTGTCCCAGCCCCTGACTCCGAATAGTGTTTAGCGTGTGCTCCAGCATGTAAATGACTGGAATTGTCATGCTGATAATGGCATTGTCAGCGCTAAACATATTTGTCGCCATGTCGAAACTGTGCAGAAGGGTGAATAGGTCCTTGATCTGAGACCACTCCATCAGGGTGATCTGCCCCACCTCTGCATCTCGTTGGCCCAGGCTATACGTCATGACGTATTGCACCAGGGCTCGGCGGTGCTACCACAGTCGCTGTAACATGTGGAGAGTCGAATTCCAGCGTGTCGGCACATCGCATTTCAGGCGATGAACCGGCAGGCCGAAAGACTTCTGGAGCGATGCAAGTCGCTCAGCTGCGGCGGTTGAACGGCGGAAGTGAGCAGACAGTTTTCGTGCCCTATTCAGAAGGCCATCTAGGCAGGGATAGTGTGTTAAAAATTGCTGGACAACAAGCTTCAACACGTGAGCCATACAAGGCACATGTGTCACCTTGCCCAGGCGAAGGGCCGCACCCAGGTTTGCAGCATTTTCGCACACGGCCTTACCAGGCTGCAGGTTGAGTGGAGACAACCATTTACCAAACTCAGTCTCCAGAGCTGACCACAACTCAGCCGCTGTGTGACTCTTAGGGGCACTTTGCACACTGCGACATCGCAGGCCGATGCTGCGATGCCGAGTGCGATAGTGCCCGCCCCCGTCGCAGCAGCGATATGTGGTGATAGCTGGCGTAGCGAAAATTATCGCTATGGCAGCTTCACACACACACTCACCTGCCGTGCGACGTACCTTTGGCCGGCGACCCGCCTCCTTGTTAAGGGGGCGGGTCTTGCGGCGTCACTGCGACGTCACACGGCAGGCGACCAATCGGAGCGGAGAGGCGGAGATGAGCAGGATGTAAACATCCTGCCCACCTCCTTCCTTCCGCATATCCTACGGAAGCCGCAGTGACGCCGGTAGGAGATGTTCCTCGCTCCTGCGGCTTCATACACAGCGATGTGTGCTGCCGCAAGAGCGAGGAACAACATCGGACCATCACGTCGGCGTAATTATGAATTACGCCGACGCTGTACCGATGATACGATTACGACGTTTTTGCGCTCGTTAATCGTATCATCCAGGCTTTACACACTGCGATGTCGCATGCGATGCCGGATGCGCGTCACTTTCAATTTGACCCCACCGACATCGCACCTGCGATGTCGCAGTGTGCAAAGCCCGCCTTAGTTCCAAGACATTTCAAGATAAAGACCGAGTGATGCTGTTGCGCTCTGCTGCCCGCATAGTAATGAGGGGTGCGTGATTCCTTCTGCGCAGTTAAAACGCTGGTTGCCTAACCAGGCAGGCTTGGGGTGGAGGTGGAGGACCCAGACGAGGTTGAGAAGGCAGAAGCAGTGGAGGAACTTGGACAGACAGAGGATTGACACACAAGTTGTGGGGACGGCAAGACTTGTGCAGCAGACCCTTCACTGTCTATCACCATAGTTACCCAGTGCCCAGTCAGCGACATGTAATGTCCCTGTCCATGCTTACTTAATGCAGGTTTGTGAGGAAATTGCAGGCGTAGACATGATGTTGCCTTCATCCAACGTTGGTGCTATCGATGTCTGAGAGAGCAGTACACACGCACTTGTTTCCCCTTCCAAACCAACTGACGACCTACCAAGCAAACTGCCTGTTTTGGTTACAGTGGTGGAAGTTGTGCATGGAAAACCAGGTGTGACAGCTGTCCCCACAGTCTTGGAAGATGAAAAGCGCGCGGATGCACTGGAAGGGGCAGGCGGTGGATGGTCCGCTCCGCTAGGCCAAATTGCAGCACGGTGAGCTTCCTACTGGGACATATGATATTTATTCATGTGACGATTCATGGAAGAAGTTGTCAAACTGCTGAGGTTTTTTCCTCTACTAACAGATTCCTGACAAATTTTACAGATCACATGATTTGGGCGATCCTTTGCTATGTCAAAAAAGGACCAGGCTTGGTAAGGCTTAGAGGACATGCAACCTGCTAAGCCACCCCGACTAGTGCTCAGAGGCAGAGTGGTGGCTGAGGATGCAGTTGTAGACGTGCTACCAGTACTCCTCCTCTGTTCAGGAAGGCACAAGGTAACTTCGTCGTCAGTTGCATCCTCCTCCACCACCTCTGTTGACCTCCTCGAGTGCCTGACTGTGGGTTGACAGTAGGTGGGATCTAGAACTTCCTCATCAAGCGTTGTGTTTGCACTCCCCTCACCCTCAGACCGAGCCTCTTCCTGCCCTGACCGAATATTTAAGTTGTCATCCAAATCTGGTATCTGCGTCTCATCATCAGTATGTTCCTCATTGTCTATAACAACAGGTGTTATAGTTTGTGAATAAGGGTCAACATTATGCTCAGAAACTTAGTCATCACGGCCTGATTCTGAGTCACAAAGTTTCTGGGCATCACTGCAGACCATTTCCTGGTCTATACTCACTGTAGCTTGGGAGCAGACCTCTGTTTCCCAGGCTATAGTGTGATTGAACAGCACTGCAAACTCAGCCATCTTTGTTTCACCATACTGTGCAGGGCGAATGGAAACTTGAGAGCTGGGAGAAAGCAACTATGATTGGGATGACAACTCAGAGGACTAGTTTTTTTTGGATGCGGTAGTTGAGGTGGAGGAGAGGGCATTTGTTGGACCACTTGAGATCCATTCAAGCATGTTCATTTTTTGGGCATCATCTACCTTTGTTCCAGTTGTTCGTGTCCGTAAAAATGGGAGCACATCTGATTGTCCACGGAAAGTAGTAGACATCTTACTTTTGCTGGAAGATGGCCTATCTTCAGCAGATGTTAATGGAGCTTTGCCACCTTCCCCACGGACACAAACTTTTTTCCTTTTCCAACACGCCTGTTCCCCTTTCCACCAGCATCTGTCATTTTGCCACTCATTTTGATTGCAACAAGATTGTCCACTTAAAATGTGGTAGTAAAAATTGAGAGGTGGTGTAGATTTCAGCGGTGGTCTAGCTTTATTAACAGCAGAATAAACAACAATAACTATCCCTGACAATGCAACTACGGCCCTTAAACTGGCAGCATAGTTTGCTATTATAATGGCTTAGTAAAAATGAGCTTGCGGGTGCAATGCAGAGGTGCTGGAAATTGCTTGGCACCAGTGGGACATTAATGAAGTCCAACAGTCACTTTTTGGATGCCACTAAATTTCCTCAGTGTTGGCTATTATAATGGCTTAGTAAAAATGAGCTTGAGGGTGCAATGCAGAGGTGCTGGAAATTGCTTGGCACCAGTGGGACACTAATGAAGTCCAACAGCCATTTTTTGGCTGCCACTAAGTTTTCTCAGTGTTTGCTATTAAAATGGCTTAGTAAAAATGAGCTTGAGGGTGCAATGCAGAGGTGCTGGAAATTGCTTGGCACCAGTGGGACACTAATGAAGTCCAACAGCCATTTTTTGGCTGCCACTAAGTTTCCTCAGTGTTTGCTACTAAAATGGCTTAGTAAAATTAAGCTTGAGGGTGCAATGCAGAGGTGCTGGAAATTGCTTGGCACCAGTGGGACACTAATGAAGTCCAACAGCCACTTTTTGGCTGCCACTAAGTTTCCTCAGTGTTTGCTATTAAAATGGCTTAGTAAAATTAAGCTTGAGGGTGCAATGCAGTGGTGCTGGAAATTGCTTGGCACCAGTGGGACACTAATGAAGTCCAACGGCCACTTTTTGGATGCCCCTAAGTTTCCTCAGTGTTTGCTATTATAATGGCTTAGTAAAAATGAGCTTGAGGGTGCAATGCAGAGGTGCTGTAAATTGCTTGGCACCAGTGGGACACTAATAAAGTCCGACAGCCACTTTTTGAATGCCACTAAGTTTTTTCAGTGTTTGCTATTAAAATGGCTTAGTAAAAATGAGCTTGAGGGTGCAATGCAGAGGTGCTGTAAATTGCTTGGCACCAGTGGGACACTAATAAAGTCCAACAGCCACTTTTTGGATGACACTAAGTTTCCTCAGTGTTTGTTATTATAATGGCTTAGTAAAAATTAGCTTGAGGGTGCAATGTAGAGGTGCTGGAAATTGCTTGGCACCAGTGGGACACTAATGAAGTCCAACAGCCACTTTTTGGATGCCACTAAGTTTCCTCAGTGTTTGCTATTATAATGGCTTCGTAAAAGTGAGCTCGAGGGTGCAATGCAGAGGTGCTGGAAATTGCTTGGCACCAGTGGGACACTAATGAAGTCCAACAGTCACTTTTTGGATGTCACTAAGTTTCCTGTGTGTTTGCTATTATAATGGCTTAGTAAAAATGAGCTTGAGGGTGCAATGCAGAGGTGCTGGAAATTGCTTGGCACCAGTGCGACACTAATGGAGTCCAACAGCCACTTTTTGGATGCCACTAACTGTCAGCACTCTTTTTAATTAAAATGGCTTTTCAAAAATGTGCAGAAGGGGAGAATGCAGAGATGGTGGGACTTGCTTGGCACAAGTGCCACAATAATGGTGGACAGCAGCCACTTTTTGGATGGCACTAACTGGCAGCACTCTGCAATTAAAATGGCTTTTCTAAAAAGGGCAGGAGGGTACAGTGGCCGGGTTGTGGGTCAGTGTAGAGGAAAGGAAGCCTCACTTTCTATCCCTCCTAATGGTGAAATGCAGCAAGGAAGTCCCTGAGCTTAGCTACACAGACGCTGTTATCTGTAGCTGTTAAAAACTGTTTCTACGGACCTGTCACCTATGGCTCTGAGCCAGCTGTAATTAGCCCTTAAAAGGGCTGAAATAAAATTCTGTCCCTAATCTGTAGAATGCTGTGTGTATAACGTACACAGCAGGATCGGCGGCAGGAGCTGCGTCAGCGGTGACTGTCACCCAGACGCAGAAGGCAGATAATGGCGTCCAGACGGGAAAATGCCCGTCTTTATAATGCAAGGACATGTGACATGGACAGCCTATGACACATGCCCTTGCTTGTCTGGCAAAAAGTCCACTTAGCTGTGTGTGTGTCTGGGATTGGCTGACATGTTGGCCCGCCCCAATACACGCGCGCTTAGGGAAGGAAGAAAAAAAAATAAATGGCGATCGCCATTATCCCAGCAGCAGTGATCTGAACGTGCAGTTCCCGCACACTATACGCTGAAATTTCATAATAGTGTGAGTCACAGAGTGACTTACACTATTACAGTGAAAAGCCAGCTAGGAATTAGCTTGGCTTTTTGCTGCTAGAACCGTTCTCGAACGTAACTCGAGCTAACGAACTTTTAGCAAAAAGCTCGAGTTCTAGTTCGATCTAGAACACCCCCCAAAATCACTCGAACCGCGAACTGGAGAACCACGAACCGCGCTCAACTCTAGTAAACAAGTGTCTTTTGCTTATAATTTTTAGAGGATCGTCAGGTGGCCCTTGCTAGAAATTTTTAGAGGGTTAACAGGCGGCCCTCACTACAAATGTTTAGAGAGTCATCAGGCAGCCCATGCTCTTAATCTTAAGAGGGTAAACAGGCGGTCCTCGATGAAAATATTTAGAGGGTCAGCAGCCAGGCACCACTCCAAATTTTAATATGGTAAATAGGCAACCCTCACTCAAAATGTTTAGTGTCATCAGGTGCCCATCACTCTAATTTTAAGTGGGTAAACAGGCAGCCATCGTTCAAATGTTTAAAGTGTCTCCAAGCAGCCCTTGCTCCAAATTTTAAGAGGGTAAACAAGCGTGTCTCATTCGAAATGTTGAGAGGGTCATCATTAGGTGGCCCTCACTTCATTTTTTAAGAGGATAAACTGGCAACCCTCGATTTGCTGAAAATGTTTAGAGGGTCAGCTGGTAGCCCTCACTCCAAATTTTAAAAGGGTAAATAAGCAGACCTTGAATAAAATTTTAGCACTGTAATCAAGTAGTGCTAGCACAAAATTTTTAAAGGGTTATAAGGCAACCCTTGCTCAAACTTTTTAGTGTTATCAAGTGGTCCTCATTTCACATTTTAAGAGCGCAAACAGGCGGCCCACACTAAAAATGGCCCACTCTCGTTTCAAATTTTAAAAGGGTAAACAGGCGCCCCTCAATCCAAATTTTTAGAGGCTCATCAGGCAGCTGTCCTTGCAAACCATAGGACAGAAAAACATATCAATAGGGTAATCATATGGCCATTGCTACAAATTTTTAGAGGGTCATCAAGTGGTACTTGTTCCAAAATTTTAGAGGGTCATCAGGTGGACCTTGGACAAAATTTAAAAGGGTAAACAGGCTGCCTGTGCTCAAAACGTTTTGGAGGTTCATCAGGAGGCCCTTGCTCAAAATCAAAATTTTTAGAGGGCCCTCACTCCAAATTTTAAGAGGTTAAACGAGCAGCCCTCACTCATAATTTTTAGAAAGTCATCCTGCAACCCATGCTCTTAATTTTTTCAGGGTGTATATGGTGCCCTTCGTCATAATTTTTTCAGGATGTGAATGAGGCCTACCTCCACAATTTTTTTTACATATATAGATGTATACCCAAAGGGATAAATGTTTGGCATCCCATGCATTTAGTGCATAGTCTTTACTAGTCTAGAAGTCCCACTCCTTAAAAATGGAAAAAAAAAGGTTTCCAAGGCCATCTTCTAAGTGTCTTTCAGGGTGTATTGAAGTCCATTTTTCTAATTTTTGGCAGCCCTTTTACATAGTGCATAGGCTTTATGAGTTAAGGAGTCCCACTACCTAACCATTTTAACAGATTGTGTATGAGGTCCTTCTTTCTTCTAATTTTTGGCAGTACTTGCATTGTCCTCATATGCTTTGTGAGTTTCAGATTTTGTCCTTCATAAATTAAACAGGATGTATCTGACCATGTTACACACACCATATGCCTAGATAAGGTAGTAAATTGTTAAAATTACATTTACTGGTGAACAGTGGAGAGTGTAGTTTTATTTCCTCCACTACTAGCCCTCACTGAAACCTGGATTCAGGAGTCTGACACTGCTTCCTCTGCTGCCATTTCTCATGGTGGTTTACACTTTTCACATTCACCAAGACCTGAAAACAGACATGGTGGTGGAGTCGGTTTACTCCTGTCCCCTCAATGCACTTTCCAGGTCATCCCCCAAGCTCCATCACTCTTATTCCCATCCTTTGAGGTACATACCATCAGACTCTTCCATCCCCTTTCCCTCAGAGTTGCTGTCATATACCGTCCACCTGGCTCACCCACCCAGTTCCTTGACCACTTTTCAGCCTGGCTGCCACACTTCATGTCCTCTGAATTAGCAACCCTCATCCTAGGAGACTTCAACATCCCCATGAACAGCCCCTCCTCCCCATTAGCATCCCAGCTTCTATCTCTAACCACCACCCTTGAACTCTCACAGTTCTCATCCTCTGAGACACATGAAGATGGTAACACCCTTGACCTGGTCTTTATCCGCTTTTGCTCAATCTCTCACTTTGACAACTCACCTCTTCCCCTCTCTGACCACAACATCCTCTCTTTCAAACTCACAAACCCTCGTCTGCCCCAGCACACTCCCACCTATCACACATTCAGAAACCTACAGGCCATTGACTCTCAGACACTTACAGACTCTCTACACTCATCACTGTCCCCTATCTCCTCATTTTCCTGCCCTGATCTGGCTTTAAACCACTACAATGAAACACTCAGTAGCACCCTGGACCAAGTAGCACCCCTCACTCTCAGAACCTCCAAACACAGAGTAAATCAGCCTTGGCTCACATCCCAAACTCGATTTCTTCAGCGATGCTCCAGAAGTGCCGAATGCCTATGGAGGAAAACCCGCACACCAGAAAACTTCATCCACTACAAGTTCATGTTAAGGACCTACAACTCTTCCCTTCACCTCGCTAAACAGACCTACTTCACCACCCTTATCTCCTCACTATCCAACAATCCAAAAAAGCTCTTTGACACCTTTCACTCCCTCCTCAGTCCCAAAGCACAGACCCCTATCACAGACATTCATGCTGACAACCTGGCCTCGTATTTCACAAAGAAAATAAAAAACATCCGCCGAGAGATCAGCTCCCAGCCACCAAGCCTTGTGAATCCCATTCCTCGCCACATCCCATCCAGCTCACTTTCCACATTTGACCCAGTCATAGAGGAGGAAGTCTCCAGGCTCCTCTCTTCTTCTCGTCCTACCACTTGCCCTACTGATCCCTTTCCCTCACACCTACTCCAGTTTGTCTCTACGGTTGTCACCACTCACCTAACTAAAATCTTCAATCTCTCTCTCTCTTCTGGTATCTTCCCCTGTTCCCTCAAACACTCTATCATTACTCCATTATTAAAAAAAACCTTCTCTTGATTCGTCCTGCACAAGCAACTAGAGACCAGTCTCCAATCTCCCCTTCATCTCCAAACTCTTGGAGCGCCTGGTCTACTCTCGTCTCACCCGCTACCTTTCCACTCACTCTCTTCTAGATCCTTTACAGTCTGGCTTCCGCCCTTTACACTCAACAGAAACTGCTCTTGTCAAAGTGACCAATGACCTACTGACAGCAAAACATAACGGTGACCACTCTCTGCTTATTCTTCTTGACCTCTCTGCCGCCTTCAACACTGTCCACCATCTCCTTCTCTCTATGCTCCATTCTATCGGCCTAAAGGACACTGTTCTTTCCTGGTTCTCTTCCTATCTTTCTGGACGCTCATTCAGTGTATCATTTGCTGGCTCCACATCTTCTCCTTTTCCTCTCACTATTGGGGTCCCTCAAGATTCAGTCCTTGGCCCTCTTCTTTTCTCTCTCTACACTGCCCCAATTCGAATGACCATCAGCAGATTTTGCTTTTAGTACCATCTTTATGCTGATCACACACAGCTATACACCTCATCCCCTGAACTCACCCCAGCTGTACTACAGAACACAAGTGACTGCCTGACTGCAGTTTGCAATGTCATGTCTGCTCTCTATCTGAAACTTAACCTTTCCAAAACTGAACTTCTTCTTTTCCCTCCATCTTCCAACCTTCCTCAACCTGACATCTCCCTCTCTGTGTGTGGCACAACGATAAATCCTAGGCAGCAAGCCCTCTGTCTGGGTGTTATACTTGACACTCATCTCTCCTTCACCTCCCACATACAATCTCTTGCCCACTCTTGCCGCTTGCACCTCAAGAACATATCTAGAATCCGCCCCTTTCTCACAATGGAAATGACAAAAACCCTCACCGTGGCCCTGATCCACTCTCGCCTTGACTACTGTAACTCTCTATTAATTGGTCTCCCCCTAACTAGACTCTCTCCTCTACAGTCCATCCTTAATGCAGCAGCCAGGGTCACCTATCTGGCTAACCGCTACTCGGATGCCTCTGCTCTGTGCCAGTCATTGCACTGGCTGCCCATATATCAAAGGATCCAATTCAAACTGCTTGTTGTCACCCACAAAGCTCTCCACAATGCGGCACCCCCCTACATCTCCACCCTCCTCTCTATCACCCCACCCATTCTCTACGCTCTGCAAATTACTTTCGACTAACATCCACACTAATTCGAGCCTCCCACTCCTGAATCCAAGACTTCTTCCGAGCTGCACCAAACCTCTAGAACGCTCTACCCCAAGAAGTTAGGATGAATCACAACTTACTCAGCTTCAGACGCACCTTAAAAACGCATCTTTTTAGGGCGGCCTATCACAATCCCTAGCCAAACTAATTTCACCTAATCCCTCCACAACTTCTCAGATAAGTACCCCACGTCAAAAACCATGGCACCCAAATGCATCTCAAGGTCCTGGCCAACTGATCCACGAAGCCATTATCTATCCCCCATTTTCTTGAGATGGCTGGATTGTCATTGTAAATAAGCACTTGTACCTTGTCCCCCCCCATCTCACTGTAGACTGTAAGCTCTCACGAGCAGGGTTGTCTTTTTTTCCCTTTAAATATTGTATTTTCGATAACTGTTACTTGTTTGTATATGATTCTTCTGAATTGTAAAGCGCTGCGGAATATGTTGGTGCTATAGAAATAAAGATTATTATTATTATTATTACTATATAATCTACTGTAGTCATAGGTGATGGGGAAATACGAAGGGAGATGGTTCGGGTATTAAAGGGAGGAGGAGGCATTTTTTTAATTTGGCATTATATAAAAGTATATAAAAAGAAAAGAATGTTTCCTAACAATTTTTCCTATAAAATCAATTTTATCTTCAATTGTGTGTGTTTTATTGTCAGTCCATAAAAGTGGAGGAATGCTCTGACAACATTTTTGCTAGCAGCATCCTGACTCAGATATGTGTACAGGTGTTTTCCCCCATGTTGCTCCCATTCCATTTGAGTGCTGTTTGTAAACATATCTGTGATTTTCTTGCCCTCTTATTGGTGTCTTCCAGAAGATTGCTTAAGTTTCTCATTTGACATCCCTAATACTTGAATCGAGCACCCTAGCTGACGACCGTGCTCGATTCGAGTACTGCACACTTGAGCATTATATTGCTCGCTCAAGTGGTAACAAAACATAAATGTATTTACTTTTGTTTTTCAGATTTTTTTTAACAACTCTTTCATACAATAAAATGTACATTGTTATACTGGGACAGGCTAGCAAATTCTTATTTGATGGCATGATTGTCCTGTACAGAGTTTATTGACAGACTGTCATTGTTATTACTTTTTGTCATTGCTGTAACAGCCTTGTCCATGGAGATTGTTGGAAATTCCTTTGAGAATTACAAAGAAATATAGAATATAATAACATTTTGTTGCCTTATTGTTTGGTGCACAGTGAAACTCATAAAAATATGATAAATAATGATTTTGTCCCTGTTATGTACTCCACTTTCATGCCAGCAAGTATTCATATCATAAGAACAAGGTCAGAATGCTTTTGTTTAGTAGAAATTAATATCAATTTACCACTGAAAATGTTATATAGCTATGGAGCCTCTGCCAAAACTGTAATCTTCAGTAATTGTAAATAAATTGAATTTAGTTGCTTCATAATCCCATAAATATAATTGACATGGGATAAATAATGTGATGTATCATAAATTTAGGAAAATCAATTTATATTTGTTACCATGCTTATAGTAGTGATAAGCGAGTACTAAATTGCTTGGGTGCTTGGTAGAGATGAGCAAACCTGTTCAATAAAGGTTTGCTAATTTTAAATGAGCCTTAGTATGTTCGTTCAGGCTTGGTAACCCCGAGCTCTTTACCCAAAAGTCGGTAATGTTTGGTTTTGTTCAATCACTCATCGCGTTTTAAAAAAATGCTTTTCTAATAATGTTATGCTTTTGGATAGGATTATGGTGCTTTATGATGAATGGCGGTGTGTGTTTAATGAGTGGAGAGGGTGGGAAAAGCCAGACACATGCAGTGTTACTTTTTTTGTTAACTTTATTTGTTGCTGTTCTCGCAGCAAACATCCACAAGATGCGTACACAAGGACTTGTGTCATTGGCTGCCTAAGTAACATGTCTGCCTGTATATAAAAAGCAGACATGAGGCGTTGGCACCATTTTGTGAATGTGAAACATTAGGGAAGGTGATGCCGCCAGCCAGACAGTTAGCTTAGCTAGGGGTTTAATGATAGGTCGTTGAGATAGATGAAGAAAAGGAGGGGGGGAGGGCACCACCTAAAGGTAGGATCTCCTAGGTACGAAAAAGTACATGTTGAATTGAAGAAAAGGGGGCGTACCTAATATACGGGATCACCACACAATGTCAAAAAGACGTGCTTTATTTTATTAATGCAAGTAGAAAAACCACACATGGAATTGAATACAAAAATACAATAACTAACAAAAGACATGACATGACAACCTCTAAAAACATTTAAAAATCAAATATGTTGGTACAAACAAAGTAACTCACACACATATATTTGGAATGGAAAATGACAATTCCATGAGCTGGACAATCTTAAACACCAGTTCAAAATAACCCTCGAGGTCAGACCACAGATTTGTATAGAATAAACCCACAGCGAAAAAGAATGAAAAACCAAACCTTAGGCCATAGGTTTAAGCTGATGCTCTAAAATAAAGTGGGAGGCCAGTTTTGATACAAAATAAGCATGGAACCCCTATTCATAAGGGATATATAATCCCAGAGCCAAATGGCACTGGTGCTAAATGCAACTGACACTCCCAAGACTGGCTGGGGAATTAAGCTGGAAAGGCTGGGAGTGCGAGAAGCCAGTTGGAAAACTCCCACAGCGCAAATGATACTAACCAGTGGGACAGACTCAGCAAACCCCTGTGGGGAAGAAAAAAGGGGCAGACCTGAAGAATCCAGGGCAGGACAAGTGATGATGGTGGACCAGGAGTGGGTTACATCCCCATGCATATTGCCACCTGTGGTGGCTTTCTCAAGGTCAAGGCATCGATCACAAGATGCGTACACAAGGAATTGTGCCATTGGCTGCCTAAGTAACATGTCCGCCTGTATATAAAAAGCAGATATGAGGTGTTGGCGCCATTTTGTGAATGTGAAATATAAGGGAAGGTGATGCCGGCAGTGCAGCCAGCGGGGCTACTAGACAGTTAGCTTAGCTAGGGGTTTAATGATAATTAGTTGAAATAGATAGGAAAGCGATAGTGTAGAATAGGGACGTGTAGTGCAGGGAAAGCTGTGTGCCACAAATTGGCATTTAATAATAGAAATAGGGATAGCTACTTGTCATTGCCTAATATAGAGTTGCCAGTAAAGTACCTAACTAGCTATTGCTACTTATTACAGCCTGCTTCCAATTAGCCAGTCAATCACATTTGTAGGTATTGTTATTTAGTACTGGCTGCTGTAAATTTGATAGTGAACTAAGTAAAAAGTTCTTGGCGGTTTTCATTGCTGGTCAAAATTGCACAGTCAATCACTTTTTTAATTATTGTTAGTTAGTACAGCCTGCTGTCAAATTGCTAGGGAACTAAGTAAAACGTTCTATGCAGTTTTCATTGTCTGGTCAAAATTACTCAGTCATTCACATTTGTAGGTATTGATACTTAGTATTGCCTGCTGTCAATTTACTGGGGAACTAGGTAAAAATGTCTTGGCAGTTTTCATTGCCAGGTCAAAATTACGCAGTCAATCACTTTTCTAATTATTGTCATTTAGTACTGCCTGCTGTAAATTTGCTAGTGAACTAGGTAAAAAGGTCTTGGCAGCTTTGATTGCCTGCCCCAAATTACGCAGACAATCACATTTCTAGATATTGTTAGATAGTAGTGTCTGCTGTAAATTTGATAATGAACTAGGTAAAAAAGTCTTGGTAGTTTTAATCGCCTGCTACAAATCATGCAGTAAATCCCATTTGTAGGTATTGTTAGTTAGTACTGCCTGCTATAAATTTGCTAGTGAACTAGATAAAAATGTCTTGGCACTTTTTAGTGTCTGCTCAAAATTATGCAGTGAACCACATTTCTAGTTATTGGTTCTTTTTAGTGCCTTCACAATATTACCAACTCTGACAGGAAAGAAATAATTTACCTTTTGTGTCAGGTGTCTGACAGGTGTGGCCGTAGGGTTGTAAAACATCTGTTTGAAAGGGGAAGGATAAATCAACCATGAGTAGTAAATCACGATGAGGTTGTGGGGGAAAAGTGAGTAGGCAGGGTGTTGCAGGTGTACGTGTGTGAAGTTCTGTTAGTCAAAGCTCTAGTGAGCAAACACCAGTTCATCCTATCCCAAGATAAATGAGAACAAGTTCAGTCACTGGACAGCCTACTCCATTAGATTCCTTTTGCAGCTGCATATAATTTCAAATTCCAAATGGGACTGTTAAACAATATGTGCCAGAGTCGATGGAAAGCAGTGCATCAAATGGCCTCTTTTCCTCTTCCTGCACCTCAACATCACAAACAGTTCATTTCTCAGAGGCGCTACCCCAATTACACTTGTTTCTCCCATGTCGCAAATTTCCAACTGGCAAACTGACTATGGTGAATCACACATGAGCGAGTCTGCAGAGCTGTTCACACATGTTATCTCATGGGCATCAGAGGTCTGTTCTAAAGATTCCTAGACTCAAGAGGAGGAAAATGTCTGCAACAATGCCAAATATCTTGGTCAGCTGGATCCTGGCCCAGGCAAAGTAGGTTCTGAGCAGGATCCCGACTTCATCAACTGACATTAACCCCCAGGGGTGGAGGTGATGATGATGAGACTCAGATACCTGAGGTGCACCATACTGTCCTGTGATGTCATGTCAGGAAGAGGAGGAGTAGTACAATATAGAGCATGATGATGAAGTTCTATATCCCACTTGGTGTGATCCAGAGGCACGCAGATGAGTAGCTCAGCAGATAAGGAGGAGGAGTAACATGAGGATGTTACGTTGACAATTCCACACCAAGACATAGTGATGCAACAATGAGAAGCAGTGCCTGCTCAGCTACAACTCTAGCTGTGGCCAGCAGCAGTTGCGGGTCTGCAGTTTTTTTGAGACCAAAAAGGATTACCCAACTCTTGGTATCTGCCAATGTTGTAAACAACGACTCAGTAGAGGCAAAAATTTAAATAATTTGACTACTACATGCATGAACCGTGGGAATTTTACAGTGCTAAAATGCGGACTACCGGGCTTATCCAACCACCTGCTGTGAAATCAACCACGTCTGCTGCTTATTCCTCCTTCTGCATCACCATATTGATTATTCTCACACAGGTCTCTGACCACAGAACCTCTACTTGTTTACCCACTACAGTCGGGGTGAGTGAGGGACCCATGTGAGACACCGAGACCAAATCCTGTGTGTTGCATGGACCATACCTCCTTGCTGTGCAAACACACTATGGGGCAATGGGAGGGAATGATGCCACTGTCCTGTTGTCCTGCTGTCTGCCTGCAATGTTTTTAAATATTAAGACTTCAATATAGGTCTCCAAGTTTTGCCTTGTCTGTAGTGCCAGGATTCTGGGAGCAAGAGGCATATGCCTGTCACTCATGCATCTCTTGATTTTTTTTAAACTGAAAATGCCAGCCCACATCCTGTATTTTACATGGACCATACTTTGCTGATATGCACTATGGGGAATTGGGGGGAATTGTTGCCACTGTCCTGCTGTCTGCCTGCAATGTTTTTACATATTAAGACTCCAAGATGGGTCTCCAAGTTGTTCTTGTCTGTAGTGTCACGGTCCTGGGAGCAAAAGGCCTACGATTTCACTCATGCATCTCTTAATTTTTAAAATGACAATACAAGGCCACAACCTGTGTTTTGCATGGACCATAATTCCCTGTTGTGCAAGCACACTATAGGAAAATGGGGGGGAGGCAATTGATGCCACTGTCCTGATGTGTGTGCCTGAAAGGTTTTTAATCTCGAGACTTTAAGATGGGTCTCTAAATTGTCTTTTGTCTGCAGTGCCATGGTTCTGGGAGCTAGAAGCCTATGTCTGTCACTCATGAATCTCTACATTTTTAAAATGAAAATACAAGGTGATTGATTAATTTAATTAATATGCATTGGAGAATGCAGTCACACCGCTGCAGAGTTGTGGACCACTATCCAGGCCCAGTTTGATAAATGGCGGTCTCCACTGAACCTGGATCCAGGAAAGGCTGTATGCAATAACGGTACAAACCTAGTGGCGGCATTACACCTGGGTATCATCTCATATGCATTGCATGGATCAACCTGGTTGTACCGAAATTTCTAGGGCACTATTTTGGCCTGGATGTGCTGCTGCAGACAGCATGGTCGCTGTGTACTCATTATTTTAAATAAAAATGCCAGTCCACATCCTGTGTGTTGCATGGACCATAATTCCCTGCTGTTCAAGCACACTATGGGGAAATGGGTGGGGGGCAATTGATGCATTGATGCCACTGTCCTGCTGTCTGCCTGAATGTTTTTTAAATGCCAAGA
The DNA here is from genome assembly GCF_048569485.1 of Anomaloglossus baeobatrachus. NCBI lineage: Eukaryota > Metazoa > Chordata > Amphibia > Anura > Aromobatidae > Anomaloglossus > Anomaloglossus baeobatrachus. The sequence goes on from NC_134358.1 coordinate 98,478,785, forward strand.
TTCCACGATGGGTCTCCAAGTTGCATCTTGTCTGTACTGGCAGGGGTCTCCACTGAACCTGGATCCAGGAAAGGCTGTATGCAATAACGGTGCAAACCTAGTGGCGGCATTACACCTGGGTATCATCTCATATGCATTGCATGGATCAACCTGGTTGTACCAAATTTTCTAGGGCACTATTTTGGCCTGGATGTGCTGCTGCAGACAGCATGGTCGCTGTGTGCTCATTATTTTAAATTAAAATGCCAGTCCACATCTTGTGTGTTGCATGGACCATAATTCCCTGCTGTTCAAGCACACTATGGGGAAAAGGGTGGGGGGCAATTGATGTATTGATGCCACTGTCCTGCTGTCTGCCTGAATGTTTTTTAAATGCCAAGATTCCACGATGGGTCTCCAAGTTGCATCTTGTCTGTACTGGCAGGGGTATGGGACCATCAGCCCTACACCTGTCTCTCATTCACCTATATATTTCTTATGTCAATAGAAAGTTAATGGCTATGCCAAAACAGTGGGGCTGCAATATAAAATGTATTTTTGATATTTTAGAAGCTTATTGACCCCCTTAAAGGTGTTTTCTCTGCCTTATGCTTGGCCTCCCATTGAATCCAATAAGGTTCAAAAAGATTCAAAAAGGTTCAGAATTTGGTTTTTCAAACAGTTTGTAGAATATAGCGTTTGTTCAGTAAGGCTCAGCAAACTGAACTTTGAAAGGTTCCCTCATCTCTAATGTTAATATTTTATTTAAGTAAAAAGAATATATATTGTCAGACCACTAATAGCTGGTGCCAGCTCCTTGTTTTTGGATTTTATTATGTAGTCATTTCCCTTCCAGAAATACATACTGGATGTTGATATCTATATGTTCAAAATGCTGCAGCCATATCCAACACAATATAGTTTAAAAAAAAAAAAAAAAGGGAGAAGCAGCCAGGCACTGCAGCTCCAAACATTTACTCACACTCTGCAATCGTGCTCAGTAGTGGACTTCCAGCAGTCCCAGGTGGGGCTCAGCCAGCATTGTAGTAGATCATCAGCTGAATCCAGAGAAGAAAAAAAGGCGGCACTTCATGGTGGGATTCTGCAGTTTTAATAACTTTTTGTAAACAAGTTACAACATGTAAGGGGAGAGGGGATTGCAGGCACGTCGGACAACGGCCCTTTCACACTAAGGCGGGCTTTGCACGTTGTGACATCGCAAGCCGATGCTGCGATGTCGCACGCAATAGTCCCCGCCCCGTCGCAGGTACGATATCTTGTGATAGCTGGCGTAGCGAAAATTATTGCTACGCCAGCTTCACATGCACTCACCTGCCCTGCGACCGTCGCTCTGGCCGGCGACCCGCCTCCTTCCTAAGGGGGCGGGTCATGCAGCGTCATAGCGACGTCACACGGCAGGCGGCCAATAGCGGCGGAGGGGCGGAGATGAGCATGATGTAAACATCCCGCCCACCTCCTTCCTTCCATATAGCCACTGGCGGCAGGTAAGGTGATGTTCCTCGCTCCTGCGGCTTCATACACAGCGATGTGTGCTGCCGCAGGACCGAGGAACTACATCGTACCTGTCGCGGCACCGGCATTTTGAAAATGTCGGAGAACACACCGATGATACGATAACGACGCTTTTGCGCTCGTTCATCGTATCATCTAGTATTTACACACTACGTTGTCGAAAGTGACACCGGATGTGAGTCACTTTCGATTTGACCCCACCAACATCGCACGTGCGATGTTGCAACGTGCAAAGCCGCCCTAAGGCAAAGTGCTTCCACGGGTGGAAGCACTTTGCCTTAGTGCGAAAGAGCCGTTGTCCTACGTGCCTGCAATCCCCTCTCCCCTTACATGTTGTAACTTGTTTACAAAAAGTTATTAAAACTGCAGAATCCCACCGTGAAGTGCCGCCTTTTTTTCTTCTCTGGATTCAACACTATAGTTTCTATACTGTATTTACTTCTACAGTCTATGAGTGATTTTTTTTTCTATTATGTGTTTGTGTGTCTGTAATATCTGCAGTCTTTAAAATCATGAATGCCCCCTCCACATATTATTCTGCGATATACATACTCCTCACTTTTTTTTCCACTTAGAAGAGAGAGATGGAAAGCAGAGAGTGAATACAGCCAGGAGATATAAAGTATGTTTTCATATCTTCTTTGATACATCAGGACAGCCAGCTCAGTGAAGAGGTTACACAGAATCTACAACAGCAAAATGTTCATTTCACATAAAATTGTATGTACAAAGGTATGTTTTCTACATAGCTTCATCCTTAGGTACAGCATTTAATTTCCCACATGTCTTTGTTCATGTGCAACTTTACAACTGTTTTGTTTCTTACCCTGATGCTACTGAAAATGAAATAACATTATAAATGACCCTAATTAAAATCTTGTACTTTTTATGAATTTAACTTTTATGCAGCCCAATGCCTCAATCTTCTATGAAGTCATACTTCCATTTGTTCCTAATTTCTAGGAATATTCGTGGACAGATGAAAGAGAACATGATCATGGATAAACACAGATCTGCATATTAGAACTGATATATTTTTTGTTATAAAGGTGGCTGAGCTATTATATTTTTTCATTGGTTAGCCATCTAATTATATAATTGATTTTCTTCTATATACCATTTTAATTGTCAAGAGTATATTTGCCTACAGTTCCAAAATATCTATTAGGTTCAGTGAAATAAGGCAGACCTACCGGAAGAGTTGACAGGTCTCAAAGGCATTTGCTACTATTTCTTGAGCATGATGCTGAAATGACAAGTCACTTGATGGAATTAAATAGATCAATTAGCTGGCAGAAAGCGAGGTGTAAATGAGGCTTAATTAGGGAGTAAAGGTATCGGCTTGGTTTTGAAAAGAATTTCAGGGCCATTTGGCTTGCCAAGTTGGTAGCACATCTGATAAAGTCATCAAGAAAATTTAACAAGGATATTGTGAAATGCTGCGGAACATATTGGCACTATATAAAGTACAGAAAAATAATTAGCACATTGTAGCTAGTTTACTTTTAATCTAGACCATTTGCAAAGTTTCACTATTTTTCAATTCAGATGCATTAGGGCAATCACAAATATTGCGGCTGCAAAGGTAGACATACAGTATATTAGCTTGTGACTTAATGTCAGTAACTACAAGTCACCTCAATGTTCAAGGAACTCAGAGCTGGCGTCATCGCCTGGGCATCCATGCAAGTGCCAGAGCAGGGGACAAACTTGGGGCCCCCTTGTTGTCTGTAGAAACGGGCTTGGCCAGGGCTTAAATGCCTCCCAGGCTGCTCCCTCAGCAAGCAGTTTTGCAGGGCCGCCATGGGACTGAAGTTGTGCAGACCGCGCTAGTTGATGGCCGTCAATCACATCCATGGCCAAGCACAGCTCACTGTGTGGTAGTGTCTGCTAGCAGTGACGCAGCTGGGTTGTCAGCAAGCAAAATTAAAGTTGCACCGCTGGCTCAGCTGCATCACTGCTACTAGACACATCTGCATATCTACCACCCCACGGGCTCGGGTGCGACCGCCGAGCCGCTCGGATCCGTGCCCGTACGGTGGGTGGTGGCTCGAGCCTCTCACACACCCGGGATCACGTCGCTCTGTAAGTGACACGCAGAAACTTGACGGGGAGTTCCATGGCTGGGGCCGTGGTGGTTTCGTTTGGGATGTAAGTTCGTGACGCCACCCACGGGTTGTGGTGAATAGATGGACACCACCGCTGCCGTTAACTAGGCCTCCCGGGGACGGTGTTGCGCAGCTTGGTATTAACCCTTCCGTGGGTAGGGGAATGATGGTCCCGGGGGCCCGGGGGAGGTGCTAAAGCATGGGAGCGGTTGCGGGCATATGCTGGTGCGGTGCAGCACGGTGCGCGGCCTAAAGGCACTGGTGTACTCACTATGACACAATACACTGGAGTCTCTGGTAAACCGAATGGGGTGATGAACGGGGCGCGCAGGCGGCTGCAGCTTTCCCAGAATAGGTCGGTGGTTTCCACCTTTCTCCTGCACTTCTTTGTAAGAATGTTTTGACTCCTATGCCTAAGCAATGGTAGTCCGCTCCCCGACTTGTATAAGCCGTAGGAGCCCGTTTGCCCGCAAACGCTGGCCCTTTGGGCCTCTATGCCTTGGCGGTGGCTTTACCCTGTATGGTTTGGCTGTTGTCTTCTAACAGGTCTTGTGTGGGATAGGTCCTAAAGTTTAGTCCGCAATCAGTTGATTTGACTTGGCCCTGTCGGTTCAGGGCTTTGTACTGTTTCTGAGTACTCCTCCTGGTGCTCCGGTTTCCAATCGGTTCCCCGGTTCGGTACCAGCGAGCCACCGCCCGACCCCGGTCCCTACAGTTCCACCGGCTCTAATCCCAGCTCCTGCAGGCGGCCACCACCGTCTGCCTCCTTGCCAAAGGCGACTGGGCTCCGACCCAGCCACCGGAGTAGTCTGTTGGCAGACCTGGACATAGGTCTGCCCTTGAACTTGACTTCTCTCTACCCTGCACAACTCCAGACTCCTCTGTTTTCCCGCATCCAGGCCTGTGAACTCCTCGGTGGGCGGAGCCTACCACCTGCCTCCGCCCCCCTGGTGTGGACATCAAACCTGGAGGGTGAACTAACATCCTGTGCACCGCGAACCCAGCCGGAGAACTAGCTATCCTAAAGGAAGGAAAGATGAATAACTCTCTGGTTCAGAAAATAGATAAAGAATAGCAAGACCCCCACATTCAAAGACTGCAGTGATATAGGAAAACACAATACACAGATAGATGATAGGATTAGCAAAAGGTAAGGCCCTACTGTCTAAATAGGACAGGACAGGAAAGGGACTGATGGTGGCCAGAGAAAAACTCTGCAAAAATCCAACAACCTGATAGTACAAAAAAGCCCTCAGATCGCTAGATCTGAACTCCGTCCTATACCAGGCGCTCTTGTCATACCAATGAACAGAAAGCAGGAACCATTACAAATTCAAGAAGCAACAAACACATGGACTTATAGGAGCAATACTCCAAACATAGCTGCAGGGAGCTTTCCAGCTAAGCAACAGAGAGGGAAGATCCCTGCATGCAAATAAACTGAAAACAACCACAGCAAATGTCATAAATGACATCTCACATAAGAACAAAAAGAACCAAACAAAAATAAAGAGCCAAGCACTTATCTGGGGTAGATGTGGTCTGGAGCAGGATGAAGCAGGCTGGTGAACAAAGAATAACTGACATCCAGCATAGCCTGCTATCAGACCAGGGTTTAAATAAGCAGAGAGTTATCAATGGAAACGCCCATTGCTCAACATACCTGGTCTCTGTCCAAACCATTCCTGGCCACAAGAGGGAGCCTCACAGCAGCCAAAGCATAACTGACATTCACAACACCTCTGGCTACCATTACTGTGGGCCAGTGCTCCGAAGGCGAGGGTTCCACCAACGCCGGGTGATCCCGTCCCTGGGGACCTACTGCTGCCCTACACCAAATCATCATTTCGCTCCTTGGCGGGCCCACCAATGGGTCTGCGTCCATCACCCGCAGTCCACCAATCTCTCCACCCTTCAGGTTCACTTGTTGCTGGTGCAGGAGGTCCCGGATTTCACGCTGTAGGGCCCTCTGCCAACCTCCACCTGCAGTGGCAGACAGTTGCTGCAACAAGCTCAACACCTCTCCCATACAGTGCTCAATCACATTGGTCCCTAGGACCACTTTTGGGTTACGGTCACTGGACTCATTCAGCATCACAATCATCCCTTGGCGTTTCAGCTGGGTCCGTCCTACAGTCAGGGTCACCTCCCTGAGTCCCACTTGGGTCATAGGGAGCCCATTGGCTGCAATAACGGTCATGCTATCATCGGCAGGGGCGAGTTCACTATTGGCCCAATATTGCTGGTACAATGAATAAGGCATAGTGGTTACCTGCGATCCGATGCCCAACAGGGCCATGGTCGGGACTCCATCCACTGCCAGGGAGATGATGGGGCGACCTCCAACAAACCGGTCTTGCCAATCAGCCGGGCCACGAGGGTCTACTCCTGAGGATTGGCCCTTGGCCTCAGGGGTTGCTCGTTTAACGGGCATCGCCTAGAGTAATGGCCAGGCTTGTTGCACCTGTAGCACACAGGCGGCCCGTACCGCAAATGGCTGTTCTTACTTCGCTGCATCCAAGGGACATCCTCTGGGCTGTCGGTGAGCTGGATCATTTCCACAGGCTTGACTCTCAGCGGGAGCTTGAGTGCGGCGATCACCCGGGCGAGGTCCTCACTCATGTGCTGTACTTTTTCGGCCAGCTCGTCTCTCACCCCGGCAGGCGCAGCAGGGGCTGGCAGGGCCAGAAGCGGGGGTGCCACTGAGACGGGAGCAGATTCAGCCGGTCAAGGGGCAGCATCAGGGGCGCCAACGTCAAGGGGTTGCAGGGCCTTTATGGCCCATTCTTTCAGTACCGCAAAGTCCAGCTCAGGGTGCTCCAGGGCCCACAACCACAGCTGCTTGTGATCTTCAGCAAACCCCAGTCCCCGCAGAAACTGTTCTACTAACATCTTATTGCTGTCGGCCTCATTGATGGTATCCACCCGCTTCAGGGTTCGGAGGGCTGTCTGGAGGCGCAGGGCATAGTCTCTGATACTGTCTGCGGGTCGCTGCCGACAGTGGTAGAACGGCATCCGTAGCTCGGCTTCGGTGCGGGTCTCAAAGGTGGTCTGGAGCTTTTCAAAGATGGTGGTCAACAAGGCCCGGTCCGCGTTGGCCCAGGTCTCTGTCTCCTGCATGGTCACGCCGGTCAGCTGCCCCAGCACTACCACCGCACGCTGTCTGCCGGTCATGGCATACAGATCGAGAACTGAGCATATCTTTTTCCGGAACACTTGTAACCTGTCAGGCTTCCCACCGTACTGGGGTAACTAGGCAGCGCTGGGTACCTGCAGCCTCCTCCGCTCGTGCGACTGGAGCGGGGGCTATCGCATTTCTGTCTTCGGGCGCCGCCACTCCTGCTGCTGACGTGCCTTCGCCGTCTCCGGTAGGCACGGACATCTTCTTTCCGTCCCCCTTGGTCTTTTCCGGGCACTCTCCTTGCTTTCTGCACCACTCTGCTCTCGGGGGGCGGGGTTTCACTTTCGCGCCCTTTCTGTTCAGGGAAGACGGCTCAGGCGGGAACTTTTCACGCCAAAGATGGCGGATTCTGCAATTTTTTGGCAGGACGCCACTAACAACAATTTCAAGACGCACTTCCACAGGTAAGTGGATGGTTCTATCCTGTTCGCAGACACCAAAAAAGACGATGTGTACCACTCCGCGGGCAAGGCTGCGACCCCCGAGCTGCTCGGATCCATGCTCGTATGGTGACTCGGGGGTCACGTCGCTCTGCAAGGGAGTTGGCGCTACATGCAGGGACTTGACGGGAAGTTCCACGGCCGGGGCCGCGGTGGTTTGGTTTGGGATGTAAGTTTGTGACTCACCCACTGGTTGTGGTGAATAGATGGACACCATTGCTGCCGTTAACTAGGCCTCCCAGGGACGGTGTTGCGCAGCTTGGTGTTAACCCCTCCATGGGTAGGAAAATGATGGTCTTGGGGGCCCGGGGAAGGTGTTGAAGCGTGGGAGCGGTTGTGGGCGTATGCTGGTGCGGTGCAGCGCAGTGCGCGTCCCGAAGGCACTGCTGTACTCACTATGACACAATACACTGGAGTTTCTTGTAAAGCAAACGGGGTGATGAACGGGGCCTTCAGCCGGCTGCAGCGTCTCCAAGAATAGGTTGGTGGTTTCCGCCTTTCTCCTGCACCTCTTTGTAAGAATGTTTTGACTCCTATGCCTAAGCAACGGTAGTCCACTCCTCGACTTGTATATGCCGTAGGAGCCCGTTTGCCCGCAGACGCTGGCCTTTTGAGCCTCTATGCCTTGGCGGTGGCTTTACCCTGTATGGTTGGGCTGTTGTCTTCTAACGGGTCTTGTGTGGGATAGGTCCTAAAGTCCAGTCCGCAATCAGTTGATTTGACTCGGCCCTGTCGGTTCAGGGCTTTGTACTGGGTCTGAGTACCCCTCCTGGTGCTCCGGTTTCCAATCGGTTCCCCGGTTTGGTACCGGCAGGCCACCACCCGACCCCGTTCCCTACGGTTCCCCCGGCTGTAATCCCAGCTCCTGCAGGCGGCCACCACCGTCTGCCTCATTGCCAAAGACGACTGGGCTCCGACCCAGCCACCGGAGTAGTCTATTGGCAGACCTGGACGCAGGTCTGCCCTTGAACTTGACTTCTCTCTACCCTGCAGTACTCCTGACTCCTCTGTTTTCCCGCCTCCAGGTCTGTGAACTCCTCAGTGGGCAGAGCCAACCGCCTGGCTCCACCCCCCTTGTGTGGACATCAAACATGGAGGGTGGTAACAAGGGTTTCTTGGTTGGCTGCTGTCACCTAGTCAGGAAGGGGGTGGTGTTGTGTGTGTGTGACTACCTGAGACGACCTGACTAGTCCAGGGCGTCACACATAGCGCACTGTGTGAGGTCATGTCTCTTTGGATATGTGCACATGATCAGTGTTAGCAGCATTTTGGATGCAGCGTATTTTCGATGTTTATAAAATGCTGTGTTGTACACTTCAAGCCCAGTGGATAGGTTTTCTATAAATCCATGTCCACTGTGATTCATTTAACGCTGCAGAAACTGACCTGCGGTATAGGTTTCCTATTCATAGCATGTCAATTTTTACATTGTGTCCAGAACGCCACATAACCCTTGTGAGATTGCTGATATTTGAGCTGCAGTGTGTACTCCCATCCACCAGACGGGTGTCAGTGTGGTTGCTATGTCTACTCCCATCTACCAGAGGGATGTGTGCTCAGTCTTGGAGGAGGTGCTGGAGAAGAAAAGCGGGGTAATGTTGCGCTGCCACCTAATTAAGAGATTGTTGATAATTAATAATTTTTTTTATTTCATAGGTCTTGGAGGAGGACGCTGTGAGGAGGAAGGGGGAGGAAGAAGGAAAGAGAGAGACAGAATGTGAGGTACCCTGAAGTGTGGTGGTCGCCTGTCCCTGTGCTGAACCTTGTTCCCTGGACTGCTGGAGACAGCCTGCTGATTGATGTGCAAATAGAGACCATGCAGCTAAATACCAGCGTTCAGATGCTGCTGCCAGGAAGAGAGAAAACTGTGTTTGGAGTGGTTTCCCTTGTTACCTGGGTTTTCCCACCATTCCGCTGCTGCATTCTTAAGGTGATTCGTTCCTGAGGTGATCCATTCCTGAGATGATTCGTTCCTGAGGTTATCCGCTCCTGTGTGATTGCTGATGCCTTATGGACTTGCTGCAGAGCTGAAAGCTGCAAGGATTTCCCCATTGTACCTTCTTGATCCATCCATTGGTACAGTAAGTCCTGAGTTCAGGCCCCGCACCTATTTTTGCTATTTATGTGGGGAAGTGTGCACATGTGGTAATGGTTGTGTCACCAAAATGATTAAGGGACGCTGCAGTCACTTATGCATAACTGAACTGGAGCTACTGTTGTACTGCTGTTAACAAGTGTTTAACCCCAGGTGAGCTGTTAATGTGCACATGTAATGAGAGGAGAGGGAGAGGAATAGAAGTATAGATAAGATTGTTAATTAGTGTGCTTGTCCAGAGATAGGTCCTAGTTACACTCAGTAATTTACACTCTTTATTAGTTTACAGGTTCTGTTCCAGCATTGTTTGGGTTTTTCTGTTAGGTAAATTGTGTTCCAGTAGTTCCCATGATATTGGAAAGGGTCTCTTGCCTAGCACACTGATCCTGGCTTTCTGAGCTAGGTGTATGTACATTTGTTTGTGTTAAATCCCACCTTGATCCCGTGTTTCATTTCCTACTCCCCAAATCGGCTTATAAAGAAAACGAGTTTGCACTCAGCCCAAGTCTGGTCTCGTTCCTCATTCGTGGCTCACTGTATCCTGGAAGTAACCACTTGGTTCCACAACCCTGATCGTGGGCATGTACCCTTAAAGTGACAACCATCAAGTAGCATGCCCTGCACAGCCTCATGCCAGGGAAGAGCTGGTTGGTAGTCTGAATGGAGTTTAATAAAGGACAATCCTTGAGGAAAACCTGTTAGAGGCTGGAAAAGACTTGAGACTGGGACATAGGTTCACCTTCCAGCAGGACAACAATCTTAAACATATTGTTAGAACTACAATGGATGGTTTAGATCAAAATATATTCATGTGCTTAAATGGCCCAGTTATAGCCCAGACCTAAATCCCATTGACAATTTGTGGAAGACTTGAGAATTCCTGTTCACAGATACTCGCCAAACAATCTCAAAGAGCTGGAGTATTTTACAAACAAAAATGGACAAAAGTTTCAGCCTCTAGATGCTCAAAGCTGATAGAGACGTAATCAAAAGACTTACAGAAGTATTAACCTTTTCATGACACATGACGTGGGTACGTCATGGATAGTGTGAAGTTAATCCCCATGGGTTGTTGATTTCAACAGCTGAGATGTGTGCCTGCCAGGCGTGAGTAAAATTGAGTTCCACCCGCGCCTATAAACCCCTTACATCTTGCTGTTAAAACTGACAGCGGGATGTATCAGCGCGCCGCCATAAGGATAACTTACCCACCCCCATTAGAAGTCACATAATGTGATTACGTGACATCCAGTTTTTACCATGATACCACAGGGTCATGTGATGACTCCTGTAGCTATCATAAGTCATTTTCTCTTACTGCCGGCAGAGGGCAGTGTGTGAGAGTAAAGCACCTTGTCTGCAGATCTCAGCTGTGTTGCTGTGATCTCGAGAAATGGAAGAGCGATCAGACTACTGATAGTTATAGTCCCCTAGGGGGACTAGTAAAATAAATAAAAGGTCAAAAAAAAGTTTTAAAAGATTAAAAAAAAATAAAAAAAAATAAAAGTTGAAATCACCCCTCATTCGGCCCATGGAAAATTCAAGGGTTAAAAATAAAAAATAAAATAATATACACATTTGGTATAGCTGCGTTCAGAAATGCCCGATCTATCAAAATATCAAATCAATTAATCTGACCGGTAAACTGTGTAGTGGCAAAAAAAATTCTAAATGCTAAAATTACGTTTTTTGGTTGCCACAAATTTTGCGCAAAATGCATTAACAGGCGATCAAAATGTAACATCTGCACAAAAATGGTACCATTAAAAATTTCATCTCAAGATGCAAAAAGTAATCAGTAGGGATGATCAAATACCCTATTATTCGCTTCTCCAAATATCCAATGAATACCTTGCAGCTATTCGTGAGATAACTGTGGAAAGATAAGGCGCAAATAGGGTCTTACCAGGTATACACGTGGAAGTGGATACTGGCAGGTACACTCACCTGGTTCGGTTGTGCCAGTCACAACCCCTTTCAAAGCATGTAAATCACGATGTGATGGTGTGGGAGGCAGCGGTCCCGCGGTGATGAGACAATTCAAAAAGTGTAGGAAAGCAGGTTAATATACCGCGCCACGCCACAGAAGCCAAAAAATGTTAAAAGTAAATCCCTTTTTCTTTATTTTCACAGGTCTACGCGTTTCAGGGACATATCCGTCCCCTTCCTCAGGACAATGTACAGAAAATACTATAACAAGAGGCAGGTTGTGAGCTCTCATATATACATCTGAAAAAAAGAGCCACGTAGTCATTCAGTGCGTCATGATACTCTAACTCATAGGTGCACGAGGTGGAGGATAAAGCTGTGAACATTGACAAAGGGAAAAAAAGGAAGGAAAAAAAAGGAAGGAAAAAAAAAAGGGAGGGAAAAAAAGGAGAAAAGAAGAGAAAAAAGAGAAAAAAAGAGAAAAAAAGAGAGAAAAAAAAGGAGAGAAAAAAGAAGAAAAAAAGAAAAAGAAAATAAGAAGAAGGAGAATGAAAAGAAGAAAAAAAGAGAAAGCGGTATATTAACCTGCTTTCCTACACTTTTTGAATTGCAGCTATTCGAGTATTTGCGAATATTCGACCCCCAATGCAAGTCTATGAGAAACCAGAATAATTTCATGTTGGACCCATTGGTGAGCTGTGGTGATTAGAGGAAGAGGCTGAAATAGATAGGAAAAGGCAGAAACAGTATGGACACAGCCTGCAGAAAGTGCCTCACTGCATTTCTGCCCCCTCCCGATTCATCCAAGATGACAGGACGCACACTAACGAGCTACCTGCATTCATCTTCTTCCTCTGTTTTCTGTCGCATGTGCCATTACACATGCAACAGAAAACTCCTCCCCGGGTCCAGCTAAGTCCCCCCCATACACCCCTGGGGTTTTCCGGTGTTCCCCCGGTGTTTTTACCTTTTTGCAGCGTTTATCCCCCGCGTCCCTCCTCCTTCACAATACACGGTAGACGCATGCGCTGTCAGCTGAGCTTAGCTTCCTGTGTTCAGTCAGTGATAAAGGTTGTGGAGCTGCGGTGGCTGCACGCACACTGCTGCTGTGACCCAGGGAGGGTAGATACAGATTCTTTGCACCCATACTCCTCACATGGAGGGTATGCACTCCTAGAAAATGGGGGACACGTTCCCTGAGCGTGCCCCACATATTCTAGAAGGTCCAGAGTCGTCGTGGGACTTCCAAAATGGATTACAAGGGATTTTTTTCTGTACAATAAATTAGTGAAAGAGGGAATGTTTTGGGGAGTGTTTTTTCAAATAAATTATTTTTTTTTGTCTTCTATTTTTTTTTTCTACTTCTATTACTGACAGATGGTGTGGTCGGGTATCTGATAGATGCCATGACATCACCAACTGCTGATCTTCATGTCAGTTGACATCACACATCTTTTATCAATCCCATTTATTACCCCGTTTGCCACCACACCAGGGCACGGGATGAGCTGGGGCGAAGCACCAGGATTGGCGCATCTAATGGATGAGACACTTCTGGGGCGGCTGCGGCCTGCTATTTTTAGGCTGGGAAGGGCCAATAACTATGGACCTTCTTATCCTGAGAGTTCCAGACCACATCTGTCCGCTTTATCTTGGCTAGTAAACCAATTTAGGGTAACCCCATTTTTTTTTTATTACTTATTTATAAATAATTATTAAAAAGAGCCTGGGGGCCCTCCAAATTGGATCCCCAACCAAGGCAAAGCTGCCAGCTGTGGTCTACAGGCTGCAGCCATCTGCTTTACCCTAGCTGGTTATCAAAAATGGGGGGGGACCCACGTCACGTTTTTTTTAATTATTTATTTTTTTGGCTAAATACAAGGCCAGGCACCCTTTAGTGACGTATGAAAGTCACTAAAGAATGCCAGCTTAGAATATGCAGGGAGGTGGGACATTATGTATGTGTTTGACATCGGTCTGCCTGTCTATCTATCTGTCAATCTATCCACCTATTCTTTTTTGTCTATCTATCTATATTTCTATCTATCGCTCTATCTATCCCTCTATCTATCCCTCTATCTATTCCTCTATCTATTCCTCCATCTATCCCTCTATCCATTATCTATCTCTCTATCCCTCTATCTATCCATTATCTATCCATCCATCTATCATCCATCCATCCATCTATCACTCTATCTATGTATCCCTTTATGTATCCATCTATCTATCTATCTATCTATCCATCTATGTATCCGATAGATAGATAGATGGATAGATAGATAGATATATAGATAGATAATGGATAGATAGATAGAAAGAGGGATAGATAGATAGATGGTTAGATAGATGGATAGAGGTATAGATAGATAATGGATAGACAGAGGGATAGATAGAGGGATAGATAGAGGGATAGATGGATGGATAGATAGATAATGGATAAATAGAAGGATAGATAGATAGGTAGATAATGGATAGATAGATAGAGGGATAGATAGATAGATAGATAGCTAGATAGAGGGATAGATAGAGGGATAGATAATTGAAAGAATAGATAAATAGATAGAGGGATAGATAGATAATGGATAAATAGATGGATAGATAGATGGATAGATAGATAATGGATAGATAGAGGGATAGATGGATAGATAGATAATAGATAAATAGATAGATAGTTTGATAGCTAGATGGCTAGATAGATAGGTAGATAATGGATACATAGATAGATGGATAGATAGATAGATAATAGATAGATAGATAGATAGATAGATGGATAGATGGATGGATAGATAGATGGATAGATAGATAGATGGATAGATAGATAGATGGATAGATAATAGATAGATAATAGATAGATAGATAGATGGATAGATGGATGGATAGATAGATGGATAGATAGATAGATGGATAGATAGATGATATTACAGCTTTTATTTGTGATGCATGTGTTTCCTCCCCCAACAGTATGTGTGATGGAGCAGTGACTCTGCGGGAGCTTGGATCTGAGTTCTCATAGGGTCACTGCCGGTCAGTGACATCACTCTGAGTTGTGCTTTACGGCAGCACTGAAGTTCTCGCGTGTGGTAATGTGTTGACATCACCGACTGTGAGAATTGACCTGGAGTTACCATTCCAGGAGTTACCATTGCCTCATGAAATGAGGCTGCATTGAGCACTTGCACACAGACGTCGCTGAATCAGTGTGGATTACGCAGGACCTTGATATTTGGGTGGTTAATAAAGTGGTGACAGAGGGGCTTTTTGGTGTTTTATTTCAAATAAAGGATTTTTCGGTGTGTGTTTATTTACTTTACTTGGCGTGTCATAGATGCTGCCATTACTAATCTTGGACTTAGTTGCAGCTTTAAGCTGCTATTAACTCCTTATTACCCTGATTGTCACCGCATCATGGCAATCAGGCAGGGCTGGTAACATGCCAGGACTGTCGCATCTAATGGATGCGACATTCTCGGGGCAGTAGTGGGCTGATATTTTCGGCTGTGAGAGGGGAGGCCGTAACCATGGCCCTTGCCCTCCCCAGCCTGAGAATACTGGCCCACTGCTGTGTGCTTACCTCGGCTGGGTATCATTTGGGCGGGACCGCACGTCATTCTTTTACATTATTTATTTATTTATTTAACCACACGATATAGACCTGCCCACCAGCAGTTGTGATTGGTTGCAGTAAGAAAGATGTCACTCAGCGTGGGGGCGTCAGACCAACCAATCATAGGCGCCGGTGGGCGGGGGAAGCAGGGAATACGAGATGGAATAATGTGCGGCCGGGATTTTCAAAAGCTGGAGAACCCGCCACAGTGTGAGAGCCGTACAGCGCCGCGCCGTGATCGGTGAGTAAGAAAGAGAGAGGGAGAGACCAACTGACCATAATGGCCGCTGGCTTATATAGCCCCTATGATGCCGTGCGGCCAAGCCAATCACAGTAACACCACAACAAAGATGGCTGAGGCGTTACTGTGAGGGCAAGCAACCTCAGATGTGTTCATTGGCTGAAAAAAAGCGCCAGGAAGTGCAGAAGTAAAAATGAAAGTACCAGAGTGAATACCATATTAGCCATCAGATAGCGAATACCTCGAATACCCCATTATCCGTCGGATACAAAATAGTGGCTAATACATTCGCTCATCCCTAGTAATCAGCAATAGCTACGGGTTTCGGAAAAGGACGCAAAAAGTGAGCCACTTTTTTTGGACAAAATTGTGAATTTTTTAACCCCTTAGATAAAAGTAAACCTATCCATGTTTGGTGTCTACAAACCTGTACCGAATTGAGACATCACACCGACACATCAGTTTTATCATATGGTGAATAAAATACCTCAAAAACTATTGCACTTTTTTTGCAGTTTTTTCCGCACTTGAAATTTTTTTGTTGTTTTCCAGTACACTATATGGTAAAACTCATGGTTTCATTTAAAAGTACGACTCGTCCCACAAAAATCAAGCTCTCATGGCAAGATTGACATAAAAATAAAAAAGTTATGGCTCTTGAAAAAAGGGGAGCAAAAATCAAAAACGCTAAAACGGAAAATAACCTGGGGTGAAAGGGTTAACAGCAAATGGTAGTCCTACCAAAGATTAACTTAAGCGGGCTTTACACACAACGATCAAAATGACTCACCTAATCGTTGATTAGTCGTTGACGCGTCTTTTTAATCCCAATTATCGTTACTGTTGCAGGACGCAGGTTGTTCGTCGTTCCTGCGGCAGCACACATCGCTACGTGTGACACCGCAGGAAAGAGGAACATCACCGTACCTGCAGCCGCCGGCATTGAGGAAAGAAGGAGGTAGGCGGGATGTTCTGCCAGCTCATCTCCGCCCCTCCGCTTTTATTGGGTGGCTGCTTAGTGACGTCGTTGTGACGCCGCACAAACCGCCCCCTTAGAAAGGAGGCAGTTCGCCGGCCACAGCGACGTCGCTAGGAAGGTAAGTACGTGTGACCATTCCTATGATGTTGTGCGCAACAGACAGCAATTTGCCCGTGACGCACAACTGACAGGGGCAGGTGCTTTCACCAGCGACATTGCTATCGATGTCGCTGTGTGTAAAGTGCCCTTTAAGGGGGCTGAAGACAAATGCTATTCAACATTTTCCTATTTATACTTTTAAAATATTTAGAAAATCATGCATCATTACCTTTACTTGACAGATACTTGCTACTAAAGGCCCTGTCACACACAGGGATAAATCTGCGGCAGATCTGTGGTTGCAGTGAAATTGTGGACAATCAGTGCCAGGTTTGTGGCTGTGTACAAATGGAACAATATGTCCATGATTTCACTGCAACCATAGATGTGCCAAAGATTTATCTCTGTGTGTGACAGGGCCTTTAGAGTTGGTATCTCATAATGAAGTGCCAACAAAATCCCAATAATGTACATTTTAAATTTACGGGTGTAACAAAAAAAGTGAAAAAGCTCATGGGGTATAAAGACTTTTTCATGGCACTGTATGTATGTATGTCTGGCAGACATCAGAGAATGATTAGTGCTGCTATTGAGAACATACAGTCATATGCAAAAATTTGGGCACCCCTATTAATGTTAACCTTTTTTCTTTATAACAATTTGGGTTTTTGCAACAGCTATTTCAGTTTCATTTATGTAATAAATGATGGACTCAGTAATATTTCTGAATTGAAATGAGGTTTATTGTACTAACAGAAAATGTGCAATCAGCATTTAAACTAAATTTGACAGGTGCATAAGTATGGGCACCTCAACATAAAAGTGACATTAATATTTTGTAGATCCTCCTTTTGCAAAAATCACAGCCTGTAGTCGCTTTCTGTAGCTGTTAATGAGTTCCTGGATCCTGGATGAAGGTATATTTGACCATTCCTGTTTACAAAACAATTCCAGTTCAGTTGTTTGATGGTCGCCGAGCATGGACAGCACTGTTCAAATCATCCCACAGATTTTCAATGATATTCAGGTCTGGGGACTGGGATGGCCATTCCAGAACATTGTAATTGTTCCTCTGCATGAATGCCTGAGTAGATTTGGAGTGGTGTTTTGGATCATTGTCTTGCTGAAATATCCATCCCCTGTATAACTTCAACTTCGTCACTGATTTTTGCACATTATTGTCATGAATCTGCTGATACTGAGTTGAATCCATTCGACCATCAACTTTAAAAAGATCCCGGGTGGCGGCATTGGCCACACAGCCCCAAAGCATGATGGAACCTCCACCAAATTTTACTGGGTAGCAAGTGCTTTTCTTGGAATGCCATGTTTTTTTGCCTCCATGCATAACGCCTTTTTGTATGACCAAACAACTCAATCTTTGTTTAATCAGTCCACAGGACCTTCGTCCAAGATGTAACTGGCTTGTCCAAATGTAATTTTGCATACCTCAGGCGACTCTGTTTGTGGCGTGCTTGCAGAAACGGCTTCTTTCGCATCACTCTCCCATACAGCTTCTCCTTGTGCAAAGTGCGCTGTATTGTTGACCGATGCACATTGACACCATCTGCAGCAAGATGAAGCTGCAGGTCTTTGGAGGTGGTCTGTGGATTGTCCTTGACTGTTCTCACCATTCTTCTTCTCTGCCTTTCTGATATTTTTCTTGGCCTGCCACTTCTGGGCTTATCAAGAACTGTACCTGTGTTCATCCATTTCATTACTATGTTCCTCACAGTGGAAACTGACAGTTTAAATCTCTGAGACAACTGACAACTTTTTGTATCCTTCCCCTGAACAACTATGTTGAATAATCTTTGTTTTCAGATCATTTGAGAGTTCTTTTGAGGAGCCCATGATGACACTCTTCATAGGAGATTCAAATAGGAGAACTACTTGCAAGTGGCCACCTTAAATACCTTTTCTGATGATTGGATACACCTTCCTATGAAGTTCAAAGCTCAATGAGGTTACAAAACCAATTAGGTGCTTCAGTAAGTCAGTAAAAAGTAGTTAGGAGTGTTCAAAACAAGAAATTGCTAAGGGTGCCCATACTTATGCACCTGTCAAATTTAGTTTAAATGCAGATTGCACATTTTCTGTTAGTACAATAAACCTCATTTCAATTCAGGAATATTACTCAGTCCATCATTTATTAGATATATGAAACTGAAATAGCTGTTGCAAAAACCCAAATTGTTATAAAGAAAAAGGTTAACATTAATAGGGGTGCCCAAACTTTTTCATATGACTGTACGCTACTGGTCCTTTCAAATGGGGAACTAAATTTCCTATTCTGGTGATTGGCGGTTATCTCAGTAGTCAGACACCTACCGACCAATCCTGTAGATTAAGTGATAATTTACCAGAATAAAATTTTAAATTATAATTACTTAGAACAAAACTCACTAATTCATCAAATCAGCATCAGCATCAAAACAATTTTAACATGGCGACTGTTTTTTATGCTGCTCAATACTAATAATGGTTGCCGCATATACAAAGGTTTATTACTGTATTCTGTCTGTAGCGTTGGCCGGTGTTATGTGCACAACTGGAAATCAGATATCAAATCAACAACTCAAAATTACTCATGACAGCTCAATTTTAAACAAAGTGACAAAGGGCATAGAGCTGATGAACTCAGATGAAATGTTCAATACATGTGCATCTCTATTAGCTTTGTGCAAATCAGTACGCATTGCATACCACAGCTTCAAGCGCAAGAGAGGAATGCAGACGACAGGCTTTTATTAGAGATATTTTTGAAATGATTTGTCTGAAATACCTTCACCTTCTGCCTGTTGCACAAAGACAATGTCAATGCCATGAATTCTATGTTTCTACAAAGCAATATTTTCTAGAAGAAACTGTTATTTCCTATCAGATTATTTAAAATTGTGTTTCTCTTGCATTGTATGTATATTTGTGATCTGCCAGGCAACAGAAATACGAAATGAATTGTGTGCAAACTGTGATCAACAAGGAAGAGGAACAATAGTATTAAAAAACTATGAACTATTTAATTAGATGATAAAGGATTGCATCGATATTGGCGTGTTTTAAATTATTCCTATTCATATCCCGAAGTATGAAATTAAACTTTTGCAGGACCCTTATGCAATAGAAATAGACACCACCAGCTTTGTCAGTACAGATGAAAAAATCTTTTGATGATCGATTTTGCAGAATTTGAGGGGAGGGACATATAGACTTGAATAGGTGACATAAATATGAGGTTTGGCCTACGATGAGGAAATATATGCCAGGACGAGTAACAGATATGTCAGGATGGGCCCAGGATTGTGGACATACAGTTAGGTCCAGAAATATTTGGACAGTGACACAAGTTTTGTTATTTTAGCTGTTTACAAAAACATGTTCAGAAATACAATTATATATATATAATATGGGCTGAAAGTGCACACTCCCAGCTGCAATATGAGAGTTTTCACATCCAAATCGGAGAAAGGGTTTAGGAATCATAGCTCTGTAATGCATAGCCTCCTCTTTTTCAAGGGACCAAAAGTAATTGGACAAGGGACTCTAAGGGCTGCAATTAACTCTGAAGGCGTCTCCCTCGCTAACCTGTAATCAATGAAGTAGTTAAAAGGTCTGGGGTTGATTACAGGTGTGTGGTTTTGCATTTGGAAGCTGTTGCTGTGACCAGACAACATGCGGTCTAAGGAACTCTCAATTGAGGTGAAGCAGAACATCCTGAGGCTGAAAAAAAAGAAAAAATCCATCAGAGAGATAGCAGACATGCTTGGAGTAGCAAAATCAACAGTCGGGTACATCCTGAGAAAAAAGGAATTGACTGGTGAGCTTGGGAACTCAAAAAGGCCTGGGCGTCCACGGATGACAACAGTGGTGGATGATCGCCACATACTTTCTTTGGTGAAGAAGAACCCGTTCACAACATCAACTGAAGTCCAGAACACTCTCAGTGAAGTAGGTGTATCTGTCTCTAAGTCAACAGTAAAGAGAAGACTCCATGAAAGTAAATACAAAGGGTTCACATCTAGATGCAAACCATTCATCAATTCCAAAAATAGACAGGCCAGAGTTAAATTTGCTGAAAAACACCTCATGAAGCCAGCTCAGTTCTGGAAAAGTATTCTATGGACAGATGAGACCAAGATCAACCTGTACCAGAATGATGGGAAGAAAAAAGTTTGGAGAAGAAAGGGAATGGCACATGATCCAAGGCACACCACATCCTCTGTAAAACATGGTGGAGGCAACGTGATGGCATGGGCATGCATGGCTTTCAATGGCACTGGGTCACTTGTGTTTATTGATGACATAACAGCAGACAAAAGTAGCCAGATGAATTCTGAACTGTACCGGGATATACTTTCAGCCCAGATTCAGCCAAATGCCGCAAAGTTGATCGGACGGCGCTTCATAGTACAGATGGACAATGACCCCAAGCATACAGCCAAAGCTACCCAGGAGTTCATGAGTGCAAAAAAGTGGAACATTCTGCAATGGCCAAGTCAATCACCAGATCTTAACCCAATTGAGCATGCATTTCACTTGCTCAAATCCAGACTTAAGACGGAAAGACCCACAAACAAGCAAGACCTGAAGGCTGCAGCTGTAAAGGCCTGGCAAAGCATTAAGAAGGAGGAAACCCAGCATTTGGTGATGTCCATGGGCTCCAGACTTAAGGCAGTGATTGCCTCCAAAGGATTCGCAACAAAATATTGAAAATAAAAATTTTTTTTTTGGGTTTGGTTTATTTGTCCAATTACTTTTGACCTCCTAAAATGTGGAGTGTTTGTAAAAAAAATGTGTACAATTCCTACAATTTCTATCAGATATTTTTGTTCAAACCTTCAAATTAAACGTTACAATCTGCACTTGAATTCTGTTGTAGAGGTTTCATTTCAAATCCAATGTGGTGGCATGCAGAGCCCAACTCGCGAAAATTGTGTCACTGTCCAAATATTTCTGGACCTAACTGTATATACCAGGATGAGATACATATATGTGTGTGTCGACCCATATCCTGTCCACCTCCATTAACTTGAGACCGACAGTAGCTATAGGCATAGAAGTGGTGTCTAGGTATAGTAAAGTAGCCATGCGCTACGCAATGAAACCTCCTATTGCGCCACCTGGTGTAAAACAACGGAGTTAGCGTTTTTATCTTGAAAACTGAACGAGATAGAGAAACAAAGTGAATTAAAAAATTGTAGATCATCAATTCAATACAAATCGACACCTTGCATACAGAAATGCTATTGTGACGCCCTGGCCTAGCCAGGTGGTCACAGACACAACATCATACACCCCCCCCCCCTTCCCTGGACAGGTCACACCAGTCACACCTTTAATAATTGTTGACACCATCCAGGGTTGATGTCCACACCAGGTGGGGCGGAGCCAGGCAGTTGACCCCGCCCACCAAGGAGTTCACAGCCCTGGAGGTGGGAAAGCACAGTAGAGAGAGTCGAGTTGTGGTCGGTGGAGAGTGAGGAGTGAAACTATTGGTGTCTGGGTCGGAGCCCATCCTATGGGTTTTCCCATCTGGGTGCAAACCCATCCTACGGAACCCTCCCTCCTACTGGGCCCTGGGACCAACAGCCCCTACCCACGGAGGGGGTCAACACATAGCTGCTCCCCACCATCGCTCCCGGGAACCCCGTCACCAGCAGCGGTGGTGCCACAAACCGAGGGTGGCGTCACGAACTCTATACATCCTAAAAATCCAATTCCCCCCTCTTTTCACTCCTGGGGCAAGGAGCGCTACTCGAGCCCCGGGTCCGGCCCGCTTGAGCCCCTGAGGAGAAGGCACCAGATCTGAGCGCGATCTCCCCGAGCAGCCCCCGCGACGGAGAAACTGGTCCTGCCCCCGACACTATGATATGAATCCCATGACCCCTTCAAAATATTGAATGCTGGTCAGGCATATGGTGCTCATTTAACTTTGATGCTCAAAGTGGCCACTGTCAGCTGCAATGCACATCTGGACAGCATACTGTATTTTGCTGCACGTTGTGCAATATGGTAGGTGAGACGTGTGCACAAGCATCTGTAATACGTCGTTGTAGTTCCTGCAATGTTGGTGGAAAGGTCGCATACACCTGCTGTTTGATTTGACCTCACAGAAAGAAGTCCAATGGGGTCAGGTCAGGTGAGCATGGAGGCCACTCCATGCAGCCACCATACCCAATGAGTTGTAAGAAAGTTTCCATGAGGATCGTTTCACGTCCGCAGACTTTGGAGTTTTACATGTTCTAATCATAGCATTTCTGTATGCAAGGTGTCGATTTGTATTGAATTGATGATGCTCTAAAACTTTGTAATTAACTTTTTTCTCTATCTCGTTAAGTTTTCGAGATAAAAATGCTAACTCAATTGTTTTCCACCAGGTGGCACAATAGGTGGCGCAATAGGTGGTTTCATTGCGTAGCACATGGCTACTTTACTATAACTACACACCACTTCTATGCCTATAGCTGCCACCGTTCTCACGTTAATGGCGGTGGACCGGATATGGGTGGACACACTGTATATCAAAATGGGGCTAGGATGAGGACATGTGACGCCCTGGCCTATCAGGTCATCACAGGGTATTGTACAATCTACCCTTCAGCACAGTATCCAAGTCCTCCTTGATTACGGGTCCCTGTCCTTCAGTGTTGCTAAGAGCAGAGCCAGTCAAAAGCCTAGGAACACTTTGCAGCACACCCACCAGACACGCCATTGGGGGGCCTGAAGGGAATAGGGCCTCCCAATTTTGGGAGTTGGTAAAAGGGAGTCAGAAGTGTTAGAGAAGGAGAAATGTGAGGAGAAGGGAAGAGAGAGGAGGTCAGGAGCTGGGCTCATGGCAGAATACTAAGTGGCAGACGTTGGTCTGGGCCTGGTGGGAGCTGGAACCTCGGTCGCAGGGGATTGTATCAAGAGGCACGGATCTGCCGAGGAGGGCAGCCGGCGGCCTTGAGCCATCCCTTGGCAGGGGCCAAGGCACGACGGGGTACGTGGACCCTAGGCCGGGAAGTAGCTTCACGCAGCCCGGTAATTTACCTGACGAGTGTGAAGTCTTCGAGATTCATCCTCCACATGCTCCAAAATCGGGGTACTAGCGCAACGATGGGATAAGACGTTCCCAAACATAGACCACAAAATACCAAGCGTGAACCCTGAGAGCAAGCTCCTTCCGTTAGCCATACGGGTTCCACAGTACAGGGTCCAAATAGTGAAGAAAGTGCCACGGAAAAGGTCACAGGCTAACAAGCAACACTGAGGGGCACGAACCACACATGCTCCCTCCCTGCTGCAGCGCAGCTCAGAATTCTGGTTTACAAGTTGTCGGTGTCAGTATTCTTGGACTGAGTGAGTACGCAGAAAACCCTGTCGTTCCCCACGGCACCCCTTTACTACCATCACCGGGCTTCCTGGGCAAAAACCCCCTACCCACGGAGGGGTTAGACACCTTGCTGCCATACCACCGCCACCAGGCGCCCCAACAGCAGCGGTGGTACTTCATTTTACCACGCACTGTGGGTGGCGTCACGAACTTCCAATCCCCCCCTGCACATACTTCCCCCCTTTTAAATTTGAGTGTCCGCGCAACCCTTCCCTTGGTCCGGAGACCCCTTGAGCCACCGCGGTTCCGGATCCAAGCGACTCGGCCACTGACACGGGGGCGGTACAGACATATATTCCAGGATGAGTGACAAATATACCAGGATGGGCCCAGGATTGTGGACATATATACCAGGATGAGATACATATATGTGTGTGTCGACCCATATCCTGTTCACCGCCATTAACTTGAGAACGGCAGTAGCTATAGGCATAGAAGTGGTGTCTAGGTATAGTAAAGTAGCCATGCGCTACACAATGAAACCTCCTATAGCGCCACCTGGTGTAAAACAACGGAGTTAGCATTTTTATCTTGAAAACTGAACGAGATAGAGAAAAAAAGTGAATTAAAAAATTGTAGATCAATTCAATACAAATTGACACCTTGCATACAGAAATGCTATTGTGACGCCCTGGCCTAGCCAGGTGGTCACAGACACAACATCATACACCCCCCCCTTCCCTGGACAGGTCACAAACCAGTCACACATTAAATAATTGTTGACACCATCCAGGGTTGATGTCCACACCAGGTGGGGCGGAGCCAGGCAGTTGACCCCGCCCACCAAGGAGTTCACAGGCCTGGAGGCAGGAAAGCACAGTAAAGAGAGTCGAGTTGTGGTCGGTGGAGAGTGAGGAGTGAAACTATTGGTGTCTGGGTCGGAGCCCAGGCACTTCTAGCAAGGTAGGCAGACGGTGGTGGCCGTCTGCAGGAGTTGGTGACGGTCAGCGGAACCGTAGGACCGGGGTCGGGCGGTGGCCCACCGGTACTGAACCGGGGAGCCGATTGAAGCCAAGCACCAGCCAGGGTACTCAGACCCCGACTAGGCTTGAAGCCAACCTTTAGTCAAATTTACTGATTGCGGTCTGGACCTCAGGGGTTCATTCCCACCCAAGTTCCGATTGAAGGCAACAGTCCAACCGTTCCGGATAAGCGCCACCGCCAAGGGCCAGAGATCCACAGGGCCAGAGTCTGCGGGCAAATGGGCTCCTCCGACATATATACGCCAGGGAGCGGACTACCGGTGCCCAGGCATTGGAGTCAAGATACAAAACAGAGACTCTGTCCATCTGTGTCTGAGTGAGTACACCTGTGCCTTCCAGCACTGCGCTGCGCTGCGCTGCACCGTAACATTGTACCCTGGAAACCCATCCTACAGAACCCTGCCTCCGACCGGGCCCCGGGACCAACAGCCCCTACCCACGGAGGGGGTCAACACCTAGCTGCTCCCCACCATCGCTCCCGGGAACCCCGTCACCAGCAGCGGTGGTGCCACAACCCGAGGGTGGCATCACGAACGGTATACATCCTAAAAATCCAATTCCCCCCTTTTCACTCCTGGGGCGAGGAGCGCTACTCGAGCCCCGGGTCCGGCCCGCTCGAGCCCCCGAGGAGAAGGCACCAGATCTGAGCGTGATCTCCCCGAGCAGCCCCCGCGACGGAGAAACTGGTCCTGCCCCCGACACTATGATATGAATCCCATGACCCCTTCAAAATAGGGGCTAGGATAAGGATATATATTCCAGGAGGTGCCCAGATCATGTGACATACATACCAGGATGGGGGAGACATATACCAGGACTGGTCCAGGATAGGAGACAAGTACCTCTCTCTCTCTCTGTATATATTTATATAATAAATATATATATATATATATATATATAACAGAATATATAATATATCTCTATGTATACAGTATATATATATATATATATATATATATATATATATATATATATATATATATATATATATATATATATATATCAGGATTAGGTACATATGTAAAAGGGCCCACAATGGGGAATATTATTATAGACATCGGTCCATAACAATGTCAACAGTAGACCCCCACATAACAGTCCATCATGGGCATATTTTTTGCTCCAAATTGTTTCTCTGTTTTCAACCTCTAAAACCTCGGTACGTCTTATGGTCCGATTCATCTTATAGTTAAAAAAATATGGTAATTCTGTAATTCTTTATAAATATGTGTTAACCTATTTATGTCAAAAGTCAAAACCTGTTTTTACCTTTCTGACCAGTCCAAATTTTTGAATTCTGATCAATGTCATTTTATATGGTAACAACTTGGGAATGCTTCAACATATCCCAGTAATTTTGACATTTTTTTCTCATGACACATTGTGCTTCATGATGGTAGTAAATGTAGGTTGATATGATGTGTTAATTTTTGAAAATATCTAACATTTTATAAACATTTTGAAAAATTGATGTTTTGAACTTTTAATTTGTATGCACTCAAAAAAACTAGCTGTACCGCACAACCAAACAAATAAATAATATTTACCACATGTCTACTTTATGTTAGTTTCATTTTTTGTTAGTAAGTTAGAAGGGTCAACGGTTTAGCAGTAATTTTTAGTTTTTCCAAGTTTGTATAAAAAGTGAGATTAGATCCCGGGATCCCAATATATTGTTACCCCTCTATAAATCACTTGTAAGGCCACATCTAGAATATGGGATTTAGTTTTGGCTTCACATTTTAAAAAGGACATTCAGAAGTTAGAGTCAGTTCAAAGGCGGCAACTCGATTATTACAAGGAATGGAAGGCCTCCCATATGATGTTAATTTGTACCACCTGGCAGAAAAACAGTGTTTTTTTTCATTTTTGGGTCAAAAGATGCACATTTGGTGATTACATTTTTACACTATATTTATGCACCCAATCTACTCCTACGGGCAAAAAAAGCATCAAAACCGCATGCAGTATGATTCGTCTTTTTGCCAGTAGGTGTAGATTGGGTGCAGGAATATGGTGTAAAAATTTCAGCACTGAATCTGCCACCTGAGTAATTAAAAAAAAGGAATGAGAAAGAAAAATAAAAGGAAAAAAGAAAAAGAAAATAGGGATAGAGCAGGCACATTATACTTACCAGTATCCTGCATGGTTGTAACACTACTTCCAGAACCGCTCATTAACTTCATGGATATGCACTGCTTTCACTGACCACCGGCCATCCCTGCATCTGTGATTGGTTGCAGTCAGACTGCGCCCCTATCCTGTGTGACAGCGTGTCTGGCTGCAAAAAATCACAGACGCTATGTATGTCTTTATAGTGGTGTTAAAATAATTAAAATATTGGTGTAGGATCTCCCTATATTGTGATACCCAGCACACATAAAGCATATGGTTATAGGCTGCATTCCCAAGCCATGTGCTATCTTGGCTGTGTATTCAAATAAGAAAGACCCCATGTGGCTTTTGTTTTAAATTATTTAAAAATTTAAAAAAAAAAACAGCAAAAATACAAAAAAACCCCAAACTTTTTTTCACTCCTTTTTTAACCCTAAATGAAGGCAGTATGAATAAATGTATAACTGTGTGATTGCGGCCAGATATGTGCCAACCATGCTCCAGATGACTGACAGGTCTCTCTTATTCGTGTTATTAAACTGGTGTAGTACAGTTAGCTAACATCTAAAAGTTTGTTTTCTCTGAATACCTGGATAAAATCACTCAGACAGATTCTAATTCATGCAGTTTGTGATTTGGGCAGCATGAATCTGTCACGCTCCCCGGGTCCTCTGCTCCGCTCCCCGGCTCACCTGCCACGCTCCCCGCTCTCCAGCCTCCATTGGCCGCGCTTCCCAGGCCCCCTGGTCCCAGCTCCCGGCGCCCGTCGGCTTCCCAGCCCCTGGCCGGCTCTGCTGCTTCCTCCTCTCAGCTTCCTGCCCTGGCTTCTGGCACCCGGGCCGCGCGCATGCTCATTAGGGCGCGCGCGCGGTCACTGACCCTTTCTTAAAGGGCCAGTGTCCACTGACAGGAAATGATGCACACAGGTACAGGGTATAAAGGGGATTAATGTCCAATGGGGCGGGGCCTGTTCTTCGTGTTTCCCAAGCTAGGAGTCAGGTCTCCTTGTGTTCCGTGAGATACTTACCTCTCTCTCTCTTTTAGAGCCGATCCTGCATTGCCATCCGGTCCTGCTGTATCTTGAACCCCGAACGCTGCCTATCTACCATCCTGACAGTCCGTACCATCCCGGTTCCCTGCGGTGACCCGTCATCTCGCTCCAACGGTTCCGGACCCCGCCTGACATCATCCCGGCTTCCGAACCTGAGCTCCGTCACCCGGACCACCATCAGTGACCCCGTGGTCCCAGGGACTTCTCCATTGTGTTCTAAGTGCACGGACTGTTCTGCTACCTAAAGTGCTCCGGCTACCGGACTCCGTTCCCTCTTCGGGGAGTTCGGCCCAGTGGATCCACCTCCCGGGTCTGCCCATCCATCTGGCCCTAACAGTAAGAACAGGCCATGGATCCCGCCGTAGCACTAGCGGCCTTGCAAGAGGAACTCCAACGCCAGCGTGAAGTCCAGACCCGCATGCTGAACTTTATGACTTCCGTGGACGCCCGCCTGAACACGCTACAAGCCTCGGTCACATCTTCAGCGCCCCGGGTCTCCACTAGTCAATCCACGGCCCCCGCTCCCGTGGCAGCCTCTTCGGATGCTTCCAGACTCCGTTTGGCTTCACCACCCCGGTACGCCGGAGATCCCAAGACCTGCAGGGGGTTTATAAACCAATGCTCCCTTCATTTCACGCAGCTGCCGCATTTGTTTGCCTCCGACCAAGCCAAGGTCGCCTTCATAATGTCTCACCTAGAGGGCGAGGCACTGGCGTGGATGAACCCCTTGTGGGAGAAGGAGGACCCTATGACCAAGAACCTCCAAGAGTTCCTGCAGGCCTTTCGCGGCACCTTTGACGAGCCAGGACGCGCCTCCGCGTCTGCTTCATCTCTTCTCCGGTTACGTCAAGGAACTCTGACGGTGGGTCAATACGCCATCCGTTTCCGCACCTTGGCTTCGGAACTCGGGTGGAATAACGAGGCCCTAACCGCCGCCTTCTGGGAAGGACTCTCGGGTCGAATCAAAGATGAGCTGGCTGGACGTGACGTACCGTCCACCCTGGACGCCCTGATTACCCTAGCGACTCGAGTGGACATTCGCTTTCAGGAGCGGTCCAAAGAGGTGTCCCGTGAGAGACGTCCGGTACGGCATTCCTCTCCTCCACAGAAGCCCGCCGTACTCCAGTCAACGGCCTCTGGTGCCTCCGTCCAGGAGCCCATGCAGATCGACCGTGTGCGACAGTCTGAACAACGAGCAGAGCGACTCGCCAAGGGTCTCTGCTTCTACTGCGGAGAGGGCACACACCTGCTACGCGCCTGTCCAGAGAGGCCGGGAAACTCCAAAGCCTAGGGTTGGTAGGAGAGGCCACCCTAGGTGCTGGGACTCTCTCAGACCCGGTTACATGGACTGTGCAAGTGACCACGGGAGAGACGCGGTTTACGGCTGAGGCGTACCTCGATTCTGGGGCAGCAGGCAATTTCATCCAGCAGGCCACGGTGGACAAATACCAGGTGCCTGTTACTCCACTCGCCAAACCTCTTGTGATTGCCTCTGTGGATGGGAGACCCCTCTCTGACACCATCTCCTGGATCACCAAGCCGCTTGAACTGCGTATCGGTGCTCTGCACACCGAGAACATCGCTCTCTACGTCCTCTCACACATGTCACATCAAATCCTGCTGGGTCTTCCTTGGTTGCGGACACACGAACCTTCAGTCAGCTGGGGCACTGGCGATATCACTCGATGGGGGTCTTCTTGCCATGATACCTGTCTGAAGACCATAAAACCCATCCGGCGACCTCCGGTTCCAGAGACCCTACCGGGACTACCCTCAGCCTATTGGTCCTTCGTGGACGTCTTTGATAAGAAGGAGTCAGAGGTACTTCTGCCACATCGTCCTTACGATTGTGCCATTGACCTGCTCCCGGGAACTACACCACCTCGAGGAAGGATATATCCATTGTCTCCAGCCGAAACAAGGGCCATGTCTACGTACATCACAGAGAGCCTGGCTAGGGGATTCATTCGGAGATCCTCCTCTCCTGCTGGGGCTGTCTTCTTCTTCGTAAAGAAGAAAGAGGGCGACCTACGACCATGCATAGACTACCGGGGATTGAACCAAATTACCGTAAAAAACAAGTACCCCCTGCCGCTCATCCCCGAATTGTTTGATCGGCTCAGAGGAGCTTGTGTCTTCACCAAGTTGGATCTTCGGGGTGCCTACAACCTGGTCCGTATTCGCTCGGGGGACGAATGGAAGACCGCGTTCAACACTCGTGATGGGCACTATGAATACTGCGTGATGCCCTTCGGCCTGTGTAACGCACCAGCCGTCTTCCAAGAATTAGTGAACGACGTGTTCCGGGACCTTCTCTACGTCTGTGTGGTGGTATATCTGGATGACATCCTTGTCTTCTCTCCGGACCTCCAGACCCACCGAGAGAACGTGCAACTGGTTCTACAAAGACTGAGAGAGAATCGTCTGTACGCCAAGTACGAGAAGTGTGTCTTCGAACAGTCTTCTCTCCCCTTCCTGGGTTACCTCATCACCGAGACCAGACTGCAGTTGGACCCTAAGAAGGTCTCTGCCATTCTTAACTGGCCTCCTCCTTCTGGACTGAAGGCAATCCAACGTTTTCTGGGATTCGCCAATTATTACCGCCAGTTCATTCCTCACTTCTCTGCTCTGACTGCTCCTCTCTCCGCCTTGACCAAGAAGGGGGCTAATCCAAAGGACTGGTCTTCTGCGGCCGACGCCGCGTTTGGCTCTCTAAAGCGAGCCTTTGCCTCCTCTCCTGTACTCCACCGTCCAGAGTTAAACCGCCAGTTCACCTTGGAGGTGGATGCCTCCTCCTCAGGAGCCGGAGCAGTGCTCATGCAGAAGTCCTCCTCCGGGAAGATGGTGACTTGCGGTTTCTTCTCCAAGAGCTTCTCCGCGCCTGAACGCAATTACACCATCGGTGACCGAGAGCTATTGGCAGTCAAACTGGCTCTGGAGGAATGGTGCTATCTTCTGGAAGGAGCAGTGTACCCCGTCATTATTTACACGGACCACAAAAACCTGGAATACCTGCGGTCTGCTCAGCGACTGAACCCCCGGCAAGCCAGGTGGTCCTTGTTCTTTGCCCGGTTCGATTTCCAGCTCCATTTCCGACCAGCGGACAAGAATCTACGCGCTGATGCCTTGTCTAGGTCTTTCATGCCCATGGAGCAGGAAGAGGAGACATCCCAACCCATCGTCTGTCCAAGTAAGATTATTCCGGTGGCTCCTGTCACCCTGGCCCAGATACCGCCCGGGAAGACCTATGTCTCTGAGACAGACAGGCATAAAGTGCTACACTGGGGCCATGCCTCGAAAACAGCCGGTCATGCTGGTCAGAAGAGAACATGGAGTGCGATTGTACATCATTACTGGTGGCCATCCCTTCGCACGGACGTCGCCTCTTTTGTCTCTGCTTGCTCTTCTTGTGCCAGGAACAAGACGCCCAAACACCTGCCATATGGCCGTCTTCTGCCTCTGCCCATACCCTCAGTTCCCTGGCAACACATTGCGATGGACTTTATTACGGACTTGCCATTGTCCTCCGGACACACAGTCATATGGGTCATGGTGGATCGGTTCTCTAAAATGGCCCATTTCGTCCCTATGGCTGGACTGCCCTCTGCCCAGGAACTCGCGGACGCCTATATGCATCACATCTTCCGCTTGCACGGCTTTCCATCACACATTGTGTCCGACAGAGGAACTCAGTTCACCTCCCGCTTCTGGAGGGCTCTCTGTAAACATCTGGGAGTAACGCTGGACTTTTCTTCTGCCTACCATCCTCAGTCGAACGGCGAAGTGGAACGGGTCAATCAGATATTGACCTCTTTCTTACGTCACTACGTCAACGTCCATCATGACGATTGGTCCACACTTCTTCCTTGGGCTGAATTCTCCCATAATCACCATGTCAGTGAGTCCTCCTCCTGTTCTCCCTTCCATGTCGTCTACGGACTTCAGCCATCTGTCCCATTGCCTGTATCCTCTTCCTCGGACATCCCTGCTGCTGATGCAGTACTCCGTGACTTTACAACCATTTGGGACTCAGTTAAGGCGTCCCTTGCACGTGCATCCCTGCGGATGAAGAGACACGCGGACAAGAGACGTCTGGATCCTCCATGTTTCTCTCCGGGAGATCTTGTCTGGCTTGCTTCCAAGTACGTCCGATTGAAGTTACCATCCTACAAGCTGGGACCTCGCTACATCGGACCGTTTAAAGTCATCGGCAAGATCAATGAGGTCTCCTACAAACTGCAGCTTCCGGCCACGATGAGGATACCCAACTCCTTCCACGTCTCTCTGCTCAAGCCGGTTGTCCTTGGTCCCTTCTCCGCTGCTGCCAGTCCGGCTCCTCCTCCTATTGCTGAGGACGACATCTATGCAGTAAGGGATATCGAGGCCGACAGTTCTTCCTGGTGGACTGGGCAGGGTATGGTCCTGAGGATAGGTCCTGGGAGCCCAGGGAGAATGTGGGCACTCCGCTGATCCGTGCCTTCCTGTCCCGGTTGCGGGGAGGGCGGTGTGGGCGGGGGGTACTGTCACGCTCCCCGGGTCCTCTGCTCCGCTCCCCGGCTCACCTGCCACGCTCCCCGCTCTCCAGCCTCCATTGGCCGCGCTTCCCAGGCCCCCTGGTCCCCGCTCCCGGCGCCCGTCGGCTTCCCAGCCCCTGGCCAGCTCTGCTGCTTCCTCCTCTCAGCTTCCTGCCCTGGCTTCTGGCACCTGGGCCGCGCACATGCGCATTAGGGCGCGCGCGCGGTCACTGACCCTTTCTTAAAGGGCCAGTGTCCACTGACAGGAAATGATGCACACAGGTACAGGGTATAAAGGTGATTAATGTCCAAGGGGGCGGGGCCTGCTCTTCGTGTTTCCCAAGCTAGGAGTCAGGTCTCCTTGTGTTCCGTGAGATACTTACCTCTCTCTCTTTTAGAGCCGATCCTGCATTGCCATCCGGTCCTGCTGTATCTCGAACCCCGAACGCTGCCTATCTACCATCCTGACAGTCCGTACCATCCTGGTTCCCTGCGGTGACCCGTCATCTCGCTCTAACGGTTCCGGACCCCGCCTGACATCATCCCGGCTTCCGAACCTGAGCTCCGTCACCCGGACCACCATCAGTGACCCCGTGGTCCCAGGGACTTCTCCATTGTGTTCTAAGTGCACGGACTGTTCTGCTACCTAAAGTGCTCCGGCTACCGGACTCCGTTCCCTCTTCGGGGAGTTCGGCCCAGTGGATCCACCTCCCGGGTCTGCACATCCATCTGGCCCTAACAGAATCTACTTAGTTTCTCCTTTAATTCTCTGACAAAGGCACAATATATATACAGTGGGTGACTCATAGAGGTAAAAATGGAATTGTGGCCAAAACCATTTATCTCCTTTTCTCAATTTGAAAATGATGGCTTGATAGTTGCTCACTCTCCCCAGTCTCACAAGCTCGTTGCCTTGGAGTAACCCTCAAATCTGCTCTATCCTTCAAGCCACACATCCAAGTCCTGTTCACCTCATGCCAACTACAACTCAAAAATATCTCCTGGATCCGTGCTTTCCTTAACCAAGAATCTGCAAAAACATTAGTACGTGCCCTCATCATCTCCCACCTCGACTACTGCAACCTCCTGCTCTGTGGCCTCCCTTCCAATCTATCCTAAACTCTGTGGCCCGCTTAATCTACATCTCCCCTCGCTATTCCCCAGCCTCGCCACTCTGCCAATCCCTTCACTGACTTCCCATTGCCCAAAGACTCCAGTTCAAAACATTAACCATGACATACAAAGCCATTCACAACCTGTCTCTTCCTTACATCTGTGACCTAGTCTCCCGGTACCTACCTGCACGCAACCTCAGATCCGCACAAGATCTCCTTCTCTACTCCTCTGTTATCTCCTCTTCCCACAATCGCATACAAGATTTCTCCTGTGCCTCCCCCATACTCTGGAACGCTATACCCCAGCATATCACACTCTCTTACCGTGGAAAGCTGCAAGAGGAACCTGAAGACCCACCTCTTGCAACAAGCCTACAACCTACAATAACCCTCAGTCCAGTACACCACTGCGCAACCAGCTCTGTCCTCAACTATTGTACCCTCATCCATTCCCTGTAGACTGTGAGCTCTCACGGGCAGGGTCTACTCTCCTCCTGTACCAGTCTGTTTTGTATTGTTAATGGTTGTTGTACCTGTTTTTATGTGTACCCTTTTTACTTGTAAAGCGCCATGGAATAAATGGCACTATAAAAATAAATAATAATAAGAATTTGACACTGGATAAGTGATATATTCTATATCACTGAGACTCCCACAGATTGATAGAAAAGGGGGAAAAGAATCACCTGCACCCCCGAATGCAAAACCCCAACCAGGTGGAATTTGAATGAATTGATGGTGGAGTATGTCTTTCACTCCACCCATATGGCACCAACAGAGAGCCGAACTTGGCGAACAGTGATTGCTTCTGCTTCTACATGGAATATGTTCATTCAGGTACATCTAAAGTATTATTATATATCTAGCTGTAGAAATACTAATCATATCCAGTTATATTTTCTAATCTATAAAAAAAGCAATAATGTTCTAGAGATTTTTTGATGTTTATGGCAGAGCTTGAATTTTGAATCGTAAAAAGATTTTGTTCCTGAAGAATATTCATATTTGCGAAATGATCTCTTGCGGTGGAGTTATTCTTCTCTGGCATACATTATGTATTTGGTAGAGGTATTTCATAGCTTCTTTTGAAGATTGCTGTTATGACAGATATATTTGTATATAAACAGCATTGTGTTGTGCTTTGTATTCAGACTGCACAGTAATAATATGATTGCTCTTACTGCAGCATATGTTATCAGATAGGATCATCTGTTAGTTTTGTATTCTAGAATATAAATTTATTGTCATGATCATGTAGATATAAATATTTATTTATTCACACCCAACAATAAAGAGAATAAAAGTTTACACTTTTACTTGAACATGGTTTTATTAAACAATTTTTAAAGGGAACCTGTTACGTGTTAAAACACTATCAGCACTCGCTCACATTAGGGTATAAATCGGAAAAGTGCAATGTGAGAAAATCTTACAATGGACTCGGACAATGTTAGTCAATGATGCACAGTAGATCTGAGTTTTTCTTCAGCTCTAAAGAGACTTAGGGCTCATTCACATGACCATTCCGTTTTTGCAGTCCGCAAAACACAGTCCGTTTTTTTCACGGATGCATCTGTGTGGCATCTGTGTGACATCCATTCCGTTCCGTATACGGCCCGTGTGTCATCCGTGTGTCATCTGTGTGCCTTCCGTCTTTTTTTACGGACCGCAAAACACGGAAGCAGTTAGATAGATAGAGGGATAGATAGAGAGACAGAGATACGGTAGATAGATAGATAGATAGAGGGATAGACAGAGGAACCGATAGATAGAGGGATAAATAGAGGAATGAATGAATGAATGAATTAATGAATGAATGAATGTAGGGATAGATAGACAAATAGCTAGAGGGATAGATAGATAGATAGATAGATAGAAAATAGATGAGAAAGACATATAAATGTCCCACTCTCCAGCATTTTGTAATCTTGCACCCTTTAGTGCCTTTCATGTGGCACTAAAGGGTTCTTAGTCTTGTATTTAGCCAAAAAATAAATAAATTATTTAAAAAAAACGACGGGGTTCCCTCCAATTTTTTGTAACCAGCTCAGGTAAAGCAGATGGCTGCAGCCTGCAGATCACAGCTAGCAGCTTTACCTTGACTGGTAATCCAAAACAGAGGGCACCCCACACTGTTATTTTAAATTAAATAAATAATTTAAAACAAAATACGTGGGGTCCCCCCCCCAAATTGGATCACCAGCCAAGGTAAAGCAGACAGCTGTGGTCTGGTATTCTCAGACTAGGGAGGTCCGCGGTTCTTGGACCCTCCCCAGCCTAAGAATAGCAAGCTGCAGCCACCCCAGAAGTGGCGCATCCATTAGATGTGCCAATCCTCGTGCTTTTTCCCAGCTCACTCCAATGCCCTGGTGCGGTGGCAAACGGGGTAATATATGGGGTTGATACCAGATGTGTAATGTCACCTGGCATCAAGCCCTGGGTTTACTGATGTCATAGCATCTATCAGATACCCGACATCACTAACCTAGTCAGTAATTAAAAAAATAGACAACAAACACATTTTTAATTGAAGAAACACTCCCCAAAACATTCCCTCTTTCACCAATTTATTGAAAAGAAAAAACGGATCCGGCGTAATCCAAAAAGGGGGGCCCACAATGATCAATACTCACTGTCCCAGTCAATGAAGTCAATGAAGACCAGAATGTTCCCCATTGGCTGGGAGAGCACTGCAGTGACCTGAGCTAACATCATGAGGTCAGCCCAGGTCACTGCAGGGCATGACCAGCGCTGACTTCAGGAGGTTAGCAAGGTACATTACCTGCGGTGATGGAAGCCTCTGCACTCCTGACATCAGCACTGGTGACCGAGATTAATGACCGCCACATTCTCAGATCACCTCTCATGAGCGGTCCGTGACATCACCACTAGTCACAGTCTCGGGCCCGCCCGCGAGAAGAGATGTGAGAATGCGGCTGTCAGTGACGAGCACTGACGTCAGGAGTGCAGGAGTTCATCACCGCAGGTAATAAACTTTACTAACCTCCTGATGGCAGTGCT
The DNA here is from genome assembly GCF_048569485.1 of Anomaloglossus baeobatrachus. Lineage (NCBI taxonomy): Eukaryota > Metazoa > Chordata > Amphibia > Anura > Aromobatidae > Anomaloglossus > Anomaloglossus baeobatrachus. Next base: position 98,515,147 of record NC_134358.1, read on the forward strand.
CATCATCCCTGCGGCTGCTCGCAATGCAGTGTCGGCATATGTTGATATTGCAATGCGGGCATATGCTGACACACTGCAGTGCCAACATATGCGGACATACTGCAGTGCCGCGGGGCTGGCAGGGAGCGGGACACAGACTGCACGGGCAACCGACGGAGGTCACACGGAAGTGCTTCCGTGCGGCTTCCAGGGATTTTGCGGGCCCATTGACTTGTATTGAGTAACGGTCCGTTATTACGGAACAGAATAGGACATATTCCATAATAACGGAATGGACATATGGTAACCGATGTGCTTTTTTGTAGGATCGGATGCACACCGAAATGTTACCGTGTACCATTTGATCCTACACAAAAGACATTGAAAATATGGTCCTGTCCGTGGGTCCGCAAAAAAACAGGAACTGAACAGGACAAACGGGACGGTCATGTGAATGAGCCCTAAGGTAAAAATCACAACATGCTGGCAGCATGTCTGGGCTCACTCACACCTGTACAAGTCTATGGGTGCGTCTGAAACATCTGAGTGCACTGATGACATCCAAATGCAATCCAATATACGCTGAGACAGACACTGGAAAAGGTGGAGAAATTAATCTCTCCATCTTTTCCTCACCTGTGGTTCAATTCTCCTAAGAGAGAGAATCAGATTGCAGTGAATGACACTCGGGTCACTCTCGCAGCAGAGTTTGAGTTGAGTCTCATTAGAAAATTGCATCCAAGTCTCTTGCATCGGATGCTATACACCAGTGTGACCCCGGCCTTAATCAGGAGATATGGGGTTAATTTGCAGTTTAATAGCATTTGTATCCTGTCTGGCACCAGCATGTTAAACACCGCTGCCAGGAGGAAAAGAACTTGAATCCTCCAGGCAGCATTTGGGTTTTAGCCATGGTTGCAGAGACGGTGCAGGTTTAGTTACCGCTCTGTGTATAGAGCATGGAGGCTGTAACCGCACCCCCTGCACTGACTGCTGAAACTAGTACTAAGCTCTTGTCAGTCAGTGTGGAGGGATTGGTTACAGCCGCCACTCTCCATACACATAGCTTGACCGAACCTGTGCCGGTACCGCCACCGTGACTGAAATCCAAACGCTGCCAGGAGGATTAACGTTCTTTTCCTTCCAGCAGCGGGGTGTAATGTACTGATACTGGGCAGATTCCACTCACTATTAACCTACAGGTTAGCCCCATATCTGCAGGATAATAGCATAATAGCATTTTTACATGTGATAGGTTTCCTTTAACCTGCTCATAATTCATACATGCAAAATTGTTGTTTTTACAGTGATGTGCTGTTCACTGACCTCATGTCTTTGCAGTCATGTGTCATAATAAGTTGAACACAACATTCCCTACTTGGCTATTTTGATCTTATTAAAAGTAATTAACACTAGAAATGTCAGTCCAGCAAAATGAAATAACAGCTGACAAATGTTAAACATTTTTGTGTAAAACAGTAAAATGAAAAATGTTATTATATCTTAATAGGAACCTGACAGCTGATGCATGCTGCCTGATGCACGGAGAGCATGCATCAGACACTATAATTCTAGGGGTTTGGTGCCTGGCAGTTTTAAAGCATGCTTTACTGTGAATCCAACATATCATATTACAACAGCCTATGGCACCACCAGGCGGGGAGAAGCCACTGATGACCCGCTTGTTCAACTAGTCTAACCTGAGCCTTGGTTCACAGTGACTTTAAAGTATGTTTTCCTATGAAAACACACAGCATCTCCCAGTCAAACATGGATCGCGAAATATGTATCAACTGTTAGGTACCCTTTAAAGCAATACACCAGCATTTATTTATTGCAGCGTTTGAGATGGGCCACTAATGTAAGGTCCCTGCATTTAGTCTCAATACTTATAAGCCACTATCTTCATCTGTTATGGGCACCACTGCGGTTGATCTCCAGCAATTTGTGACCTTCCGGATCACTTTAGTATTTGCTGAACGGATGTGGAAGTAACAAATCAATGTACGTCTATGAGAGCAAAAATGAAGCCATCATAGACTTGTGTTTATTACTTGTGAAGATTACCTTTGACTTCTAGTTAGTCAGAAGCAGTGGTCCCAAGATGGTAGCGCAGGACTGGATTAGCGCCAGGAAGAACCAAAGAAGGCAGGTTGGGAGTATAATACTAGGTGCAGAGACCTTACGTTAGTAGCCCCACACAAGTGCTTCAATAAAAAAAATATGTTGGAGTGGTGCTTTAATATACACTGATAAGAAGAATCTGCATAACTAATCATATGCTAAATACTGTAGTTGCAAGTCAAATTTATGTATGAAATTGCCAAGATGTTGGTCTATAACATGAAGGTCGTCTCACACTTAAAGCTGTAATGGATGGTGAGATATAAGGCCTGCAATTCAAAAGTTCAAAACATTGTTACCCTTTTGCTTGTCAGTGTATATCAAGCTTATCACATTACATCCTACAGTGTCATCTTGTTCAACGCATTAAATGCTTTGAAGATTTTGGTAAAGAAATAATTTTAAATACAAAAAAAAAAAATAGAATATAGTATATGGAGAGAGAAGAAAAGGAAGGTGTGTCTGCATCATTGCTGGCATTTAATAGGCTCAGCTCACTTTTCTAATACAACAGGAACTCTTAGCCCAAAAATATGAACATTTTGAAAAGTCAGAAGAGTCAAGAAAAAGTTTAAAAGATGTAGAGTTTGCTCCCTTTCTTCCAAAACTCTTTTGAGTTAACTTCAGGAGGGCACCCAGTCTTAGGAATATCCTGACCCCATGCCACCTGAAAGACCCTAAAAGCAACACAACACAACAAGCTACAAATCCTCAGCCCTCAGGCAGTATAAAATGTCGGGTAAAGAAATTCCTATGTTGCAAGTGCATCCTATTTAACAATCCTTTCAGTCTTCCAAAACTAGATAAATTGCTTGTTGTCTGCAGAAATCAGGTGTAATCCCATAATTGCACTCCAAGTATACACACTCAGGAAAAGGATTCCCACATGTTTAGTTAGAAAGCTATTGCAGAATTGATAATTGCAATTTGTTACAAGCTAACTAATCAATTGGCAAGTAAATATAATGTAAGTCTAAGGGGCACTTTGCACGCTGCGACATCGCAAGCCGATGCTGCGATGCCGAGCGCAATAGTCCCCGCCCCCGTCGCAGCTGCAATATCCTTGTGATAGCTGCCGTAGCGAACATTATCGCTACGGCAGCTTCACATGGACTCACCTGTCCTTATTAAGGGGGCGGGTCGTACGGCGTCACTGCGACGTCACATGGCAGGCGGCCAATAGGTGCGGAGGGGAGGAGATGAGCGGGATGTAAACATCCCGCCCACCTCCTTCCTTCCGCATATCCTACGGAAGCCGCGGTGATGCCGGTAGGAGATGTTCCTCGCTCCTGCGGCTTCACACACAGCGATGTGTGCTGCCGCAGGAACGAGGAACAACATCGGACCGTCGCGTCAGCGTAATTATGGATTACGCCGACGCTGCACCGTTGATACGATTACGACGCTTTTGCGCTCGTTAATCGTATAATCGAACCTTTACACACTACGACGTCGCATGCGATGCCGGAAGTGCGTCATTTTCAATTTGACCCCACCGACATGGCACCTGCGATGTCGTAGTGTGCAAAGCCCGCCTAAGCTTATATGTAGGATTATCGATAATTAGACAAATTTTACATATAGCAAGTGGAGAAATATAAAAATCTGAAAACCTTTATGACATGCCAATGGCACTTTGTTATATACCTCATTATTCCAAATGTGAGCTGCAATATGTTGGCAGAACTACTCAGACACTATTGAAAAGACTCAAATCACATTATGCCATTTTTATCCATGGGTATATGCCCTATGGAATCTCCAGGCACTGCTCTAATGAGCATGATAAGGACATTGCATGCCTCTCCATTATTGTGATTGATTTTATCCCTCCAAATTTCGAAATAGGGTCATAAGCATACTGCATCCAATGTTCTTGCATTGGATACTGTACGCTAGTGTGATCTTGGCCTTTGGTGTTAATCACTCAGCAGTCCATCAATCAACAATTATCACCTATGTTGATGGCTACATGTAGCACTGTACCGTTATGAATAGTACAGCTCATTACATTGATTAGCAGCCGGTTACATGTACTTTAGATCAGCTCCTATTGAACATGCTAGGACCAGATTAGTCCTATATTAGTTTAGCAATACTGTTATCCCTTGGATCCAAGTAAAAAATCTTTCATATAACCAAATAAGATGTCATACTTTGTACTGATGAGGGGCAAGACCCCAAAACACCATGTCTGCAAATTAAGTTTCTGGTTTGGCTTTCATCCTAAGTTATATGAAAACGTTTGTTAAAGAGTCTATATTGACTTTTAGGTTTGTTACTTCCAATAGCTGGCACCAGACTTCAGGTCTTTTCCTCTATGAAGAAGCAATTTGCATAAACAATGTCATAAAACAGCCCAATCAAGGAACCTATGTCATGAGAATGCAGGGCCTAGTCAGCATCAAAGATGAAAATAAGTGGAGGAAGACACTACAGAGAGAAAAAAGCTGCACTTGACATTCATGACCACTGGACCAGGGTAAAGCTCTGAAGAGAGGGCAGATGAGAGTGTGGTCATTCTAATTTTTTTATCCTCTTCCCAGGTGAATTATATAATTTTTGTAAAATTCTAACCAATTTCTCGATTGTATATATACACCAGCCTCATTATGTCTGAAATATTTTTAAATATGAAACATAGTGAAAAATCTTCTAGGGAACCTGTCATGCCCCCTACGCCCTCCATCCAGCAGCTTTCATATCTGTATGCTCACATTTCCCGTCTAACCAGCCTTCTATGATGCTATTCACTTATATGAATGTTTTTAAATAAAAAACAACTTATAAACTTTGCTATTCCTATGTTAATTAGGGCCTTGATTAGTCGCAGGTGCATTGTTTCCCCAAACTAGTCAGCCTTCTTTATGCCCCTGTGGGAGTGATAACATGATTTATTTAAACTTACTGCCGCTGCTCAGATCCGGATCCGTGGTGGCTCGAGGGGTCTCCAGACCCGAGGGTCACACGGCCACTCGATTAAAAAGGGGGGATATGTACAGGGGGGTTTTTGGAAAGTTCGTGACGACACCCACGGTGCGTGGTAATGTGAGGGACCACCGCTGCCGTTGGGGAGCCCGGTGATGATGGTGTGGCAGCCGGATGTTTAACCCCTCCGTGTGTAGGGGGTTTGTGTCCTGGGGTATTTGGGTGCTTTTGGGGATAGGAACAGAGGTTTTCAATGTACTCACTCAGTCCCGGAATAACTACACCGACAGCTTGTAAACCAGAATTCTGAGCACCACTGTAGCCTGTAAGGAGTATGCCTGGATCCATGCCCTTGGTGTTGCTGTTACTCTGTGGCCCTGTCCTTGGCACCTTTGTCTCTGTTGGACCCGTGGGTATAAAACTCTTCGGGTCCCGCTCACCCGTATGGCTAATGGAGTGAGCTTGCTCTCAGGGTTCACGTGTAGGATTTCTTTGGACTGCAGTGGGAAAGTCCTATCCCATCGGTGCGCTAGTACCCCGATTTTGGAGCGGGTTGGGGATGACACTTGAAGTCTTCACCTCCGTCGGGTAAATTACCGGAACGCGTGAAGCAACTTTCCGGCCTGGGGTCTATGTAACCTGTCATGCCCTGGTCCCTGCCCGGTGATAGCTCAAGGCCGCCGGCTGCCCTCCTCGACAGTCCGTGCCCCTTGACATTGTCCCCTGCGACTGGGGTTCCAGCTCTTACCAGGCCCAAACCAACGTCTGCCACCTAGTACACAGAGCTCTTTTCTGTGACCTCTCCCTCTCAGAGAGTCACTTCATCTCCCCTCCTCTCACTCTCCACTGCTCAGCTCCACTGTCTCAACTCAACTGTCACTTTCCTCACTTTCCCCTCACCAACCCCTCATGTGGGCGGCCCTATTCCCTTCAGGCCCCCCAATGGTGTGTCTGGTAGGTTAAAGTGGAAAGAGTTCCTAGGATTTTGATTGGCTAAGCTGTTAGCAACACCAAAGGACCAGGATCCATAACCAAGGAGAGTGGATACTGTGCACAATACCCTGTGATGACCTGATAGGCCAGGGCGTCACATTACGTCACCGTCAGCTCATGGAAGCACATGTGCATGGCTCATTTTGGCCACATCAGTGCATTTCAGAAACGGGGTGGACGCTTCCCAGCTTCATTATGCACACCGCTCATGACCGGAAGTTAAGATGATGGCTCACGTATATGTCTTCTAAACTTCTGTTCATGCACAGTGAGCCTAATGAAGCTGGGAAGTGTGCAACAGGCTTCAAACGTGCACTGACATAGCCGAAATGAGATGAGCACATGCGTGAAATTTCCATGAGTCAGCTGGGCGAAATCATGTTATCACAACCCAGTGGCGTGATAACAAATAAAGAGGGCTGACTAGTCTTAGGAAACAATGCCCTTTCCACTAGTTAAGGCTCAAGTTAGTATAGGTAAAGCGAGGTTTATAAGTCATTTTTTTAAGCATTCATATTCGTGAATAACATCATACAGGACTGGTAAGGGAGGGAATTAGGGTTGGACGGCATAGGGGACCTTACAGGTTCCCTTTAAGTTCTTTTGCACAGCCCGATCTGTTACCTTCTTATATTTCAAATATACAATTAATTCAGGCTTTTAAAACCTTAAAATTTCAAATCTTAAAATTCCGAAAAAAAAAAATTTCGCTACTGCTGCAACTTTTTAATCTTTGAAAATAAAATTATTTTTTGTGAAGTTAAGTTTTTCTAAATTAATTTCAAGGATTTACTCTATAACATTATTATTTATATTGTTCTTCATGTGTTGTGCTCTTTAATTTTTTCATTTACTGTTATTTTTACCAATTATATTTAGCACAAATCAGAAATTGCAAATATACAATCTTCCCAGTTTAGATTTAAAAACCTGTCATGCACAGTTTAGTGTTACCTTTGTTCTCTATATCATAGCGATGTCTCCTCTCTGTGGCTGGCAGCCAGGAACTTTATTGTTTCAAGTATTTGTAGAAACATAAAGTAATTCTCATCCACTGAGCTGGTACTTCATGTTATTGTTTTGTAGTTGGTAAGTTTTCACAAGGGAAAGGTTCTCTTTACTTGTAGAACAACACACCGGTTTTCTCACATTGTGATAAGGCGAGTTGGTGTCTGCCATTGCCTTTGATAGATTTGCACCATTATACAGTATGTGTGGATAAACATACCAAGTATTGGTTAGAAGCCAGGAAAAACATTAATCACATCTTCACAAAATAATGTGAAATGTGATTGATCATTGCTTTTCAGTGTTATTGAAATCAATAATATGACAAAATCTAGCTATAATTCAATAAAATATTATTTTCTTTTTTTTAACCAATATACTGTATATTTTTACAATAGTTTTTTTTTTTTTGCATACAAACACTTACAATAACAACATAAACCACCTAGAACAACAAGGTATGACTCTTGATAAACCCGTGAGTCAAACAAAGAAAAAAAATCAAAAAATAAAATGGGAGGGGGGAGGTGCGGCCTCATAAAATTATTGATACCCTGTACAAAGGGCTAGTAAGATGTAGTACAGTGTATTCCCCATTAGGTGGCAGCAGAGCAGTGAAGGAGAGACTAAGTCACACTTTGACAGAAAGGCAGCTGAAGTACAGCAGAGAAACTTCAGCCGAGAGTAAACAGGTGAACCACCAGGGGACAATAGAGTATTCAAACAGTCAGGGTCAAGCCAGAAAAGTCAAGTCACTGCAAAGGGAGTATCAATATCAAGTCAGAAAATAGAACTGAGTCAGAAGTCGGGAGATCAGGTATGCAGAGGGAAACACAAACAACAGACAGGAGCAGGAAGTCAGGGATCGGGACAGGCAGACGGACGGAAGGGTTCAAGTGAGGACACAGTAGCAGGGAGGCAGGACAGATCGGGAACATTCACCAGAGCCAGTATACAAGCTGCAAGGCAGAAATATCACTGGCACTGAACCATAGATAGAGAGGCAAAATATAGCATCTTGGGATCCAGAACGAGGCAAGGGAAGTTAACCCCAGACATGGAAAAGACAGGGAAAAGCCGGCCTAGATCATGACAACTATACATTTAAGCCAAATACTATTACATTACAGAAAATTATAAAAGGTGAGAAATAGGTGAGGCATGTACAGAAATCAGCCGAGGGTGCCACATTTTAAGCACAGAAGATTTGGCATTGGCCAAAAACGCTAAACAGTATTTGTACCGCCCCCATGCCAGCAGCCGGGACTGCTGCTTGGATCCGGATCCACGGTGGTTCAAGGGGTCTCCGGACCCGGGGATCGTGCGGCCACTCAAAACGAAAAGGGGGGGTATTTACAGGGGAGTGATATGTGTAAATTTTGTGACGCCACCCACGGTGTGTGGTAAGGTGGAATACCACTGCTGCCGTTAGGAGCACCCGTTGGTTATGGAATGGCAGCCAGGTGTTTAACCCTTCCATGGGGAGGGGGAATGCCATAGGGCTTGGTGATGTTGGCGAAGGGTCACTGTTGGGGAAGTTAGGGTCACTGTGTACGCACTCAGTCCAATAACGCTGACACCGACAACTTGTAAACCAAAGTTCTGAGCACCGCTGCAGCAGGGAGGGAGCACGCCTGGATCCCGTGCCTATTGGTGTTGCTTGTTAGCCTGTGGCCTTTTCCTTGGAACCTTTCTACTGATTGGCCCCTGTAGTATAGAACTAGTCGGGTTCCGCTCACCAGTATGGCTAATGGAGTGAGCTTGCTCTCAGGTTTCACGCTTGGGATTTTCTGGACAATGTATTGGGAAAGTCCTATCCCCCTCGTTGCGCTAGTACCCCGATTTTGGAGCGGGTGGAGAACGAATCTTGAAGGCTCCGTTCTCGTCGAGTGAATTACCAGAGCGCTTGAAGCTACTTCCCGGCCTAGGGTCCACGTACCCTGTCATGCCCTGGCCCCTGCCTGGAGATGGCACAAGGCCGCTTGCTGCCCTCCTCGGCAGTACCGTGCCCCTTATCTCGATCCCCTGCGACTGGGATTCCAGCTCCTATCAGGCTCAGACCAACGTCTGCCACCTAGTAGTAACAAGGAGCCCAGCTCCTAACCTTCTCCAACTGACTTGTGACCTCTCCTCACGAGAGTCAGCACACAAGTAAACTGCTCTGAACACTCCTGACCCTCCCTTACCAACCCCCCAAGTGAGCAGCCCTATTCCCTTCAGGCCATCCACTGGTGTGTCTGGTGGGTGTGGTGCAGAGTGTTTCTAGGATTTTGATTAGCTTGTTCTTAGCAACACCAAAGGCCAGGAACCCGTAACCAAGGAGGAGGTGGATATCATGCAGAAGGGCAGATTGCACAATACCCTGTGACGACCTGATAGGCCCGGGAATCACATATTCATGCTGGAAGCTAGAGTTAATTCAGTTATAAAGTTTGGAATGTGACGGGATCCAATGTTACTTCCACACAATCTAGCAGGTAATAGGATATGACCTATAAGTCCCCTAAATTTTAGTGGGAGAGAGTCTACCCCAAGATTTAACTCTACTAGACTTGGGAAAGGTATCAGGATGAGACCCGTCAGTTCAAATACCATCGCCCAGAACGCTGCAACTTTGGTGGAAGTCCAACAGACGTGAGCCATGGAACCAGTCTACTGGCATCCCTACCAGCACAATGGCGAATATTCAGATACATAGTGAGCAAGGTTGGCAGGAGCTAAATACCATCTAAGATGTGGTTTTTTTTAACTGTTCAATATGATTAACACATTTAGAGGATATGGAACCCAAGATGAAGCCACAAAATATTGTTTTTCAAAAGCTAATTAACCATGAAGATAACCCACCAAATTCCCCAAACTAGAATAATAAATGAGAGATGGTGTAAGACACTTTATTGAATAATAGGCTAACTTTACGTAAATCTTCACTTTTTAACACTTTTTTTTTATCCCACATGTCTTTTAAAGGACAAGGCCACACAAGCGTATAAAAAAATCATCTGATTTTCATCCAGAAAAAAAACAAATGGTTTTGCATGTGTATTAACATATCTATGGTGTCTGGTGAGTATGATTGCGGCTTGTCCATTTCCTATAATGAAGAGTCCTGCAGTATCTCTAACTTTTTTTAGCTGCTTGGACTAGGGCTTATCTTGGAGTAGGGCTTATATTTAAGCTTTGCTCCGAAAATGCTGAAAATCCCTGCTAGGGCTTATTTTTGGGCGAGGTCTTATTTTTGGAGCAGCACAATAGTAGACAGATGGACAGTAAAAGGCAGGCAGTAAGAAAATGGCAAACAAGAATAAAAGTAAAAGTTAAATTGGTTAATTTTTATTTAAATTGTTTGTCATTTTTTGTTTTCCCAAAAGTCATTAAACCAATACTCTACTAAGTTATTCATGTAATAATATTAAGTATAGCAAGAAAAGCTAAAATAACTGAAATTGTGTTTTACTGTCTTTGGATCAGATTGTATTATTTTATTGGTACTAGCAAACTGTATATTACTAGAATTCAAAGAATTTTGCCTATTTTGTAGTTGAATATGTTGTGTCAGTTGATCCTGTTATCTTCACCATCTAAGTGTCAGGCATATATTTAGCACTGATTTACAAGCCATGGGCAGAAAACAATAACCTTTGATGTTTAGTTTCTAAGTAAAGTTTACCATCAATTTGCTATCAAAAACCTGCAGTGGTCAGCAGCAAAACAAAGAGCAGGCATAGTGCTCATTCCAGAAAATCAGTAGGCAACTCATGAATCAAATGAGTGCAAGAAATAATGAGAGCTTATCGGAGAGACCCATGCAACATAATTAGGGGTATTAAAAATGTCCTTTCACATCAATCACAAAATTAAACTATAAAACTCTTATCTGCTTGTTTACTGCTCGACCTTTTGGAGTTAAGTTTGCTATAATAAACTGACCGAGTGCATCTTTCAACATTTTCTGAATTATGGGGGTAATGGATGTAACCAAAACAGATAAAATGTCCCCTGTCTACCAAAACTAAACCCCCAAATCTGGTACAAAGTAAAAGAAAAATGTACTTCTGGGTATAGAAGAATTTTGCCCAACTATATGAATACTGAGTGGATAACTTGAATAATAAGACTCTATAAGAAAATAAGTAACCACTTCTAAATATCAATGTAATTTTTTTGGCCAATATAATATAATAGAATAAAAAATCATAAACTTGGTGGGCAACAAAGAGCATGAAAATAGCATCAGATATTGGGGCCAATATACAAGGTAGGTGAACAGTTTATGTGTTATGGTAAAAATCATATATTAAAATCTGTACTGCCATATAAATTAATAAATAAATAAATTGTATTATACATTTATGGCCAAAAGTGTTGGCACCCTTGAAATTGTTTCAGAATATGATGTGTTTCTCCAGTAACCAGAGCTCACAGCCACTGTGTCTTGCAGCAACTGTCAACCAGGTAGCTTTAAGGGAGCATTTAAAGGGAACCTGTCAGGTGCAATATGTACCCAGAACCTTGAGCACTTTTGGGGGCATATTACTATTCCCTGCCTAACTATCCCTGTATCTAGTAGCATAGATAAAGGGATCTTTAGAAAAATTATTTCTAAAGATCTTTTATCTTATGCTTAAATGAGGACAGGGACTAGTCCCAAGGGCATTATATCCCCCGACTAGCCACCCTCTTAGCATGTTAGCACACCCACAGGGGCATACTAACATGCTATTCAATGCAGCATCACAAGTGATAGTGCACGTACCTGTGTCTGCAGTGAACACTGAGCTGAATATCCCGGAACTCCCAGTCATGCACAGTAGACCTCTGAAGTCGGGACACGTACACCCGGCTTTATACTGCACATGACCGGAAGTGCCCGGCATTAAGAAGCGCAGTCACAGCACACATAGGTACGCGTGTCGCTGCTGGTGATGCTGAATTGAGTAGCATGTTAGCATGCCCCTGTGTGTGTGCTAACATGCTAAGAGGGTGGCTAGTCAGAGGAAGTAACACCCTTGGTACAGGTCCCCTCTACTTTTTCTAAAGATGCCTTATCCTATACTAGTGTATACAGGGACAGTTAGGCAGGGATTAGCAATATGCACCCAGAACTGCTCGTGTTTCTGGGTGCATTTTGCACCTGACAGGTTCCCTTTAACATTCCAGAAGTTCACAGCTGCTGGGACATCTGGAGGGTGTGAACTCTAGCGAGAGTTTACAGCCTGCAGGTGTCCCAGCAGCTGGGAACTCCAGGAAACTTGAAGGCTCCTTTATCGTTTCCGGTCCTCACAGATACCGGAGTGCTGTGCTGCCGTGTCCTGCAATCTCAAAAGTCCTGCAATCCAGCAGTAAGGTTTACACTCAGTGGCTCCACCACTGCTTTCACTGTGGGATTTTTGACATGGCCGCACAGCAGTCTGGCAATTCGGCAGTCAGATCACTGGAGTTCACAGTCAGGGTTGCCCTGCTGCTTTCGGTAAACTCCATTGAACCCATTGCCGGGTTTCCAGACTGTCGAATTGCAGGTCATGGCCTCACAGCAGTCCTGCAATGTGGCAGCAGGTTGAAATGAGTTCACTGAGAGAAGCAGGGGAGCCTCTGACTGTGAACTCTAGTTACCTGATTAGCAGATTGTTTGACTGATGTGTCACTGTGTACCGCAATCACACTTGGTACCATGGGAACCTGGCTGTGAACTCTGGTGACTTGATTGACATCACTGCTTCTTACAGCTGGGTCCTCCTTGCCCTCAGTGTGTCCCAGGAGCTGCAGCGATTGGGCGCGTTTTACATCACTGCAGCTTCTGGATGTAACAGAGCCTTGATCTTTGTGGTATTTCCTGTGGATTATGTCAGACCTCCGGGAGTGTTTTGGGGGTTATTAAATTTGTGAAAGAATGCATGGTTTTTTTTTGTTATACAAAATAAAGGATTTTTGTTTTTTTTCTTTTCACTTACAAAGTTGTCAATGGGGGGGGGCTCAGACACATCCCCATTACCAACACAACTTGGTACCGTATTGCTGACCAAGAAAGAAGTGAATCAATATAATTTACTATCAAATATTCTTTTATTTTCAATAAATTCATATAGATAACAATATCAAACAAGAGAGCCACCTGGGGGGACACATGGTTCCAGAATTTAAATATTTAAATAAACTTCCTGCCCTTTATGACATAGTACAGTGACCTATACCATATATCATATATTTTACCATCTGCCATTCTGTTACCATAGTGTGACACACACCATGGGACATAAGATCTATTTTCATTCAGTGTAAAAATGTGGCTTCGGATTCCAGTATTGTATATTAATTATTGGATGTAACTATATCATCATCCTATATGCCACTTCACTTTCCATTAGCCCTAGTGACTAATCCCATCATGTCACACTCATTTAGTAACAGAAAAGCTTCATCCAATCTAGTGATTATAACACTGTCCATAGAGATGAAAATGTCCATAGAGGTAACACAGCGAATCAATAACCGCTAATTATAAACAAGAAGACATAATTAACATCAAAAGGCAGCAAGTACTTACATTAGGCAATACGTTGTCTGGCCATGCGCCCCTCCACCCCTAACGCACGTTTCGCCACACGCTTTGTCACGCCCCCTTTTGACAAAGCGTGTGGCGAAACGTGCGTTAGGGGTGGAGGGGCGCATGGCCAGACAACGTATTGCCTAATGTAAGTACTTGCTGCCTTTTGATGTTAATTATGTCTACTTGTTTATAATTAGCGGTTATTGATTCGCTGTGTTACCTCTATGGACATTTTCATCTCTATGGACAGTGTTATAATCACTAGATTGGATGAAGCTTTCCTGTTACTAAATGAGTGTGACATGATGGGATTAGTCACTAGGGCTGATGGAAAGTGAAGTGGCATATAGGATGATGATATAGTTACATCCAATAATTAATATACAATACTGGAATCCGAAGCCACATTTTTACACTGAATGAAAATAGATCTTATGTCCCATGGTGTGTGTCACACTATGGTAACAGAATGGCAGATGGTAAAATATATGATATATGGTATAGGTCACTGTACTATGTCATAAAGGGCAGGAAGTTTATTTAAATAATTAAATATTTAAATTCTGGAACCATGTGTCCCCCAGGTGGCTCTCTTGTTTGATATTGTTATCTATATGAATTTATTGAAAATAAAATAATATTTGATAGTAAATTATATTGATTCACTTCTTTCTTGGTCAGCAATACGGTACCAAGTTGTGTTGGTTCAGTGTAACTGAAGTGTGTATAGTGATTGGACTTAGGTAACTAAACATCCCCATTACCAACCCAGGGCTTGATATGGACTGCTTTTTTTAGACTGGGGAGGGCCCGATATCCATGGCCATTCCGAGCCTGAGAATATCAGTTCCTAGCTGTCTCCTTTATCTGTGCTGTTTATTACAAATAGGCAGGGGACCGCATGTAATTTTTTCTTTCACTGCGCATGTCAATCACAGTAATGCCAGCAGAAAAGATGGCTACAGCATTACTGTGATTGACAAGCAATCACAACATGTTCAGTGGCTGAAAATCAGACACCAAATATGTGGGGAGGGGACTCAATCTCACAAGCAGATAGATCAGATAAAGCAGATGGCTACAGGCTATAGCCCCAAGCTGTGCTCTATATCTTGGCTGTGTATCAAAATAAGAGGGACTCCAGGTAACTTTTTTGATTATTTAAATAAATAATTTAAAAAAACAACATACTGCCCCCCCAATTTTGATACCCAGCCAAAATAAAGCTGTCAGCTGGGAGCTGGTATTCTCAGCCTGGGTAGGTCCATGGTTATTGGACCCTCCCAGAGTAAAAATAGCAGCCTGCAGCTGTTATGCACTGTCCAGATCTGCTCAAGCAGATTAATACAATGGCGTTGGACTCTGTTCACATTGCAGCATCCTATAGGCAACCTGGTTTCTCAAGTGCTCAGTTTTGCTGGGCATCGGCTTAGTTGTTTCACTGCTCTCAGCCATGCAGGGATTAAACCTTTTTGGAGAAGTGTGCAACTCTGCTGAGAGCTGCGTTTCTAATTACCATCCACAGCTGGTCTTTTCCTATTTAAGGCTGGGGAGTGTAGAAGGAGATTGCCAAAGATAGCTTCAGCATAGCTCCAGCAATTCCAGTCTCAGTGATTATTCCGTTCATGGTGAACTACAGTTGCTATTTGCGGAGTGAACATTCTTCTGTTGTTTATTCCCTACCCATTTTTATATTCTTCTTTACACATATTGTCTCTCCTTTTGTGTTTGAGTGCAATATGCATCATGTTTTGTTCTCTCTTGTCTTTGTTTTTTATGTGGGGTTTTGTTACTGAGTTTCCAGCCCTCTCCCAGGATGGGAGGAGTAAGATCAGGGCTTGAACATGAGTCAGGGTCATGATGGGGGCACAGACCTGGCTACCATTTAGCTTACCTCTGAGATAAGGGACAGCACAGGGTCTCAAGTTTGAGGGCCAGCTTAAGAGCCCCTGTTCCGTCAGTACATAGCCCAAAACAGCAATAGCCCAGAATTGTTGCATCCATTAGATGAGACCCCTCCATTTCAAATCCTGTAAGTAAAAAACAACAAAAAAAACACAAAACACAAAGAAAAATCCTTTATTTATATAAAAAACTCTCTTTCACCTCTTTATTAACCTCAATACACCATGTACGTCAGTTGTAATCCATATGAGGCCCCACAATGCTCCCAACTTAGGTACATCTGAGGTTGCAGTGTGCGGTATCATTAGAAAACATGACCACTCAATGTGACTGTCAGGGACACACTGACTGATCTGCAGCTGTGAGCGACAACATCACTGAGTTCACCTGAGGTCACAGCTGGAGGTTCCCATAGTCCTGCAGCTTTGATCTCAGTTCAACTGACCTGAAGTGAACTCATTGAACTCAGTTACATCATCTCAGGGTACCTCATTGAACTTAATGCTGGATTATTGAATTAGCAATGTGGGCACATTGAGTATTTGGTTGCAGAGATTCCTGCACCAAATCTGCATCTCCAGGCAAAAAAAAACCGCATCAAAATTGTACCATATTTAGATGCATTTTTTTGCCAGAAGATCCAAATTAGGTGCAGGAATTTGGTGTATAAATTTCATCACCAAATTTGCATCTCCTGGCAAAATGCCCCCGCACAGATTAGGTGTAGTTTTTTGCCAGGAGATGCAGATTTGGTGCAGAAATGTTTACACCAGATTGCTGCACCAAATATACATCTCCTGGCAGAACAATGGATCGAAATTCCATCAAAACCGTGGGTTTTGTCCAATTTTCTAAAAAAAAAACCCTCTAAATAGAAGGACATATCACCAAATAATACTAAAGTATAAATGGCATGAGAATACTCATAGAATCACAGACCAATAATAAAGGTATTAAAAGTGGGGAAAAATTTAATTATCAATAATAAGTTTTATTAAGCTGTTATAAAATACATAAGATAGACACAGGTAACGTAAAAACAAATTGATCTCAGGTGTGTAGAGGGGTATGGGCACAAGCGGGTCAGATAAATAATATAAATGGTTATTCATACAGTAGGTATTAAACCTGAATCATGGAAGTTATAATAGAAAATTTTTGTGATGCAGATAAGATATACTGAAAAAATTGTGATGGGTTATAATATAAGTAGCAATAGCAAACATATGATACAGCCATCCCTAGTATGCCGTAATTGAAATCAATACATGGTATATAACATCACACAATAATAAGTATTCAGTCCACCATAGACATATTATGGAGTAAATTGGCAATGCACATCATACAATAAAAATATCCCTCTTTCAACAATAGTAATTAATAGGGTAAATTCATAATGTGCATTATATAGCGATAGTTTAGGAGTCCACCAATTTACATATTGCAGGATAAGTTACCAATAAGCATGGACGCTTATGATTATACTCGAAAGGCACCAACCCCTCACACCACTTCAACAACCATCTTGCTTGTCGATTCATCAGGGAGTCCCTGACGAAGTGGCAATGAGATGGGTAAAGCACCAGAATTGTCGAATCTAATGGATACAACAATTCTGGGCAGCTGCAGGCTGGTACTTTTAGGCTGGAGGGGTCAATATCCATGGGTCCTCCCATCCTGGTAATTCCAGCCCCACCTGCCTGCTTTACTCTAGCTGGATATCAACAATGGGGCTACTTTACAGAATTTTTTCCCCTCTATTTTGATATTTAGCCATGATAAAGCGAACAGGTGGGGCTGCAGCCTGCAGCTATTGTTATACCTGCACTAGCTATCAAAATAGGGAGGGATCCTATGTAATTTTTTTAAATTTATTCATTTTTATACTACTATACAGTAAACTGACTGCAATCAATCAGAGACGCAGACACAGGTTGGGGGACGTGTATAGCAGTCAGCAAACAATCACAGACACTGGCACATAGGGTGGGAGAGGAAAGCAGTGAATATTGATGAACCTTAATAAGCGAGCCCGGAGGAGAGTCTGACTGCAGCGTGATCCTTTCGGAAACACAGAATGAATAATTATCCTCCACTTACTACCATTTATCTTCCTTTTTAACACCTTAGCGATATATTTTACACTTCTTGACCCCATTGATATGCATGGGATTCGCTGTTTGTGGTTAAGTTCAGTGGCAAGTTTGCTTGCAGAAGCCGATTTTTTATTTAGTTTGTGCTGATTCGGCGAACCCGAATATCCACTGTTCCACTCAGCACTACCCCATGGTCTTTAGAACTGTCTTCGGAAGAAATAAGTCATGTGCCAGTCCTTTATATTGACCACACATGTGTTTACACATATAATTGAGGTCTCCTCTGAGACATCTTTTTTCTAAGCTAATCATATCTAACTTTTTCAAACTCTTATGATATGTGAAGCCTCTATCCCTTGTAATAATCTAGTTGCCCACCTTTGAACTGATTCTAAACGTCTGAATGTCCTTTTTAAAATTTGGACCCCAAAACTGGACCCCATATTCTAGATGTGACCTTGCCAAGTTACCACCCTTTTAATTTTCATCCTACAAATGAGCTATCAATATTTAGATTTTGGAAAACTCTTTTCATAAGAAATGTGACCTACTTTAGAACCCATAAAAAAGGTAAAGTCGGTAAAGCACTATCCTAAACACCTTCCGAACGTTGTAAATGTGGTTCTTTTGCTCACTTGCAGCACATTTGAAACTATTTTGAGACTGGAAATGATCCCCTTATCATCCCAAATGAACATTTTCACTTTTTCTTAAGAAACATTTTTTTACTTTTACTATTTTAGCGATGTTCTTGAGAATAATACAGAGGAGATATGTGTCGGAATAATATTTTATTACCTCTTGCTGTAACCTAGATTCACTTATGTGCTGTAAATTCTACATAAAAATACAGTATAAAAGTAATTATGTCAGGATGCCAAATTACATGACATACTCAGGCTATTTTACAGCAAAATAATAGTTTCTTAAGCTAATTTGTATGCATAGGCGGCAGCTGACGGCACCTGTGTTGGACTGAAAACTATTTTTGAAAAATATCCTTGTCATCGAAAACAATTACTTTCCATTCCATATAGTATTCTGATTCTTTAACTTCAACGCATTGGGAATGATTTATAGAAATACATAATAGAAAGAAAATGTGGAAAAGTAGGAGGAGATGCTCGTCGTAGTCAACCTAGTAAAAGGTCGTAATCGGATAGGTCAAATATGGAACAATTTATTGCTTTATTGGTTATACTATAAATAAATGTGTAAATATAAACCTGGATAATTAATATAATTAATTATCCGTTTGCATGTCTGATGATTCTGTTTTGTACAAAATTGGTACATCAATTTTATTTCCAAGAAGTGACAAGCTATTGGTCAAATATGTATAGTAACGACCAAAAGTTTTGCTTTATTTTTTTTTGTGTGATTACTTCTGTCTGGTTGTTGTGATGCCATTTTCCTGGTGATGAGTTGAAAGTGCATGAAATTGTGATCATACAAGACCTGCCAAAACCTTTGCATATACTATTTAAAGATCAGAACATAGAAAGTAATGCATTTATTATAATGCCATAACTAAGTACTTTGCAGCATATTCCCTTGCTTTAATTTCTGCATCACGTCGATGGGACATTGAAACCACTACGGTATTCCAGACATCGAGGGATCTTGCTATCTTGCTCCATTCCATTTGTAAATCTGCAAAGAATTCATCTTTATTGCTATGGGCTTAAACTTGTCGCCCTAACTCATTACAAAGGTGCTCTGTTCTATAGGATTTAAATCAGTTGATTGGTTTTGGCCATTGGAACATCCAAACATTTTATTTTGCTTACCAATTTTTTACTAAATTGGATGTGTGCTTAGGATCATTGTCTTGCTGGAATTTCCAGCCCCTGCATACTTTGGTTTTTCCTTGTGGCAGCATTACATTCTCCAGTAGATCCTTGTACATGGTAGCATTCATATTTCCATTAATTCTATGCAGAGGGCCAATGGCATGTGCATAAAAGTATCCCCAAACTATGAAATTGCCACCACCATGTTTCACTGTAGGTGCATGACATTGCCACCACTATGTTTCACTGTAGGTGTTTGGTACCTTACATCATTACATTTTCCAATTGGGCAGGATATAAAGTGCTTGCCATCACTACCAAACAGACTGAACTTGGATTCATCCAACCACAACACTTTAGACCAATCTATCTCTTTCAATCGGCTCTGAGCTTTGGCAAACTCAAGTCAGACCTTCCTGTTTTTTAGCCGAGATGAAATCATTACTTTTACTCCTTAATGCTGTATTTAAGCATTGTTCATAACTAAATTTCTCTTGGATCATTGGGAAAAGTTGCTCTTGGAGAAAATTTAAAACCCAATTTTTATTCATGGTAGAGCTCTTTGGAAAAATTGTGAGTAGACCAGTCCATGGATGAAAAGCAACCCCACTCATTAATGGTCTAAGAATGCTTAGCTTTAGATAGGACACAGGACTAGAGATGGTCAAATTGATTTCATGCAAATAAAATTCCATTCAAACTTCCTGAAATTCACAGGTTCCACCAAATTCAAACAATGTATGATTCAATGTGCATGAATAGCTCAAAAACTATCATCATCATTTTTCACATTGTAGCAGATTATATATCACAGACTGCTGTAGGAGCTTCCCCAACATACTTCCCAGCTATATGGTATTCTCTCTGTCACTTATTGCCATTTCACCACAAAGTGCAACTCCAGCATCTTGCTTACTTAAATAACTTTTAATTTCTCCTCTTTTATCTATATCTGTCAACTTCATCAATTTTATCAGTGCCTATTTCCCACTTATTGTTCTCATATAGCTATATTTTCTTTTATTAAAAAATATCAACCATTTTTTAGAATGAAATATAAGAAAGAATTGTGTGTCCAGAAAAGAAACATGATTAATCTTCTTTCCCCCAGTCTGTGCATTAGTAGTATTATTGGCAACAATACCTTGCTCAACATTAAAGGTGTTGTGACAGTGATGCATTTTTTTTTTTTTTGCAAGGAGCTGTAGCTTGGGTGCAGGAATATGGTGTAAAAATGTCAGCACCAAATCTGCATCTCTTGGCAAAAAATGCCATTTTCTGCCAGGAGATGCAGATCTGTGACCTCAGTGAGCATTCATTGAGGTCACCTGGGGTCAGGTTACCTGCAACCCCTGGTGGAGGACCATGTGTATCTCCAGCTGTGACAGCAACAAACTTCAGTGACATCACCGATCATTGCAGCTCAGTGTCTGCCTGAACCTCAAAGCATTTGGTCATGTTCCATGATCACGCACTGTGCCTTTAGTAATGTAGTAAAGTTAGAATCATCATGGGACCTTGTGTGGATAACATTGGACCTGTAGGGGTGTTTTGGGGGTTAATAAAGTGGTGTAAGAGAGTGTTTTTGTCTTTTATTTCATATAAAGGATTTTTTTCCGGTGTTTGTATTTATTCCTTTTCATTTACAGATTAGTAATGGGGGTGGTCTCATAGACACATCCCATTACTAATCTAGGGCTTAGTGGCAGCTATGGGCTGCTATTAACCTCTTATATGACGGGCTGTTGACAAGTCTTTGGCTTTGTGATTTTTTTTTGTTTCTATGGTACCAAAAGTTACATCACATGAAAGCCTTATGTGTCTTATACACTACAGTTCAAAAGTTTAGGTTCACTTAGATATTTGAAAACCAGAAAAATTCTCTCTAAAACGTCACTTTTATTAATACTGTTAAAATACTAAAATAATACTAAATTCTGGAATAATGTCCAGAAGTGAAGACATCAACAAGTCGTGCTTAGTGATAACTGAATAAGGTCTTGAAGGTGGACAGGGGACAAGGGGTGTGCACCGCCTACTAAATTCAATTGATATGCTGATAGTTATGAAGGTGGGATAGGGGGTCTGATAATCCCTGATGTTATTCCCTACCTAACCACGGAGGTCAAAAGCACCTTAATTTTTTGGGTGCCCCCCGTTCCTCGGCGGCTAGCCCTAACTGCCCCTGTTACTACTCCTGACCCTGACCCACCACCAAGTGGATTGTGCAGTGGTGCATAACAGTCATGTGTCATAAGTCATACCAATTACAATAATAAACCCAGATCTCATGTGCAAGTTAAGGATTTCAAATCACAGTTTTACAGATTGCCTATATGGCTATGAAACTGGGAAGATACATGAGAATAAGGGTCTGATCAAAAGATGATGGACCTGTGGTCCTAGTACTTATCCTGCCAGGACTAACTTGATCCCGACGCGTTTCCCCCCAACGTCTTGGGGTTCATCAGGGGATATAGATATATCAAATTATCTCTAATCTGTTTAGGCCATCAATCTCCTCGTTGTTTATATTCTCCATAAGATGAAGATCCTGTGTGGTCCTTATGTGGGTCCAGTTGATACTCTGTACCCCCCATTAGGTGCTGGAGTTACAATGAAAGCTCCTTCCACATAATGGTACCAGGAAGGCTCTCTAGGCAATAGGTGCCTGCAGTGACAGCCTTTCACTGTGGCATCAGGTCTATCACTTAGATATTTCCTTATTTTTGAAAGAAAAGCAAATTTTTTTCAATGAAGCTAACATTAATTTAAGCAGAAATACACTCTATACATTGTTAATGAGGTAAATGACTATTTTAGCTGCAAATGTCTGTTTTTTAATGCAATATCTACATAGGTGTATAGAGAGAGTCCCATTTCGAACAACCACCACTCTAGTGTTCTAATGGTACATTGTGTTTGCTAACTGTGTTAGAAGGCTAATGGTTGTTCAAACAGTTTTGCTTATTAGAGAAGCTATAAAACTGACATTCCTTTGAGCTAGTTGAGAATCTGGAGCATTACGTTTGTTGGCATCATTAAACTCTCAAAATGGTCAGAAAAAGTGAACTTTCATGTGAAACTCAATAGTCTATTCTTGTTCTTAGAAATGAAGGATATTCCATGCAAGAAATTGCCAAGAAACTGAAGATTTCTTACAACGGTGTGTACTACTCCCTTCAGAGGAAAGCACAAACAGGCTCTAACCAGAGTAGAAAGAGAAGTGGGAGGCCCCGCTGCTCAACTGAGCAACAAGACAAGTACATTAGTCTCAAGTTTGAGGAATCGATGACTCACAGGTCCTCAACTGGCAGCTTCATTAAATAGTACCCGCAAAACGCCAGTGTCAATGTCTACAGTAAAGAGGTGACTCCGGGATGCTAGCCTTCAGGGCAGAGTGGCAAAGAAAAAGCCATATCTGAGACTGGCTAATAAAAGGAAAAGATTAATATGGGCAAAGAAACACAGACATTGGACAGAGGAAGATTGGAAAAAAGGTTTATGGACAGACAAATTAAAGTTTGAGGTGTTTGGATCACACTGAAAAACGTTTTTGAGATGCAGAACTACTGAATGATGCTGGAAGAGTGCTTGATGCCATCTCTCAAGCATGGTGGAAGTAATGTGATGGTCTGGTGTTGCTTTGGTGCTTGTAAAGTGGGAGATTTGTACAAGGTAAAAGGGATTTTGAATAAGGACGGCAATGCCATGTCATACCCTGTGGACAGCGCTTGATTGGAGCCAATTTCATCCTACAACAGGACAATGACCCAAAGCACACCTCCAAATTTTGCATGAATTATGCAGGGAAGAAGCAGGCAGCTGGTATTCTATCTGTAATGGAGTGGCCAGCCCAGTCATCAGATCTCAACCCTATAGAGCTGTTGTGGAGCAGCTTGACCGCATTGTACGCAATAAGTGCCCATCAAGCCACTCCAACTTGTGAGAGGGGGGGGAGCACGGGGTGAAATATCTCCAGATTACCTCATCAAATTAACTACTAGGATGCCAAAGGTCTGCAAAGCTGTAATTGCTGCAAAGGGAGCATTCTTTGACAAAACCAAACTTTGAAGAAGAAATATTATTTCAAGTAAAAATAATGATTTCTAAGCTAGTCAATGTCTGGACTATATTGTCTATTCATTATGCAACTCATTTAATAAATAAAAATATATTTTTGTCATAGAAAGGACAAAATTGTCTGGGTGACCCCAAACTTTTGAACTGTAGTGTATATGTTTTCAAATGTTTGTGTTTGTTGCTTATGATAACAGTGTTCTACGCACACAGGAAAACAAAATGGCGGAGTGTAATGCGATATTCACAGCAACTGAGAACAGAGGAGTGATAAAATTCTTGTTTCTGCGAGGAAAGTCCGCGAATGATATTCATGGTGATATTTCGCAGACATTGGGGGACCAATGTCCTTCATATTCCACAGTTAAGAACTGGGTTGCCAAATTTAAAATGGGCCACTTCAGCACCAATGATGAGGAACATCCTGGATGACCGAGAGTGATGGTTGTTCCGGAGATCATCGATGCTGTGCACAACCTCATACTGGAAAATTGACAAATTTCAGCTAAAACAATAGCAGAAATCATAGGGATTTCCCATGAATGTCTTTGTGTCATTTTACATGAACATTTGGACATGAGGCAGCTACCTGCAAAGTGAGTCCCTAAATTTTTGACAACAGATCAGAGAATCATGTGAGTGAAAACTTCCCTAGTCCCCAGCTGCCTAGTTGTCCTGGCTGGACACAAAAATGGGACGAAGTCCATGTGTTTTTTTTTTAATTATTTCATGAAATTCATGAAAGAATTAAAAAAAAGGGCTTCCCTATATTTTGGTTCTCAGCTGGGTACAAATAGGCAGCTAGGGGTTGGGGACAGCCGTACCTGCCTGCTGTACCTGGCTAGCATACAAAAATATGGCGAAGGCCACGTCATTTTTTTTTTTTAGTTTTTTGTCAAAAAACTTTAAAAAAAAAAAATCTTCCCTGGATTTTCCATTGCCAGTGAAGGTAACACCAAGCAGTGGGGGTTATCAGCCAGTAGCTGCTTGGATTACCCTTAGCTAGCAACACAAAAAATGCAGCGGGAGGCCACGCATTTTTTTTTTAGTATTTATTTAAATAACTAATAAAAATGGGCTTCCCTGTATTTTGGTTGCCTGACATCACAGTACTGTAAAAAGAAATGTCATTTAAAAAAAATGCGCTCCGCAGTATTTTTGATTCTCAGCGCAGTTAAAGCAAACGGGTACAGGCTGCCACCCCTATCTGCCTGGCGTTACCTTGGCTAGCAATCAAAATACAGGGAAGCCCATTAATTTTTTTTTGTTTAAAAAAAGAATTAAAAGAAAAAAAATGCGTGGGCTCCCGCTGTATTTTGATCGCCAGTCAGGTAAAGCCAGACAGCTGGGGGCTGGGATTCTCGGCAGCTCGCAGCCACCCCTGGAAATTGCGCATTGTTTCTTAGCACCATTTGCAGGTGCTTTACCCGGCTCGTCCAGTGACCGTGATGGCGGTGGTTCACTGGGTAATAAAGGGGTTAATACAAGCTTTGCATTCTCAGATGGTACTAAGCCCGAAATTCATGGTGTCACGCCAAATTAGACATGGTCACCATGAATTTCTAGGAAACAGTAAAAAAAAAAAAACAACACAAAACAGAGAACATTTTTTTATTCGAAATAAAACAAAAAAACATTTAGAGACTCCACCTTTATTATAAAAAAATCCTTAGTCTGACGTAATCCACTGGGACAGCAAAGTCAGCTTCATCACTCTCTACAAAAACAGTCTATACACAGTGAGAAGCAAAGCACAATGTTAACTCTGCTTCATCACTATGTACTGTATAGACTGTGTCTATACACAGTGAAAAGCACAGAGAGCCATGTCAGGTCTGCTACATCGCTCTGCACAGAGCGATGAAGCAGACGCTGACAGTGAAGGGATGATTGCACTTGTGTCTCGCATTGCATCACCCCACTCTCCCGACAGCAGCGCCTCAGTTGTGAAAATACACGCAGCTGACCTGCTGCCGTCGGGAGATTGTGCGCCATGATGCGATGACACTTGCATCACGGTGCACCAGGACCTTTGATGACGTCATACTCACGTGACCAGTCTGTAGCCAATGAGGTAATACAACATTCACACGTGACTGGTCACATGGGTATGACATCACGGTCACGGCAGGTCCTTTTAGCCTGAGGTACTTACCGGGGGGAACAGCAATGAATGGATGGATACGGAAGCAGAAGCGCCGGGAGACAGAGTCTGCAGGACATCGTGGGACCTATAAGTATGATCATAATGTTTTTTTAAGAGCGTGGGTTTTTTTAACAGCCCCTGGACTCGAACTGTAAAACACTCTGTAACACGAACGTCCCAGAAAGTTCGTGTTTGGGATCGCGTGTATGAACACCATGTGTTCGGTGCGGACCCCGAACTTTACAGTTTGGGTTCGCCCATCCCTACTGATGAGGATACAGGTGTATTTTTGTCTGATGATTCTGGTGGCTTACTCATGCACTGATGGTGGTTCTGGTGATACATTCAAGGTATTCATTTACTGATGGTGGTTCTGGCGACATAATTATCTAGTGATGATAGTACTGGTGTTGTATTCATGTACTGAAGGTGGATCTGGTGATATAGTCATAGTATCATAGTATCATAGTTTTTAAGGTTGAAGGGAGACTCTAAGTCCATCTAGTTCAACCCGTAGCCTAACATGTTGATCCAGAGGAAGGCAAAAAAAAAAAAAAACCCCAATGTGACAAACAAGTTCCAATGGGGAAAAAATTTCCTTCCTGACTCCACATCCGGAAATCAGACTAGTTCCCTGGATCAACACCCTGTCATAAAATCTAATATACATAACTGGTAATATTAAATTTTTCAAGAAAGGCGTCCAGGCTCTGCTTAAATATAGTATCATTAATGTACTGCTACTGCTGATGGTACTAGTGTTGTATTTATTTTCTGATGATAATTCTGGTGCTATATTCATGTAGTGATAGTGGTTCTGATGATTCATTCATTTGCTGATAATTAGTGATGAGCGAGTACTAAAAAGCTCGGGTGCTCGAAGCTCGGGCCGAGCCTCCCAAGATACTCGTGTACTCGGCCCGAGCAACGAGCCCAATGTTATCCTATGGGAGACCCGAGTATTTTTGTGAAATGACCCCCCGGCAGCATGTAGAAACCCTAAAAATGTCACAAAGGTCTCAGAAGAGTGCTCAAATGACATGGCAACAGCATGGGGAAGACCCCTTGAAGCATTTATCACTCAAAAGTCACAGCTGTGAACAATTTTGTCCGCGTTTCACGCCATTTTTACGGACTCACCAGAAAACCTTCCAAAATGACCCCAAAATGATTTTTCATGGCAGAAATGTTAAGGGCACATACCCAATAGTGAGATAGAGCTGGTGTATGTTACTTTTTGAGATTAATACATGAAAGATTTTACGTGAAAACATTGTGCGGCACTCCGATGTCCCTGAGAAGAGACGTACATGAAGGCCTCTTGAGTCTAATGTGCCCATTTTGAGGAAGTGAGTCTTTGTAGTATTTTCCTTTGCCAGGGCAGTCCAAAATTGTGAGGTTCACCAATGCCCCTGCATACAGACGTGCATGAGGGCCTGTAAACCTGAAGTGCCCATTGTAAGGAAGTGGGTCTATTGTAGTATAGCCCTTAGGCAGGGCAGCCAAAAATTGGGAGGCTCCACATTGTCCCTGGATAGAGACGTGCATGATGGCCTGTAAACCTGAAGTGCCCATTGTCAGGAAGTGGGTGTATTATAGTATAGCCCTTAGGCAGGGCAGCCAAAAATTGGGAGGCTCCACATTGTCCCTGGATAGAGACGTGCATGATGGCCTGTAAACCTGAAGTGCCCATTGGAAGGAAGTGGGTCTATTGTAGTATAGCCCTTAGGCAGGGCAGCCAAAAATTGGGAGGCTCCACGTTGTCCCTGGATAGAGACGTGCATGAGGGCCTGTAAACCTGAAGTGCCCATTGGAAGGAAGTGGGTCTATTGTAGTATAGCCCTTAGGCAGGGCAGCCAAAAATTGGGAGGCTCCACATTGTCCCTGGATAGAGACGTGCATGATGGCCTGTAAACCTGAAGTGCCCATTGTAAGGAAGTGGGTTTATTGTAGTATAGCCCTTAGGCAGGGAAGCCAAAAATTGGGAGGCTCCACGTTGTCCCTGGATAGAGACGTGCATGAGGGCCTGTAAACCTGAAGTGCCCATTGGAAGGAAGTGGGTCTATTGTAGTATAGCCCTTAGGCAGGGCAGCCAAAAATTGGGAGGCTCCACGTTGTCCCTGGATAGAGACCTGTTAGGTTCTTAGTGCCTCCGTGCTTGCATTTAAAAACCGCACGTGTGTGCCTGTTGGTGGCAGCTTTCCGCTGCATTTGTGTGAGTTTTGCAAAAACTTGGATATAACGCACAAGTCTAGTGAATACACATCAGCACAGCATTGCAAAATGTGCAAGGGCGTTGTCAACGAACAAGGAAGTGGACGTGATGGTGGTGCAGGCAGAGACCGAGGTTGTGTGCAAGC
The DNA here is from genome assembly GCF_048569485.1 of Anomaloglossus baeobatrachus. Taxonomy (NCBI): domain Eukaryota; kingdom Metazoa; phylum Chordata; class Amphibia; order Anura; family Aromobatidae; genus Anomaloglossus; species Anomaloglossus baeobatrachus. The sequence continues at coordinate 98,543,109 of NC_134358.1, forward strand.
TCTAATTTCGCCACAACAAAGGGCCACATCTAGTCGCTCGCACGTCCTGTCCCAAATTCTTGGGGACCGCAGCAGTACACCACTCTTGAACCAAGACCAGTGTCAACAGGTTGTTAGTTGGATAGCGGATAATGCTTCCAGTCAGATTGGCACCACCACAAACACTCTGTCTTCCACACGGTCAAGTGTCAGTAGCCGTGATACTGCACCGCACATTTCAGAACCTGATCCTCCTTCCTACCACCAGGCCGAGTACACGTCCACGGACATTACTGATCCCACACTTGGACACTCGGAAGAGCTGTTCGTTCACGTTTCCATTCACAAATTCTGGCCTCTCGCCAGCTCCTGTTGAAGTGGGCCATGACGAGATTGTATGTACAGATACCCAAATATTTGAGCAGCCACGTTCTCACGAAGTTGGCAACGTGTCTCAACAAGGGGTGGACGATGATGAGACACAATTGTCAGGAAGTCAGGAGGAGGAGCAGGGTGCGGAAGAGGAAGACGACGTGGTGGATGATCCAGTAACTGACCCAACCTGGCAGGAGGATATGCAGAGCGAGGACAGCAGTGCACAGGGGGAGGGAGGCGTAGCATCCCAACAGGCAGTAAGAAGCAGAGTGGTGGCCACAGGCAGACGTCAGGCAACTGTTCCCCGGAACAACACGACACAAGGTGCCTGTACAAATGTTAGGTCTTCCCGAGTCTGGCTGTAATACTATTGTATGTATTGAGGATTTCGATTGCGTTAGGGCAATGACAACCAGAGACGAGTTCTTGGTGCAAGACGTTTATAATATGCAACCAGCAAATATGTACATAAACGGAACAAAAACACAGTAGAACATAAATACAGGAAATACCTTCCAGGGACGGAGCGAAAGGGAATTCCCGGGACCGCGCACCGGACTCCCCCAGGGAGACCACCAAGAGCGAACCCCTATACAGGGACTGTCTGGCAATCACCCCAGAAGCCCTAAATGCGCAGCAGCCGGGACACAAAAGGGCAATAGGTAAGTCCAAAAATGTCCGTACGTGATGTGAGTCCAGAGTGGTATTAAACGGAAGGAACCGGGTAGAAGTGCCGACCAAAGACGGCAAACGGAGTCCGGGCACAGCTAGATGATACCAGATGAAGTCCAGAGTCGGTGTCGGTTGTTTTCCAAGAGGATCCGAATAACAATCAGGAACCAAAAGCAGCAGGGCAGGAGCACACAGGAAGCAGTATACTCAGGCACTGGACTAAGCTTTAGGGGCGGCTTTTAAACAGATGGACAGGAAGTAGGGCAACAGAACAGAAAACTCCATGTTAACAAAGGGCAAGCTCTTTCAAAAGAAAACTGGAAAACCCGGAACTCTGACACTGGCAGTTTTTTAAGTTGGCTCCAGATGATTCTAAAAAGGCCATTTGCAACACCTGCCATGCCAGCATCAGCAGGGGTACCAAAACTAGCAGCCTGACCACCACCAGCATGATCAGGCACATGTCAGCCAAGCACCCGACTTTGTGGGAAGTACAACAGAGTCGAGGAGCAGTGCTTGCTGATGTCACTGCTACGTCTTCGCTGGTTGTGCATGCGAGCCAATCCCCTGTCCATGCTGCCTGCGAACAAGCCTCCTCCACTCCTGCACCTGCAGTTGCCTACGCAGAAAGAACACCATCATCAAGCACGTCCTTGTCCCAGCGCAGCGTTCAGTTATCCATTCAGCAAACCTTTGAACGCAGGCGCAAATACACTGCCAACACCCCACATGCCACAGTTCTAAATGCTAAAATTTCGCGACTGCTTGCGCTGGAAATGTTGCCTTTTAGGCTGGTTGAGACAGAAGCATTCCGCGACCTGATGGTGGCAGCTGTCCCACGTTACTCGGTCCACAGCCGCCACTATTTCTCCCGGTGTGCCGTCCCCGCATTGCATAACCACGTGTCACAAAACATCACACGTGCCCTGAACAACGCTGTTTCAGCCAAAGTCCACCTAACCACAGACACGTGGACAAGTGCATGTGGGCAAGGCCGCTACATCTCGTTGACGTCACACTGGGTTAATATTGTGCAAGCTGGGACCCAGTCTGAGCGAGGGACGGAACACGTCCTTCACACACCAAGTTTTGCAGGCCCTACCTCAGTCAGGGTTTCACACACACTCTACAGCTCCGGAATCTCATGCTCCTCAGCCTCCTCCTCCTCCTGCGCATCCTGATCCACTTTACCCTCCACACCAGTCCCAAGCTGGAAGTGTCGCGGGCGGAGGAGGGGACGGTGCGCTCTCCCACTGCTCGGGTCCGGCTGACGCTGCTCTACGGCTGCTGCTGCTCGTTGGCTCGAGCGATGGCCGGATCCCGGGGACTCGAGCGGTGCTACTCGCCCGTGAGTGAAAAGGGGTGGTTTGGGTTTTGGGGATATTGTCCGTGACGCCACCCACGGTTGTGGTGATTGTGTGGACACCACCGCTGCTCTGGACGGGGATCCCGGGAGCCTGTGACAGGGAGCAGCTTTGTTGTTATTTCTCCCCTCCGTGGGTAGGGGGGTTGGTTGTCCCGGGGCCAGGTGATGGGGTAGAGATGGATGACAGGCGGGTTGCGGGGCCTGATGAGGTGCAGGGTCGCAGGGGCAGCGCTGTGCCGCACGGCACGGAGGTACTCACTCAGCCCAATGATGATGACACAGTTCATGGTAAAACAAGTGGCTGGATGGACGGGTCACTCGGACGGCTGCGGTTGTTCCTCCCTGCAGGTTAGTGATGACTGTCTCTCCCTGCACCTAAGTTAAGTGTTGGTAGTGATGGTTTCCCAACGGTAACCCGCTCCCCGACCTGGATATGGGCCGGAGGAGCCCCTTTTGCCCACAGGCGCTGGCCCTGGGAGACGGTTGCCCTTGGCGGTGGCGGTGTCTCCCCTTCACGGTTGTACGGTTGCCTTCTATCTGGACTTGGCTGTTTGGAAGCCCTGAGGTTCCCTTCACTAACGGATTTGACAAATTCACGGCGACACCAAGCCTTGCCGGGATCCGAAAGTCCTCTGCCAATGGTGCTGGCTTCTCTTTGTATACCGGTCCGGTACGGCCGGGTCACCACCCGTCCACGGTCCTTACGGCAGACTCCAATCGGCCTCCACTGCAGACGGTCACTACATCCTGCCAACCTTGCTGTCCTGTCCGGGCCACACACCCGGACCAACTTCAGGCTCTTTGCTGTCACTTTTCTCCTCTCTACTACTTTCCTCCTTCCACTTCCTTAGCTTAACTCTCACTGCCTGTGTTTTCCCTCCTCCTCGGTGGGTGGAGACCAACCGCCTGGCTCCACACCCTGGTGTGGACAACAGCCCCTGGGGAAGGCAACAAGGATTTTGTGTTTTGACTATGATATGCCTGCAGGGAGTGTGGGGTGTTTAAGTGTTGTGCTCTGTGGCCCCTGGCTTGTCCAGGGCGACACAGAAGCACTGCAGCACTGCCTCGGCGAAGCGGCAACAGGCAGTGCTGAAGCTAATCTGCATAGGTGACAAACCCCACAATGCAGAAGAGGTGTGGACAGCTCTGAAACAGCAGGCAGATCACTGGCTCACAACTCTGAACCTAAAGCCAGGAAAGGTCGTGTGTGACAATGGCCGGAACCTGGTGGCGGCTTTGAGGCGAGGCCAGCTGACACATGTTCCATGCGTGGCCCATGTGCTCAACCTCGTGGTTCAGCGGTTTCTAAAGTCATACTCAGAGCTGTCTGATCTGCTGGTAAAAGTTCGCCGCCTGTCTGCACATTTTCGAAAGTCACCTACTGCTTCAGCCGGCCTTGCCGGCTTAAGACGCCGTTTGCATCATCCGGCACACAGACTGGTGTGTGATGTCCCCACGCGTTGGAATTCAACTCTGCACAAGTTGGTCAGGATATGTGAGCAGAAGAGGGCAGTTGTTGAGTACCTGCATCACCTAAGCCGTCGGGAAATGGGTCAAACTCCACACATAACACCTGAGGAGTGGAGATGGATGTCCGACCTATGCACCATCCGCCAAAACTTTGAGGACTCCACCAAGATGGTGAGCGGCGATGACGACATTATTAGCGTCACCATACCGCTTCTCTGCCTTCTAAAATGGTCTCTGCTCAAAAAACAACCATGATGCATTGCAGGCGGAGCGCGATGAGTTTGAGCAAGAAACAGTAGTGGGTGTGGGTGATAATAACACACAGCCCAGCCTCGTCTCATCACAACGTGCAGTGGAGGACTATGACGAGGAGGAGGATGAAGACATGGAGCAACTCTCTGGCCAAATTGAGGATATGACATGCAGTCATATCCTCGGTTCAGCGTGGCTGGCCAGTGGACAGGGTAGATGATGAGGAGGAGGAGGAGGAGGACAGCATGTTCAGTCATCGTGTTGGTCAGGATACTGAAGTGATGGCTGTTAAGAGTCTGGCACACATGGCTGACTTTATGGTAAGCTGCCTGTCTCGTGACCCTCGCGTTAATAACATCTTGGCCGACAATCATTACTGGTTGGTAACACTGTTAGACCCACGCTAAAAGGAGAACTTTATGTCTCTTATTCCCGAGGCGGAGAGGTCAGGCAAAATGCAGCAGTTCCAGAAGGCCATAGTCACGGAAGTAGGCAAAGCATTCCCCTCACAAAACGCTAGCGGCATAGGTCAGGAATCAGTGGACAACCAAGGCGTACAGCCGAGAGGGGCACAAGTCCAATACGCCAGAGGTAGGGGAACAGTCTTTAAGATGTGGGACAGTTTTCTCAGCCCCTCACATACCACAGCCACTGAGGTGAGGGGTAGTGCCACAAGAAATCCTAAGTTTGGCCAGATGCTCAAGGAGTACCTTGCAGATCAAACAACTGTACTCCGACATTCCTCTGTGCCTTACAATTAATGTGTATCCAAGCTGGACACGTGGCATGAATTGGCTCTCTACGCCTTGGAAGTTCTGGCCTGCCCTGCCGCTAGCGTTTTGTCAGAGCGTGTTTTTAGTGCCGCAGGTGGAATCATTACAGATAAACGCACCCGCCTGTCAACTGTAAATGCTAACAGGCTGACTCTGATCAAGATGAACAAGGGTTGGATTTGGCCAGACTTCACCACACACACCAACAGCAAATTACAGCGGAATTTAAAGTTTGTAACGGGAATTTGCCATGTACCTCCACTCACCCATGGTAACACACTTCTGGACTTTGGCTAATCGCTGGACTGCTCCTCCTTCTCCTCATGCGCCATCATGGTGACCGTTACAATAGTTAAGCCGTTGTTTCAGGTATACCCCCAGTGGTAAATTTTTTCGCCCATTCTTTCTGAATGGGCATTACAACGACAGGAGACCCGCTCCTTTGCAATGGGAACAATGTTTTGAGGCCCTCATGCACATCTCTATCCAGGGACAATGTGGAGCCTCCAAATTTTTGGCTGCCCTGCCTAAGGGCTATACTACAATAGACCCACTTCCTTACAATGGGCACTTCATGTTTACAGGCCATCATGCACGTCTCTATCCAGGGACAATATGGAGCCTGACGCTGCCACCGACTGCCACACACATGCTGTTTTTAAATGCAAGCACGGACGCAATAAGAACCTAACTGGTTTTTAGGAGCGACAATTACTGAGAAGTCTGACACTATCAGACACTGCTGACTGACGTGTATTATACACTAGACTTGTGCGTTATATAATAGTTTGTGCAAAACGCGCACCTGTACGCTGCCACCGACAGACACACACGTGCTGTTTTTAAATGCAAGCACGGACGCAATAAGAACCTAACTGGTTTTTAGGAGCGACAATTACTGAGAAGTCTGACACTATCAGACACTGCTGACTGACGTGTATTATACACTAGACTTGTGCGTTATATAATAGTTTGTGCAAAACGCGCACCTGTACGCTGCCACCGACAGACACACACGTGCTGTTTTTAAATGCAAGCACGGACGCAATAAGAACCTAACTGGTTTTTAGGAGCGACAATTACTGAGAAGTCTGACACTATCAGACACTGCTGACTGACGTGTATTATACACTAGACTTGTGCGTTATATAATAGTTTGTGCAAAACGCGCACCTGTACGCTGCCACCGACAGACACACACGTGCTGTTTTTAAATGCAAGCACGGACGCAATAAGAACCTAACTGGTTTTTAGGAGCGACAATTACTGAGAAGTCTGACACTATCAGACACTGCTGACTGACGTGTATTATACACTAGACTTGTGCGTTATATAATAGTTTGTGCAAAACGCGCACCTGTACGCTGCCACCGACTGCCACACACGTGCTGTTTTTAAATGCAAGCACGGACGCAATAAGAACCTAACTGGTTTTTAGGAGCGACAATTACTGAGAAGTCTGACACTATCAGACACTGCTGACTGACGTGTATTATACACTAGACTTGTGCGTTATATAATAGTTTGTGCAAAACGCGCACCTGTACGCTGCCACCGACTGCCACACACGTGCTGTTTTTAAATGCAAGCACGGACGCAATAAGAACCTAACTGGTTTTTAGGAGCGACAATTACTGAGAAGTCTGACACTATCAGACACTGCTGACTGACGTGTATTATACACTAGACTTGTGCGTTATATAATAGTTTGTGCAAAACGCGCACCTGTACCCTGCCATCGACTGCCACACACGTGCTGTTTTTAAATGCAAGCACGGACGCAATAAGAACCTAACTGGTTTTTAGGAGCGACAATTACTGAGAAGTCTGACACTATCTGGACTGTTTTAGACTGTGTACACCAGCCCCAGATATGATGAAGGCTGGTATACGGTCACCACTAGGAATGGCTATATACCCTGCCTGCCTGCCTGCCTGCCTGTATACTGCTACAATAGTCCTGACAAGGACTCTTCTGGTCACTAGCCTGTATTCCGACCTGGCTATACCCTGCCTGTATATAGCAACAATAGTCCTGAGAAGGACTCTGCTACTGTACTCCGACCTGGCTATACCCTGCCTGCCTGTATACAACTAGAATAGTCCTGAGAAGGACTTTTGGTCACACTGTTTGCAGCCCTGCAACTGAAAAAGCTATAAAGGGCCGCAAAGCTTTCCCTGAATCAGCGACACTCTCCCTGCACTGACTGTCTGGATAGCTGTGAGCAGAGCACAGCGCGCCGGCCGGTATAAAGGCTCGGTCACGCTGTGCAGGCCGGCCAATCACTGCAATTCCACAACTAACAGGGCTGTGGCATTGCAGTGGTCTGCCAGCCAATCCCTGCATGAGGGCTGGCTCTCAAAAGAGCGCCAACATGCAGAAATGAAGACCACGAGTACAGCACGAGTATCGCGAGATTACTCGGTCCCCGCCGAGCAGCCCGAGTACAGCGATACTCGTGCGAGTACCGAGTAGTTACAAGCATGCTCGCTCATCACTACTGATAATGGCTCTGGTGCTGTATTAATATACTGATGATGGTACCCTATTAATATACTGACAATGGTTTTGGTAGGGTATTACTACACTGATGATGTTTCTCGTGATGTACTTATATATTGATGATGGTTCTGGTGTTGTATTCATGTTCTGATGGTGGTTCTGATGATGAATTCATGTAAAGTTGATGGTACTAGTGTTGTATTAATTTTCTCATGATGGTTCTGGTATCCTATTCATGTACTTATAGTGGTTCTGGTGTCATAATAGGATACTGCTGGTGGTTCCGGTATTCATGAACTGCTGATGGTACTGGTGCTGTATTCATTTTTGGATGAAGGTTCTGGTACTGTATTCATGCAATGATTTTGATAATGGTGATGAATTCATGTACTGATCGTGGTTTTGGTGAGGCATTTCTGTACTGATTATGGTTCTGGTGATGTACTGATGATGGTACTGGTAATTTATTCATGTGCTGATGGTACTATTTATCAATTTATTTTCTGAAGATGATTCAGGTGTTGTATTCATGCAATGTTGGTGGTTCTGGTGATGTATCATGTACTGATGGTGGTTCTGAGAATTAATTTGTGTACTGATGATGGTACTGGTGATCTATTTATGTTTTGATGGTGGTTCTGGTGCTATATTCATGTACTAATTATTATTCTGGTGATATATTCATGTACTGTTGGTGTTTCTGGTGATGTATTTAAGTACTGTTGATGGTATTCTATTTATGTACTGATGATGATTTTAATTTCATATTTATATACTGAGGAGCTTTCTGGTGATGGCTACATCATCAAAACCACCATCTCCAGAGCCACATCAGTACATGCATAAAGCACCAGAATCACCAAGAGTACATGAATACATCACCAGAACCACCATCATTACATTAATATGCCACCAGAACCAATATCAGAACAGGAATACATCACCAAACCACCATTAATACAGGAATATAAGAACAGCATCACGATCAGTACAGTAAAACAGCACTAGAACCACCATTAATACAGGAATAAAGCACCAGAACTATCATTGGTTTTGTTGCAAGCTGTATTTTTTAGATGATGGATGCAAAAAATATCAGATATATCACTTTATCTATAATAGGGTCTGTTTAGTTTCTATTAGATTATCAATGATATGCTGTACATCTTAACTAAAAATACAAAAGGACCTCCATCATAGTTAAAGGGAACCTGTCACCACTTTTTTGATGTATAGGCTACAGCCACCACCACCGGGCTCTTATATACAGCATTCTAGCATGCTGTATATAAGAGCCCAGGCCGCTGTGAGAACATAAAAAACACTTTCTAATACTTAGCTAACGGTTGCGCGGTTGGCCATATGGGCGTCTCTGTTCTCCGGTGCCGCGATGCCTCTTTTGGCCATCTTTGTTCTCCTTCTCTAGCTGTGGTGCATGACGCGTCCGACTTCATCCACACTCGCCGGCATTCAGGTCCTGAGCAGGTGCACTTTGACCTACTCTGAACAGGGCAGATCAAAGTATTGTTCAAATGCAACATTACGTCAGCTAATGATTGCAACCAATTTTGCTGTCAAATGGTGCTCTTTCTCTTCTGAGCCCCGCCATGCACCCAAACAATTACTTTCCACCACATATGAGGTATCGTCGTACTCAGGAAAAAATGCACTATAAATTTCATGGTGCATTTTTTACTGATACCCTTGTGAAAAAAAAGCTTCCTAGTTGAAGCAACAGTTTAGTGATAACAATTTTATTTTTTTCTTTTCACGGCTCAACGTTATAAACTTCTCTGAAGCCCCCAGGCAAAGTGCACACCAAACATCTAGAAAAATTATTTGAGGGCTCTAGTTTCCAAAATGAGGTCACTTTTGGGGGAGCTCTATTGTTTAAGTACCTCATGGGGTCTTCAAACCCGACATGGCGTCCGCTAATGAGTACAGCTTATTTTGCACTCAAAAATTCAAATAGCGCTCTTTGCCTTCCGAGTCCTCCCGTGTGCCCAAACATTTGATTTCCACCACATATGAGGTATCTGCGTACTCAGGAGAAAATGCACAATACATTTTATGGTGCATTTTTTACTGATACCCTTGTGAAAAAAAAGCTACCTAGTTGAAGCAACAGTTTTGTGGTAAAAAAAAAATGTTTTCTTTTCACGGCTCAACGTCATAAACTTCTGTGAAGCCCCCAGGGGTTCAAAGTGCTCAGCAAACATCTAGAAAAATTATTTGAGGGCTCTAGTTTCCAAAATGGGGTCCCTTGTGGGGTAGCTCCATTGTTTAGGCACCTCAGGGGGTCTTCAAACCCGACATGGCGTCCGCTAATAAGTGCAGCTAATTTTGCAGTCAAAAATTCAAATGGCGCTCCTTGCCTTCCGAGGCCTGCCGTGTGCCCAAACATTTGATTTACACCACATATGGGGTATCTGCGTACACAGGAGAAAATGCACAATACATTTTATGGTGCATTTTTTCCTGATACCCTTGTGAAAAAAAAAGCTACCTAGTTGAAGCAACAGTTTTGTGGTAAAAAAGTTTTTTTTTCTTTTCACGGCTCAACGTTATAAACTTCTGCGAAGCCCCCAGGGGTTCAAAGTGCTCACCAAACATCTAGAAAAATTAATTGAGGGCTCTTGTTTCCAAAATGGGGTCACTTGTGGGGTAGCTCAATTGCTTAGGCACCTCAGGGGGTCTTCAAACCCGACATGGCGTCTGCTAATGAGTGCAGCTAATTTTGTGTTCAAAAATTCAAATGGTGCTCCTTCCCTTTCGAACACTGCCGTACGCCCAAACAATTGATTTTTACTACATATGGGGTATCAGCGTACTCAGGAGAAAATGCACAATAAATTGTAGGGTGCACTTTCTCTTTTATCCCTTGTGAAAATGAAAATGTTATGGCTAAAGTAACATTTTTGTGTTAAAAAGTAAAATTTTCATTTTTTCCTTCCACATTGCTTTGGTTGCTGTGAAGCAACTAAAGGGTTAATAAACTTCTTGGATGTGGTTTTGAGCAGAGTGAGGGGTGCAGATTTTAGAATGGGGTCACTTTTGGGTATTTTCTGTCACCTAGGCCTCTCAAAGTCACCTCAAATGTGATGTGGTCCCTAAAAAAAATTATTTTGTAAATTTTGTTGGAAAAATGAGAAATTGTTGATGAACTTTGACCCTTTCTAACTTTCTAACGAAAAAAAAATTTGTTTCGAAAATTGCGCTGATGTAAAGTAGACATGTGAGAAATGTTATTTAGTAACTATTTTGTGTGACATATTTCTCAGACTTATAGGCATACATTTTCAAAATTTGAAAATTGCAAAATTTTCGCAAAATTTCCTAAATTTTTACAAATAAACGCAAAAAATATCAGCCTAAATTTACCACTGACATGAAGTACAATATGTCACGAAAAAACAATCTCAGAATCGCCAGGATCCGTTGAAGCATTCCAGAGTTATAACCTGTCAAAGTGACACTGGTCAGAATTGCAAAAAATGGCCCGGTCATTAGGGTGTTTTAGTGGCCGGGGGTAAAGGGGTTAAACTATATTAATTTCCAAGACTTTCCTGGTTTCTGACATTTAAAATATAGACTGTTAAGGATGAATATAGCTATTTGTCCCTAAATATTCCACAAAGAATGAATGATTTTATATCTAATTTTTAAATTGTAATCATTGTATTTCTCATCCCTAAAGTATGCCACGTTTTTTTTTGCTGCTATTTCCTGGTGAAAAAGGTAACAATTCTAGTTGAATTAATCATCAGAGCTTGTTACCTCACAAAAATCGGAGATAGGAGGTGTGTTAGGGGCTTTTTGCACGCTGCGACATCGCAGGCCGATGCTGCGATGCCGAGCGCGATAGCCCCCGCCCCCGTCGCAGCTGCGATATCCTTGTGATAACTGCCGTAGCGAACATTATCGCTACGGCAGCTTCACATGGACTCACCTGTCCTGCGACCGTCGCTCTGGCCGGCGACCCGCCTCCTTATTAAGGGGGCGGGTCATATGGCGTCACTGCGACATCACACGGCAGGCGGCCAATAGGAGCGGAGGGGCAGAGGTGAGCGGGATGTAAACATCCCGCCCACCTCCTTCCTTCCGCATATCTTACGGAAGCCGCAGTGACGCTGGTAGGAGATGTTCCTCGCTCCTGCGGTTTCACACACAGCGATGTGTGCTGCCGCAGGAACGAGGAACAACATTGGACCGTCGCGTCAGCGTAATCATGGATTACGCCAACGCTGCACCGATGATACGATTACGACGCTTTTGCGCTCGTTAATCGTATCATCGAGCCTTTACACACTACGATGTCGCATGCGATGCCGGAAGTGCGTCATTTTCAATTTGACCCCACCGACATTGCACCTGCGATGTCGTAGTGTGCAAAGCCCACCTTAGAGGTCTTGTTACATTAGACTCTGACCCATTCCTTTACTTGGGTGGGGGCACCACTGTATCAATCTGTCTGGGGCACCAAAATATCTTTCCCTCAGTCCTGGATTCACTTATAGTTGGTTATTTAGGATTTCATCAGGTTTTTGATTGTGGCACTTAATAGAAAAGAAAAGCATACTACATTATGCAACAGTCAAAAATAAATAGAAACCTAATAAAGCACAATTAACACAAATGTGAACAGAGCCTTACATTTTATCTGTACTTAAAACTTTGCACATATTGTAGGCAGTAAACCAGACAGCTAAGAGCATAATACATAAAATAAAATATCTGCTTCCTTGGTAATTATATACAATTAAATTTAACAGGCAAACAATTAAAAGCATCATTATATGTATTTTAAGTAACAAAACTATAAAGCAAATATGAACAGACCGTCTGCAATGCAGTGTCCTACTTATCAAGAGGAGTGAAAGCAAAGCTGTATTATCAGCAATAAAAGCACAATATTTCTTGGAAACGACCTTTTATGCCACAAAAGTGTAATTATAGAAAATAGAAAAGCTTTTTTTAAATTTGAAGTAGAAAGATTGTTGCTGCCTGCTGCTAAATTATTTTACTGTTTGAACTGATAGCTCCAGGTAAGCCACAAAATCACAGGAAAGCAGTTACAAGGAAGAAATGTAAATGACGGGAAAAAAGCACAGTTCAGTTCTCTGTCAATGAATGCATTTAATATATATCTTATGAAGGGACCTGAAATTCGCAGGTTCCCCGAATGTTGGAACCATTTGAAATTTGATTTGCCTGGACAAAAAAAACCCCATAAAAAACCCTAGTGCCATTTCACACATTGAAGATGGCTTCAGTCAGAAAGTGGCGCATGATGTTATCTGTAGTTCATGACGTCAGAAGCGGCTGTACCCTCAGAAAACCTTAGTCAGACTGGGGCATCTGGGGCCCACAGGAAAAATTGAATCTAGGGGCCCACACAACATATCTGTTAGCCATTTTCGCCGTTAGGCTATGTGCCCGCGGGAGTTTGTACCTGTGGATATATCCGGACTATTTTTAGCTGCGGTAGTACAGCGAAATAGCTGCGGTAAACCTGCAGGCATTCGTGCGGATTACCTGCGGAATTCACAGCCCTATGTCCATAGTGGAGGGCCGGGATTTCCACAGGTAATTCCGCAGAAAGAATTGACATGCAGTTACTAGTGATGAGCGAGCATGCTTGTAACTACTCGGTACTCGCACGAGTATCACTGTACTCGGGCTGCTCGGCGGGTACCGAGTAATTTTGCAATACTCGTGCTTTACTCGTGGTCTTCATCCCTGCATGTTGGCGCTCTTTTGAGAGCCAGCCCTCATGCAGGGATTGGCTGGCAGACCACTGCAATGCCACAGCCCTGTTAGTTGTGGAATTGCAGTGATTGGCCGGCCTGCACAGCGTGACCGAGCCTTTATACCGGCCGGCGCGCTGTGCTCTGCACACAGCCATCTCATATTCCCTGCTTTCCACGCCCACAGGCGCCTATGATTGGTTGCAGTGAGACACGCCCCCACGCTGAGTGACAGGTGTCACACTGCACCCAATCACAGCAGCCGGTGGGCGTGTCTATACTGTGCAGTAAAATAAATAAATAAATAATTAAAAAAACGGCGTGCGGTTCCCCCCAATTTTAATACCAGCCAGATAAAGCCATACGGCTGAAGGCTGGTATTCTCAGGATGGGGAGCCCCACGTTATGGGGAGCCCCCCACCCTAACAATATCAGTCAGCAGCTGGCCAGAATTGCCGCATACATTATATGTGACAGTTCTGGGGCTGTACCCGGCTCTTCCCGATTTACCCTAGTGCGTTGGCAAATCGGGGTAATAAGGAGTTATTGGCAGCCCATAGCTGCCAATAAGTCCTAGATTAATCATGTCATGCGTCTATGAGACACCCTCCATGATTAATCTGTAAGTTACAGTAAATAAACACACACACCAGAAAAAATCCTTTATTAGAAATAAAAAACACACACATATACCCTGGTTCACCACTTTAATCAGCCCGAAAAAGCCCTCCTTGTCCGGCGTAATCCAGGATGATCCAGCGTCGCATCCAGCGCTGCTGCATGGAGGTGACCGGAGCTGCAGAAGACTCCGCCGCTCCGGTCACCTCCACACAGCAAATGAACACAGCCGCGCGATCAGCTGCTGTCACTGAGGTTACCCGCTGTCACCGCTGCATCCACCGGTGGCCGCGGGTAACCTCAGTGACAGCAGCTGATCGCGCGGCTGTGTTCATTTGCTGTGTGGAGGTGACCGGAGCGGCTGTGTGTGCTGCGGCTCCGGTCACCTCCATGCAGCAGCGCTGGATGCGACGCTGGATCATCCTGGATTACGCCGGACATGGAGGGCTTTTTCGGGCTGATTAAAGTGGTGAACCAGGGTATATGTGTGTGTTTTTATTTCTAATAAAGGATTTTTTCTGGTGTGTGTGTGTTTATTTACTGTAACTTACAGATTAATCATGGAGGGTGTCTCATAGACGCCTGACATGATTAATCTAGGACTTATTGGCAGCTATGGGCTGCCAATAACTCCTTATTACCCCGATTTGCCAACGCACCAGGGCAAATCGGGAAGAGCCGGGTACAGTCCCAGAACTGTCGCATATAATGTATGCGGCAATTCTGGGCGGCTGTTGGCTGATATTGTTAGGGTGGGGGGCTCCCCATAACGTGGAGCTCCCCATCCTGAGAATACCAGCCTTCAGCCGTATGGCTTTATCTGGCTGGTTTTAAAAATGGGGGGAACCGCACGCCGTTTTTTTTAATTATTTATTAATTTTAATTATTAATTTTAATTATTTATTAAATAATTAAAAAAAACGGCGTGCGGTTCCCCCCATTTTTAAAACCAGCCAGATAAAGCCATACAGCTGAAGGCTGGTATTCTCAGGATGGGGAGCCCCACGTTATGGGGAGCCCCCCACCCTAACAATATCAGTCAGCAGCTGGCCAGAATTGCCGCATACATTATATGCGACAATTCTGGGGCTGTACCCGGCTCTTCCCGATTTACCCTGGTGCGTTGGCAAATCGGGGTAATAAGGAGTTATTGGAAGCCCATAGCTGCCAATAAGTCCTAGATTAATCATGTCATGCGTCTATGAGACACCCTCCATGATTAATCTGTAAGTTACAGTAAATAAACACACACACCAGAAAAAATCCTTTATTAGAAATAAAAAACACACACATATACCCTGGTTCACCACTTTAATCAGCCCGAAAAAGCCCTCCTTGTCCGGCGTAATCCAGGATGATCCAGCGTCGCATCCAGCGCTGCTGCATGGAGGTGACCGGAGCTGCAGAAGACTCCGCCGCTCCGGTCACCTCCACACAGCAAATGAACACAGCCGCGCGATCAGCTGCTGTCACTGAGGTTACCCGCTGTCACCGCTGCATCCACCGGTGGCCGCGGGTAACCTCAGTGACAGCAGCTGATCGCGCGGCTGTGTTCATTTGCTGTGTGGAGGTGACCGGAGCGGCTGTGTGTGCTGCGGCTCCGGTCACCTCCATGCAGCAGCGCTGGATGCGACGCTGGATCATCCTGGATTACGCCGGACATGGAGGGCTTTTTCGGGCTGATTAAAGTGGTGAACCAGGGTATATGTGTGTGTTTTTATTTCTAATAAAGGATTTTTTCTGGTGTGTGTGTGTTTATTTACTGTAACTTACAGATTAATCATGGAGGGTGTCTCATAGACGCCTGACATGATTAATCTAGGACTTATTGGCAGCTATGGGCTGCCAATAACTCCTTATTACCCCGATTTGCCAACGCACCAGGGCAAATCGGGAAGAGCCGGGTACAGTCCCAGAACTGTCGCATATAATGTATGCGGCAATTCTGGGCGGCTGTTGGCTGATATTGTTAGGGTGGGGGGCTCCCCATAACGTGGAGCTCCCCATCCTGAGAATACCAGCCTTCAGCCGTATGGCTTTATCTGGCTGGTTTTAAAAATGGGGGGAACCGCACGCCGTTTTTTTTAATTATTTATTAATTTTAATTATTAATTTTAATTATTTATTAAATAATTAAAAAAAACGGCGTGCGGTTCCCCCCATTTTTAAAACCAGCCAGATAAAGCCATACGGCTGAAGGCTGGTATTCTCAGGATGGGGAGCTCCACGTTATGGGGAGCCCCCCACCCTAACAATATCAGCCAACAGCTGCCCAGAATTGCCGCATACATTATATGCGACAGTTCTGGGACTGTACCCGGCTCTTCCCGATTTACCCTGGTGCGTTGGCAAATCGGGGTAATAAGGAGTTAATGGCAGCCCATAGCTGCCACTAAATCCTAGATTAATCATGTCAGGCGTCTCCCCGAGATTCCTTCCATGATTAATCTGTAAATTACAGTTAAAAAACACACACACCCGAAAAATCCTTTATTAGAAATAAAAAACACTAACAAAGTCCCTCATTACCAATTTATTAACCCCGACAAACCCTCCATGTCCGGCGTACTCCACGGACTCCGGCGTCGCGTCCAGCTCTGCTGCATGGAAGTGACAGGAGCTGCAGAAGACACCGCCGCTCCGGTCACCTCCACGCAGCTAATGAAGACAGCCGTGCGATCAGCTGAGCTGTCACTGAGGTTACCCGCTGTCACTGGATCCAGTGACGGCGGGTAACCTCAGTGACAGCTCAGCTGATCGCGCTACTCACCTCATTTGCTGCGTGGAAGTGACCGGAGCGGCGGTGTCTTCTGCAGCTCCGGTCACCTCCATGCAGCAGCGCTGGAAGCGACGCTGGAACATCCTGGATGACGCCGGACATGGAGGGCTTTTTGGGGCTGATTAAAGTGGTGAACCAGGGAATGTGTGTGTGTATTTTATTTCTAATAAAGGATTTTTTCTGGTGTGTGTGTTTATTTACTGTAACTTACAGATTAATCATGGAGGGTGTTTCATAGACGCCTGACATGATTAATCTAGGATTTAGTGGCAGCTATGGGCTGCCATTAACTCCTTATTACCCCGATTTGCCAAAGCACCAGGGCAAATCGGGAAGAGCCGGGTACAGCCCCAGAACTGTCGCATATAATGTATGCGGCAATTCTGGGCGGCTGCTGACTGATATTGTTAGGCTGGGGGGCTCCCCATAACGTGGAGCTCCCCATCCTGAGAATACCAGCCTTCAGCCGTATGGCTTTATCTGGCTGGCATTAAAATGGGGGGGACCGCACGCCGTTTTTTTTTAATTATTTATTAATTTATTTTACTGCACAGTATAGACACGCCCACCGGCTGCTGTGATTGGGTGCAGTGTGACACCTGTCACTCAGCGTGGGGGCGTGTCTCACTGCAACCAATCATAGGCACCGGTGGGCGGGGAAAGCAGGGAATAGGAGATTGTTTAATGAGCGGCCGGCTTTTTCAAAATAGTAAAAGCCGCCGGTCACCTCCACGCAGCTAATGAAGGGAATAGCGCGATCAGCTGCTGTCAGTCAGGTAACTCCCGGCCACCGCTGGATCCAGCGGTGCCGCGATTAACCTCAGTGACAGCAGCTGATCGCTCTACTCACCTCAGTTGGTGCATGGAGCTGACTGGAGCGGCGGTGAGTAGCGCGATCAGCTGAGCTGTCACTGAGGTTACCCGCGGCCACCGCTGCATCCACCGCTGGATCCAGGTAACCTCAGTGACAGCTCAGCTGATCGCGCTACTCATCTCATTAGCTGCGTGGAGGTGACCGGAGCGGCGGTGTCTTCTGCAGCTCCTGTCACTTCCATGCAGCAGAGCTGGACGCGACGCTGGAGGACTGTGGAGTACGCCGGACATGGAGGGTTTGTCGGGGTTAATAAATTGGTAATGAGGGACTTTGTTAGTGTTTTTTATTTCTAATAAAGGATTTTTCGGGTGTGTGTGTTTTTTAACTGTAATTTACAGATTAATCATGGAAGGAATCTCGGGGAGACGCCTGACATGATTAATCTAGGATTTAGTGGCAGCTATGGGCTGCCATTAACTCCTTATTACCCCGATTTGCCAACGCACCAGGGTAAATCGGGAAGAGCCGGGTACAGCCCCAGAACTGTCGCATCTAATGTATGCGGCAATTCTGGGCGGCTGCTGACTGATATTGTTAGGGTGGGGGGCTCCCCATAACGTGGAGCTCCCCATCCTGAGAATACCAGCCTTCAGCCGTATGGCTTTATCTGGCTGGTATTAAAATTGGGGGGACCGCATGCCGTTTTTTTTAATTATTTAATTATTTATTTCACTGCACAGTATACACACACCGGCTGCTGTGATTGGTTGCAGTGAGACAGCTGTCACTCAGTGTGGGAGCGTGTCTCACTGCAACCAATCATAGGCGCCGAAAAGCAGGACAGCAGGGAATAGGAGATTGATTAATGAGCGGCCGGCTTTTTCAAAAGAGGAAAAGCCACCGGAGTTTGAACAGCTGTGCAGCGCCGCGGCAGTGATCGGGGAACGGTAAGTAAGAGAGAGGGGGGGGAACTGACCGACAGACTGTGAGAGGGGGACAGACAAGACAGAGAGAGACAGACCGACGGACTGAGGGAGATAGAATAAAAAAAAAAAAATGACCGACATCGCTAGTAAAAAGCACAAAACGTGCGTTTTGGACATCGGAGTGCCACACAAGGTTTTCATGTAAAATCTTTCATGTATTAATCTCAAAAAGTAACATACACCAGCTCTATCTCACTATTGGGTATGTGCCCTTAACATTTCCGCCATGAAAATTCATTTTGGTGTCATTTTGGAAGGTTTTCTGGTGAGTCCGTAAAAATGGCGTAAAACTCGGACAAAATTGTTCACATCTGTGACTTTTGAGTGATAAATGCTTCAAGGGGTCTTCCCCATGCTGATGCCATGTCATTTGAGCACTCTTCTGAGACTTTTGTGACATTTTTAGGGTTTCTCCATGCTGCCGGGGGGTCATTTCACAAAAATACTCGGGTCTCCCATAGGATAACATTGGGCTCGGTGCTCGGGCCGAGTACACGAGTATCTTGGGAGGCTCGGCCCGAGCTTCGAGCACCCGAGCTTTTTAGTACTCGCTCATCACTAGCAGTTACGTGTGGCTGCGGGAGATCCGCAGCATGTTCCGCAGCCACACGTATCCGCAGCATGGACACAGCACACCCATGTCCCATAGGATAACATGGGGAGTGTATGTACATGCTGAAACCTGTGGATTTATCTGGAAAATCCAGAAAATCCGTGGATTTTCCGCAGATAAATCCACAGGTTTAATCTCCCGTGGGGACATAGCCTTATAGTGTAGCATTGACTGTAAAATGTAGTTGGTTCTTGGACATCTACTGTGCCCACACCATATCTGAACTGTACAATTATAGTAGTTTGCATTAAAGAGGTTCTTTTCTAAAAACAAGTTATCATCACATATCCACAGAATCCGCAGGTCAGGTGACAAATGATTAAATCAGTGTGGTCACACCAGTGGAAACCACACAAATCAGAAGAATTGACAGGTCATTTTTATCCTAATTTCAAAATGGAGCAGCTGGTCAGATGCCTGATCATGGCTCCGTTTAGCAAAAAAGCAAAGTGCAGTGCTTGACAGCTACTTGGGGAATTAACAGATCATTGGTTGAGTCAAACAAGCCACGATAAACTAATCCAAAGTCAAAAGAAAAAAGTTCAGCTACATCCCCGGATAAGGTATAAAAATAACTTTTGGAACTGAGGAAGGCAACTGAACCCCGAAACGCATTGTCTTTGTTGTTCTCCCACCTATAGAGTCAGTACCTAATTACCCATGTACATTGCCAATTTTAATGGTTGAATAAAAGTTATTTTTTTACCTTATCTCTAGCTGAACGTTTTTCTTTTGAATTTGGATTCTTATGTGCGGTGGGTGACGTGAGTAGAGATGAGCGAACCGGTCGCGGTTCGGCTCGAGGTCGGTTCGCCGAACGGAGGTCCCGTTCGAGTTCGGCTCGTCGAACGTTCGACGAACCGAACTCGAACTGCATAGGAAACAATGGCAGGCAATCACAAACACATAAAAACACCTAGAAAACACCCTCAAAGGTGTCCAAAAGGTGACAAACAACTCACAACACAACACAAACACATGGGAAAGTGACAAGGACATATACTCATGCGAAAACAAAAGAGCTGGACAAGGAAAAAGAGGACACACAGATATATGAGTATATGCAAGGAAACATCGATGCCATTACTGTGCAACTTGAGCCCTGCTCATTTTAGGCTTCCAATCTGGATAAATTGCCTGAGCTTGCCACGTACGCCTTGGGGATCTTGTCGTGTCCTGCAGCCAGCGTTCTCTCAGAACCTGTCTTCAGTTCTGCTGGGGGTCTGCTGGCAGATAAGCACACGCGTCTGTCCACTGACGACAATGTGGACATGGCTCTCAGAGGACTTTTCTTCCCCTGGGTCAGCCAGGGGAGGCGAAAGGCACGCGTATTTTTGAGAGTGCTTCATGCAAAGCATCTTTTTCATCTTGAAAATTGGGTCAACTGATGCCAGTCAAGTGGGGTGTGTGTGGCCCAATTAGTGGCAACGAGGGAGACTGTGGTTGGATCCCCTCGCTGTGTTTCTAAAAGAACCAAGATGAACAAGTCATGGCTCTCAGAGGACTTTTCTTCCCCTGGGTCAGCCAGGGGATGGGAAAGGCACATGTATTTTTGAGAGTGCTTCATGCAAAGCATCTTTTTCTTTTTCAAAAGGGGGGTCAACTGATGCCAGTCAAGTGGGGTGTGTGTGGCCCAATTAGTGGCAACGAGGGAGACTGTGGTTGGAGTCCCCTCACTGTGTTTCTAAAAGAACCAAGATGAACAAGTCATGGCTCTCAGAGGACTTTTCTTCCCCTGGGTCAGCCAGGGGACGGGAAAGGCACGTGTATTTTTGAGAGTGCTTCATGCAAAGCATCTTTTTCTTTTTCAAAAGGGGGGTAAACTGATGCCAGTCAAGTGGGGTGTGTGTGGCCCAATTAGTGGCAACGAGGGAGACTGTGGTTGGAGTCCCCTCGCTGTGTTTCTAAAAGAACCAGGATGATCAAGTCATGGCTCTCAGAGGACTTTTCTTCCCCTGGGTCAGCCAGGGGACAGGAAAGGCACATGTATTTTTGAGAGTGCTTCATGCAAAGCATCTTTTTCCTTTTCAAAAGGGGGGTCAACTGATGCCAGTCAAGTGTGGCGTGTGTGGCCCAATTAGTGGCAACGAGGGAGACTGTGGTTGGAGTCATCTCGCTGTGTTTCTAAAAGAACCAAGATGAACAAGTCATGGCTCTCAGAGGACTTTTCTTCCCCTGGCTCAGCCAGGGGACGGGAAAGGCACGTGTATTTTTGAGAGTGCTTCATGCAAAGCATCTTTTTCTTTTTCAAAAGGGGGGTCAACTGATGCCAGTCAAGTGGGGTGTGTGTGGCCCAATTAGTGGCAACGAGGGAGACTGTGGTTGGAGTCCCCTCGCTGTGTTTCTAAAAGAACCAAGATGAACAAGTCATGGCTCTCAGAGGACTTTTCTTCCCCTGGGTCAGCCAGGGGACGGGAAAGGCACGTGTATTTTTGAGAGTGCTTCATGCAAAGCATCTTTTTCTTTTTCAAAAGGGGGGTCAACTGATGCCAGTCAAGTGGGGTGTGTGTGGCCCAATTAGTGGCAACGAGGGAGACTGTGGTTGGAGTCCCCTCGCTGTGTTTCTAAAAGAACCAAGATGAACAAGTCATGGCTCTCAGAGGACTTTTCTTCCCCTGGGTCAGCCAGGGGACGGGAAAGGCACGTGTATTTTTGAGAGTGCTTCATGCAAAGCATCTTTTTCTTTTTCAAAAGGGGGGTCAACTGATGCCAGTCAAGTGGGGTGTGTGTGGCCCAATTAGAGGCAATGAGGGAGACTGTGGTTGGAGTCCCCTCGCTGTGTTTCTAAAAGAACCAAGATGAACAAGTCATGGCTCTCAGAGGACTTTTCTTCCCCTGGGTCAGCCAGGGGACGGGAAAGGCACGTGTATTTTTGAGAGTGCTTCATGCAAAGCATCTTTTTCTTTTTTAAAAGGGGGGTCAACTGATGCCAGTCAAGTGGGGTGTGTGTGGCCCAATTAGTGGCAATGAGGGAGAATGTGGTTGGAGTCCCCTCGCTGTGTTTCTAAAAGAACCAAGATGAACAAGTGATGGCTCTCAGAGGACTTTTCTTCCCCTGGGTCAGCCAGGGGACGGGAAAGGCACGTGTATTGTTGAGAGTGCTTCATGCAAAGCATCTTTTTCTTTTTCAAAAGGGGGGTCAACTGATGCCAGTCAAGTGGGGTGTGTGTGGCCCAATTAGTGGCAACGAGGGAGACTGTGGTTGGAGTCCCCTCGCTGTGTTTCTAAAAGAACCAAGATGAACAAGTCATGGCTCTCAGATGACTTTTCTTCCCCTGGGTCAGCCAGGGGACGGGAAAGGCACGCGTATTTTTGAGAGTGCTTCATGCAAAGCATCTTTTTCTTTTTCAAAAGGGGAGTCAACTGATGCCAGTCAAGTGGGGTGTGTGTGGCCCAATTAGTGGCAACGAGGGAGACTGTGGTTGGAGTCCCCTCGCTGTGTTTCTAAAAGAACCAAGATGAACAAGTCATGGCTCTCAGAGGACTTTTCTTCCCCTGGGTCAGCCAGGGGACGGGAAAGGCACGTGTATTTTTGAGAGTGCTTCATGCAAAGCATCTTTTTCTTTTTCAAAAGGGGGTTCACCTGATGCCAGTCAAGTGGGGTGTGTGTGGCCCAATTAATGGCAACGAGGGAGACTGTGGTTGGAGTCCCCTCGCTGTGTTTCTAAAAGATCCAAGATGAACAAGTCATGGCTCTCAGAGGACTTTTCTTCCCCTGGGTCAGCCAGGGGACGGGAAAGGCACGTGTATTTTTGAGAGTGCTTCATGCAAAGCATCTTTTTCTTTTTCAAAAGGGGGGTCAACTGATGCCAGTCAAGTGGGGTGTGTGTGGCCCAATTAGTGGCAACGAGGGAGACTGTGGTTGGAGTCCCCTCGCTGTGTTTTACATGATTTTCGAAGGGCATGACATGCCTAAGAGGTTGAGTTTCATCATCTGCAACTTGTTGGCAACAGAAAGGCTGCCTTTACACCCTTTTGAGACCGAGGATTTTTGAGACCTTATGCCCATTGCAGTTCCCCAAGAGCCGATGGCCAGTCGTCACTTCTTCTCCAAGAAAGGCGTGCCCGCGCTACCACAGTAGGTCGCACACAACCTCACCGATTCCTTGAGAAACTCTGTGTGTGACAGGGTACATTTCAACACAGATACATGGACCAGTACGCATGGACAGGGGAGTTACATGTTGCTGACTGGGCACTGGGTAACTATGGTGAGAGATGGAGAAGGGTTTGCTGTACAAGTCTTGCCGTCCCCATGACTTGTGTGTCAATCCTTCCTCTGTATGTACAAGTTCCTCCACTGCTTCTGCCTCCTCAACCTCGTGTGGGTCCTCCACCTCGGCCCAAACCCTGTGTGGTCAGGCCACCCTTCCTTGTAACTGCGCCCAAGGAATACCACACACCTCCTTACTATGCTGGCAGTAGAGCTCAAGGCCATCAGGCGGTCAAATGTTTACTTTGAAATGTAGGGGAAATGTGAGACACCGCTGAGGAATTGTGGACGGTTAGCTCTGGAGAGTG
This sequence comes from Anomaloglossus baeobatrachus, assembly GCF_048569485.1. Classification (NCBI taxonomy): domain Eukaryota; kingdom Metazoa; phylum Chordata; class Amphibia; order Anura; family Aromobatidae; genus Anomaloglossus; species Anomaloglossus baeobatrachus. The sequence goes on from NC_134358.1 coordinate 98,566,577, forward strand.
AGACCGAGTTTCATCAATGGTTGTCTCCACTCAACCAGCAGTCAGGGAAGGTCGGGTGCGACAATGATGCAAACCAGTCTGCGACCCTTCTTCAGGGCAATGTGACACACGTGCCTTGTTTGGCTTACGTGTTGAACCTGGTTGTCCAGCAATTTTTAAAACACTATCCCGGCCTACATGGCCTTCTGCAGAGGGCACGGTGTAACGCCTGCCTGGATCGACACACTCAGATGGGCTGTAAAGGATAGGCTAGAGGCAAGCCACTCACCAAGCTGGACACCCAGAACCCAGAAACCCTTTAATCCCTATACAGTGATTTGGAATTACACAGGGCCCAAGTTGATCAATACCTGTGGAAGGCTGCAGTTCCAGAAAATAGTAGTCATGCAGGGTCAAAAACATTAATTGAGGAAGAGGAACAGAATGGGATGGCCAGGACTTAATCAGAAAACAAGCAGAGGTGAAATGCGGATCGGCCAACGAGGTACATAAACAGCAAGCAGGAAACGTAGTCAGGTAACAAGCACACAAACTCATAAAACTGAACTGGGGGTAACAGTAACAAGAGGTTCATAGCTTTGTCTGGCAGTGGTCTGCAGACAGGAGGGGCCTAAAAAAGGGTGTGGTGTCTTCCCATTGGGACCAGAGTACAAATTGATTGAGTGGACTACGTTGGTGACTTAACAGCCGTGTGCGGCAATGATGCAAACCTGTCTGCGGCCCTTCGTCAGGGCAATGTGACACACGGGCCTTGTATGGCTCACGTGTTGAATCTGATTCTCCAGCAATTTTTAAAATACCATCCCGGCCTACATGGCCTTGTGCAGCGGGCACGCTGCTATGTGCTCACTTTCATCCTTCGCACCCAGCAGCTCAACAACTTTCATCACTCCGGAAGTCTTAGGGTCTGGCAGTTAAACGTCGGAAATGCGATGTTCCGACACGCAGGAAATGGAATCTGCACATGTTGCAGCGTGTGTGGCAGCACCGCAGAGCCCTGCTGAAATACGGTATGACGTATACCCTGGGCTACTTGATCCAGAGGTGGTGCAGATCACGCTGCTGGAGTGGTGTCAGATCAAGGACCTATGCACCCTTCTACACAGTTTACAAATGTCGACAAAGATGTTTAGCACTGGCAATGCCATTCTCAGCGTGACAATTCTGGTCATCTACATGATGGAGCACACTGTAAGCATTATTCGGAGTCAGGTATTGGTCCAAGAGGAAGGTGAGGAAGTACAGGAGGAGTCATATGCAGAAGGGATAATAAGATCTACAAGGTCCATACGGTAAGCGGCACCTAGGCAGCAGTTATGGTGGGGGATAGGGATTAACAAGGGCGCATAGTATCAGCAAAAATTGTTGAGGAAGGTGCAGGAGCCATGAAGAAATGGAGGACGAACTTGCGATGGGCATGGAAGACTCAGCAGATGAGTGAGAGCTTGCTCACATTTCGGTTGTGCGAGGTTGGGGTGAGAGGGCAGAGGAAGGAGGCACGATTCTCACCTCTCTGCCACCAACACACCAAGGACTTGGTCCTCCTGGATGCACAAGACACATGAGCGTCTTCTTGCTGCATTACCTACAACATGACCCTCGGATTGTACGAATTCGAAGTAATGCTAACTACTGGGTTGCCACACTGTTAGATCCCCGGTACAAGACAAAATTTGGCGAAATAATTCCTGCCATAGAAAGGGACGCACGTGTACAGGAGTATCTTCAGAAGGTGGTACGCAATTTTCGATCTTCGATCTGCTTTTCCACTAAACACCAGTGCTGCACAGAGTGAATCTCAACGCTTTGTCATGGATAGGAGGAAATGGTCTTTTACTTGTCCACATCTGATGGACCGAGGGCTGGCTGCTGTGCTGAGATGGCATTGAGTACGGTGTCCCTGCAGAGTTGCACTTTTGGTCATATACAAAATGAGTTGAAAAAGGACAGATGCTGGTGGAAAGGGGAACAGGTATGTTGGAAAGGGGAAAAAAGTTTTGGTCTGTGGGTTTGGTGGTTAAGCAAAAGTAACATTTGATGAAGAAACACCATCTGTTACGGTGGGACTGGCAGATTTGGATAAGGTGGTATATACTATGTTACCGCTATATAACGAAAATTAATAAGAAAAGAAAGAGAAAGGTATATATCCCCATCAGCAGTCAGTGTCCACCGTGCTCCCAGATGGAAAAGGAGAGGTTGGCAACTGGAAGGTTCGGTGGAGGATACAGAGCTGTGTGGCTATGAAACTAATAGTAGCCTGAACCGAGTTAGACGCCACTCGGATCTTGAGACTGGGAGCCCTGTTAGCGTCACAGGGTCCACACGCCCACCCAGACCAGGAACTCCCTGTTAACATCACAGGGGCCATTCAGTACGCTGACCGTGTGCATTGGGGCCACACCTGTAGACAGCAGGTGCATCAGCAGCAGCAGGCCTGTTAATGCCACTGGGCTGCACAAGCAGGACTTGTAGGACAGGAGCTGGTCTTAACCGTTCTGCGTTACCAACTGTGGTGGCGGCCTGCATCGACGCCCTATCCCTGCCTACCTCTGGCCTAAAGCTGCAATGGGTTCAACACATGGAGGTAGCCTCAGGAATGGCACAGTCAGGCTGAGCATACTCACTAGGTGAAACACTGGAGTTAGGCTGCGGCTGGGGTAAATCGGCACACGCATGCGCACTAGCTGCCTCTCCACACTTAGACGTGGAGGAGAAAGCAGCCAGCTGGACAACCCGAGGCACAGGCCTAAATGGCAGCTGATGCCTGGGTGCAACTGAAACCGCAGCAGGCTGCTTGCGTTTAAGGCGTCACCGTTTTGTAACAACAAATACCATCCAAAAGAACAGGTGTACTTCTTCCCATGGATAATCTGATATGATCCCTTTTTTCATGGACACGACCATCGCTAACAAATGTAGATGAGGCCAAAACAGCAGCTGCTTCAATGGATCTGAAGTGCTCCATAAAGTGGCCTCTCCTCCACCCCAATTTCAAGATCCCAAATACTCCATTCCTCTGTGGTGTCAATCCAATCGCACTTGCTTCCTAACAGCTCTCAAGTTTCCACCAGCCCTGCTGAGTATGGGGTGACAGAGATGGTTGAGTTTGCATAGCTGTTCAGTCGCACTATAGCCTGGGAATAAGAGGTCTGCTCCAAAGCTGCAATGAGTACAGACAAGGAAGTTATTATTATTTTTATTATTATTGATTTATAGAGCACCATTGATTCCATGGTGCTGTACATGAAAAGGGGGTTACATACAGAAAACATATACAAGTAACTATAGACAGACAATGCTTGCGGGATTACATTCTAAAGGATTTTTGGGAGGAGACAGTAGGAGTGGTTTAGGTTGAGCGTCAAGTACGTATGGTGGTGGTGTCATTAAAGGTTATAGTCATTTCTGAACAGATGAGTTTTCAGATTCAGTTTGAAGCTTGCGGGTGTAGCAGATAATCTGACGTGTTGAGGTAGCGAGTTCCATGAGACAGGGGAAATGATCTGCGCAGATGACCAGAAGCTTTGTGAGTGGGATCCAGGCCCCGATGAAGAAGGTGATGAGCCTAATCTACACCCTCATTTCCAAAAAGTAAATCCTCCTGGTGGAGATAATGGGGAACATGATGAGGAGCACAGATACCTGATTGGAAGGACAACTTTACTATTCGGTCAGGGCAGGAAGAGGTTGTCTCGGAGGACTCAGGACGAGGGGAATGAAAACACACAGGGTTATTGATGAGGTTGGAGACCACACTTACTGTCAAACCAAAGTCAGCCAGTCGATGAGGTCAGCAGAGGAGGTGGAGGAAGATGCTACTGACGACGAGGTTACGTTGAGTCTTCCTGGCCCGAGACAAAGTACTGGAAGCACGTCAACAACTGAATCCTGGACCACAACTTTGACTCTGAGCAGAAGTCATGTTGGCTATGCAGGTCGCATGGGCTGTAAGCCTTTCCTAGCCTGTGAATTTTTGGACATCGCAAAGGATCACCCAAGTCATGGAATCTGTAAGATTTGTCAACAATCTGTAAGTAGAAGGCAAAAACTCACACTTTTGAGTACTTCCTCCATGAAGTATCACATGGATATGAATTGACAGCGTGAAGGTGTATTGCTCAGCTTTAGCAACTGTCAACGCAATATGCTGATTTTCCGTTCATTGCATGCATTGTTGCAGACTACACACAAGGGGCTGCTGTTTTTTTGGATCTGCCTTTGGTCACTATAGCAATATAAAATTGCTCTTTAGGTGTGGACTTGGAGATGCTGTCTATGAACAGAAGGAAAAGCTAAAGGTGTGTGTTACAGCAAGGAGCCACCGCGGAAACAGTTCGTTCAATTGTGAGGGGAGTTGTTTTGTACTTTGATGATGAGCACTGTAACGTCAGTGAGCAGCATCCTGTGCCACAGACCAACATTCTTACGGTGCTGTCTATACTGTTTACCGTGAGAGGAGCGTAAAGTCTGTATTTCTGGCAACTGGACATCACAGTACCCGGGTACGGTAGGCTGTGCCCAGACAATAATGCGGGCACGCAACACTTTGTTTTATTAGCAAAACACATATCTGTTCTGGGTAGGCCGACTATATAGACAATAAGACTTGCTGCCTCTGCACTGTCAAATTGTCACGTACAGTTTAAATCATAGAGGGACAGCAACACATGTTTGCATTGACTGTTGCTTTTCAAGATTTCCATGACTGTGTTGCAGAGCTGTGTGGTTTGCATTCACACTGTTATCATCTGCATTATCTGTGAGGCTTCAGCTAACAAGGGTATTCAGGGGGGGTAATGTGTTTTGTCTATGTTTAGGTAGATAACTTGGAAGCTCTTGTGATGCGCCACTGGTAAGTCGTGTTCGCACACACACACACACACACACACGCACAAACACACAATTACTGCTACACAGAGGGATTAGCAGGTAGTAGGCAACAGAATAGATTGTTCAATTATTTACATTGTATGCATGGTTCTTATTGTTTGTTTTGGTAAAGTTAAACAATCATTTATCAACCCAACTGCCTAGAGTCCTTTTCCTGTTGCCTGGTTTTGCTGCATACTGGGGAGCCCACCCTGTACACGACTTAAAATGAAGCATAAGTCGCAATGTGAATTTCACTGTGCTACAATGCGGCCTAGCGTGCCTGTGCAACCACCGCCTGCCCGATCAAGTGCATCTGCGTGCTCTTCATCCTCTGTGACTGTGGGGACAGCAGTCACACATGGTTTTTCACACTGAACTTCCACTCCTTTACCCGCAACAGGGAGTGTGATTGGCAGGTCATCACTTGTTTTGGAAGTGGAAACAGAAGGTATTGTTGAGCTGTCAGACATCGAGAGAACCATCATTGGATGCAGGCTACATTATATCCACGCCTGCACCTTCGTCACAGATTGCCTGGACTACCTGCAGTTAATAATTGCATTCCAGAAATGGAAAGGAGTGTAGAATGCACATGTGTTGTACCTTGCTTGACAGCAAAGGAACACTAACTTAGTATTCCAGACAATTTTAGGATGGCAGAAAAAGAGTCAGCTCTTTGGGCAAATTAAATAGCATGGCAAAAGTGGACAGATGGGTACAGTGGCTGTGTTCTGTGGGTACCAGGACAGTAAAAGAAGCCTCACTTTCTATCCCTCCTAATGATCAAATGCAGCAAGGAATTCCCTGAGTTTGCTATAAAATTAGCATAGCAAAATGTGCATGAGGGTAGAATGCAGAGGTGCTTGAGATTGCTTGGCACAAGTGGCACAATAAAGGAGTCCTACAGCCATTTTTTGTATGCCACTAAGTTGCAGTATTTTTTGCTATCATTATAGCTTATTAAAAACAGAGCAGGAGGGTGTCATGCAGAGGTGCTAGAAATAGCTTGGCACCAGTGGGACAATAATGAAATACAACAGCCAGTTCTTGTATGCCACTAAATGGCAGCATTTTTTTGCTATTATTATAGCTTATTAAAAACAGAGCAGGAGGTTGTCATGCACAGGTGCTAGAAATAGCTTGGCACCAGTGGGGCACTAATGGAGTACAACAGCCACTTCTTGTATGCCACTAAGTTTACTCAATTTTTGGTATTATAATGTATTAGTAACAATGAGTTTGAGTGTGCAATGCAGGCAGACGTGCTGCAAATATCTTTGCACTAGTGGGATGATACAGAAGTTCAATAGCCACGTTTAGGATGCCACTAGGTTCGCTGAGTGTTTGCTAGTATAATGGCTTAGTAACAATGAGTTTGAGTGTGCAATGCAGGCAGACGTGCTGCAAATATCTTTGCACTAGTGGGACGATACAGAAGTCCAACAGCCACGTTTAGGATGCCACTAGGTTCACTGAGTGTTTGCTAGTATAATGGCTTAGTAACAATGAGTTTGAGTGTGCAATGCAGGCAGACGTGCTGCAAATATCTTTGCACTAGTGGAACGATACAGAAGTCCAACAGCCATGTTTAGGATGCCACTAGGTTCACTGAGTGTTTGCTAGTATAAGGGCTTAGTAACAATGAGTTTGAGTGTGCAATGCAGGCAGACGTGCTGCAAATATCTTTGCACTAGTGGGACTATAGCAAAGTCCAATAGCCACGTTTAGGATGCCACTAGGTTCACTGAGTGTTTGCTAGTATAATGGCTTAGTAACAATGAGTTTGAGTGTGCAATGCAGGCAGACGTGCTGCAAATATCTGTGCACTACTGGGACTATACAGAAGTCCAATAGCCGCGTTTAGGATGACACTAGGTACACTCAGTGTTTGCTAGTATAATGGCTTAGTTATAATGAGTTGGAGTGTGCAGAGGACAGGAGGGTACAGTGCCAGGATTGTGGGGCTCTGGGTAGAGGAATGGAAGCCTGCCTTTCTATTCCCTCCTAATGGGGAAATGCAGCGAGGAAATCCCTGACCTTAGCTACACAGACGCTGTCTCTGTTTTCAGGACCTGTCACCTATGGCTCTGACCCTGCCGGTACGAGCCCTTAAAAGGACTGATAGAAAGTGCTCTCCCTAAGCTGTCCAGCGCTGTGTATGGAGCGCATACAGCTGTATCGGCGATAGGACTCAGGACGGAGCTGTGCCAGTGATGTCTGACACCAAGGACGCAGAAGGCAGATAATGGCGTGCTGGAGGAAAATGTCCGTTTTTATAATGCAGGGACATGTGACATGGACATCCTATCACACATGCCGTTGCTTCTCTGGCTAAAAGTCCACTTAGCTGTGTGTGTGTCTGGGATTGGCTGACATAATGGCCCTCCCCACTACACGCGCGCGCTTAGGGAAGGAAGACAAGGTAAAAAAAAAAAAATGGCGATGGCCATTATACAAACAGCAGTGATCTGAAGGCGCTGTTCCCGCACACTATACACTGAAATTTCATAATAGTGTGAGTCACAGAGTGACTCACACTATTACAGCGGAAAGCCAGCTAGGAATTAGCTGTTTTTTTGCTGCTAGAACCGTTCTCGAACGTTTCTAGAACTATCGAGCTTTTGCAAAAAGCTCGAGTTCTAGTTCGATCTAGAACAGGCCCCAAAATCAATCGAGCCTAGAACTGGAGAACCTCGAACAGCGAACCGCACTCAACTCTAGCCGTGAGTACCTGCTTAGATCTTGGATCCACGTAAGGAGGTTTATCCGGGCAAAACCTTCAATGGTGAATGGGTCCATGTGTTCTAATTTTTTTGACTCTAAACTAATGATGATAAAGGTTACACTTTCTATCAATCAGTGCAGGTACCAACAGTTGGACCACCACCAATCAATGTTATCACGTATCCTGTTAAGAGCCAATTTTTTGTTTTCACCAGAGAATTCCTGCAAATGCATTTTTGCTACTGTGTAGCAGGACGTCACAGCAAAGGGAGGGGTTTAACTTCCAAGTATTTATTTGCTATTGGAAGCAAAGAATCCTCCTTATTGATATCAAAAAGAAAAAAAATTGAACTCCATATACAAACACAATCTACTTTACCAAGACCAATAATACCACATACATGGTACAAATACCACCACAACAAGACCAGACCACATATTACCACCACATAGTGACCGAATACTACACTACCAATCAGTAATAAAAGCTACAATACTAATAACACTTACATTACCACTGGTAACATTATACACATGAGCTATGTGGATAACGTATAGCGTAGACCGTAAGCATACAGATAATAAAGTGACTTACCAGTGACATCTGTAGTTGAAGTCATTCATCTTTGCTTTTCTTCATTCTTCACAGACTGCTATGACTTCTTTCATCTAGGACTCGTCTCTGGAGAAAGTAACACAGACATTTATAGCTGGTCCCTTTTAGAGTACATTCCCCAATTTTTTACCTTACTGCTACTCTGCGCCAGATGAAGAAAAAAAAAGTGGCATAGTGCTGCCCTGCACAGTGACAGGACCTTGCTTTTGTTCCTTATGGAAGACAGTATCCTCAAAAGTAAAATAATATATTATAGCAATAAAAATGTGCCCCAATTGGTCCCTACAGTAAATGTGTCCTCCACTCTCCACTATAAACAATTAATCAATTTGGCCCCTATACAGTAATTACATCTCCCATCCAGGACATATCCTGTAATTATGTCCTCCTTCTTGGGCCCCTTTATTTAAAGGAAACCCGTCATGTAAAAAAAACAAACAAACTGTTAACTTTCTGATATGAGGTTAATCTGCACTGAGAACCCTGCTGTCGGGAGGAAATTAACTGTATTCTTCCCATCAGTCTTGATTTTTCAGTCATAGGGATATGGCCTGTGTGGTATCAGTCACAGATCTGTGCATAGTGAGTGGAAGCTGTAACTATTCCCCTAGCAATGACTGGGCATCTTCCCGCGCTATTCACCATTCAGACGAAGGGATATAAATTATTCCTTGTCATTATTAAATTTTGCCAGATACAGGTCAATGCGTTTCGGAGGACTCAGCCCCCTTCCTCAGGACATACATCAATGATAAGGATAATCAGATATCAGAGTGATAAGCTGGTGTATATATACCCATGGGTGTAGACGTCATAGGACCTCCCAAAATTCATCCTTATCAATACAGAACAAAAGATGATAAGAGAAAATCATTAAAAAAAATGGACAACAACCAATGATAATGTCAGATTTTAAAAATCAAGGAAGGGAGCACATTTAATATCACATTTTGAATAATAACTACATTTTCAGAAAATCCGTGAAAAAAAAGTGGGAAAAAGGAAAAAAAGAATTATCTGTAGTATAGAACTCAGAATACTGTGGTGATAGTGCAAAGAACCATGTAGTAGTTAACCCATGTTTTTATTTTTATTGTACAGATACAGGGAATTAGGAAAAACATACATACAGTATGTGAAAAAAGAAGAAAAGGAATATCAGAAATAATTTATGATAATATATTATAATATATAATCAAAACCCAATAAATATGTGTTTAATAAAAAGATTGAATTTAACAAAGTGAATTGTAATGTGTTATGGTGTTATATATAAGATCATTATTAAAAATAGTCCTTTTCCCTCCAAAGATCCAGCAGCATCACCCCGTTTTTCATAGCCTCCACTGCATGACCATGTGACACCCCTGGACTAGTCAGGGCGTCACAGGGTACTGCACGCTCTTTATCTCCCAGTGCAGGACTCATCGCCTCTTGGTTCTGGGTTCCCAACTTGTAGCACTGCCTCCATCAGTATCCAAAAATCCCAATCACACATCGCGCCACACCCTGTCAGGCACACCAGTGGGCTGCTAAGCTGGAATAGGGCCACCCACCTAGGGGTCAGACACGTAGGTGGGAGATGACAAGTCAGTCTGGAGTAGACCTCGAGCAGTGAGGAGCTAGGAGGGAGCGTGTGGCTCCCGGGGAGGAGAAGATTGGGTTACAGACGGTAGTTTGGACCTGGAGGAGTCAGAGACCCGGTCGCGGGATATTGGGACTGGGTGCCTGGACTAGTCTTGGAGGACAGTCAGCAGCTCGGGTACAATAGCCGATCTGGGACCCAAAGCACGTCGGGGTACTGGACCCTAGGCCGGGGAGAGGCTTCAAGCAACCCGGCAATTAACCTGCGGAGGATACGGCCTTTATGGACTGTCCCCATGAAGCTCAGAGATCGGGGGCACTAGCTCAACGAGGGAGATAGAGCTTTCCAACCAAAGCAGCCTACTGAAATCCCAAGCGTTAGCCCCTGAGAGCACAGCTACTTCACACCAAAAAGTGGGGAACGAGGCCCAAACAGCTTTAAGCTTACAGGCCACTTGGACACTACTAAAACTTGTGCACAGAGGTAAGCTACGGACCATCAGGCAGTGCTGCAGGGGATGGAACCCGGATGAGCTCTCCCAAGAGGGCATTGGCACCCAGAGACTTGGTTTACCACATTGTCAGTGTCTGCTTTCCTTCCGAGTGAGTAACTGATCACCCCTTGCTCCCAGCGAGCCTGCGCTCCCCTGCAATCCATTCCACCATCCAGAGTCCCGGGTCCTTCCCTACCCATGGAGGGTAACGTCATCTGGCTGCCCCCGTTCCACCACCCAGGGTACTCCCAAGGACAGCGGCAGTACTCCAGATTACCGCACACCACTGGTGGCGTCACGAACAATATCTCCCCTGTAAATAACCCCAAACACAGTTTAGAGTGACCCTGAGCCCCTGGAGACCCGCGAGCCACGAGTAGTGACACCCAGATCCGAGCGGTCCGACCGCTGCTGGAGCGAAACAACCACATTCTATGCGCTGCCCCCACAACATGCAGCATCACCCCATTCTCCGCATAAGCCCCCAGCATGCATCACCCCATTCTACGCTCACCCCCCCAACATGTATAACCCCATTCTATGCACAGCCCCCCAACATGCAGCATTACTATATTCTACACACAGCCCAAAAAACATGGAGCATGACTACATTCTTCACATGGGCTCCCCAACATGCAGCCTCACCCCATTCTCTGCACAGCTCTCCCAGCATGCAGCATCACGACATTCTCTGCACAACAGTTCTCCCAGCATGCAGCATCACCACATTCTCTGCACAGCTCTCCCAGCAAGCAGCCTCACCCCATTCTCTGCACAGCTCACCCAGCATGCAGCCTCACCCCATTCTCTGCACAGCTCTTCCATCATGCAGCCTCACCCCATTCTCTGCACAGCTCTTCCAGCATGCAGCATCACCACATTCTCTGCACAGCTCACTCAGCATGCAGCCTCACCCCATTCTCTGCACAGCTCTCCCAGCATGCAGCATCACCCCATTCTCTGTACAGCTCTCCCAGCATGCAGTATCACCACATTCTCTGCACAGCTCTCCCAGCATGCAGCCTCACCACATTCTCTGCACAGCTCTCCCAGCATGCAGCATCATTACATTCTCTGCACAGCTCACTCAGCATGCAGCCTCACCCCATTCTCTGCACAGCTCTTCCAGCATGCAGCATCACCCCATTCTCTGCACAGCTCACTCAGCATGCAGCCTCACCCCATTCTCTGCACAGCTCTTCCAGCATGCAGCATCACCCCATTCTCTGCACAGCTCTCCCAGCATGCAGCATCACCACATTCTCTGCACAGCTCTCCCAGCATGCAGCCTCACCCCATTCTCTGCACAGCTCTCCCAGCATGCAGCATCACCACATTCTCTGCACAGCTCACTCAGCATGCAGCCTCACCCCATTCTCTGCACAGCTCTCCCAGCATGCAGTATCACCCCATTCTCTGCACAGCTCTCCCAGCATGCAGCATCACCCCATTCTCTGCACAGCTCTCCCAGCATGCAGCATCACCACATTCTCTGCCCAACTCTCACAGCATGCAGCATCACCACATTCTACTCACAGCTCCTTTCTTACAAAACCAGTGTACAAGTATCCATCATATTCCCTCCACGCTGTCCCTCTCCATAATATCCCTGCTTCACATACACACAAAGTTCATCTGCAAAATATTCCTTCCACACTGCACTTGTACAAAATTTCCCCCCCAAAGACACACATTGTCTTTCTGAATAAAGTATTTACTCCACTTTCTCTTGTAACGCTGTACCCCCTTTCACCGATCTTGTGCTGAAATTCCCTCCTCAGTCATCTACATTATTAATACATTTCATCTTCGGCTTCTCCGTGGAGCGCTTACTGATGCCCGACATGTCTCCTCACGCCAGCAGCATGATGACATCAGCAATATACTGACCTCATCATGCTGCTGCACTTCTGTGCCCCAGTCATGGTGCTACAGTGATCAGGAAGGGGGGAGCAGCATCAGACTTCCACATCTCATGGGCCTGGTACAGGCTCAATCTAGCCACTCTCTCATCAGCAGGACCAGGGGGCAGCACGGAACAGCATAGCCCCCCCTACTACTGCTGATTTTAGCTGTGCAGCGCAACACGATCATGTGCTCAAATCAAGCTAATGCTGCCTGCTGTGCATGCTGCAGAAGAGAGAGGCTGCAGATCAAGTGGTCCATTACAGGGACCAGCCCTTCTGGCATTTGCTACATGGCTGGTCCGGCCCTGCCTAGAGGATCTGATGCTTTACTGCTGTAATGAAGGCAAAGTTTGGACACACTTATTTTTGAAGTGATTTCAATTTCTTTTTTGTTATCTCACTTTATATTTTGTTGTGTTAAAAATAAATGTGATGCCCCTGCGGTAACCAGGTGTCACAAAAATAAGGTAAAAACAAGGCAATAGCTCAGGTCCAACATGACTGTGCCAGTCACTACACACACACTAGCACACCAGGACATTAATGCGGGCGTCACACGATACGATCTATCGTGCGATCGCACGAACGATCGTACCCGCCCCCGTCGTTTGTGCATCACGGGCAATTAGTTGCCCGTGGCGCACAAAGTCGTTAAACCGCCATCACACGTACTTACCTGCTGAATGACATCGCTGTGGGCGGCGAACATCCACTTGTTCAACGAGGTGGGACGTTCGGCGTCACAGCAACATCACACAGAGGCCGGCCAATAGAAGCGGAGGGGCGGAGATGAGCGGGACATAAACATCCCGCCCACCTCCTTCCACATAGCCGGCGGGAGCCGCGGGATGCAGGTAAGCTGTTTTCATCATTCCCGGGGTGTCACACGGAGCGATGTGTGCTGCCCCGGGTGCGATGAACAACCGGCACAAAAAAAAATAAACGACTTTTCAAAAATGAGCGACGTGTCAACGATACACGATTTGCAAACGTTCTGCGTCGCTCGTAAGTGTCACACAAGACGTTGTCGTAAACGATACCGGATATGCATCACGAAAGTGAAAGAGGAAGTTTGTGAGTTGAGGAGAGGAGTAAAAAGGAAAGGTGTCAAGATAGATCACAGACTCTTGAGACACATTGAATGTAGCAAAGAATCCGCAAAGACCTGAGTAGAAAGATCAGTCACTCAGAGGAGAAAAGTAGCTGGAGAGCGAGAGAGCAAGCTCCAAGGACAAAGGGATCCTGTGGGGTGGACATCCAGGGCTCACAGTACTTTGCACACACGGGGAGCAGATCCCAGGACAGACAAGGACTTCAAGCCATCTGTTAACTCTGCCAGGCGGGTGAGTTTCCAGGACTCATCTGCTACCACTAACGTCCGAGGCATCAGTAGCAAAGAGGGGACCGGGACATATTACCTTAAACAGTCCAAGCTGCCTGCGGCAGGACCCAGACACCAAGAGGACCTCCAAGAGCTCCACGCCAGGGAGGACCCACATACACAGGAGTGCACAGGAGGAGAGTGGCACCAGGTTGGCTGGCACAGCCATCAGGGACACGGGCGCACCTGGGATCCAGTACATCCCCAGGGCGTGAAGCCAGTAAGTAAAGACAATCAAACTGCACTCTCTGTCTGAACTGCTTCATTGCGCTGCACCTCCATGTTAACCCTTCACCTACCCCTGGGGAAAAGCCCTGCTCGCGGAGGGCTCCACCATCCACGCTGCCCCCATCCATCATCCCCAGTGGGAACCAGCAGCGGTGGCCCTACTATCCCTGGCCAAAAACCGCAAGTGGCGTAGTCGGACATTATTTTTATTTTTCAATTAAAACTATTCGACGATGCCCCCGGGTCCGGGACCCCTCGAGCCACGAACCCCCCGGATCCGAGCAACTTGGCTGCCCCGGGGCACAACATAAACTACTAACATTTCTATTTTTAAAAGCAATCTTATATTGCCTAATTTTTTTCATACCTGCCCAAAACTTTTTTACAATATTTTACACTGAACACGATAGTTGAGCCATGTCATAGATTTTGGATTGAAGACAAGAACTTGGCTTCTGGAAATCCAAGCTTTGCCAAGAAAGGATTGGAATGTAAAAAAGGAAATAGGAAAGATAAGGTTCACAAGCAGAGAAAATAGTATTACTTGGCAAGAAATAAAAACCCCAGGCCTTTCCCACATTACAGGCATTAATAAGCCTTCCAATTATCATAACCACAAGAACTGCAAACAAGCACTTAGCACAAATGCGAGAGGCTTGTATCCATTCATTCAAAATAATTTTATTCCAGATTTTTTTTTTCTATTTCAGATAGATCACTGCATTGGCGCAAATCTCCTTCTGGTATCTGGCTACCACCCTATGGTTCATTACACACATATAAACTACAGCCATCATACCAGGAATGTCATCTAAAAATAAGTGTTATAAATTCTTAAGGCCTCTTTCACACGTACGTGCCTCCTGTACGTGTTTGGCAGTTTTCTCACATACCGGAGACACGTACACATGTAGACCTATGTATTCCTATGGTTTTGGACACACGTAAGTATTTTCTCACGGAGCGTGTGTCCGTTCCGTACTTACGTGTGTCCATGTGTTTCTCACGGCAACATGTCCGTTTTCTCTCCGGCATCACGGGTGTCACACGGAACGCAAACGTGTCACACATAATGCAAACGGAGCACACAGATTTGTTCTGTGTGACATGCACCGGAGAAAAGACATGTGTTTGTGAGAAAAAAACAAAATTTTACTCACATTCTCCAGCCCTGCAGTCTCTGCCGCTGCTGTCACTTGCTGCCGACCGCCGCTCATTATGCTCATTGAATATTCACTTCACTGCCGCCGGAAGCAGCAGCAGCGGGGAGTCGGCAGGACCGGAGACCAAAGATCAGCACAACGGACAGCGATGCCAGGGACAGGTGAGTAGAAAGTTTCCGTTCTCCGTGTGTTATCACGGACAACATACGGAGAACACACGGAGCCCATAAACACGGCTCACGGAGGGCAAAACGCACCTCTGACACGTCCGTGCGTGGTTTTTCACGAACATGTGAAAGAGGCCTAACATGTAGTAAGCAGTGGACCATTGCAGATATCGCACTATTTCTGGGTGTGGTTATAAAAATTAAGTGGTTGGTTATGCAAATCTGGTCAAATGGTTATGTAAATATAATGTATTTCATTATTTGCAGGTTCCCAATGAAAATGAGTAATCCATGGGATAGAAATTTTGTTTGAAAATGGTTGGGACTTGTTAAAAATATAAAATATGTCATAGTTACCTTCACCAATCCCCTGCAACTCTGTGATATGGCTCCATGACCTGTACCAGTGATGTTTGCTTCTATCAGCAGAATCACCCTGTTCATCCTGGGGGTAACACTGGTAATGGGTGAGATATTGTAGGAAAGTATCTTTGAACAGTGTAAGCACTCTCCACGCACAAATAGTTGTGTGATTGAGACCTTTTGTACCAGTCTTGTGCTTCCCTTTGTTTAATGCACTGCACTTTATGATATCTAATTTTATATGATAGATTAAAAGTTAAGTATTCGTCCCTTCACGAAGAGAAGCAGCAGCAGGGGCCCCTAGGAGAACAGCATCGGCGCAGCCAGGGCCCATACAAGAGAAGAAGCAGCTCGGCCTGGGGGCCGTATTTAGGTGCCTGAGGAGGGAGAGGTGAGTGGTAACTAATAACCTGAGGGGGGGCAATGAGGGGGGTTACTGGTGACTAATATTGGGGGTGTAATGATGTATATGGGGGTGTGGTGTAGTTTATTACAGGTGTAGTATATAATGGTGTAGTATATAGTGGTGTAGTATATGGGGGGTGTATATAGTAGTGTAGTATATAGTGGTGTAGTATATGGAGGTGTAGTATATAGTGGTGTAGTATATGGGGTGTAGTATATAGTAGTGTAGTATATGGGGGTGTAGTATATAGTGGTGTAGTATATAGGGGTGTAGTATGTAGGGGTGTAGTATATAGTGGTGTATAATATGGGGGTGTAGTATATAGTGGTGTAGTATATAGTGATGTAGAATATAGTGGTACAATATATGGGGGTGTAGTATATAGTGGTGTAGTATATAGTGGTGTAGTATATGGGGGTGTAGTATATAGTGGTGTAGTATATGGGGGTGTAGTATATTGTGGTGTAGTATATAGGGGTGTAGTATATGGGGGTGTAGTATATGGAGGTATTGTATATAGTGGTGTAGTATATGGGGGTGTAGTATATAGTAGTGTACTATATGGGAGTGTAGTATATAGGGGTGTGGTATATAGGGGTGTAGTATATAGTAGTGTAGTATATGGAGTGTAGTATATGGGGGTGTAATGTATAGTGGTGTAATATATGGGGGTGTAGTATATAGTGGTGTAGAATATAGTGGTGTAGAATATAGTGGTGTAGAATATAATGGTGTAGATTATAGTGGTGTAGAATACAGTGGTGTAAAATATGGGGGTGTAGTATATAGTGGTGTAGTATATGGGCATGTAGTATATTATGGTGTAATATATGGTGGTGTAGTATATGGGGCTGTATTATATAGTAGTGTAGTATATAAGGGTGTAGGATATAGTGGTGTAGTATATGGGGGTGTAGTACATAAGGCTGTAGTACATAAGGGTGTAGTATATAAGTGTGTATTATATAGTGCTGTAGTATATAGTGCTGTAGTATATGGGGTGTAGTATATAGTGCTGTAGTATATGGGAGTGTAGTATATAGTGGTGTAGTATGTAGAGGTGTAGTATATAGGGGTGTAGTATATGGGGGTGTAATATATGTGGGTGTAGTGATGTAGTATATGGTACTGTAGTATATAGTGGTGTAGTATGTAGAGGTGTAGTATATGGGGTTTAGTATATGGGGGTGTAGTATATGGGGGTGTAATATATGGGGGTGTAGTATATGGGGGTGTAGTGATGTAGTACTCTACAGGTGTAGTATATAGTGGTATAGTATATGGGAGTGTAGCATATAGTGGTATAGTAGGTGTAGCATATGGGGTTGTAGTACATGGGGGTATAGTTTATAGTGGTGTAGTATATGGGGGTGTGGTATATAGTAAGTAATATATGAGGGTGTAGTGATGTAGTATATTGCAGGTGTAGTATATGGGGTGTGTAGTGATGTATATTACAGGTGTAGTATATAGTGGTGTAGTATATGAGGGTGTAGTGATGTAGTTTATTACAGCTGTAGTTTATAGTGGTGTAGTATATAGGGGTGTAGTGATGTAGTTTATTACATGTGTAGCATATAGGGGTGTAGTGGTGTAATTAATTAAAGGTGTAGTATATTGGGGTGTAGTGATGTAGTTTATTACAGATGTAGTATATGGGTGGTGTAGTGATGTAGTATATAGGGGTGTAGTTTGTTACAGGTGTAATATATGGGGGTGTTGTCACGGAGCTGTAAGGAGGCAGAACGGGTATGTCTGCCCTAGCCTGACATCGCCATGCCTTGAGTGATGTTGTGGCGAGCAACAAGACAAGGCGGCACTGACGAGACATGACGGCGCTGACGACAGAGAGAGGAGAGAAAAAAAATACATACACATTATGTTTATTTACAATAAAAATACACACAGCCTTTAACACATTAAATTAGCCCCAAAAGCGCAAACACTGTGACACATGTCCACTGCTCCTGTCAGCACCACTAAGCATAGACATGTTAATTTCACCACACTCCCAATGCGATAGCATTGGGCCTATTTCTAGTATAATATAAGCACTGGTGATAAACGAGCATGCTCAGCACTGCTCGGCAGTTGGTCATGCATTGGGGTACTCGAGTTGCATGATACTCGATTGAGTATCCTGGTACTCGGATGCCATGATTGAGTCTCCACCCTTCCTGATTTGCAGTTTTTTTTCAGCCACGAAACATACAGGGATTTCCTACCAATCACAGTAATACCACAGACATTTTGACTACTGGCATTACTGTGATTGGCTGGCTGCAGTGCATCATCGGGTCTACATTGTACTCGGAAATAGTGTAGGGAGAGTTACTTTTTGAGAAGGAACAGTGTGTTCTAGCATCACAGTCCTTTTCAGGGCTAATTCTATAAAGAAAAAAAACACCACAATTAGCTGCATTTAGTGTAGAGCAAGCTGCTGGAGAAGGGATAGTGTAATAGAAGCATGTAGGAATGGATTCTAGCCTTACAGACCTTGCTACGTCTATGTAAAAAAATCTGTTCTATTGTATAATTAAACAGCTCTTAGCTGCATTTAGTATCGGGCAAGCTGCTGGAGAAAAGATAGTGTATTAGGTCGGGATCACACTTGCATATGAGAAATTGGTCCGATTCTCATGCCAGAGAGTCATATAAGTACTGTCTGTGTGGTAATCTGTGTGCAATGTGAGTACAATGCAAGTCTGTGGATTTTTTTAAAATGTGGTCCATGAGCAAACCGTATGTAATCCGTATGTGATGTGATTGTCCTGCAATTTTGTGATTTGTATGCGTTTTTTTCGGACAGCACACGGATGTATGATGAGTGATTCGCGGGCAATCCATTTTTTTTCTCGCACCCATAGACTCGTGCGAAATACCCTTGCAATCTCAGCATGCTGCAATTTTTTTCCTCAGTCCGATTGGAGCTGAGAAAAAAAACGCAGATCAGAGCTGCCTCATTGATTAACATTGGTTCGAGTGCAATGCGAGATTTTCTCTAATTGCAGTTATGCGAGTCATACGCAAATGTGACTCTGGACTTAAAGGCATGTAGTCAGGGATTCTAGCCTTACAGGCCTTGCTGCTGCTCCATAAAAAAAAATCTATTTTATTTCATAATAACACAGCTCGTAGCTGCATTTAATGTAGACCAAGCTGTCGGGGAATGTATAATTTATTAGAGGCCTGTAGGCAGGGATTCTAGCCTTTTAAACATTGTTGCTGCTAAGTAAAAAATGAATCTAATGTATTATATACAAATACAGCTCTTAGCTGCATTTAAACTGGGCCAAGCTGCTGGAGAAGGGATAGTGTATTAGAGGCATGTAGGCATCGATTCTAGCCTTAAAGACCTTGCTCTTTCTAAGTAAAAAATCATTCTATTCTTTAATAATACCACTCTTAGCTGCATTTAGTGTAGGGCAAGCTGACAGAGAAGGGTTAGTGTATTAGAAGCATGTGGAAAGGGATTTTTAGCCTTACAGACATTGCTGCTATGTAAAAAATCTATACTGTTTTTTAATGATTTTACTCTTATCTGTATTTAGTGTGGAGAAAACTGCTGCTACGGAAAACATCTATTCTCATCTATCATAATACTGCTCTTAGCTGCATTTAGTGAAGAGCAAGCTGTTGGATAAGGGGTAGTGTATTAGAGGCATGTAGAATGGGATTTTAGCCTTACAGACGTTACTGCTGCAAGCTAAAACCAAAAGTCCTTTGCAGGTCTACAACTATTGTATTCCATATTAATATGAATTCCATATTAATACTGCTACAGCTGCATTTATTGTAGGGATAACTAATCCTTCTAAATTTATATACTGCTGCTGCAACCTAACTGCGCTGATCAGGGCACAAGTCATGTTATGGGACATGTGCTGGTTTAATCTGGGCCTGGCACACAAGGAGTCCACAAGCCTAAATAGCAACATTTCTAGGGCAAGCAGTCAAGATATGCAAGCATGTAGTAGCCTGTGTACTTTCTCCACCTACACCTGGTCCACATGCAAAGCTTCCTCTTTAATTGTGAGTAGCGAGTGTTTGAGTAGACTCAAAGCAGGATGGTTATAATGATTATGGTGCAATCGCTGTTCACTATTTTGGTTGATTCCTTAAAGTTTGGTCAGTTGAGTGAGGGCTGCCTGATGGCCACCCAAAATGTTTGAGTGAGGGGCTTCTGATGACCCCCAAAATGTATGAGTGAGGGCCACCTGATGATCCTTAAAAAATTTGTAGCGAAGGGTGCCTGATGATCCTGTTTATATGGTGGAGGAAGAGAAAAATAATGAACCATGAACCATATACCCTTTATTGAGTGGGAAGGGTGCATTAAAATACACTGGTAAAAAAGGAAGCTGTAACCCTTACCCTGGAAATTTGCCCTGTTTGGGTGCTCTGGGGAACAGTCGTTTGCCTTCTCCTTGTCATGTGAATTGATTCAAACCCTTTAGTCTGTGCTCTGTGGTTAGCTTCTCTGTCTCCTGGAACACCTTTTCTTCCGATGTTTAGTTTCTGCTATCCGTGCTTTTGTTTTATTAGTGTAACAGGTGTATTAATTTTCTGGCTTGCCTACCCAATCACCTTTTAGATGTGGCATTAAGTACGTTCATCCTGCTGGTATTTCCTACAGGTGATATTCTTATTTTGAAGTCTAGACATATTGCTGTTAGTTTCTGCCAGTCAGTAGAATACCAGCTAGGATATTTCTCTCTGCTGTCTTTGTTCTCCAATTGGCACCTATCTTATGTTTGTTGTTAGTTAATAGGTGGCATATTATTTAGCAGTAATCAGCAACTCTGTAGTTTTGTTTTGTTTTCTTGTCTTACTTAATCTGGGATCACTTTCTACTTCAGCACTCCTCTTCTTTAGGTAATTTGCACTCTGCTCTGCCCTCTGGTTCCTTAAGGTCCCGTTACACATAACGACATACCAGCGATCCGATCTGGACTCTGGCTAGTGGCCTTGAATCTGGAATTCCTTGTTGTTGTTCAAAGAAGTCCCACGCCTTGTAAATGTAAATGATTTCTGAGGCCCTACTCTTCATGTGTTCCAGAGTGTATTGGAGTGCCTCTTTAAAAAATGTGGAAGTCTTAGCACATAGTGCATATGCTTTACAAGTCTAGGAGTCCCATTCCTTCCTAATCAGAGAAAAAAAAATCTGAGGCCATCCTCTACTTGTATTCCAGGGTGTATTGCAATCCCTCCTTTCAATTTTTGATAGGCTTTAAAATTAGTGCATAGGCCTGACCAGCCTAGGAGTCACAATCCTTACAAGTTGGAAAAATAATTGAGATATCTCATGCATAATTCCTTTGTTTTCCTGACTGAAATGTAAAAATGCTGCATTTCTGAAAGGAGCATGTCAATTTTAGCGTTTTTACACCATTTTTTTCACCATTGAAAACAATGAGAGTGCAAAAATGCTATGTATTGAGCAAAGCTTAAGGGGTGGAAGAGACAGTTTTTCTCACAAGTTAACTTTGCCTTATATACAAGTCATTATACAGTAAAAACCAAATCACACAAAAACTACCTCAGAAAATTGAGATTTATTAAAAAACTTCATTGTTAATGTTAAAAAAGGGGGGGTAGGGTGTAATGACATAGATTGCACACAAGATGGCTCACATCCATAGGGGGAGAAGCAACAGATCAGTAGGTATTTAACAGACACTATACAAAAGCAGAGCTATAAGGTGGCCAGATGCCATTGCAGTGCTTAGGGAAATGCCTACTGAAGTTTAAAGACCCACTTCAAACATTAAAACAGTGAAAGAATAATGCAAAGTTATAAGTGGAAACAGAAAGTGGACTGACCTGTGGACATCTCCTGCTGTTGGGATGGCACCAGCTTCCGACGCGCGTTTTGGATCACAGCCTTCGTCAGGGACACCTTGTATATTTATTCTGTGGAGTTAAATAGGGGGACATGTATTTACGTGATATACATCTTAAACATTGAGTACTGGTATATATGATATATAAGATATCCCCTATTCCATTATTTTGGCTGAATTTAGGAGTTAAAATTTTTATACAGGACTGAATGTTTCCTAACGTTTGTTTTTCAAAAATCTATGCTATCTTTGGTTTGGTATGTTTTATTCTTAGACCGTAAAAGTGGCAAAATACTCTGACAACATTGTTCCCACCAGTGACCTTGGAGTCAGGCATGTGCCCAGGCATGTTACCCATGCTGTTCCCATTCTTTTCCGTACTTTTTCCATCCATTTAAGCAATTTCAACAACTCCAGACTTCCTGTGAGGATTTGCCGGAGAAATGCTCGAGTTTCCCTTTGACTTTCATTATACTCTTTACTCAAGATGAGCACCTGAGCATTCCAATTTGCCTGAAAAAAGTAACAAGCATCCAAGCACCTTAGTACACACCCTTTACTAATAAGCACTCTTGAGGCATTACTTGGGTCCTAAAAGTGTAGGGGCACCAACCCCAAGAGAAATATCTATCACAGCAAAAAAAAAATGCATAAATATACCAAAGACATCTTTCATAACACATAATAGTCTAAGAATCACTGCCTTAGCAGTAACCTTTAATTGTATATTACTTTATAATAAAAATCAGTTATAAGAGGTCTGGAATTTAAGATAACCTTCTCGAAAGCAACTTACCTCGTCCTAAAAATTATTGTACTGCATCTTTAATAATATACCCTTAAATAATGTAGCCATACATCTACCATGCAATACTACTATATAAGGGCCAAAGAATATTTCTATATCATGACCATATATTACCACCACATATAATAGTGTGTGAATAATCCAACCATAATTTTTATATTACTCTAGTAATGAACATGACAGATTCCCCAATATCTTCACGACTGCAGTAATTTTTACTCCTAATTTCAAGTTTCAATACATTTCACTAGTAATATTTCTCCTGAAATCAAATATTAAAATGAGTAATTATTTAAACATACCTTGACTATACCATTTATTCAGCTTTTCATCATTTTTTTTTACATTTTCACAGAAGTGAATACCTAAGATGAGAATTCTCAGATGTCTGAACTTGCTGTATAATTTGGATTTCTGGTCTTTTTCATGTACGGTATATCAATCATATTACACCGGAAAGAAATGTCTGTAATATCTCCACTGATGTAGACCTTTCATACATATTCATATGGACAACACCAGAGAGGTTTAAATTCTGATCCATCCCTTTCTGTCTGTCATAGAGGCAGAAAAAGCTATTTGAATGAATCGCTGATAAGCAGTGCTGCCAAGTACAGGGAACAAAAGATATCAATATGACGATGTCTTCATGTCTTGGTTGTGAAGTTTATTCTTGCTGTGTGTTCTGTTAAATGATATTTAGCAGTTTTAGGAGATTGAATCATAATCTTGTAAACTAAAATCTCTTTGGCAATTTGCAGAGGTGCCTCTCTCGACATAGCACTGTCACTGTGCCACTTGTCTACTGCTATGGTACATGAGATAGGAGACATTATTCATATCTATTTATTTATTTATTAGTTTCTGATAGAACTTTATATTGTGTATGTACAGCTTGTGATAAAATGATTTGTTCATTTCGATAATAATATTTTCTTTTGGGAGACAATTTATCTTTTGATGTTTTTGCAATGACATTGTCACTGATTAGAGTTGAGCAAATCTCCAGAAATTTGGTTCAAGCAGATTTGCTTAATTCATAGGGGAAATTTAAAGTGCATTGAATAAACTCAATGTAAATTGTTCAGCCAGGAGGAGCTTGAAAAAATGTTGTACACCTCTTGTTGCCCCTTGCTGTTCTTTTCCCTACACCCCTCTGTCCATTCTCCAGAAAGTAGCGGAAAAATAATAGAAGATCAAATATCGAAGAACTGATTGAAAAAAATTGAGCCAGTGGTACAGGTATGTGTCACACCATGGACTAGGAAAGGTCCGAGCTTGAAGCCAAGCACAAAACTTAACAGGGGTAACACCACAACAAACAAGGGCTACTCTGGGGGCATTTTAACAATGGTGAGCTCTAGCGCTAGATAGAGGGAAGATGGACACCTCCTTCATTTACCCGACACTGTACCCTGCACTCCTAGCCAGTCCCCATATACGTTCCTCACCTGTCTCCGAGCAGAACCTGAAGCCCTGAGTAATCCTACAATAGTCCTGGCTAGTGAGTGGGCAGGTAAGGGACACTAGCCCCACCGCTGTACTAAAATAACACACAGGGTAAGGAAAATAGACAGAGGAGAAACACAATGGAAAAACTGCTGCAGTCAGCACCGAGACTGTAGCCAGCACAGCAACTTCAAGAGAGCATTATAGTAGATTTTTCCACCTCTTGGCCAAGCATTCAAATGACAAAGAATAACTGGCACCCTTTGCTGGTAGCAAAGAGTATAAAGAGGGACTGGGAGTGGTCCCAAATAGGAAACACCTGACCAGGATTCAGAAACTGCTGGAAAGCAAACTGACATAAACCCTATGACTACCAAAGGAAAGGAAATCAATTTAATATGGCGAGCCTAGCATGGAAATGACTCTCAAGTACTGAGTCTGTCACTAGTCTCATAATACCAAGACAGGCTTGACAGTATGGTAGAGCTAAGGAGAGTTGAGCATAAGATTTATATAACCTATTATAGCCCTCTATAATCCAAGAAAATGGAGAAGACCAAGCAAAATTCTCCTTGAATCAATTCTTTCACTTCTACCTCTGAACATTGAGCTCCACCTATAACGCTTTCTAAAAATACCTATAGTACATCAAACTAAGGACCCTATAGGAGATTAATAACTAGTTTTCAACCATTTAGAAAATAACAAAAGCCAAACTCTTTCTAGTGATATAGATATGAGGGGTACAGAGACTGTCTATGCATTTGTGACTAAGAAAATTAAACTCTTCTCTGTGTTTATTAGTGGGCTTTATTATAAGGGTCTTCAAGAAGTGGCCTAAGTTTCATACAACAGTGACATTATCTAGAACTGGACATCTCTCAATAATTGATTTAAACACAATTGGAAAATTGATCCGAGAGGCTGCCAAGAGTCTACAGCAGCATTAAAGGAGCTGCAGGAATTTCTGGCAAGTACTGGTTATGTACTATATGTCACAACTATCTCCGGTATTTCATATGTCTGGCCTATGGGGTAGGCTGGTAAGGCAGGACATTTTTCTTCGAAAGAAAAACATCCAAGCCCAGTTATGTTTTGCTAAATCCTACATCAAGACTGACAAAAGCATGTGGGAAAATGAGTTATGGTGTGATAAGGCCAAGATTTTAACTTTTTAGCCATAATGTCAAAAGGCATGCTTTGCTCAAAGCCATACTCAAAGTGACACACGGTGGAAGCAGCATTTTGCTTTGGGAGTGTTTTTTGGCAGCGGAAACTGGGGCTTTAGACAAGGTGATGGCTAGACTAACATTAAAGTGGGGAAAACTTGGCAAAAGTATCTACAGCAGGAGCTACACTGATAATGTCACAATAGTAACGAAGTGACTGAGAATCGGGACTCCTAAACTGGCACTCAGGCTTGGGGAGCCCCTGTCTCATATCCCAGTGGTACGCCTGAGGTCTGGACCGCCAGCATAACCCAAACTTCTGAGAATCCCTGGTCTCATAGCCCATTCATCCCCACCCTAGGAAGGGACTTGGAATTAAGTGATTAATCCTCATACAAAAAGACAAACAAGGAGAAACTAAAACTTTAAAGGCTGTTTTACACACAGCAATATTGCTAGCAATATCACTGGTGAAAGCACTCGCCCCCGACTGTTGTGCGTCACGGGCAATTCGCTGCCCGTGGCGCACAGTATCGTTAGTCCCCGTCACACGGACTTACCTGCTTAGCGACGTCGCTGTGGCCGGTGAACCACCTCCTTTCTAAGGGGGCGACGTCACAGCGACATCCAATAGAAGTGGAGGGGCGGAGAGCAGCCGAAAGAAAGTGACTCCCACCTCGTTGCTGGAGGACGCAGGTAAGGTGTTGTTCGTCGTTCCTAATGTAGTAATGTAACGTCGTTACTACTGTTCATCATCTTCTCTCCATGACAGACAGTGCCACTGTTTTCTTCAACACCACACTCGCATTAGCTATTGATTCAGTTGCTCCTATCATGTATGGCAGAGAGCGACAAATTAATAGACAACCCTGGCACAATAATTTCATAAAAAAGCTTTGGCAAGCATCTAGGGTTGCTGAACAGCGCTGGAAGAAAATGCATTTGCAAGACGACTTCACTGCGTTTAAAAAGCAACTAGACAAGGACTTGACATGAACCCCAATGGAAGTCAGTAATAGGATAATTTGGGTCTCCACCCACATGATGCCGCCAGCCATAAACAGATCACTTCTGTGGGCAGGTGGGCTGGGTTTTTCCATTTTTTTTCTTGGTGCACACTACATCTGATCATGCTCTTGTAACCCCGAGTGCAAGCTGATCAAACACTGCAAGAGGTTCACACTGGGTGAGCACCAAGCTTACCTGAGCACAGTGATGCTCGCGCAAGTTGTTGACATACGTAAAGCGCCTGAACTCCTAACTCAAACTTTGTTTTTTTAGTAAAGTCTGTGTTTGGTACAAATGTTTGCTACAAACAACGAATCTCAGGTTCATTCATCTCCACACTTCACCCCATTCCACCTCCTCCCCAACCTCACCACTACTCTTAACTCAGACTTAACCCATCTTTTAAACCTATCAATAATCTCTGGCTGTTTTGTTTTCAAATATGCAGCATACACACGCGTTCTAAGAAAACCATCCCTAGACCCGACCTCTACTTCCAGCTCTCGCCCCATATCACTGCTCCCATTGGCTTCTAAACTCCTCGAACAGCACATCCATACTGAACTTTCCTTCTACCTGTAATCTAACTCACTCTTTGACAACCTACAATCTGGCTTCTATCCTCACCACTCTTTTCAAACTACTGTTACCAACATTACAAAAGACTTAGGGGTACTTTGCAAACTACGACATCACAAGCCAATGGCAGCGATGCCGAGTGCAATAGTCACCGCCCCCGTCGCAGCAGCGATGTCTTGTGATAGCTGCCGTAGCGAACATTATCGCTACGGCAGCTTCACATGCACATACCTGCCCTGCGACGTCGCTCTGGCCGGCAACCCGCCTCCTTCCTAAGGGGGCGGGTCGTGCGGCATCACAGCGACGTCACACGGCAGGCGGCAAATAGAAGTGGAGGGGCGGAGATGAGTGGGATGTAAACATCCCGCCCACCTCCGTCCTTCCACATAGCCGGTGTGAGCCGTGGTGACGCAGGTACACTGATGTTCCTCGCTCCGGCGGCTTCACAGACAGTGATGTGTGCTGCCGCAGGGGAATGAGGAACAACATCGTACCGTCGCTGCAGCGAAATTATGAAAATGTTGGACACTACACCGATGATACGATTACGACGCTTTTGCGCTGGTTAATCGTATCAAAAAGGATTCACATACTCCGATGTCGACAGCGACGCCGGATGTGCGTCACTTTCGATTTGACCCCACTGACATCGCAGCTGCGATGTCGTAGTGTGCAAAGTACCCCTTACTGCCAAAGCTTTCAGAGACTTTTCTATATCCTTTAAGCCTTTGATACTCTTGACCACTCACTCCTATTACAGATCCTCTCTTCCCTCAATGTCAGAGAATTTTCCGTCTCCTGGATCTCTTCATACCTTTCTAACTGCTCTTTTAGTGCCAGTCACTCCCACATCAAATACAATTTGCCCAAAGGGCAACTAGAGGTACCCTAACTAAAGATCATTGAAATATAACTTTTATTATCAACCAAATTAAATGACCGAATTAAAATTTGTATATAGTGTGAAAGATTTAAGAATACATCATCTCAAAATGAAGTGAACCATTCGGCCATGGACCGAAGCTTACTAAGAGTAAACAGGTATCCAATTATATTGTTTATTATATAATTTCCACCCTACACTGCCTATCTAAAAATATAGATATTAGTTTGTAGTGCTGTGATGGCTAAGTGCCCATGCATGCGCGAAGCTATGGCTTCTCGTGTTAGTTCCCCTGGGCTCTCACGGAAGCATTGTAAGGTGGTATACATGCACTGGATATGTCATGTGGCTAGTGGAGGCTCAGAAGCTTTTTATGATTGGTATAATGTCATGTCTGACACTGTGAGTATAACCTCGAATGATTGGTGTTAATGTCGATGGGGTTCTGGAGCACCATGGCAACCAATAGTTTGCTCCTATTGAGGATGGAGAGGTAATGGTACCAATCAATTATGAGATCTGTTGTCCCTATGATGCATGATTGGGGTTTTGATGGTTTCTTAGAACTTCTTTTGGTTGACCTTTGGATGACATCATTACCAAACATTTAAGAAGAGCTGTTGTCTGGCCCTCTGTTTACTATAGCCTCAACCCCCTCATGAAGTCATTCATGGTGAAACATGTTGTAGAGGCTAGTAACTGAATGTTTTTAGATAGGCATAGTAGGGTTAAATTGATGTTATATATAATATAATTGGATATCTGTTTACTTTTAGTGAGCTTTGGTCCGTGAACAAATGGTTCACTTGCTTTTGAGATGATTTATTCTTTCATCTTTCACCCTACATGCCAATTTTAATTCAGTCATTTAATTTGGTTAATAATAAAAGCTATATTTTAATGATCTTTAGTTAGGGTACCTCTAGTTGTCCTTTGGAAAATTGTATACAATAATATTAACCCTACACTAATCGGGATCATAGATTGAGGTTGAGTATTTATCACTCCCACATCATCTCGTCATCCTGCCATCTCTCTGTTGGTATCCCTCAAGGCTTTGTCTTCATTCCCATACTCTTCTCGATCTATCTTTGGCCTGGCACAACTCATAATGTCCTATGAGTTTCATTTCCAATTATATGCTGATGACACTCAGATCTTTCTATATAGAAGAGAAATACGGCACTGCAATCTGGATGGTGGTGTTTGGATAGGATCCCAATCCATATCAATATGCAAGAAGAATCCGATACTCAAATTTGAGTGCCTGATTCTTCTTGCACTCAGATCTTTCTCTCTGGCCCAGACATCACCGCCCTGCTGTGCAAGATCGCAAAGTGTCTATCAGCAATGTCCTCCTTCTTCTCCTTTTTCTTCCTAAAATACAATGTGGACCAAACTGAATCCATGATCCTTCCTCTATCTGACCTAGCTGATCCATCTAAGACAATAAATAACATCACGTTGTTCCCAGTATCCAAAGTTCACTGCCTCGGAGTAACCCTTAACTCTGCCTTATTCTTCATACCGGCATTCAATCTCTCACCACCTCTTGCCATCTCCAACTCAAAATATTTCTAAAATCTGTCCTTTCCTGAACTCCCAATCTCCAAAAATGATAGTGCATGCCTTCATAATCTCTCATCTAGATTACTGAAACATCCCACTGTGTGGTCTTCCTGCTCTCTCACCTCTCCAGTCTATAAAGGTCCAGTCACACTAAGCAACTTACCAGCGATCCCAACAACGATAGGGATCGCTGGTAAGTTGCTAGGAGGTTGCTGGTGAGATGTCACACTGCAACGCTCCAGCGATCCCACCAGCAACCTGACCTGGCAGGGATCGCTGGAGCGTCGCTACACGAGTTGCTGGTGAGCTCACCAGCAACCAGTGACCAGCCCCCAGCGCCGCGTGGAAGATGCTGCGCTTGGTAACTAAGGTAAATATCGGGAAACCAACCCGATATTTACCTTGGTTACCAGCTCACGCAGCTACACGTGCAAAGAGCAGGGAGCAGCGCACACTGAGCGCTGGCTCCCTGCTAGAGTTGAGCGCGGTTCATGGTTCGAGGTTCTCCAGTTCTAAGCTCGAGTGATTTTTGGGGCTGTTCGAGATCGAACTAGAACTCGAGCTTTTTGCAAAAGCTCGATAGTTCTAGATACGTTCGAGAACGGTTCTAGCAGCAAAAAGCAGGGCTTTTTACAGCTAGAGTGTGCAGGAGCCATCGCTGGCAGCCTGCCACAAGCTGGTAACCAAGATAAACATCGGGTATCCAAGCAAAGCGCTTTGGTTAGCAACCCGATGTTTATCTTAGTTACGTGCAGGAAGCCCACACTTTCCCGCTCAGCTCACTCCGCCCCCTCCTGCCCGCGGCATGTACACATATACACACACACACACACACACACTCTCACACACGCACCCCTCCCCCCCCCCCTCCCAGCTACAGTGTGCAGGAGCCATCGCTGGCAGCCTGCCACAAGCTGGTAACCAAGATAAACATCGGGTATCCAAGCAAAGCGCTTTGGTTAGTAACCCGATGTTTATCTTAGTTACGTGCAGGAAGCCCACACTTCCCGCTCAGCTCGCTCCGCCCCCTCCTGCCCGCGGCATGTACACATACATACACACACACACTCTCACACACGCACACCCCCCCCCCGCTCGGCTTACCTGCGGTGATGAAGTCCCGCCATCCCGACCTCAGCGCTGTCACTGTCCTCCATGGCCGCCGCTTGTCACATCGCCTCTCGCTTCCGACCCGAGACTGGCACTGGCGGTGACGTCACGGACCTCTCGCGATATTTGGCTGTGAAGGCGGCGGTCATTGACCTCAGTGACAGGGGCTGTCAGTGTGCTGGAGATCAGCGCAGGTAATGTACCTCGCTGACAGCAGCACTTGTCACCCCCCTGCAGTGACCTGGGCTGACCCATTGATGTTAGCTCAGGTCACTGCACTGCTCTCCCAGCCAATGGGGAACATCCTGCTCTTCATTGACTGGGACAGTGTGGATCGTCATGGCAACCCCTTGGATTACAGCAGACCTGGATTTGTTTTTCATTCTAATAAATTGGTTAAAGAGGGAATGTTTTGGGGAGTGTTTTTTCAAATAAAAATGTGTTTGTCGTCTATTTTTTTTTTATTACTGACTGGGTTGGTGATGTCGGGTATCTGATAGACGCCTGACCTCACCAACCCCAGGGCTTGATGCCAGGTGACATTACACATCTGGTATTAACCCCATATATTACCCCATTTGCCACCGCACCAGGGCGCGGGATGAGCTGGGGCGAACCACCAGGATTGGCGCATCTAATGGATGCGCCACTTCTGGGGCGGCTGCGGCCTGCTATTTTTAGGCTTGGGAGAGTCCAATAACCATGGACCTCCCTAGTCTGAGAATATCAGGCCCCAGCTGTCTGCTTTACCTTGGCTGGTGATCCAATTTTGGGGGACCCCTACGTGTTTTTTTTTTTTAAATTATTTATTTAATTTAAAATAACAGCGTGGGGTGCCCTCAGTTTTGGATTACCAGCCAAGGTGAGGTTGCCAGCTGTGGTCTGCAGGCTTCAGCCGTCTGCTTTACCCTAGCTGGCTACAAAACTAGGGGGAACCCTACGTCATTTTTTTTTTTCATTTTTTTGGCTAAATACAAAGCTAAGCACCCCTTAGTGCCACATGAAAGGCACCAAAGGGTGCTCCACTTTTTCTCCACTTTTTCTCCACTTTTTCTCCACTTTTTCTCCACTTATGGAGAAAAAGTGGAGAATAAGTGGAGAAAAAGTGGAGAAAAAGTGGAGAATAAGTGGAGAATAAGTGGAGAAAAAGTGGAGAAAAAGTGGAGAAAAAGTGGAGAAAAAGTGGAGAAAAAGTGGAGAAAAAATAGAGAAAAAGTGGAGAAAAAAATGGAGAAAAAGTGGAGAAAAAGTGGAGAAAAAAATGGAGAAAAAGTGGAGAAAAAGTGGACAAAAAATAGAGAAAAAGTGGAGAATTTTTTTCTCCACTTTTTCTCCACTTTTTCTCCACTTTTTCTCCATTTTTTTCTCCACTTTTTCTCCACTTTTTCTCCACTTTTTCTCCATTTTTTTTCTCCACTTTTTCTCCACTTTTTCTCCATTTATTCTCCACTTTTTCTCCACTTTTTCTCCATTTTTTTCTCCACTTTTTCTCCACTTTTTCTCCACTTTTTCTCCACTTTTTCTCCACTTTTTCTCCACTTATTCTCCACTTTTTCTCCACTTTTTCTCCATTTTTTTCTCCACTTTTTCTCCACTTTTTCTCCATTTTTTCCTCCACTTTTTCTCCACTTTTTCTCCACTTTTTCTCCATTTTTTTCTCCACTTTTTCTCCACTTATTCTCCACTTTTTCTCCACTTTTTCTCCATTTATTCTCCAATTTTTCTCCACTTTTTCTCCATTTTTTCCTCCACTTTTTCTCCACTTTTTCTCCTTTTTTTTCTCCACTTTTTCTCCACTTTTTCTCCAATTTTTCTCCACTTTTTCTCCATTTATTCTCCACTTTTTCTCCACTTTTTCTCCATTTTTTCCTCCACTTTTTCTCCACTTTTTCTCCATTTATTCTCCACTTTTTCTCCTTTTTTTTCTCCACTTTTTCTCCACTTTTTCTCCACTTTTTCTCCACTTTTTCTCCACTTATTCTCCACTTTTTCTCCACTTTTTCTCCATTTTTTCCTCCACTTTTTCTCCACTTTTTCTCCTTTTTTTTCTCCACTTTTTCTCCACTTTTTCTCCAATTTTTCTCCACTTTTTCTCCATTTATTCTCCACTTTTTCTCCACTTTTTCTCCATTTTTTCCTCCACTTTTTCTCCACTTTTTCTCCACTTTTTCTCCATTTTTTTCTCCACTTTTTCTCCACTTATTCTCCACTTTTTCTCCACTTTTTCTCCATTTATTCTCCAATTTTTCTCCACTTTTTCTCCATTTTTTTCCTCCACTTTTTCTCCACTTTTTCTCCACTTTTTCTCCATTTTTTTCTCCACTTTTTCTCCACTTATTCTCCACTTTTTCTCCACTTTTTCTCCATTTATTCTCCACTTTTTCTCTACTTTTTCTCCATTTTTTCCTCCACTTTTTCTCCACTTTTTCTCCACTTTTTCTCCACTTTTTCTCCACTTTTTCTCCACTTATTCTCCACTTTTTCTCCACTTTTTCTCCATTTATTCTCCACTTTTCCTCCACTTTTTCTCCATTTTTTCCTCCACTTTTTCTCCACTTTTTCTCCACTTATTCTCCACTTTTTCTCCACTTTTTCTCCATTTATTCTCCACTTTTTCTCCACTTTTTCTCCATTTATTCTCCACTTTTCCTCCACTTTTTCTCCATTTTTTCCTCCACTTTTTCTCCACTTTTTCTCCACTTATTCTCCACTTTTTCTCCACTTTTTCTCCATTTATTCTCCACTTTTTCTCCATTTTTTTCTCCACTTTTTCTCCACTTTTTCTCCACTTTTTCTCCATGTTTTTTCTCCATGTTTTTTCTCCACTTTTTCTCCACTTTTTCTCCATTTTTTTCTCCACTTTTTCTCCACTTTTTCTCCACTTTTTCTCCACTTTTTCTCCATTTTTTTCTCCACTTTTTCTCCACTTTTTCTCCACTTATTCTCCACTTATTCTCCACTTTTTCTCCACTGTTTCTCCACTGTTTCTCCATTTTTTTCTACACTTTTTCTCCACTTTTTCTCCACTTTTTCTCCACTTTTTCTCCATGTTTTTTCTCCACTTTTTCTCCACTTTTTATCCATTTATTCTCCACTTTTTCTCCACTTTTTCTCCACTTTTTCTCCATTTATTCTCCACTTTTTCTCCACTTTTTCTCCATTTTTTTCTCCACTTTTTCTCCACTTTTTCTCCACTTTTTCTCCACTTTTTCTCCATTTTTTTCTCCACTTTTTCTCCACTTATTCTCCACTTATTCTCCACTTTTTCTCCACTGTTTCTCCATTTTTTTCTCCACTTTTTCTCCACTTTTTCTCCACTTTTTCTCCACTTTTTCTCCACTTTTTCTCCACTTTTTCTCCACTTATTCTCCGTTCTTTTTCTATGGTCGGTCTACCCATTAGCTCTGCCATGCATACTGTAGCTCTACACCTACTGCACATGTTACTTTATGATTGACATCTCTTTCGTACCAGAGCTGTCTAAGTCTACTCTGACCCCATATTTGTCATTACTATATTGTCCTTGTACTGTATTATGACATTTGAATCATGTGTTTCATTTCTTGCTGTGTTGCAGTTTTTTTGCTGCATCCCAATTGTACCTCTACATTGTTCGAGTTTATGTTATTGTTCTCTCACTCTTATGTGATACTGATTATTGTCATTTTTCATGATTACATGCAGATAAGTCCAATCTGACGAAGGCTCAGGCCGAAACGTCAATTGTAACTTGTTTTGGACAAAAACATATATGCTTATGAAAAAAAAAATGTTCTTAATAAGGACCAATAAAGAGTGATTTTGCATTACTATCCATTGGGACTTACTGACTTAGTCTGGGAGATTTAGAGTGCCGAGGTTACTCACTAATTTTATCTATTATTACCTCTGAGCACCTATATACCAGTGAGCAGAGCTTCCTCTACAGTAGTTCTCCTGATTAGGCATGCCCTTACCTCATGAGCAGGGCATTGCAGCTTTGGTAGCAACCATTACGACATGGACTCTGCTGCTGTGGACCCGGGGAGAGTGAGTGCAGATTCATTGCACCCACACTCCTCACATGAAGGGTCCGCACTCCTAGAAAATGGGGGATACGTTCCCTGAGTGTCTCCCCCCCATATTCTAGACGGTCCAGAGTCGTCGTGGGACCCCTTTATTTTTTTTCTTACAATAAATTGGTGAAAGAGGAAATGTTTTGGGGACTGTTTTTTCAAATAAATTTCTTTTGTCGATTTTTTGTTTTTGTTATTACTGACAGTTTATGATGTTGGGTATCTAATAGACGCCATGACATCACAAACTGCTGGGCTTCATCTCAGGTGACTTTACAGCTAGTATCAACCCGATTTATTACCCCGTTTGCCACTGCACCAGGGCACGGGATGAGCTGGGGTGAAGCGCCAGGATTGGCGCATCTAGTGGATGCGCCACGTCTGGGGTGCCTGCGGCCTGCTATTTTTAGGCTGTGGAGGCCCAATAACTATGGACCTTCCCACCCTGAGAATACCAGACCACAGCTGTCCGCTTTACCTTGGCTGGTGATCCAATTTGGGGGGGACCCTACTTTTATTGTGTAATTATTAATATTTATAAAATAATTATAAAAAAGAGCCTGAGGGGACCTCCACATTGGATCCCCAACCACGGTAAAGCTGCCAGCTGTGGTTTTCAGGCTACAGCCGTCTGCTTTACCCTAGCTGGCTATCAAAAATGGGGGGACCCAACGTCATTTTTTTTTTTAACTATTTTTTAAATAGAAAAAATTAATGGGCTTCCCTGTATTTTGATTGCCAACCAAGGTAACGGCAGGCAGATGGGGGTGGCAACCCATAGCTGTCTGCTTTATCTGCGCTGAGAATCAAAAATACCGCGGAGCGCTACGTCATTTTTTTAAAGATTTATTTTTACAGCACAGTGATGTCCAGCAATCAAAATACAGGGAAGCCCATTTTATTTTTAGTTATTTAAATAAATAATTTAAAAAAATATATATGGGCTCCCGCTGCATTTTTTGTATTGCTAGCTAAGGGTAATCCAAGCAGCTACTGGCTGCTAACCCCCACTGCTTGGTGTTACCTTCACTGGCAATGGAAAATCCAGGGAAGCATTTTTTATTTTTTTTGCCAAAAAACTACAAAAAAAGGATGTGAGCTTCGCCATATTTTTGCATGCTAGCCAGGTATAGCAGGCAGGTGCTGGAAGAGTTGGATACAGCGCCAGAAGATGGCGCTTCTATGAAAATGCCATTTTCTGAGGCGGCTGCAGACTGCAATTCGCAGCAGTGGGGCCCAGAAAGCTCAGGCCAACCTGTGGTGCAGATTCCAATCCCCAGATACCTAGTTGTACCTGGCTGGACACAAAAATGGGGCAAAGCCTACGTCATTTGTTTTCTAATTATTTCATGAAATTCATGAAATAATAAAAAAAGGGCTTCCCTTTATTTTTGGTTCCCAGCCGGGTACAAATAGGCAACTGGGGGTTGGGGGCAGCCGTACCTGCCTGCTGTACCTGGCTAGCATACAAAAATATGGCGAAGCCCACATAATTTTTTCAGGGGGCAAAAAACTTCTGCATACAGTCCTGGATGGAGTATGCTGAGCCTTGTAGTTCTGCAGCTGCTGTCTGTCTGTATGGAGAAGAGCAGACAGCAGCTGCAGAACTACAAGGCTCAGCATACTCCATCCAGGACTGTATGCAGACGTTTTTTGCCCACCAAAAAAATGACGTGGGCTTCGCCATATTTTTATATGCTAGCCAGGTACAGCTGGCAGCCACGGGCTGCCTCCAACCCCCAGTTGCCTATTTGTACCCGGCTGGGAACCAAAAATATAGGGAAGCCCGTTTTTTTTAATTATTTCACTTATTTCATGAAATAATTAAAAAACAAATGACGTGGGCTTCGCCCCATTTTTGTGTCCAGCCGGGTACAACTAGGCAGCTGGGGATTGGAATCCGCAGCACAGGTTAGCCCGAGGTTTGTGGGCGCCTCTGCTGCGGATTTCAGTCCGCAGCCGTCCCAGAAAATGGCGCTCTCATAGAAGCGCCATCATCTGGCGCTGTATCCAACTCTTCCAACAGCCCTGGAGCCGGGTGGCTTGTTGGGTAATCATGAGTTAATACTGGCTTTGTTTTACCAGCCAGTATTAAGCCAGAGATTCTTAATGTCAGGCACGTTTGACCCGGCCATTAAGAATCTCCAATAAAGGGTTAAAAAAAAGACACCACACAGAGAAAAAATACTTTAATAGAAATAAATACACAGACACATTAGAGACTCCATCTTTATTACCCCCTGTCAGCCCTCCACGATCCTGCTCTTCTGTCTTCTTTCTTTCTAGTGTAGTAGTAGTGACGATTGTAGTGAGGAAGGATGAGATTCACCAGCTCATCACTTGGGGCTGGGGAACCTCCATCCTCACTACAATCATCACTAGTGTAGTAGTAGTGACGATTGTAGTGAGGAAGGATGAGATTCACCAGCTCATCACTTGGGGCTGGGGAACCTCCATCCTCACTACAATCATCACTAGTGTAGTAGTAGTGACGATTGTAGTGAGGAAGGATGAGATTCACCAGCTCATCACTTGGGGCTGGGGAACCTCCATCCTCACTACAATCATCACTACAATCGGGAAGCAGCGTGCAGCCTTCACTCCGTGAGTGATCAGTGCTGGCTGTCAGCGGTAACAGCGGTAACGCTGACAGACGCGTTACCATAGCAACGGTGCTCTCGGAGCCGCGGTTAGCGGTGATGTCACCGCTAACTGCGTTGCTATGGCAACGGTGATCTCCGTTAATGACCGGCTGTGTCAGCCGGTCCCTAACAGAACGGGGAGTCGACCGTGTGCTAGAGCATGTCGCCGGTACACGGCGATACACATATGTGCACCGTGTACCGGAGAGATGCACTCGCAGGTCCTACATGACGTGTCATAGTCATGTGACCAGTCTGTAGCCAATGAGATAATAGCCACGTGACTGGTCACATGGCTATTTTGACATCACGATAGGTCCTGCATCTCTGCTGGCAGTGCAGGTCACCGGGAGGATTCAGCGATCATCGGATGGAATAGCGGCAGGAGACAGAGTGCAGAAGGGATCGCGAGGACCGGTAAGTGTTATGGCAATGTTTATTAACTGTTTGTGTACATTTATCATGCATTTTTATGTGTTTGTGATTGCCTCCCATTATAGCCTATACGTTCGAGTTCGGTTCGTCGAACGTTCGGCGAGCCGAACTCGAACGGGACCCCCGTTCGGCGAACCGGCCTCGAGCCGAACCGGGACCGGTTCGCTCATCTCTACTCCCTGCTCTCCTAGTACAGCACACATGGGGTTAATTACCCATGTGTGCTGCAGCTAAATGTGCACAGAGCAGGGAGCAGCGCACACTGAGCGCTGGCTCCTTGCTCTCCTAGTTACAGCACACATCGGGTTAATTAACCCGATGTGTCCTGCAGCTACATGTGCACAGAGCAGGAGCCGGCACTGACAGTGAGAGCGGGGGAGGCTGGTATCAAATGTAAATATCGGGTAACCAAGGACAGGGCTTCTTGGTTACCCGATGTTTACATTGGTTACCAGCCTCCGCAGAAGCCGGCTCCTGCTGCCTGCACATTTAGTTGTTGCTGTCTCGCTGTCACACACAGCGATCTGTGCTTCACAACGGGACAGCAACAACTAAAAAATGGCCCAGGACATTCAGCAACAACCAACGACCTCACAGCAGGGGCCAGGTTGTTGCTGGATGTCACACACAGCAACATCGCTAGCAACGTCACAAAAGTTGTTCGTTAGCAGCGATGTTGCTAGCGATGTTGCTTAGTGTGACGGGGCCTTAACTCTGCTGCCCATATAATCCACCTCTCTCCTCAGTACTCTTCTGTTCTCCTCTAATCAAATCTCTTCATTGGTTCACATTTCTCCAGTGTATCCAATTCAAACATCTAACACTGACCTACAAAGCTGTCCATAATCTGTGTCCTCCATATATCTCCAAACTAATCTCCTGATATACTCCAACATGTAACCTTTGGTCCTCCCAAGATCTCTGTCTCTCTTCCTCACTTACCTGTTCCTCATTCAGCCACCTTCAAGACTTCTCCTGAGTATCCCAGTTCTCTGGAATTCTGTGCCTCAACACATAAAATTATCTGCTACTCTCACAAGTTTCAAACAGAACTTGAAAACCCATCTCTTCTAGTATGCCTAGACTCTGAAATGACCCCGATGCCTCCTCAACACTACTAGACTTGGTGCAACTCTCTGCACCTATTAAAGCAGGAGAACCAGGATTTAAATGATCATAAAACATTACATTTTATTAAAATGCAAATTGATAAAAACAGACAATGCACAAGATGTATACAAATATTAAAGACAACACAAATAGATAGAAGGTAGAATTCTATCTGTGCACATAGTTAGTGGATTAATACAAAGTATTGAATAAATGAACCATGTTTAAAAAGGATCACATGGCATGGACAGCATGTAAATATCTGAAAACAATATAGGCATCAATTCAAAGGTTAAGTGAAGTTAAGTTAAACATACCCATTAAAGGTGCAAGTGCCAGCACAGAGATAGACAAATCAGGACCCCAGAACAGGACCCCCAACGCGCGTTTCTCATGTCTGTACCTATACTTAGTTGTCCCCATCATCCTATAGAGTGTAAGCCTGCAAGGGTGGGGCCCTCTCCCCTCTGTACAAGTTCGACTATTTTAACTTATATCTGTATTTTGTATTTAACCATTTAACCCCTTCTCATGTACAGCACCATGGAATAAATGGTGCTCTATAAATAAATATTATTAATGGTAAAAAAAAATAATAATAATCCAGACCTGAATAAAATTGAAAGTCTGTGAGTTGGCATGAAAAAGGCACTGTATATTCCAATTCTAGATATGATATTTTGACTTTGTCAATTGAACTGTAACAGATTATAGGTGACATAAAAGTGGAAAATGTTTTGAAATGATTCTTCTTTGTTTTCTTCACAAGGCATTTTATCAGGGGTGTGTAGATGTTTCATATCCAGTGTAAACCATTCATGTTTTCTTTCAAGTCTCGCAGTTTTGTTAAACATCTCCAGGTATTGTGGTAGTGCATTATGCTAAAATGGCTAAATGTGATAGTAATTTTAAGAGTGCATTGTAAGCCGACACCTGATATTATAGATTTGCTCATGCTAAAATGAAAGATCGGAAATAATCTATTATAGACATATGATCCTTTGTAACATTATATGCACTTACATTATAAGACATGTTAACAAGCTCTGGCATCCTCTATATTATTATCAGCTATTTGCCAGAGGAACAAGAATACATTTATAGCAACATATTCTAAACCGGTCTCTGCCACTAATAGGCCTGTCACTGCGGTATATTATTGTCATTGATATCTGATTGTGGCTTTGTCATACCTAGACAGATATATTACCTTACTCCTTGTTCACTGGTCACATTTCCAACACTTTTTTTTTTTTTCGCAGTAAATTACATTTTTTTGCTTTCATTCAGAATGACAAAATTCTATTACTAATGTACTACAGAATGTAATATACATTGTAGAAATTCAATGCAGCTGGCTGGCATGTCACCAGAGTTCATTGTTGAAACCTTACTATCTCCATTAATTCATGCATAGAATAAGCTAAGAGGGAGAATAAAATGTTCTTAAAGGAAATTAAAGTAACATTGTTAGCCAAAAAAGAAATGTCAATTGCATGAAATTGGGTTTTGTTAAATTAAGAGGACGACAGTTTATAATAAAATACATTAAAGATAATAAAGCGCTATGTAATTTTCATTACTGTGGCTAAATAGAGGAAGCGTTCTCAAGGAAATCTCAGATGTGTCACTGGCAACAAAAGTAGCATTGAGCACATAAATTGGATGAAAGGAGAGATAGTCCAAGCAAGTTTGATGTGCAACTTTATCTCTGTAACAAGAAGAACTTTGCTAACTCATATATTCAAGAAGAGAAACTGGAATCCATAGGGCTTTAAAGGAAAGTCAAGGATGCCCTTATGCAAAGAGGAGCATAAAGCTGGGTTCACACATAGCGACAGCGACAACGACGTCGCTGTTATGTCACCATTTTCTGTGACGCAACAGCGACCTTGTAAGTCGCTGTTATGATCGCTGCTTAGCTGTCAAACACAGCAGACGCAGCACCGATCAGAACGACACGCGTCGCTGTGGAAGCGATGCTGCGCTTGGTAACTAAGGTAAATATTGGGTAACCAACCAAAGTGCTTGGTTACAAGCGCACACCGCTTAGCGCTGGCTCCCTGCACTCAGCCACAGTACACATCGGGTTAATAAGCAAACCTTTGCTTATTTCCCGATGTGTACTCTGGCTGTGTGCAGGGAGCCGGCAGCACAGGCAGCGTGAGAGCAGCGGACGCTGTAACTAAAGTAAATATCGGGTAACCAAGGAAAGGGCTTCCCTTGGTTACCTGATGTTTATCTTGGTTACAGCTTACCGCAGGCTGCCAGACGCCAGCTCCCTGCTCCCTGCTCGTTTCATTTCCTCGCTCTCTCGCTGTCACACACAGCAATGTGTGCTTCACAGCGGAAGAGCAACGAGCAAAAAATGAAGCAGGGCATTCAGCAATGACCGGCAACCTCACAGCAGGGGCCGGGTCGTTGCTGGATGTCACACACAGCGACGGGATGTCGCTGCTACGTCACCGAAAATGGTGACGTAGCAGCGACATCGTTGTTGCTATGTGTGAACCCAGCTTAAGACTGTGTTCATATTTGCATTCTGTTGGCAATTCAGGCAGATTTGACAATGTGCAGTGTGATACTTAGTATTCAAATGGTAAACATCATGACTAGAGATGAGCAAATCTGAGGTTTTTAGTTCGTAGTGTCGTACCCCGGGGCAGCCAAGCTGCTCAGATCCGGGCGGTCCGTGGCTCAAGGGGCCCCGGATCCGGGGGCACCATCGATCAGTTTTAAATAAAAGGGAAAATAATAAAAATAGTGCGACTATACCACTCGCGGTGGTATGGCCGCCGCTGCCGGTCCTCTCTGGGGATGATGGATGGGGCAGCATGGATGGTAAACCCTCCGCCAGGAAGGCTTTTCAACAGGGGCAGGTAGGGGTTAACGTGAAGGCGCAGGGAAATAACTCAGTAAAGCGACCAAACTGCATTCCCCTGTCTGGCCTAACAGCTGGGTTCGCACCCTGGGGACGTGCTGGATCCCAGGTGTGCCCGAGTCCTGTGTTCCTGTGCCAGCCAACCTGGTGCCACTCACCCACCAATGTACTCGTGTGTGTGTGAGGGTCCTCCCTGGCTTGAAGCACCCGG
Organism: Anomaloglossus baeobatrachus; assembly: GCF_048569485.1. Taxonomy (NCBI): domain Eukaryota; kingdom Metazoa; phylum Chordata; class Amphibia; order Anura; family Aromobatidae; genus Anomaloglossus; species Anomaloglossus baeobatrachus. The sequence goes on from NC_134358.1 coordinate 98,608,237, forward strand.
AGGTCCGTCTGGTGTCTGGGTCCTGCCGCAGGCAGCTTGGACTATTTAAGGGAATATGTCCCGGTCCTCCCTTTGCTGCCGATGCCTCGGACGTTAGTGGTGGCAGATGAGTCCTGGAAACCCACCCGCCTGGCTTAGTTAATAGATGGCTTGAAGTCCCGGTCTCTTCTGGGACCTGCACCCCGTGCATGCAAAGTACTGGGAGCCCTAGATTTCCACCCCCACAGGATTCCACTGTCCCTAGAGCTTGATCTCTCGCTCTCCAGCTACTTTATCCCCTGAATGGCTGATGTTTCTCCTCAGGTCCTGGCGATGTCTTTACTACTACTTCGCCGGCTTTGTTACTTATCACTCTCCTTTCAGTTTCCTTCTCTTTCTCTGTGTCTCAAGATTGCTTTGTCTGTCTTGAAACATTTGCTGTCAACTCTCTCTTTCTTACTACTGCTCACTTCAGCCTCCTCTCAACCACCTTCTCCCTTCTCTCCCATTTTTACTACTCCACCCACACCCCCCAGGCCACTTGCTCTTCCCCCAGGTGTCTGCCTGTTCGCTCACAGTGCCCAGCCCTGTAACCTGGTTCTAAGTGTAAGTGTCCTGGTGTGCTGGTGTGTGTACTGACTGGCACAGTTATGTAGGACCCGAGCTGTTACAGTGGTGTTACCTTGTTTTGTGACACCTGGTTACCGCAGGGGTGTCACATTAGCAAACACAGACATTCCAAAAAAAAAACAGAGTTCGGGTGCTTTACATATGCAAAACACTTGCACAAGCATCACTGTGCTCGAGTACGCTTGGTGCTCAGCCCAGAGTTAGCCGCTTGCAGTGTTTGAACGGCTCTCACTGGGGATAACAATAGAAGTGACCTGGTTATGGCTGGCTGCAAGTGGGTGGAGGCACGAACTGCCCCACTAGTGACTTCCATTGGGGTTCAGGTGAAGTCTGTGTCCCAAACCAAACTTTATCTAAATTCTGGCTTAACCTTCCAAATCAAACTTCCACGCATCCGCTCATCTCTAATCATGAAAGAAACAGGATCTCATCATGAATTAATAGTATATATCAGGCATCAATGGAATCTGACACTATCCAGATCCACTATAAAATGTCTTCGGCTTTAATATAGTGTGACGTTGAACACAGTTCACACACTGTATGAACTCACTCGCTTGCTGGTTACTCACTCGCTTGCTGGTCTTCAAGGTAGCATAGTAGCTCACTCCCATTTAAAAGTTCTGCAGGTTTATTCAAAACACAGCATAAACTGCTTCTCAAACATAACATGAGTCTCTTCTGGCTTTTACAGGCAAAATAAACAGACACAGTTTTCCGGTCTCACTCACAGTGGTCACACTGATCCCAGTCAGGATTAGTCCATGGATTCCAAGTCCATTATCTTCAGGAGATTTAGCAGTCTCCCCACACACTCATTAACGTGAGTCCACACACCTCTCTATAAGTTATTTTCAGGGAAGCCTGGTACCTTCCTCACACTGACTCCAGTTAGTCTCACACACACTCTTCCATGTGCCAAACAGCAGACTCCATTTTACATGTCATGTGACCTGTCAAACACATGTCAAATACACCCGTGGGTGGGTATGTAGGTGGCCAGACCCACCCATCTCTCCAGCCACCTGTGAACCTGGGCCCTGGGAACACTTTAGCAATACATGTGGCACTACAAGTGGCAGAACGAACCTCCAGATTCACACCACTTTCATGGTACATACAGTGGGGAAAAAAAAGTATTTAGTAAGCCACCAACTGTGCAAGTTCTACCACTTAAAAAGATGAGAGAGGCCTGTAATTGACATCATAGGTAGACCCCAACTATGAGAGACAAAATGAGAAAACAAATTCAGAAAATCACCTTGTCTGATTTGGCAAAATTATTTTTGAAAATTATGGTGGAAAATAAGTATTTTGTCAATAACAAAAGTTCATCTTATTTTGTTATATAACCTTTATTGGCAATGCCAACTTTTTAAGGGTGTTTAATTTAAATTCTGTGATGTAATTATATATATATATAATATATATATAATTATATATAATTACATCACAGAATTTAGAATATATTACATCTCATTAACCAGAGGTGATTAAAAATTAAAGGCAGATTTAGAATAAGCAACAAAATCTGACCTAAAAAAACAGGGTAAAAATCTCATGTGCATATTTTCTTCTTCCCCAGAGTTATCTAAATATTGGTTTCAATTCCTGGAATTTTTTTGTTCCTTATCGTTTATTATTTCTTATAATTCTATAACTACAGTTATTGTCCATTCTTATAACGATACAAAATTTAATTTCTATTTGACATTCAAAGAATAAAAATTTATTCCCTTAACTTCAAAGATAATAATTAGTGATGAGCAAATATATTAGGCACAATTCGTTACTGACACGAATATTAAGCTATTCAGGAAATTTGTTACTTCTTGTATATTTTGTTCCTCGCCTCGTGAGTTTCAAATCCTCTTCCCACATGTTTAGCGCCTGATTTTCAGCCACTAAACATACGGGGATTGCCTGCCAATCACAGTATTGCCATTGCTTCTATTTTTGATAACCAGCCAAGATAAAATGCACAGCCTGGGGCTGCATCCCATAGCTATCTACTTTAACTGCATTGGTTATCACAAATAGGTGGGGGACTGCATGTCTTTTTTTGTCACTGCTCCTGCCAATTACAGTAATGCCAGTAGCAAAGATGGCTATGGCATTACTGTGATGGGCAGGCAATCCCTGCATGTTTAGTGGGTGAAAATAAGGCGCCAAATGTGTGGGGAGAGGACTTGAAACTCATGTGGCAAGGAGAAAAATGCTCAAGGAGTAATACATTTTCTGAATAGCTTAATTTTTGCCGAATCACAGCTGACATCAAGCCCATATATTATCAGGATTAATATATGGGCTTGATGGCAGCTGTGATTTGTCTAAAATCACAGCTGCCATCAAGCATTGGGTTGGTAATGGAGATGTGTCTATGAGATCCCCCCATTACCAACCTTGTAAGAAAAAAGAAAAACAACACAAATATATAAAAATCCTTTATTTTAAATACATTTTTAAAAAACACATTGTTTCATCAATTTATTAGCCCCCAAAACACTCCCGCAGGTCCGACGTAATCGATAGCTCGAAACTCCAGGAACCTTAAAGGCTCCCTTAAAGTTACCAGGTTGAGAGCTGCTGCAAGACCTGATGGCTGTGAACTCTTGTAATCTAAAGTTAACACAGCCATTGGGTCTTCCCAGCTGATACGGCAACCCATCGTTGTCCTGTGAAAATGTCAGAAGCATGCCGATTGGTGCATAAGAGACGGCGCCCCCCTATAAATGCTGCCACCAGAGATTGACACCATCATTTAACAGGCTAAAAGGCTTAGGCAGAGCTCTGCTGCACGAACAGCTGTTAAAGGCAAGATCTAGCTCATTATCATAGCTATCATCTGCCAGGAAAAATGCAGGCTTTACTTGCAAGCCTGCATCAAAGTCAGGGAGCTGTCATGATGTACCAGTACATAATTTGTCAAAACAAATTTACAGCACTCAAAATATAGCAAAGCTGGATGTTTACTTTGGAAAGTCCAAACCATTCAGACCATTTTCAAACATGCATTCCACCTGCCGAGCTGCACACTAGATATGACTACTGTGTCCTTACAGGAAGTCTCATGATAAGTGCAGCTCTGCAGGTGGAGTGCATATGTTAAAATGGTTTGAATAGACCAAAACGTCACAGTACTCATGTTTTGGACTGTGTACAATAAACAAACAGCTTTGCACGATTTTAAGTGTCTGAATATTTTTTTACATTACTTATGGGTTGGACCCTATCCCTGCACCCAAATTGCTTTGGAATATCTATTTTTAATCCAGTACATCAAATGTAGGGGGTTAAATCAATGGACTCTCCTCCAAAGTTTGAGATGATTTTTATAGCTTGTAAATAGATTGAAATGAGGTTCCTTACCCTCTTACAAATACTCTGGATTTTTGGAGAGTGAACCCACAGTTCTACATGCTGAACTTTCCTGTGATATTCTATTACTGGTTGTAATCAGTGATGAGCGAGCACAAAAAATACTCAAGTGCTCAGTACTTCAATCAAGCAGGTCGATCATCACAGGAGGAGACATAATCTCTGAAGGGCTGGGATTCGAACATGGTGTTTGAGCACCCGTGATACTCGGCCAAGAAAGAATTGTACTTGAGCACCCTGATGCTTGATTGTGGTCAGCAGTCAGCACTGCTCATTATTCCCTCACTCGTCACTAGTTGCACCATAACGTATGTAGCTAGCAAGGAAAGGACACATCCCTCCACACTGATACACCCCTGACAAAATGCTATCTGCTCTTTCTAATAGATTAATGGCTTTTAGCCAACTATTGAATATAATTTACCTTATAGGTAAATTAAAACTTAATTTTCTCTACTAGGTAATCTCTGTAAATGTATCTGACTAACTGCAACATGCATATGTGTTATGGTCGCCGAGGGGCGGCTAGCATCTTGGAGTGGACCCACTAGACCATACAACGGACTTCCCTGAAGGAACTAACCAGTAACAAACCCCTATACAGGGACTGTCTGGTGCAGCAACAGGGGACCTAAATGCACGATGACCAAGAACCAGTGGTGTTGGCTCTTATGGACTTGGTAAAGTCTCTTAATGTTAGGTGCTGGTGTACTCGGTGGTGGCAGCACGCAGGTGGTAACTCAAACTTAGCAGCACGAAGGTGATGGCTGAGACGTGGCAGCACAGAGGTGATGGCTCAGATGTGACAGCACGGATGTGGTGGTGGTAGAGAGCAGGGTCTAGGATGAAACACAGGTTAGGAATGCTGGTACTAAGACACAATTAGCAGAACTAGACACAGTAGCATAATGGGACCTGAGAAGTAGCAACGCACTAACTGATAGTCATAATTGCTCAGGTGTCTTCTGTAAGGGTAGGCAGTCTTAAAAACCTTTAAGGTAATAGGTGACCTCAGGAATCACTTCCGAGTAATGGTATGACGGCCCTTTAAGAAAGGCGGCGTAGCCATGCACACATCCTATGGGAACTTACAGAATAGGTGCGCATGGCCTGGAAGCAGGAGAAGGCCGTGGCAGACCTCGGGGCAGGAGAGGAGCGAATGGAGCCGCCGGGTAAGTGAGAGGGAGGGTGCCCCCTCTGGAGCCTGGGAGTGGGAGCGTGCAGGGATACCGCAATGGGACCAGGCAGGTGAGAGGGATTGCGTCCCCCTGGAGCCTGGGTGCGGGGTCGTGTGAGGATGCTGACTTGGGATCAGCACTGGGCGCTACAATATGTAGAACAGGAGAACCAAAACATTACCCATTCCTGAAATCCCCAAGGTTCACATTTTCCATACATATACAGGCTCACAAATTGTTTAATATTTTTACAAAAATCCTAAAATTCTCCCCATAAAGTCTGATAAGACTATAACAACAAAACAACTGAGTCACTGCAACTGCAGTCTCCTAGACATGTAATTGTGGACTGACTCTTAATAGAGTCTGCATTAGAAAAGAATCAGAATTGAAAGAATTCCATAAAGAGAATTAAGCTGCAGGTTTCTAAGTAGCTTACTTATTTATATTCCTGTTACATGAATAAGATTATAAAAATTCCCATTCATTGGTGTTAATATCTACAATATTGTACACATGGTATTCTCTTGGGCCAAATAAAGCGCAAGTAAATATTTAGCTAAAAGGTTATTCTCTAAGCTGTCCTTTTTGCAGCATAAATCATTGCAAAAGATGGATAAGCGTTTACTAGTTTGATGTCATTTACTGAGAAAATTGCCTTCAGAAGACAAGAACAGAATTCTATGTCACATCCATTGGGTAAGGCCTTCTATAAGAAATTGCTGTATAAACTGATGAAGATTAACAAAGACCCACAAATCTTATGCTCTGGATAGCTGGAACATAAGTAATTGTCCAGAAAACGTAAAGCAATTGCAATTTTTGTAGATTTCTATGTATATATGATAAAATTGTATTGTTTTTACTGTCTTTCCTTTTTTAAAGTTTTTAGCTTGTATGTTTTCAACAAGTTTGAGTTTTTTTCTCCAGGTACTCCTGCTTTGTGTGTGCATAAAATGAATAGAAGCAGCAAGCACTGAACACTAGGTGGCAGATTTGAATGTCAGAAGCCTATAGGTACAAGATTAATGATGCATTAAACCATGTTCCTTTTCAAACAAAACCATATACTGAACATGGTAAATTAAAAAAAACAATTGTGCAATTGCACTCATTTTGGCAATTTCATTGCACTTAGAATATTTTTCCTGTTTTTCAGTACAATATGGGTCAGATTGAATGGTGTCATTCAAAAGTACAACTCGTCCCGCAAACAAAAAGCCCTCATATGGCAATATTGACAGAAAAGTAAAAAAAATGAGTTATGGCTCTTGGAAGAAGAGAAAGAAAAACTGAAAACGGAAAATTGCTGGGTGGTGAATGGGTTAAAGGAATCCTGACATAATCAAAACAGCTTTTATTGTGTCAAGAGAGAGTTAGAACACACAGTCCGAAACTAGTTCTTGTTGGTCTAGTTTGTTCATTGGATTTTAACATGGACTTTAAAAGTGGATGGAATTTTTAAACTTTTAATAACATTTTTGGATTTTAATATGACTGGAACATCACTGCTAGATATCCTGCTTGTATATACCTATGTGAGTGCGTGCCTGCTCTTCTATATCCGTGCACTATTTGGCCGAGTGATCTCCTGAGGACTGGGGGAGCTGGATTCAATTTTTTTTTTGAGAATTAAACCCAGTATACAGGACAGGAGAAATGGTACTGTACTGTGTATGTATACAGAATAATACAGATACTGAGGATTACACCTAGTATACAGGACAGATAAAATGTTACAGTGCAGTGTATATTCAGAATAATACACATACCAAGAATTACACACAGTATACAGGACAGGAGAAGTGGTACTGTGCAATGTATATACACAGGATAATATGAATACCGAGAATTACACTCAGTATACAGGACAGGAGAAATGATACTGTGCAGTGTTGATATAGAAGGGTTAATAGTTTCTCTATTTCTTTATTAAAGATATTTTATTTCATTAGTAAGTATATATGGTGGTAGTTCATAAACATGGAGCCTTCGGAATTAGAGACAAGCTCAAGGATTATTATTGTCTCTAAATGTTCTTCTTATCTTCTTCTTATCTCATATGCATGACTCTACATTTTTGTTTTGCTAAAACTTAAAGGTCATATGAGCAACTTGTAAAGTCCAGCTAGAAGCCTTATTTGCAATATCACATTGATCTGTAAATGGTATAAATAAATTGTACCTTAGCTAAATAAACAGAAAACTGATCATGCTCACATGAATGCAGGTCTTTTTCTCCGAACGCTAGATCTTGATTAGGTCTGAAGAGGCCTAATTCAGAGGACCTCACTGGTGATCCCATAAGCTGACTTGTGACAAAACAGAACAGCTACAACAGTGTATATATAGAATTATACGCATACCAAGACTTACAGCCAGTATACAAGTTATGAGTAATGGTACTGTGCACTGTATATATACAGAACAATATAGATACTAGAAATTACACCCAGTATACAGGACAGGAGAAGTAGTACTGTGCAGTGTATATATACAGAATAATACATATACTGAGGATTACACCCAGTATACAGGACATGAGAAGTGGTACTGTGCAATGTATATATACAGAATATAGATACTGAGAATTACATACAGTATACAGGAGAAATGGTACTGTGCAATGTATATGTAGAATTATACACATACCAAGAATTACACTCAGTATACAGGACAGGAAAAGTGGTACTGTGCAGTGTATATATACAGAATAACAAAGATACTGGAAATTGCACCCAATAAAAGAGGAAGAGCCCGCATTGCTTGAGAATGGCATGCAACAAATAAAAAGTGTAAATTCACAAATTATTCCAACTGTACTATAATACAAAATGAGACTTTTAGCAAACAATTGATCAAATGTTTTGAGCCACCCCTGCCACGTCACTGCAAATCTGAATAGGGGGGTCCTACTGTATAGTATATATTTTCATTGTGCCATGTGGCCTCCTAATTACATCAAAAACAGAACCATATTGAAGCAACACATATACCTGTAACATTTCAAAACTGCTTCCATGTTGCAAAGACAGGGAGCTGCGAAAAAAGGCAGCCAAAGTCCCAGCATGTGCAGCAGATGCCACATACACCAGGACAATGTCAGAACTGGCCCTCACTGTGCCAGACCAGGGTCCATGAATAAAGGCGGAGCAGGCCCAAGTTTGGTGCTTAATTAACAATGCCTGTGGAAAAGGGTGAGGTGGCTGAGTGTGAAGAGCCACCAAAATTAATTTTGATAGAAACAGAAAGAACATGCAAACCAAAACCAGGTGTGCACGGCATGGTGGGGATCAGCCACCAGACCAATAAGTAACAATAAAAGAGGAAGAGCCAACACTGCTGCAGAATGGAATGCAACAAATACAAAGTGTAAATTCACAAATTATTCCAACTGTACTATAATACAAAATGAGATTTTTAGCAAACAAATGACCAATTTTTTGAGTCACCCCTGGAATGGCACAATGAAAATATAAAATATAGAGTATAAAATATCCCTATTGAAATTTGCCGTAACGTGGCAGGGGTGGCTCAACAAAATGGATCAATTGTTTGCTAAACATCTCATTTTGCATTATAATACAGTTCTAATACAAAAAAGCAGCAAATTTCCAGCGCCAGGAGAAGCTTAATTAAAAATCCACTTTATTATGAAAAATAAAATAAAAAACAGCAGGTACAGCATATGTCGGATGGCTTACAGAACAACGCGTTTCGACGCTCAGGTCTTAATCATGTTCTGACATTGAATGCGACCATGGTCGCATTCAATGTCAGAACATGATTAAGACCTGAGCGTCGAAACGCGTTGTTCTGTAAGCCATCCGACATATGCTGTACCTGTTGTTTTTTATTTTATTTTTCATAATAAAGTGGATTTTTAATTAAGCTTCTCCTGGCGCTGGAAATTTGCTGCTTTTTTCTATAATTGTACGGCTGCCTAGCCATATTCCGTGCGCAGGAATTGGATATTATCAGCAGGACGGTTGGTGAGCTGGACTTTTTCTCTTTTCTTGGAATTACAGTTCTAATACAGTTTGTGAATTTACACTTTTATTTGTTGCATGCCACTCCCAAGTACTGCTGGCTCTCCCTCTTTTATTGGAAATTACACCCAATATACAGGTCAGGTAAACTGGTACAGTGCAGTGTATCTACAGAATAATACAAGATACTGAGAATTACACCCAGTATATACGAAAGGAGTTTTACTGTGCAGTGTATATATACAGAATAATACAGATAAAGAGAATAACATCCACTATACAGGACAGGAAAAGTTGTACTGTGCAGTGTGTATATATACAAAGGCATTAATAAGAAAGACTGCATGATTGTGCCTGAGTTTACGTCAGCCTTCTTTGGTTGATCCAATCTCCTGCAATGTATAGAAAAGGTATCAAATCAATTTGCCAATATTTAGTGCTCTCTTTGTGATTCTACATTTTAAAATTGCCACCTTTTGTATTTTCGTATAGTAAGTGTCCCCTCTGTACCCTCCTATTTTAGTTATTATATGCCCTAAAATAAAATAGACTCTAATAGACTAGAATTCATATTCTTATAACTCTACAAAGAACACAGGTGGCCTCTTCCTTTTCCTTTTGGCAGCCTGATGCGGGTGGCACAATGAAATGATGATTGGGGTCCCCTGTGTGACTGTGGGGGAGTGCAGACCCTCTAAGGATGTTGCTTCACTGTGACTTTCAGATTGTGTTGTACTGTGGCTGTAAGAGCCTGGCTCACTAGCAGAGCATAATGGTATGGCCCAGATCTCCCCTAATGCTGGGAGCTTATTTGGTCTGTTCAGACAGTAGGGGAGAGAAAAGCAGGAAGTGAGAGAAGTGAGAGACAGGGTTCCAGGACAAGCAGAGGGACGCACACAGGAATAGTGATGGGCAGCTCTTTTTGGTGATCTGGTTTCCAATGCTCCGCTCCCCAAAAAGAGTCGGTTCTTTTGGCTCGTTCATGGCTTCCTTTTAAATATGTGTTCACTGCAGGTGTAGAGACATATTTAAGCTTGTATTAATGCCGCCGAAACCCAGCCCACCCGCGGCTAAACCTCGTCCACCCGCAGCTAAACCCCGTACACTCACAATCGGCCAATTAATTTGCTGAGTGGGCAGGGTTTTGTTCAGGTGGGCAGGGTTTCGTCAACCAAACACCCAAATTTTACGCCCAGTGAGATCCGTTTAGAGAATTTAATGGCTCTGACTGGGGATCCAGCTCCTGTCAGTCACAGCAGGGAGCCGGATCTTTGTGTCGGATGGTTCACGACCGACACCTCACTACACAAGAAGGAATCTGTGTAGTGACTGTGCCATGAATTGGAGTAGCTCCTGTGTCTGTGTAAGAAGGAGCTGAGAGAGTTCCTGGTAACCCAGAGGAATGCTTGCCTGAGAGAGATGGTATCCGGCCTGAAAGCAGACGCTGCCTGGATGAGCCCAGCTGTCTGGGAATCGAGTGAAGAAAAGATCTTCATCCTCCTCAAGCACCAGAGCAGACCAGTCCTGCAACAGTACCGTTATTATATGCCTGGTTGCTGCATTTAGGGAACCATATTAGGCCTCCGTAGTTAGTGTGTGGTAGCTGCATGGTCTTTGTAGAGGAGACCAGTTAGGATAGAGGACAGAGCAGGATTGTTGTACGTTATAGATACATGTCGCTATTCTGCTGGTGAATATATTGTTGTTGGTTGTTATAATTGTGGTGATCTGGGTAGTCACTTCAGCTAACGAGTATAATCTTGTATTGTGGGCTGTATTTTGGCCTATATTCCTTTTCTTCAGCGTCACAGCAGCTCACGTTTGTAATCCCCTGTAATACAGTAAATAAACACTCACTCTGGTTTGTCCGTCAATTTGTCTGATTCCGTGACTTGCTCTGCATGGCGGTAGGCCCTCGGTGCATCACGTCATGACCATGGCCGCTTGTGGGCTGCATGACCTGCTGCATTCTAGTGTCGGCTTGGACCAATGATATCACTATTATGTCACATAATTTGTTTGTATTTGTATCCTGATGATGTAGATAGCATTATTGATAATGTGAACCCAAAGTACCTACTGCCAAAATGTTCCACCTACCATTTACCAGAATTACCATATAGACAGCCTGGCATTGGCTTAAATTGAGGACATGTGAGAATAAGGATTCTTTAACTCTTCATCCTATATGTAATGATTTTTTTTTTTGATAATGCTGTCAAAATTTTAAATTTAAGAGAAGACTGGATACGAGCTTAAAAGGGAAGACACAATTTTGAATGCAAATTACATGAAAGTTTGTTACATAATCGACATTTTCAAAACAAATCCTCCTTCTTTTATGTATTTGACATACCAAAGAACTCTTTTCAATAGCGATGCCTGAAGTTAATATGACAGTTTAATATGCCTGCTGCTCTTCAGATGCATCATTTGAATAAAAAATAATGAGCCGCCTAAAACAATTAGATACAGAAGGCAAATGCATTTCTCTAATGCATAATTCTTCTGCGCCAAGCTAATGAGTGATTCAGTGCTATTAGGATGCAATCTGATAATCATTTGTTTAGCTGTTAGCGCCTTTGCCCAGCGATCAGCCATTTATTTTAAGCAGATTCTAGTCATCATGATTTTTCTTCCAGAAACAAACGAGTATGAACAGACTGAAGGTGTTCTGCCTTGTCTGAATGGAGGGTGATGGACTGAAAGAGACCATCATTTAGGTACGTTCATAAACATCCAGAACATTGACAAGACAGATTGCAGGTGCATGTTCTTTAAATCTTCAAATATTATTAGCTACCTTTTGTAATTTTATTTTAGATTATCTTTTTCTTATCTTCATTTATTAATTTATTGTGGAATTTCTTAAACAATCTCGAGCTAAAAACAAACAAAAAGTTCGAATTTACCGTTGCTGTTTGTAGGGTTCATCTGTCTCTGCTCCAGACATCTTATGCCTGCAGACATTGGGATAAGAAATAGTAGCTGTTGTCAGTCCAAGTTGCACCAGTCATCTAAAGACTTATTATACTTTCTCATACACAAATCCTAACAAAATACATCTCTATACATGGGGAGAGATGAGAAGGTTTATGCATGAGAGAATTTATACTGTTGGAGCGTGAGAAATTATTTGGTATCAATAACAGCTAAAAAGCTTCCTTCAAAAAATTTATCCAATGCCACCTAAAAATGTCTTCAGTTACTAATTACATATATCTAAAATCAAAATCACCCAACTGAAGATAGTGCTCCTCCAGAATTGCTGAATCTTATAATTACAGGTTCAGGCTCTGGATGGCTAGGTGAGATGCACTGTAAACTGGCTGAGGTATTAGGAACCTAAACTTAAAGCGCACCAATCACCAGGATTTTCGTATATAACCTAAAGCCAGTGCTATACTGGCAGTATCAGGCTGATTCTATACATACCTGTAGTGGTCAGATCAGATGTTTAGATTTTGAAACCCAAGAAAGTAAAGTTTATAAAACCATCAGCTTCTTGAGTGACAGCAGCTGAGGATCAGATAATATCTGGGGGGATATTCATAGTAATCTCCTCCCCCTGTTAGAATTAGCAAAAGTGTTATACTATCGATTTACTTTTAATATAAGGATCTGTGGTGAGGTCATACCCATGTGACCAGCTGGTTTTAGCTTTGCTGGTTGAAGCCCCGCCCCTTCTCATCACATGGGTATGACCTCACCACAGGTCCTGTAATTAAAAGTAAATCGATGGTATAATACTTATGCTATTTCTAACAGGGGGAGGGGATAACTCTTAATCCCCCCGCAGATATTATCTGATCCTCAGCTGCTGTCACTCAAGAAGCTGAGGATTTTATAAACTTTACTTTCTTGGATTTCAAATCCTAAACATCCAAGCTGACTACTACAGGTATGTAGAGAATCAGCCTGATAGTGCCAGTATTGCACTGGCTTTAGGTTATATACAAAAATCCTGGTGATTGGTCCCCTTTAAAAAAAAGGCGAAAATTAACAATTTTGAAACGTCGGGTGCAAAAATGTGCTGTAATAATTCAACAAATTATTGCACTCAGAACAGATTCAAAATTAAATTAAAAAATTAAATACTATAAAGTATACTATAAATATTATATTACCTAAATGAGATAATCGATTTGCAAGATCCTGGATCAGCCACCAGTGATTGGCTAATATTAAAGCTGAGAATAAAAAGCGCAAATAGGGTCTTACCAGGTATTATAGGGATTTGTACATAAAGTAACACCTATTGGGGTTGTAAGAGTCACAACCCCTATCTAAGCTTGAGATAATGGTGGCTGCCACAGCCCCACTTGGGTTAAACTTCAATGCTGGAAAGAAGAATGGGATTACTGCTGCGCTGCTGCCGAAAGAATAGACTGTTTATTTAATTAACTTCTCTACTTTATGGATCTACGCATTTCTGAGATCAAAGTCTCCTTCATCAGGACAAAGAAAAAAAGTCGACAATATATTGTTGACATTTTCCTTCATCCTGATGAAGCAGACTTTGATCTCCAAAACGCGAAAACCTGTAAAATAAAGAAGTTAATTAAATCAACAGTCTATTCTTTCGGCAGCAGCGCAGTGTTAACCCCGTTCTTCTCTCCAGCATTGACCAGTGCTTGGCTGTTAGATAAGAGTCCTGTGAGCCACACCCAATGAGTCATAATGGCTAATGTTTCTTTTTATTTGTATAGTGGCAATATAAGAAGTAAACTAAAACCTTATAAGATACCTTGGATACAAAAAATATATCCACACAAGTGTACAAATCGCCCCCTCAATATGCAGTATAAGGGTATAAGGCAGTACAGAAAGTAAATTCTGGTCATGAGCTATGTAGGACACTGATGCACCTACAGCTTCCTACTGGGGAATATTGTCACACTGTCTTCAGCTCTAAACTCATCGGGTGTCATGGCGACTTGTGATGTTTTTCATACTGCAGAGTCTGACATGCCATCTGGTGCTTGAGAGTTGCGCAGTCAGTCTCGGGTGTTGACTAGAGATGAGCGAACCGGTCGCGGTTCGGCTCGAGGTTGGTTCGCCGAACGGACCTCCCGTTCGAGTTCGGTTCGTCGAACGTTCGACGAACCGAACTCGAACTGCATAGGAAACAATGGCAGGCAATCACAAACACAGAAAAACACCTAGAAAACACCCTCAAAGGTGTCCAAAAGGTCACAAACAACTCACAACACATGGGAAAGTGACAAGGACATATACTCATGCGAAAACAAAAGAGCTGGACAAGGAAAAAGAGGAGGACACACAGATATATGAGTATATGCAAGGAAACATCGATTCCATTAATGTGCAACTTGAGCCCTGCTCATTCTTGGCTTCCAATCTTGATAAATTGCCTGAGCTCGCCACGTACGTCTTGGGGATCTTGTCGTGTCCTGCAGCCAGCGTTCTCTCGGAACCTGTCTTCAGTGCTGCTGTGGGTCTGCTGGCAGATAAGCACATGTGTCTGTCCACTGACAATGTGGACATGGCTCTCAGAGGACTTTTCTTCCCCTGGGTCAGCCAGGGGACGGGAAAGGCACGCGTATTTTTGAGAGTGCTTCATGCAAAGCATCTTTTTCTTTTTCAAAAGGGAGCTCAACCGATGCCAGTCAAGTGGGGTGTGTGTGGCCCAGTGAGTGGCAACCAGGGAGACTGTGGTTGGAGTCCCCTCGCTGTGTCTCTAAAAGAACCAAGATGAACAAGTCATGGCTCTCAGAGGACTTTTCTTCCCCTGGGTCAGCCAGGGGACGGGAAAGGCACGCGTATTTTTGAGAGTGCTTCATGCAAAGCATCTTTTTCTTTTTCAAAAGGGAGCTCAACCGATGCCAGTCAAGTGGGGTGTGTGTGGCCCAGTGAGTGGAAACGAGGGAGACTGTGGTTGGAGTCCCCTCGCTGTGTCTCTAAAAGAACCAAGATGAACAAGTCATGGCTCTCAGAGGACTTTTCTTCCCCTGGGTCAGCCAGGGGACGGGAAAGGCACGCGTATTTTTGAGAGTGCTTCATGCAAAGCAACTTTTTCTTTTTCAAAAGGGAGCTCAACCGATGCCAGTCAAGTGGGGTGTGTGTGGCCCAGTGAGTGGAAACGAGGGAGACTGTGGTTGGAGTCCCCTCGCTGTGTCTCTAAAAGAACCAAGATGAACAAGTCATGGCTCTCAGAGGACTTTTCTTCCCCTGGGTCAGCCAGGGGACGGGAAAGGCACGCGTATTTTTGAGAGTGCTTCATGCAAAGCATCTTTTTCTTTTTCAAAAGGGAGCTCAACCGATGCCAGTCAAGTGGGGTGTGTGTGGCCCAGTGAGTGGAAACGAGGGAGACTGTGGTTGGAGTCCCCTCGCTGTGTCTCTAAAAGAACCAAGATGAACAAGTCATGGCTCTCAGAGGACTTTTCTTCCCCTGGGTCAGCCAGGGGACGGGAAAGGCACGCGTATTTTTGAGAGTGCTTCATGCAAAGCATCTTTTTCTTTTTCAAAAGGGAGCTCAACCGATGCCAGTCAAGTGGGGTGTGTGTGGCCCAGTTAGTGGCAACGAAGGAGACTGTGGTTGGAGTCCCCTCGCTGTGTTTCTAAAAGACCCAAAATGAACAAATCATGGCTCTCAGAGGACTTTTCTTCCCCTGGGTCAGCCAGGGGACGGGAAAGGCACGCGTATTTTTGAGAGTGCTTCATGCAAAGCATCTTTTTCTTTTTCAAAAGGGAGCTCAACCGATGCCAGTCAAGTGGGGTGTGTGTGGCCCAGTGAGTGGCAACCAGGGAGACTGTGGTTGGAGTCCCCTCGCTGTGTCTCTAAAAGAACCAAGATGAACAAGTCATGGCTCTCAGAGGACTTTTCTTCCCCTGGGTCAGCCAGGGGACGGGAAAGGCACGCGTATTTTTGAGAGTGCTTCATGCAAAGCATCTTTTTCTTTTTCAAAAGGGAGCTCAACTGATGCCAGTCAAGTGGGGTGTGTGTGGCCCAGTGAGTGGCAACGAGGGAGACTGTGGTTGGAGTCCCCTCGCTGTGTCTCTAAAAGAACCAAGATGAACAAGTCATGGCTCTCAGAGGACTTTTCTTCCCCTGGGTCAGCCAGGGGACGGGAAAGGCACGCGTATTTTTGAGAGTGCTTCATGCAAAGCATCTTTTTCTTTTTCAAAAGGGAGCTCAACCGATGCCAGTCAAGTGGGGTGTGTGTGGCCCAGTGAGTGGAAACGAGGGAGACTGTGGTTGGAGTCCCCTCGCTGTGTCTCTAAAAGAACCAAGATGAACAAGTCATGGCTCTCAGAGGACTTTTCTTCCCCTGGGTCAGCCAGGGGACGGGAAAGGCACGCGTATTTTTGAGAGTGCTTCATGCAAAGCATCTTTTTCTTTTTCAAAAGGGAGCTCAACCGATGCCAGTCAAGTGGGGTGTGTGTGGCCCAGTGAGTGGCAACGAGAGAGACTGTGGTTGGAGTCCCCTCGCTGTGTCTCTAAAAGAACCAAGATGAACAAGTCATGGCTCTCAGAGGACTTTTCTTCCCCTGGGTCAGCCAGGGGACGGGAAAGGCACGCGTATTTTTGAGAGTGCTTCATGCAAAGCATCTTTTTCTTTTTCAAAAGGGAGCTCAACCGATGCCAGTCAAGTGGGGTGTGTGTGGCCCAGTGAGTGGCAACGAAGGAGACTGTGGTTGGAGTCCCCTCGCTGTGTTTCTAAAAGACACAAAATGAACAAATCATGGCTCTCAGAGGACTTTTCTTCCCCTGGGTCAGCCAGGGGACGGGAAAGGCACGCGTATTTTTGAGAGTGCTTCATGCAAAGCATCTTTTTCTTTTTCAAAAGGGAGCTCAACCGATGCCAGTCAAGTGGGGTGTGTGTGGCCCAGTGAGTGGCAACGAGAGAGACTGTGGTTGGAGTCCCCTCGCTGTGTCTCTAAAGAACCAAGATGAACAAGTCATGGCTCTCAGAGGACTTTTCTTCCCCTGGGTCAGCCAGGGGACGGGAAAGGCACGCGTATTTTTGAGAGTGCTTCATGCAAAGCATCTTTTTCTTTTTCAAAAGGGAGCTCAACCGATGCCAGTCAAGTGGGGTGTGTGTGGCCCAGTGAGTGGCAACGAAGGAGACTGTGGTTGGAGTCCCCTCGCTGTGTTTCTAAAAGACCCAAAATGAACAAATCATGGCTCTCAGAGGACTTTTCTTCCCCTGGGTCAGCCAGGGGACGGGAAAGGCACGCGTATTTTTGAGAGTGCTTCATGCAAAGCATCTTTTTCTTTTTCAAAAGGGAGCTCAACCGATGCCAGTCAAGTGGGGTGTGTGTGGCCCAGTGAGTGGAAACGAGGGAGACTGTGGTTGGAGTCCCCTCGCTGTGTCTCTAAAAGAACCAAGATGAACAAGTCATGGCTCTCAGAGGACTTTTCTTCCCCTGGGTCAGCCAGGGGACGGGAAAGGCACGCGTATTTTTGAGAGTGCTTCATGCAAAGCATCTTTTTCTTTTTCAAAAGGGAGCTCAACCGATGCCAGTCAAGTGGGGTGTGTGTGGCCCAGTGAGTGGCAACGAAGGAGACTGTGGTTGGAGTCCCCTCGCTGTGTTTCTAAAAGACCCAAAATGAACAAATCATGGCTCTCAGAGGACTTTTCTTCCCCTGGGTCAGCCAGGGGACGGGAAAGGCACGCGTATTTTTGAGAGTGCTTCATGCAAAGCATCTTTTTCTTTTTCAAAAGGGAGCTCAACCGATGCCAGTCAAGTGGGGTGTGTGTGGCCCAGTGAGTGGCAACGAGGGAGACTGTGGTTGGAGTCCCCTCGCTGTGTCTCTAAAAGAACCAAGATGAACAAGTCATGGCTCTTAGAGGACTTTTCTTCCCCTGGGTCAGCCAGGGGACGGGAAAGGCACGCGTATTTTTGAGAGTGCTTCATGCAAAGCATCTTTTTCTTTTTCAAAAGGGAGCTCAACCGATGCCAGTCAAGTGGGGTGTGTGTGGCCCAGTGAGTGGCAACGAAGGAGACTGTGGTTGGAGTCCCCTCGCTGTGTTTCTAAAAGACCCAAAATGAACAAATCATGGCTCTCAGAGGACTTTTCTTCCCCTGGGTCAGCCAGGGGACGGGAAAGGCACGCGTATTTTTGAGAGTGCTTCATGCAAAGCATCTTTTTCTTTTTCAAAAGGGAGCTCAACCGATGCCAGTCAAGTGGGGTGTGTGTGGCCCAGTGAGTGGCAACGAGGGAGACTGTGGTTGGAGTCCCCTCGCTGTGTCTCTAAAAGAACCAAGATGAACAAGTCATGGCTCTCAGAGGACTTTTCTTCCCCTGGGTCAGCCAGGGGACGGGAAAGGCACGCGTATTTTTGAGAGTGCTTCATGCAAAGCATCTTTTTCTTTTTCAAAAGGGAGCTCAACCGATGCCAGTCAAGTGGGGTGTGTGTGGCCCAGTGAGTGGAAACGAGGGAGACTGTGGTTGGAGTCCCCTCGCTGTGTCTCTAAAAGAACCAAGATGAACAAGTCATGGCTCTCAGAGGACTTTTCTTCCCCTGGGTCAGCCAGGGGACGGGAAAGGCACGCGTATTTTTGAGAGTGCTTCATGCAAAGCATCTTTTTCTTTTTCAAAAGGGAGCTCAACCGATGCCAGTCAAGTGGGGTGTGTGTGGCCCAGTGAGTGGCAACGAAGGAGACTGTGGTTGGAGTCCCCTCGCTGTGTTTCTAAAAGACCCAAAATGAACAAATCATGGCTCTCAGAGGACTTTTCTTCCCCTGGGTCAGCCAGGGGACGGGAAAGGCACGCGTATTTTTGAGAGTGCTTCATGCAAAGCATCTTTTTCTTTTTCAAAAGGGAGCTCAACCGATGCCAGTCAAGTGGGGTGTGTGTGGCCCAGTGAGTGGCAACGAGGGAGACTGTGGTTGGAGTCCCCTCGCTGTGTCTCTAAAAGAACCAAGATGAACAAGTCATGGCTCTCAGAGGACTTTTCTTCCCCTGGGTCAGCCAGGGGACGGGAAAGGCACGCGTATTTTTGAGAGTGCTTCATGCAAAGCATCTTTTTCTTTTTCAAAAGGGAGCTCAACCGATGCCAGTCAAGTGGGGTGTGTGTGGCCCAGTGAGTGGCAACGAAGGAGACTGTGGTTGGAGTCCCCTCGCTGTGTTTCTAAAAGACCCAAAATGAACAAATCATGGCTCTCAGAGGACTTTTCTTCCCCTGGGTCAGCCAGGGGACGGGAAAGGCACGCGTATTTTTGAGAGTGCTTCATGCAAAGCATCTTTTTCTTTTTCAAAAGGGAGCTCAACCGATGCCAGTCAAGTGGGGTGTGTGTGGCCCAGTGAGTGGCAACGAGGGAGACTGTGGTTGGAGTCCCCTCGCTGTGTCTCTAAAAGAACCAAGATGAACAAGTCATGGCTCTCAGAGGACTTTTCTTCCCCTGGGTCAGCCAGGGGACGGGAAAGGCACGCGTATTTTTGAGAGTGCTTCATGCAAAGCATCTTTTTCTTTTTCAAAAGGGAGCTCAACCGATGCCAGTCAAGTGGGGTGTGTGTGGCCCAGTGAGTGGAAACGAGGGAGACTGTGGTTGGAGTCCCCTCGCTGTGTCTCTAAAAGAACCAAGATGAACAAGTCATGGCTCTCAGAGGACTTTTCTTCCCCTGGGTCAGCCAGGGGACGGGAAAGGCACGCGTATTTTTGAGAGTGCTTCATGCAAAGCATCTTTTTCTTTTTCAAAAGGGGGCTCAACCGATGCCAGTCAAGTGGGGTGTGTGTGGCCCAGTGAGTGGCAACGAAGGAGACTGTGGTTGGAGTCCCCTCGCTGTGTTTCTAAAAGACCCAAAATGAACAAATCATGGCTCTCAGAGGACTTTTCTTCCCCTGGGTCAGCCAGGGGACGGGAAAGGCACGCGTATTTTTGAGAGTGCTTCATGCAAAGCATCTTTTTCTTTTTCAAAAGGGAGCTCAACCGATGCCAGTCAAGTGGGGTGTGTGTGGCCCAGTGAGTGGCAACCAGGGAGACTGTGGTTGGAGTCCCCTCGCTGTGTCTCTAAAAGAACCAAGATGAACAAGTCATGGCTCTCAGAGGACTTTTCTTCCCCTGGGTCAGCCAGGGGACGGGAAAGGCACGCGTATTTTTGAGAGTGCTTCATGCAAAGCATCTTTTTCTTTTTCAAAAGGGAGCTCAACCGATGCCAGTCAAGTGGGGTGTGTGTGGCCCAGTGAGTGGCAACCAGGGAGACTGTGGTTGGAGTCCCCTCGCTGTGTCTCTAAAAGAACCAAGATGAACAAGTCATGGCTCTCAGAGGACTTTTCTTCCCCTGGGTCAGCCAGGGGACGGGAAAGGCACGCGTATTTTTGAGAGTGCTTCATGCAAAGCATCTTTTTCTTTTTCAAAAGGGAGCTCAACCGATGCCAGTCAAGTGGGGTGTGTGTGGCCCAGTGAGTGGCAACCAGGGAGACTGTAGTTGGAGTCCCCTCGCTGTGTCTCTAAAAGAACCAAGATGAACAAGTCATGGCTCTCAGAGGACTTTTCTTCCCCTGGGTCAGCCAGGGGACGGGAAAGGCACGCGTATTTTTGAGAGTGCTTCATGCAAAGCATCTTTTTCTTTTTCAAAAGGGAGCTCAACCGATGCCAGTCAAGTGGGGTGTGTGTGGCCCAGTGAGTGGAAACGAGGGAGACTGTGGTTGGAGTCCCCTCGCTGTGTTATACATGCTTTTAGAAGGGCATGACATGGCTTGGAGGTTGACTTTCATAAAATGCAAACTGTTGGCTACCAAAATGCTGCCTTTCCAACAACTGTGGTTATAGGCAATGAGGAACATACTGATGAAGATGAGACGCAGATACCCGATTGGGATGACAACATAAATATTCGGTCAGGGCAAGAAGAGGCTCGGTCTGAGGGGGAGGGGAGTGCAAACACAACAATTGATGATGAAGTTCTAGATCCCACCTACTGTCAACCCCCAGTCAGGCACTCGAGGAGGTCAACAGAGGCGGTGGAGGAGGATGCAACCGACGACGAAATTACCTTGCGCCTTCCTGGACAGAGTCGGAGCACTGGTAGCACGTCTACAACTGCATCCTCAGCCCTACTCTGCCTATGAGCATTATTCGAAGTGCATCAACAGGTCGCATGGCCTCTAAGCCTTGCCTAGCCTGTTCCTTTTTTGACATAGAAAAAGATCGCCCAAATCATGTGATATGTAAAATTTGTCATGATTCTCTTAGTAGAGGTCAAAACCTCAGCAGTTTGACAACTTCTTCCATGAATCGTCACATGAATAAATATCATAGGTCCCGGTGGGAAGCTCACTGTGCTGCAATGCGGCCTAGCGGAGCGAACCATCCACCGCCCGCCCCTTCCAGTGCATCCGCGCGCTCTTCATCTTCTAGGACTGTGGGGACAGCTGTCACACCTGTTTTTCCACGCAAAACTTCCACCACTGTAACCGCAACAGGCAGTTTGCTTGGTAGGTCGTCAGTTGGTTTGGAAGGGGAAACAAGTGAGTGTGTACAGCTCTCTCAGACATCGATAGCACCTACGTAGGATGAAGGCAACATCATGTCTCCGCCTGCACTTTCCTCACAAACCTGCATTTTTCCAGGGACACCCTACTCAACACCGTCTACACACAGCAGCCAGATCTCTGTCCCTCAGATGTGGTCAAATAAAAGGCCACTTCCTCCGACCCATGACAAAGCTAAGAGGTTGACTCTATCCCTCTGTAAGCTGTTGGCTACCGAAATGCTGCCTTTCCGCCTAGTGGACACACAGGATTTTAGAGACCTTATGTCTGTCGCTGTGCCCCAGTACCAGATGCCTAGTCGCCACTACTTCTCTAAGAAAGGTGTGCCCGCGCTACACCAGCATGTCGCACACAACATCACCGCTTCCTTGAGAAACTCTGTGTGTGAACGGGTGCATTTCACCACCGATACTTGGACCAGTAAGCATGGACAGGGACGTTACATGTCGCTGACTGGGCACTGGGTAACTATGTTGATAGATGGTGAAGGGTCTGCTGCACAAGTCTTGCCGTCCCCACGACTTGTGTGTCAATCCTCTGTCTGTCCGAGTTCCGCCACTGCTTCTGCATCCTCCACCTCATCTGGGTCCTCCACCTCCGCCCCAAGCCTGCCTGGTCGGGCCACCAGCGTTCTCACTGCGCAGAAGGAATCACGCACCCCTCATTACTATGCTGGCAGCAGAGCGCAACGGCATCAGGCGGTCTTTAGCTTGACATGTCTTGGGAATAAGAGTCACACAGCTGAGGAGTTGTGGTCAGCTCTGCGGTCCGAGTTTAATAAATGGTTGTCTCCACTCAACCTGCAGCCTGGTAAGGCCGTGTGCGACAATGCTGCAAACCTGGGTGCGGCCCTTCGCCTGGGCAAGGTGACACACGTGCCTTGTATGGCTCACGTGTTGAACCTTGTTGTCCAGCAATTTTTAACACACTATCCCGGCTTAGATGGCCTTCTGACCAGGGCACGTAAACTGTCTGCAGTGCTCACTTCCGCCGTTCAACCGCCGCAGCTGAGCGACTTGCATCGCTCCAGAAGTCTTTCGGCCTGCCGGTTCATCGCCTGAAATGCGATGTGGCGACACGCTGGAATTCAACTCTCCACATGTTACAGCGACTGTGGCAGCACCGGCGAGCCCTGGTGCAATACGTCATGATGTATAGCCTGGGCCAACGAGATGCAGAAGTGGGGCAGATCACCCTGATGGAGTGATCTCAGATCAAGGACCTATGCACCGTTCTGCACAGTTTCGACATGGCGACGAATATGTTTAGCGCTGACAATGCCATTATCAGCATGACGATTACAGTCATTTACATGCTGGAGCACACGCTAAACACTATTCGGAGTCAGGGGGTGGGACAACAGGAAGGGGAGGAACTACAGGAGGATTCATATGCGCAAGACACAACAACATCACCAAGGTCCAGACGTTCATCATCACCAACGCGGCAGGCATGGGACCATGGGGGACAGGGATCAACAAGGGCGCATGGTAGCAGGCGAGATGTTGAGGAAGGTGCAGGAGGACATGAAGATATGGAGGACGAACTGTCCATGGACATGGAAGACTCAGCGGATGAGGGAGACCTTGGTCAAAATTCAGTTGAAAGAGGTTGGGGGGAGATGTCAGAGGAAGAAAGAACGGTTAGCACCTCTATGCCACAAACACAGCGTGGACTTGGTCCGCATGGCTGCGCAAGACACATGAGTGCCTTCTTGTTGCACTACCTCCAACATGACCCTCGGATTGTCAAAATTAGAAGTGATGATGACTACTGGCTTGCCACACTATTAGATCCCCGGGACAAGTCCAAATTTTGTGACATAATTCCACCCATAGAAAGGGACGCACGTATGCTGGAGTATCAGCATAAGCTGTTACTCGATCTTAGCTCGGCTTTTACACCAAACAACCGTGCAGGTGAAGGGAGTGATTCTCCCAGTTGTAACTTGACAAACATGGGACGGCATCGTCATCTTCAACAGTCTACCCGTACCAGTAGGACCGTATCTGGTGCTGGTAACAGCAATTTTATGGAATATTTTCATAATTTTTTTAGACCCTCCTTTGCAAGGCCACCAGAGACAACAAGTCTGACACATAGTCAACGGATGGAGAGGATGATACAGGAGTATCTCCAAATGAACATCGATGCAATGACTTTGCAAATGGAGCCTTGCTCCTTTTGGGCTTCAAATCTAGAAAAATTGACAGAGCTCTCCAGTTACGCCTTGGAGATTTTGTCGTGTGCAGCTGCCAGCGTTGTCTCTGAACGTGTCTTCTTCAGTGCTGCTGGGTGTGTGCTGACAGATAAGCGCACGCGTCTGTCCAGTGACAATGTGGACACACTGACGTTCATCAAAATGAACAAGTCATGGATCCAGAAGGAATTTACTACCCCTGTGTCATCCTGGGGAGAGTAAATGCTTGTGGATTTGGAATGTGCTTGATGCAAATCCAAACATCCTGTTTGCAACTAGGGCACAAGTGCTGCCACTGATGGGGTGTCTGTGTGCCCAATGTTGGGAAAAAAGGTAGACTCCGCTTGGAGTAACCCTTGCTTGATGTGTTTTTTAAAAATGATACAAGATGAACAGATCTGAAGGCAAGATGAAGGCAACATCATGTCTCCGCCTGCACTTTTCTCACAAACCTGCATTTTTCCAGGGACACCCTACTCAACACCGTCTACAGACAGCAGCCAGATCTCTTTCCCTCAGATGTGGTCAAATAAAAGGCCACTTACTGCGACCCATGACAAAGCTAAGTGGTTGACTCTATCCCTCTGTAAGCTGTTGGCTACCGAAATGCTGCCTTTACGCGTAGTGGACACACAGGATTTTACAGACCTTATGTCTGTCGCTGTGCCCCAGTACCACATGCCCAATCACCACTGCTTCTCCAAGAAAAGCATGCCCGCGCTACACCAGCATGTCGCACACAACATCACCACTTCCTTGAGAAAATCTGTGTGCGACAGGGTGCATTTCAACACAGATACTTGGACCAGTAAGCATAGACAGGGTCATTACATGTCACTGACTGGGCACTGGCAAACTATGGTGAGAGATGGAGAAGGGTCTGCTGTACAAGTCTTGCCGTCCCCACGAGTTGTTTCAATCCTTGTTCTGTATGTAGAAGTTAATACACTGCTTCTGCCTCTTCAACCTCGTGTGGGTCCTCTACCTTGGCGCAAACCCTGTGTGGTCAGGCCACCCTTCCTTGCAACTGCGCACAAGGACTACCACACACCTCCTTACTATGCTGGCAGCAGAGCTCAATGCCATCAGGCGGTCAAAGCTTTACTTTGAAATGTATGGGAAATGTGAGTCACACCGCTATTACAGAGAATAGTAGTCAGGCAGGGTCAAAACATTAATTGAGGAACAGGAACAGAATGGGACGGCCAGGAAAGAATCAGAAAACAAGCAGAGTTGAAATGCGTATCGGCCAACAAGGTACATAAACAGCAAGCAGGAAAAGTAGTCAGGTAACAAGCACACAAAATCATAAAACTGAACTGGGGGTAAAATTAACCAGAGGTTCATAGCTATATCTGGCAGTGGTCTGCAGACAGGATGGGCATAAAAAAGGGTGTGGTGTCTTCCCATTGGTTGTAGCTGAATGATGGTATTTCATCTGTGAGATACCCACCAGCTACATTCAGCCAGAGATTCTGCATCTGTCAAGGTAATGCAGCCCAGTGGGTGAGCATAACCTGCGTCCACCTGCGCCGCTGGCATCGACTACTCTCACATCATCAGCACTATTCATGAAAGGAACACGTTGTCACCTGGCAACCGGAGTACAAATTGACGGAGCGGACTACGTTGGTGACTTAACAGCCGTGTGCGGCAATGATGCAAACCTGGCTGCGGGCCATCCTCAGGGCAATGTGACACACGTGCCTTTTAGGGCTCACGTGTTGAACCGAATTCGCCAGCAATTTTTAAAACACCATCACGGCCTACATGGCCTTGTGCAGTGGGCACGCTCGCTATGTGCTCACTTCCATCGTGTGCACACAGCAGCTCAACAACTTTCATCACTCCGGAAGTCTTAGGGTCTGGCAGTTAAACGCCGTAAATGCGATGTTTCGACACGCAGGAATTGGAATCTGCACATGTTGCAGCGTGTGTGGCAGCACCGCAGAGCCCTGCTGAAATACGGTAAGACATATAGCCTGGGATAACTTGATCCAGAGGTGGTGCAGATCACGCTGCTGGAGTGGTGTCAGATCAAGGACCTATGCACCCTGCTACACAGTTTTGAAATGTCGACGAAGATGTTTAGCACTGGCAATGTCATTCTCAGCGTGACAATTCTGGTCATCTACATGATGGAGCACACTGTAATTATTATTCTGAGTCAGGTGTTGGGACAAGAGGAAGGGGAGGAAGTACAGGAGGAGTCATATGCGGAAGGGATAACAAGATCTACGAGGTCCAGATGGTCAGCGGCACCTATGCGGCATTCATGGTGAGGGAGAGGGATTAACAAGGGCGCATAGTATCAGCAAAAAGTGTTGATGAAAGTGCAGGAGCCCATGAAGAAATGGAGGACGAACTGGCGATGGGCATGGAAGACTCAGCAGATGAGTGAGAGCTTGCTCACATTTCGGTTGTGCGAGGTTGTGGGTAGAGGGCAGAGGAAGGATGCACGATTCTCACCTCTCTGCCACCAACACACCAAGGACTTGGTCCTCCTGGATGCACAAGACACATGAGCGCCTTCTTGCTGCACTACCTACATGACCCTCGGATTGTATGAATTTGAACTAATCCTGAATACTGGGTTGCCACACTGTTAGATCCCCGGTACAAGACAAAATTTGGCGAACTAATTCCTGCCATAGAAATAGACGCACGTATACAGGAGTATCTGCAGAATGTGGTACGCAATCTTAGATCTACTTGTCCACTAAACACCAGTGCTGCACAGAGTGAATCTCAACGCTTTGTCATGGATAGGAGGAAATGGTCTTTTACTTGTCCACATCGGAGGGACCGAGGGATGGCTGCTGTGCTGAGATGGCGTTGAGTACGGTGTCCCTGCACAGTTGCACTTTTGGTCATATCCCAAAATGAGTTGAAAAAGGACAGATGCTGTTGGAAAGGGGAACAGGTGTGTTGGAAAGGGGAAAAAAGTTTTGGTCCGTGGATTTGGTGGTTAAGCAACTGTAACATTTGCTGAAGAAACAACATCTGTTACAGTGGGACTGGCAGATTTGGATAAAGTGGTATATAATCTGTGACCGCTATATAACGAAAATTAATAAGAAAAGAAAGAGAAAGGTATATATCCCCATCAGCAGTCAGTGTCCACCGTGCTCCCAGTTGGAAAAGGAGAGGTTGGCAACTTGAAGGTTTGCTGGAGGATACAGAGCTGTGTGGCTATGAAACTAATAGTAGCCTGAACCGAGTTAGACGCCATTCGGATCTGGAGACTGTGAGCCCTGTTAGCGTCACAGGGTCCACATGCCCACCCAGCCCAGGAACTCCCTGTTAACAACACAGGGGCCATTGAGTACGCTGACCGTGTGCGTAGGGGCCACACCTGTGGACAGCAGGCGCATCAGCAGCAGCAGGCCTGTTAATGCCACTGGGCTGCACAAGCAGGACTGTTAGGACAGGAGCTGGTCTTAACCGTTCTGCGTTACCAACTGTGGTGGTGGCCTGCATCCACCACCCGATCCCTGCCTACCTCTGGCCTAAAGCCGCAATGGGTTCAACACATGGAGGTGTGCTCTTTCGGAGCATAATAGAAGACTGCGCACCTCCTTGTTGGCTCCAGCCCCTTTTATAACCTGTGTCCGCCCCAAACCAGGGTGAACCACAATGCACCTCCTGGAGACAAAAGTAGAGTGACACGTCATGAGTGGCATAACTAGCGTCCTATTTGGAAACGCAACTTCAATGATGACCTCATGGCTGCCATGACCCAAACACCTCACCAGTCATCGTCTGAGCATCAATAATGCGGTGACAAGTCATAGGTGTGGGCCTCTGCAAGCCATTTGGGAGGACACCTGATGCCCTGTGGTCTATATGGGACCCCCACATCAGGGCCAGGGCCAAAGAGTTCATTACCGGACCTAGTCTCTGATGCAGGAAGTGCCTGAGCATGCTCAGTAGCATGAAATACAGTCTCTGAAAAAAGACTATCAGCTTTAGCATGGTGTCTATGCCCAAAACAGGACTTAGACCCGGCACGGAATGCAAGCACCTGTGCAAAGAGGCTTTTCACACTTAGTGTGGGAGCATGCGCTGTATCCCGAAATGAAAACTTAGCGTCAGGAATGGCACAGTCAGGCTGAGCATACTCACTAGGCGAAACACTGTAATTAGGCTGCAGCTGGGGTACATCGGCACACGCATGCGCACTAGCTGCCTCTCCACACTTAGACGTGGAGGGGAAATTTGTCTTGGAGATGCTGTCTATGAACAGAAGGAAAAGCTAAAGGAAGCCTGACTTTCTATCCCTCCGAATTATGAAATGCAGCAATGAATTCCATGAGTTTGCTATAACATTAGCGTAGCAAAATGTGCATGAGGGTGTGATGTAGAGGTGCTAGAAATAGCTTGTCACCAGTGGGGCACTAATGGAATACAACAGCCAGTTCTATGATGCCACAAAATGGCAGTATTTTGTGCTATCATTATAGCTTATTAAAAACAGAGCACGAGGTTGTCATGCAGAGGTGCTGCACATAGATTTGCAGTAGTGTGAATTGACAAAAGTACAATAGCCACGTTTAGGATACAACTAGGTACAGTGAGTGTTTGCTAGTAAAATTGCTTATTTTAAAAAAGTTGTAGTGTGCAATGCAGGCAGACGTGCTATGCAAATGTCTTTGCACTAGTGGGACTATAGCAAAGTCCAATAGCCACGTATAGGATGCCACTAGGTACACTGAGTGTGTGCTAGTATAATGGCTTCGTTATAATTAGTTGGAGTGTGCAACGCAGGCAGATGCGCTCTGCAAATGTCTTGGCACTAGTGGGACTATAGCAAAGTCCAATAGCCACGTATAGGATGCCACTAGGTACACTGTGTGTTTGCTAGTATAATGGATGAGTTTAAAAAAGATAGAGTGTGCAATGCAGGCAGACGTGCTGCAAATAACGTTCCAATACTGTGAATTGACAAAAGTACAATAGCCACGTTTAGGATACAACTAGGTACAGTGAGTGTTTGCTAGTATAATGGCTTCGTTATAATTAGTTGGAGTGTGCAACGCAGGCAGATGCGCTCTGCAAATGTCTTGGCACTAGTGGGACTATAGCAAAGTCCAATAGCCACGTATAGGATGCCACTAGGTACACTGACTGTTTGGTAGTATAATGGCTGAGTTTAAAAAAGTTAGAGTGTGCAATGCAGGCAGACGTGCTGCAAATAACGTTCCAATACTGTGAATTGACAAAAGTACAATAGCCACGTTTAGGATGCCACTAGGTACACTGACTGTTTGCTAGTATAATGGCTGAGTTTAAAAAAGTTAGAGTGTGCAATGCAGGCAGACGTGCTGCAAATAACGTTCCAATACTGTGAATTGACAAAAGTACAATAGCCACGTATAGGATGCCACTAGGTACACTGACTGTTTGCTAGTATAATGGCTGAGTTTAAAAAAGTTAGAGTGTGCAATGCAGGCAGACGTGCTGCAAATAACGTTCCAATACTGTGAATTGACAAAAGTACAATAGCCACGTTTAGGATGCCACTAGGTACACTGACTGTTTGCTAGTATAATGGCTGAGTTTAAAAAAGTTAGAGTGTGCAATGCAGGCAGACGTGCTGCAAATAACGTTCCAATACTGTGAATTGACAAAAGTACAATAGCCACGTTTAGGATGCCACTAGGTACACTGACTGTTTGGTAGTATAATGGCTGAGTTTAAAAAAGTTAGAGTGTGCAATGCAGGCAGACGTGCTGCAAATAACGTTCCAATACTGTGAATTGACAAAAGTACAATAGCCACGTTTAGGATACAACTAGGTACAGTGAGTGTTTGCTAGTATAATGGCTGAGTTTAAAAAAGTTAGAGTGTGCAATGCAGGCAGACGTGCTGCAAATAACGTTCCAATACTGTGAATTGACAAAAGTACAATAGCCACGTTTAGGATACAACTAGGTACAGTGAGTGTTTGCTAGTATAATGGCTGAGTTTAAAAAAGTTAGAGTGTGCAATGCAGGCAGACGTGCTGCAAATAACGTTCCAATACTGTGAATTGACAAAAGTACAATAGCCACGTTTAGGATGCCACTAGGTACACTGACTGTTTGCTAGTATAATGGCTGAGTTTAAAAAAGTTAGAGTGTGCAATGCAGGCAGACGTGCTGCAAATAACGTTCCAATACTGTGAATTGACAAAAGTACAATAGCCACGTTTAGGATGCCACTAGGTACACTGACTGTTTGCTAGTATAATGGCTGAGTTTAAAAAACTTGGAGTGTGCAATGCAGGCAGATGTGCTCTGCAAATGTCTTGGCACTAGTGGGACTATAGCAAAGTCCAATAGCCACGTATAGGATGCCACTAGGTACACTGAGTGTGTGCTAGTATAATGGCTTCGTTATAATTAGTTGGAGTGTGCAACGCAGGCAGATGCGCTCTGCAAATGTCTTGGCACTAGTGGGACTATAGCAAAGTCCAATAGCCACGTATAGGATGCCACTAGGTACACTGAGTGTTTGCTAGTATAATGGCTTCGTTATAATTAGTTGGAGTGTGCAACGCAGGCAGATGCGCTCTGCAAATGTCTTGGCCCTAGTGGGACTATAGCAAAGTCCAATAGCCACGTATAGGATGCCACTAGGTACACTGAGTGTTTGCTAGTATAATGGCTTAGTTATAATGAGTTGGAGTGTGCAACGCAGGCAGATGCGCTCTGCAAATGTCTTGGCACTAGTGGGACTATAGCAAAGTCCAATAGCCACGTATAGGATGCCACTAGGTACACTGAGTGTTTGCTAGTATAATGGCTTAGTTATAATGAGTTGGAGTGTGCAACGCAGGCAGATGCGCTCTGCAAATGTCTTGGCACTAGTGGGACTATAGCAAAGTCCAATAGCCACGTATAGGATGCCACTAGGTACACTGAGTGTTTGCTAGTATAATGGCTTCGTTATAATTTGTTGGAGTGTGCAACGCAGGCAGATGCGCTCTGCAAATGTCTTGGCACTAGTGGGACTATAGCAAAGTCCAAAAGCCACGTATAGGATGCCACTAGGTACACTGAGTGTTTGCTAGTATAATGGCTTCGTTATAATTAGTTGGAGTGTGCAACGCAGGCAGATGCGCTCAGCAAATGTCTTGGCACTAGTGGGACTATAGCAAAGTCCAATAGCCACGTATAGGATGCCACTAGGTACACTGAGTGTTTGCTAGTATAATGGCTGAGTTTAAAAAACTTGGAGTGTGCAATGCAGGCAGATGTGCTCTGCTAATGTCTTTGCACTAGTGGAACTATAGCAAAGTCCAATAGCCACGTATAGGATGCCACTAGGTACACTGAGTGTTTGCTAGTATAATTGCTTAGTTTAAAAAAGTTGGAGTGTGCAATGCAGGCAGATGTGCTCTGCAAATGTCTTTGCACTAGTGGGACTATAGCAAAGTCCAATAGCCACGTATAGGATGCCACTAGGTACACTGAGTGTGTGCTAGTATAATGGCTTCGTTATAATTAGTTGGAGTGTGCAACGCAGGCCGATGCGCTCTGCAAATGTCTTGGCACTAGTGGGACTATAGCAAAGTCCAATAGCCACGTATAGGATGCCACTAGGTACACTGAGTGTTTGCTAGTATAATGGCTTCGTTATAATTTGTTGGAGTGTGCAACGCAGGCAGATGCGCTCTGCAAATGTCTTGGCACAAGTGGGACTATAGCAAAGTCCAATAGCCACGTATAGGATGCCACTAGGTACACTGAGTGTTTGCTAGTATAATGGCTTCGTTATAATTAGTTGGAGTGTGCAACGCAGGCAGATGCGCTCTGCAAATGTCTTGGCCCTAGTGGGACTATAGCAAAGTCCAATAGCCACGTATAGGATGCCACTAGGTACACTGAGTGTTTGCTAGTAAAATTGCTTAGTTTAAAAAACTTGGAGTGTGCAATGCAGGCAGATGTGCTCTGCAAATGTCTTTGCACTAGTGGGACTATAGCAAAGTCCAATAGCCACAGATAGGATGCCACTAGGTACACTGAGTGTTTGCTAGTATAATGGCTTACTTAGAATGAGTTGGAGTGTGCAGAGGACAAGAGGGTACAGTGGCAGGATTGTGGTGCTCTGGGTAGAGGAATGGAAGCCTGCCTTTCTATTCCCTCCTAATGGTGAAATGCAGGGAGGAAATCCCTGACCTGGGCTACACAGACGCTGTTGCTGTTTGCAGGACCTGTCACCTATGGCTCTCTGACCCTGCCGGTACGAGCCCTTAAAAGGACTGCTAGAATGTGCTCTCCCTAAGCTGTCTAACGCTGTGTATGCAGCGCATACAGCTGTATCGGCGATAGGACAAAGGACGGAACTGCGACAGTGATGTCTGACACCAAAGACGCAGAAGGCAGATAATGGCGATCGTGAAGAAAATGTCCGGTTTTATAATGCAGGGACATGTGACATGCAGATCCTATCACACATGCCGTTGCTTCTCTGCCTCAAAGTCCACTTAGCTGTGTGTGTGTCTGGGATTGGCTGACATGCTGGCCAGCCCCACAAGACGCGCGCGCTTAGGGAAGGAAGACAAGAAAAAAAAAAAAAAATGGCGATCGCCATTATAGAAACAGCAGTGATCTGAAGGCGCTGTTCACGCACACTATACACTGAAATGTGATAATAGTTTGATTCACAGAGTGACTTACACTATTACAGCAGAAACCAAGCTAAGATTTAGCTGTTTTTTGGCTGCTAGAACCGTTCTCGAACGTTTCTAGAACTATCGAGCTTTTGCAAAAAGCTCGAGTTCTAGTTCGATCTAGAACATGCCCCAAAATCACTCGAGCCTAGAACTGGAGAACCACGAACCACGAACCGCGCTCAACTCTAGTGTTGACCAGTTGAGTGCTTATTAGTGGTTGTAGCAAGAGTTCATTGCTGCCAGCCTGTGGATTGCTGCTAGGGTCACAGGTTACTGGATACCTATCACAGCCACCTCCGCTTATTATTAAAAGATGTTACTCCATGCCGATTAAAGCTTTCATTTGTGAACACCAGTCCTTGCACTATGGTGAACCTGTTCTGGTAATCTTCTGTGAGTTATTTGGTGTGTTGTGGAAATATCCTCATTGTTTATTTCCTACCTTGTTCTTTATTTATACAAAAGATGAATAAAATAGCACACATTGAGTGTACATATTTATAAAATTATCAAAATTTTATTTAGTGTAATAGAAAAAGACAAAAGTTAAAAATATATCATGATAAATACATGGTGTGAATGATGGGCTCCAAACAAGGAGAAGTGTCCCTATGTGTTAATGACAGCACAAAAAAAGGTCAATATAGATGTTTAAATAAGGTGTTTATGCATATGCATTAAAGTGAACATCTATATGTATCACTATATGCTACAATGTTTTGGATCCAAATATGGGAAAGCAAGCCTGCAGTAAGTGCTCAATAAGTATAGGAGAAACATCTCTATTAGAAATTATATAGTATGCTTACCCATAGTGAGGATATGCTTGAATTGCTGTCACCAACATTGTAACATATAGTGATACATATAGATGTGCACTTTAATGCATATAGAGGTTCACACACCTTATTTGAACATCTATATTGACCTTTTTTGTGCTGTCATTAACACATGGGGACAATTCTTGTTTGGAGCCCTCTATTCACACCATGTATTTATGATGATATATTTTTAACTTTTGTCTTTTTCTATTACACTTAATAAGATTTTGATAATTTAATGAATATGTACACTCCATGTGGGTTCTTTTACACATTTTTTATATACTAAGCTAAGGAGTGTATTCAATTATCTGTTCATTATATAGAAGGGGGAGCATCACATAGGTTGAATACCAATATGATTAATACATTCCACTCCCTCTTCATTATATCTGTGATTCTTCATCCCTTGTTCTTTATTTACTCTGGGCATGTATTGTCTAACCTCTGTGTGTGTGCAGTGAGTTTGAGTTTTGTTTTTCCCTGCCTATTTGTGTGGGATAAACCACGCCTGTCCCAGTCCTCTCCAGGGGTGGGGGAGAGAGGGTAAAGACCAGGGTTATTCAGGAGTTAGGGGATTGGCTGGTTGTCCAGACCTCTTCACCATCAAAAGTACCTCTGGTACAAGGGTCAACAAAGGCACCCCTAACCCTAGGGCCAGTGTAAGGGCACCTATTCCAAGTTACCTTGTCACGCACTGTGACAAATATAAACTAAGTTTAGCTATTTATTTAACTTGTTTCCAATGAAAACAGACTACAGCAGGCTTCATAGATTATATTCATGAATGAAGAATTAAAATAAGAAATGGAGGTGTGCACTTCAGTATCCTAATAAACTTTGGAGGCAGATGGGCACACTCCTGCTTGATATTTGTGAATGGGAAGATAGATGGGCAGAATTTATACCTTCTAAACCTAGATTTGTTTTCCATAAGGCACAAAATCTGGGCCTTGTCATAGCACCAACTATTAAAAATGAGAGCATGATAAAAAGTAAATAAAGGTCAACAACATACTCTCCTCCAGACCTCAAGGTGGGCAATAGTATTGAGGGAACCCCTATGTGTTTTTTTCAATGTGGAAGATGCTATGGTTATAGGCGGAGATCTAACTTCCTCCGCAGTTTTACTGCTATCACTAAACATCTTTTTCTATAAAACAATACATACCTTGTCACTCGGCGGGGGTTATTTATGCCATTATATGCCCCTGTGGGAAGTATTATATCAGTCACACATCCAGTAAATTATCTGTCCACATTCAGGAAAACTGTTACAATATTAAAAAAGCATTAAGACACACCCTCTTTCAAAGAATTATTCTCTCAAACACATAAGGGTTCTGACAGGCACCCATTTTTGGCTTGGAGATTGTCACTATGGCCTGACCGTGAGTCAACTTTATTCACAAGATGTCTCGTGCAGAATCCAGGTGGACATTCTACCTGGATTCTCTAATACCACATGGCCTTAATCAGGACTTTGAGCTGTTTGCTTTTATGTAACTAGGATTAAATCTATGAGGTATATTTTTTTTAGAAAACTAAATAACCAAAAACAATATAAAAAAATAAAAGCTATAAAATAAAAAACATAAAAATCAATAAACAAACAAAATAAAAAATAAACAAAGTAATAAAAGAATAGAAATTACAATGTGGTCACCATTAGAGATGAGCGAACCGGTCGCGGTTCGGCTCGAGGTCGGTTCGCCGAACGGGGGTCCCGTTCGAGTTCGGCTCGTCGAACGTTCGACGAACCGAACTCGAACCAATAGGCTATAATGGGAGGCAATCACAAACACATAAAAATGCATGATAAATGTACACAAACAGTTAATAAACATTGCCATAACACTTACTGGTCCCCGCGATCCCTCCTGCACTCTGTCTCCGGCCGCTATTCCATCCGATGATCGCTGAATCCTCCCGGTGACCGGCACTGCCAGCAGAGAAGCAGGACCTATCATGACGTCAAAATAGCCATGTGACCAGTCACGTGGCTATTATCTCATTGGCTACAGACTGGTCACATGACTATGACACGTCATGTAGGACCTGCGAGTGCATCTCTCCGATACACGGTGCACATTTGTGTATCGCCGTGTACCGGCGATATGCTCTAGCACACGGTCGGATCCCCGTTCCGTTAGGGACCGGCTGACACAGCCAGTCATTAACGGAGATCACCGTTGCCATAGCAACGCACTTAGCGGTGACGTCACCGCTAACCGCGGCTCCGGGAGCACCGTTGCTATAGTAACGCGTCTGTCAGCGTTGCCGCTGTTACCGCTAGCAGCACTGATCACTCACGGAGTGAAGGCTGCACGCTGCTTCCCGATTGTAGTGAGGATTGTAGTGAGGATGAGGTGCCCCAGCCCATCAAGTAATGGGCTGGGGCACCTCATCCTCACTACAATCCTCACTACAATCCTGAAGTGCAGTTTCTTCAAATTCATTTAAATGCACTTGGAACGCTGAAATTGCTGCTTATAATTTAAGCCTCTATTAAAAACCTCTTATCAGCGCTGGTTTATGGGGATTTATTGGGCTGACAGGGGGTGATAAAGATGGAGTCTCTAATGTGTCTGTGTATTTATTTCTATTAAAGTATTTTTTCTCTGTGTGGTGTCTTTTTTTTAACCCTTTATTGGAGATTCTTAATGGCCGGGTCAAACGTGCCTGACATTAAGAATCTCTGGCTTAATACTGGCTAGTAAAACAAAGCCAGTATTAACTCATGATTACCCAACAAGCCACCCGGCTCCAGGGCTGTTGGAAGAGTTGGATACAGCGCCAGATGATGGCGCTTCTATGAGAGCGCCATTTTCTGGGACGGCTGCGGACTGAAATTCGCAGCAGAGGCGCCCAGAAACCTCGGGCTAACCTGTGCTGCGGATTCCAATCCCCAGCTGCCTAGTTGTACCCGGCTGGACACAAAAATTGGGCGAAGCCCACGTCATTTGTTTTTTAATTATTTCATGAAATAAGTGAAATAATTAAAAAAAAAAGGGCTTCCCTATATTTTTGGTTCCCAGCCGGGTACAAATAGGCAACTGGGGGTTGGAGGCAGCCCGTGGCTGCATGCTGTACCTGGCTAGCATACAAAAATATGGCGAAGCCCACGTCATTTTTTTGGTGGGCAAAAAACTTCTGCATACAGTCCTGGATGGAGTATGCTGAGCCTTGTAGTTCTGCAGCTGCTGTCTGCTCTTCTCCATACAGACACACAGCAGCTGCAGAACTACAAGGCTCAGCATACTCAGCATACTCCATCCAGGACTGTATGCAGAAGTTTTTTTCTGAAAAATTATGTGGGCTTTGCCATATTTTTGTATGCTAGCCAGGTACAGCAGGCAGGTACGGCTGCCCCCAACCCCCAGTTGCCTATTTGTACCTGGCTGGGAACCAAAAATAAAGGGAAGCCCTTTTTTTATTATTTCATGAATTTCATGAAATAATTAGAAAACAAATGACGTAGGCTTCGTTCCATTTTTGTGTCTAGCCAGGTACATCTAGGCAGCTTGGGATTGGAATACGCAGCACAGGTTGGCCTGAGCTTTCTGGGCCCCACTGCTGCGAATTGCAGTCTGCAGCCGCCTCAGAAAATGGCACTTTCATAGAAGCGCCATCTTCTGGCGCTGTATCCAACTCTTCCAGCACCTGCCTGCTATACCTGGCTAGCATACAAAAATATGGCGAAGCTCACGTCCTTTTTTTGTAGTTTTTTGGCCAAAAAATTAAAAAATGCTTCCCTGGATTTTCCATTGCCAGTGAAGGTAACACCAAGCAGTGGGGGTTAGCAGCTAGTAGCTGCTTGGATTACCCTTAGCTAGCAATACAAAAAATGCAGCGGGAGCCCATATATATTTTTTTTAATTATTTATTTAAATAACTAAAAACAAAATGGGCTTCCCTGTATTTTGATTGCTGGACATCACAGTGCTGTAAAAATAAATCTTTAAAAAAAATGACATAGCGCTCCGCGGTATTTTTGATTCTCAGCACAGATAAAGCAGACAGCTATGGGTTGCCACCCCCATCTGCTGGGTCCCCCCATTTTTGATAGCCAGCTAGGGTAAAGCAGACGTCTGTAGCCTGAAAACCACAGCTGGCAGCTTTACCGTGGTTGGGGATCCAATGTGGAGGTCCCCCCAGGCTATTTTTTTATAATTATTTTATAAATATTAATACTTACACAAAAAAAGTAGGGTCCCCTCCAAATTGGATCACCAGCCAAGGTAAAGCGGACAGCTGTGGTCTGGTATTCTCAGGGTGGGAAGGTCCATAGATATTGGGCCTTCACAGCCTAAAAATAGCAGGCCGCAGGCACCCCAGACGTGGCGCATCCACTAGATGCGCCAATCCTGGCGCTTCACCCCAGCTCATCCCGTGCCCTGGTGCAGTGGCAAACGGGGTAATAAATCGGGTTGATACTAGCTATAAAGTCACCTGAGATCAAGCCCAGCAGTTTGTGATGTCATGGCGTCTATTAGATACCCAACATCATAAACTGTCAGTAGTAACAAAAACAAAAAAAATCGACAAAAGAAATTTATTTGAAAAAACAGTCCCCAAAACATTTCCTCTTTCACCAATTTATTGTAAGAAAAAAAATAAAGGGGTCCCACGACGACTCTGGACCGTCTAGAATATGGGGGGGAGACACTCAGGGAACGTATCCCCCATTTTCTAGGAGTGCGGACCCTTCATGTGAGGAGTGTGGGTGCAATGAATCTGCACTCACTCTCCCCGGGTCCACAGCAGCAGAGTCCATGTCGTAATGGTTGCTACCAAAGCTGCAATGCCCTGCTCATGAGGTAAGGGCATGCCTAATCAGGAGAACTACTGTAGAGGAAGCTCTGCTCACTGGTATATAGGTGCTCAGAGGTAATAATAGATAAAATTAGTGAGTAACCTCGGCACTCTAAATCTCCCAAACTAAGTCAGTAAGTCACAACGGATAGTAATGCAAAATCACTCTTTATTGGTCTGTATTAAGAAAAAAAAATTTTTCATAAGCATATATGTTTTTGTCCAAAACAAGTTACAAATGACGTTTCGGCCTGAGCCTTCGTCAGATTGGACTTATCTGCATGTAATCATGAAAAATGACAATAATCAGTATCACATAAGAGTGAGAGAACCATAACATAAACTCGAACAATGTAGAGGTACAATTGGGATGCAGCAAAAAAATTGCAACACAGCAAGAAATGAAACACATGATACAAATGTCATAATACAGTACAAGGACAATATAGTAATGACAAATATGGGGTCAGAGTAGGCTTAGACAGCTCTGGTACGAAAGAGATGTCAATCATAAAGTAACATGTGCAGTAGGTGTAGAGCTACACTATGCATGGCAGAGCTAATGGGTAGACCGACCATAGAAAAAGAACGGAGAAAAAGTGGATAAAAAGTGGATAAAAAGTGGAGAAAAAGTGGAGAAAAAATGGAGAAAAAGTGGAGAAAAAATGGAAAAAAAATGGAGAAAAAGTGGAGAAAAAGTGGAGAAAAAGTGGAGAAAAAATGGAGAAAAAGTGGAGAAAAAGTGGAGAAAAACTGGAGAAAAAATGTAGAAAAAGTGGAGAAAAAGTGGAGAAAAAATGTAGAAAAAGTGGAGAAAAAGTGGAGAAAAAGTGCAGAAAAAGTGGAGAAAAAATGTAGAAAAAGTGGAGAAAAAGTGGAGAAAAAGTGGAGAAAAAGTGGAGAAAAAAATGTAGAAAAAGTGGAGAAAAAGTGGAGAAAAAGTGGAGAAAAAATGTAGAAAAAGTGGAGAAAAAGTGGAGAAAAAGTGGAGAAAAAATGGAGAAAAAGTGGAGAAAAAGTGGAGAAAAAGTGGAGAAAAAATGGAGAAAAAATGGAGAAAAAATGTAGAAAAAGTGGAGAAAAAGTGGAGAAAAAGTGGAGAAGAAGTGGAGAAGAAGTGGAGAAGTGGAGAAGAAGTGGAGAAGAAGTGGAGAAGTGTTTGTTCATGCCAGATGGGAGATAAATAATTTTTTACCGGCGCTGTCATTTACTGTAACGTGATCATCAGTGTACGGTGTATACCTGTGATCACGTGAGCGGGGACCGGAAAAACCGTCCTGAATCATGATCTCCAGGTTCTCAGCTAGGCCTGAAACCACGGAGATTTTCTGACGCTGGGGGGCGTTATTCACTTATTTCTGCCTGCTGTTTATGAACGGCAGATCAGAATAAGGCTACATTAACACGACCGATCCATTTTTTTGGTCTGCAAAAAACAGTCCGTTTTTTTTCACGGGTGCATCCGTGTGGCATCCGTTTCCGTTCCGTAGACGGTCCGTATGTCATCTGTTTGTCATCCGTGTGCCTTCCGTTTTTTTTGTGTACTGCAAAA
This sequence comes from Anomaloglossus baeobatrachus, assembly GCF_048569485.1. Lineage (NCBI taxonomy): Eukaryota > Metazoa > Chordata > Amphibia > Anura > Aromobatidae > Anomaloglossus > Anomaloglossus baeobatrachus. Next base: position 98,647,902 of record NC_134358.1, read on the forward strand.
AAACTGAATGAGGGTAAATGCATAAATTTACCCAGGATCCATAGCTTCATCCTACATGAGGCGGTCACATGTTCACTCCAGTGCCATTTTCTACTGCTTTTCACAGCGTAGAGCGCTCTGGTGATTTTCTTGTGCTTGTGCACTTCATATCAGTCTTTTCTGTCATTATAATGGCAGAAAGACACATAATGTCCCACTCTCCTGCATTTTGTAATTTTGCACCCTTTGGTGCCTTTCATGTGGCACTAAGGGGTGCTTAGCTTTGTATTTAGCCAAAAAAAATGAAAAAAAAAAAATGACGTAGGGTTCCCCCTTTTTTTTTGTAGCCAGCTAGGGTAAAGCAGATGGCTGCAGCCTGCAGACCACAGTTGGCAACCTCACCTTGGCTGGTAATCCAAAACTGAGGGCACCCCACGCTGTTATTTTAAATTAAATAAATAATTAAAAAAAAAACACGTAGGGGTCCCCCCAAAATTGGATCACCAGCCAAGGTAAAGCAGGCAGCTGGGGTCTGATATTCTCAGACTAAGGAGGTCCATGGTTATTGGACTCTCTCCAGCCTAAAAATATCAGGCCGCAGCCGCCCCAGAAGTGGCGCATCCATTAGATGCGCCAATCCTGGTGCTTCGCCCCAGCTCATCCCGCGCCCTGGTGCGGTGGCAAACGGGGTAATATATGGGGTTAATACCAGATGTGTAATGTCACCTGGCATCAAGCCCTGGGGTTGGTGAGGTCAGGCGTCTATCAGATACCCGACATCACCAACCCAGTCAGTAATAAAAAAAAATAGACGACAAACACATTTTTATTTGAAAAAACACTCCCCAAAACATTCCCTCTTTAACCAATTTATTAGAAAGAAAAACAAATCCAGGTCTGGTATAATCCAAGGGGTTGCCATGACGATCCACACTGTCCCAGTCAATGAAGAGCAGGATGTTCCCCATTGGCTGGGAGAGCAGTGCAGTGACCTGAGCTAACATCAAGGGTCAGCCCAGGTAACTGCAGGGGATGACAAGTGCTGCTGTCAGCGAGGTACATTACCTGCGCTGATCTCCAGCACACTGACAGCCCCTGTCACTGAGTTCAATGACCGGCGCTTTCACACCAAGTATCGCGAGAGGCCCGTGACGTCACCGCTAGTCAGTCTCGGGTCGGAAGCGAGAGAAGGTGATGTGACAAGCGGCAGCCATGGAGGACAGTGACAGCGCTGAGGTCGGGATGGCGGGACTTCATCACCGCAGGTAAGCCGAGCGGGACCATGTGTGTGTGTGTGTGTGTGTGTGTGTATGTGTACATGCCGCGGGCAGGAGGGGGCGGAGCGAGCTGAGCGGGGAAGTGTGGGCTTCCTGCACATAACTAGGATAAACATCGGGTTACAAAGCAAAGCGCTTTGGTTGGATACCCGATGTTTATCTTGGTTACCAGCTTCTGGCAGGCTGCCAGCGATGGCTCCTGCACACTGTAGCTGTAAAAAGCCCTGCTTTTTGCTGCTAGAACCGTTCTCGAACGTATCTAGAAGTATCGAGCTTTTGCAAAAAGCTCGAGTTCTAGTTCGATCTCGAACAGCCCCCAAAATCACTCGAGCCTAGAACTGGAGAACCTCGAACCGCGCTCAACTCTAGTCACCATACAGACCATTTTATTCTATTTTTACATTTATTATGTGGGAGGGCAGTGTAGGGGTAAATCCCTTTTTGTTTTAATACAGAATCCATAATAAATTAGGTTATTATAGTATTGAATGACTATTCTATGTTTGGCATTCTCTTACAACTCATAATTCCCCCTTTAATGGTAATGGCCTTTCTAATTTTTAATCTTAATTTTATTATATGCCCCAGTCTGAGCATTAGCACTAGTTCATTAAGGTCTGCTCTGGGCCATAGGATCTATATGGTAGCCCTGAAGTTTATCCCTGACAAAGAAACATGTTTTTTTTTAAATATAAAAATACCAATAAAGTAACCAGGGTAGATAGCAAAATGATGAAATCAAATTATTTTATTGAAAACATTATTTTAAAAGACATTTTTTAAAAAAAAACATTTTTGTGAGAAAATAGAACAATAAAGGGGATATTTGCCAATAAACAGACCTTCCAATCACCGCTTCACTTCACGTACGTATTTTTTTCTGCACATTTATAAACCATAATCTAAAGTGAATATCAGTGGTTTTCTGCGTTACACACATACGTGAAGTGAAGCAGTGATTGGAAGGTCTGTTTATTGGCAAGTATCTCCTTTATTGTTCTATTTTCTCACAAAAAAAGTTTTTTTAAAAAAAATGTCTTTTAAAATAATGTTTTCAATAAAATAATTAGATTTTAGCTTTTTGCTATCTACTCTGGTTACTTGGTATTTCTGGATTCTAGAGTTAGCACTATTGTGATTGGGCCATTAATTTGGTGTTCTTGTTTTGAAATATGTTGGGTTTTGGCCTCTGTAGGCCTCTGTACTCTGGTGTGACATCACCCGCTGCAGTTCCTGCTTTCTCCACATCGGTGTCTTGCCATGTTGCTGGTGACACCATCGGCGGTAGCGTTCTAGCGCCGCCATTGCACTGTGTGGAACGGGGGGTTTTCCTTGTTGTCTCAGGACAGACCCATACAACAACCCATCCCTGGCTATATCCTCTATATCAGGCTCTAACCCATCATGGACCGCGGACAACATTACTGGAGTGACCTATGGAAGCCTGACACAATTAAATACTGGTCTTCAGCATCTCAAGAGGCGGTAAAGTATTTTCAAAACGTTACTCGTTTAATTGTTTTTGTTCATTTCAAGTGCATTGTTTTGCGATGTATTCACTGCTTAACTCTGGCCTTGGTTTTATTGGAGTTCCCCCACAGCTACTATTGGTGTTTCTTTAAAGCCTAATATACCCTTCTCCTAGGATTAGCACAGCAGTATTATCTTTTATTGTACCATATTATTATTTATTACGCACAATCTACGAGGACATGGAAACCTCAGAAGTACTTCAGACTTACAAGATACTGCCCTGTTACAATACTAATATGTACAAACTCCATTTCAAAGAATCTTTTACAAGATTTCATAGTTTATAACAATATGAAATGTTAAAACATACCTCCACCTGAAAACATTCTGGGCTTCATTTCCTTGATGAGCTTTAGGTGAGATTTTAATACTGCATATTTTTGCTGCTTCAAAAGCGCAGCGTTTTACTGTTCCATCAAAGTAGATGGGATTTATAGAAATCTCCTGCCCTCTGTGCTTCTTTATTATTCAGCCTAAATTGACCTGCAACGTGTGTTTCAAAACCACTACATGTACATTTTTCTTGCAGGTATGCTGAATGTTCTGTGCAGATTTCCCCATACACTTAGAAATCTGCAGGTAAAACTACATGTATCATAGTATCATAGTATCATATTTTTTAAGGTTGAAGGGAGACTCTAAGGGGCACTTTGCACACTGCGACATCGCAGGTGCGATGTCGGTGGGGTCAAATTGAAAATGACGCACTTCCGGCATCGCATGCGACATCGCAGTGTGTAAAGGCTGGATGATACGATTAACGAGCGCAAAAGCGTCGTAATCGTATCATCGGTGCAGCGTCGGCGTAATCCATGATTACGCTGACGCGACGGTCCGATGTTGTTCCTCGCTCCTGCGGCTGCACACATCGCTGTGTGTGAAGTCGCAGGAGCGAGGAACGTCTCCTACCGGCCTCACTGCGGCTTCCGTAGGATATGCGGAAGGAAGGAGGTGGGCAGGATGTTGACATCCTGCTCATCTCCGCCCCTCCGCTCTGATTGGCCGCCTGCCGTGTGACGTCGCAGTGACGCCGCACGACCCGCCCCCTTAACAAGGAGGCGGGTCGCCGGCCACAGGGACGTCGCACGGCAGGTGAGTGTGTGTGTGAAGCTGGCGTAGCGATAACTTTCGCTACGCCAGCTATCACCACATATCGCTGCTGCGACGGGGGCGGGGACTATCACACTCGGCATCGCAGCATCGGGCTGCGATGTCGCAGTGTGCAAAGTGCCCCTAAGTCCATCTAGTTCAACCCGTAGCCTAACATGTTGATCCAGAGGAAGGCAAAAAAAAACCCAATGTGGCAAACAAGTTCCAATGGGGAAAAAAATTTCCTTCCTGACTCCACATCCGGCAATCAGACTAGTTCCCTGGATCAATACCCTGTCATAAAATCTAATATACATAACTGGTAATATTACATTTTTCAAGGAAGGCATCCAGGCTCTGCTTAAATGTTGTACTCATTACAACATCATGCGGCAGAGAGTTCCATAGTCTCACTGCTCGTACAGTAAAGAATCCTCGTCTGTGATTATGATTAAACCTTCTTTCCTCAAGACGTAGCGGATGCCCCCGTGTTCCAGTCGCAGGCCTAGGTGTAAAAAGATCTTTGGAAAGGTCTCTGTACTATCCCCTCATATATTTATACATTGTGATTAGATCCCCCCTAAGCGTTCGTTTTTCCAAACTAAATAACCCCAAGTTTAATAACCTGTCTTGGTATTGCAGCCCACCCATTCCTCTAATAATCTTGGTCGCTCTTCTCTGCACCCTCAGCTATGTCCTTCTTATATATCGGTGACCAGAATTGTACACAGTATTCTAAGTGCGGTCGCACTAGTGACTTGTACAGAGGTAGAACTATATTTTTTTCATGAACACTTATACCTCTTTTAATACATCCCATTATTTTATTAGCCCTGGCAGCAGTTGCCTGACACTGTCCACTAAAGTGAAGTTTACCATCCACCCATACACCCAAGTCTTTTTCTGTGTCTGTTTTACCCAGTGTTCTACAATTAAGTACATAATCATAAATGTTATTTCCTCTACCCAAGTGCATGACCTTACATTTATCTACATTAAACTTCAATTGCCACTTCTCAGCCCAATCCTCCAATTTACATAAATCTCCCTGTAATATAAAATTATCCTCCTCTGTATTGATTACCCTGCAGAGTTTAGTATCATCTGCAAATATTGAAATTCTACTCCGCATGCCCCCAACAAGGTCATTTATAAATATGTTGAAAAGAAGCGGGCCCAATACTGACCCCTGTGGTACCCCACTATGAACTGAGACCCAGTCCGAGTACGTACCATTAATAACCACCCTTTGTTTCCTATCACTGAGCCAGTTTTTAACCCAGTTACACATATTTTCCCCTATCCCCATTATTCTCATTTTATGTACCAACCTTTTGTGTGGCACCGTATCAAAAGCTTTTGAAAAGTCCATATACACAACATCCACTGCATTTCCCTGGTCCAGGCTTGAACTTACCTCTTCATAGAAGCTGATCAAATTAGTTTGACAGGATCGATCCCTCATAAACCCATGTTGATACTCTGTCATAAAGTTATTTTTCTTGAGATACTCCAGTATAGCATCTCTCAAGAAACCCTCAAGGATTTTACCAACCGTAGAGGTTAAACTTACAGGCCTATAATTTCCCGGCTCAGTTTTTGTCCCCTTTTTGAATATTGGCACCACATTTGCTATGCGCCAGTCCTGCGGTACCGACCCTGTTATTAAGGAATCTGATAAGATTAAAAATAATGGTCTATCTATCACAGAACTCAATTCCTGTAGTACTCTGGGGTGTATGCCATCCGGGCCCGGAGATTTCTCAACGTTAGTGATTTCGAGGCGGCGGCGTACTTCCTGCTGGGTTAAGCAGGTAATACTCAAGGGTGAATTTCTGGTATTACTGGTCATGTCATCTGCCATGGCATTTTCTTGTATAAAAACCGTAGAAAAAAAGTCATTCAGCAGGTTGGCTTTACCCTCATCCCCTTCCACCATTTCACCAAGACTATTTTTAAGGGGGCCAACACTATCGCTTTTCAGTTTTTTACTGTTTATGTAGTTAAAGAATATTTTAGGATTATTTTTACTTTCTCTCGCAATGAGTCTCTCTGTCTCAAACTTAGCTAACTTAATTTGCTTTTTACATATTTTATTTAATTTTCTTTAATTATATAATGCCTCATCACTACCTACCCTCTTTAATTCTTTTAAGGCTTTCTGTTTTTCTTTTATTGCTTCCCTTACAGCTCTATTTAGCCATAGGGGTTTCCTCCTATTTCTAGCATGTTTGTTCCCATAGGGTATATTTTCTGCACAAGCCCTATTCAGGATGCTCATAAAAGTCTCCCATTTGCTTTTTGTACTTTTATTACTTAGTACATCATCCCAGTTTATTGCACTAAGATCATCTCTCAACCGTTTAAAATTTGCTTTCCTGAAGTTTAGTGTCCTTGTAGCTCCTCTACTAGACATCTTACTAAAGAATACATGAAAACTTATTATTTTGTGATCACTATTCCCCAAGTAACCCCCAACTTGTATATTTGATATGCGGTCTGGCCTATTGGTTAGTACAAGGTCTAGTAGTGCTCCCCCTCTTGTGGGGTCCTGTACCATTTGTGAAAGGTAATTATCTTTCATTGTTATCAAAAATCTATTTCCTTTGCTGGAACTGCAAGTTTCTGTTCCCCAATTTATATCAGGATAGTTAAAGTCCCCCATAATAATTACCTCTCCGAGACTCGCTGCTTTATCAATTTGCTTTATGAGGAGATTCTCTACCTCTTCCATAATATTCGGCGTCTTATAACACACCCCTATCAGTAATTTATTATTCATTCTCCCCCCCTTATCTCCACCCATAGGGACTCTACATTCTCAGTACCCTCACATATGTTGTCACGCAGGATGGGTTTTAAGGATGATTTTACATATAGACACACACCTCCCCCTCGCTTATTTGTACGGTCATTCCTGAATAGGCTAGAACCCTGTAAATTAACAGCCCAGTCATAGCTCTCATCCAGCCATGTCTCTGATATCCCCACTATATCATAATTTTCTTCCAACAATATTAATTCTAATTCCTCCACCTTATTTGTGAGGCTTCGGGCATTAGTGTACATGCACGTTACGTATGACTCTGTACCTATATTCCTGCTTACTGTATTGACTGTCCTAACCCTTCCCCCCGTACCACCCCCAATTTCATTACTTGTGCCCTGGTCACTATCTGCACTACATTCCCCTTCTATAAAGTGAATACCCTCGCCCCCCATTCCTAGTTTAAACACTCCTCCAACCTTCTAGCCATTTTCTGTCCCAGCAGAGCTGCACCTTCCCCATTAAGATGCAGCCCATCCCTAGCATAGAATCTGTAGCCAACTGAAAAGTTGGCCCAATTCTCCAGGAACCCAAAACCCTCTTTCCTACACCAATTCCTGAGCCACCTGTTAACCTCCCTGATCTCTCTTTGCCTCTCTGGTGTGGCTCGTGGCACAGGTAGTATTTCCGAAAATACCACCTTTGAGGTCCATGCTTTAAGCTTACAACCTAATTCCCTGAAATCATCTTTAAGGACCTTCCACCTACCTCTAACTTTGTCATTTGTGCCAATGTGTACAATGACCGCTGGGTCCTCCCTAGCCCCTCCCAGTAATCTGTCAACCCGATCAGCGATGTGCCGAACTCGAGCGCCAGGAAGACAACACACTGTTCGGCGATCCCTGTCTTTGTGACAGATTGCCCTATCTGTCCCCCTAATAATTGAGTCCCCCACTACCAGTACCTGTCTTGCCTGCCCTGTACTCCTATTCCCCCCCTTACTGGAGCAGACACTCCTCTGGCGTTCAGAGGTCATGCCTTGCTGCAGCAATGCTACCCCTGTAATGACATCCCCCTCATCTGCCAAGTGTGCAAACCTATTGGGGTGTGTCAGTTCAGGACTAGCCTTCCTAGCACTTTTCCCTTTACCCCCCTTTCTAACTGTCACCCAGCTACCTACCTCACCGTCCTGCCGCTCCCTACTACGATCCTCCCCCACATCTGACCCAGCAAGCTGCTGCTCAGTGAAGTGCCCTTTCCATATTGCTAATGCATCTCAGAGTTGCCAGCTGCTCATTTAGATCCAGTATCTGGGCTTCCAAATGTGCAACTTGCTCACATCTCGAACAACAGTATGCACCCTCGAACGGTTTTTCAAGGACTGCATACATGAGACAAGATGTACACTGGATCGCATTAGCAATAGTGGAGCACATTTTCTAATGGGGATAGCACTAAACAAATGTTAAGTAATTAAACAAATAAATACAAACAATTCTACTCACACTTACTGTTGCTCACACTTTGCTTACTCACGCTCACAATGAAGAAGACAGGCTAAAATTCACTGGGAATATGCAAATTATCCTTGCAAGACTCCTTCCCTGGCTTTCAGAAGTCTTCCTTCCGGCTGTAACGGCCAAAACCCGGTTCTCCTTGAGCTCGCGGTGACTCTTCACTTATCCCAGAAGGCACTGGGAATATGCAAATTATCCTCGCAAGACTCCTTCCCTGGCTTTCAGAAGTCTTCCTTCCGGCTGTAACGGCCAAAACCCGGTTCTCCTTGAGCTCGCGGTGACTCTTCACTTATCCCAGAAGGCACTGGGAATATGCAAATTATCCTCGCAAGACTCCTTCCCTGGCTTTCAGAAGTCTTCCTTCCGGCTGTAACGGCCAAAACCCGGTTCTCCTTGAGCTCGCGGTGACTCTTCACTTATCCCAGAAGGCACTGGGAATATGCAAATTATCCTCGCAAGACTCCTTCCCTGGCTTTTTTGTGTTTTATTGCATTTCCACTGTGAAAAAAAACGTGTGAAAAATGCATATAGTCCACGCCAAGTATACCAATAAGGTTTTATCAAAGCCAAAAACCAGGAAGTATCAAAAACAAAGCAGCTTTACTACCGTAAAAGCATGACACCTGAAACAATAGACAAAAACCGCAGCATAAAAAACACATTAAAAAAATGCACGCAAAAGCACAATAAAAAGCAAGTAACCTAATCGAAATAAGTAAAGAAATGGTGGAGAAATTCTGCAACATCAAAAACTCACCAAAAGCTCATCGTATGAACAAAAGCTTCAGGTCTGAATTAGATAGATGATCAATAGATAGATAGATAGATAGATAGATAGATAGATAGATGGATAGATAAAGATAAAAGTAGATTAACCTCCAAAATAAGACAGCAGCATTCCAGAAAAATAATGCAAACAGATACTGGACTTCAAGTGAAGCATTATAGAGCTTAGCTTGAACAATGACCAGTGTTTTGAAATAAAATTTTGCATCTTTGACCAATAATGGTGTTTACTAGAGATGAGCCACCCCCCCTAGCGTTCGAGTTCGGTTCGGTTTGTCGAATGGAGGCTCCGTTCGATGAACCGCTCGACGAACCAACTCGAACCCTATTGAAAACAATGGCAGGCAAACACAAACACATATAAACACATAGAAAACACCTTCTAAGGTGTCCAAAAGGTGACAAACAACTCCCAAGACACCACAAACACATGGGAAAGTGACAAGGACATATACTCATGCAAAAACAAAAGAGCTGGACGAGTAAAAAGAGGAGGAGACACAGATATAGGCATGTCATGCGCTTCTAAAATCATGTAAAACACAGCAAGGGGACTCAGACCAGAGTCTCCCTTTTTTCCAAAAATTGGGCCACACACACACCACTTTAGTGGCATCACTTGTGCCCCAGTTGCAAACTTGAAAGGTAGATTTGCATCAAGCACATTCAAAAATACTACATCCTTAATTGTCCCAAGGATGACACCGGGGTAGGTAGCAAAGTTCTTGCTGAACCATGACTTGTTCATCTTGGTTCATTTTTAAAAACACAGCAAGGGGACTCCAAATAGAGTCTCCCTTTTCTCCAAAAATTGGGCCACACACACCACTTCAGTAGCAGCACTTGTGCCCCAGTTGCAAACTGGACATGCTGATTTGCATCAAGCACATTCAAAAATACGCCAGCCTTCACTGTCCCAGGTTGACACCGGGGTAGGTAGCAAAGTCTTTGCTGAACCATGACTTGTTCATCTTGGTTCATTTTTAAAAACACAGCAAGGGGACTCCAAGCAGAGTCTCCCTTTTTTTCCAAATATTGGGCCACACACCACTTCAGTGGCATCAGTTGTCCCCCAGTTGCAAACTTGACAGGTTAATTTGCATCAAGCACATTCCAAAATACTTTTAAACTAAAAACAGTAGAAAAGTAGGAGTACTAGTGCAGAAAACCAAAGAAAAAAACTCCTAAAATTAATGTTTATTAATGTTTAATATTAAAATCTTTTACCATAAAAGCATAATTACTTTTAAATAACTAGATTATAGACTGGTCACGTGAGGTGGGTGTGAAGAAATGGTAGTGCCGACTCGTGAAAAGAGTGCTGATTGTCTCTACACTCTAGGTAAAACAACTTAAGTCGTAGTTTTTACCAGGTAGTTGCCCTATGATTATAGGGAATATAGGAAAAGAGATTTCTATCCCTCCCTTTCACCAACCTACCAGCGGAGGTGCACCATAAAGTATTGGGTACCCCCTGCTCTACGTTGGCTCTCCCTATTCTATCCCTGCGAACCGTCAGTCGCAAAGGGAAGCACCCACCACCAAAGAGTAAAGCAGTGCAAATAGTCACAGGTCATTACCAGAATCTGGCTGCCATAAAAATGACACCCATAATATAACTGTACATATATATTCCTGCTTAGTCATACAAATAAATGATGCTTATTAATGTAATCACATCAGATCTGGAAAAAAATAAATAATAGATCTTAACTAGAATCTGGTTGCCATAAATATGACAGCCGTGATGAAACTGTACATATGTGCGTTCCTGCACGCACAGTCATACAAAGAATGGTGTTTAGTATAATCACATGGAATCTAAGATAGATAATAGAATAGTAGAAAATCCCAGCAGGGATGACTTATCTGCTAGGATCAACTAGTAGCAAATCCCAATGCGTTTCCCCCCTATATTTATCTTAGGGGTTCATCAGGGGAAGAACTAAAGATTTCATGTCCGATCCAACAGATTTCTTTCTTAGTTAGTCTAACAGTCCTAATAACCATCAAAACGACATCAGTGGCCCATAGTAGGAGGCAAGTCGTCTGGCATGTAGTGACCGCTGGCGCTTATAGGCACAGTAACCCCGAAGTGCCATCTACAAAGTGGTACAGCCTTCCATAGCAATTTCTGTCTTTTTGGAGACATCTCCTATGTCATTATCTTTACATTGTCCTGAGGAAGGGGGCAGAGACCCCTGAAACGCGTAGACTTTGTTAATGTTCCCAAATAAATGACTTGGAATAATAATTCTTTGGATTGAATGGTCACCAGCGCGGCGATGATCCCCGATTTCCTATAGAAGTCTCTGCATCCATTTTACGGGTCCGCAGCTGTCTCCTCTAGCGTTTATGCTTCAATAGGAGTTGTGACTTCTCACAACATCTATAGGTGAGTGCACCCTATTAATTAAGACCCTATGTGCCTTTTCTTTCCTCCACAGTCCTTGATTCCCACATTGTCACTGGACAGACACGTGCGCTTTTCTGTCAGCACACACCCAGCAGCACTGAAGACACGTTCTGAGACAACGCTGGCTGCGGGACACGACAAGATTTCCAAGGCGTAAGTGGTGAGCTCAGGCCATTTTTCAAGATTGGAAGCCCAAAATGAGCAAGGCTCCATTTGCAAAGTCATGGCATCGATGTTCATTTGGAGATACTCCTGTATTATCCTCTCCAGCCGTTGAATATGTGTCAGATTTCTTGTCTCTTCTGGCCTTGCATTGGATGGTCTAAAAAAATTATGAAACGATTCCATAAAATTGCTATTACCAGCACCAGAAACGGTGCTGCTGGTACGGTTTGACTGATAATCACGAGACAGTCCAATGCTTGGCAAGTTACAACTGAGAGATTCACTCCGTGCACCACTGGTGTTTGGTGGAAAAGCCGAGCTAAGATTGAGTAACAGCTTCTGCTGATACTCCTGCATACGTACATCCCTTTCTATGGCTGGAATTATTTCGCCAAATTTGGACTTGTACTGGGGATCTAATAGTGTGGCAAACCAGTAGTCATCATCACTTCTAATTCGGTCAATCCGAGGGTCATGTTGTAGGTAGTGCAGCAAGAAGTGTGTCTTGCGCATCCATGCAGACCAAGTCCTTGCTGTGTTTGTGGCGTTGAGGTGATAACCGTGCTTCCTTCCTCTGACTTCTCCCCCCAACCTCGTTCAACTGAAATTTGACCAAGGTCTCCCTCATCTGCTGAGTCTTCCATGCCCATCGACAGTTCATCCTCCATTTCTTCCTGGTCTCCTGCACCTTCCTCAACAGTTTGGCTGCTACCATGCGCCATTGTTAAACCCTCTCCCCCACCATCCCATGCCTGCCGCCTTGGTGATGCTGAACGTCTGGAACTTGTAGATCTTGGTATCCCTTCCGCATTTGTATCCTCCTGTACTTCCTCCCCTTCCTCTTGTCCAACCCCCTGATTCCGAATAGTGTTTAGAGTGTGCTCCAGCATGTAAATGACTGGAATTGTCATGCTGATAATGGCATTGTCAGCGCTAAACATATTCATCGCCATGTCGAAACTGTGCAGAAGGGTCCTTGATCTGAGACCACTCCAGCAGCGTGATCTTCCCCACCTCTGCATCTTGTTGGCCCAGGCTATACGTCATAACGTATTGCACCAGGGCTCGGCGGTGCTGCCACAGTCGCTGCAACATGTTGAGAGTCGAATTCCAGCGTGTCGCCACATCGCATTTCAGGTAGTGAACCGGCAGGCCGAAAGACTTCTGGAGCAATGCAAGTCGGTCAGCTGCGCCGATTGAACGGCGGAAATGAGCAGAGAGTGACCGTGCCCTGTGCAGAAGCCCATCTAGGCCGGGATAGTGGGTTACAAATTGCTGGACAACAAGGTTCAACACGTGATCCATACAAGGCACGTGTGTCAGCTTGCCCCGGTGAAGGGCCACACCCAGGTTTGCTGTATTGTCGCACACGGCCCTCCCTGGCTGCAGGTTGAGTGGAGACAACCACTTACTAAACTCGCTCTCCAGAGCTGACCACAACTCCTCAGCTGTGTGACTCTTATTTCCCAGACATTTCAACGTAAAGACCACCTGATGCCATTGAACTCTGCTGCCAGTATATTAAGGAGGTGTGCGGGATTCCTTGTGCATAGTTACAACGCGGGTGGCCTGACCAGACAGGCTTTGGGCGGAGGTGGAGGACCCAGAGGAGGTTGAGGAGGCAGAAGCAGTGAAGGAACTTCAACATACAGAGGATTGACGCACAACTCGTGGGCACGGCAAAACTTGTACAGCAGACCCTTCTCTATCTCTCACCATAGTTACCCAGTGCCCAGTCAGCGACATGTAACGCCCCTGTCCATGCTTACTGGTCCAAATATCGGTGGTGAAATGCACCCTGTCACACACAGAGTTTCTCAAGGAAGCGGTGTTGTTCTATGCGACATGCTGGTGTAGCGCAGGCACGTCTTTCTTGGAGAAGTAGTGGCGACTGGGCATCTGGTACTGGGGCACAGCGATGGACATAAGGTCTTGAAATTCCTCTGTGTCCACCAGGTGGAAAGGCAGTATTTCTGTAGCCAACAGCTTGCAGAGGTTGAAAGTCAACCTCTTAGCTTTGTCATGGCTAGGAGGAAATGGTCTTTTAATTGTCCACATCTGAGGGACCGAGATCTGGCTGCTGTTCGGAGACGGCGTTGAGTAGGGTGTCCCTGGAAAACTGATGGTCTGTGAGGTAAGTGTAGGTGGAGACATGATGTTGCCTTCATCCAAAGTTGGTGCTCTCGATGTCTGAGAGAGCTCTACACCAGCACCTGTTTCCCCTTCCAAAACAACTGATGACTGCTAATCAAACTGCCTGTTGTGGTTAAAGAGGTGGAAGGTCTGCATTGAAAAGCATGTGTGACAGCTGTCCCCACAGTCATAGAGGATGAAGAGCGCGCGGATGCACTTGAAGAGGCAGATGGTGGTTGGCCCGCTCCGCCACATTGTAGCACAGCGAGCTTCACACCGGGACTTATGCTTGTTATTCATGTGACGGTTCATGGACGAAGTAGTCAACCTAGTGAGTTTTTGGCCTCTTCTTACAGATTGGCGACAAATTTTACAGATCACATGAGTTGGGCGATTCTTTGCGATGTCAAAAAAGTACCAGGCAAGGCAAATATTAGCGCCCATGCGACCTGCAGAGCCACCCCGACTTGTGCACAGAGGCAGAGTTGTGGCTGAGGATGCAGTTGTTGACGTGCTTCCAGTACTTAGACTCTGTCCAGGAAGGCGCAAGGTAACCTCGTCATCAGTCGCATCCTCCTCCACCGCCTCTGCTGACCTCCTCGAGTGCCTGACTGTGGGTTGACAGTAAGTGGGATCTACAACATCATCATCAACCGGTGTGTTTGCACTCCCCTCGTCCTCAGACCTAACCTCTTCCTGCCCTGACTGAATAGTTAAGTTGTCATTCCAATCAGGTATCTGAGTCTCATCATCATCAGTATGTTCCTCATTGTCTCCACCAAGAGGAGTTACAGTTTGGGAATGAGGGTCTACATTATGCTCAGAAACCCTGTCATCAGAACCTGAATCTGATTCACAAAGCTTCTGAGTATCACTACAGATCATTTCCTGGTCTGTTCTCACTGTAGCTTGGGAGCAGACCTCTGATTCCCAGGCTATAGTGTGACTGAACAGCTCTGCAGACTCACCCATCTCTGTTACCCCATACTCTGCAGGGCGGGTGGAGACTTGTGAGCTGATAGAAAGCAAGTGCGATTGGGGTGACAACTCAGAGGGCTGTTGTTTTTTGGATGTTAAAGTTGAGGTGGAGGAGAGGCCACTTATAGGAGCACTTGAGATCCATTCAAGCATGTTCTTTTTTTTGCATCATCTACCTTTGTTAGAGTTGTTCAGTTCCGTAAAAAAGGGATCACCTCAGATTGTCCATGGAAAGTAGTAGACATCTTACTTTTGCTGGAAGAAGGCCTTTCTTCAGCAAATGTTACTATAGCTTTACCACCTATCCCATGGACACAAACTTTTTCTCCCTTTCCAACACGCCTGTTCCCCTTTCCACCAGCATCTGTCCTTTTGCCACTCATTTTGTTTGTGACCAGATTGGACACTTAAAATGTCGTAGCAAAAATGGAGAGGTGGTGTACAAATGCAGAGGTGCTCTAGCTTTATTGACAGCTGAAGAACCAACACTGACTATCCCAGACAATGAAAGTATAGCCCTAACAATGGCAGCACTTTTGGCAATGAAAATTGTGTAGCAAAAATGGACAGGTGTGTAGAATGCACACGTGCTGTAGGTAGCTGGACAGCAAAGGAACACTAACTTAGTATCCCAGACACTTTTAGTATGCCACTAAGTGTCAGCACTGTTTGTAGTGAAAATTGCGAAGCAAAAATGGATAGGTGTGTAGAATGAACAGGTGCTGTGAGTAGCTGGACAGCAAAGGAACACTAACTTAGTATCCCAGACACTTTTAGTATGCCACTAAAAGTCTCAGCACTGTTTGCTAGTAAAATTACGCAGCAAAAATGGGCAGGTGTGTAGAATGCACAAGTGCTGTAGGTAGCTGAAAAGCAAAGGAACACTAACTTAGTATCTAAGACACTTTTAGTATGCCACTAAAAGTCTCAGCACTGTTTGCTAGTAAAATTGCGTAGCAAAAATGGGCAGGTGTGTAGAATGCACAAGTGCTGTAGGTAGCTGGACAGCAAAGGAACACTAATTTAGTATCCCAAACACTTTTAGTATGCCACTAAGTATCAGCACTGTTTGCAATTAAAATTGCGTAGCAAAATGGACAGGTGTGTAGAATGCACACGTGCTGTAGGTAGCTGGACAGCAAAGGAACACTAATTTAGTATCCTTGACACTTTTAGTATGCCACTAAGTGTCAGCACTGTTTTCTAGTAAAATTGTGTAGCAAAAATGGGCAGGTGTGTAGAATGCACAGGTGCTGTAGGTAGCTGGACAGCAAAGGAACACTAATTTAGTATCCCAAACACTTTTAGTATGCCACTAAGTCTCAGCACTGTTTGCAATTAAAATTGCGTAGCAAAAATGGGCAGGTGTGTAGAATGCACAGGTGCTGTAGGTAGCTGGACAGCAAAGAAACACTAACTTAGTATCCCAGACACTTTTAGTATGCCACTAAAAGTCTCAGCACTGTTTGCTAGTAAAATTGCATAGCAAAAATGGGCAGGTGTGTAGAATGCACAGGTACTGTAGGTAGCTGGACAGCAAAGGCACACTTAGGCCCCTTTCACATGTCAGTGATTCTGGTACATTTGTGCTTTTTTTTAAACGTACCAGAATCACGGACATACGCAGACCCATTATAATGAATGGGTCTGCTCACACGTCAGTTATTTTTCACTGCACGTGTCTCCGTGCAGCGTACCCGCGTGTGCGTGATTGCTGCACGGAGACATGTCCATTTTTTTCTGGCATCACTGATGTTCCACGGACCACGCAGTGGTGTGGTCCGTGAAACACGTGCCAGAAAAAAATGTGCATTTAAAATAATAAACATTTTAACTCACCCGGCGTCCAGCGATGTCCTCTGCAGCCCGTTCTCCCTGCTCCTTCTGTGCCGGCTGATTACTGTCGCGCATATTCATTATGCGCGACACAGCCGACTCGGAAGCAGCTGCTGCAGGGGTCACCGCCGGCCGGATGCTGCACCGCGGGAGCGATCAGCACCATGGAGAGCGGGAGCGGGCGCAGGTGAGTGAATCTCTAAGTGCAATCACGGGCCACGAAGAACGGAGCCCGGATTGCACTTAGATAACCCACGTGTGCCGTGATTTTCGGCACACGCAGGGACATGTGCGTGTTTTACACGCCAGTGAAAAACAGCTTTACCATGATTGTCAAGCACTCCCCACATGTATATTGTCTGAAAAAAAGCCATATCATATGTGGTGCATGCATTCAAGCATGTTGCTAGAGCACCAGAATACTCAATTGGTTATCCAGTGTCTTGAGCACCCTGATGCTCAATCGAGTACCGAGCATTGCTTAGTACTCTCACTCATCACTAAGGATAAGTAATAGTGAATCAAACGTGTGTGGCGCCCCTGAGGGTCCAGTCACCAAAGAGGTAATGTACCTCAGCCAGAGGTGTGATACCCCATTCCCTGGTAAAGAGGAGGACACAGACTATTGCTCACACACTCTTAGTATAGCTACAACACTTCAGGTCATGGTTAGAGCGAGATTGCTCCTAAGGGAGAGCACAGTCCCAGAGCCAGTCTGGATGTGGGGTTAGTTAGTGGGTGGACACTTAGAGTGGAGTGCAAAATGAAGTAGGGAGCGGAAGAGAGAGCTCCTGAGACTGGAGCTGGAGGAGCACGTCCTAGGACAAGGAAGAAGAAAGGAAAAAGGGGTCCTAGAGCCACGGGAGGTGAGAGATCCACCCATGGGCTCGCATCCACAGCTGACACACTGGTGTGGAGGGACTTGGCTGCAAAAGGGACCAGCCCCTAGACTAGTGGAGAACAACCAGGCTCAGCTAGCAAAAATGGAGGTTGAGGTAACATCATGTGCCAAAGCCACAACCACACACGAATCCACTGAAAAGGTGACCACAGAGGGCCAGGGGATTAGGCAGAAGAGCTCTCAAAACAAGGTCCGTGGACACTGGCTCAGGGTACTGTCTGTGAGATGCAGGGCAGGAGGGCAAAGCCAGCGTAGGAAGATGACCAGGAAAGGGACACAGAAAGGAACACCGGTCTTGTGCCTACAAATTACCTGGGGATTGGCTGGATCCCATCACTGCAAGACTCAGCACTCCAAGGGCAGCATTTGACCATCTGGATGTGATAATCTGGAACTGACAACTTGGAGTAAAGAACTAATGACTGCATCCCACTGTGTCCTAGACTTATTGCCTGCGCCACCAGCCCAGCGCTGTTAAAACACTTCAACGGCTAACAACTGCCTATGGTTGCCCTGGGGCCCCAGCTCCACCTGTGGGGAGCTGTACCTTCTCAGCTGCGTCACCATCTGCCCCAGCGGTCCCGTTTAAGCAGTGTCGACCACAGGTGGCCTCATGAGTTATCCCTTGTAAATACCCCCTCATCATTTTAAACTACACCGCCAGGGTCATGGAGTCGCCCCTGCCGCCGTGACCTCCCAGAACAGAACTGGCCCGGTTCCGAGTGTGTCCCCCAAACAGGCTCTGGTGGGGCATGTCACGTGCACAGTAGAAAAGAGTTTAATAAAAGTTCCAATTGTATGTGTTTATTTTTTTTCCATTTCTGAATTGATCTTGAAGAATATTAAAATGTGCATTGTTTAAGCTGTACAAATACCACATCAAGTGAATCCATAACGAGTATTTTGTTAATTTCCATAAGAGTAATATAACTGAATATGTATATCTACCCTTTTATGTAGTAAAAGAGAGAATGCATGCAAATCAACCATAACCTGAAAGTCAGAACACAAAGGCATAACAGATTTCCAATGTGCTTTGATGCAGTCAGTGCATACAGGGAACAAATGCTCAGATTACAGCCATTTATATTACATAGCAAGGAATTTAACTGAATATGCTAATCTTTTTCTATGTAATGCTAAGCTAAACCTATTAACATAAGTACAATTCCAGAGAAGTCAATATAAAAAAAGTTTGCCATATATAAAAACAGGTCTAAAATGCTAAAAATTTTTTTTATAGTATTAATGTACTCTGTATTGTATAGTTTAACTACTGTTATAGATATTCTTGAAGATCTCTAAGCCATCGAATGAAAATCAATCCTTTGAAATTAATAAATTTAGGGCTGAAAAACAATTATGGTTACCTTGCCCCAGGTCTAACCTAGACTAAACCGGGCTTTACACAGAGTGACATCGCTAGCGATGTCGCTGGTGAAAGCACCCGCCCACGTCGGTTGTGCGTCACGGGCAAATCGCTGTCCGAGGCACACAACATCGCTTACACTCATCACACATACTTACCTGCCTAGTGACGTCGCTGTGGCCAGCGAACCACCTCCTTTCTCAAGGGTGCTTTACACGCTGCGATATCGGTAACGATATATCGTCGGGGTCACGTCATTAGTGACGCACATCTGGCGCCATTACCGACATCGCAGAGTGTGACACTAAGGAGCGACGATCAACGAACACAAAAACGTGAAAAATCGTTGCTCGTTGACACGTTGCTCCTTTCCGTAATATCATTGCTGCTGCAGGTATGATTTTGTTCCTCACTCCTGCGGCAGCATACATCGCTGAACGAGGAACGTCTCCTTACCTGCGTCCACCGGAAAAGAAGGAAGGAAGGAGGTGGGTGGCATGTTCCGGCCGCTCATCTCCGCCCCTCCTCTGCTATTGAACGGCTGCCGTGTGACATCGCTGTGACGCCGCACGAACAGCCCCCTTAGAAAGGAGGCGGTTCGCTGGCCAGAGCGACGTCGCAGAACAGGTATGTGCATGTGACGCTGTCGCAGCAATAATTTTAAGCTACAGCAGTGATCACCACATATCGCACCAACGAAGAGGGCGGGTGCTATCGCTCGCGACATCACTAGCAATCGCTAGCGATGTCACAGCATGTAAAGCACCCTTAAGGGGACGGTTCGTTCGGCTTCACAGCGGCGTCACTAAGCGGCCACCCAATAGAAGCGGAGGGGCGGAGATGAGCGGGCCGAACATCCCGCCCACATTCTTCCTTCCTCATTGCGGGCGGCCGCAAGAACGATTATGTTCTTCGTTCCTGCAGTGTCACACATAGCGATGTGAACTGCCGCAGGAACGACGAACAATCTGAGTCCTGCAACAGCAGCGATAATCGGGATTAGAATGACCAGACAACGATCAACGATATGGTGAATAATTTTGATCATTAACGGTCGTTTCACATGCAACGACATTGCTAACGAGGTCGGATGTGCATCACGAATTCCATGACCCCCAATGACATCTCATTAGCAATGTCATTGCGTGTAAAGCCTGCTTAAGCCTCAAGCCTCATCCAGTTAGTGTGGCAGAAAAATATCCTAGTTTGAGCCAGTATGAAACTTAATGGCAGAGATGTGTGCTGATGTAACAGATTTACCAACAAAGGTAGATGCAGTCGTACTTTTTCATAAAATATGTCAATTCATTAACCCAGTTTTAAAGGATTTGTAAAAAGGTATCAATTTGTCCTCTACTGACTCCAAAAACAGAGTGCAGCAATACCCCATCTGAATAAAACAGTTGAGCATGTGAACCACTGCTCCTTTTGATGTCTGTGGTACTGCCGGATCACAGCACTTAGCTGTACTAGTACAAACACTTTAAAGGGAATCTGTCAGCAGGTTTTTGATACGTTATCTGACAGCACCATACAGTGGGCATACAAAGTATGTACAAATATTTGCTAATTAATTAAACAAGAAAAACTGAAATATCACATGGTCTTAAGTATTCGGACCCTTTGCTCAGTATTGAGTAGAAGCACCTTTTATTAATAATAATAATTATAATAATAATCTTTATTTCTATAGCGCCAACATATTCCGCAGCGCTTTATAATTCAGAAAGATCATATACAAACAAGTAACAGTTATGGAAAATACAATATTTAGAGGGAAAAAAAGACAACCCTGCTTGTGAGAGCTTACAATCTACAATGAGATGGGGGGGGGCAAAGTACAAGTGCTTATTTTCAATGGCAATCTAGCCATCTCAAGGAAATGGGGGATAGATAATGGCTTCCTGGACCAGTTGGCCAGAACCTTGAGATGCATTTGGGTGTCATGGAGATTGACGTGGGGTTATGTTCTGAGAAGTTGTGGAGGAACTATGTGAATTTAGTTTGGCTAGGGAGTGTGATAGGCCACCCTAAAAAGATGCCTTTTTAGGTTGCGTCTGACTCTGAGTAAGTTGTGATTTGTCCTAACTTCTTGGGGTAGAGCGTTCCAGAGGTTTGGTGTAGCTAGCAAGAAGTCTTGGATCTGGGAGTGGGAGGTTCGAATTAGTGTGGATGTTAGTCGAAAGTCATTTGCAGAGCATAGAGAATGGGTGGGGTGATAGACAGAGAGGTGGGTGGAGATGTAGGGGGTGCCACACTGTGGAGAGCTTTGTGGGTGAGAAGAAGTAGTTTGAATTGGATCCTGTGATATATGGGCAGCTTGTGCAATTGTCGCGGGCGGCGGGGCGCTGCGCTCGCTAATGCTTGGGTCCGGCGCTGCTGCTGCTGCTCGGTGGCTCGAGCGGTGGGCCGGATCTGGGGACTCGAGCGGCGCTCCTCGCCCATGAGTGAAAAGGGGGTGGTTTGTTTGGGGATTTAGTCAATGATGCCACCCACGGGTTGTGGTGATGATGGGCACCACCGCTGCTGGTGACGAGGATCCCAGGAGCGATGGTAGGGAGCAGCTGGGATGTTGTTCTCCCCCTCCGTGGGTAGGGGTTGGTGGTCCCGGGGCCCGGTGGTGTAACGGGGAGGCAGGGTTGGTGAGGTGCAGGGTTGCAGGGACAGCGCGGCGCGGTGCCGG
Organism: Anomaloglossus baeobatrachus; assembly: GCF_048569485.1. Lineage (NCBI taxonomy): Eukaryota > Metazoa > Chordata > Amphibia > Anura > Aromobatidae > Anomaloglossus > Anomaloglossus baeobatrachus. Next base: position 98,669,331 of record NC_134358.1, read on the forward strand.
ATGGCACTGGTGTACTCACTCAGCAACAGATGCACAAAGTCTCCGGTAAACCAAACGGCTAGATGGACGGGTCCCGCAGCCGGCTGCAGTGTCTCTCCCCGGACAGGTGATGGTGGCTGTCTTTTCCTGCACCTTTGTGTACTGTGTTGACTCCGATGGCTTCCCAACGGTAGTCCGCTCCCCGGCGTATAGATGCCGGAGGAGCCCGTTTTGCCCGCAGGCGCTGGCCCTTGGATCTCTAGCCTGTGGCGGTGGCTGTATATCCTCACGGTGCGGACGGTTGCCTTCTGACGGGACTTGGTTAGTTAGGAAACCCCTGGGGTTCCTGTCACACTCGGATTTGACTGTTGTCGGCGGCTCCAAGCCTGATCGGGGTCCGATGGCCCTGCCTGTGTGCTTAGCTTCACTCCGTTCCCCGGTTCGGTCCCTGTGGGCCACCGCCCAACCCCGGTCCTACGGTTCCACAGAGTTCTGCTAACTCCTGCAGACAGCCACCACCGTCTGCCAACCTTGCTGTCAGTGCCTGGGCTCCGACCCAAACACTCGCAGTTCGTGACCTCTCACTTTCACCTCCTAAACTGATCTACTGCCTTTCCCGCCTCCAGGCCTGCAAACTCTTTGGTGGGTGGGGCCAACTGCCTGGCTCCGCCCCACCTGGTGTGGACATCAGACCCTGGAGGGAGGCAACAAGGGTTTTTGTCTGATTAATGTAACAGTCTGGGGGGTGGGTGTGTGTGTGTGTTTTGTCTGTGGCTACCTGGCTAGTCCAGGGCGCCACACAATGACTGGCACAGAGCAGAGGCATCCAAGTAGTGGCTAGCCAGATAGGTGACCCTGGCTGTTGCATTAACGATGGACTGTAGAGGAGAGAGTCTAGTTAGGGTGAGACCAATTAATAGAGGGTTACAGTAGTCAAGGTGAGAGTGGATCAGGGCACCGGTGAGGGCTTTTGTCGTTTCCATTGTCAGAAAGGGGCGGATTCTAGAGATGTTCTTTAGGTGCAAGCGGCAGGAGCGGGCAAGAGATTGTATGTGGGAGGTGAAGGCGATATCAGTGTCAAGTATAACACCCAGAAAGCGAGCTTGCTGCCTAGGACATATCGTTGTGCCACACACAGAGAGGGAGATGTCAGGTTTAGGAAGGTTGGAAGACGGAGGGAAAAAATAAGTTCAATTTTGGAAAGGTTAAGTTTCAGATAGAGAGCAGACATGATGTTGCAAACTGCAGTCAGGCAGTCACTTGTGTTCTGTAGTACAGCGGGGGTGAGCTTAGGGGATGAGTTGTATAGCTGTGCGTCATTAGCATAAAGATGGTACTGGAAGCCAATCTACTGATGGTCTGTCCAATTGGGGCAGTGTAGAGGTTAAAAAGAAGAGGGCCAAGGACTGAACCTTGAGGGACCCCAACTTTGAGAGGAAGAGGAGAAGATGTGGAGCCAGCAAATGATACACCTTTTGAGCTAGTACAGCCATGAGTCTTGTTGGGAATGATGCAACAAGTTTTTCACACCCGGATTTGGGGATCCTCTGACATTCTTCCTTGCAGATCCTCTCCAGTTCCATCAGGTTGGATGGTGAACATTGAAGGACAGCCATTTTCAGGTCTTTCCAGAGATGCTCAATATGGTTTAGGTCAGGACTCTGGCTGGGCAGGTCAAGAATGGTCACAGAGTTGTTCTGAAGCCACTCCTTTGTTATTTTAGCTGTGTGCTTAGGGTCATTGTGTTGTTGGAAGGTGAACCTTTGGCCGAGTCTGAGGTCCAGAGCACCCTGGAAGAGGTTTTCTTCCAGGATAACTCTGTACTTGGCCGCATTCATCTTTCCTTCAATTGCAACCAGTCGTCCTGATCCTGCAGCTGAAAAACACCCCAATACCATGATGCTGCCACCACCACCATGTTTCACTGTTGAGATTGTATTGGACAGGTGATGAGCAGTGCCTGGTTTTCTCCACACATACCGCTTAGAATTATCATCAAAAATGTATATCTTCATCTCATCAGACCAGAGAAACTTACTTCTCATAGTCTGGGAGTCTTTCATGTTTTTTTTTGCAAACTTTATGCGGGCTTTCATAGGTCTTGCACTGAGTAGAGGCTTCCATCGGGCCTCTCTGCCATAAAGGCCTGACTGGTGGAGGGCTGCGGGGATAGTTGATTTTGTGGAACTTTCTCCAATCTCCCTCCTGCATCTCTGGAGCTAAGCCACAATGATCTTGGGGTTCTTCTTTATCTCTCTCACAAAGGCTCTTCTCCCACGATTGCTCAGTTTGACTGTACAGCCATGTCTTGGAAGAGTTCTTATGGTCCCAAATTTTTTCCATTTAAGTATTATGGAGCCCACTGTGCTCTTAGGAGCTTTAAGTACTGCAGAAATTCTTTTGTAACCTTGGCCAAATCTGTACCTTGCCACGATTCTGTCTCTGAGCTCCTTGGGCAGTTCCTTTAACCTCATGATTGTCATTTGGTCTGACATGCACTGTGAACTGTAAAGTCTTAGGCCTCTCTCACACATACGTGAAAATCACGCACGTGCCGCGAGACACGTATTTTCCTTGCGTATTGCGTTTGGTAAGTACGTGTCTCCGGTACGTGCGGGCCGTGTGTGTTCTACGTGTACTATCCGCGATAACACACGAAGAACCAGTAATTTGCATACTCACGTCGTCCTTGCTGCTGTCCAGCATACTGTTCTTCGGCACCAGCCCCTCCCACTCCCCGCTGATGCTGCTTCCAGTCAAGCAGAGGGGCGGAGATTAGCGCCAGTGACATCATGCCCACCTCTCCTTAACATGCTCATAATGAGCGGCGGTCGGCAGCAACTGTTTGCAGCGGAAGATTCTGCAGGGGATTATGGAGGTTTATGTGTTTTTTTTATTTTAAAATAATGACATGTGTTTTTCCAGCGCGTGTCACACGAGACCGCATCCACACTACATCCGTGTGGTACGGGTGCGGGCCGTGTGACACCCGTGATGCTGGAGAAAAACGGACATGTCGGCGTGAGACACACACGGACAAACGTAAGTACAGAACGGACAAACGTTCCGTTCCAAAATACTTACGTGTGTCCAAACCATTAGGAATACATAGGTCCAGGTGTGTACGTGTCTCCGGTACGTGAGAAAACTGTGAAACACGTACCGGAGGCACGAACGTGTGACGGAGGCCTCATATAGAGAGGTGCGTGCCTTTCCAAATCATGTCCTACCAGTTTAATTAAACAGCTGGACTCCAATGAAGGAGTAGAACCATCTCAAGGAGGATCACAAGTAAATGGACAGAATGTGACTTAAATATGAGTGTCTGAGCAAAGGGTCTGAATACTTATGACCATGTGATATTTCAGTTTTTCTTGTTTAATAAATTTGCAAAAATTTCTAAATTTCTACCTTTTTTCTGTCAAGATGGGGTGCAGAGTGTACGGTAATGAGAAAAAAATGAACTTTTTTGAATTTACCAAATGGCTTCAATGAAACAAAGAGTGAAAAATTTTAAGGGGTCTGAATACTTTCCGTAACCACTCTAATGTAGGCATGGAGGTTCTGAATCCACTGATGTATCACATAGATTACTGACTCCAGCCATTCTTAAGGGGGCTTTACACGCAGCTCGTGAAAGCACCCGTCCCCATCGTCTGTGCCTCACGGGCAAATCGCTGCCCGTGGCGCACAAAATCGTTAGTCCCCATCACATGGACTTACCTGCCTAACGATGTCGCTGTGGCCGGCGATTCACCTCCTTTCTAAGAGGGCGGTTCGTGCGGCGTGACAGCAACGTCACATGGCAGTAATCCAATAGAAGCGTAGGGGCGGAGAGCAGCCGAAAGAAAGGACGCAGGTAAGGTGTTGTTCGTCGTTCCTGGGGTGTCACACGTAGAACTATGTGCTGCCTCAGGAACGACGTGTCACACGTAGCAATGTGTGCTGCCTCAGGAACGACGAACAACCTGCATCCAGCACCATCAACAATATTTGGGATTACAACAATGTGCCAACGATCAACGATAAGGTGAGTATTTTTGATCATTAGCGGTCGCTCGTACGTGTCACACGCAACAACGTCGCTAACGAGGAGGATGTGCGTCACGAATTCCGTGACCCCAACGACATCTCGTTAGCGAAGTCGTTGCATGTAAAGCGGACTTTACACAATCAAACAATTTAGATTCAGGGACACAGCAGGGCTGATAGAGCTACCTCTCCCTTCTCAAGCTCCAGATAGAGATTGTGCATTGACTGTGAGGTGTCAATCACAGCTGGGGGCATGTCAGACTGCAATGCAGGTGATTTTCTAGTCCTGCACTGTTAATCACAAGGTAATTAGTTTATGTAAACAGTTGCACACACACTGATAAGAGAAGCACAGTTGCGTTTTGTTTCCTAACCCTTACAGCATGCTGTCCTTAGCGTACATAGCAAAAACCTTTTAGCAGATTACCTTTCAATATTAACTTTTCAGGACTCACGTATTTTAGGCCCTTTAGGAAGAAGCATTTTTTATCATCATTAAAATTCCAGGAGGCATAATGCTTTTTATATTTTTTAATTGACATATGAGGGCTTGTTTTTTGTCGGATGAATTGTAAGACCATTGTATGGACTGTAATTTATCACCTAATTTTTTTAACTGCTGTTATCTTTTTAGGCATTTTAAATTTTATGCGATTCACAGTCTGCATAAATGACTTATTTATTGCATTCCGTGAGTCAGTATGACAAATTTATACAGAATTATTGACATTTGATGATTTTATACAATAAATACACTGATAAAAGAATATTTTTCATACCTTATTCTGAGAGGGCTAAGTTTCCAGGTATTCCGTTAAGGACCTATTTTTGCATGACATAATGTAGTTTTCTTTAGTCCTATTTGGTGTACATATAACTTTTTAAACACAAGTTTTGGAAGGTAGAATAGACAATAAAAAACTGTAATTCTGGAATTTTTTTTAAACACTGATCATATTTAGTTTAAATTTAAAAACTCCTGTCACCAAAATTGACCAGCTTTTGCTTATATTTTATACCCACTACTCTCCTGAGTATTCCATTTTTATTTTAATTGACCATAGGGTTCAACAAGCTTTTTGCTTACTGCTAATTTTTAGGGTCATTACCAAAGGGTCATTACTCACAAAGTAATTATGCAAATCAACCTCAGAGAATCCTGTGAGAAGTGCCCACTTAGAAAAAAAGCATAAAAATTATCAAGAAATAAAAAGGCTCATATCTACAGAACTATATATATATAGCATCAGTCCTCTTAAATATAGTGTAAGCACCACTATATACAGTATGATCCCTAACACAGTCCCTTCTACCCCTTCTATATACAGTACGAACCCCAACAAAGCTCCCCATATACGGTATGAGCCCTCACACAGTCTCTTTATCTTTTAAATTATGAACCCCACACAGTCCTCTATGATTGCCGCTGCAAGATGCTGTGGTAGCCATGCTGGTTCAGTATGCCTTCAATTTTTAATAAATCCTCAACAGTGTCACCAGCAAAGCACCCCCACACCATCACACCTCCTCCATGCTTCACAGTGGGAACCAGCCATGTAGAGTCCAGCCATTCACCTTTTCTACAAAGACACGGTGGTTGGATCCAAAGATCTCAAATTTGGACTCATCAGACCAAAGCACAGATTTCCACTAGTCTAATGTCCATTCCTTGCGTTCTTTAGCCCAAACAAGTCTCTTCTGCTTGTTGCCTGTCCTTAAAAGTGGTTTCCTAGCAGCTATTTTACCATGAAGGCTTGCTGCACAAAGTCTCCTCTTAATAGTTGTTCTAGAGTTGAGAAGATGTGTCCAAACTTTTGGTCTGTACTGTATATGGCATTAACTCACATACAGTCCTCAATATGTACAGTAAAAGCAAATATAGTCCTATTAGATACAGTAAAAGACCTATCATAGCCACTTTATACAAAGTATGAGCCCCACATAGTTCCTATAAATACAATGAGCCCTGCACAGTTCTGCTATATACAGTATGAGACCCACACACAGCGCCTATATACAGTATGAGCCCCAAAACTGTCTCCCCTACCTACGGTATGAGCCCTCACATAACATCTTTATACATAGTATGAGCCCCCACATAGCTTCCTTATACACAGTATTAGCCATTACACTGTTCCTCTGTAATGCTCGTTGCTGCTGATGCGACTGGCATGGCCGGTATGGAAGGAATTGACAGCGGGTTTGGCAGATATGACAGGCACGAATTGTTGCAGCAGGTACGGCAGATACAGCTGGTATGGATTGATGCAGCAGCAGGTACAGTAGATACAGCTGGTATGGATTTCTGCATCTGTGAGTAGGGCAGATAAAATTGGTACAGAATGGTGCAAAACCCCGCATCTAGCTTTAACTAAAATTATAACTGCTGACTTCATATCAATAAGTCAAATAGGTCATAAGTCAGATTTGTGGTGATAATCCATATACTATTTGTGTCCCCTAAATGGCTTTTTGCGAAATTGAAAATTGACATTTTATTGCTTGCTTTCAAAAATGGCTTTCTTCTTGCCAGCCTTCCATCAAAGCCAGATTTGTATAGTATATGACTAGCAACTGTCCTGTGGACAGATTCTCCCAGCTGAGCTGTGGATCTCTGCCACTTCTTCAAAGTGACTATGGGCCTCTTGGCTGCTTCTCTGATTAGTGTTCTGCTTGCTGGGATGTCAGTTTGGTGGACGGCCATTTCTTGGTATGTTTGCAGTTGTGACATACTTCTTCCATTTTTTGATGATGGATTGAACAGTGCTCTGAGAGATGTTCACAGTTTGGGCTATGTTGTATAATCTAACCCTGCTTTACTCTATTCCACAACTTTATCCCTGACCTGTCTGGTGTGTTCCTTGATTTTCATGATGCTGTTTAATCCCTAATGTTCTGAAACAAACCTCAGAGGCCTTCACAGAACAACTGTAGTTATACTGAGAATAAATTACAGTCTTCAGTGTAGGAGGAGAAAAAGGGGTTAAACCCGCGCAATCCGCCAAATAAGATGTAGAGATGTTGATAGTTTAATCACTCTTTTATTCCATAGGTCTACGCGTTTCAAGGTGCAGGGACCTCTTCCTCAGGACCAGAAAATCAACATTATGTTGATTTTCTGGTCCTGAGGAAGAGGTCCCTGCACCTTGAAACGCGTAGACCTATGGAATAAAAGAGTGATTAAACTATCAACATCTCTACATCTTATTTGGTGGATTGCGCGGGTTTAACCCCTTTTTATCCTCCTACACTGAAGACTTCTGCACGTGGGGCCGCGGCAGCCGCCATTATCCTATGCTATCTTCGGTGGTTGTGACCCTTCACAACCATTTTTGGTGAGTGTATTTATCTATATACTTACTTGTACTTATCTGGTAAAACCCTATCAGCGCTTCTGTTTTTTAGCACTATTATCGAGAATAAATTACACACAGAAGCTCTCAATTTATTAATTAGGAGACTTCTGGTGGTAATTGTTCACTCAGTATTTTATTTTGAGGTATCAAACTACAAGACTACAGGGATCTGAATACAAATGCAAATGGCAATTTATAGATTTATATTTTTAAAATAATTAGAAAACCATGTATCATTTCCTTCACACTTCACAAATACTTGCTATTTTGTATTGGTATATCACATAAAATACATTTACGTTTGTGGGTGTAACATAAAAAATGTGCAACATTGATGGGGTATGAATACTTTATTCAAGGCACTGTATATTTCATTATATCTGGCGCAAACCAAAAATGGCACATTAAAAGTTTTCTTTTTTTTTTCAGTGCTCATAGTAATAGTATAAAGATGATTCACTAACTCAGAATTTAGACAATTTCTCAATACTGAAGTGAAGACACCTATATTATAATTTGCATCTTTCTCAAAATATTTGGTTTTTTTTCTAAAGTTATACATTGAATTCTCATTATTACACACAGTAAATGAAATATGAAGTTTTGGAAGGGAATATTTTTTTTTTTTTTCACTCTTAATTCTGCCTATTAGTGGTTTGATGAAACAGTTATTATCACTAAGTGATATATTGTAAAATGAGTGTAAGTTCATTTATATTTCCATTATTTTACAATATGAATACTCTCAGGTAATTTAATGTTCTAATTGAGGATATAATTGACTTACACAAAGTGAAGAAAATGTCGAAAAATGTTAGAGTAAAAAATTGTCATTTTTAGGAACAAGTAATTTGTACATTTGTTATTCTATGTCAATTTTTGGCCCCATGACATTTTTAAGAACACCACATGAGAACTTAGCATGCCAATTATTTTAGCACATCCCCTTAGGGATTTTTAGAATTGCTATTTTATTTTTTTGCATTTTCCACTTACTTGCTGTTATATTTAAAGAATACCTGTCAGGATATTTAAACAAGTATTGTTGCAGATTATATTTAGGTATTATTTTAAGTTTTGAAATAATTTTTTGCGAAACATAGTGTAATATTTTATTTTTACAGCAGTAAGATTTTTCAATCTCTTTCCATTTTGACATTAATTCTTCATTTTGGAGGCCTATTTAATTATTATTATTTGCATTACCTTAAGTACATACTTAAGTGTTGGGTGCTTTCTGGGATTTTGTTTAAATGAAAATAATAAAATACAAAAAATGTTTCTATTAAAAATATATAATCTCATTTGTAATTATGTGAAATGAGTATTTAAAAAAAAATGACATGATTTCAATCAAGTTTTATTTTGAACGTATTTAAAAATGATTTGGGGTTTTGTTTTCCATACCAATATGGAACATCACATGCAGGTTTACAAGGAAAGAAAACGCATAACTATAAGTAGTAAAGGATCCATGCAGGTCTGTTTCTGCCATGAGGCGAGATGAGCATCTGGTGAGCATCTTGCCACCCCTGGGAGTACTATTTCGACGGTTCTTATCAGTATAATTGGAGACGGGGAAGGGTTTGAAAGGGGTCAATGTGAGGTGACAGTATAGAAAGGACAGTACAGAGAGGGGGAAAAGTTAGAGGGGGATGTGTACTGAAAGGAGACATTAAGGGGGTATAATGTGAGGGTACAGTGTAAAGAGGGTGAAGCATGAAGAGAACAATGAACATAGGGATAGTGTTAAAAGGGGCAGTGTTAGTATAAGGACAATGTGAACAGGGGTCAGCATAGAGAAGAATGTGGAGATAAAAACAATATGAGGGAACAGTATTACATGGGAACAATGAGGCAATTATTATTCCTAACGGAAGACAGTGAGGTGGTTATTGTTTATAAAAGGCCAGTATGTCAACTATAGTTCACAAGATCAAAAATTGGGGAAGTTATTGTTCACAATCGGAATATTGTGGCATTTATAGGTTAAAAAGATGCACAGTGTGGAAAGTACAGTTCATAAGAGTGGATAATATGAGGTTTATAGTTTATAAGGTGGGATGGTGGATAATATGAGGTTTACAGTTTATAAGGTGGGATGGTAGATAATATGAGGTTTATAGTTTATAAGGTGGGATGGTGGATAATATGAGGTTTATAGTTTATAAGGTGGGATGGTGGATAATATGAGGTTTATAGTTTATAAGGTGGGATGGTAGGTAGGCTGTTTATAGGGTAGAGTATAACGGTTGTGGTTTATATAGGTAGACCGTGAGATTGATATAGCTCATAAGAGGAACATTGTTGTGGTTATAGTTCAGAACTGGATTTTAAGGAAGCAATGTTTTATAACAGGGAGCTCAGTTAGGGAAAACGGATGTACAGTGTGGCAGTTATGGTTCATAAGAATCATAAGGGGGACAGTGTGGAGACAATCTACCATAAGAAAGACAGTGTGGGGGACATTTTGTGCAAAGAGAACAGTGAAGGACGATTATTTATTCAGGTGTGCAGCACTGATACATTCTTTTTTTATTATGGGCAACTATAACATTATCATTTATAAGGGCACTGTGTTGGGATGTGCAGCAGAAAACCAGAGAAGAGGGAAGTCTGTAGAGACTATTTGTGTTTATGAAAATCTATCATGGCTTTTTAGACCAGTTAGAAAATAAAGGGATTAGAATGACTCAAATTGGACAAGATGCCACATATAGGGTATCTGGATGTAAATGATTATTTCTGATATTGACTTGACTAAAAATTACTGTGGTTTTGGTATAGCCAATAGTTTGATAATGGTTCATAAAAACTCCCAGCATTTGCTTACTGTTTTTCTTGACCTACTAGTAGTTGTCAGTTAATAGCATGCAAATGTATATGGTGGGTGCTTACATGACAGCAATTGATCATTGAACTAAACTTGGATATGCAGTGATATTGCTTCTGGTGATGTATTCATGTCCTGATAGAGATCTGAGTACTTTAATTTTGTACTCATTTAGGTTCTAGCTTTGTATTCATGTACAGATGGTTGTTCTTGTGTTGTATTTCTCGAATGATGGCAGGTTTGGTTCTGAAAACAGAAATTATTGCTGTTTCTGGTTCTGTGTTCCTGCACTGTTATTGGATCTGATCCACCTGACATGTAACAATCCATATTTGTAATCTTCAAACACAACCTGAGAAGTCAGTGTTCAGAAAAGCCAACATCCAGCAATATCTCTGTGGCGCCCTGGACAAGCCAGGGGCCACAGAGAACAACACCCACACACCCCACACTCCCGGTCAGGCACACCGAAGTCAGACTAAAACCCTTGTTGCCTTCCTCCAGGGGCTGATGTCCACACCAGGGGGTGGGCCAGGTGGTTGGCCCTGCCCACCGTGGAGTTCACAGTCCTGGAGGCAGGAAAAGAGGACAGTTTAGTTTTGGAGGTGAAAGTGAGAGGAAGGAAAAGTGGTAGTGGAGCAACTAACTGACAGCGTCCGGGTGTGTGGCCCGGGCGGCACAGCAAGGTTGGCAGACGGTGGTGACCGTCTGCAGGAGTGGCCTATCGGAGTTTACCGTAAGGACCGTGGATGGGTGGTAGCCTGGCGGTACCGGACCAATACACAGAGAGAAGCCAGCACCATATGGCAGGGGCTTACGGACCCCGGCAAGGCTAGGAGTCGCCGTGAATTTGCCAAATTTGTTAGCGAAGGGAACCTCCTGGGTTTCCCAGCAGCCAAGTCCCGACAGAAGGCAACAGTCTAACCGAGAGAGGGAAACACAGTCACCGCAAAGGCTAAAGTTCCCAGGGCCAGAGCCTGCGGGCAAAAAAGGGGCTCCTCCAGCCCATATCCAAGCTGGGGAGCGGGTTACCGGTGGGAACCCATTGGAACCGTTACAGTACACAGGTGCAGGGAAAGGCAGTCACCATCAACCTGCCGGGAAAAACAACACCGTAGCCGTCTGTGGGACTGTGGCGCCCCTGAGGATTCCGTCGCCACAGGTCATTGCACCCCATCCAGTGGTGTGATGCCCCATTCTGGGAGAGGAAGAGAGTGAACTCCGGTCCCCTGGTAAATCCACACTACATCCATTGCTAGGAACACACTGGGACCAGGGAAAGTGGCAGACAACCCTCCCATGCTGCATGCTGGGAGGGGTCGTAAGACCCATCCCTGCTCCTATAGGGTAGATCAGAGCAACTGGGGAGGTGGGAGGAGCCATCTGAGAGCAGACACAGAGAGGAAGGTCTAGTGTAGTCAGTCGGAGTTGAGAGAGAGTGGGGAGGAGGAGGAGGCCTGCTGGAGGCAGGCAAGGAGGAGAAGAGAAAGGGAAGAAAGAAAAGCCCCAAGTCAGTCAGGGGCTGGAAAGAAGAAAAGAGACGCTTCCTGGTGAAGACCCTGGGACCCAGAGGTCCAGGTGACACCACGCAGAGAACAGAAGGAGTCGCAGGGCCACGGGTAGTCTGTATAGCTGTCGGGGCAGTTTAGAGCTACGGTGGCCTGTTCCACAAGAACATCGGTGGAGGGATCAAGCTGCGACAGGGGACGGTCCCTAGAGACTGGAGGAGTGCAAAGATCATCTCCAAACAGTAAAAACCGAGGCCCAGGGAACGTTGTAGACTCCCCGGGCCAGAACCCATAGCAGAACTTCCAGAAAAGGGGTAATCAGCCGACAGGTGACCCCCCAGCCTGGAGGCTGTAGTGGAGGCCAAGCCAGGTTCATCCTAACAAAGGCAAGGCTAAGGAAGACAGCAGGAGAAAGAGACACTAAGAGAAGGGCACCGGCTTTCACTCTCTGAACCACCCAGAAACGGCGGAGGTCCCTGACAGTGGTCCCAGCAGTCCAAGGGTTCCTGCCGGCCGTGACAAGAACTGTGAGTAAAGAACTTGAACTGCACCCTTGAAGTGGTCTCTGTTATTTCATCTGCATAGACACTCACAAGCACCAACAGTGCCCCGGGCATTGCTCCACCTGTGGGGAGTAGTACCACCATTGCTGCCATATCATCCCCCGGAGGCCTCATACAGCAGCGGCGGCTTATTAGCCGCATGCCACAGGTGGCGTCACGAACACAAACTTTAATTCAAGCCACATATTTTACTGACACCCACCAGGGCCACGGAGCCGGGCCCAGCCACCACTGACTACCACCGGACTACTCCGGCCCGGCACCGGGTGTCCCATAGCCCTGGGGTGGGCGAGTCAACTTTGGCGTCACGAACAGGATTTCGTGCCCGGTCACACCGGGTACTGTGCGCCTGAAGAATCGTGAAGAAGCCTGTGTTAAACTGTGAGAAACTGCCGCCATTGAAGACGCTGAGCGCGGGAAGAAGAGGGGCATGAAAGAAGAAAGGGCGCGAAGAGAAGCCCCGCCCCCTTGTCCAAGAAAAGAGCGTGAAGCAGTGCCCGCCATGGAAGGCGGAGGAAGAAGAAATGGCGACTAGATAAGCTGGCCGGCTGGCAGAAAGAGTCTAAATGCCAGACCAGCAGATAAAGAAAATGTACCTTATCGCAAGCGGAGTGATGCCGGTCGTGATGGGCTGGGCGCCAGTCTGGCACCAGATGCTAGTGCAGCCTCCGGCCCCGCCTCCGAGAAGGGAAAGGGATCAGCCGAGTGGCGTGGTCGAGCACCCGAGCAGTGTTCCAGTCAGCATTCCCCAGGCCGGTAGCATGGCGGAGGAGCTGCAGCAAGGTGCACCAGGGACCGGAAGAATGGATCCTGAGCTGGGCCTGCTCCGGGAGGAGATGCGAGTCCTGGCCCGGAGGCTGAGCAGCGTGGAAGTGGAAGCGGACTGGCAGAAAGAAACACCGCTGGTACCGGAGGGCCTGGGTCAGTGGATGGACGCCGCGGAGCAGCAGGAGGGTGAGCAACATGAACCCCCGATCAGTCCGGACCCATGGCCCCGCCACACACCACCGACTAGCCCCTTCACAGACCCCCTGGCCTTCCCCGCCAGCCCCGCTGACGCCCGGTGGGGCACCGGAGGCCTGCCTGAGACCCCCACAGACGGAGCTTGGGGAGGGGTGGACCCCGAACAGCTAGCGGGCCCCTTGCCGAGTCCCCCTGTGAGCCTCCTGGGAATGGCATCCCCGGGAGTGAATTGGGACGCAGCGCCCATTGAAAGCAGGGGACTGCAGCGGCCGCTGCGCCCTAAGGAGACCCCCCTGGCCAACGAGCTAACGTGCCGGAGTCTGGTGATCGAGTACCAGAGGGAGCGGGAACTCCGGGAGGAGAAACGGAGGGCCAGAGAAGCCGCTAATCTGGCCTCCAAAGAAGAGGTCAGGAAGGCCCTGAAGGGATCCGAGGGCCCAGTGCGACGGGGCCTAGTAGTGGCCTTCCGACAAGCTGGTGGCTGGGGCTTCATCAGGGAGCCCGGCCTGGGCAAGGACGTGTTTGTGGCTCGAAGAGACATCGAGAAGCACCTGCCCAGAGGCCACCCAGGGAGAGATGCGAAGCTGGGAGATGTGGTAGAGTACACACGGCTGATGGGGAACCGTGGGTGGTACGCGCTGCATGTGCATATCCTAAAGGAAGAAGCGGCCCCAGAGGGACCAGAGTGGCGCCGTACCATGCAAGCGCGCAGCCTCTCCCCTAGCAGCAGCACTACCTCAAGGCAGACCCAGGCCACGGAACTGAGCAGAGGTCCTGCGACGGCCACGCAAGAAACACAGACCAGGATCTCCATGGCCTACATGCTGCCCAGGGCCCTGCCAAAGAAGGACCCCAGCAATGAAGAGTAAGAGTGAAGAAGTAAGAAGAAGCTGAACTGTATATAGTCCCTGTCTGCCCCTCATTCTTTTTGAAGATGTCCCTTGTGTTCTGTCCCAATGTTCTTTTCGAAGATGACACCCTTTCCTGCTGTACTGCCCCTCATGCTTTTCGAAGATGTCACCCCCCATGTTTATATGTACCGGGCCACGGAACTGGAATGTGGTCCCCGGTGAATGTGATGTCTTATGTGTCCTGTGTAACCAGGCCACTGGACTTAGTGGCTGGTTTTATTTGCCGTTTTGTTGTTTGAAAAGAAACGAACTGCCAGGCTACTGGACTTGCTGTAGCCAAGAATGTATATAGTTGCACCCGTTGTGCCCCCTACCAGAATTATGGGGGATGTGCCCAAACCGTGCAATGAACTGGAAGTGCACACATAGTTTCTTTATAAGAAGTTTGCAACGTTTAAGTACCTTAGCCTCCCATAAAGAGAAGAAATGTTTTATTGTTTTATATTGTTCATAACAAAAATGTTTTGCAGTTCTTCCACATTTTTTTGTTGTTTTTCAGCCCGAGGACGTGCTGGGATTTGCTGTGGGGGAGTGTGGCGCCCCTGAGGCTTCCGTCGCCACAGGTCATTGCAACCCATCCAGTGGTGTGATGCCCCATTCTGGGAGAGGAAGAGAGTGAACTCCGGTCCCCTGGTAAATCCACACTACACCCATTGCTAGGAACACACTGGGACCAGGGAAAGTGGCAGACAACCCTCCCATGCTGCATGCTGGGAGGGGTCGTAAGACCCATCCCTGCTCCTATAGGGTAGATCAGAGCAACTGGGGAGGTGGGAGGAGCCATCTGAGAGCAGACACAGAGAGGAAGGTCTGGTGTAGTCAGTCGGAGTTGAGAGAGAGAGTGGGGAGGAGGAGGAGGCCTGCTGGAGGCAGGCAAGGAGGAGAAGAGAAAGGGAAGAAAGAAAAGACCCAAGTCAGTCAGGGGCTGGAAAGAAGAAAAGAGACGCTTCCTGGTGAAGACCCTGGGACCCAGAGGTCCAGGTGACACCACGCAGAGAACAGAAGGAGTCGCAGGGCCACGGGTAGTCTGTATAGCTGTCGGGGCAGTTTAGAGCTACGGTGGCCTGTTCCACAAGAACATCGGTGGAGGGATCAAGCTGCGACAGGGGACGGTCCCTAGAGACTGGAGGAGTGCAAAGATCATCTCCAAACAGTAAAAACCGAGGCCCAGGGAACGTGGAAACTCCCAGGGCCAGAACCCATAGCAGAACTTCCAGAAAAGGGGTAATCAGCCGACAGGTGACCCCCCAGCCTGGAGGCTGTAGTGGAGGCCAAGCCAGGTTCATCCTAACAAAGGCAAGGCTAAGGAAGACAGCAGGAGAAAGAGACACTAAGAGAAGGGCACCGGCTTTCACTCTCTGAACCACCCAGAAACGGCGGAGGTCCCTGACAGTGGTCCCAGCAGTCCAAGGGTTCCTGCCGGCCGTGACAAGAACTGTGAGTAAAGAACTTGAACTGCACCCTTGAAGTAGTCTCTGTTATTTCATCTGCATAGACACTCACAAGCACCAACAGTGCCCCGGGCATTGCTCCACCTGTTTGGAGTAGTACCACCATTGCTGCCATATCATCCCCCGGAGGCCTCATACAGCAGCGGCGGCTTATTAGCCGCATGCCACAGGTGGCGTCACGAACACAAACTTTAATTCAAGCCACATATTTTACTGACACCCACCAGGGCCACGGAGCCGGGCCCAGCCACCACTGACTACTACCGGACTAGTCCGGCCCGGCACCGGGTGTCCCATAGCCCTGGGGTGGGCGAGTCAGGACCCGTCCATCCAGCCGTGTGTTTTACCGAGAACTGTGTCCTCATCATTGGCTGAGTGAGTACCACCGTGCCGTGCGGCATAGCGCTTCCCCCGCGACTCTGCACCTCACCAGGCCCTGTAACCCGCCTGTCATCCATCCCTACCCCATCACCGGGCCCCGGGACAACCAACCCCCTACCCATGGAGGGGAGAACTAACAACAAAGCTGCTCCCTGTCACCGCTCCCGGGATCCCCATCCAGAGCAGCGGTGGTGTCACCAATATCACCACAACCGTGGGTGACGTCACGGACAATATCCAAATCCCCACAATCTAATCAATCTCCCTTTTCACTCACGGGCGAGGAACGCCGCTCGAGTCCCCGGGATCCGGCCCACCGCTCGAGCCACCACCGAGCAGCAGCCACAGCAGCAGCAGCGGCCGGACCCGAGCAGTGGGAGAGCACAGCGTCCCTTCCTCCGCCCGCGACATCTCCACTGCCACCTCACTAACATCAGAGCTGCTTCAACTTCAAGATATATTGTCTCTTTCCCCTATACCCCTGTAAATTGTAATCTTGTGAGAGCAGGTTCCTATACCACTGTATACCAGTTTGTGCAGTGGTGTATTTGGGGGGGCAGGCGGGGCATTTGCCCAGGACGCAGCAAGCATGGAAGCACCGTTCCGCCGCCTGATATGGCAGTCCAAGTTGTCTACCCGGCAGCTGCATTGCCACCCTCATATTGGGAGTCCTCCGTTCTCTGAGCCGACCGCTAAGCTGACCGGTGACTCAGAGAAGGTGAAGCGCCCTAGCTCCCAGTGATCAATTGTACTCACATCTTTCAGATGAAACTGCAATTGAAGCTCTTACTTCCAGCACTACAGGGCCACTGTGATGTCAGCAGCATGGATCAGGTCAGACGATCACACTGCTGATGTCATTCCTCGGCACCGCATAGGCGGCAGAAATTTGGTGTGGTAAGTACTCCAGTAGAGCTGAAGACACCAAGTAGTTATTGTAATTAGGGGAAGGGATGAGGAAATTTGAGTACACAGTATGGGGAGAAAGGGTGGGGGGGATGTATTTTGACACAATATGAGGAGCAAGGGGGAATGCATAAGGACACAAAATGGGGAGTAAATTATGGGGAAGAAATTTGAGAACAGAATATGGAGAGCGAGTGAAGGGAAATTTGAGTACACAGTATGGGGAGAGAGGGTAGGGGGGAATGTAGATGGATGGACACACTATGGGAAACAAAGGGGATGTATGTGGACACAGTATGGAGAGCTAACAGTGAAGAAATTTGAGGACATAGTATGGGGTGCAAGGGGCGGGATTTAAGCAGGCAGTAAAGGGAGCAAGTGGGGGAGAAATTTGAACACAGTATAGGAGTAAATTTGAGGACAGTATGGGAAGACAGGGGGTAGGATGGGTGAGAAAGTAGTGATGAGACTGTATGAGATGAGAAAAATATGAGGGACACAGAATAAGGACTGGATAGTGTGGGGGTATAAAGAGAGGGCAGAATGGAGAACAGTTTAAGGTCATAGCAAGAGGGGATAGTATGTCATAGAGGAGGTGTAGGATGATGGCCACAGTTTAAAGACTGGGAAGTATACGGGGACACAATATGAGAGGACAGTGGGAAATATGAAAAAGAGAGGAGTGTTTGGAGGGTATGTTCCATTGGATGGACATTGTGGGTCATATTTTTTTAAGGGAACATAATGATGAACAATTAATTATTCAGGGGCACAGCATAGGGCAGTTATTTTATTCAGGAGCCTTATGACACTCCTATTTTTTAGGGGACTGTGTGGGGATGCAGAAGACCGGAGAAGATGGAAGTTTGCAAAGATGAGCGCTGAATGTGAAAATTCTGGACAAGATGAAGAAAAGAAAGAAAACATCTTCAATCAGAGATAACATGAGCTATAATGTACCTGGATGTAAATGTTTATTTGTGATACTGATTAATTCTCATCAGTGCTGTGGCTGCTCTATGGTCAGCAGTCTGATGATGACTGATATCTCTCAGTATGTCTTTACTATTGCTAAGGACATACTGAGAGTTGTAGGCTTAGGCAATACAAAAGATCTACCATGTTCTGATGGTCCTTCTGGTGACGTATTCCTGTACTGATGAGAGTTTTGATGCTGTGTTTAAGAACTGATAGGGGTTATTGTGGATTTATTTATGTACTGCTGGTCATTCTTATGATGAATTTCCCTACTGCTGGTGGTTCTAGTGATGTATTTTGGTAATAATAGGGGTAATGGTACTGTGTTTTGTGTACTGTTAGTGGTTATTGTGATGTATTCTTGCACTGTTAATAGTTTGAATCATGTAAATATGTAACAATTAGTGATGAGCAGAAACACAGATAACCGGGACTGGTGGGTCCTGGGAATCTGTTTTTTAAAATCCGGTTCCGGGACAGATTTCGGTCCTCAGATAAGTCTATAGGGACAAAAATCCAGCGATTAAAAATGATGGTAGGAGGGATAGGGGATGATAGCAAGTGTGCTATGCTTTCCAAGGCTCCGGCACAGCTGTATACTGCTCCCACGGCCACACATTCACTTCCCATGCTGTGCATTACATTCATTGCACTGCACTGCTTTCCCCACCTACCAATGTCTGTGATTGGTTGCAGTCAGACACACCCGCCACACTGAGTCGCATCGTGTCAGTTGACTAGTTAAAATTACAAGTCCTGTCTGCGTCTATCAAGGTATAAAATAAATAAATAAAAAAAAATTGGCATAGGGTCCCCTCATATTATGATACCCAGCACAGATAAGGCATACGGCCACAGGCTGCAGCCCCCAGACGTGCGCTTATCTTGGCTGTGTATCAAAATAAGAGGAGCCGCATGTGGCTTTTTTAAAAAAGAAAAAAAATTGAAATAGATAATTAAAAAAAAAATGGCATGTGGTCCCCCCAATTTTGATACCCAGCCATGATAAAGCCTGACAATTGGGGCTGGTATTCACAGACTGGGGAGACATATGTTTATTTTGCCTCCCTCCAGACTAAAAATAGCAGCCTGCAGCCATCCCGAAACAGTGACAGTGTTAGCTAGAGAGAGGGGGCTGCTGGGCTGCCCCACACTCCCTGATCGCTGGCTGGAACCTTAAAGGCTCCACTTGCTCTGTAAATTGCACCCCTGGAGCCTCGTGAGGCCATACATTATCAGTAACGAGTTTTCAATCAATCTGTATAAATGATGGGTGGTGCCAGCTAGTTTTTCTTGGGTTATTGAAACCCAAAAAGCAAAAAAAAAATCATATGGTCCTAAATGAACACCAAAAGCAGAAGTAATGGAAAAATGCATTTTATTAATGACAGGCAAAGAGATAGTAGTGGATGTACAACAAAAAGGGCACGTATGCAAAATAGAAGTAAACATATTGAAAACAAAAGTTAACAGGAAATGATAGAAAATAGGACAGCATCAGTATTAAACTAAAAATTAGCAATCCAAAGTAAAGACATATAAGTACGTACACATGTCAAAATACAGTATATCACAAAAATAAGTCCACTATATAAAATCCAACTAAAAAAAGGTGCCATGTTTTCAATATACTCTTCTAAAGAACGAGAAACTATAACCCAAAAGGATTGTAAGAATTGTAAAAGGATCAACTTGTGCCCACAGGTGGTCACAGAAGTGTACTACACCCCACATAACACCTTTCCATATAAGGTTCCATCAGCCACAAAACCCTAGCCACCCCCCCCCAGGGTAAGAAGGATAAACCAGTGGGCAGGACCAGGGGGATTGGGAACGCCCACCTAGGGGTCTTGAGGATCCAGGGGCGGGAACAAGTCAGATCAGTTTTTGAGTTTGAAGTTGGAGATCAGGTGGAGAGGAGTATGGGGAGATAAGGTATGCACACCAGTGACTATGTAAGGGGAATACATGGAATAGCAGAAACTGCTGTGTGAATACTGACATGAAAAATTCAATAGCTAGATGTACGAATGAAATGTGGAAAAATTGAACCTGCATTACTGCCATGAATATATGAATAAAGAGAAATTTAGCTACTGAATTGATCAATGCAATAGAGCCCCAACACTACGCCAAAGTATTTCTCTACGTTGGGGTCCCTAGCTTGTGTGTGTCCTCTCATGCAGTTAAAAAACTTACCGTGTATGGGAAGCTGAGACCCAGTCTATATATACGATGTGGATTGGCAATAGGTCTGTATGGGGAGGGTTCTGCACCCAGTTCAGACATAGAATGGAGTTCCAAACGTTATTTCTTATTTGTTAGGTGGAGAGGAGTGACAGTGACAGACTGTCAGAGGAAAACTGAGCCTAGTGGAGAGTAGACAGGGTAGTGGCCCTGGTCTACTGCCTAGCTAGCAAGCAGTGGACCGTGTCCAAAGGCGATGGGAATATGGTCGCGGGAGATCTAGAGTGGACTGGGACAGGGTTGGAGCCCGCTGGTACCAACAGCGGAGATCCGGTCCGGAAACTGTGCACAGGCGGGGTACCTGGACCTTAGTTAGAAGACGGTTGCAAGCCCCTTCTCTAATTCACCAGGCCGGGAGCAGGATTCAAGCCTAGCTCCAGAAGTTTAGCCCAGAAAGAGCAAAACGGCAGCCCACCACAGGGGATAGGGTATCCGCAAACACCCACTGAAATCCCAAGGGTCAGTTTTCGCGGGCACGTCTCCCAACCAAAACATACCGGGAGTGGACTTCTCGCATTCCAGATGGAGTCATCCAAAGGTGAGGAAAATTACAGAGTGCCGGAGGAAGGGACATTGGTACACCAGCCGGATGTGGTACCCGAGTACACCCGGATGCGGCAGCTGGCCACTGACACCTTGGTTTACCAATGGACTTATGTGTAATTCTCCCACAGTGTGTACACCAACACTCCCCGGTCTGGCCCCGCGCGCCATCTCCGGCCTACATCACTCTCCGTGTTCTGGACACTGAGCCCCGGGGAATCCATCCCTACCCACGGAGGGGTTAACATCCAGCTGCTATCCCATCTCCCCCTGGGTGATCCCCAACTGCAGCGGTGGTACAATATCTTACCACACACCGTGGGTGGCGTCACAAAGTACCTACAGCAATCCCCGCACAAATACGTCCTCTTTTTATTTGAGTGTCCGTGCGACCCCCGGGTCCGGAAATCCCTCGAGCCATTGCGGATCCGGCTGCTACTGACGTGGGGGCGGCACATATATATATATCGAGAGAAAGAGAGAGAGAGAGAGAAAGAGGGAGATAACAAATGTCTAATAACTCCAACAAAGGCTTTATAAGTAGAAAATGGTAGATGTCTAAAGTTTTGGTCTAAATACTAGTAAATAGTCTATTGAATACCATTAAGCACTAAGATTGGGCTTAAGGGTACTTTACACGCTGCGATACCGGTACCGATATCACTAGCGAGTGTACCTGCCCTCGTCGGTTGTGCGTCACGGGCAAATTGCTGCCCATGTCGCACAACATCGCTTATACCCGTCACACATACTTACCTTCCCTGCGACATCGCTCTGGCCAGCGATCCGCCTCCTTTCTAAGGGGGCGGTTCGTGCGGTGTCACACCGACGTCACACGGCAGCCGTCCAATAAAAGCGGAGAGGCGGAGATGAGCGGCTGGAACATAACGCCCACCTTCTTCCTTCCTCATTGCCGGTGGACGCAGGTAAGGAGTTGTTCATCATTACTGCGGTGTCACACATAGCGATGTGTGGTGCACAGGAATGACGAACAACATCGTACCTGCAGCAGCAACAATATTAAGGAAATGAACGACATGTCAACGAGCAACGATTTTTCACGTTTTTGCGCTCGTTGATCATTGCTCATTGGTATCACATGCTGCGATGTCGCTAATGGCGACGGACGTGCGTCACTAACGACGTGACCCTGACGATATATCGTTGGCGATGTCGCAGCGTGTAAAGCACCCTTTAGGCATTCATAGCAATGTAGCAATTTGAGCAAAAAGTTGATAAATAAATGTAAATGTCCCTTCCCTACCATTTTAAAGAGGTTTTGTCATCTTTATAAAAAGGTAAATTTGCAAAGTGCTTGTAAAAGAATGGCAGGATTTGTAATACTACCATTTACTGCTCATCTCCAGAGTTTTCATCCACCTTTGAAGTTTATGGCTGGTCATCTAAGCAGGGTCAGGCACACTTACAAGCTCTTTCTTAAAGAGCTTGTAAATGCTGCCTTGAAGTGGATCACTGTATCTGGTCAGCTTCAGTCACCTTGTGCTACTCCGATGCTGCAGTACAAACATGCCTCTGGTAGCAGCATGGAGAGGTGCAAAGTTTGGGCCAGCCTCCAGACCTAATTGTCAAACTTCAGGAGTGCTCTGCCCCCTGAGATCATTGGAGTAACCCTTCTTAGGCCGGTTTCACACCTGCGTTCAGCGCAATCCGCCGCTATGGAGAATAGCGCAGTCCGTTAACGCACTGCGCTAGTCTCCATAGGTTTGTATGGACGACGCACTGTAACACAAGTGTCTGCGTTGCATCCGCTGCACAAGGCAGCATCGTTATTTTGATGCTGCGTCAGGTGGAAGGAACGCTGCATCTAGCGTTTTTTGTGTCATTAAAATATCGCACCTTTGCAAATTCCGTTAGTATCCGCCAAGGTGTGTAATGATTGTCTATGGCGACAGACTCTGCCGCAATGCGCCAAGCGGCAGAATCCGCTGATGGTTCCCGTCACGTTCTACTGAGCATGCTCAGCATGTCCAACAGAATGATCTAAATAGTTTAAAATCACTCCTGGTCTTTGTCCCCCCTTCCCCCATCTCTCATACTCACTGATCACTGATGCGGCGCTGCACGGCTCTCACAAAGTTCCGGCGGCTTTTCCTCTTTTGAAAATGCCGACCGCTCATTAATCCATCTCATATTCACTGCTTTCCCCGCCCATCGGCGCCTATGATTGGTTGCAGTCAGACCCGCCCCCACGCTAAGTGACAGCTGTCTCACTGCAACCAATCACAGCCGCCAGTGGGCGGGTCTAAAAACGGCGTGCGGTCCCCCCAAATTTTGATACCAGCCAAGATAAAGCCACACGGCTGAAGGCTGGTATTCTCAGGGGAGCCCCATGTTATGGGGAGCCCCCCAGCCTAACAATATCAGCCAGCAGCTGCCCGGAATAGCCAGATTCATTAGATGCAACAGTCCCGGGACTCTACCCGGCTCATCCCGAATTACCCTGGTGCGGTGGCACTCGGGGTAATAAGGAGTTAAATGGCAGCTTATAGCTGCCACTAAGTCCTAGGTTTATCATGGCAGGCGTCTTCCCCGAGATACCTTCCATAATTAACCTGTAAGTGAATGTAAATAAACACAAACACCTGAAAAAATCCTTTATTTGGAATAAAAGACAAAAAAACACCCTTTTTCACCACTTTATTAATCCCCAAATACCCCTCCAGGTCCGACATAATCCACACGAAGTCCCGCGACGCTTTCAGCTCTGCTACATGAAGCTGACAGGAGCGGCAGTAGAACACGACCACTCTCTATCAGCTACACGCAGCAACTGAAGTGAGCCGCATGATCAGCTGTGCTGATGACATGACCCCTCTCTGGGACTTCTAGTATTAGAGGGCTTACACAGACATTAATCCCTTAACACACCATAATGGCTATACCTGTCATATAGCAGGTTGGGGTTCAGTGGAGCTGTCTCAGAAGCTAAACTCACCCCAAATGCTGCCAAAATTAAATCGATGCCACAAAACTGAAGGGCAGATTAGTATTATCCTGTCTTCTCTTGAGGCGATTCAACCGAAGTTATACAGTGCTAGTCGAAACATGACATTTGTACAGACCCAGACGTCTTGCATGTTCTTAAGTAGAAACATTTGATGGAATCCAATAACTTGGTCATCGTCTGCCTTGAGCTGGCCTATGAGTCATATGTACCTATATAATAGATTCAAACGAAATTGGTTCCATTGTATGGAAGAAACTTTTTGTTCAGAGCATAAACACCATTCCTTACTGGGTGAAAATCAAATAAATTCTAAAAAAAAAAATCTATATATTTGTCTTCAAAGATGTTAGAATAAAAAGAAGATACAAGGATAAACGTGAAGCATTTTAGCTGGAGTTTTATAAAAGTACTATTCTTGCTTTCTGCCGGTGTCTCATGTTTAAGGAGATAGATACAATAACCTGGACTTACAGCTAATGATCTAAAAAGATCTACTTTCACATTATCAACATCAATGTTAAATGGTAAGCCCCCTCCGTGCTTCTGTCTGTCTGCTTCTGTCTATCTTTGAATCTATTGTCACGTATTGACCCAACAGCTTGTGATACATCAGCGTGCTCTACTTCAGCCTTGCAAAAATATTTCAAGGTTAAAATTGTGAGAGCTTCACTTAAAGGACTGAAATAATATGTTTGTACAATGTAAGTATTTCTGCAAACATATTTATCTGAAGCTGTAGTGCAATTGATTTTACTGTCCACCATTTTCACTGTAAAGCATCAAAGTTATTGTTCACAGCACACTAAAAGGAACTGTCTGATTCCAGTACACAGATAATTCTGCATTTTAGATGTGTTTTCATTTCAATTCATTTCTATTTTATTTTTATATTAATTGAAATAAGAAAGTGTTTTTTACAACCTTGATGGTAATTGTGGAGGCCAGACGAGCATTTAATGAAAACCTTTTTAATTCTACACTATCAAGACTCATTAAGATCTTCTTAAAAATTGGACTGAGCACGGGTCTCCTGACCTGAACTCAGCAGCCTCATAAGCATTCTGACACTATCCAGTTAGTGTGATGCTGGTCACTAGGTGGCGCTAGATACTACTTGTGTGCAGTATAAACGGAGAGGTAGTCAAACAAGCTGGGATCAGGAACCAGGAGGACATGACAGGACACAGGGAGCAGTCAGAAACGAGATCAAGATACGGCAGGAAGGTCAGGATTCCAGTAGAGTACGTATAGGCAGCAGGAGGAGATGTGGTTAGGAGATGGTTCGAGGTCAGGAGGTAACAATAAAGTCAGGGGGCTGGGCAGAGCAAAGTCAACTACAGTCCAGGGTCAAGAAGCCAAGATCAGATAATTGTACACAAATGGGATTCAAGAGCACTTACTGTGGAAGCAGGAAATCCGACTGTCAACGTTCCGGGCAAGCATACCCCCTAATGAAGCAGAGCAATCACCCGGAATGAGGAGCATCTGAGAAATCCCTTCCCAACACCAGCATAGGACCCAGTGCTGAGAAACAATCCATCAACAGGAGCTGAAGACAAACAGCAGAGCATCTAAACCTGCAAAATGCTCTGCGCGATGGAACAGGCAAGTACTGGCTCTGCAGGGGAGCATGGCAGAACATAACAGAGCACAAGATGCTCTGCATATTGGAATCATTACAGTTAGAAGTTACACTATCAGACTGTGTAGAAACACACTCTTGTAAATTTCCAAGAAAATTATCGAAGCAATGGCAAAAAAATCGGAGCCTAAAAAGATAATCTAGAATTTCTGTGCTCTGGGGACTATAAATATTTACCAAAGCATAAATGTTGGAATCCCTCTCAGGTATTGATGAGGACATTTCCTGAAATTTGTTTTACTCTAATCGACCATCAGATTTGATTTGGTCAGAAAAAAGTCTGATGTCAATCAAATCTACCCTGCAACAATGCTCTGTAGTCTGTAGATCCCAAAGCATATTGAAGGACATTACAATAGTATACTGTCCTGTTTTATAATCCTTCCTCATGTGTCTTGCTATTACTTTGGATCAATTTTCATATTGGTCTTCACCATGCCATGTTATTCTTTAAGCAATGTGCATGAGTCCCAATCAGCACCAGAGGATCTGGATAGAAAAACAAAGACTGAAGACTAATCCAAAGTAAGGCCCCTTTCACACGTCAGTGATTCTGGTACGTTTGTGCTTTTTTTAAAACGTACCAGAATCACTGACATACGCAGACCCATTATAATGAATGGGTCTGCTCACACGTCAGTGATTTTTCACTGCACGTGTCTCCGTGCGGCGTACCCGCGAGTGCGTGATTGCCGCACGGAGACATGTCCATTTTTTTCTGGCATCACTGATGTCCCACGGACCACGCAGTGGTGTGATCCGTGAAACACGTGCCAGAAAAAAACGTGCTTTTAAAATAAAAAACATTTTAACTCACCCGGCGTCCAGCGATGTCCTCTGCAGCCCGTTCTCCCTGCTGCTTCTGAGCCGGCTCATTACTGTCGCGCATATTCATGATGCACGACACAGCCGACTAGGAAGCAGCTGCTGCGGGGGTCACCGCCGGCCGGATGGTGCACCGCGGGAGCGATCAGCACCATGGACAGCGGGAGCGCGCACAGGTGAGTTGTTTTCTAAGTGCAATCACGGACCACGGAGAACGGAGCCCGGATTGCACTTAGACAACCCACGTGTGCCGTGAATCACGGCACACGGAGGGACATGTGTGTGTTTTACACGCCAGTGAAAAACGTCACTGTTTTTCACTGACGTGTGAAACGGGCCTATGAGTAGGATCAAGCATAGAGCTGCACTGTATCGGCAAGACAGGTCAGGGCCAGGCCTAGGACACATGAATATAATTTCTTATTATTTTATAACGCCTTGCCAGCCCCTAAACAATCCAACAAAATGTCAGTCATCTTGCTACGATTTTGCTAAAATTTGAGAATAAAATAAAATATACATTTCAAAAGGTTAATAGATGACCTTAGTGCCATAAACTGGGGAAATGTCCTAAAAAATTAAAGCACACAAAGCAGATCAAACATTTTTATAAGCTTCCTGAATAAAACCTGTGTATAATATATACCCTATGATAATAAACAATATAGAAATAGCAGGAAACCACTATGGCTAAATAGAGCTGTAAGGGAAACTGTTATGGGGGTAATGTCCCCAAATTCTCTACTAAGGTACCCCATCCTGGTAATGATCCTCCTGCCTTGTATATGATCCTGCTATAAACCCCCATCCACCCTGTTCACATACCCCCCCATCCAGCCTGTTCACATACCCCCCCCATCCAGCCTGTTCACATACCCCCCCCATCCAGCCTGTTCACATACCCCCCGCATCCAGCCTTTTCACATACCCCCCCCATCCAGCCTGTTCACATACCCCCCCCATCCAGCCTGTTCACATCCTCCCCCCATCCAGCCTGTTCACATCCCCCCCCCCCCCCCATCCAGCCTGTTCACATACCCCCCCATCCAGCCTGTTCCCATACCCCCCCTATCCAGCCTGTTCACACCCCCCCCCGCATCCAGCCTGTTCACATCCCCCCCCATCCAGCCTGTTCACATACCCACCCTATCCAGCCTGTTCACATCCCCCCCCATCCAGCCTGTTCACATACCCCCCCATCCAGCCTGTTCACATACCCCCCCATCCAGCCTGTTCACATACCCCCCCATCCAGCCTGTTCACATACCCCCCCATCCAGCCTGTTCACATACCCCCCCCATCCAGCCTGTTCACATACTCCCATCCTGCTATATGCCCCCATCGTGCTCATATACCAGCCTGGTATATGGCCTGTATCCTATAGCACAGAGAAAAAAAATAAACGTTTATACTCACCTTTTCCTCACTCCCTGCAGCACCGATCACATCTTCCTCTCTGGCACGCTGACCTGTGTGTGTGGAGCCGTTCCCCTGCTGCATCGCGATGTCTTCCTGTCTGTGCCGATCAGCTGACCAGCTCAGCACAGATCAGCTGACCGGCACAGACAGGAAGACATCGCGTGCAGCAGGGGGACGGCTCCACACACGGGGACGGGTGAGTGCACTGATTCACTGCACCCCGCGCTGGTAATGACGCGCGGGGGGCAGTGAATACAGCCGCACATGATCACTCCAGGCTGTAATTGCCAGGGGTGATCATGCGGCCGGCTCTTTGCTATGCGCGCGTCCCCGCTCGTCCTCCCGTCCACCTGTCAGCGCCGGCTTCTGCGCTGAGAGATGGCCGGGAGGATGGGCGTGCATATGTAATGAGCGGGCCCACGTGGTCACGGCAGGCGCTGCTGCTGCCTGCTCGTGTCCCCGATGACCCACTCCACCACAGCACCCTCGTTCCCGGCCGCAGCCCTATAGTCAGACCATAAGACGCACCCCCAACTTTCCCCCAACATTTGGGGGGAAAAAAGTGCGTCTTATGGTCCGAAAAATACGGTAATATGTATAGAAAAAAAATAAATTGTGTAAAAAGAAAATCAAGGCAGCAAAGATTAAACAGAGAGAGTGAGATACAGATATTGCTAAAGAATGTAAAAATAATCCAAAAATAGTCTTCAACTAAATAAATAGTAAGAAACTCAAACATGATAGTGTTGCTCCCCTCAAAAATACTCTGAGTGAAATGGTGGAAAAGGATGAGATAGAGATCAATCTGCTAAATACAATTTTCTACAGTATTTATACAAATAAATTCCATGACAGACGACACGATTAGGGATGCCATTATTTCTCCATGAGATGTCACCTGCTTAACCGAGCAGGAAGTACAGCGCTGCCTCAAAATCACTAGACAAATCACCGGGCACAGATGGCATACAGCCCCGAGTAATACAGGAATCAAGTTCCACAATAGACAGACCATTATTTTTAACATTCACATAGTTTACGTTAACAGGGTCTGTACCACAGGGCTAGCGCATAGCAAATGTGGTGCCAATATTCAAAAAGGGGACAAAACTTGAGCTGGTAAAATACAGTCCAGTAAGTTGAACCTCTACTGTGGTTAAAATCTTTAAGGGTTTCCAAAGAGATGCTATTCTGCAGTATCTCAAGAAGAATAACGCCATGACCCAACATCAGCATGGGTTTATGAGGGATTGGTTCTCTCAAACTAATCTAACCAGCTTCTATGAGGAGGTTAGCTCCAGACTGGACCAGAAAACTGCAGTGGATGCTGTTCATATGGAATTTTCAAAGGTGTTTGATACGGTGCTCCACAAAAGGTTGGTACATAAAATGAGATTAATGGGACTAGGTGATAATATGTGTAACTGCAGTAACCATTGGATCAGTGGTAGGAAACAACGGGTGGTTGTTAATGAAACACACTCAGATTGTATCACAGTTAACAGTGGGGTACCATAGAAAAAAAGAAGGAATCAAAATTGCTGGATGAATCAGCAATAATCTTAAATACGCAGATGATACAACATTGATAGCAGCAAGTGTAGATTGAAGAAAGGATTTGTTATGTAGAGTCAGGATGGAAAGTTCAAACATGAGACTCCTACTCAATACAAAGAAGGCAAAGATATTGACTGTTGCCAGATATGACCGGGACACATTTGAGATGGACAGCGACAAACTGGAAGATTTAACCCTCAATTGGTGAGGTGGGATTTTTGTCACGCAACTGATGTAGGGCTTCCTATACCCCAGTGTTTACAAATCTCTAATCTTTACAGAAAATGCAAAGATCATTTTTGTTTTAATTGTTTTCTTATTGGCGATTGATTACACATGAGTATAACAAATTTATACACACCACATGTTGGGAACACATTTGGACTGGGTTCTAGTTTTGGGCTCCCTCTTCTGGCCAATGCTGTTAGTGGAGTTGCTTACTTAATAGAAGCCAGACAGCTGATGAGAATTGAAAATCAGGTTGTTCTGACTGGCCTATATAACTGTGTAGTGTTCTCTTGTTCCCGGCCGGTGCTCAATGTTTCCTCCTGTGTTCAAGGATATCCTGAAGCCAGCCTAAACTTCTGTTGCTACCTTTACTCATTACAGATAAGTCTGGTCTTTGTACCCTGCTGGTTGCTTCCACTTACTTGCTGTTTGCTGTTTAGGTATTTAGGCTTATTTTCTGATTTTGCTTGTTTGGATTCTGAGTGGAGTTGGATCATTCCTTGCTGGGAATATCTGTGTACCTTGCTCAATTTTCTGCAGTATATTTTGTTTTGTCAGGCTTGGTACTGATTTCAGTCCCTCCTCTATATTAGTATTTTGCTTGGATCCCAGTAACACCAGAGTACTGATATAGTGGGGGCAGAGTCCGTGTAGACTCAGTATTGTTCCATATCAGGCATGTTGGTATTTTCTAGGGTTTTGCACGGCTGCAGACAGTGCTCTTTTCTATCCTTTACTATATAGATAGTTTGGGCCTCATCTTTGCTGAATATGTTTTCTTCCTGTGTATTGTGTTTTCCTACATCACCGTAATCTTTGTATCTGGGGGCTATCTATATCTTTGGGGGACTGCACTGAGGCAGATGAGCTCTTCTTGTATTTCTCTCTGTAGGAATAATTAGTTCTCCGGCTGTGTCGAGGCGACCAGGTCATCGTAGCCACGTCCAACGGCTACGTCTGGTTGTGTGTCAGCGTGAGGTCTGCAGTCCACTAAGATTCCAACCACTCTGGTACATTCTGGGTTTCCCAGTTTTTGGCCTTTTTCAGATCCTCCTCAGTTCACTGAATCATAACACCCACAAGTATCGGAAAATGATGATTCATACCAGCATTTTCCAATGAATGCCTGCTGAACAAAATTTCCCGGGGGTGTGGCAAACCCCACCTCACCAGTTGAGGGTTAAAGGACTTCAACTACTCGGATCAATGATCGCTCAAGATGCAGCGATGAGCATCAATATCAAAGTCAATATCAGAATAGCTTTTGGCAAATCAATAAGGAAGTCACTATACAAGGTTTTAAATTGAGGATGATTTCACTGGCAATGAAGACATGGCTTGTACATAGTCTGGTCTTTTATGTAGTAACATGGATGTGAAACCTGGATGATAAAGAAACAAGAGAGAAGAAACAATGCCTTTGAAATGTGGTGCTGGAGAAGGGTGTTATCAATACTATGGATGGCAATAAGAACAAACAAAGCAATTATGGAACAAATCAAGCCAGACATATCATTTGAAGCAAGAATCACCAAGCAACAACGTGCCTACTTTGAACACATTCTATGAATAGATAAATCATTAGAGAAGGACATAATGGTCAGAAGAATAGAAGGAGCAAAGTGAAGAGGAAGACTAGAAACCTGATGGCTTGATACAATCAAAATAAGAGCGGAGAAGACCCTGGTGGACCTTTAGGTTAGCACCTATAGGTCTACAGAACTCTTCCTACAGAGCGTTCATTCATCAAGTCGCCATGGCTCAAGATTGAGCTGAAGACTGTTAAATAATAAGCAAATTGACTATAGGGGCTGGTACTTGGCCCTCTTATTTTTAAGATATGTTTTAATAACCTTGTAGGGGGCATACAGAGTAGAGTTTTAATATTTGCAGAAGATACTAAGCTCTGCAGGGTAATCAACAAAGAGTAGGATAATTTAATATTACAGGAGGATTAATGTAAGCTTGTGTCTTGGGCTGAGAAATGGTAATTGAAGTTTAATTTTAGTTAAATGTAAGGTCATGCACTTAGGCAGAATAAAAAAAATACACTGACGAGCAAAAGGAATATGTTTTAAACTTTTAACTTTCAGGCTCCATATCTCACCATACACTACAGCTTCGAACTTGAGTGTACCTTCATTTTATAGACAATCATCTTGGCCATGTTATACAAATATTTGTCTTGCATCTATTTAGCATAATATTAGTTATGCAGATTCTTGTCATGTCATGTTACTATTTTGCTTCTAAAAATCTAAATGTTAACTTTTATTATTTTGTTATTATTTGGAAATCCATCTTTGGCTTTAAACACTGGCTAATCCTTCTGGCATGCTTTCAATCAGATTTAAGCAGATTTTGACCAAAATCTGATCCCAACTCTCTTCTACAATTTCCCAATTTTGTGCTTATTGGTCGAATCACTTGGGTATGTATACAGCTTTTACTTTCAACGCTACCCTCAAGTGTTCAAATGGATTAAGATTTGGGCACCGTGGGAGTCAATCAAGTACCTCTACTTCTTTGACATTGTTTAATTTCTTCCTGACTCTTGAAGTATGCTTTGGGTCGTTGTCTTGTTAGGACACTACGTTGTCATTTTCAAACCCATAGTACTCGAGTGTATGACATAACTCGTCTTGTAGGATACTCACATATAACTCAACATTGAGACCACCATTGATCCTGGTCAAGTATCCAACAACTTTTGCTGTTAAACAATGCCATATTATCAGGTTTCCGCCACCAAACTTGTCCTTCCTTCAATTTCTCAATCCATTAGCCCCTTATTACATTGTTTCTTCCATACCCATTTGCACCCATCAGAGCCTAGTCTATTGACTTTCGTTTCATCGCTTTAAATCGTTTCCTGTCTTCTACTGTCCATTTTTTTTACTTTTTACAAACTCGAGCAGATGCTTCTTATAATGATATTGAAGTAGAGGCTTTTTCACCTTTTATCATGTCACCATTCCAGACTTGTGTAACATGCATTGCACGGTGTGTGCATGGACGTCTTTGATCTCACTATTACGAAGCATATGAGCCAGCTCCACTGCAGTATTTGTTACTCCCGAACTGATAGACCTTGTAATGAGCTGACTTGTTGACTCCAATATTTTTCCTGGATGTCCACCTCTTAGGTTTTCAATGGAAGTTTGAAGCTGTAGTGAATGGTTAGATATGAAGCCTGAAAATAAAAAGTTCAAACCATTTTGATCATCAGTGTACTGTACGTATAATTATGTACTAAATCATAAAACACTGAGAAAAAGTGTCACTGAAAAACACTTGGGTGTTTGTGGCAAAAACATAGTTTTGCCACTTAATGTTTCTCTGGTAAGGAAACTCTTAGCACAATGTGTATAATTTTGGTCTCCGGTGTATAAAAAGACATAGCTGAAATTGAGTGGGTACAGAAGAGCAACCAGGGTTATTAACGGAATGAGTGGACTTCAATAGCAAGACAGGTTATTAAACTTACTTCAGTTTGGAAAAACGAAAGCTTAGGTGCAAACTTATTACAATGCACAAAAAAATTGCACTGACGAGGGGCAAGCACCCCGAAACACCGTGTCTGCAAATTGGGATTCTGATCTGGCTTATATATCCTGAGTCATATTGCAAAGGATTGTCGAAAATCCACTTGTGACTTTTAGGATCGCTACTTCCAATAGGTGGCGCTGTGCTAGAGTTTGTCTCCTTTACTGGAGAGACAATTTGAATATTTCCCAGAGGGGCATTGCAGCTATAAGTCCCCTTACCTGGCAGCCAGACTGGCTTGCAAAGTCTCCTTAAGGAGAATAGTGTTCCCCCGTGGAATTTTAGGGGCATTGCAGCTATAAGTCCCCTTACCTGGCAGCCAGACTGGCTTGCAAAGTCTCCTTAAGGAGAATAGTGTTCCCCCGTGGTCCCCACATAGCTTTCTCATGAGCCAGATCAGACACCCCCATACTTTGCACTGACGAGGGGCAAGCACCCCGAAACACCGTGTCTGCAAATTGGGATTCTGATCTGGCTTATATATCCTGAGTCATATTGCAAAGGATTGTCGAAAATCCACTTGTGACTTTTAGGATCGCTACTTCCAATAGGTGGCGCTGTGCTAGAGTTTGTCTCCTTTACTGGAGAGACAATTTGAATATTTCCCAGAGGGGCATTGCAGCTATAAGTCCCCTTACCTGGCAGCCAGACTGGCTTGCAAAGTCTCCTTAAGGAGAATAGTGTTCCCCCGTGGAATTTTAGGGGCATTGCAGCTATAAGTCCCCTTACCTGGCAGCCAGACTGGCTTGCAAAGTCTCCTTAAGGAGAATAGTGTTCCCCCGTGGTCCCCACATAGCTTTCTCATGAGCCAGATCAGACACCCCCATACTTTGCACTGACGAGGGGCAAGCACCCCGAAACACCGTGTCTGCAAATTGGGATTCTGATCTGGCTTATATATCCTGAGTCATATTGCAAAGGATTGTCGAAAATCCACTTGTGACTTTTAGGATCGCTACTTCCAATAGGTGGCGCTGTGCTAGAGTTTGTCTCCTTTACTGGAGAGACAATTTGAATATTTCCCAGAGGGGCATTGCAGCTATAAGTCCCCTTACCTGGCAGCCAGACTGGCTTGCAAAGTCTCCTTAAGGAGAATAGTGTTCCCCCGTGGAATTTTAGGGGCATTGCAGCTATAAGTCCCCTTACCTGGCAGCCAGACTGGCTTGCAAAGTCTCCTTAAGGAGAATAGTGTTCCCCCGTGGTCCCCACATAGCTTTCTCATGAGCCAGATCAGACACCCCCATACTTTGCACTGACGAGGGGCAAGCACCCCGAAACACCGTGTCTGCAAATTGGGATTCTGATCTGGCTTATATATCCTGAGTCATATTGCAAAGGATTGTCGAAAATCCACTTGTGACTTTTAGGATCGCTACTTCCAATAGGTGGCGCTGTGCTAGAGTTTGTCTCCTTTACTGGAGAGACAATTTGAATATTTCCCAGAGGGGCATTGCAGCTATAAGTCCCCTTACCTGGCAGCCAGACTGGCTTGCAAAGTCTCCTTAAGGAGAATAGTGTTCCCCCGTGGAATTTTAGGGGCATTGCAGCTATAAGTCCCCTTACCTGGCAGCCAGACTGGCTTGCAAAGTCTCCTTAAGGAGAATAGTGTTCCCCCGTGGTCCCCACATAGCTTTCTCATGAGCCAGATCAGACACCCCCATACTTTGCACTGACGAGGGGCAAGCACCCCGAAACACCGTGTCTGCAAATTGGGATTCTGATCTGGCTTATATATCCTGAGTCATATTGCAAAGGATTGTCGAAAATCCACTTGTGACTTTTAGGATCGCTACTTCCAATAGGTGGCGCTGTGCTAGAGTTTGTCTCCTTTACTGGAGAGACAATTTGAATATTTCCCAGAGGGGCATTGCAGCTATAAGTCCCCTTACCTGGCAGCCAGACTGGCTTGCAAAGTCTCCTTAAGGAGAATAGTGTTCCCCTGTGGAATTTTAGGGGCATTGCAGCTATAAGTCCCCTTACCTGGCAGCCAGACTGGCTTGCAAAGTCTCCTTAAGGAGAATAGTGTTCCCCCGTGGTCCCCACATAGCTTTCTCATGAGCCAGATCAGACACCCCCATACTTTGCACTGACGAGGGGCAAGCACCCCGAAACACCGTGTCTGCAAATTGGGATTCTGATCTGGCTTATATATCCTGAGTCATATTGCAAAGGATTGTCGAAAATCCACTTGTGACTTTTAGGATCGCTACTTCCAATAGGTGGCGCTGTGCTAGAGTTTGTCTCCTTTACTGGAGAGACAATTTGAATATTTCCCAGAGGGGCATTGCAGCTATAAGTCCCCTTACCTGGCAGCCAGACTGGCTTGCAAAGTCTCCTTAAGGAGAATAGTGTTCCCCCGTGGAATTTTAGGGGCATTGCAGCTATAAGTCCCCTTACCTGTGATGAAGTAACGCCCATCTGAGGAATGAGCTGCTCATCTCTGCAGTTTTCACGACCAGGAACCAGACGTTGGAATCTGGCTGGATGTGGATTACCATCAACATCTACTAAAAATGGAGGTGGCATAAGATGTGGCGCCTGCTGTGTTTGTTCATCCAGGACATAATTGTTTGCATCACGAATAAGAGGCCGATAATCACTGTGAAAAAACATTTGGTCGGCTATCTTGTCATATTTGCTGCTTGAACCAAATCCAAAAATTGCAAAGTCTCCTTAAGGAGAATAGTGTTCCCCCGTGGTCCCCACATAGCTTTCTCATGAGCCAGATCAGACACCCCCATACTTTGCACTGACGAGGGGCAAGCACCCCGAAACACCGTGTCTGCAAATTGGGATTCTGATCTGGCTTATATATCCTGAGTCATATTGCAAAGGATTGTCGAAAATCCACTTGTGACTTTTAGGATCGCTACTTCCAATAGGTGGCGCTGTGCTAGAGTTCGTCTCCTTTACTGGAGAGACAATTTGAATATTTCCCAGAGGGGCATTGCAGCTATAAGTCCCCTTACCTGGCAGCCAGACTGGCTTGCAAAGTCTCCTTAAGGAGAATAGTGTTCCCCCGTGGAATTTTAGGGGCATTGCAGCTATAAGTCCCCTTACCTGGCAGCCAGACTGGCTTGCAAAGTCTCCTTAAGGAGAATAGTGTTCCCCCGTGGTCCCCACATAGCTTTCTCATGAGCCAGATCAGACACCCCCCATACTTTGCACTGACGAGGGGCAAGCACCCCGAAACACCGTGTCTGCAAATTGGGATTCTGATCTGGCTTATATATCCTGAGTCATATTGCAAAGGATTGTCGAAAATCCACTTGTGACTTTTAGGATCGCTACTTCCAATAGGTGGCGCTGTGCTAGAGTTTGTCTCCTTTACTGGAGAGACAATTTGAATATTTCCCAGAGGGGCATTGCAGCTATAAGTCCCCTTACCTGGCAGCCAGACTGGCTTGCAAAGTCTCCTTAAGGAGAATAGTGTTCCCCCGTGGAATTTTAGGGGCATTGCAGCTATAAGTCCCCTTACCTGGCAGCCAGACTGGCTTGCAAAGTCTCCTTAAGGAGAATAGTGTTCCCCCGTGGTCCCCACATAGCTTTCTCATGAGCCAGATCAGACACCCCCATACTTTGCACTGACGAGGGGCAAGCACCCCGAAACACCGTGTCTGCAAATTGGGATTCTGATCTGGCTTATATATCCTGAGTCATATTGCAAAGGATTGTCGAAAATCCCCTTGTGACTTTTAGGATCGCTACTTCCAATAGGTGGCGCTGTGCTAGAGTTTGTCTCCTTTACTGGAGAGACAATTTGAATATTTCCCAGAGGGGCATTGCAGCTATAAGTCCCCTTACCTGGCAGCCAGACTGGCTTGCAAAGTCTCCTTAAGGAGATTAGTGTTCCCCCGTGGAATTTTAGGGGCATTGCAGCTATAAGTCCCCTTACCTGGCAGCCAGACTGGCTTGCAAAGTCTCCTTAAGGAGAATAGTGTTCCCCCGTGGTCCCCACATAGCTTTCTCATGAGCCAGATCAGACACCCCCATACTTTGCACTGACGAGGGGCAAGCACCCCGAAACACCGTGTCTGCAAATTGGGATTCTGATCTGGCTTATATATCCTGAGTCATATTGCAAAGGATTGTCGAAAATCCACTTGTGACTTTTAGGATCGCTACTTCCAATAGGTGGCGCTGTGCTAGAGTTTGTCTCCTTTACTGGAGAGACAATTTGAATATTTCCCAGAGGGGCATTGCAGCTATAAGTCCCCTTACCTGGCAGCCAGACTGGCTTGCAAAGTCTCCTTAAGGAGAATAGTGTTCCCCCGTGGAATTTTAGGGGCATTGCAGCTATAAGTCCCCTTACCTGGCAGCCAGACTGGCTTGCAAAGTCTCCTTAAGGAGAATAGTGTTCCCCCGTGGTCCCCACATAGCTTTCTCATGAGCCAGATCAGACACCCCCATACTTTGCACTGACGAGGGGCAAGCACCCCGAAACACCGTGTCTGCAAATTGGGATTCTGATCTGGCTTATATATCCTGAGTCATATTGCAAAGGATTGTCGAAAATCCACTTGTGACTTTTAGGATCGCTACTTCCAATAGGTGGCGCTGTGCTAGAGTTTGTCTCCTTTACTGGAGAGACAATTTGAATATTTCCCAGAGGGGCATTGCAGCTATAAGTCCCCTTACCTGGCAGCCAGACTGGCTTGCAAAGTCTCCTTAAGGAGAATAGTGTTCCCCCGTGGAATTTTAGGGGCATTGCAGCTATAAGTCCCCTTACCTGGCAGCCAGACTGGCTTGCAAAGTCTCCTTAAGGAGAATAGTGTTCCCCCGTGGTCCCCACATAGCTTTCTCATGAGCCAGATCAGACACCCCCATACTTTGCACTGACGAGGGGCAAGCACCCCGAAACACCGTGTCTGCAAATTGGGATTCTGATCTGGCTTATATATCCTGAGTCATATTGCAAAGGATTGTCGAAAATCCACTTGTGACTTTTAGGATCGCTACTTCCAATAGGTGGCGCTGTGCTAGAGTTTGTCTCCTTTACTGGAGAGACAATTTGAATATTTCCCAGAGGGGCATTGCAGCTATAAGTCCCCTTACCTGGCAGCCAGACTGGCTTGCAAAGTCTCCTTAAGGAGAATAGTGTTCCCCCGTGGAATTTTAGGGGCATTGCAGCTATAAGTCCCCTTACCTGGCAGCCAGACTGGCTTGCAAAGTCTCCTTAAGGAGAATAGTGTTCCCCCGTGGTCCCCACATAGCTTTCTCATGAGCCAGATCAGACACCCCCATACTTTGCACTGACGAGGGGCAAGCACCCCGAAACACCGTGTCTGCAAATTGGGATTCTGATCTGGCTTATATATCCTGAGTCATATTGCAAAGGATTGTCGAAAATCCACTTGTGACTTTTAGGATCGCTACTTCCAATAGGTGGCGCTGTGCTAGAGTTTGTCTCCTTTACTGGAGAGACAATTTGAATATTTCCCAGAGGGGCATTGCAGCTATAAGTCCCCTTACCTGGCAGCCAGACTGGCTTGCAAAGTCTCCTTAAGGAGAATAGTGTTCCCCCGTGGAATTTTAGGGGCATTGCAGCTATAAGTCCCCTTACCTGGCAGCCAGACTGGCTTGCAAAGTCTCCTTAAGGAGAATAGTGTTCCCCCGTGGTCCCCACATAGCTTTCTCATGAGCCAGATCAGACACCCCCATACTTTGCACTGACGAGGGGCAAGCACCCCGAAACACCGTGTCTGCAAATTGGGATTCTGATCTGGCTTATATATCCTGAGTCATATTGCAAAGGATTGTCGAAAATCCACTTGTGACTTTTAGGATCGCTACTTCCAATAGGTGGCGCTGTGCTAGAGTTTGTCTCCTTTACTGGAGAGACAATTTGAATATTTCCCAGAGGGGCATTGCAGCTATAAGTCCCCTTACCTGGCAGCCAGACTGGCTTGCAAAGTCTCCTTAAGGAGAATAGTGTTCCCCCGTGGAATTTTAGGGGCATTGCAGCTATAAGTCCCCTTACCTGGCAGCCAGACTGGCTTGCAAAGTCTCCTTAAGGAGAATAGTGTTCCCCCGTGGTCCCCACATAGCTTTCTCATGAGCCAGATCAGACACCCCCATACTTTGCACTGACGAGGGGCAAGCACCCCGAAACACCGTGTCTGCAAATTGGGATTCTCATCTGGCTTATATATCCTGAGTCATATTGCAAAGGATTGTCGAAAATCCACTTGTGACTTTTAGGATCGCTACTTCCAATAGGTGGCGCTGTGCTAGAGTTTGTCTCCTTTACTGGAGAGACAATTTGAATATTTCCCAGAGGGGCATTGCAGCTATAAGTCCCCTTACCTGGCAGCCAGACTGGCTTGCAAAGTCTCCTTAAGGAGAATAGTGTTCCCCCGTGGAATTTTAGGGGCATTGCAGCTATAAGTCCCCTTACCTGGCAGCCAGACTGGCTTGCAAAGTCTCCTTAAGGAGAATAGTGTTCCCCCGTGGTCCCCACATAGCTTTCTCATGAGCCAGATCAGACACCCCCATACTTTGCACTGACGAGGGGCAAGCACCCCGAAACACCGTGTCTGCAAATTGGGATTCTGATCTGGCTTATATATCCTGAGTCATATTGCAAAGGATTGTCGAAAATCCACTTGTGACTTTTAGGATCGCTACTTCCAATAGGTGGCGCTGTGCTAGAGTTTGTCTCCTTTACTGGAGAGACAATTTGAATATTTCCCAGAGGGGCATTGCAGCTATAAGTCCCCTTACCTGGCAGCCAGACTGGCTTGCAAAGTCTCCTTAAGGAGAATAGTGTTCCCCCGTGGAATTTTAGGGGCATTGCAGCTATAAGTCCCCTTACCTGGCAGCCAGACTGGCTTGCAAAGTCTCCTTAAGGAGAATAGTGTTCCCCCGTGGTCCCCACATAGCTTTCTCATGAGCCAGATCAGACACCCCCATACTTTGCACTGACGAGGGGCAAGCACCCCGAAACACCGTGTCTGCAAATTGGGATTCTGATCTGGCTTATATATCCTGAGTCATATTGCAAAGGATTGTCGAAAATCCACTTGTGACTTTTAGGATCGCTACTTCCAATAGGTGGCGCTGTGCTAGAGTTTGTCTCCTTTACTGGAGAGACAATTTGAATATTTCCCAGAGGGGCATTGCAGCTATAAGTCCCCTTACCTGGCAGCCAGACTGGCTTGCAAAGTCTCCTTAAGGAGAATAGTGTTCCCCCGTGGAATTTTAGGGGCATTGCAGCTATAAGTCCCCTTACCTGGCAGCCAGACTGGCTTGCAAAGTCTCCTTAAGGAGAATAGTGTTCCCCCGTGGTCCCCACATAGCTTTCTCATGAGCCAGATCAGACACCCCCATACTTTGCACTGACGAGGGGCAAGCACCCCGAAACACCATGTCTGCAAATTGGGATTCTGATCTGGCTTATATATCCTGAGTCATATTGCAAAGGATTGTCGAAAATCCACTTGTGACTTTTAGGATCGCTACTTCCAATAGGTGGCGCTGTGCTAGAGTTTGTCTCCTTTACTGGAGAGACAATTTCAAAAAAATTAAGGCACAGTATAGAGATCTTTCTAATGACCTTTTTATACTTAGCCCTGTGACATGGTCAAAGGGGCATCTTCTACTGTATGTCTAGAGGAAAGAAGATTTAATCATAATCATAGATGCAGATTCTTTAAGTAAAGACCAGTGAGACTATGAAAGTCTCTGCCACATGATGTTATAATATTTAAGGAGTGCCTGGATGCCTTTCCGGAAAAATATAATATTACAGCTTATTAGCACTAGATTCTGTAATGGAATGTTGATCCAGGGAACTAGCCTGATTGCCGTATGTGAGATTGGAAAGGATTTTTTTTCTTCTAATATGGAGCTATTAGTGTCTGCCTCATAGGGTTTTTGCCTTCCGCTGGATCAACAAGGTAGGCTATGCACTGAACTCGATGGACTTAAGTGTATTTTAAACCTTAAAAACTATGAAACTATAAATAAAAAAAATTGGATTATGGCAAATGCACATTTTTGGGATATTTAAAACAAATTAGATTTGTTAAAAATTGCTTCATCATTTAGAATTACAGGTCCTCTCAATAATCAGCACAATTAAGTTGATGTTACATCCAACCTCTCAGCCATGTTATTAGGGACAATATTACTGTCTAGTGCAGCATCATGTTCATTTATGGTAATTAATGTTTCTAGTGGAACAAATCAGATACTGAAGTTGGTAAATTTTAAGATTTATGAGTACAGGCTAATTTTCTGTAAACTGCATGGATTAAACTATTATATCTATGCCAGTTTGTGTTTCCACCTTCACCGCGTTGCAGCGGTGCGACTTTGTTACTGGCGGCACTTGACAGGGACCACCCTGTTTTATTCTTATGGGAATTTTGATGCCACTTAATCAGGATCTATGTAGTTATCTTTTTTTTCTCATTTTAATCACTCCTTTCTGAGAGCTCAGGGTGGGCCTTTCCGCTATTTAATCCCCTGAAGCTCTGACTTCCACAGCCAGTCACAAGTACTGATTTGTAGGGATGAGACGACCTGTGGAAGTTCAGGTTCACCAGACTTTAGTTAAAAGTTCGGTTTGCAATCAGGACTTGACCCAAACTTGAATCCGGATCCCGAGTCCTATAAAAATCAATGTGCTTCAAATTTCTGTGCTGTAGAATGATTGTAAAATAGTTGTAGTAAGGACCAGGGGGCGGCAAAAAGAAGCAAAACGAGTGTGATTGCCCTGCCTACAAATGTGGATAGGGAAAAAAATGAAAAAAAAATTATGAGGGTTCACACCTATTTTTGATATTAGCGCAGGTAAAGCAGACAGCTGAAAGCTGCAAACCTCAGCTGTCAGCTTTAACTTTGGCTGGCTATAAAAACTAGGTAGGATCCCACTGTTTTTTTTTAAATTACTTAAATAAATAGTTGAAAAAAACATTGTGGGCTGTGCCCTATTTTTTTACAACCAACCAAGGTAAAGCAGAAAGCTGGGGGCTGGTATTATCAGGTTGGGAAGGATCATGATTATTTGGCCCCTTCCAGTCTAAAAATAGAAGCCTGCAGTCATCCCAGACGTGGCACATTCCTTAGATGCGCCAATTTTGGTGCTTTACCCTGCTCTTCATAATTGCCCTGGTGTGGTCGCAATCAGGGTAATACTTTTGAGGTTGATATCAGCCGTGAATTAATCGCAGGGGATACTTAAGGATAGACATCTATGAAACCCCCATTACTAACAAAGTAAGTGCAGAGTTAAAAAACCCACACACACTAGAAAATTTTTATTTCAATAAATATTCCCCCATACATCCTCATTCATAAATTTTGTTAAATAAAAAAAATCCTTGAAGTTCTGAAATAAAGACTCCACCACACTCCTTTTTACACCAATTTATTAATTAAAAAAAATCCTGTATGTCCCAACATCATCCAATGGTGTAATGTCCCATGATACCCATCAATTCCTACTGAGCTGTGTTGTGAGAATGTTCTCAGAACGAGGCTCCATAGGTCACTGATGATCAGCGGAATTTCACCCAAGCATCATTGATTTGTGCAGTGGGAAAGGATAAGCTGACATTTTGCATGGCAAGCTTAAACTTTATAATACTATAATAATACTATTATAGATTGAATATGATGTTTCAAATGCTTTTTATTACATTTCTCAAGGAAGTGGGGTGACCAAAAAAACGTTATGATTCCAGTTCGTAGGGGTGATAAATTTTATTTTTCTTCATCCAATTTTAAAAGACGCAGTAAACTAAAAATTCTTATGTTTTTCTTTATCTTTAAAATGGCTTTTAATTTTTCCTTATAAATTCATTTTTTTATTTACTTTACTTTTAACTTTGATACTCCCCACACAGTAACTAAACGTGCAATCATTTAATCATTTTTGTTGTTTTTTTCCATGCAAAAAGCTATGTACTAGAGTGGGCTTCATGGGAAAATGACAGCAGCTATGGGAGAT
Organism: Anomaloglossus baeobatrachus; assembly: GCF_048569485.1. Classification (NCBI taxonomy): domain Eukaryota; kingdom Metazoa; phylum Chordata; class Amphibia; order Anura; family Aromobatidae; genus Anomaloglossus; species Anomaloglossus baeobatrachus. Next base: position 98,712,122 of record NC_134358.1, read on the forward strand.
TTCAGTTTGTCAATGGCAGCTATGATAATGCAGTGAGAGCTCGTGATCTCATTACAGGGAAGCAATGGGAGATGGTGAATGTGCGCATTGCAATCAACTCATTTAAATGCTGCTGTTAGTGATTGACAGCAGTATTTAAATGGTTAAACAACAGCGAGCGAAGCAAGCTCTGGTTGCTAATGTGGTAGGCAGATGCTAGCTTCAACAGTTGGATATGATGTGGGCTAAACTCCTTTACTCACTCCATTCATAGAAAAGAAAAGAACCAAGAGCATTTGAAGGCTAAATACAAAGTTTTTTTTATTTATTACAATATCAGTTTAAAAACCAGAAAATCACACCACAATGCAGAAAATGGTAAAAAGTGCTAATAGATGGCATACAAAGGGATGAACACCCTCAGACATATGAAGGACAAAAGGAGGAGAATTTCACATCCGAAATACCCAGGGGAGCTCACATTGAAACCACCAAGTAAAGTATAAAGATGCAGGAAATCAACCATTAGTACGGTATATAAACACAAAAGATGGCTAAGTATCATTCAAATATCAAGCAGCTTACCCATGGGTGGATGCTCCTCACTTTTGCGCTTCACATGTGTGACAGAAAAAAACCCTCCAATGTGCGTTTCGCGACAATAAGTGTTTGCTTCTTCAGGGAAGATTAACTACTGCCACAGCTACAGGACCTTAAATAGCAGGTCATGTGACCGCATTGGTCTGAATCTGCCAGGACCTGCCACAAGTGTTCTGCCAATCCCCAGCCAGCTGTAGCAGCACATGCGCATTGCGTGGTACCCACCCACTATCACCCAACCCACCCATCCTGAGATGGAAGTGCATGGTGACCCCGTTAACCAAGGACGCCAGGCCTACTCCAGCCCCCATGAGGATGCCGGGGAGGATGACACGATAGGCATCCCAGGCAAGATGCACGCGCACTGCAGACGGGGGGAGACTGAACACCACGTGGTAGATCTCAATCTGCATATAAATATAATCCACTGATTACATACTCTGGAATTAGAATAGTAAACAAATATCAACATCAATTATATATCAGTTCCAACAATATAGCCTTAGAGAAGATCAAATACAAAAAAATAATTTTATATAAATCCAGCGGATTCTGTTCCAAAGTCTTCTTAAAGTGACAGTACATTAAAGTTCATGTGCATATAACTGGAATATAGGATAATGATTTTTCAACCAAGTCCATAACCAAATATATCAGCAAGACTGAGAAAGGTCCTACAAAAGTGGCAAAATATATAGGTTTTAGATTATAATACCAACAACTCAGAGTAGCACCAATATATTAAAACCAACATTAAAATTTAAAAACGGTACATTATATAAATGGGAGAAATAAGCTGAATCTAGAAAAAGGGAGCAAAAATTTAAGCCTCATTAAGGCCTTTAGGGGTAAAGGTGTCTAAGTTGTTACTCCACTTCATTATGCGCTGTGCCAAAAGCCTCCTAATATCACCACCTCTTATACAGTGAACTACATCAATTCCCTTCACCTTAAAGGATTTAAGACTGCAACCATGGAAGTTTTTGAAGTGGCGCGGGATAGTTTTTAATTCTGTTTCATTGGTCGCTGTCTTTGCCATACCAATATCCATCACATGCTCTCTAACTCTCACCCTGAGTTCCCTTGAAGTGAGACCACTGTAAATTTTATTGCAATCACACTAGCATAGTAGATGACATTAGTAGTATTGCAAGAGATAAATACTCTAATTTCAAAGGTACTCAGGCCATCACTGGTTTTAAATTCTAAGCTGCGAGAGATATTGGGGCAGGAAAGACAATGACCACATGGGAAACAGCTTTTCAATAGACCCAAAGAGCCCAAAACTTTCATAATTTATTATTCTAAATGAGATGATGTGCATTACTCTCTCCATTCAAAATGAATATACTATTAAGTACTATGTCAGGAAGGAATTAAATTTATTTTAAAGGTTGTAACCTGGGTTCTCCAATCATGTTTTGGGCTTAGCATTAAGCAGTGAAGCAGTTCTGTGTTTTTTCAGCTAGAACAGTAGCTCATTGGCTGAAATCCTGTAGAATATCCAAAGTGAAGTAGTTCTGTGTTTCCTCGGCTGAGATCAAGTAGAATCCATCCCTGGTTACAGAAACAAGGCCCTTTTATACCACTCAGTTATCTTAGAGCAGTGGTTCTCAACTCCAGTCCTCAAGACCCACCGACAGATCATGTTTTCAGGTTTTCCTCAATATTAGACAGGGAATAATTCCATCACCTGTGCAATATTAAGGAAATCCTGAAAACCTGATTAAGGAAAATCTGTAAACATGATCTGTTGGTGGGTCTTGAGTAGAGATGAGCGAACCGGTCCCGGTTCGGCTCGAGGCCGGTTCGCCGAACGGGGGTCCCGTTCGAGTTCGGTTCGTCGAACGTTCGACGAACCGAACTCGAACGTATAGGCTATAATGGGAGGCAATCACAAACACATAAAAATGCATTATAAATGTACACAAACAGTTAATAAACATTGCCATAACACTTACCGGTCCTCGCGATCCCTTCTGCACTCTGTCTCCTGCCGCTATTCCATCCGATGATCGCTGAATCCTCCCGGTGACCTGCACTGCCAGCAGAGAAGCAGGACCTATCGTGACGTCAAAATAGCCATGTGACCAGTCACGTGGCTATTATCTCATTGGCTACAGACTGGTCACATGACTATGACACGTCATGTAGGACCTGCGAGTGCATCTCTCCGGTACACGGTGCACATATGTGTATCGCCGTGTACCGGCGACATGCTCTAGCACACGGTCGACTCCCCGTTCCGTTAGGGACCGGCTGACACAGCCGGTCATTAACGGAGATCACCGTTGCCATAGCAACGCAGTTAGCGGTGACGTCACCGCTAACCGCGGCTCCGGGAGCACCGTTGCTATGGTAACGCGTCTGTCAGCGTTACCGCTGTTACCGCTAGCAGCCAGCAGTGATCACTCACGGAGTGAAGGCTGCACGCTGCTTCCCGATTGTAGTGAGCATTGTAGTTAGGATGGAGGTTCCCCAGCCCCAAGTGATGCCCCTCACTACAATCGTCACTACTACTACACTAGAAAGAAAGAAGACAGAAGAGCAGGATCGTGGAGGGGTGACAGGGGGTAATAAAGATGGAGTCTCTAATGTGTCTGTGTATTTATTTCTATTAAAGTATTTTTTCTCTGTGTGGTGTCTTTTTTTAACCCTTTATTGGAGATTCTTAATGGCCGGGTCAAACGTGCCTGACATTAAGAATCTCTGGCTTAATACTGGCTGGTAAAACAAAGCCAGTATTAACTCATGATTACCCAACAAGCCACCCGGCTCCAGGGCTGTTGGAAGAGTTGGATACAGCGCCAGATGATGGCGCTTCTATGAGAGCGCCATTTTCTGGGACGGCTGCGGACTGAAATCCGCAGCAGAGGCGCCCACAAACCTCGGGCTAACCTGTGCTGCGGATTCCAATCCCCAGCTGCCTAGTTGTACCCGGCTGGACACAAAAATAGGGCGAAGCCCACGTCATTTGTTTTTTAATTATTTCATGAAATAAGTGAAATAATTAAAAAAAACGGGCTTCCCTATATTTTTGGTTCCCAGCCGGGTACAAATAGGCAACTGGGGGTTGGAGGCAGCCCGTGGCTGCCAGCTGTACCTGGCTAGCATACAAAAATATGGCGAAGCCCACGTCATTTTTTTGGTGGGCAAAAAACTTCTGCATGCAGTCCTGGATGGAGTATGCTGAGCCTTGTAGTTCTGCAGCTGCTGTCTGCTCTTCTCCATACAGACAGACAGCAGCTGCAGAACTACAAGGCTCAGCATACTCCATCCAGGACTGTATGCAGAAGTTTTTTGCCCCCTGAAAAAATTATGTGGCTTCGCCATATTTTTGTATGCTAGCCAGGTACAGCAGGCAGGTACGGCTGCCCCCAACCCCCAGTTGCCTATTTGTACCCGGCTGGGAACCAAAAATAAAGGGAAGCCCTTTTTTTATTATTTCATGAATTTCATGAAATAATTAGAAAACAAATGACGTAGGCTTTGCCCCATTTTTGTGTCCAGCCAGGTACAACTAGGCAGCTGGGATTGGAATCCGCACCACCGGTTGGCCTGAGCTTTCTGGGCCCCACTGCTGCGAATTGCAGTCTGCAGCCACCTCAGAAAATGGCATTTTCATAGAAGCGCCATCTTCTGGCGCTGTATCCAACTCTTCCAGCACCTGCCTGCTATACCTGGCTAGCATACAAAAATATGGCGAAGCTCACGTCCTTTTTTTGTAGCTTTTTGGCAAAAAAAAAAAAAAATGCTTCCCTGGATTTTCCATTGCCAGTGAAGGTAACACCAAGCAGTGGGGGTTAGCAGCCAGTAGCTGCTTGGATTACCCTTAGCTAGCAATACAAAAAATGCAGTGGGAGCTAACATATATTTTTTTTAATTATTTATTTAAATAACTAAAAATAAAATGGGCTTCCCTGTATTTTGATTGCTGGACATCACAGTGCTGTAAAAATAAATCTTTAAAAAAATGACGTAGCGCTCCGCGGTATTTTTGATTCTCAGCGCAGATAAAGCAGACAGCTATGGGTTGCCACCCCCATCTGCCTGCCGTTACCTTGGTTGGCAATCAAAATACAGGGAAGCCCATTAATTTTTTCTATTTAAAAAATAGTTAAAAAAAAAAAATTACGTTGGGTCCCCCCATTTTTGATAGCCAGCTAGGGTAAAGCAGACGGCTGTAGCCTGAAAACCACAGCTGGCAGCTTTACCGTGGTTGGGGATCCAATGTGGAGGTCCCCTCAGGCTCTTTTTTATAATTATTTTATAAATATTAATAATTACACAATAAAAGTAGGGGACCCCCCAAATTGGATCACCAGCCAAGGTAAAGCGGACAGCTGTGGTCTGGTATTCTCAGGGTGGGAAGGTCCATAGTTATTGGGCCTTCACAGCCTAAAAATAGCAGGCCGCAGGCACCCCAGACGTGGCGCATCCACTAGATGCGCCAATCCTGGCGCTTCACCCCAGCTCATCCCGTGCCCTGGTGCAGTGGCAAACGGGGTAATAAATCGGGTTGATACTAGCTGTAAAGTCACCTGAGATCAAGCCCAGCAGTTTGTGATGTCATGGCGTCTATTAGATACCCAACATCATAAACTGTCAGTACTAACAAAAACAAAAAATCGACAAAAGAAATTTATTTGAAAAAACAGTCCCCAAAACATTTCCTCTTTCACCAATTTATTGTAAGAAAAAAAATAAAGGGGTCCCACGACGACTCTGGACCGTCTAGAATATGGGGGGGAGACACTCAGGGAACGTATCCCCCATTTTCTAGGAGTGCGGACCCTTCATGTGAGGAGTGTGGGTGCAATGAATCTGCACTCACTCTCCCCGGGTCCACAGCAGCAGAGTCCATGTCGTAATGGTTGCTACCAAAGCTGCAATGCCCTGCTCATGAGGTAAGGGCATGCCTAATCAGGAGAACTACTGTAGAGGAAGCTCTGCTCACTGGTATATAGGTGCTCAGAGGTAATAATAGATAAAATTAGTGAGTAACCTCGGCACTCTATATCTCCCAGACTAAGTCAGTAAGTCACAACGGATAGTAATGCAAAATCACTCTTTATTGGTCCGTATTAAGAAAATTTTTTTTTCATAAGCATATATGTTTTTGTCCAAAACAAGTTACAAATGACGTTTCGGCCTGAGCCTTCGTCAGATTGGACTTATCTGCATGTAATCATGAAAAATGACAATAATCAGTATCACATAAGAGTGAGAGAACAATAACATAAACTCGAACAATGTAGAGGTACAATTGGGATGCAGCAAAAAAATTGCAACACAGCAAGAAATGAAACACATGATACAAATGTCATAATACAGTACAAGGACAATATAGTAATGACAAATATGGGGTCAGAGTAGACTTAGACAGCTCTGGTACGAAAGAGATGTCAATCATAAAGTAACATGTGCAGTAGGTGTAGAGCTACACTATGCATGGCAGAGCTAATGGGTAGACCGACCATAGAAAAAGTAGAGAAAAAGTGGAGAAAAAGTGGAGAATAAGTGGAACATAAGAGGAGAAAAAGTGGAGAAAAAGTGGAGAAAAAAGTGGAGAAAAAGTGGAGAAAAAGTGGAGAAAAAGTGGAGAAAAAGTGGAGATTAAGAGGAGAAAAAGTGGAGAAAAAAGTGGAGAAAAAGTGGAGAAAAAGTGGAGCATAAGTGGAGAAAAAGTGGAGAAAAAGTGGAGAAAAAGTGGAGCATAAGAGGAGAAAAAGTGGAGAAAAAAGTGGAGAAAAAGTGGAGAAAAAGTGGAGCATAAGAGGAGAAAAAGTGGAGAAAAAGTGGAGAAAAAGTGGAGCATAAGAGGAGAAAAAGTGGAGAAAAAGTGGAGAAAAAGTGGAGCATAAGAGGAGAAAAAGTGGAGATTAAGAGGAGAAAAAGTGGAGAAAAAGTGGAGCATAAGAGGAGAAAAAGTGGAGAAAAAGTGGAGAAAAAGTGGAGAAAAAGTGGAGCATAAGAGGAGAAAAAGTGGAGATTAAGAGGAGAAAAAGTGGAGAAAAAGTGGAGAAAAAGTGGAGAAAAAGTGGAGCATAAGAGGAGAAAAAGTGGAGAAAAAAGTGGAGAAAAAGTGGAGAAAAAGTGGAGAAAAAGTGGAGATTAAGAGGAGAAAAAGTGGAGCATAAGAGGAGAAAAAGTGGAGAAAAAAGTGGAGAAAAAGTGGAGAAAGTGGAGAAAAAAATGGAGAAAAAGTGGAGAAAAAGTGGAGAAAAAGTGGAGAATAAGAGGAGAAAAAGTGGAGAAAAAGTGGAGAATAAGAGGAGAAAAAGTGGAGAATAAGTGGAGAAAAAAATGGAGAAAAAGTGGAGAAAAAGTGGAGAAAAAGTGGAGCATAAGAGGAGAAAAAGTGGAGAAAAAGTGGAGAAAAAGTGGAGAAAAAGTGGAGCATAAGAGGAGAAAAAGTGGAGAAAAAAGTGGAGAAAAAGTGGAGAAAAAGTGGAGCATAAGAGGAGAAAAAGTGGAGAAAAAGTGGAGAAAAAGTGGAGCATAAGAGGAGAAAAAGTGGAGAAAAAGTGGAGAAAAAAGTGGAGAAAAAGTGGAGCATAAGAGGAGAAAAAGTGGAGAAAAAGTGGAGAAAAAAGTGGAGAAAAAGTGGAGAAAAAGTGGAGAAAAAGTGGAGAAAAAGTGGAGATTAAGAGGAGAAAAAGTGGAGAAAAAGTGGAGAAAAAGTGGAGCATAAGAGGAGAAAAAGTGGAGAAAAAAGTGGAGAAAAAGTGGAGAAAGTGGAGAAAAAAATGGAGAAAAAGTGGAGAAAAAGTGGAGAAAAAGTGGAGAATAAGAGGAGAAAAAGTGGAGAAAAAGTGGAGAAAAAGTGGAGAATAAGAGGAGAAAAGGTGGAGAATAAGTGGAGAAAAAAATGGAGAAAAAGTGGAGAAAAAGTGGAGAAAAAGTGGAGCATAAGAGGAGAAAAAGTGGAGAAAAAGTGGAGAAAAAGTGGAGAAAAAGTGGAGCATAAGAGGAGAAAAAGTGGAGAAAAAAGTGGAGAAAAAGTGGAGAAAAAGTGGAGCATAAGAGGAGAAAAAGTGGAGAAAAAGTGGAGAAAAAGTGGAGCATAAGAGGAGAAAAAGTGGAGAAAAAAGTGGAGAAAAAGTGGAGAAAGTGGAGAAAAAAATGGAGAAAAAGTGGAGAAAAAGTGGAGAAAAAGTGGAGAATAAGAGGAGAAAAAGTGGAGAAAAAGTGGAGAAAAAGTGGAGAATAAGAGGAGAAAAGGTGGAGAATAAGTGGAGAAAAAAATGGAGAAAAAGTGGAGAAAAAGTGGAGAAAAAGTGGAGCATAAGAGGAGAAAAAGTGGAGAAAAAGTGGAGAAAAAGTGGAGAAAAAGTGGAGCATAAGAGGAGAAAAAGTGGAGAAAAAAGTGGAGAAAAAGTGGAGAAAAAGTGGAGCATAAGAGGAGAAAAAGTGGAGAAAAAGTGGAGAAAAAGTGGAGCATAAGAGGAGAAAAAGTGGAGAAAAAGTGGAGAAAAAGTGGAGAAAAAGTGGAGCATAAGAGGAGAAAAAGTGGAGAAAAAGTGGAGAAAAAAGTGGAGAAAAAGTGGAGAAAAAGTGGAGAAAAAGTGGAGATTAAGAGGAGAAAAAGTGGAGAAAAAGTGGAGAAAAAGTGGAGCATAAGAGGAGAAAAAGTGGAGAAAAAAGTGGAGAAAACGTGGAGAAAACGTGGAGAAAAAGTGGAGAAAAAGTGGAGAAAAAGTGGAGAAAAAGTGGAGCATAAGAGGAGAAAAAGTGGAGAAAAAAGTGGAGAAAACGTGGAGAAAAAGTGGAGAAAAAGTGGAGAAAAAGTGGAGCATAAGAGGAGAAAAAGTGGAGATTAAGAGGAGAAAAAGTGGAGAAAAAGTGGAGAAAAAGTGGAGAAAAAGTGGAGAAAAAGTGGAGAAAAAGTGGAGCATAAGAGGAGAAAAAGTGGAGAAAAAAGTGGAGAAAAAGTGGAGAAAAAGTGGAGAAAAAGTGGAGATTAAGAGGAGAAAAAGTGGAGCATAAGAGGAGAAAAAGTGGAGAAAAAAGTGGAGAAAAAGTGGAGAAAAAAATGGAGAAAAAGTGGAGAAAAAGTGGAGAAAAAGTGGAGAATAAGAGGAGAAAAAGTGGAGAAAAAGTGGAGAAAAAGTGGAGAAAGTGGAGAAAAAGTGGAGAAAAAGTGGAGAAAAAGTGGAGCATAAGAGGAGAAAAAGTGGAGAAAAAAGTGGAGAAAAAGTGGAGAAAAAGTGGAGAAAAAGTGGAGATTAAGAGGAGAAAAAGTGGAGCATAAGAGGAGAAAAAGTGGAGAAAAAAGTGGAGAAAAAGTGGAGAAAAAAATGGAGAAAAAGTGGAGAAAAAGTGGAGAAAAAGTGGAGAATAAGAGCAGAAAAAGTGGAGAAAAAGTGGAGAAAAAGTGGAGAATAAGAGGAGAAAAAGTGGAGAATAAGTGGAGAAAAAAATGGAGAAAAAGTGGAGAAAAAGTGGAGAGAAAGTGGAGAAAAAAATGGAGAAAAAGTGGAACACCCTTTGGTACATTTCATGTGGCACTAAGGGGTGCTTAGCTTTGTATTTAGCCAAAAAAATGAAAAAAAAAATGACATAGGGTTCCCCCTAGTTTTGTAGCCAGCTAGGGTAAAGCAGACGGCTGCAGCCTGCAGACCACAGCTGGCAACCTCACCTTGGCTGGTAATCCAAAACTGAGGGCACCCCACGCTGTTATTTTAAATTAAATAAATAATTAAAAAAAAAAAACACGTAGGGGTCCCCCAAAATTGGATCACCAGCCAAGGTAAAGCAGACAGCTGGGGCCTGATATTCTCAGACTAGGGAGGTCCATGGTTATTGGAATCTCCCCAGCCTAAAAATAGCAGGCCGCAGCCGCCCCAGAAGTAGCGCATCCATTAGATGCGCCAATCCTGGTGCTTCGCCCCAGCTCATCCCGCGCCCTGGTGCGGTGGCAAACGGGGTAATATTTGGGGTTAATACCAGATGTGTAATGTCACCTGGCATCAAGCCCTGGGGTTGGTGAGGTCAGGCGTCTATCAGATACCCGACATCACCAACCCAGTCAGTAATAAAAAAAAAATACACGACAAACACATTTTTATTTGAAAAAACACTCCCCAAAACATTCCCTCTTTAACCAATTTATTAGATTGAAAAACAAATCCAGGTCTGGTGAAATCCAAGGGGTTGCCATGACGATGCACACTGTCCCAGTCAATGAAGAGCAGGATGTTCCCCATTGGCTGGGAGAGCAGTGCAGTGACCTGAGCTAACATCAATGGGTCAGCCCAGGTCACTGCAGGGCATGACAAGTGCTGCTGTCAGCGAGGTACATTACCTGCGCTGATCTCCAGCACACTGACAGCCCCTGTCACTGAGGTCAATGACCGGCGCCTTCACATCAAGTATCGCGAGAGGTCCGTGACGTCACCGCCAGTGTCAGTCTCGGGTCGGAAGCGAGAGGTGATGTGACAAGCGGCGGCCATGGAGGACAGTGACAGCGCTGAGGTCGGGATGGCGGGACTTCATCACCGCAGGTAAGCCGAGCGAGCGAGCGAGCGGGCGGGCGGGCGGGTGGATGTGTGTGTGTGTGTGTTTGTGTATGTGTATGTATGTGTACATGCCGCGGGCAGGAGGGGGTGGAGCGAGCTGAGCGGGAAAGTGTGGGCTTCCTGCACGTAACTAAGATAAACATCGGGTTACTAACCAAAGCGCTTTGCTTGGATACCCGATGTTTATCTTGGTTACCAGCTTGTGGCAGGCTGCCAGCGATGGCTCCTGCTCACTGTAGCTGTAAAAAGCCCTGCTTTTTGCTGCTAGAACCGTTCTCGAACGTATCTAGAACTATCGAGCTTTTAGCAAAAAGCTCGAGTTCTAGTTCGATCTCGAACAGCCCAAAAATCACTCGAGCCGCGAACTGGAGAACCACGAACCACGAACCGCGCTCAACTCTAGTCTTGAGGACTGGAGTTCAGAAACACTGTCTTAGAGGATTGGTGCAGATGGCTGCTCTCTCATTGATCGCAAATTCAATGCAACTGTGTAATTTTTAGAGATGAGCGAACTGGTCCCGGTTCGGCTCGAGGTTGGTTCGCCGAACGGGGTCCCGTTCGAGTTCGGCTCGTCGAACGTTCGACGAACCGAACTCGAACTGCATAGGAAACAATGGCAGGCAATCACAAACACATAAAAACACCTAGAAAACACCCTCAAAGGTGTCCAAAAGGTCACAAACAACTCACAACACAACACAAACACATGGGAAAGTGACAAGGACATATACTTATGCAAAAACAAAAGAGCTGGACAAGGAAAAAGAGGAGGAGACACAGATATAGGCATGGCACGCCCTTCTAAAGTCATGTAAAACACCGCAAGGTGACTCCAAGCGGAGTCTCCCTTTTTTTCCAAAAATTGTGCCCCACACACCCACCCATTCAGTGGCAGCACTTGTGCCCTAGTTGTACACTTCACAGCTAGATTTGCATCAAGCACATTCAAAAATACGCCATAATTAACCGTCCCCAGGATGACACCAGGGTAGGTAGCAAAGTCTTTCCTGATCCCAGCTCTGTTCATCTTGGCTTCTTTTAAAAACACAGCAAGCAAGGGTTACTCCAAGCGGAGTCTCCCTTTTTTCCAAAAATTGGGCCACACAGACACCCACCCCATCAGTGGCAGCACTTGGGCCCTAGTTGCAAACAGGATGTTTAGATTTGCATCAAGCACATTCAAAAATACGCCATAATTAACCGTCCCCAGCATGACACCGGGGTAGGTAGATAAAGTCTTTGCTGAACCATGACTTGTTCATCTTGGCTTCTTTTAAAAACAATGTAAGCAAGGGTTACTCCAAGCGGAGTCTCCCTTTTTTTCCAAAAATTGTGCCCCACACACACCCACCCATTCAGTGGCAGCACTTGTGCCCTAGTTGTACACTTCACAGCTAGATTTGCATCAAGCACATTCAAAAATACGCCATAATTAACCATCCCCAGGATGACACCAGGGTAGGTAGCAAAGTCTTTCCTGATCCCAGATCTGTTCATCTTGGCTTCTTTTAAAAACACAGCAAGCAAGGGTTACTCCAAGCGGAGTCTCCCTTTTTTCCAAAAATTGGGCCACACAGACACCCACCCCATCAGTGGCAGCACTTGGGCCCTAGTTGCAAACAGGATGTTTAGATTTGCATCAAGCACATTCAAAAATACGCCATAATTAACCATCCCCAGCATGACACCGGGGTAGGTAGATAAAGTCTTTGCTGAACCATGACTTGTTCATCTTGGCTTCTTTTAAAAACAATGTAAGCAAGGGTTACTCCAAGCGGAGTCTCCCTTTTTTTCCAAAAATTGTGCCCCACACACACCCACCCATTCAGTGGCAGCACTTGTGCCCTAGTTGTACACTTCACAGCTAGATTTGCATCAAGCACATTCAAAAATACGCCATAATTAACCGTCCCCAGGATGACACCAGGGTAGGTAGCAAAGTCTTTCCTGATCCCAGCTCTGTTCATCTTGGCTTCTTTTAAAAACACAGCAAGCAAGGGTTACTCCAAGTGGAGTCTCCCTTTTTTCCAAAAATTGGGCCACACAGACACCCACCCCATCAGTGGCAGCACTTGGGCCCTAGTTGCAAACAGGATGTTTAGATTTGCATCAAGCACATTCAAAAATACGCCATAATTAACCGTCCCCAGCATGACACCGGGGTAGGTAGATAAAGTCTTTGCTGAACCATGACTTGTTCATCTTGGCTTCTTTTAAAAACAATGTAAGCAAGGGTTACTCCAAGCGGAGTCTCCCTTTTTTTCCAAAAATTGTGCCCCACACACACCCACCCATTCAGTGGCAGCACTTGTGCCCTAGTTGTACACTTCACAGCTAGATTTGCATCAAGCACATTCAAAAATACGCCATAATTAACCGTCCCCAGGATGACACCAGGGTAGGTAGCAAAGTCTTTCCTGATCCCAGCTCTGTTCATCTTGGCTTCTTTTAAAAACACAGCAAGCAAGGGTTACTCCAAACGGAGTCTCCCTTTTTTCCAAAAATTGGGCCACACAGACACCCACCCCATCAGTGGCAGCACTTGGGCCCTAGTTGCAAACAGGATGTTTAGATTTGCATCAAGCACATTCAAAAATACGCCATAATTAACCGTCCCCAGCATGACACCGGGGTAGGTAGATAAAGTCTTTGCTGAACCATGACTTGTTCATCTTGGCTTCTTTTAAAAACAATGTAAGCAAGGGTTACTCCAAGCGGAGTCTCCCTTTTTTTCCAAAAATTGTGCCCCACACACACCCACCCATTCAGTGGCAGCACTTGTGCCCTAGTTGTACACTTCACAGCTAGATTTGCATCAAGCACATTCCAAATCCACAAGCATTTACTCTCCCCAGGATGACACAGGGGTTGTAAATTCCTTCTGGATCCATGACTTGTTCATTTTGATGAACGTCAGTCTGTCCACATTGTCACTGGACAGACGCGTGCGCTTATCTGTCAGCACACACCCAGCAGCACTGAAGACACGTTCAGAGACAACGCGGGCAGCTGGACACGACAAAATCTCCAAGGCGTAAGTTGAGAGCTCTGGCCATTTTTCGAGGTTTGAAGCCCAAAAGGAGCAAGGCTCCATTTGCAAAGTCATGGCATCGATGTTCATTTGGAGATACTCCTGTATCATCCTCTCCAGCCGTTGACTATGTGTCAGACTTGTTGTCTCTGGTGGCCTTGCAAAGGAGGGTCTAAAAAAATTATGAAAATATTCCATAAAATTGCTGCTCCAGCACCAGATACGGTCCTACTGGTACGTGTAGACTGTTGAAGATGACGAGACCGTCCCATGTTTGTCAAGTTACAACTGGGAGATTCACTCCCTGCACCTGCACGGTTGTTTGGTGGAAAAGCGGATCTAAGATCGAGTAACAGCTTCTGCTGATACTCTTGCATACGTGCGTCCCTTTCTATGGCTGGAATTATGTCACAAAATTTGGACTTGTACCGGGGATCTACTAGTGTGGCAAGCCAGTAGTCATCATAACTTCTAATTTTGACAATACGAGGGTCATGTTGGAGGTAGTGCAACAAGAAGGCACTCATGTGTCTTGCGCAGCCATGCGGACCAAGTCCACGCTGTGTTTGTGGCATAGAGGTGCTAACCGTTCTTTCTTCCTCTGACATCTCCCCCCAACCTCTTTCAACTGAAATTTGACCAAGGTCTCCCTCATCTGCTGAGTCTTCCATGTCCATGGACAGTTCGTCCTCCATTTCTTCATGTCCTCCTGCACCTTCCTCAACATCTCGCCTGCTACCATGCGCCCTTGTTGATCCCTGTCCCCCATGCTGCCATGCCTGGCGCCTTGGTGATGATGAACGTCTGGACCTTGGTGATGTTGTTGTGTCTTGCGCATATGAATCCTCCTGTAGTTCATCCCCTTCCTGTTGTCCCACCCCCTGACTCCGAATAGTGTTTAGCGTGTGTTCCAGCATGTAAATGACTGGAATCGTCATGCTGATAATGGCATTGTCAGCGCTAAACATATTCGTCGCCATGTCGAAACTGTGCAGAAGGGTGCATAGGTCCTTGATCTGAGACCACTCCATCAGGGTGATCTGCCCCACCTCTGCATCTCATTGGCCCAGGCTATACGTCATGACGTATTGCACCAGGGCACGGCGATGCTGCCACAGTCGCTATAACATGTGGAGAGTTGAATTCCAGCGTGTCGCCACATTGCATTTCAGGCGATGAACCGGCAGGCCGAAAGACTTCTGGAGCGATGCAAGTCGCTCAGCTGCGGCGCTTGAACGGCGGAAGTGAGCAGACAGTTTTAGTGCCCTGTTCAGAAGGCCATCTAGGCCGGGATACTGTGTTAAAAATTGCTGCACGACAAGGTTCAACACGTGAGCCATACAAGGTACGTGTGTCACCTTGCCCAGGCGAAGGGCCGCACCCAGGTTTGCAGCATTGTCGCACACGGCCTTACCAGGCTGCAGGTTGAGTGGAGACAACCATTTATTAAACTCAGACCGCAGAGCTGACCACAACTCCTCAGCTGTGTGACTCTTATTCCCAAGACATGTCAAGCTAAAGACCGCCTGATGCCGTTGCGCTCTGCTGCCAGCAAAGTAATGAGGGGTGCGTGATTCCTTCTGCGCAGTGAGAACGCTGGTGGCCTGACCAGGCAGGCTTGGGGCGGAGGTGGAGGACCCAGATGAGGTGGAGGATGCTGAAGCTGTGGCGGAACTTGGACAGACAGAGGATTGACACACAAGTCGTGGGGACGGCAAGACTTGTGCAGCAGACCCTTCACCATCTATCACCATAGTTACCCAGTGCCCAGTGAGCGACATGTAACGTCCCTGTCCATGCTTACTGGTCCAAGTATCGGTGGTGAAATGCACGCGTTCACACACAGAGTTTCTCAATGAAGCGGTGATGTTGTGTGCGACATGCTGGTGTAGCGCGGGCACACCTTTCTTAGAAAAGTAGTGGCGACTAGGCATCTGGTACTGGGGCACAGCGACAGACATAAGGTCTCTAAAATCCTGTGTGTCCACTAGGCGGAAAGGCAGCATTTCTGTAGCCAACAGCTTACAGAGGGATAGAGTCAACCTCTTAGCTTTGTCATGGGTCGCAGGAAATGGCCTTTTATTTGTCCACATCTGAGGGACAGAGATCTGGCTGCTGTGTGTAGACGGTGTTGAGTAGGGTGTCCCTGGAAAAATGCAGGTTTGTGAGGAAAGTGCAGGCGGAGACATGATGTTGCCTTCATCCAAAGTTGGTGCTATCGATGTCTGAGAGAGCTGTACACACTCACTTGTTTCCCCTTCCAAAACAACTGACGACCTACCAAGCAAACTGCCTGTTGCGGTTACAGTGGTGGAAGTTGTGGGTTGAAAAACAGGTGTGACAGCTGTCCCCACAGTCCTAGAAGATGAAGAGCGCGCGGATGCACTGGAAGGGGCAGGCGGTGGATGGTTCGCTCCGCTAGGCCGCATTGCAGCACGGTGAGCTTCCCACCGGGACCTATGATATTTATTCATGTGACGATTCATGGAAGAAGTTGTCAAACTGCTGAGGTTTTGACCTCTACTAAGAGAATCATGACAAAGTTTACAGATCACATAATTTGGGCGATCTTTTTCTATGTCAAAAAAGGACCAGGCTAGGCAAGGCTTAGAGGCCATGCGACCTGTTGATCCACCCCGAATAATGCTCATAGGCAGAGTGGTGGCTGAGGATGCAGTTGTAGACATGCTACCAGTGCTCCGACTCTGTCCAGGAAGGCGCAAGGTAACTTCGTCGTCGGTTGCATCCTCCTCCACCGCCTCTGTTGACCTCCTCGAGTGCCTGACTGGGGGTTGACAGTAGGTGGGATCTAGAACTTCATCATCAATTGTTGTGTTTGCACTCCCCTCCCCCTCAGACCGAGCCTCTTCTTGCCCTGACCGAATATTTAAGTTGTTATCCCAATTGGGTATCTGCGTCTCATCTTCATCAGTATGTTCCTCATTGTCTATAACCACAGGTGTTACAGTTTGTGACAAAGGGTCAACATTATGCTCAGAAATTTGGTCCTCACGGCCTGAATCAGAGTCACAAAGGTTCTGGGCATCACTGCAGACCATTTCCTGTTCTGTACTCACTGTAGCTTGGGAGCAGACCTCTGATTCCCAGGCTATAGTGTGACTGAACAGCTCTGCAGACTCAGCCATCTCAGTTCCACCATACTGTGCAGGGCTGATGGAGACTTCAGAGCTGGGAGAAAGCAAGTTTGATTGGGATGACAACTCAGAGGACTGGTGTTTTTTGGATGCGGTACTTGAAGTGGCTGAGAGGGCACTTGTTGGACCACTTGAGATCCATTCAAGCATTTTCCTTTTTTGCCCATCATCTACCTTTGTTCCTGTTGTTCGTGTCCGTAAAAAAGGGAGCACATCGGATTGTCCACGGTAAGTAGTAGACATCTTACTTTTGCTGGTAGATGGTCTATCTTCAGCAGATGATAATGGAGCTTTGCCACCTTCCCCACGGACAAAACCTTTTTTGCCTTTTCCACCACGCTTCTTCCCCTTTCCACCAGCATCTGTCATTTTGCCACTCATGTTGATTGCGACAAGATTGTGGACTGAAAATGTGGTAGTAAAAATTGAGAGGTGGTGTAGATTGCAGTGGTGGTCTAGCTTTATTAACAGCAGAATAATAAAGAATAAATATCCCTGACAATGCAACTACGGCCATTAAACTGGCAGCAAAAATTGCTAGTATAATGGCTTAGTTATAATGAGTTGGAGTGTGCAATGCAGGTAGAGGTGCTGCAAATGTCTTTGCACTAGTGTGACTATAGCAAAGTCCAATAGCCACGTATAGGATGCCACTAGGTACACTGAGTGTTTGCTAGTATAATGGCTTAGTTATAATGAGTTGGAGTGTGCAATGCAGGCAGACGCGCTCTGCAAATGTCTTTGCACTAGTGTGACTATAGCAAAGTCCAATAGCCACGTATAGGATGCCACTAGGTACACTGAGTGTTTGCTAGTATAATGGCTTAGTTATAATGAGTTGGAGTGTGCAATGCAGGTAGAGGTGCTGCAAATGTCTTTGCACTAGTGGGACTATAGCAAAGTCCAATAGCCACGTATAGGATGCCACTAGGTACACTGAGTGTTTGCTAGTATAATGGGTTAGTTATAATGAGTTGGAGTGTGCAATGCAGGCAGACGCGCTCTGCAAATGTCTTTGCACTAGTGTGACTATAGCAAAGTCCAATAGCCACGTATAGGATGCCACTAGGTACACTGAGTGTTTGCTAGTATAATGGCTTAGTTATAATGAGTTGGAGTGTGCAATGCAGGCAGACGCGCTCTGCAAATGTCTTTGCACTAGTGTGACTATAGCAAAGTCCAATAGCCACGTATAGGATGCCACTAGGTACACTGAGTGTTTGCTAGTATAATGGCTTAGTTATAAGGAGTTGGAGTGTGCAATGCAGGTAGAGGTGCTGCCAATGTCTTTGCACTAGTGGGACTATAGCAAAGTCCAATAGCCACGTATAGGATGCCACTAGGTACACTGAGTGTTTGCTAGTATAATGGCTTAGTTATAATGAGTTGGAGTGTGCAATGCAGGCAGACGCGCTCTGCAAATGTCTTTGCACTAGTGTGACTATAGCAAAGTCCAATAGCCACGTATAGGATGCCACTAGGTACACTGAGTGTTTGCTAGTATAATGGCTTAGTTATAAGGAGTTGGAGTGTGCAATGCAGGTAGAGGTGCTGCCAATGTCTTTGCACTAGTGGGACTATAGCAAAGTCCAATAGCCACGTATAGGATGCCACTAGGTACACTGAGTGTTTGCTAGTATAATGGCTTAGTTATAATGAGTTGGAGTGTGCAATGCAGGCAGACGCACTCTGCAAATGTCTTTGCACTAGTGTGACTATAGCAAAGTCCAATAGCCACGTTTAGGATGCCACTAGGTACACTGAGTGTTTGCTAGTATAATGGCTTAGTTATAATGAGTTGGAGTGTGCAATGCAGGTAGAGGTGCTGCAAATGTCTTTGCACTAGTGGGACTATAGCAAAGTCCAATAGCCACGTATAGGATGCCACTAGGTACACTGAGTGTTTGCTAGTATAATGGCTTAGTTATAATGAGTTGGAGTGTGCAATGCAGGCAGACGCGCTCTGCAAATGTCTTTGCACTAGTGTGACTATAGCAAAGTTCAATAGCCACGTATAGGATGCCACTAGGTACTGTTAGGGCCAGATGGACGGGTAGACCCTGGAGGTGGATCCACTGGGCCGAACTCCCGGATGAGGGAAAGAAGTCCGGTAGCCGGAGCACTGTAGGTAGCAGGACAGTCCGTGCACTGAGAGCAAATGGAGAAGTCCCTGGGACCACGAGGTCACGGATGGTGGTCCGGGTGACGGAGCTCAGGTTCGGAAGCCGTGATGGTGTCAGGCAGGGTCCGGAACCGTTGGAGCAAGATGACGGGTCACCGCAGGGATCCGAGATGGTACGGACTGTCAGGATGGCAGATGGGCAGCGTTCGGGGTTCGAGGTACCGCAGGACCGGATGGCGATGCAGGGTCGGCTCTAGAAGACAGAGAGGTAAGTATCTCATAGAACACAAGGAGACCTGACTCCTAGCTTGGAAAAACACGAAGAACAGGCCCCGCTCCCTTGGACATTAACCCCCTATATACCCTGTACCTGAGTGCATGATTTCCTGTTAATTGACACTGGCCCTTTAAGAAAGGTTCAGTGACCGCGCGCGCGCCCTAATGCGCGTGCGCGCAGCCCGGGTGCCAGAAGCCAGGGCAGGAAGCTGAAGGGAGGACGCAGGGGAGCCGGCCAGGAACTGGGAAGCCGTCGGGCGCCGGGAGCGGAGACCAGGGGGCCTGGGAAGTGCGGGCACCGGAGGCTGGAGAGCGGGGAGCGTGGCAGGTGAGCCGGGGATCGGAGCTGAGGACCCGGGGATCGGAGCAGGGGACCCGGGGAGGGGATCCGAGGACCCGGGGAGCGTGACAGTACCCCCCCCCACGCCCCCCTCCCCGCAACCGGGACAGGAAGGCACGGATCAGAGGAGTGCCCACGTTCTCCCTGGGCTCCCAGGATCTATCCTCAGGGCCATACCCTTCCCAGTCCACCAGGAAAAACTGTCGACCACGTACGGTCTTCATGGCCACGATATCTCTTACCGCATAGACGTCGTCCTCAGCAATAGGAGGAGGGGCCGGACTGGCGGCAGCGGAGAAGGGACCAAGGACAACCGGCTTGAGCAGAGAGATGTGAAAGGAGTTGGGTATTCTCATCGTGGCCGGGAGCTGCAGTTTGTAGGAGACCTCATTGATCTTGCCGAGGACTTTAAATGGTCCGATGTAGCGAGGTCCCAGCTTGTAGGATGGTATCTTCAGTCGGATGTATTTGGAAGCAAGCCAGACGAGATCTCCCGGAGAGAAACACGGAGGATCCAGACGTCTCTTGTCCGCATGTCTCTTCATCCACAGGGAGGCACGTGCAAGGGAGGCCTTAACTGAGTCCCAAATGGATGTAAAGTCACGGAGTACTGCATCAGCAGCAGGGATGTCCGAGGAAGAGGATACAGGCAAAGGGACAGACGGCTGAAGTCCGTAGACGACATGGAAGGGAGAACTGGAGGAGGACTCACTGACGTGGTGATTATGGGAGAATTCAGCCCAAGGAAGAAGCGTGGACCAATCGTCATGATGGGCGTTCACGTAGTGACGCAAGAAAGAGGTCAATATCTGATTGATCCGTTCCACTTGGCCATTCGACTGAGGATGGTAGGCTGAGGAGAAGTCCAGAGTCACTCCCAGATGTTTGCAGAGAGCCCTCCAGAAGCGGGAGGTGAACTGGGTTCCTCTGTCGGACACTATGTGTGATGGAAAGCCATGCAAGCGGAAGATGTGCTGTATATAGGCGTCCGCGAGTTCCTGAGCAGAGGGCAGTCCAGCCATAGGAACGAAATGGGCCATTTTAGAGAACCGATCCACCACGACCCATATGACTGTGTGTCCGGAGGATAATGGCAAGTCCGTAATAATGTCCATCGCTATGTGTTGCCAGGGAACTGAGGGTATGGGCAGAGGCAGAAGACGGCCGTATGGCAGGTGTTTGGGTGTCTTGTTCCTGGCACAGGAGGAGCAGGCAGAGACAAAAGAGGCGACGTCCGTGCGCAGGGATGGCCACCAGTAATGACGTACAATAGCGCTCCATGTTTTCTTCTGACCTGCATGACCGGCTGTTTTCGAGGCATGGCCCCAGTGTAACACTTTTTGCCTGTCAGCCTCAGAGACATAAGTCTTCCCAGGTGGTATCTGGGCCAGGGTGACAGGAGCCACCGGAATAATCTTGCTTGGACAGATGATGGGCTGAGATGTCTCTTCCTCCTGTTCCAGGGGCACGAAAGACCTTGACAAGGCATCAGCGCGTACATTCTTGTTCGCGGGTCGGAAATGAAGCTGGAAGTCGAACCGGGCAAAGAACAAGGACCACCTGGCTTGCCGTGGGTTCAGTCGCTGAGCAGTCCGCAGGTATTCCAGGTTTTTGTGGTCCGTATAAACAATGACAGGGTACACTGCTCCTTCCAGAAGATAGCGCCATTCCTCCAGAGCCAGTTTGACCGCTAATAGCTCTCGGTCACCGATGGTGTAATTGCGTTCAGGCGCGGAGAAGCTCTTGGAGAAGAAACCGCACGTCACCATCTTCCCGGAGGAGGACTTCTGCATGAGCACTGCTCCGGCTCCCGAGGAGGAGGCATCCACCTCCAAGGTGAACTGGCGGTTTAACTCCGGACGGTGGAGTACAGGAGAGGAGGCAAAGGCTCGCTTTAGAGCGCCAAACGCGGCGTCGGCCGCAGGTGACCAGTCCTTTGGATTAGCCCCCTTCTTGGTCAAGGCGGAGAGAGGAGCAGTCAGAGCCGAGAAGTGAGGAATGAACTGGCGGTAATAGTTAGCGAATCCGAGAAAACGTTGGATTGCCTTCAGTCCAGAAGGAGGAGGCCAGTTGAGAATGGAGGAGACCTTCTTGGGATCCATCTGCAGTCCGGTATCGGTGATGAGGTACCCCAGGAAGGGGAGAGAAGACTGTTCGAAGACACACTTCTCGTACTTGGCGTACAGACGATTCTCTCTCAGTCGTTGTAGAACCAGTTGCACGTTCTCTCGGTGGGTCTGGAGGTCCGGAGAGAAGACAAGGATGTCATCCAGATATACCACCACACAGACGTAGAGAAGGTCCCGAAACACATCGTTCACTAATTCTTGGAAGACTGCTGGTGCGTTGCACAGGCCGAAGGGCATCACGCAGTATTCATAGTGCCCATCGCGAGTGTTGAACGCGGTCTTCCATTCATCCCCTGAACGGATACGGACCAGGTTGTAGGCACCCCGAAGATCCAACTTGGTGAACACACGAGCTCCTCTGAGCCGATCAAACAATTCGGGGATGAGCGGCAGGGGGTACTTGTTTTTCACGGTGATCAGGTTCAATCCCCGGTAGTCTATACATGGGCGTAGGTCGCCCTCTTTCTTCTTTACGAAGAAGAAGCCTGCTCCAGCAGGAGAGGAGGATCTCCGGATGAATCCCTTAGCCAGGCTCTCTGTGATGTACGTAGACATAGCCCTTGTTTCGGCTGGAGATAGTGGATATATCCGTCCTCGAGGTGGTGTAGTTCCCGGGAGCAGGTCAATGGCACAATCGTAAGGACGATGTGGCGGGAGCACTTCGGACTCCTTCTTATCAAAGACGTCCACGAAGGACCAATAGGCTGAGGGCAGTCCCGGTAGGGACTCGGGAACCGGAGGTCGCCGAATGGGTTGTATGGTCTTCAGACATCTCTCATGGCAAGAAGACCCCCATCGAGTGATATCGCCAGTGCCCCAGCTGACTGAAGGCTCGTGTGTCCGCAACCAGGGAAGTCCCAGCAGGATTTGATGTGACATGTGTGGGAGGACGTAGAGAGCGATGTTCTCGGTGTGCAGAGCACCGATACGCAGTTCAAGCGGCTTGGTGATCCAGGAGATGGTGTCAGAGAGGGGTCTCCCATCCACAGAGGCAATCACTAGGGGCTTGTCGAGTGGAGTAACAGGCACCTGGTACTTGTCCACCGTGGCCTGCTGGATGAAATTGCCTGCTGCCCCAGAATCGAGGTACGCCTCAGCCGTAAACCGCGTCTCTCCCGTTGTCACTTGCACAGTCCATGTAACTGGGTCTGAGAGAGTTCCAGCACCTAGGGTGGCCTCTCCTACCAACCCTAGGCTTTGGAGTTTCCCGGCCTCTCTGGACAGGCGCGTAGCAGGTGTGTGCCCTCTCCGCAGTAAAAGCAGAGACCCTTGGCGAGCCGCTCTGCTCGACGTTGTTCCGACTGTCGCACACGGTCGATCTGCATGGGCTCATGGACGGAGACACCAGAGGCCGTTGACTGGAGTACGGTGGGCTTCGGTGGAGGAGAGGAATGCCTTACCGGACGTCTCTCACGGGACAGTTCTTTGGACCGCTCCTGAAAGCGTATGTCCACTCGAGTCGCTAGGGTAATCAGGGCGTCCAGAGTGGACGGTACATCACGTCCAGCCAGCTCATCTTTGATTCGACCCGATAGTCCTTCCCAGAAGGCGGCGGTTAGGGCCTCGTTATTCCACCCGAGTTCTGAAGCCAAGGTGCGGAAACGGATGGCGTATTGACCCACCGTCAGTGTTCCCTGACGTAACCGGAGAAGTGAAGACGCAGACGCGGAGGCGCGTCCGGGTTCGTCAAAAGTGCTGCGAAAGGCCTGCAGGAACTCCTGGAGGTTCTTGGTCATAGGTTCCTCCTTCTCCCACAAGGGGTTCATCCACGCCAGTGCCTCGCCCTCTAGGTGAGACATGATGAAGGCGACCTTGGCTTGGTCGGAGGCAAACAGATGTGGCAGCTGCGTGAAATGGAGGGAGCATTGGTTTATAAACCCTCTGCAGGTCTTGGGATCTCCGGCGTACCGGGGTGGTGAGGCCAAACGCAGTCTGGAAGCATCCGAAGAGGGGGCCACGGGAGCGGGGGTCGTGGCTTGACTAGTGGAGGCTCGGGATGTCGAAGACGTGACTGCCGCTTGTAGCGTGGTCAGGCGGGTGTCCACGGAAGTCATAAAGTTCAGCATGCGGGTCTGGACTTCACGCTGGCGTTGGAGTTCCTCATGCAAGGCCGCTAGTGCTTCGGCGGGATCCATGGCCTGTTCTTACTGTTAGGGCCAGATGGACGGGTAGACCCTGGAGGTGGATCCACTGGGCCGAACTCCCGGATGAGGGAAAGGAGTCCGGTAGCCGGAGCACTGTAGGTAGCAGGACAGTCCGTGCACTGAGAGCAAATGGAGAAGTCCCTGGGACCACGAGGTCACGGATGGTGGTCCGGGTGACGGAGCTCAGGTTCGGAAGCCGTGATGGTGTCAGGCAGGGTCCGGAACCGTTGGAGCAAGATGACGGGTCACCGCAGGGATCCGAGATGGTACGGACTGTCAGGATGGCAGATGGGCAGCGTTCGGGGTTCGAGGTACCGCAGGACCGGATGGCGATGCAGGGTCGGCTCTAGAAGACAGAGAGGTAAGTATCTCATAGAACACAAGGAGACCTGACTCCTAGCTTGGAAAAACACGAAGAACAGGCCCCGCTCCCTTGGACATTAACCCCCTATATACCCTGTACCTGAGTGCATGATTTCCTGTTAATTGACACTGGCCCTTTAAGAAAGGTTCAGTGACCGCGCGCGCGCCCTAATGCGCATGCGCGCAGCCCGGGTGCCAGAAGCCAGGGCAGGAAGCTGAAGGGAGGACGCAGGGGAGCCGGCCAGGAACTGGGAAGCCGTCGGGCGCCGGGAGCGGAGACCAGGGGGCCTGGGAAGTGCGGGCACCGGAGGCTGGAGAGCGGGGAGCGTGGCAGGTGAGCCGGGGATCGGAGCTGAGGACCCGGGGATCGGAGCAGGGGACCCGGGGAGGGGATCCGAGGACCCGGGGAGCGTGACAGGTACACTGAGTGTTTGCTAGTATAATGGCTTAGTTATAATGAGTTGGAGTGTGCAATGCAGGCAGACGCGCTCTGCAAATGTCTTTGCACTAGTGTGACTATAGCAAAGTCCAATAGCCACGTATAGGATGCCACTAGGTACACTGAGTGTTTGCTAGTATAATGGCTTAGTTATAATGAGTTGGAGTGTGCAATGCAGGCAGGCGCGCTCTGCAAATGTCTTTGCACTAGTGTGACTATAGCAAAGTCCAATAGCCACGTATAGGATGCCACTAGGTACACTGAGTGTTTGCTAGTATAATGGCTTAGTTATAATGAGTTGGAGTGTGCAATGCATGCAGACGCGCTCTGCAAAAGTCTTTGCACTAGTGTGACTATAGCAAAGTCCAATAGCCACGTATAGGATGCCACTAGGTACACTGAGTGTGTGCTAGTATAATGGCTTAGTTATAATGAGTTGGAGTGTGCAATGCATGCAGACGCGCTCTGCAAATGTCTTTGCACTAGTTTAACTATAGCAAAGTCCAATAGCCACGTTTAGGATGCCACTAGGTACACTGAGTGTTTGCTAGTATAATGGCTTAGTTATAATGAGTTGGAGTGTGCAATGCAGGTAGAGGTGCTGCAAATGTCTTTGCACTAGTGTGACTATAGCAAAGTCCAATAGCCACGTATAGGATGCCACTAGGTACACTGAGTGTTTGCTAGTATAATGGCTTAGTTATAATGAGTTGGAGTGTGCAATGCAGGTAGAGGTGCTTCAAATGTCTTTGCACTAGTGTGACTATACCAAAGTCCAATAGCCACGTATAGGATGCCACTAGGTACACTGAGTGTTTGCTAGTATAATGGCTTAGTTATAATGAGTTGGAGTGTGCAATGCAGGCAGACGCGCTCTGCAAATGTCTTTGCACTAGTGTGACTATAGCAAAGTCCAATAGCCACATATAGGATGCCACTAGGTACACTGAGTGTTTGCTAGTATAATGGCTTAGTTATAATGAGTTGGAGTGTGCAATGCAGGCAGACGCGCTCTGCAAATGTCTTTGCACTAGTGTGACTATAGCAAAGTCCAATAGCCACGTATAGGATGCCACTAGGTACACTGAGTGTTTGCTAGTATAATGGCTTAGTTATAATGAGTTGGAGTGTGCAATGCAGGCAGACGCGCTCTGCAAATGTCTTTGCACTAGTGTGACTATAGCAAAGTCCAATAGCCACGTTTAGGATGCCACTAGGTACACTGAGTGTTTGCTAGTATAATGGCTTAGTTATAATGAGTTGGAGTGTGCAATGCAGGCAGAGGTGCTGCAAATGTCTTTGCACTAGTGGGACTATAGCAAAGTCCAATAGCCACGTTT
The DNA here is from genome assembly GCF_048569485.1 of Anomaloglossus baeobatrachus. Lineage (NCBI taxonomy): Eukaryota > Metazoa > Chordata > Amphibia > Anura > Aromobatidae > Anomaloglossus > Anomaloglossus baeobatrachus. Next base: position 98,737,561 of record NC_134358.1, read on the forward strand.
AGGATGCCACTAGGTACACTGAGTGTTTGCTAGTATAATGGCTTAGTTATAATGAGTTGGAGTGTGCAGAGGACAGGAGGGTACAGTGCCAGGATTGTGGGGTCTGGGTAGAGGAATGGAAGCCTGCCTTTCTATTCTCTCCTAATAGGGAAATGCAGGGAGGAAATCTCTGACCTTGGCTACACAGACGCTGTCGCTGTTTTCAGGACCTGTCACCTTAACTCTGACCCTGCCGGTTTGAGCCCTTAAAAGGACTGCTAGAAAGTGCTCTCCCTAAGCTGTCCAGCGCTGTGTATGGAGCGCATACAGCTGTATCAGCGATAGGACAAAGGACGGAGCTGCGACAGTGATGTCTGACACCAAAGACGCAGAAGAGATAATGACGTCCTGGAGGAAAATGTCCGGTTTTATAATGCAGGGACATGTGACATGGACATCCTATCACACATGCCGTTGCTTCTCTGGTCCACTTAGCTGTGTGTGTGTCTGGGATTGGCTGACATGCTGGCCCGCCCCACTACACGCGCGCGCTTAGGGAAGGAAGACAAGGAAAAAAAAAAAAAAAATGGCGATCGCCATTATACAAACAGCAGTGATCTGAAGGCGCTGTTCACGCACACTATACACTGAAATGTCATAATAGTGTGATTCACAGAGTGACTTACACTATTACAGCGGAAACCAAGCTAGGATTTAGCTGGTTTTTTGCTGCTAGAACCGTTCTCGAACGTTTCTAGAACTATCGAGCTTTTGAAAAAAGCTCGAGTTCTAGTTCGATCTAGAACAGCCCCCAAAATCACTCGAGCCCCGAACTGGAGAACCTCGAACCGCAAACCGCGCTCAACTCTAGTAATTTTCCTCTGAATTATGTAGTCAGAAGGGCTAAGGGAATATACATTTACAGACAATAGGGCTCTAATCAGTCTGTCAAGAGGCAATTACTAACTTCTCTTGATTAACAAAGGACCCATATGTCTGGCCTAAGTAAAAGATGTTTAGCTCCCACATAAGTGGCCAAATGCTGAGTCATCACAGATGGGCTGTCACAATGCCCACTGAAAAAGTGCTGGAGGGGAAAAAAGTGCAGTAGGATCTTACCCAAAATACAGAGTAAAAACAAATAAGGGAATATGCTCACCTTATTCAGTTGTGTGTCACACAATTAGATATAAAGCCTGTAACCAGCTGCTGCAAAGTCCACTTGCTAGGAAAACCCACAATCCGCTCAGGAACACTGTAAAAATGTGGATCTACCATTGTGCTACAAGAAATATGACACCCGTCTAGGAGAAGTATAATGCAAGGTGGTTTAATTCAACGCGTTTCGAAATGTACCCCACTTCTGCATCAGGGAATCTATCTCTGGCATTATTTCTGAAATCATTGATTGGTTTGTGTCCCACTTGGTGTATCCAGACAATAAAAAATTCCTTTTCTTCAGGTTTTATTTTTCTCTTTTTTTGTATTTTTTTTCCTTTTTCTTTCACTTTTTTCTTCTTTCATTCTTTTATCTCTACAACCTAATAAAATATAGTCAAATAGAAAAATGTATTTTTATATCTGCATCAGACAACGTACAGACCACATGACCATTTTCACCTTTTGAACCCTGACTCATTGTCATGTGTTTTGTTTTGGTGCCCCTTTTTTTTAACAACCGGCAGTTTATTTATGGACTGCATTACTAATATTGTTAGTCTTTCTGTCGTTGTCTGTCTTTCTGGTGGATTTCCTGATGAAGAAATGGGGTGCACTTCAAAACGCATTGAATTAAACCACCTTGCATTATACTTCTCCTGAACATGTGTCGTATTTCCAGCAGCGCAGTGGTAGATCCACATGATACAGAATCCCCACTAAAGACACGAATTGTATTGATGTAATGGGACTTGTGATGTGTAATGTTTTAATGGGCTTTCTGGACATAGATGAAGATAGTTAATATTTACCTCCATAATGTTGTGCAATGCCATGTGAGGAAGCTGTGTTCTTCCCAACAACAGGCATTAAACAGGTACAGTTAAAGTTAACAGTTGGGACGAGCCCACAGTGGGAGGTGCTATTGTGTAGAGAAGAGACTGTTTTTCATGTGAGTCAGTAAGGGAGGAGTAATTGGTGAGCCTTGAGAGAGTAAAGATGCCATCAGAGAAAAAAGAAGAACCTTTGGTGTGTGTGTGTGTGGAAAATCAGGGAGCACGTGACAGCCAGAAAGCTTCAGCTATGGCAGTTTCACTGAAGCAGCTGAGAGAGTGTAGTCTAGATCTGAACAAGAGTTAATGCAGCAGTAGTGTGCTGGACTCTGGGAACAGCCTTGAATAGAAGGTGGATTCTGTCAGATCAGTGGTACATCTAGTACAGTGGTGGATATCAAGAGCTTCTTTATGTTAGTTTCTAAAGTATAGTCATCCCTGTTGCAGTGCTCTCCAACTGTTATATTCCTAGGAAGAACTGTTTCATTGGCTATAACTATTGAAAACATGACTTTGTATCATGTTGAAGAAAATGTCATGGTGTGGGACAGAATAACTAGGAATAGGGGAGCCTACATTGGCCCTCAGGCTAAGGGAACCCTCCATGTTCCCAAAGTTGATCTCTGAAGTTGATAATGTTTCAGTTGCTTTCCTTGCACTAGCACCTGAACAAACCTGGTCTAGTGGTCCCCCTCCCTCCACCCAGGAGAGGGCTGGGACAGGAGGGCTGCATCCCACACAAATAAACAGATGGGGGGAAAACAAAATTCAAACTCACAGCAATCACTCACAGAGGTATAGACAATATGGGATCAGGAAGAAACTAAAGGCAGGGAGGAAATAATCAGACAACAAGAGTATTTCCACAACACACAAAACATCAACCAGATGTTCACCAGCAACAGAATAATAAAGCACAAGGAGCGGGATAACATAAAGCTATCATCAGCATGGAAGAACAGGCTCCATCATCTTGAAAAGAGCAGAGGTGACTGTAATAGATCTCCTGCAACATGTGACTGAAGTAATCCACAAGCTGGCAAAAGTGAACTCCTGTAAGCTCAGTTACTAACAAAATTGGTCGACACCCGAGCCGGTCTATGCAACTCAAAAGCAGCACCATGTGGAGTTTCCTACTCTTTGTGTGAATAGCGTCAGATGTAGTCCTGACACTCGGCGAGTTTTGAGTCAGACACCATGTAACAGAGAATAGCAAGCTGTCAGATAAAACCAAAGTAAAACTTTTTGGGCTAAATGCAAAACACTATGTTAGGCGGCAAACATTATTCTGATCATCAAATATGATGATGTTCTTGGGATGTCCTTTAGCAAGGACAGGGAGTTGGGTCAAAGTTGATGGGAAGATGGAAGGAGCTAAATACCAGGCAATCCTGGAGGAAAACCTGTTAGATACTGCAAAAGACTTGAGATTGTAGCATAGATTCACCCTCCAGAAGGAATATCATCCTAAACATCCTGCCAGAGCTACAATGGAATGGTAAGATCAAAGCACATTCATCTGTGTGAATGACCCAGTCACAGTCTAGACCTAAATCCTATTGACAATTAGTGAAAAAACTTGAAAATTGCTGTTAACAGACATTTTCTAGCCAATCTCACTGAGCTATAGAGATTTTGAAAAGAAGATTGGGCAAAGGTTTTAGCCTCTAAATTATGCAAAGCTGAAAGAGAAATACCCCAAAAGAATAATGTACCAAGACATTCTTGATAAAAATCTGTTCTCATCTACAAGGCTGTTGAAGAAGAAATGGGGGTGGACATATCAGCAACACAATGATCTTAAACACGCAGTCAAAGAAAATCTAAATTGGTTTCAGAGAAAAAAAATAAAGCTGCTAGAATAGCCCAGTCAATGTCCTCACTTGAATCCAGTAGAAAATTTATGGAAGGGATTAAGCTCAGCATTCAGAGAAGGAGCCCATGGAATTTTCAGGATGTGAAGAGTGTTTGTGTGGAAGAATGGACCAAAATCAAACGTGAGCAATGCACGCAGGAAGCATCTTGAAGCTGCTATCACAAATGAAGGCTTTTATATGTAATATTAAATAAATTCAGTGTTTAATACTTTTTCCCTGTGTCATTTCTTACTATTACACATGACTAAGTTCATGCAGCTCTATGGTTTGATTTCTTTACCTGTGTGGATTGCATAGATTGCTACCGACATCTGATGATGAGAAGTTCGTGTCAATATCACCTGCCTTTAACAGACACTAGTGGAGTGGAACTCCGCTCACGTCTGTCAACCTGTTAAATGCCACTGACAATCTCTTAAAGTGGCATTTAAGAAATACCAGAGGGGGGTGCATAAATCCATATGCTTAACAGAGCACCCCCAATATTATTACAGGGAGCTGATGTGTTGTCATGACAGCCAAGCATCTGCTGATGACCCCGATGCCTGTCATTACCAATCTCCTGTAAATTCCAGCGTTTAGCTGGAGTTTATAAGAGATTATGATTTTGGCTATACTTAGCTATTTATAGCACAAGCGATTGGATCATCACAGGTACAAGCACACTAAGGAGACTATTAAATACAGTAAAAACTCCAAAAAAGTTTTTAAAAATATGAAAAAATAAAAGAGTTCAAATTACCTCCTTTGCCGTATTAAAAATAATAATATTAGAATCGCAGCATAAGTAAAAGTCGGATCTTTCAAAATCTAAAACAAATTAATGCAATCAGTTAACGGTGTAGGAAAAAAAAAATCTAAATGCCAGAATTATGGTTTTTAGCTACCACAACATTGCAATAAAATACAAAAAAAGAGGCGATCAAAACATTGTATCTACCTCAAAATTATATCAATAAACACCTCAGATCAGTGCACAAAGAATAAGTCCTCATATAGGCCAATATCCTGAAAAATGAAAACATTACATGTGTTGAAAAATGTCAACAAAAGCAAAACTTTATTTATTTTTTTTTTTACAAATTTCAGATTTTTTTTCCCACTACTTAATACGTTGGGTATCTTAGTGCTCGTACTGACCCAGAGAATCATATTACCTGGTCAATTTAGCCATGTCATTCTAAAGTACAACTTGTCCCACAAAACAGCAATATGGCTATTTGGACTGAAAAATAAAATAGTTATGGCACTTGGATGGCACTTGGAAGAAGGATAGGAGAATGTTATGATCCAGGCCGGCTTTTCCTTGCTGCTGGTTACACCCAGCTCTGGCCTGGTCATGTCAGGGGTTAACTTTCCTTGCCTCGTTCTGGATCCCAGGACACTATATATTGCCTCTCTACCTATGGCTCAGTGCCAGTGATATTTTTGCATTGCAGCTTGTATACTGGTTCTGGTGAGTGTTCCCAATCTGTCCTGCCTCCCTGCTACTGTGTCCTGACTTTGACCCTCTCCCGTTCATCTGCCTGTCCCGGTCCCTGACTTCCCGCTCCTGTCTGTTGTTTGTATTTCCCTATGCATACCTGTTCTCCCAGCTTCCGACTCGGTTCTGTTTTCTGACTTGATATTGATCCTCCCTTTACAGTGACTTGACTTTCCTGGCTAGACCCTGACTATTTGACTTCTCTATTGCCCCCTGGTGGCTTGCCTGTTAACTGCTTGCTGAAGTTACTCTGCTGTACTTCAGCTGCCTTTCCATTACAGGGTTTCTTTGTCTCTCCTTCACTACTCTGCTGCCACCTAGTGGGGATTACACTGTAGTACGTCTTACTAGCCTTTGTACAGCGTGACAAGAAAAGAAAACAAAAAAATGGGAAATTGTCCTTTAAAGAAGTGGTTAATAACTAGATTTGCCTGCGATTAAATTACTTTTAAGTAGAATTTTGTAGTCTAAAATTTAGCTTTGCTTCTAAGGGCCGCTTTACATGCTACGACATCGCTAAAGCGATGTCTTTGGCGTCACGGAATTTGTGACGCACATACGGCTGCGTTAGTGATGTCGCTGCATGTGACACCTATGAGCGATTTTGAATCGTTGCAAAAACGTTCAAAATCACTAATAGGTGACATGGGGGTCCATTCCCAATTATCGTTGCAGCTGCAGGTACGATGTTGTTCGTTGTTCCTGCAGCAGCACACATCGCTATGTGTGACACCGCAGGAACGAGGACCCTCCCCTTACCTGCAGCCGCCGGCAATGAGGAATGAAGGAGGGGGGCGGGATGTTACGTCCCGCTCATCTCCGCCCCTCCGCTTTTATTGGCCGGCCACTTTGTGACGTCGCGGTGACGTTGCGGTGATGCCGAACGCACCTCCCCCTTGAGGGAGGGATTGTTAGGCAGTCACAGCGATGTCGCTGAACAGGTATGTGCATGTGACACTGCCATAGCGATAATGTTCACTACGGCAGCGATCACCACATATCGGCCATACGACGGTGGCGGGTGCTATCGCGCTCGACATCGCTAGCAATTGCTAGCGATGTCGCAGCGTGTAAAGCGGCCCTAAGACTTTCATTGGGGTGTACTCATTTTTGCAACCTAGTCTTGAATTAATTTTTAGGAATGTGCAAAAAAACCCAAATCTCTCAATGAATGGGAAGCTTTTGTAGTACGTTATCCTATAGAAAATGTTGATTCTGAAAAAAAAAAAACCTAAGGGTTTTCTAATACAGTTGTTGGGGTGTACTCATTTGTGCTGAGCATGATATATGTTTTTCTAGCCTTCCAGAAGCCATAGTGAATTTATTTTATAGTGCATAAAATATAAAGCAATTTTTATTTTTACTGTTTCTTTATACTTGGCTCTGTATCATTAGAGACACAATACAAAGTGTTGCGTTTGGTCTTAATTTTCTCTCTTTCTAAGAGGTGGTAACATTCAGATCAATCATGCAAATGGCAACAGCTTTCCGCTTGTCTTTCTTCTCTTCATGATATGAATCTCATTGTGACTATTGATTAGTAACACAGCTCTAGTGACATAATGAATAGCATATTTCAATTGTGTTAGCTCACAAAGCTCTTTTACAATGAGAGACATGAAAAAAGAATTTAGGCCATAATTTAGTGCAAAATTAATAGCATATAAATATCATGAGAGCCACAGCGCCTACGCCTCAATAAAAAGTACAGCTATAATGGGTGCTATTAAATCTACAATAAAATGCTCTTTTATTTTAAATGAATAGATGATAGACAGACAGACAGACAGACAGACATGAAATGGATGGAGAAATATAAATAAATATATTTATAAGATAGTGAGTATATTGCACGGTGTATATACAGTTGTATGAAGTTCTTTCAGGACTGCACACAGTTTGAAGTGACCAAACCCACTTTTATCCCCTTCATCATACAGCTATTATATATTTTTATTTTTCGTTTTTTCCTCCCCTTCTTCGAAGAGCCATAACTTTTTATTTTTCCGTCAATATAGCCATATGAAGGTATTTTTTGTGGGATGAGTTGTACTTTTGAATGATACCATTCATTCTGCTACATATTGTACTGGAAAAATTGGAAACAAATTTCAAGTGCAGTGAAGTGGAAAAAAGTGCAATTGTACATTTGTTTTATTTTTTATTTTACTTTCCAGCTTCACTACATAGTAAAAGTGACCAGGCAATATGACTCCCCAGTTCAGTACAAGTTTATAGATACTAAACATGTATATTTTTCGTTTTATAAGACGCACAGGATTATAAGACGCACCCTAAAGAGGAGGAAAATAGGAAAAAATAATTTTTGATGTTAAAGAGGGTCCGTTTTATAATCCTTGTGCGTCTTAATCCTAATGCTCATCAGGGGGGAGCGACGGTGGTGTAGCTGGTCAGGAAGTTCACAGAAGGCTGGGTAGGTGATCCTGCGGTCTTGTAGGAAGGGATGTTGCGGCTCAGGAGGGTCAGCGATGCTGCGGGCTTATGGGTGTAGTAACAGGCGCATTTGAATCCCCCGGGTATGGCTTACCCAGGCGACGGGGATGGAGAGGGGCCATAGGAGGCAGGATCACAAGACAAGCTCGGGGGTGTTGCGGCAGGTGCCATTGATCTGCAGGCAGGTGGGCGGTTGGCCGAAGTGTCTCAGTGGCAGGTGCATTGAGCTGACTGCTGGCTCCATTGAATCACCCGTGGTTGAAGAGATGGACTTCAAGAAAATGGCTGAGGAGGCGGCCCGTGCGCAGATAGGCCAGTTTCTTGACGTCCATCTCATTAATCTGTGCAAGCGTCGCTTCCGCGGCCATTTTCTTGAAGTTCATCACGTCAAACGCGGTCAATTTAATTGAGCCACCCACCCGTAAATCAATGCTGCTCCCCCCTGCTGAGACACCCTTGTGGCTCACCCGCCAATCAATTCTGCCTGCCACGACATCCCCAAGGGCATCCTGTGAGCTTGTCTCCTATGACCCCGCTTGACCACCGCCGCCTTGGTAAGCCATATCCATTCTGTAAGACACACCCCCATTGTACGCACAGTTTTGGGGGGAAAAAGTGCGTCTTACAAAGCGAAAAATACAGTAATTTTATTTTTATTTAAGTGAAAAAAATTCAGACATTTTTCAAAAAAATGAATTGCGCTTTTGTCATATTTTCTGAGGCCTGCAGTGTTCTTATTTTTCAGAATCTGGGGCTGTGCGAGGTCTAATTTTTTGCCTCTTGAGCTGACATTTTTACATATACAAGAACCACATCATGAAAGTGACAGGCGTCATCAGCTCACCCATGGCTGTCATTCCTGCCAACATTGACGCCCCATGATAACCACTGTGCCAGAGCTGCTGTTACCCCACTGTGCCAAAGCTGCTGACCGACTTACACCCCACCTACTGTCTCCTCCCCAATATTCTATAGAATATAAGTTGCAAGGGCAGGGTCCTCTTCCTTCTGTACTAGTCTGTCTACTGTAACTTGTATATGTATTCTGTATGTAACCCCTTCTCATGTACAGCACCATGGAATCAATGGTGCTCTATAAATAAATATTATTACTATTATTAATATTAATAATAAAAAAAATAATAATCGTGTCATGTGGCAGCGGATAGTGGTGGGAATGACACACTACCCACCGGAGCACGACAAATCCCGCTATTAGAGATTGACAGTGGGATTAGACTAGTTAACAATATGAGCTGCCTTTAAAACCTCTTAATATCTATAACAAAAAACACCAAGACTTGTTGTGCATTAACTTGGTCGGCAACAGCTTTATTTACTGTAAAACCAAAACTCTGTCGATTGTCCATTTCTTCTTTACCTTACCATGTTCTTTTTGCCCAGCAACCAAAGGACAACTGCTGCTGTACAGCAAGCCTTTCAAATAAAACATAATTGGACATAGTAAGAGCAGCTCTGCTGTGACGACATTATGTTCTGTTATGATTCAGGGACCGGGGAGGATCAAATAATGCGGAATCCCAAAAAGGTAACAGAGTGGCTGGAAACTTAACGGACTGCAGACCTAATCCTGACACACAACTAAAGGCCATTTTACACACAGCGACAATACTAATGAGCTATCTCTGGGGTCACGGAATTCATGACACACATCCGGCCTTGTTAGCGACGTCATTGCATGTGACACCTACGTGCGACCACTAATGATCAAAAATACTCACGTAATCATTGATCATTGACACGTCGTTCATTTTCAAAATATCGTTGCTGGTACTGGACACAGGTTGTTCGTCGTTCCTGAGGCAGCACACATCGCTACGTGTGACACCCCAGGAACGACGAACAACACCGTTCCTGCATCCTCCAGCAACGAGGTGGGCATGTCGTTAATGCAGCTGGTCTCCGCCCCTCCGCTTCTATTGGCGGGCCGCTGTGTGACGGCGCTGTGACGGCGCATGAACCTCCCCCTTAAAAAAGAGGTTGTTCGCCGCCCACAGCGACGTCGCTAGAAAGGTAAGTCCATTTTACGCGTCCTAGCAATACTGTTCGCCACAGGCAGTGATTTGCCCGTGACACACAAACGACGGGGGCGGGTGCTTTCGCTAGCAACATCGCTAGCAATGTTGCTGTGTGTAAAGTAGCCTTAACAGTAGCCGTGGGGCGTGCCTACGATGACCTGGACCCCTCGACAAAGCCAGATAACTAAATAATCTCACAGAAAGAAATATAAGAAAGCTAATCTGCCTCGGAGTAGTCCCCAAAGATAGATAGATAGCCCCCCACATGTAAAGGCTATGGTGATATAGAAAAACACAATGCAAAGCTAGAAAGGACAGATTTCAGCAAAGATGAGGCCCAAACTATCTTTATAGAAAAGGATAGGAAAGAGCAACTGTCTGCAGCCATAAAAACCCTAATAAATACCAGCATTACTGATATGGAAAAATCCTGAGGTTACTAAACCTCTCCCCCACTGTACCAGCAGTCAGATGTTACTGGGATCCAAAAAACACTAATATAAATGAGGGACTGAATAATACCAAGCATGACAAATCACAAATCTTGCAGAATCATGGAGCTAAGTATACAGACACTCCCAGCAGGGAATGATCCCATTCCACCACGATCTCCACACAGACTAATTAGGAATCATGCATAGTATCAAAGCAGAACAACTACAAAAGGTGGTAAACAAACAGCAGAGGTACAAGACCACTTATCTGAGGGAATTTCTGGAAGTAAGCAGAGCTGGTTGCAGAATGTCCTCAACACAGAGGAGCAATTGATCACCGGCAAGTAACAAGAGAAAGCCACTAAATTAAATAGCCCAATCTGACCCTGATTGCAAGTCCTCTGCAGGTGTGTCACTTCCATTCCACACATCAACTGCACTGTCAGCACTGACTACTGTTCATTGCCAATAACTCAAATTTAAGAACTAAGTATAAAAAATTAGGGCAGGGTGCAAGGGTGCATGTTCATGAGGTAAAATGGTCGACAGGCCTTTGTCATCTTTACCCTTCTCATAAAACCTCTTCCTGGCACTTGATGCAGCTCCTTATTTTCATGCACTTTACTTAACCCCTACCAACACCCATGCAGTGTGCAGGCCAGAAACCTTAAAGGAGGTTCCTGAAGTTCCCAGCTGCAAGGCCATCTGCAGCAGCTGGGAACTGCAGGAATGTTAAAGGCTCCCTTAAAGACTCCCTTAAAGTTTCATGGGTGACAGTTGCCACAAGAACTGGTGGCTGTGAGCTCCAGTAACCTAAAGGTTACCAGAGCTCACATCCACTGGGTCCTCTGGCTGCTGTGAGGCCTGAAAACATTAAATGAGGCTTTAAGGGAGCATTAAAGTTTTTTGGAGTTCTCAGCTGTTGAGAAACTTGGAGGCTGTGAACACTGTTAACAGTTCACAACCTCCAGATGTCTTAGCAGCTAAGAACTCCAGGAACTTTAAAGTCTCCCTTAAAGGCTCCTGTAAGGTTTCCAGATCTCACAGCTACCGAACTGATGGACTGCTGTTCCACCGTGGCCCCAAATTCTACAGTCTAGCAATCCGGCAGTCAAGTGATTGGAGTTCCCACTCAGGGGCTCCCCCGCAGCTCTCTGTAAATGCAGTTGAACCCGCAGCCAGATTTCCAGACTGTCGGATTGCTGGACTTGGCCGCACAGCAGTCCAGCAATCCAGCAGCGGGTTCAGCTGAGTTCACTAAGGGTAGCGGTGGAGCCTCTAAGTGTGAACTCCTGTGACCTGAGTGCAGGGTTGCGAGATGGATGTGTAGCCATGTCCCGCAATCCGGCAGTCTGGCAATCTGGTAGTGAGTTCACCAGTGGTCCCACTTGGTACCGTTGGAACCTGGCTGTGAACTCCAGTGGCCTGACTTCTCACTGCCAGGTCCCCTGCTGACCTCAGTGTGTCCCAGGAGCTGCCATGATCATTCATCACTGCAGTTTCTGGATGAAGCAGAGTCGGGATCATCGTGGGACATTGTGTTGGTTATGTTGGACCTGCAGGGGTGTTTTGGGGTTAATAAATTGGTGAAAGAAAATGTGTTTTTTCATTATTTAAAATAATAGATTTTTGTGTGTTTGTGTTTTTTTCTTTTTACTTACAGGGTTGGTAATGGGGGGCGCCTCAAAGACACTTATCCCTTACCAAAGCAGGGCTCGATAACAGCCATGATTTTTGACAAATAACAGCTGATATCAATCTCATATATTACCCAAATTGCCAGTACACCAGAGTAATTGGGATGACCAGGGTAAAGCACCACAATTGGTGCATCTAATGGATGCACCAATGTGTGGGGTGGCTACAGGCTACTATTTTTAGGCTTGTGAGGACCAATAACCATGGACCTTCCCACCCTGAGTATTCCAGTCCCAAGCTGTCTGCATTATTTGTGTTAGTTATCAAAAATAGCTGCTGTCACTGAGGTTACCCGCGGCCACCGCTGGATCTAGCGTTGGCCGCGAGTTACCTGACTGACAGCAGCTGATCGCGCTACTCATCTCATTAGCTGCGTGGAGGTGACCGGAGCGGCGGTGTCTTCTACTGCTCCTGTCACCTCCATGAAGAGCTGGATGCGACGCTGGAGGTCCGTGGAGTACGCCGGACATGGAGGGTTTGTCGGGGTTAATAAATTGGTAATGAGGGAATGTGTTTGTGTTTTTTATTTCTAATAAAGGATTTTTTCGGGTGTGTGTGTGTTTTTTTACTGTCACTTACAGATTAATCATGGAAGGTATCTCGGGGAGACGCCTGACATGATTAATCTAGGACTTATTGGCAGCTATGGGCTGCCAATAAATCCTTATTACCCCGATTTGCCAACGCACCAGGGTAAATTGGGAAGAGCCGGGTACAGCCCCAGAACTGTCGCATATAATGTATGCGGCAATTCTGGGCGGCTGCTGACTGATATTGTTATGGTGGGGGGCTCCCCACAACGTGGAGCTCCCCATCCTGAGAATACCAGCCTTCAGCGGTATGGCTTTATCTGGCTGGTATTAAAATGGGGGGGACCGCACGCCGGTTTTTTTAATTATTTATTTATTTATTTCACTGCACAGTATAGACACGCCCACCGGCTGCTGTGATTGGGTGCAGTGAGACAGCTGTCACTCAGCGTGGTGGGCGTGTGTGACTGCAACCAATCACAGGCGCCGGTGGGCGGGTAAAGCAGGGAATACGAGATTGATTAATGGGCGGCCGGCTTTTTCAAAATAGTAAAAGCCGCCGGAGTTATTATAACAGCCGTGCAGCGCCGCGCCGGAGATCGGGGAACGGTAAGTATGAGAGAGGGGGGGGAACTGACCGACAGACAGCTAGAGGGACAGATAAGACAGAGAGACCGACCGACAGACATAGAGACCGACCGACGGACTGAGGGAGAGAACGAAACAGAAAAAGAAAAAAGACCGACATCACATGAAAAAAGCACAAAACGTAAAGGGAGCAAACAGAGATGCGTCCGTGTCACTCGGACGTGCGCACAGACCCATTGACTTTCATTGGGTCCGTGCTGCGTTTTGCGTGCAGAAAACGGACATGCTGGCGTGAGACACGGACCAAAAAACGCATCACGGAGACGGACTCACGGACATAACCAAAAACGCAATTGTAACCGCTGAGATATAGTAACATTGGTGCACGTTTGGCCGTGTCTCCAGTATACACGGAAACGGACCAAACACGCACGTGTTTCACGGATGTGTGTTTCAAGCCTTACACTGACCTAGGAGTCTTGGAGTTTTTTGATTTATTATGTTTTATCAGGACACATACTTTTCAAGCCCAAAATACAAGTTGTCATAAAATGCATCTACAGTATTTCAATCCCCTTACATTCAGAACAAGTGTGAAATTGTTTATAAGTAGATGCTTATCTTGTACTTATTTTTAAACAAAGCTTTAAAAACCTGAATATTTCCAAATGCACAGCTATCTGTCAAAAGAGACTTTGTGTGATATTTCTATTAAACTAAAAATAAATATGGTGCTGTGAAAAGAATCTAAAATGATAAAATCATCAGGAAATCAAAGGTCAGGTTGTTACCATGGAAGCATTATTACAGACTGGGATTTCAAATAGAAAAAAATAATAATCATAGGACAAGCTGCATCTATAATATTCAATCACAAAACAAGTTGATTTCTTTGACTATGATATGGTTCACAAGATAAATCGTTTTACTGCACATTGTTAAAATGTATTTGTATTATTGTTACAGTGCTGACTGTCGTGCGGTGAACCTTCCCGGTACTGGGCACAATAAGAAGTAAAGCTGTTATCTTTTTTTATTTTCCATTTGAATTATGGTAATTATTTTTTCGCTTGATTTTATTATTTGTTATAATTTGTTTTTACTTTTACTTTTCTGGTATAAGTAATAGTTCAGAAAAAGGGACATTGAAATGAGTTCAAAATTTTGATGGGTACATTCTTCACTAAAGGGGGCTTTACACGCTACAATATCGTTAATGTTTTATCATCGGGGTCACGTCGTTAGTGACGCACATCCGGCGGCATTAACGTTATCGCAGTGTGTGACACTTATGAGCGATTTTGAATCGTTGCAAAAGCGTTCAAAATCGCTCATCGGTGACATGCCTCCCTATTCTCGAAAATCACTGCTGCTGCAGCTAGCGATGTAGTTCCTCGTTGCTGCGGCAGCACACATCGCTATGTGTGACGCCGCAGGAACAAGGAACCTCTCCCTACCTGCCGCAATGCGGAAGGAAGGAGGTGGGTGGGATGTTACGTCCCGCTCATCTCCACTCCTCCGCTTCTATTGGGCGGCCACTCAGTGACGTCGCTGTGATGCCACACGGAACGCCCCCTTAGAAAGGAGGTGGTTCGCCGGTCACAGCGACGTCACTAGGCAGGTAAGTAGTGTGACGGGTCTGGGCGATGTTGTGCGGCACATGCAGCGATTTGCCCGTGTCGCACAACCGATGGGGGCGGTAACGCACGCTAGCGATATTGGTACCGATAACGCAGCGTGTAAAGCGGCCTTAACACCATCTAAAATTAACAATGATGCCACCTTTTAAATAGTTTGTGAAGGGTTATAGTTTATTTCGCCTATGTTTTTGTTTCTACAGCTACTTTCAGTCATATCCATGGTTAAAGACTACAAACAAGTGGTATGTAGTCTGGTAAGGTCCTCCAGAAATGTTTCTCACATCTGTCTACAACATGCACATTCAGTAGACAATGATATGCAAAAAGAAGAGACAAAAACAATCAATGCAAAGATATGCATTCTCTTTATCCATTAATTAGTCACGTGGGGTCCATTGGACCCTAAGCGAGTTTATTGTCTTCATATTTCAGCAAGTATCGAAGGTAAGTAACTGTCCATTTTGGTATCTTCCTAGCTCAGGTGCCCCTCCCTCCTCAATGCATCGTGATGCACAGCGTTGACTACCATGTCACAATTAATTGCTTAGGGTTTCCTGAACTGGTATTTTGGCATGACTAACTGAAAATTAAAAGAATTTTCCTATTCATGTGTCCTCAGTGTGTAGGCTTGCCAGATGTTAAAGAGTAGGGCGACACTCACCCTTCACTGCACTAGTGAAGCCCCTACACTGCTGCTCCTAATGGAGACAGTTTTTGAGCTGCAGAGGTGACATCACAAGTGCAGTACCAATGAATGTTACAACTACTCACTGGTCTCAGTGGCTCTACCAATATCGATAGCTTGAGCTGCACAGCCCAGTGATTGGAGGCAGTGGTGAGTGGGGCTGTAGTCAAGGTGTCACAACTGCAGCCTATTAACAATCACAAGGAGTAATGGTGAAGAGGCTTTGCTGTAGCAGAGATGGTGAATAGTGATGAGTGAATCCCCCAATGTTTGTGCTCGGGAGACTCGCCTGACCTTTTTGTAAAGTTCGAGTTCGGGTTCTGAGATAATGTGAACTTATGTCCGAACCCAGAAATTGGACTTTACAGTTATGGGATGGGGTGGAGGGGTCTGTAAAATAAAGAATATGAACATTCTCATTATACTTACCGCTCCTGCAAAGCGTCTTGCAGACCTGCTCAGCCGCTGTCTCTTGACTGCTTCTGCTTCCGGGTCCGATTATTAACTTCTGTATTTCCATGCAGCTGAGGCACTCCTGTCAGGGGAGTGTGCGCTGTGCTGGGTGATACCGATGCAACACTTGCAGGAGTCATACTCATGTGGAATCATACCCTCACTGTCAGCCTGCTTCTCGCTCTGTATAGAGTGATGAAGCAGAGCTGACATGGCTCTCCCTGCTTCTCGCTATGTATAGACGCTTGTCTGCATAGTGTGATGAAGCAGAGCTGAAATTGCTCTACCTGTGGACTACGTCGGACTAAGGAGTTTTTTATAATAAAGATGAAGTTTTTAAATGTTTTTTATTTTATTTCTAATGAATTTTTTTCTATGTATTGTCTTTTTTTTACTGTTTACTCGAAATTCATGGTGGCCATGTCTAATCTGGCGTTCCACTTGCGTATGACACCTGCAACTGTCCCATCAGTAATCCCCAGCACGGCACACACTCTCTTGACAGGAGCGCCTCAGCTGCATGGAAATACATGCAGCCGACCAGCTCCTGTCGGGATAGTGTGCGCCATGCCGGGTGATGCCGATGCGAGACTTGCACAGTGACAGTCAAAGTTCAATCGAGTCTATGGCTCATGGACTCGGGTGAACCCTGGCATCACCGCAAACACGGCTGAAAACAGCCGAAGACTACCGAGTGAAGAGCAGTGCAGTGAATACCCCCGTAAGTTAATGATCGGACCGGGAAGCAGAAGTGGCCGGGAGACAGAGTCTGCAGGATGCGTAATGGGAGCCGTAAGTATAATCATAATGTTTTTAAATAATGTGCTTTTTTTTTTACAGCCCCTGGACAAGAACTGGACCCGAACTGTAACACAAGATTCCCAGGAAAGCTTGTGTTCGGGATCGTATGCACGATCACTGTGTGTTCGCTACGAAGCCCAAACTTTACAGATCAGTTTTGCGCATCACTAATGGTGAATATTTATCCACTTGTGTAATAAAACACAATAAAAAAAAAGATTGTGCATCAGTGATTTTGGTTCCTGAAAAAGGGGTTTCAATACTCCGAAATGCATAGAACAATAAATCACAATTCATCTTGAATTGGTAGTCTTCTTATCCCACGCGGCAGCGTGTGTTAAACCTTTTCCCTCTTCCTTACGTACAAAGAAAAAAGATAGATTAAGCATTTGATAATTTTTGATAATGATAACAATAGCACTACATTAAACTTCTCATTATTTAATTTAAAAACTAAATTAGAATAAATTTGAACATAAAACATGATAAATCTAATCTTATTCATCAAGACTGGCATTATTTTTAAACCAATATTGATCCAGGTTGCACTGAATTAAGAATCAAGAGCCATTTAATGAATTTTGTGCATCCTGCCATGGGTCAGCATCAAAAATGTTTTCCAGACATGGCCTGAAGTGCATTTTATCATATCATAACTTATGCCAATTATGTCGGGCTGCGCTGACTGCGCCTCCCCTACTAAGGTTAGCCCTTTTTTAAAAACCTTGGAGTTGGATTTCTGGCATAAACTAGTGAATCAGCTACTGCTTTTGTTAGATCAAAATAAAAATTGATCATAAGAACAAATACATTTTTCTTTTTTATTGGATAGGTGTGATGGATGCTTCTGACATGAAGAATGAGGTTACAAAATATGCAAAAGAATAAGGGGTGAAATGATATAAGGCAGTCACCAAATAGTAATATCTATCTTCTCTGCTCAGCGTTAGGATAAAACAGCTGAAGGACTACAAAGTACCAACAACTAGAATAAATACACAGTGGAGCAATTGGGTCAATACTGCAGGACTAACTTGTTTTATGACTGATAACTGGTATAAGGGACAAACTCCAGCATTGCTCATTAATGGTGGTGGGGATGAGCTTCAGGCTCCAGGATTGCTCATCAATAGTGGGGGGGATGAGCTTCAGGCTCCAGGATTGCTCATCAATAGTGGTGAGGATGAGCTTCAGGCTCCAGGATTGCTCATCAATAGTGGTGGGGAAGAGCTTCAAGCTCTTGAGTAAGTGTGACCATCTCTTCACTATTGAAACAGTAAAGTATATTGATGCTCTCTGCAGGGCAGCGTGTTTAGAGAAAGGAGGGGAGAAATGTGTTTTTTTCTCTGAGCCAAGGGATGTTTTGGTATCTCTGGGTTACAAATGAAAAAGAAAAGTTTTCTTAGGCCTCTTTCACACGTTATATATACGAATAAGGCTGCACATCAAACTTAGATAATAGTATCATGCCTCAAGCATATGGAAAAATATTGGAATATACAGTGAAAAATGCTACTTGCTAATTTGAACACATTGATCAATGCGATTGCTAAATATCTCCTTTTTCCTAATATTCATGGCAGGTATGCAATTCATTATTCACATGTTCAAATTAGCAAGTAGCATTTTTCACTGTATATTCCAATATTTTTCCATATGCTTGAGGCATGATACTATTATCTAAGTTTGATGTGCAGCCTTATTCGTATATAGTATGTATTTTTTGGCTTGCACTCATAATATATATATTAGTGCTCACTTCAGTTATCCTATTCAGTTCTTTCACACGTTAGTGATTCTAATATGTATGTTGCAGTGTTTTTACGTACCAGAATCACGGACATACAGTTTGGTCCAGAAATATTTGGACAGTGACACAAGTTTTGTTATTTTAGCTGTTTACAAAAACATGTTCAGAAATACAATTATACCACCGTGCGGAGCTGCCGCCCCACCACCGTGCGGAGCTGCCGCCCCACCACCGTGCGGAGCTGCCGCCCCACCACCGTGCGGAGCTGCCGCCCCACCACCGTGCGGAGCTGCCGCCCCACCACCGTGCGGAGCTGCCGCCCCACCACCGTGCGGAGCTGCCGCCCCACCACCGTGCGGAGCTGCCGCCCCACCACCGTGCGGAGCTGCCGCCCCACCACCGTGCGGAGCTGCCGCCCCACCACCGTGCGGAGCTGCCGCCCCACCACCGTGCGGAGCTGCCGCCCCACCTACACCCCACCTACTGTCTCCTCCCCATAATCCTATAGAATGTAAGCCCGCAAGGGCAGGGCCCTCTTCCCTCTGTACTAGTCTGTCTACTGTAACTTGTATATGTATTTTGTATGTAACCCCCTTCTCATGTACAGCACCATGGAATCAATGGTGCTCTATAAATAAATAATAATAATAATAATAATAATAATAATAATAATATATATAATATGGGCTGAAAGTGCACACTCCCAGCTGCAATATGAGAGTTTTCACATCCAAATCGGAGAAAGGGTTTAGGAATCATAGCTCTGTAGTGCATAGCCTCCTCTTTTTCAAGGGACCAAAAGTAATTGGACAAGGGACTCTAAGGGCTGCAATTAACTCTGAAGGCGTTTCCCTCGTTAACCTGTAATCAATGAAGTAGTTAAAAGGTCTGGGGTTGATTACAGGTGTGTGGTTTTGCATTTGGAAGCTGTTGCTGTGACCAGACAACATGCGGTCTAAGGAACTCTCAATTGAGGTGAAGCAGAACATCCTGAGGCTGAAAAAAAAGAAAAAATCCATCAGAGAGATAGCAGATATGCTTGGAGTAGCAAAATCAACAGTTGGGTACATTCTGAGAAAAAAGGAATTGACTGGTGAGCTTGGGAACTCAAAAAGGCCTGGGCGTCCACGGATGACAACAGTGGTGGATGATCGCCGCATACTTTCTTTGGTGAAGAAGAACCCGTTCACAACATCAACTGAAGTCCAGAACACTCTCAGTGAAGTAGGTGTATCTGTTTCTAAGTCAACAGTAAAGAGAAGACTCCATGAAAGTAAATACAAAGGGTTCACATCTAGATGCAAACCATTCATCAATTCCAAAAATAGACAGGCCAGAGTTAAATTTGCTGAAAAACACCTCATGAAGCCAGCTCAGTTCTGGAAAAGTATTCTATGGACAGATGAGACAAAGATCAACCTGTACCAGAATGATGGGAAGAAAAAAGTTTGGAGAAGAAAGGGACACCACATTCTCTGTAAAACATGGTGGAGGCAACGTGATGGCATGGGCATGCTGGCTTTCAATGGTACTGGGTCACTTGTGTTTATTGATGACATAACAGCAGACAAGAGTAGCCGGATGAATTCTGAAGTGTACCGGGATATACTTTCAGCCCAGATTCAGCCAAATGCTGCAAAGTTGATCGGATGCTTCATAGTACAGATGGACAATGACCCCAAGCATACAACCAAAGCTACCCAGGAGTTCATGAGTGCAAAAAAGTGGAACATTCTGCAATCGCCAAGTCAATCACCAGATCTTAACCCAATTGAGCATGCATTTCACTTGCTCAAATCCAGACTTAAGACGGAAAGACCCACAAACAAGCAAGACCTGAAGGCTGCGGCTGTAAAGGCCTGGCAAAGCATTAAGAAGGAGGAAACCCAGCGTTTGGTGATGTCCATGGGTTCCAGACTTAAGGCAGTGATTGCCTCCAAAGGATTCGCAACAAAATATTGAAAATAAAAATATTTTATTTGGGTTTGGTTTATTTGTCCAATTACTTTTGACCTCCTAAAATGTGGAGTGTTTGTAAAGAAATGTGTACAATTCCTACAATTTCTATCAGATATTTTTGTTCAAACCTTCAAATTAAACGTTACAATCTGCACTTGAATTCTGTTGTAGAGGTTTCATTTCAAATCCAATGTGGTGGCATGCAGAGCCCAACTCGCGAAAATTGTGTCACTGTCCAAATATTTCTGGACCTAACTGTATGCAGACCCATTACAATCAATGGGTCTGCGCACACATCAGTGATTTCTCACTGACCGTATCTCCATGCGGCGTACACACGTGTCCGTGATTTCCACACGGAGACATGTCTGTTTTTTTTCTGGAATAACTGATGTCCCACAGACCACACTATGGTGTGATCCATGAAACACGTACCAGAAAATCATGGACATTGAAAATAAAATTATTTTTAAACCCACCTTCTCCAGCGACTCTGTCTCCGGCCTCTGTTGGCTGCTGCTTCCTGCCTGGCTAATTACTGACATGCATATTCATTTATGCATGGCACAGCCGACCCGGAAGTAGCTGCAGCAGGGGTGGAAACACAGGAGAGACGGAGAGTTCAGCACCACGGACAGCAGGAGCCGGGACAGGTGAGTATACGTCCATGTGCGATCACGGAGAACGAATCACGGCACACGGAGGGACATATGCGTTTTTTACAAATCAGTGAAATATTTCTGTGTTTTTAACTGACGTGTGAAACAGGCCCTAGACAGCATACTAACTAGACAAACACTAGCAACTAGTGATGAGCGAGTACTAAAAAGCTCGGGTGCTCGAAGCTCGGGCCGAGCCTCCCAAGATACTCGTGTACTCGGCCCGAGCAACGAGCCCAATGTTATCCTATGGGAGACCCGAGTATTTTTGTGAAATGACCCCCCGGCAGCATGGAGAAACCCTAAAAATGTCACAAAAGTCTCAGAAGAGTGCTCAAATGACATGGCAACAGCATGGGGAAGACCCCTTGAAGCATTTATCACTCAAAAGTCACAGCTGTGAACAATTTTGTCCGCGTTTCACGCCATTTTTACGGACTCACCAGAAAACCTTCCAAAATGACCCCAAAATGATTTTTCATGGCAGAAATGTTAAGGGCACATACCCTATAGTGAGATAGAGCTGGTGTATGTTACTTTTTGAGATTAATACATGAAAGATTTTACGTGAAAACATTGTGTGGCACTCCGATGTCCCTGAGAAGAGACGTACATGAAGGCCTCTTGAGTCTAATGTGCCCATTTTGAGGAAGTGAGTCTTTGTAGTATTTTCCTTTGCCAGGGCAGTCCAAAATTGTGAGGTTCACCAATGCCCCTGCATACAGACGTGCATGATGGCCTGTAAACCTGAAGTGCCCATTGTAAGGAAGTGGGTCTATTTCAGTATAGCCCTTTGCCAGGGCAGCCACAAATTGGGAGGCTCCACATTGTCCCTGGATAGAGACATGCATGATGGCCTGTAAACCTGAAGTGCCCATTGTAAGGAAGTGGGTCTATTTCAGTATAGCCCTTTGCCAGGGCAGCCACAAATTGGGAGGCTCCACATTGTCCCTGGATAGAGACGTGCATGATGGCCTGTAAACCTGAAGTGCCCATTGTAAGGAAGTGGGTCTATTTCAGTATAGCCCTTTGCCAGGGCAGCCACAAATTGGGAGGCTCCACATTGTCCCTGGATAGAGACGTGCATGATGGCCTGTAAACCTGAAGTGCCCATTGTAAGGAAGTGGGTCTATTTCAGTATAGCCCTTTGCCAGGGCAGCCAAAAATTGGGAGGCTCCACATTGTCCCTGGATAGAGACGTGCATGATGGCCTGTAAACCTGAAGTGCCCATTGTAAGGAAGTGGGTCTATTTCAGTATAGCCCTTTGCCAGGGCAGCCAAAAATTGGGAGGCTCCACATTGTCCCTGGATAGAGACGTGCATGATGGCCTGTAAACCTGAAGTGCCCATTGTAAGGAAGTGGGTCTATTTCAGTATATCCCTTTGCCAGGGCAGCCAAAAATTGGGAGGCTCCACATTGTCCCTGGATAGAGACGTGCATGATGGCCTGTAAACCTGAAGTGCCCATTGTAAGGAAGTGGGTCTATTTCAGTATAGCCCTTTGCCAGGGCAGCCAAAAATTGGGAGGCTCCACATTGTCCCTGGATAGAGACGTGCATGATGGCCTGTAAACCTGAAGTGCCCATTGTAAGGAAGTGGGTCTATTTCAGTATAGCCCTTTGCCAGGGCAGCCAAAAATTGGGAGGCTCCACATTGTCCCTGGATAGAGACGTGCATGATGGCCTGTAAACCTGAAGTGCCCATTGAAAGGAAGTGGGTCTATTTCAGTATAGCCCTTTGCCAGGGCAGCCAAAAATTGGGAGGCTCCACATTGTCCCTGGATAGAGACGTGCATGATGGCCTGTAAACCTGAAGTGCCCATTGTAAGGAAGTGGGTCTATTTCAGTATAGCCCTTTGCCAGGGCAGCCAAAAATTGGGAGGCTCCACATTGTCCCTGGATAGAGACGTGCATGATGGCCTGTAAACCTGAAGTGCCCATTGTAAGGAAGTGGGTCTATTTCAGTATAGCCCTTTGCCAGGGCAGCCAAAAATTGGGAGGCTCCACGTTGTCCCTGGGTAGAGACGTGCATGAGGGCCTCAAAACATTAAGTGTCCATTTTAAGGAAGTGGGTGTATTATAGTATAGCCCTTAGGCAGGGCAGCCAAAAATTGGGAGGCTCCACGTTGTCCCAGGGTAGAGACGTGCATGAGGGCCTCAAAACATTGTTCCCATTGCAAAGGAGCGGGTCTCCTGTCGTTGTAATGTCCATTCTGCAAAGAATGGGCGAAAAAATTTACCACTGGGGGTATACCTGAAACAAAGGCCTAAGTATTGCAATTTGTAACGGTCATCATCATGGTGGCGCATGAGGAGAAGGAGGAGCAGTCCAGCGATTATCCAAAGTCCAGAAGTGTGTACCCATGGGTGAGTGGAGGTACATGGCAAACTTTAAATTCCGCTCTCATTTGCTGGTGGTGTGGTGAAGTCTGGCCCAATCCAACCCTTGTTCATCTTGATCAGAGTCAGCCTGTCAGCATTTTCAGTTGACAGGCGGGTGCGTTTATCTGTAATGATTCCACCTGCGGCACTAAAAACACGCTCTGACAAAACGCTAGCAGCAGGGCAGGCCAGGACTTCCAAGGCGTAGAGAGCCAATTCATGCCACGTGTCCAGCTTGGATACCCAATAATTGTAAGGCACAGAGGAATGTCGGAGTACAGTTGTTCGATCTGCAAGGTACTCCTTCAGCATCTGGGCAAACTTAGGATTTCTTGTGGCACTACCCCGCACCTCAGGGGCTGTGGTACGTGAGGGGCTGAGAAAACTGTCCCACATCTTAAAGACTGTTCCCCTACCTCTGGCGGATTGGACTTGTGCCTCTCTCGGCTGTACGCCTCGGTTGTCCACTGATTCCTGACCTATGCCGCTAGCGTTTTGTGAGGGGAATGCTTTGCCTACTTCCGTGAGTATGGCCTTCCGGAACTGCTGCATTTTGGTTGACCTCTCCTCCACGGGAATAAGAGACAAAAAGTTCTCCTTGTAGCGTGGGTCTAACAGTGTTACCAACCAGTAATGATTGTCGGCCAAGATGTTCTTAACGCGAGGGTCACGAGACAGGCAGCTTACCATAAAGTCAGCCATGTGCGCCAGACTCTTAACAGCCAGGACTTCAGTAGCCTGACCAACAAGATGACTGAACATGCTGTCCTCCTCCTCCTCCTCCTCCTCCTCCTCATCTACCCTGTCCTCTGGCCAGCCACGCTGAACCGAGGATATGACTGGTGTGCATGTCATATCCTCAATTTGGCCGGAGAGTTGCTCCATGTCTTCATCCTCCTCCTCGTCATAGTCCTCCACTGCACGTTGTGATGAGACGAGGCTGGGCTGTGTGTTATCACCCACACCCACTACTGTTTCTTGCTGCAACTCATCGCGCTCCGCCTGCAATGCATCATGTTTGTTTTTCAGCAGAGACCGTTTTAGAAGGCAGAGTAGCGGTATGGTGACGCTAATAATGGCGTCATCACCACTCACCATCTTGGTGGAGTCCTCAAAGTTTTGGAGGATGGTACATAGGTCTGACATCCATCTCCACTCCTCAGGTGTTATGTGTGGAGTTTGACCCATTTCCCGACGGCTTAGGTGATGCAGGTACTCAACAACTGCCCTCTTCTGCTCACATATCCTGACCAACATGTGCAGAGTTGAATTCCAACGCGTGGGGACATCACACACCAGTCTGTGAGCCGGAAGATGCAAACGGCGCTGAAAGCCGGCAAGGCCGGCTGAAGCAGTAGGTGACTTTCGAAAATGTGCAGACAGGCGGCGAACTTTTACCAACAGATCAGACAGCTCTTGGTATGACTTTATAAACCGCTGAACCACGAGGTTGAGCACATGGGCCACGCATGGAACATGTGTCAGCTGGCCTCGCCTCAAAGCCGCCACCAGGTTCCGGCCATTGTCACACACGACCTTTCCTGGCTTTAGGTTCAGAGGTGTGAGCCAGTGATCTGCCTGCTGTTTCAGAGCTGTCCACAGCTCTTCTGCATTGTGGGGTTTGTCACCTATGCAGATTAGCTTCAGCACAGCCTGTTGCCGCTTCGCCGAGGCAGTGCTGCAGTGCTTCCAGCTTGTGACTGGTGTGGAGGGCACAGTGGATGAGGATGCGCAGGAGGAGGAGGAGGCTGAAGAGCATGACATTCCGGAGCTGTAGAGTGTGGGTGAAACACTGACTGAGGTAGGGCCTGCAAACCTTGGTGTGGGAAGGACGTGTTCCGTCCCTCGCTCAGACTGGGTCCCAGCTTCCACAATATTAACCCAGTGTGCCGTCAACGAGATGTAGCGGCCTTGCCCACAAGCACTTGTCCACGTGTCTGTGGTTAGGTGGACCTTGGGTGAAACAGCGTTGTTCAGGGCACGTGTGATGTTTTGTGACACGTGGTTATGCAACGCGGGGACGGCACACCGGGAGAAATAGTGGCGGCTGGGGACCGAGTAACGTGGGACAGCTGCCGCCATCAGGTCACGGAATGCTTCTGTCTCCACCAGCCTAAAAGGCAACATTTCCAGCGCAAGCAGTCGCGAAATGTTAGCATTTAGAACTGTGGCATGTGGGGTGTTGGCAGTGTATTTGCGCCTGCGTTCAAAGGTTTGCTGAATGGATAACTGAACGCTGCGCTGGGACAAGGACGTGCTTGATGATGGTGTTCTTTCTGCGTAGGCAACTGCAGGTGCAGGAGTGGAGGAGGCTTGTTCGCAGGCAGCATGGACAGGGGATTGGCTCGCATGCACAACCAGCGAAGACGTAGCAGTGACATCAGCAAGCACTGCTCCTCGACTCTGTTGTACTTCCCACAAAGTCGGGTGCTTGGCTGACATGTGCCTGATCATGCTGGTGGTGGTCAGGCTGCTAGTTTTGGTACCCCTGCTGATGCTGGCACGGCAGGTGTTGCAAATGGCCTTTTTTGAATCATCTGGATCCAACTTAAAAAACTGCCAGACTCGGGAAGACCTAACATTTGTACAGGCACCTTGTGTCGTCGTGTTGTTCCGGGGAACGGTTGCCTGACTTCTGCCTGGGGCCACCACCCTGCTTCTTACTGCCTGTTGTGATGCTACGCCTCCCTCCCCCTGTGCACTGCTGTCCTCGCTCTGCATATCCTCCTGCCAGGTTGGGTCAGTTACTGGATCATCCACCACGTCGTCTTCCTCTTCCGCACCCTGCTCCTCCTCCTGACTTCCTGACAATTGTGTCTCATCATCGTCCACCACTTGTTGAGACACGTTGCCAACTTCGTGAGAACGTGGCTGCTCAAATATTTGGCCATCTGTACAGACGATCTCCTCATGACCCACTTCAATATGAGCTGGCGAGAGGCCAGAATGTGTGAATGGAAACGTGAACAGCTCTTCCGAGTGTCCAAGTGTGGGATCATTAATGTCCAAGGAGGACGTGTACTCAGCCTGGTGGTAGGAAGGAGGATCAGGTTCAGAAATGTGCGGTGCAGTATCACGGCTACTGACACTTGACCGTGTGGAAGACAGAGTGTTTGTGGTGGTGCCAATCTGACTGGAAGCATTATCTGCTATCCAACTAACAACCTGTTGACACTGGTCTTGGTTCAAGAGCGGTGTACTGCTGCGGTCCCCAAGAATTTGGGACAGGACGTGCGAGCGACTAGATGTGGCCCTTTGTTGTGGCGAAATTAGAGCTTGCCCACGACCTCGGCCTCTGCCTGCACCACCATCACGTCCACTTCCTTGTTCCTTGCCAATGCCCTTGCGCATTTTGCAATGCTGTGCACTGCTGACGTGTATATTCACTACTTGTGCGTTATATTAAAGTTTCTGGAAATTGCACACAAGTGCACCTGTACGCTGCCACCAACAGGCACACACGTGCGGTTTTAAAAACCAAGCACGGACGCAATAAGAACCTAACAGGTTTTTTTGGGGAGCGACAATTACAGACAAGTCAGACACTATCTGGACTGTTTTACACTGTGTACACCAGCCCCAGATATGATGAAGGCTGGTATACGGTCACCACTACCCTGCCTGCCTGCCTGCCTGTATACTGGTACAATAGTCCTGACAAGGACTCTTTTGGTCACTAGCCTGTATTCAGACCTGGCTATACCCTGCCTGTATATAGCAACAGTAGTCCTGAGAAGGACTCTGCTACTGTACTCCGACCTGGCTATACCCTGCCTGCCTGTATACAACTAGAATAGTCCTGAGAAGGACTTTTGGTCACACTGTTTGCAGCCCTGCAACTGAAAAAGCTATAAAGGGCCGCAAAGCTTTCCCTGAATCAGCGACACTCTCCCTGCACTGACAGTCTGGATAGCTCTGAGCAGAGCACAGCGCGCCAGCCGATATAAAGGCTCGGTCACGCTGTGCAGGCCGGCCAATCACTGCAATTCCACAACTAACAGGGCTGTGGCATTGCAGTGGTCTGCCAGCCAATCCCTGCATGAGGGCTGGCTCTCAAAAGAGCGCCAACATGCAGAAATGAAGACCACGAGTACAGCACGAGTATCGCGAGATTACTCGGTCCCCGCCGAGCAGCCCGAGTACAGCGATACTCGTGCGAGTACCGAGTAGTGACAAGCATGCTCGCTCATCACTACTAGCAACCAAAAATGGCTACCTTGGATCAAAACCTAATGAATCCATTGACTAGTACTAAGCTCTTTTTATGCAATTATATATCCAGCTATGATGTATATATAATAAATGTAAAAATACTCACTCAGATTAACAAACTATTAACAAAAGGAAAAAGCTCTGATCTTTCCATGTAGATTGCTTCATTTATTTATTCCCCCCTCTGTTTACCACATGTAATTACCACCTCTAAATTTTCCTTCTGTATCCCCAGTTTCTAGTTCATACCCAACCCTACATTTGAAAATCAATAAAAACCATGTGAAAGAGACAAACACTAGCAAAAGCAAAAAGCTGTGTGCATAACACTAATGGTTTTTGCCACCATGGATATGTAAAAAAGCCTTCAGATAGTAATCATAATTAACCTATTTGAAGAAAGTTTTAAAATTGAAAATTTATACAAAGGCTAGTGTAAACTTTACATATGATTCCCTTGGCGGCTTATATTGACATAACACAGGAAACACTGAGACTGCTGTATGTATATCACATAGAGTGCACTGAGACTGCTGTATCTTTCACTAAGGATACACTGAGACTGCTAATACAATACATAGGATAAACTAAGGCTGCTGTATATATATCACATTGGAGACAATGAGACTGCTATATACACATCATAATGGAGACACAGAGACAGCTGTATAAATATCACACAAAAGAGGCTGAGACTGCTGTATATACACCACACAGAAAACACTGAGACTGCTGTAAATACATCACATAGGATACATGAGACTGCTGTATAGACATCATACAGAGGATGCTGAGACAGCTGTATATACTATGCATCACACAGGGGACGCTGAGACTGCTTTTTATATATCACATACGATATGAGACTGCTATATTCACCATAAAATACTCTGAGGGTGTTTCTTCTAGATTCACCTAGATGCTGGAGAATCTATGGTGTTACTGAGCTGCATAAGAGGGAGTGGGACAGGAGAGTGGAGTGTGTTAACTCCACCGATTAAGAGTGATATAATGATGAAGGAGTAAAGTTTGGGGATACCTCGCAGCCTCCACAATGAAAAAAAAGTGCCTCCTTACTAGTAAGGGATGATGCACCCTGTGCTGCTGGCACTGGTTACCACATTATCAGTTCTTAATCCAGCAGGACTGAGCTGCAGTATCAAAAACAGCCACAGACATAGATTTTTCACAGAGGATTGACAGAAATACCACCAATCAAATATTGATAGACTATTCTAAAGATGTTGACATTCTTAAAAACACTTTAAAGGGGATGCCAACTTTGTCAGTTTCTACTGCTTGAATTGGTCCCATAGCAAGAGTTGGATCACAAAGTGTATACCAGCTGAGACTCAACCGGTCAACTCATTTTTACTCATTTTAGATGTTCTGTGAGGTAACCCGGGCGATGCTGCGATAAACCAGGTAAGAACCAAGAGCTCGTTCAAGCCGGTTTGAGGGTAATCATTAACTCGCCTTCCTAGCACTCTTTGTTCGGATAACCCCTGACTTGAAGTACCGTGGGGTCTATCCAGGGAAGTCGTTACTGCTTTTTCTCCCCTTTTTGGACTGTTTGCCGGCAGCGTGGACCAGGTGAGATGGCTTCTGGCTCTGTCTCCTTATGGGTCCCTGCGTTGCTGCTGAGGCTCAGACTCTGTGTGGTTGGTGAGGTACTTGTAGTACCCTCACTGGCAGGTTTAGCAGATAGTTAAACTTGAGTCTACTCTAGGGACCAGTTCCCCGTACGTGCCTAGTCACCGGCAGTCCCCGTACTCGACTGACTCTCTCTCTGTCTTTCTGGCTAACTGACTGGTAACCGTTCTCCCCCGCTAATGGCTACTTCACGTGCAGGGTCTGACTAGTGTGAGCGGGCGTATGCGTCTCCTAGCAACCGCCGCTCACCACTACCAGACTGGCTCGCGCCACTCCTTTCCTGACAGCCTCTGCATCTTAGCTCCCAGGCCCTCCACTACACCCTTAGACAAGAATTGAAAGCCAGACCCCTCTAGGGACTGCCTAAGGGTCCCATCTAAAGGTGTGGGAGACCTGGTTGCTATGTGTCTGTGCATACACACCTTATTCTGGCCTTCAGGATTACCTGGACGTACTGTCCCAGCATGCGTGAAGTACTCAGTGGTGTCTGACCAGGTCAGGGGCGCCACATATGCGCTTCACAAAGGGAGGCATGACCGTGCTCCAAGCTGAGCTGCACATCATGGAGGAATAGACAAAAAACCTTAAGGCCACTGATGCTTGTTTTAAAAGAATGAGAATCAACATTAAATTATTACAAAAACAATGAGCATTCAAACAAAAAAATAGACATAAACATAAAAAAATAAACAATGAAATTTTCCATTTTCTGGGGCGGCTGCGAACTGCAATACGCAGCAGAGGGGCCCAGAAAGCTCAGACTTACCTGTGCTGCTGATTCCAATCCCCAGCTGCCTAGTTGTACCTGGCTAGAAACAAAAATTGGGCGAAGCGCATGTCGATTTTTTTTTTAATTATTTCATGAAATTCATGAAATAATTAAATAAGGGCATCCCTATTTTTTTAGTTCCCAGATGGGTACAAATAGGCAGCTGGGGGTTGGGGGCAGCCGTACCTGCCTGCTGTACCTGGCTAGCATACAAAAATATGGCGAAGCCCACGTCATTTTTTTTTGGTGGGCAAAAAACTCCTGCATACAGTCCTGGATGGAGTATGCTGAGCCTTGTCGTTCTGCAGCTGCTGTCTCCTCTCCTCCATACAGACAGACAGCAGCTGCAGAACAACAAGGCTCAGCATACTCCATCCAGGACTGTATACAGGAGTATTTTGCCCCCCCCCAAAAAATTATGTGGGCTTCGCCATGTTTTTGTATGCTAGCCAGGTAGAGCAGGCAGCTACGGGCTCCCCCAACCACCAGCTGCCTAGTTGTACCCGGCTGGGAACCAAAAATATAGGGAAGCCCTTTTTTTTTTAAAACTATTTCATAAATTTCATGAAATAATTAAAAAAAAAAAAATGACGTGGGCTTCGCCCAATTTTTGTGTCCAGCCAGGTACAACTAGGCAGCTGGGGATTGGAAGCTTTCTGGGCACCCCTGCTGCGAATTGCAGTCCGCAGCCGCCCCAGAAAATGGCGCTTTCATAGAAGCGCCATCTTCTGGCGCTGTATCCAACTCTTCCAGCTGCCCTAATGACGGGTGGCTCGCTGTATAATAATTGGGTTAGGCCTAGCTGTATATTATCAACTGACCCTAAGCCCAAAATTCATGGTATCACGCCAATATTAGACATGGCCACCATGAATTTCTAGTACAGATAAAAAAAACACAAGACACAGAGAAATATTTTTATTAGAAATAAAACACAACACAATTAGGGACTCCAACTTTATTGAAATAAAGAACCCCTCTCCGCAGTAATCCTGGGTCAAGGGTCCCGCGCCATCCAATCCGGATCCAATATCATCTGATCGGTTTGCCGAAAGGCAAAGCGATCAGATGATGTGTCAGGTTCAAGGGCCTGAATCACATGACACAGCAGCTGGTTGTATAAACGGCCTTTATACAATCACCTGATGCATAAGTGCAAAAAAAACCCAAAAACTACACACTTCTGTGCAGACTCCTGTCCGACAGCATCAGCTGCTAGTTTAGCTGGCCGGGCGGTAAAAAGCCGGCCACACCGCTCAACTTATAGCATCAGCTGATTCCGTCAGGTGACCGCATCAGCTGATCATCGCCAGGTCTGAGAAAGAGAAAGAGAGAAAGAAGACAGAGAGAAGATGGAGAAAAGATAGAGAAAATATAGAGAAAAAAGAGAGAGAGGTGAGAGAGAAGAGGGGATGAAGAGGAGAGAATAGAGAGAGAAGAGAGGGAGGAGAGAGGAGAGAGAGGAGAGAGGGAGAGAGAGAGAAAAAGAGAGAGAGGAGAGAGAGGAGAGAGGGAGAGAGAGAGAGAGAGCCACGTCAATGGCAAAAAACAGGGGAAAATATTTGCATGTTTCGTGGACTTCAAAAAGGCATTTGACTCATTTTGGCATCCAGGCCTGTTCCTGAAACTTCTGGAAAGCGGAATAGGTGGCAGAACCTATGACGTGATCAAGAGCTTATACACTGAGAACCGGTGCAGTGTGAAGGTGAACGTGAAGAGGACGGCTTTCTTCCGTCAGGGCCGTGGGGTCAGACAAGTCTGCAGCCTGATCCCAACTCTATTCAACATCTATATAAATGGACTAGCAACAGCTCTAGAGTCCTCCCCCACTCCAGGCCTCAGTCTGCATGACCGAGAGGTGAAGTTCCTGCTGTACGCAGACGACCTCCTGCTACTCTCCCCAACCGAGAAAGGCCTCCAAGATAGCCTGGCAGTACTGGAAACATTCTGCACCACATGGGCTTCCCATCAACCAAAAGAAGGCCAAAGTCATGGTGTTTCAGAAGAGGAGCCAGAATAAAATAAACTCTCCCTCCTTCACATTAAATGGCACCACGCTGGAGAAAACCAGCAGCTATACCTACTTCGGTCTGGAGCTAAGCAATAACGGGAGCCTCAAGCAAGCACCAGAAGCCCTGAAAGGAAAAGCGTGCAGAACCTTCTACGCCATCAGAAGACAACTGTACCACCTCAAACCATCTGTGAGAGTCTGGCTCAAGATATTTGACAGCGTCATCACCCCTATACTGCTATATGACAGCGAGGTATGGGGCCCAGTGACCTACCCAGACCACACAAAGTGGGATTCCAGCTCAACTGAAGTCTTCCACATGGAGTTCTGTAAATATCTCCTCCAAGTCCATCACAGCACCTCAAACATAGCCTGTCGGGCAGAGCTGGGCCGATCCCCCTTATGGTTCAGTATACACAAGTGGGCGCTATCACACCAGGCGCACATACAAAACAGCAACCCCAGCTCCTACCATCATAAAGCCCTGATGAGCCAGAGCCCAGAGCAAGCCAGGAACTGCGGCAGCCAGTCCAGCCAAAGTCACAAACACACCCTGACAAAAGCCCAAATAAAAGAGATCTCAAAGAGCTGCAAGATGCAATACATAGAGGACTGGAAGAGTGAATTAGAGAACTCCCAAAAACTCACAATCTACCGGTCACTGCGGAGGGACTACGCTCTGGCCCCAAATCTGGAAAGGTTACGCCACCCCAAAGACAGGCAGATCCTGAGCCTGTACAGACTGAGTGCCCACAGCCTAGAGGTGGAAACAGGGCGGCACCGACAGACATACAAGCCGCGAGAGAAGAGACTGCGCCAGCACTGCCAGCAGGGGGTTCTGGAGGACGAGGCGCACTTCCTGCTGCACTGTGACAAATACTCAGCAGTGAGGGCCTCCCACTTCCAGAAATTTACCACCCATACCCCGGACTTTCCATCCATGGACGAGGACATGAAACTCCGCTTCCTACTGGGGGAAGAGGAATCAATGGTGGGGATCGCCGCCAAATATGTCACCACATGTCATAAGCTGAGGGGAACATAAGGCCCCTAAATGGACTTTCAGAGCCCAAATTGTGCCCCCAACTCCCCATAACCCTGATCCCCTCCCATCACACTTACTGTATTTCTCTTGCTTTGGCAACATTAATTGTATTTTGGTCCTGCCAATAAAGCATATTTGAATTTGAATTTGAGAGAAAGAGAGAGAGAGAGAAGAGAGAGAGAGAAGAGAGAGAAAGAGAGAGAGAGAAAGAGGAGAGAGAGGAGAGAGAGAGGGAGAGAGAGAAATAGAGAGAGAGAGTAGAGAGAGGAGAGGGAGGGAGGGTGAGAGAGAGAAAGAGTGAGAGGAGAGAGAGGAGAGAGAGGGAGAAAGAGAGAGAGAGAGTAGAGAAAGGAGAGAGCGAGGGAGAGAGAGAGAAAAAGAGAGAGAGAGAAAAAGAGAGAGAGAGGAAAGAGAGAGAGAGGCGAGAGATAGAGAGAGAAAGAGAGAGAGAGAAAGAGAGAGAGAGAGGGGAGAGAGGAGAGAGAGAGGGAGAGAGAGAAAAATAGAGTGATGGGAGAGAGGAGAGAGAGAGAAAGAGAGAGAGAGAGAAAGAAAGAGAGAGAGAGACAGAGGGAGAGAGAGAGAGAGAGTGAGAGAGAGAGAGAGAGAGAGAGAGAGAGAGAAGAGAGAGGAGAGAGCAATGCTGCCTCCGATTTTAGAGGTGTGTCCCGCGGCTCACAGCTGATGTCCGGCCCCTCCCCTCTGTGCATAATTAAATTAAATTATAATTATAAATATATAATAATTATAATTTAAAATTAAAAATAAAAAAAAATTCTTTACCGGGACCCGAACTCATAAAGTTAAGCTTCACAAGTGAGCACTCTATCCACTGAGCTACTGCCTCTATTTATAAAGATAGGTAGATTTGGTAATCTTGACGTCTGCATTGCAGAGTGAAGTCTCTGGTGACAGCGCGATTCACTTCATTGCTACGTGGAGAGGACACAGCGCGATCATGTTCTATGGTGCTGCTGTATCTTCAGTAGCAGAGCTGACAGTGTCGTGTGGATTACGTCGGACCTGGATGTGTATTTGGGGATTAATAAACTGTTAAAAGGATTTTTTTTGTCTTTTATTCCAAATAAAGGATGTATCGCTGTGTGTGTTTATTTACTTTAACTTACAGTTTAATCATGGAAGGTGTCTCGGGGAGACGTCTGGTATGATTAAACTCATTATTACCCCGAGTGCCACTGCACCAGGGCAATTCGGGATGAGCTGGGTGGAGTCCTGGGACTGTCACATCTAATGGATGCGACAATTTCGGGTGGCTGCTGGGTGATATTGTTAGGCTGGAGGGCTCCCCATACCGTGGTGCTCTCCATCCTGACAATACCAGCCTCTAGCTGTGTGGCTTTATCCTGGCTGACATCAAATATGGGGGGAACCGCATTTTTTTTTATTATTATTATTTATTTATTTTACTGCACGATATCATTTATAATTAAAATAAATAAATTAAATTCTTTACTGGGACTAGAACTTGTGAAGTTATGCTTATTAGGCGAGCGCTCTATCCACTTAGCTACTGCCTTTAATGATAAAGATAGGCAGACTTGGTAATCTTGAAGTCTGCATTGCTGAAGTCTCTGCTGACCGCGCAATTCACTTCATTGCTACGTGGAGCTGATACAGAGCACTCATGTTCTGTAGCAGAGCTGACAGTGTCGTGTGGATTACTTCAGACCTGGATGTGTATTTGGGGATTAATAAACTGGTAAAAGAGGGTGTTTTCTTTGTCTTTTATTCCAAATAAAGGATTTTTCGCTGTGTGTTTCTTTACTTTAACGTACAGTTTAATCATGGAAGGTGCCTCGGGGAGAGACGCCTGGCATGATTAAACTCATTATTACCCCGATTGCCACCGCACCAAGGCAATTCGGGATGAGCTGGGTGGAGTCCTGGGACTGTCACATCTAATGGATGCGGCAATTCCGGGCGGCTGCTGGGTGATATTGTTAGGCTGGAGGGCTCCCCATAATGTGGTGCTCTCCATCCTGATAATACCAGCCTCCAGCCGTGTGGCTTTATCTGGCTGGCATCAAATATGGGGGGAACAGCATTTTTTTTTTTAAATTATTTATTTATTTTACTGCATGATATAGACCCGCCCACCGGCGGCTGTGATTGGTTGCAGTGAGACAGCTGTCACTCATCGTGGGGGCGTGTCTGACTGCAACCAATCATGGGAGCCGGTGGGCGGGGAAAGCCTGGAATACTTGATTGAATAATGAAGCTGCAGCTATTTTCTAAAGCGGAAAAGATGCCGCCGATTTCTGACAGCCGTGCAGCGAGACGCGCGTGATCGGTGAGTAGGAAAGAGAGAGCGATTGTGCTGGGGACGCAGGACGCATGCAGATAGCAACATGTGCACATAGCCTTACTGTGAAAAGCCACATTTTTGTTGATCAAACCGTTCTCAAACCTAACTCGAACTGTCGAGCTTTTAGCAAAAAGCTCGAGTTCGAGTTCGAACACCCCCCAAAATCACTTGAACAGGAAATTGGTGAACCTCGAACCTCGCACATCGCTCATCTCTGCTCACCTGTCCCCGATGCTGCTCTCCATGGTGCTGATGTCTCCGGCTCTGCTGTTTCTGGCCGCTGCTGTCTCCCCATAACCAATGCTTATGGGTCGTGGTACAATGAATATTCCTGAACATAATTAGCCAGCCTGGAAGCAGAAGACAGCAGTGGCCAGAGACAGCATCACTGGAGACAGATGAGTATAAAAATCATTATATTTCAAAGATACGTGTTTTCTCCAATACATGTCACACAGATCACACCACTGTGTGGTCCATGTGACATTAGTGATGCTGGAGAAAAATGGACTTGTTTCCATGAGGAACACACGGACACATGGTCAGTGAGAAATCACTGATGTGTGCACAGAACCATTGATTTTAATGAGTCGCGTATGTCCGATATTCTAGTACATATGAAAACCTCAACATACTTACCAGAATCACTGACGGGGGCTTTAGAGAGATCTTGGTTGGTTGACCACTCTAAAGTTGGTTTTACATGCTACGACATCACTAAAGCGATGTCGTTGGGGTCACGGAATTTGTGACGCACATCCGGCCGCGTTAGCGATGTCGATGCTTGTGACACCTATTAGCGATTTTGAATAGTTGAAATCGCTAATCAGTGACATCCCCCTAATATCAATTATCGTTGCTGCTGCAGTAACGATGTTGTTCCTCGTTTCTGCGGCAGCACACATCGCTACGTGTGACACCGCAGGAACGAGGAACCTCACCTTAAATGCGTCCCAACAGCAATGAGGAAGGAAGGAGGTGGGCGGCATGTTCCGGCCGCTCATCTCCGCCCCTCCGCTTTGATTGGGTGGCTGCTAATTGACGTCGCTGAGACGTCGCGGTGACGCTGAACACACCTCCCCCTTGAGGGAGGGATTGTTCGGCAGTCACAGCGACGTCGCAGAGCAGGTATGTGCATGTGACGCTGCTGTAGCGATAATGTTCGCTACGGCAGCGATCACCACATATTGTTACAACGACGGAGGAGGGTATTGTCACGCTACAACATCACGAGCAATTGCTAGCGATGTCGAGCGTGATAATACCTGCCCCCGTCGTTGTAACGATATGTGGTGACCGCTGCCGTAGCGAACATTATCGCTACGGCAACGTCACACGCACATACCTTCTCTGCGACGTCGCTGTGACTGTCGAACAATCCCTCCCTCAAGGGGGAGGTGCGTTCACCGCGACGTCACAGCAACGTCACTAAGCGGCCGCCCAATCAAAGCGGAGGGGCGGAGATGAGCGGGACGAACATCCCGCCCACCTCCTTCCTTCCTCATTGCTGGCGGGACACAGATAAGGTGAGGTTCCTTGTTCCTGCGGTGTCACACGTAGCGATGTGTGCTGCCGCAAAAACGAGGAACAACATCGTTACTGCAGCAGCAACGATAATTGATATTAGGGGGATGTCACCGATTAGCGATTTTGAACATTTTTTCAACGATTCAAAATTGCTAATAGGTGTCACACGCAATGACAACGCTAACGCGGCCGGATGTGTGTCACAAAATCCGTGACCCCAACGACATCGCTTTAGCAATGTCGTAGCGTGTAAAACCACCTTTAGAGAAAGAAATAATAGTCTTGAATTTCCTATATTTATACACAGTATGTCTACCTGGGGATTACTGGATCCATATTCTTTAGAGATTGTGTTTTAATTTTTTCCAGTCTGCTGACCATCAACAACACTTTTTCTGAGGTCCTCAGAAGGACACCGCCACAATCTTTTGTTGTGAAGATAAGACTTTGATAGATCCCTGATCTTTAAATAAAACAGGCCATCCACTCACACTGAACTGTAATGCTATTAATTGAAGACACCAGACTCTAAAGGTCGCTTTACACGCAGCGACATCGCTAACGAGATGTTG
Organism: Anomaloglossus baeobatrachus; assembly: GCF_048569485.1. Lineage (NCBI taxonomy): Eukaryota > Metazoa > Chordata > Amphibia > Anura > Aromobatidae > Anomaloglossus > Anomaloglossus baeobatrachus. Next base: position 98,775,077 of record NC_134358.1, read on the forward strand.
TTGGGGTCACGGAATTCGTGACGCACATCTGGCCTCGTTAGCAACATCGTTGCGTGTGAAGCACAGGAACGTCCCTTAACGATCAAAAATACTCACCATATTGTTGATCATTGACACGTTTTTCTAATCTCAAATATCATTGCTGCTGCAGGTACAATGTTGTTTGTCGTTCCTGCGGCAGCACACATCGCTATGTGTGACACCGCAGGAACGAGAAACAACATCGTACCTGCGGCCACCGCCAATGAGGAAAGATGGAGGTGGGCGGGATGTTACAGCCGCTCATCTCCACCCCTCTACTTCTATTGGGCGGCCGCTTAGTGACGCTGCTGTGACGACGCATGAACCACCCCCTTAGAAAGGAGGCGGTTCGCCAGCCACAGCGACGTTGCTAGGCAGGTATGTGTGACGGGTGTTAGCGATGTTGTGCGCCACGGGCAGCGATTTGTCCGTGATGCACAACCGACCAGTGACATCTGTTACATCTCATGGCTCTCCTGAGGCAAGGACTGAGGCAGTCTCCCATTCCTTGCCTGCCACAAGCGCTCCTGCTCAGCAGCGCCAAAGGTCTGCCAGACTGCGCAGTGTGCAGGAGATACCTTCTCAGAGAGGCAGCAAAAGGGTGACACCTAGTGGTTCTCCTGTTACAAGGAGTGAAGCGGTCTCCCATTCCTGGCCTGCCGCAGACCCTCCTGCTCAGCAGCCCCAAAGGTCTGCAAGTTTGCGCAATGTGCAGAGGTTTACTGCTCAGGGAAGCAGTGAGACTCCCATTATCTCTGCACATTGTGAGACCGAGGATCCCGCCTCTATTTCCCAGAGGCAGGAGGGTGAGCATGCGCAATGCGTGGTGGGTTCTGATTCGCCCACTGACGTCACACGGCTTGATGACAAGGCTGGTGACGTGGTGAATCCTGACTGGCCAGGCTGGGACGTCGTGGACCCTGATTGGGTCAAGTCCGTCATCTCCGCCTCGCGCTCGCCCTTGGGTGGAACGACACCTCCTTAAAAGCTCCTCCTGCCATCATGGCGGCGTGCGACCGTCCTTCTATGTTTGGATGTCTGGCAGCGTGCTGCCACACCACTGCTCAGGCATTACTGTCTTCTGTGGGCTTGGCCCTTGCTGCTTAGGCAGTACCTGGTTTGCAGGCCGTGTTCCTGCCTTGCTGCTCCGGCAGTATCCCCTTCAACAGGCCGTATTCCTGTCCCAGGTGAGCTCCTCAAGTCTCCACCGGACTCACCTGGTTATTGAAAGCACACGTGCGTGGGCACCTCTGTGCTTCCCCGTGCAACAGGTACACCGAGCCGTGAGATCCGTGCCACACAACCCTCACGGGTTAGGGCAGATCGGTGTACATAGATCGTCTGTGACACTCCAGACGATCACTAGCAGCAACCCGCTCACTCTTCACCCACCATAGCGGCGGTCCCTTACACCGCACAGTGGACCTTGACCAGCGGAAGCTGTCCATTTCCCATCTTGGCACGCTTCCCCGGGTCCCCCTCGTAACAGACATCTCTAGCTATGTCACTGTGTGTAAAGTGCCCTTAAGTTTGCATTCAAATTATATATTAATCCAAAAGGTTCACATACTTTTGCCACTTATCAAGGACCTGTCTGTTGTGTTCCTTGGTCTTCCTGATGCTATCTGCGCTTTAAACAGAACACTGAGACTATCACAGAGCAGGTGCATTTATACAGAGGGGATGAATAATATTGCACGCCCCACTTTTCTGTTTTGTTTTCTTTTTTAAAGTTTAAAATAAGCAATAAATTTCGTTCAACTTCACAATTGTGTCCCACTTGTTGTCGATTCTTCACCATAACATTACAATTTTTATTTATGTTTGAAGCCTGAAATTTGGGAAGAGGTTGAAAAATTCAAGGGAGCTGAATACTTTCGCAAGGTACGGTATCTGTATATCTGTGGTGACCAGCCTCTAATGCAAGGATTGTGGCACTTAAAACTTGAGTTGAACGGCTCTTTTTAAAATTAAATTGGATGGCTTTGCTTAAATCTCAATACCGGAAAGTTTAATTGTACAGAAAATACATGGGACGGAGAGGAGAGATCTTCCTAGAGGACTCCAGTGATGGTAGAGCTTACACTCCATATAAGAAAGAGAGAGACTAAAGGCCGCTTTACATGCAACGACATCGCTAATGCGATGTCATTGGGGTCACGGAATTCGTGACGTACAACCGGCCTCGTTAGCGACGTCGTTGCGTGTGACACGTACAAGCGACCACTAACGAGCAAAAATACTCACCTTATCGTTGCTCGTTGACACGCTGTCCACTTACCCCAAATATCGTTGCTGCTATAGGTATGATGTTGTTCGTCGTTCCTGCGGCAGCACACATCGCTATGTGTGACACCGCAGGAACGAAGAACCTCACCTTACCTGCGACCGCCGGTAATGAGGAAGGAAGGAGGTGGGTGGGATGTTACAGCCCGCTCATCTCCGCCCCTCCGCTTCTATTGGGTGGCCGCTTAGTGACATCGCTGTGACGCCAAACGAACCGCCCCCTTAGAAAGGAGGCGGTTCCCCGGTCACAGTGACCCCACTAGGCAGGTAAGTAGTGTGACGGGTCCGAGCGATGTTGTGCGCCATGGGAAGCGATTTGCCCATGATGCACAACCGATGGGGGCGGGTACGCACGCTAGCGATTTCACTAGCGAGATCGCAGCATGTAAAGTGGCCTTTAGGCTGGACTCAAACTAGCGTATGGCATCCGATGCGACAGCATCGGATGCGATATGCTGATGACCCCCGGCTCAGGCTCTGCTGCGAGCGTGAGCCGAGTGTCATACGACTGTGACCCGATCCTGCAATCAGGTCACAGCTGTGAAGCTGAAGACGGGCGCTGCAGAGGAGAGGGAGGAGTTAATCCCCCCATCTCCTCCATTGTTAGCCTGTGCGTATATCGCACTGCACTGGGATAACATCCGAGTGCAGTCCGATATATCTCTCGCACCCATTCACTTGAATGGGTGTGAGGGATACGGCTCTAGCAGAAAATCGCAGCATCTTGCCGCTTTTCTCGCATCCAGAATCTGGATGCGAGAAAAGCTAACTAACTGCTCTCCCTCATTGACTTACATAGGTCCGAGTGCAATGCGAGATTTTCTCGCATTGCACTCATCCGATTTTCACGCTCGTGTGAGTGTACCCTTACCCAGTGACTCCAGCCATGAAAAACATACAAACTGTGCGCCATGGGGAACCACTGACCTGTGAAGGCCCAAGTACTGACAACCACTGTACAAGGTATAGTAAGATGTTATAGCTGCAGGAGATTATGTAGAGGCCAGTGCAAGCATGTAAAAAGACAGTAAGATAATTTTATGTTTCAGCAGTGGTGGAAATGGTGATGGGTAAGATTTTTTTTTTAATCGAATATCAAGGTGTTCAAATCTTTGAAAAACTGTGAAATTTAGGAAATTTGACTCAAACTCAATTGTATGAGGATCAATCTGCTCATCTCTAAATACAAGCTCTTTCCTATAGAGCTTTTAAGAATTGTATTAAGGCTGGCTGGATTACTAAATGCAGGCAGCTTCATAGTCAGTGTGCTCAAAGGTAGTGGTCCCATTTTCATCCAGGACAGTAGGACAATTTTTTTTATCACTTGTGAAATCCTTTTTTTATCAGCAAATATTATTCCTTTACAGTTATTGACAAGATCATTTAGAGTGTTCTATGCTACATAGTATAACGTCCTGGATGTGGATTCACTGGGCCATGCACCAGACTCCTCCAGAGAGGCAACCCGGAGCTAACCCCTATACAGGGATTGTCCGATCACCCCGCCAGAGGGCCTAGATGAACGGTAGCCGGAACACGGGAGGTATGGAGTCCAAGTCCTACAGAAGTCTGCTAGAGTCCAGAGGGAACCATAGGCAGGACGGATGACTGGAACCGGGTTCAGGTGCCGAGAAGGAACAGCCGACAGGATCCGGATCCAGACAAGACGTGCAGAGTGAGGAAAACAAGGAACCGGTGACAGGATCAGACTGACGGATGATCGCGGGATCCACAGCAGACAGTCACAGGACACTTCCTGGGGGCTCCGCATTCGGGACAATGTTAGGGCGGTAGTCAGGCTCTGAGGAAGAGACAGAGTTAATCTGGAGACAAAGTACAAAGGGACCAGAACACCTAGCTATGGGAACACGTTGAACAGGCGACGCCCACCTGAGAGGGGAAGTCTTATATACCTTGTACCTGTATCAGCCATATCCTGATCCTGGGATGCTGGCCCTTTAAGAGTAGATGAGCGAGCGCGTGCGCACCCTAATGCGCATGCACGAGGCCCGAGTGCCGGAGGCCAGAGCAGGAAGCGGCGGGGAAGGTGCAGGAGATGCAGGGGAACCATGCAGAGGATCTGGAGATGCAGGGGGACGCCAAGACCGACAGACGGACGGCACAGGAGACGCACAGGAGGGGGAGTGAGAGGGACCGCCGCGGGCAGGAGAACCGGAGACCGGAGCGGTGAGTGACAGGCGGCGACGGGACCCGAGGAGTGTGACACATAGTAATGTATCCATAAAAATCACTAAGATGGTCCGTGTGCTGTCCATTTGCCATTGACTTGTATTAGTGAGTCTCGCACAATTTCGGCATCCACTGTCAGCAAGCTGCAACTTATTCCTCATCCAGAATCTGGATGAGAAAAAAACTGACCAACTGCTCTCCCTCATTGACTTACAGTGGTCTGAGTGCAATGTGAGATTTTTTCACATTGCACTCATCCAATTAATACACTCGTGTGAGTGAGGCCTTAAGAAAAGAATGTGGGGGGTTAGAATGTGGTGCTCTGCTAAAATATACTATGAAACAGCTTCTTTAACAGTTCTCTTTTTTTTATTGCCATTTCGCATTGACCTACTTTTATCTCATCTTAAAAAGCTTTCAGCCCTTTAACCTTTTTGGCATTATCTAAATGATTGATAGGGATATTGGTATGTTGTTCTTTTATTAAAGTAATTTTAGGTGACTAGAGAGGAGTGAATTTATTTTGAATGAAATTTAGTTCTTGAATTTTACAAAAATTGGCATTCTCCAAAATATGGATATTTCGCAATTCATTGCAGATGCCATTTTTTTGAAAAGTAGGAGGGCCAGACAAATTGTTAAAATAATAATAATAATAATAATAATATTGATCACTTCACTTATCACATGTCCCACCATCCCTGCAGTCTGGTTTTCCACACCTCCAATTTTACAGTTGATAGGTGAGGAGAGTATTAATTTTATTTTTTACATTCTTGACTTATTATGTCCTGCTGTCTGAAGAGATCCCAAAGCATAATAAGGAACATTCAATTGAAATTGAATATCTCAGCTGCAAATCGAATTCCCCATTGAAATCCTCATGATTTGCCGAATTTATATGTTTGGTGATTCAATCGTCTCTATTGGTGACATCTGTCCTTTGCTAGCCTCATGGCGCCATAATCGCAAAACTGCAAAATCTGATATATCTCTATCACCCTAGAAGCTGTGTCTGGTAGAGCAGCTCACTAGTGGTCACCACCATTGAACTGAATGAATAAGAATCACTGAATAAAGGCTGAACGGAGCCCACAGTGGAGCCATGGGCAAAGTGATTCATGACTCACTTTGTAGGGCAACGAGGAGTTAACTTTTAGGAGAGAAGGAAAGAATGGGCTCTGGGGGGGGGTCAAACGTATAGAGGGGTTGGTGTAGGAGTTAGAGGGGGTGGTTAAGTTTTGAATACGGTATATAGGGTCAGGAAGGGGGTGGGGACTACCAGTGTGGCGGGTGTGGCCACCAAGAAAGGTCCTACAACCCCGGTGTTGAGTTGGGGTCTGGGTTATGAGGAGGTAGTGTTGCATTTTAATAAACTTTTTGATGTCATTTCGGTAAGCGGTAGTGAGGTGGGTTCTTGGAGTTGGGGGTAAAATGGTGGTGAGGGGTTATACATCAGGTTGGCTGGAGTCGAGAAGTAAGCATGTACAATAGTGCAGTCAAGAAACTGCACATTTTCTTTTGGGAAATTTACAACATCATTTATGTTTATTTTTATTGCAAGTATCTTATTATATAGTGGAAGAATGTAAAGCTTCCAATGTTGTAATAGTTATAAATTGATACCTGACATATTTCATTTGAGTAATGCGAGGAATATATTTTTTCAGTAAATTAACTTGTAATTTGTGATATTTAGGATGTTTAATGGAAAATGTATATTCACTCAAAATAATTTGAATATTTTATTTGAAGATTAATTTTAATAATGATAAGTATGGAGCTGTTGAAGTGTATATATTGGGATTTTTTGTACCACTTTTCATATTTTTTCATCATTTTTTTGTCATGAGTACCGACTGATGCAGTGCTCCATAGTGTCTGAACCATTATCCCCTGGGGAAACTGAATGTATTCAACTTTTTGGCATGTTATGCCCTTTTGCTTATGCTACCAATTTATTAAAAATAAGCTGTTGGGAGCTCTTGGGAGTACCTTGTGATGCTTAGCTACATGATGTCTGAACCATTACACCCTAGAGGAACTGAATATATTAAACTCCTTGGCATGTTATGCCCTGTTGCAAATACTACAAAACGTTTTGAAAAAAAAACTGTTGGGAGCTGTTGGGAATAACTTCTGATGCTGTGCTACATGGTGTTTGAACCATTCTCCCCTGGGGAAACAGAATTTTTTGAAATCCTCGGTGTTAGCTAGAGGAATAAAGCCTGTGTTCTAGAGTGAAACAACTGCCACTTCCACGGTGCTGCATGCTTCACAAACTGCGGTCTAGGAAGCAGGCGATGATGCCTCCTGCTCCCATCCTGGTTTTAGTCAGATGCAATCATCATCAACGACATCAGCTTCGATGTCCCAGTGTGGCGTTCATTTGTCCATAAAACATACATTTCTCAATCATTTGAATAGAATTTGAATAGAGGGCCACTGGAGCCAGTGGTGTTGATGGAGGAGGAGGAGGAGGGCAAGGCCAACACCCAAATGGCCACATTGGCAATAGCACTCTAAAGTGTTATGGAGTACGTATTCCAACTTTCACACTAATGATATAAAGGACGCAGAAAACTACAAATGACTGCCATCCCTCCCCAATGTATGTTACAGGGCCCACCTGGGAGCCCTTAGAAGTCTGAGATTTGAGGACAGCCAGTAGCCCTTTCTACATTTTAAATAGAGGGCCACTGGAGCCGGTGGTGCTGGTGGAGGAGTAGGAGGAGGGCAAGGTCAACATCCCAACATTGTAACTTTTAAAGTGCTGTCAAATTTGTCCCAAAGGAGGTGTGAGACAGACACCAATATAATGTATAAGTTACAGCCCTTTCTAATCGAAAAAGAAGTAAAAATGTAAAAAACGAAACGTGTGAACATATGCTTAAATGTTTTTTTTTTTGTTTTTGGAGGTTGGGGCTTGATTTGACATTTTATTGCAGTTATTAGGCACTAGAAACTGTTTCTTAGCAATTTCCCCTCTTTTACTTTGGTTTGAGAGCTTTTCTGGTGACTACGTAAATGCCGCATGCTGCTCTGACCACGTTATTCAAAGACACCAGAAATGCAGTCAGGCACTTTCCACAGGCCCATACTGCCCATTTTGTGCCCATACTGATTCAGCCTTTTCCCATCCATTTCAGCCTTTTCCTCAGTCACCACAGGTCATCGACAGATTCAACGTAAAATTATTCGAATTTCCCATAGACTTACATTGGGGGTCGAATATTCGTGAATACTCAAATAGCGGCGAGGTATTCGTCGGATATCCGTCGAAGCAAATAGTAGGGTATTCGATCATCCCTAATAAGGATCCCTTTCATAGTAGTATATATTATATAATATACACTGTAGGTAGAATTTCAAACACGGACCACTAAATGCCTAAAACCAAAGGGAAAGTTAATTAAAATATACTCTTACCAAGACTGGTGGTCAGTTGTAGCTTGTGAAAGACAGGAGCACATGTGAATATCCTGGTGAGCACGGAAATGGCAACATAATGATAAGTAGATTAACAATCATAGGAAACATTGAGAGATGTTCAAAGGTTCCCAGGGGAAAAGTGTTGAAAAATAAAGGGCGTACTATAGGAACAATTCTGATTAGTAATCATTAAGAACCCAAAAGACACGTATTGCTAATATTTATGGAGGGAAATTGGTGATACAGAAAGGGAGAGAGAGATATGAATAAGATTTTGTAAAATGAACAGAGTAAAAAAATGGCTGAGGCATATAGTCTGCCTCCACTGTCACATCTGGTTCCTGTGTGGCGTAGCGGCCTTCACTCACCGCTCTCCAGTATGCCAATCAACGCCAACCAACGATGCCCTTTCCGATCTTGTAGCCGGATATGATGTAGAATGTAGGGATATTCAAATAGTTGTAGCACTTAACATGTGATAGTGCTTTTCTGCAGCTGTGATTCCGCATATTCACATGTGCTCCTACTTTTCACATGCTACCACTGACCACCAATCTTGGTAAGAGTATATTTTAATTAGTGTTCCCTGTGGTTTTTAGGCATCTAGTGGTCCATGTTGGAAATTCTACCTATCTAATATATAAAGCTGAGTGTGTGTGTGTGTGTGTGTGTGTGTGTGTGTGTGTGTGTGTGTGTGTGTATGTCCGATAAAGGAATCTGCACCGTTGCATTTACAGTCACGAAATTTTGCACAGACACCCCATGTGACTGAGTGAACGTCATAGACTATGTTTTAATGGGAAAATTTAACCCTGTGCTTTGCAGTTACTCTCTTTAAAAAAACCTGTCTCCATTAAAGTTAATGGAGCTGCGAGCTATACGTTATTAATAGCAGCTGTGAGTGGTTGCTATAGGAACAAAATAAATTGTTAGTGTAAGAAGCTTATGTGTGAGGTAATAAGATGTCGGTGGGGAGACGGATAGAGACAGACAAGGACAGAGACAGAGTAAGAGGCAGATAGGGAAAGAGACAGAGACAGACAGGGAAAGAGACAGAGAGAAGGGAAAAAGACAGACAGACAGACAGAAGAAGAGACAGAAAACGAGACAGAGGCAGACAGACACAGACAGACAGACAGGTAAAGAGACAGAGAGAGAGACAGACAGTTAAAGAGACAGAAGCAGACAGACACAGACAGACAAGGAAAGAGACAGGCAGACAGAGAAAGAGACAGGGAAAGATACAGAGGCAGAAAGAGACAGATAGGGAAAGAGACAGAAAGGGAAAGAGACAAAAACATGAAAAGAGACAGAGACAAGAAAAGAGACAAGGAAAGAGACAGAGACAGGCAGGGGAAAGAGACAGACGGGGAAAGAGACTGACCTGGGATGAGACAGACCTAGAAAGAGACAAATGGGGAAAGAGACAGACGGAAACGAGACAGATCTGGAAAGAGACAGACGGGGAAAGAGACAGACGGGGAAAGAGACAGGCGGGGAAAGACACAGATGGGGAAAGAGACAGACCTGGAATGAGACAGGCAGTGAAAGAAACTGACAGCCAGGCACATAGTTAGAGAGATACAGCCAGACAGAGAGATAGAGAAAGACAGACAGAAACAGAGATAGAGACAGACAAACAGACACAGAGAGAAAGACAGACACAGAGAGACAGACAGACAAACACAGAGAGAGAGACAGAGAGCTAGACACAGACAGACAGACAGACAGACATGGATAGAGATAGGGACACACATTGATAGAAAAAGAAACACATATGGATAGAGACAGTGACACACATGGATAGAGACAGACACACATGCATAGAGACACACAGAGACAGACAGAGACAGACAGACAGAGACAAACTCACAGAGACAGACATACAGAGACAGACACACAGAGACACACACAACGACACACACAGAGATAGACACACAGAGACAGACACAGAGAGACAGAAACACAGACAGACACAGAAACAGACAGAGACAAACAGACATAGATAGATAGAAAGAGACTGGGAGAGAGACAGAGACACATTTACTATCCTGGGCAACACCCGGGTACTACAGCTCGTATACTATATAATGCATATTACTATGAAAGGGATCCTTATGGATCTACTGGTGGCCTTTCTATGTAATTAGGTCAATATCTTGAAAGTATATATTAGTTATTCCAGATTCCAAATTTCATTATATGAATATGCGGTCACTGGGGACGTGGCCATGTTCCAATTGTATATTTTCTGTTTAAAATTTTTGTATTGTTTCTATAAGTAGAATGTATGATTTTCTGTTTAATATTCCTATGCCTTATGAGAGAATATTCATATTTGTATTTTCTTATGTATCTTTATCGGGTGAGTTGGAAAAGGTCCAGGCAAGGACTGAAGCGTCACTGATTGACAGACCTTGTGGTCTCTCTGTTTTGAAATAAACCTCGGAAATTCGTTTGTCAACTTGAGTGCTGGATACCTTCTTGGTCACTATATTTTTGAGACATTAGATAGTTTTATAGTGGTTACACTGGTCATATCCACACATAATGGCAACTTAAGTGGAGACGGTTGAGACAAGCATATTGTATGTGAAGCAACTGAGTAATAGTAGATGTGTGCCACTGACTTTAATGGCAGCAAGTCAAAATGTTAAAGCTGCAATGATCAGAAACATAAAAACAAACATAAAAACAAAATAAAAACAAAAAAGTGAGCCGGAGTATGAGATGTAAATCAAACAGAGAAGGACAAGATGTACGACCAATTTTACAATATTAATAGGACTGCACCCAATATACATAAGCACAACCAAAGAGAAACAGGGGCAACGCAGTCATGGGTCACTCAGGGACCACCGAATCAATAGTCAATATACCAGCTTTTGCAAAAATATCAAAAATGTTTATTTAAATTTAGTACATAGCAAAAGAAGTGACATTAGATGCACATTATAAGAATCATAAACGCTGATCAGGCTAAAGCAGTGTCACAGATGCAAACACGGGTCCACGGACCATATGGGGAGTGCAGGTGTACTCATATCATCAGAGGGCTCCTCAGAGTTATTAGTAAAAAGGTCAATGTTGCCCATTATACACTAACAAGGATCATATGCAAAACAAAGGGCATTACAGCACATGTCCAGGGTGACAGGCACAGTAATATTCAGTTACCCATCACTCCGAGGGGCCAAAATCAATGCAAGGGAAAACCAGCCAGGGAGTAGGTAAAAATTAGCTGGAAGCACTCCCATCAAGACACTCACCCATAGGTAGCCGTGGAAACCGAGGAAAACGTGCCCCGACGCGCACGTTTCGCTGACTTCTTCGGGGGGCCGTGAAGTGATGACCACTTCACGGCCCCCCGAAGAAGTCAGCGAAACGTGCGCGTCGGGGCACGTTTTCCTCGGTTTCCACGGCTACCTATGGGTGAGTGTCTTGATGGGAGTGCTTCCAGCTAATTTTTACCTACTCCCTGGCTGGTTTTCCCTTGCATTGATTTTGGCCCCTCGGAGTGATGGGTAACTGAATGTTACTGTGCCCGTCACCCTGGACATGTGCTGTAATGCCCTTTGTTTTGCATATGATCCTTGTTAGTGTATAATGGGCAACATTGACCTTTTTACTAATAACTCTGAGGAGCCCTCTGATGATATGAGTACACCTGCACTCCCCATATGGTCCGTGGACCCGTGTTTGCATCTGTGACACTGCTTTAGCCTGATCAGCGTTTATGATTCTTATAATGTGCATCTAATGTCACTTCTTTTGCTATGTACTAAATTTAAATAAACATTTTTGATATTTTTGCAAAAGTTGGTATATTGACTATTGATTCGGTGGTCCCTGAGTGACCCATGACTGCGTTGCCCCTGTTTCTCTTTGGTTGTGCGGAGTATGAGATGGTATACATGGAGCTTGTGAGACCATGTTCACACTGGCCATAAGACAAAGAGAAACCAAGGAAAAAATTGTGAAAACATACCCTGCTGTAACTAAATAAAAGCTTAGTGCATATAAACATAGGGTACTTAGTAAACACTGTTTTTGATCAAAAAAAGCATAAAGCTATCCCACCAAACGCCAAGGTGTACCCAGTTGGGATAGTACCTACACTCTCTAATATTGAAACCTTACCATGGGTCTAAAATAGTCCTCAATGTGGCTAAGGGCTGAGAGCGACCGGGTCCCAACAGGACACACAGTCAGGGGATGCACAGAATGAAATGCCCAACTCACTGAAAAGGGGGCCACTCCCTGTTTGTACTGAATACAAAAAAACTACATAAAAACAAAAAAGTGAGCCAGAGTATGAGATCAGAAACATATTTTGGAAAACTGGATAATTTTTCATTATAAATATATTGAATCTGGATTAATGAATAATATGTTGTCAGATACTGAGACAATTGTTGCTAATTTTTCAAAACTATTTGAAACGTTTAAATTGATTATATTTGTGATTTTTGTCTAGTACTAACAATTTTCTAGACCAGCTGCTGTTATTAGAGTAGAAGTAATACAACATTCAATGGATGAATCAGAAGCAGAAAATATTTTGCAATGTTCAATGTTCTCCTTGAGAACTGCAGTATATTTTTGTGTTTTTCAAAGGTGTTGAATACAGAAGTGAATATTCTCCCAGCACAACAGGGTAATGAGATACAAAAAAAAATATTAAATATTAGATTTAAATGCGCCATTCTTCGGCTCTGAGTTATTTTGAAAAGGCTTCAAAAATAAAGTCCTTGAACATTAGGGAACAAGAACATTATGGTGCTGATAGAAGACTCTGTTTAACGGGAAATTATTCATGCCCAATTCAGATGACATTTTAGTTTCAGGCTGCCAAAGGGAGCTTTATTAGTATGTCATTAATCAGTGCCTTGGTGGTGTCACCTGGTGAAAATGATTTAGAAGAGATTAGAGCACTCAAATGAAACACAGAAAATATCAAATTTATTTCCTGCATTAATCAGTCAATGAAGTACATTTAGTAGAGAATGACATTTTTATTCATTCTTTTTCAGACATTTTTCCAACCACTTATTCACTGTTAACCAATATTGCCTCCTCTGCTAGAAAATGTTAATATCTTAATATTATCTTTCACAGTCTTCTCTATGTATCAGCAGGTTGAGAAGTACCCAGGAGAGGGGAAGTGTTTTGGGAAGAAATCAGGCCTGGAATTTAAGTTACTGTCTATTGTCTGGTCCAGCCCATGTGGGGTGCACATGGCATTGACAAGTTCTATGACAAAGACTGTTTGGACTCTAAGGCCGGTGTCACACTTGCAAGTGACTCACGTGAGTCTCACATCGGCATCACCCGGCACGGCCACACATTCTCTGGACAGGAGCATCTCAGCTGCATAGAAATACATGCAGCCGATCCACTCCTGTCAGGAGGGTGTGCGGCCGTGCCAAGCGATGTCACGCGAAACTTGCGCAAATGTTTCACAAGTGTGACTCCGGCCTAATATAATGTAAAGCAAAGAGATAAGCAGATTGATTTGATGCAAGGTAATTTTTTTTAGAATTTGGAGGAATTTTCTGAAACGAACAAATTCGAACAATTTGTGATTCCCTTCATGCAAACTGCCTAAAATGACAGCCATTTTAGACATGGTAGAAAACTCCATCAACCAGTGAAAGTTCAAATGACCTTGAGCACAGCTGAGTGGGATTTTCCATAAGATTGCAGCTTTCATATCATAGCCAATCAGGAGGAACTATAATAGCCTGTATAAAAGCAGAAGCAGGGAATACAGCAGCTATTTTGTGGTAAATCTAAAAAGTGAAAGGATGTCGCAGTTTACAGCCAGGGGAGTACATAAAAGTCAAGGGCCCTATAACAAAAGTTTTAATATCACTCACAACTCACAACTTTTATGAACCCGGAGAAGGACCTGTATACATACACATACATAATAATTAAGTCCGTTTTGAAGCATCTAAGTATTTTGGTTTCTCAACCACAAAACCCCTTTTATGACCATTATGGAGTTTCATTCTTTTAAAAATGCCTCTATCCACACACGCAGAGCATAATAACCTAACACCTGTCAGTAGATGCCCTCACAGCCATTATTTGGTATGACACCCACACACACCTCCACACAGATTATTATCATTGCCCTAACAGCTACCCTCAGTATGATTTCCTCACAGCCCTTCTCTCAAAATGATTTTTCAACAGCCCTCAATCTATATGATCACCCCCCTCAGGTTAATATGTCCACACAGACCCCAAACAGTTTGATCACCTCCCTCAATATGATACCCTGAACCCACCACCTTACACAGAATCATGATCCCATAGTGCCCTACAGAATACGATGACCTTTCAGTATGGTGCTACTGCAGCTCTTTAGTATAATGGCCCTAACAGTCCTCCACTTATTATGCTGGCCTCTAATAGCCCAAAAACAGTATGACACCCCCTCCCCCACTGGTTTCAATAACCCCCACTCAATATATCCCCCAGCCCCCAACTCAGTATGAGGGTCACCATCTCCCACACACAGTATTAGGTTCCTCACAGCTATTAATATTGAAAGAATAACACTGTTCACCTCACCCCATTCCCACAGCACACTGCTTTGGTTTGTTCAGTGTGAGTACTGAGCACTGTAGGTTTAAAAGGCTGAATGGTGGAACACAGAGCTTTTGACTCTCTGATCCGCAATTCTATTCAATGGTCTCAATGTTGTGTTAACGGGCAGGCGAAGATTCAGATGCAAAGTGTTGGTGTGTTCCGCCACTATGGGCAGTACGCCCCTGTTCAGAATGTGGCCATAAAAAAGGGAAAAAAAGCCATAAAACACTGAAGAATCTGTTGAAATTGTCTATGGGGACAGAACAGAAGGTTATTATGTGAGGAGCAGCTTGATTACCACTGATTACTATCCTTTCTACTAAAATAATAATAATATAATATTTATTAACTTTTATAGCACCAATAATCCCACAGTGCTTTACAGTCAATGGCAACACTGTTGATCCAGGAAACTAGTCTGATTGCATTATGTGGAGTCGGGAAGGATTTTTTTCCCCCTATTGTGGTGCTTACTGTCTGCCCATAGGGTTTTTTGCCTTCCTCTGGATCAACATGTTAAGTTAGGTCATGGGTTGAACTCGATGGACCTAAAGGCCACTTTACACACAGAGATAAATCTGCGGCAGATCTGTGGTTGCAGTGAAATTGTGGACAATCAGTGCCAGGTTTGTGGCTGTGTACAAATGGAAAAATAGGTCCATGATTTCACTGGAACCACAGATCTGCCAAAGATTTATCTCTGCTTGTAAAGTGGCCTTTAGTCTACCTTCAACCGTAAACACTATAAAACTATCCTCCCTGGGGCTCACAGTCTAAGTAGGTCCCTATTTGTATGTCTTTGGAGTGTTGGAGGAAACCGGATAACCCGGAGAAAACCCCTATAAACACGGGGAGAACATACAAACTTCTTGCAGATAAAAGCTATATATTCTGAAGTCAATTTAACATTACCATGATAAAAATATAGACCTTGAAGGAGGTTGGAAAATTTCCTTGGAGAACTTAGAGTGTTTTATACATCTATTTAGGAGAATTGCCGGATTTGCTGTACTTTGGATTTGCAGTAAGTCAATTTGTCATGGATCAAATTTTTGAAAAACTGTAGCAAAGCTATAAAATTAGACTTTCAAAAGATCTGTTTATTTTTAGAATTATTTTTCAGAACCTGTACAAAAAGAAAAGACTAATAATAATGTATTCTGTGGGTCAGGTTTCCATAACTGGCTTCCATGGCTTCCCAGGTTCTTACTTTGTTTGCCCTGTTTAAAAACCAAGATTGTTTCTGACTCATGGGGAAAACTCACACTATATACCAATTATTCATAAAATCTATGCTCACAAGAGCATATTATAATGGTCTAGTGAACTAAATTCACTCACAAAGTCTGTTTCCTAGATATTTTTTATTTTACCCAGTTAATCTCTTGGTGAAACACACTCCTCTCCTAATTACTTTTCTTGCTGCAGGATTATAATTTATAGTATATGACTAGGGATGAGCGAACCCCCCCGATGTTCGGTGTTTGGGAGACTCGCCCGAACGTTTTGTAAAGTTCGCGTTCGGGTTCTGATATAACGAGAACTTGTATCCAAACACCGAGCTTGGACTTTACAGTTATATGAAGGGGCGGGGGGCTGTAAAATAAAGAATATAGTTAATAATAAACATTGTCATTATACTTACAGGTCCCACGACGCGTCCCGCAGCCTCTGTCTCCCGCCGATTCGCCTTCTGATCATCGCTGTGCTCTCCCGGTAACCAGCACTGATGATAGGACCTTCCTTAACGTCATACCCATGTGACCAGTCACGTTGTATTACCTCATTGGTTACAGACCGGTCACATGGCTATGCCGTCATGCTAGGTCCTGTCAGTGCACCTCACCAGTAGAGTTGAGCGCGGTTTGCGGTTCGAGGTTCTCCAGTTCGCGGTTCGTGTGATTTTGGGGGCTGTTCTAGATCGAACTAGAACTCAAGCTTTTTGCTAAAGTTCGATAGTTCTAGTTACGTTCGAGAACGGTTCTAGCAGAAAAAAGCAGGGCTTTTTACAGCTACAGTGTGCAGGAGCCATCGCTGGCAGCCTGCCAGAAGCTGGTAACCAAGATAAACATCGGGTATCCAAGCAAAGCGCTTTGGTTAGTAACGCGATATTTATCCTAGTTACGTGTGCAGGAAGCCGACACTTCCCCGCTCAGCTCGCTCCGCCCCTTCCTGCACGCGGCATGTACACATACACACACACACACACACTCACACTCACCTGTCCCCAGCCATGCAGTCCACGACACTGACGTCCTCAGCGCCACATGACCCCGCTGGGCTCCACCCACTTTGCACTCCGCCGCCAGCACACATGGCTCCGCCCACCTGGCACTCTGCACACATGGTCCCGCTAGGCTTCGCCCACCTGACACTCTGCACACATGGTCCCACTAGGCTCCGCCCACCTGGCACTCTGCACACATTACCCCGCTAGGCTCCGCCCACCTGGCACTCTGCACACATGGTCCCGCTAGGCTCCGCCCACCTGGCACTCTGCACACATGGTCATGCTAGGCTCCGCCCACCTGACACTCTGCACACATTACCCCGCTAGGCTCCGCCCACCTGGCACTCTGCACACATGGTCCCGCTAGGCTCCGCCCACCTGGCACTCTGCACACATGGTCCCGCTAGGCTCCGCCCACCTGGCACTCTGCACACATGGTCCCGCTAGGCTCCGCCCACCTGGCACTCTGCACACATTTCCCCGCTAGGCTCCGCCCACCTGGCACTCTGCACACCTGGCACTCAGACGCCTGACCTCACCAACCCCAGGGCTTGATGCCAGGTGACATTACACATCTGGTATTAACCGCATATATTACCCCGTTTGCCACCGCACCAGGGCACGGGATGAGCTGGGGTGAAGCACCAGGATTGGCGCATCTAATGGATGCGCCACTTCTGGGGCGGCTGCGGCCTGCTATTTTTAGGCTGGGGAGAGTCCAATAACCATGGACCTCCCTAGTCTGAGAATATCGGACCCCAGCTGTCTGCTTTACCTTGGCTGGTGATCCAATTTTGGGGGGACCCCTATGTGTTTTTTTTTTAATTATTTATTTAATTTAAAATAACAGCGTGGGGTGCCCTCAGTTTTGCATTACCAGCCAAGGTGAGGCTGCCAGCTGTGGTCTGCAGGCTGAAGCCGTCTGCTTTACCCTAGCTGGCTACAAAAATAGGGGAAACCCCACGTCATTTTTTTTTCCATTTTTTTGGCTAAATACAAAGCTAAGCACCCCTTAGTGCCACATGAAAGGCACCAAAGGGTGCAAAATTACAAAATGCAGGAGAGTGGGACATTATGTGTCTTTCTGCCATTATAATGACAGAAAAGACTGATATGAAGTGTACAAGCACAGGAAAATCACCAGAGCGCTCCACGCTGTGAAAAGCAGTAGAAAATGGCACTGGAGTGAACATGTGACCATCTCATGTAGGTTGAAGCTATGGATCCTGGGTAAATTTATGTATTTTCCCTCCTTCAGTTTTTTTGCAGTACACAAAAAAAAACGGAAGGCACACGGATGACTAACAGATGACATACGGACCGTCTACGGAATGGAAACGGATGCCACACGGATGCACCCGTGAAAAAAAAACGGACTGTTTTTTGCAGACCACAAAAAATGGATCGGTCGTGTTAATGTAGCCTTTTTCTGATCTGCCGTTTATAAACAGCAGGCATAAATAAGTGAATAACACCCCCCAGCATCAGAAAATCTCCGGGGTTTCAGGGCTAGCTGAGACCCTGGAGATCATGATTCAGGACGTTTTTTCCGGTCCCCGCTCACGTGATCACAGGTATACACCGTATACCGATGATCACGTTACAGTAAATGACAGTGTCGGTAAAAAATTATTTGTCTCCATTCTGGTACGAACAAACATGATAAATCTCCTCCCCGGTCCCCTCCGGTCCCCCGGTGTCGCTAAAGTGCCCCCCCTGATGCCCTCCCAGAAATCCAAGATGGCCGCGCGCACAGCAGCGTGCCGGCCGCATTCACCCTACTCCTCTGATTTCTGTCGCATGTGCCATGACACATGCGACAGAAAACTCCTCCCCAGGCCCTGCCTGGTCACCCCCTATAACCCCACCGGTGTTCCCCGGTGTCCCACGGTACCTGTGCAGCGTTGATCCCCCCACGGCCCTCTCCTTCATAATAGACGCTGCCGCATGCACAGAGCGGCTGTCAGCTCAGCTTCCTGTGTTCAGACACAGTGAGTGGTGGTTATGCATCTGTAAGCTAAATGGGCGGCACGGTGGCTCAGTGGTTAGCACTGCAGTCTTGCAGCGCTGAGGTCCTGAGTTCAATTCCCACCAAGGGCACCATCTGCAAGGAGTTTGTATGTTTTCCCCGTGTTTGCATGGGTTTCCTCCAGGTACTCCGGTTTCCTCCCACACTCCAAAGACATACAGCGCTATGGAATTAATAACGCTATATATATGAATAAATTATTATTAGTACTGCAATTCCCTGCTCATGAGGTAAGGAACATAATTAATCAGGAGAGCTATATACTACATTTCCAAATGGAGGGATTTGCTTTTATAGTTTCCCTGCTGAACGACTACCAAACATGAGAGTCCGTTATACGCCACAAGAAAACATATCTAAATAGCTAGCTCTGTTGTTAAGTATTCATTCAGCTGGATAACTGGACTTAAAGGGGTTTTCCATCTCCAAGATCCTATCCCCAATATATAGTAGGTGGAATAGCATTACTATCAGCAAATACCAATATTTGGAAATGTAGAATAGTTCTCCTGATTAGGCATGCCCTTACCTCATGAGCAGGGCATTGCAGCTTTGGTAGAAACCATTACGACATGGACTCTGCTGCTGTGGACCCGGGGAGAGTGAGTGCAGATTCATTGCACCCACACTCTTCACATGAAGGGTCTGCACTCCTAGAAAATGGGGGATACGTTCCCTGAGTGTCTCCCCCCATATTCTAGACGGTCCATAGTCGTCGTGGGAGCCCTTTATTTTTTTTTCTTACAATAAATTGGTGAAAGAGGGAATGTTTTGGGGACTGTTTTTTCAAATAAATTTCTTTTGTCGATTTTTTTTTGTTAATACTGACAGTTTATAATGTTGGGTATCTAATAGACGCCATGACATCACAAACTGCTGGGCTTGATCTCAGGTGACTTTACAGCTAGTATCAACCCGATTTATTACCCCGTTTGCCACTGCACCAGGGCACGGGATGAGCTGGGGTGAAGCGCCAGGATTGGCGCATCTAGTGGATGCGCCACGTCTGGGGTGCCTGTGGCCTGCTATTTTTAGGCTGTGAAGGCCCAATAACTATGGACCTTCCCACCCTGAGAATACCAGACCACAGCTGTCCGCTTTACCTTGCTGGTGATCCAAGTTGGGGGGGACCCTACTTTTTTTGTGTAATTATTATTTTTTATAAAATAATTATAAAAAAAGAGCCTGGGGGGACCTCCACATTGGATCCCCAACCACGGTAAAGCTGCCAGCTGTGGTTTTCAGGCTACAGCCGTCTGCTTTACCCTAGCTGGCTATCAAAAATGGGGGGACCCAACGTCATTTTTTTTTAACTATTTTTTAAATAGAAAAAATTAATGGGCTTCCCTGTATTTTGATTGCCAACCAAGGTAACGGCAGGCAGATGGGGGTGGCAACCCATAGCTGTCTGCTTTATCTGCGCTGAGAATCAAAAATACCGCGGAGCGCTACGTCATTTTTTTTATAGATTTATTTTTACAGCACTGTGATGTCCAGCAATCAAAATACAGGGAAGCCCATTTTGTTTTTAGTTATTTAAATAAATAATTAAAAAAATTTATATGGCTTCCGCTGCATTTTTTGTATTGCTAGCTAAGGGTAATCCAAGCAGCTACTGGCTGCTAACCCCCACTGCTTGGTGTTACCTTCACTGGCAATGGAAAATCCAGGGAAGCATTTTTTATTTTTTTTGCCAAAAAACTACAAAAAAAGGACGTGAGCTACGCCATATTTTTGTATGCTAGCCAAGTATAGCAGGCAGGTGCTGGAAGAGTTGGATACAGCGCCAGAAGATGGCGCTTCTATGAAAGGTTAGCCCGAGTTTTCTGGGCGCCTCTGCTGCGAATTGCAGTCCGCAGCCGCCCCAGAAAATTGCGCTTTCATAGAAGCGCCATCATCTGGCGCTGTATCCAACTCTTCCAACAGCCCTGAAGCCGGGTGGCTTCCTGGGTAATAATGAGTTAATACTAGCTTTGTTTTACTAGCTAGTATTAAGCCAGAGATTCTTAATGTCAGGCACGTTTGACCCGGCCATTAAGAATCTCCAATAAAGGGTTAAAAAAAAGACACCACACAGAGAAAAAATACTTTAATAGAAATAAATACACAGACACATTAGAGACTCCATCTTTAGTACCCCCTGTCAGCCCTCCACGATCCATGGTCTTCTGTCTTTCTCGTTCAACAAATGCAGCTCTGCTCCATCACTGCTACATGGGGGAAAACGCTGCTTCCCGTGCAGCCTTCACTCCGTGAGAGATCAGTGCTGCTGGCTGTTAGCGGTAACAGCGGTAACGCTGACAGACACGTTTCCATAGCAACGGTGCTCCGATCATGTGATTCCCGGAGCCGCGGTTAGCGGTGACGTCACCGCTATCTGCGTTGCTATGGCAACGGTGATCTCCGTTAATTACCGGCTGTGTCAGCCGGTCCCTATCGGAACGGGGAGTCGACTGTGTGCTAGAGCATGTCGCCGGTACACGGCGATACACAAATGTGCACCGTGTACCGGAGAGTGCAATGACAGGACCTAGGACAGGACATGACGTCAAAGCCATGTGACCAGTCTGTAGCCAATGAGATAATAGCCATGTGACTGGTCACATGGCTATTTTGATGACGTCACGGAAGGTCCTGTCAGTGCTGGTTATTGGGAGGACGCAGCGATCATCGGAAGGAATAGTGACAGGAGACAGAGTGCAGGACGCATCGCGTGCACCGGTAAGTGTTATGGCAATGTTTATTATTTGTATGTGTTGATTTATAATGCATTTTTATGTGTTTGTGATTGCCTCCCATTATTGGTTCGAGTTTGTTTTGTCGAACGTTCGCCGAACCGAACTCGAACGGGACCTCGGTTCGGCGAACCGAGCTCGAGCCGAACCGCGGCTGGTTCGCTCATCTCTACTCGCCAGTATGCGGTGCTCGCTCGAGCATCTCAGTTCTCGGTATACTTGGTGATCACTGTGTACCGGCGAGATGCTCAGGAACATGATTGGCTCCCCGTCCCAGCATGTCGGCGCTCTTTACAGAGTCAGCCCACATGCAGGGATTGGCTGCCACAGCGGCAGCGGAAATCACAAAACACAAAATTTACCCAAAAAAAGAGCTTGGGTTTGGAGTTTCAGTGTTTTACATATGCTAACCACTCGTTCGAGCATCACTGTGCTCTGGTACGCTTAGTGCTCAGCCTAGTGCGAGCCGCATGCACTGTTCGAATGGCTTGCACTGGGTTAACAGCAGCATTTTTTTAATGTCGTGTGCGCCAACCAAAAATATGCAAACACCATGCCCACCCACCTCCGGAAGTGTTCTGTTTATGGTTGGCTACATATGAGCGTAGAGTTGAACTGCCCAATCAGTGACTTCCATTGGGGTTCAAGTCAACTCCGGATCCTTAACAGAACTTTATGTAGAGTCCAGCTGAATCCGCCGAACTGAACTTCCACAGGTTACATCATTTCTACTGCTGACCTCTTTGATGCTGGAGATGTGACAATGTTTCATATTGCAGCATTATAGAGCGCTGTTTAGGCCATTGGTGCAAAAATGCCATTATTCAAGCAGGAGTCCCACCCATACACTAATGCACAAACAGCATTGGACTAATTCTATATTGATGGCAAAATTAATTGTTTCCTTTTGCAAGAAAACATGTTATTTCACATGGCAGATACTGTATATAATCTACTCTACAAATATAGTTTACATTTTTATTTTATATAACTGTGTTTATACTGTCATGTATTATTTTATTTTATACATTTATACTGTTTGTACTTTTTCCTTTTCATAATTAGCACCTTGCATCACAGCCAAGCATCATAAAATTTTCCATCCACAATGATATCATTATGAGAAATATTCCGGTGTGAAAAGACGGTTTGAAAAGACACCTGCCGAGACATAACACATATTGTTCTATGCAGTTGACATCTCTTTTAAAATGTCTTTGCACTTTCAATTCTTATTAAATATACAGGGCTGAAGTATTACAAACATAATTTTGCATTACTGAAAATATATGATAATATCTTGCTGAGAAATCTTATTACAAGCAAATTGTACTTTGTGCGATCTGTGCAATCCACTATAGTACATGAATATAATAAATAATGTGGATCTTTCCCATTGAACATCTTAGCAGAATAATGAAATGGAAGAGAAAGATATTTCAACAATTTCTTAGGCTTTCATCTTTTGAAAGGGAGCAGAAATGATGCATGACTATATTACTGCAGCTCCACTACGACACATTATATATGAAATTATCAAGGACAGAGACATAATACAAGTCTATAGTTCCTTTTGTCAGCAAATTATTTAAATAATATATATGATAAAAAACTTTAAAACTGTCAGAAAAAAGGAGAGTTGAAAGTATTCACATTATGTGCGAGGATGATGAAATGTATAGAAAAACTATAAGCAAAAGATTAAGTTCATAATCTTGTGTTTGAAAATCATCAAAGTTGCTTAAATTACACATATCAGTTCCTTCTTCTTATTTCAGCTCTCCTAATTTCTTGTCCGTTGTATAATTTTAATTTGGCAATAGGGGAATCATTTATAATTTAAGCACCATCTTAAAGCAGTTATGGGAAATGTTTTTGGGTTGCAGTTGGGAACTTTGAATTGCAGTTTAGATTTATTCACTTAAATGGCGTTGGAATAAGAACTGATACAGTATTGTGGTGCTGTGCAAGTGAAGTATCAGACTCTATTATCTAATCCATACCACTCCTTAAAGGGGTATTCTAGTTGTAAGGAGCTTTTACCAATGTTCACCTATCCACTCGACAGTTTATGGCTACCATGATCAGGTCTATGCTTGATTATTTTTGGCAGTTCCATACGCAGTAAATAGAGTGGTAGAATGCTTGCTTAGAAGAATGAGGGCTAGATATGAGCGGACCCATGGAAGTTTGGGTTTTGTGTCACGCAACAGGCATGGCAAGCGCATTCAACCAAAATGGAGTCTGGTACACAACCAAAAAAGTACCAAAATAACTCCCCAAACAGGGGTGAACACCAGGGAAGCAATACAATGGAGGTCCCTGCCGCTAAGGAGTGGGGTGAGGGGGCTCCTCCTGAACTCACCTCAAGTTGACTCCTGAGTTCCCTAGCATCCCTATACATGTTTTTTTAGCTGTCGGCGAGCAGGATACCTTTGGCCATCAGCTTGATCTAAACTCTTCCTGCCTAGTGAATAGGCCGACAAGTTCACTAGACTCGCGACTACAAAACAGAAACACAAGGGAAGGGAGACAAACAGAGGATATACCACAACACAAAAGGAAAAAGTCTGGGTTCTGGAAAACTTTAACTTTGCTCCTTTCACCAAGGAGGCCAGTATAGTAATGTATTTGTATCAACAGCAGGGATTGCTGGGTAACATCTCTATTTAAACGTGTCGGGTGTAATTACAAAGTAATTGCAGCTGAAGCTCTCTGCTAGAGACCGCTGGAGGAACTGCCAGTAGAAAAACTGACATTAACCATTTAGGTACTAAAGGAAACTAAACCACATTTAAAAAGGGATAACCTTATGGATATGAGAGGCTGCAGTCGAGAAGCTGTCACTAGACTCCAAAAGCTGTCACTGGTCTCGCTACATGAAGGGAGACAAACGTGACGTTTTGTTGGTCCAGCTGAACTTTTTTAAAGTTCGGTTTTAAACCCAGACTTGACATGAACTTCATTTGAAGTCATTGATTGGCAATTGAGTCTCCATCCACATGCAGCTAGCCATAAACAGATCACTTCCGGGGATGAGAGAAAGGGTTTTTTTCCAATTTTTTTGGTGCCCTACATCCAATTATTCAATTGTTACCCCAAGTGTGAGCCATTCAAACACTGCAACCAAGCACCATGCATCCCCGAGCACAGCGATGCTCGCACGAGTGGTTTGCAGTCGCAAAGCACCCGGAGTCCGAACCCGAACTTTGGTTTCTTGGAAAAGTCTGAATTCGTTCTGAACACTGAACTTCAGGTTCGCTCATGTCTAACCTACAATCATGAGAACAGGTTGGTATTAGTAGTCAAACTGCTGTTTATATATTAGGTATCAGCTAAGTGAAAGATAGTAAATACTCTTTACAACCGTTATAATTCTAAGCATGAGGAAAGAAGTACCTAAAACAATAAACACTGTGTAGATTTTTTTTTAATAGAGATGAACTTTGTTGTGAAAGTAATTTTAGCCATTTTCAAATCACTATTAAAATACATGCTGAAAAACTTATATAAATTGTCTCAATTTTAATGTACAATTCAGCTTTCTACTGAAATCTATCCATCTTCAAAATTGCACATGATCACCTATCCTCTTACTTCTTTTCGACACAATGTACTTGAACTATTTATTGTGTAGAGCTGTGTATATTGACATATTTATTTAACCTCTCAAGCTTCAGGCATGGCGATTATGTTCAGACCAAAAGGAGTCTGACTCACAATGAAAAAAACACCAAAACACCACAAACACGGGGGGAACAACAGGGACACAATAACAATGGTGGGCCCTAGCTCTAGTGAGAGGGTAGATGGACACCTCCTATCTTCACCTGTAGCTGTCCCTACTCTCCTAGCCAGTCTCTATACAGTCTCCAAAACTGTCACCGAGCAGCAACCTGAGACACTGGGAAACTCTATAGATGCCCTGACTAGTGAGAGGAAGGTGAGGTTCACTAAACCCACTGCTGCACTAATAAGACAAGAAGGTAGGGGAGACAAAGAGGGGGAAACTGCAACACAAAAGGATAAGGTTCGGCTTCTGGAATGCTCCAACTCAGCTCCTTCCACCAAGGGGGCCAGTATACAAATTAATTTATATCTTCAGCAAGGATTGCTGGGTATCACCTCTATTTAAACCTGAAGGGTGTGACTAGAAAGCTACTACAGCTGAAGCACTCAGCTAGAGACTGCTGAAAAAGCTGCTAACAGCAAAACTGATATTAACCATTTTAGTGCAATAAGAAACGGAATCAAATTAAAATGTAGAGAGCCAGATAGAAATGAGAGGTTCCAGTACAAAAGCTGTCACTTGTCTCCAAAAACAGGGAGACGACCATGACATAACCCATTCCTAACTACAGTCTTCTAATTCTACTCACCTCATTGTTTAATATTGCTCCAAACTCATTTTCAGTATTAAATCACCAGTAGATGCTCTGTTTCCACTTGAAAAAAATGTTCCAAGTTGTTTCCCATCTTTATTATGACATCACCTGTCAGGGCAAAGATGTAAGGCCATATACATAATGTGCTTGACCATTCCAACCCAAATCATGAACATTGTCCAACTTAGCTCTAATGTATATGACAAGCTTCAGTGAACAACGCAGTTCAGTTTTTGATTATTTTTCTTTCTCCATTTATTGGCCTTGGCCAATTCGGCAGTCTATTTGCCTGTAATATGCTAGTGACCAGAGATGAACAATTCAAATCATGCTGCACTGTTCTGAGGTCCAATACATTTCCACTGGTCTTTACATCCTTGGCTCAGCATTGTGGATCCATGCCTCTGACACTTGATATCATGGGGCTTTGTATGCAGCAGATCAGACAATGAGCTGCATGACATGTTGTTTCCTCAAGCTTGATAAGGACAAGAAATAATTCATAATTTTTCGATGCTTCTACTTCCATCTCTCCTTTAATAATCCCTGATTTACTAACTAGTTGGATAAGAGAAACATTTGACACCGCTCATTCATTTAAACCTCATCTCAATACACTTACCAACCAATTTCCAGCATAAAGGGGGCTTTACACGCAACAACATCGCTAACGAGATGTGGTTGGGGTCACGGAATTCGTGACGTACATCTGACCTCGTTAACGACGTCGTTGCGTGTGAAATGCACGAACGACCGCTAACGATCAAAATTACTCACCATATCGTTGATCGTTGACACGTCGTTCTAATCTCAAATATCGTTGCTGTTGCAGGATGCAGGTTGTTCGTTGTTCCTGCGGCAGCACACATCGCTATGTGTGACACCACAGGAACGAGGAACAACATCGTACCTGCGGCCGCCGACAATGAGGAAGGAAGGAGGTGGGCGGGATGTTCAGGCCGCTCATCTCCGCCTCTCCACTTCTATTGGGCAGCCGCTTAGTGACACCGCTGTGACACCGAACGAAACTCCCACTTCGAAAGGAGGCGGTTCGCCGGCCACAGCGACATCGCTAGGCAGCTAAGTATGTGTGACGGGGACTAAGGATGTTGTGCATCATGGGCAGCGATTTTCCGACGGGGGCGGGTGCTTTCACCAGCGACATCGCTAGCGATGTCGCTGTGTGTAAAGTGGCCTTTAGTCTATCAGCACACACCAAACACCCAAATCCTACTGGTTCTAGGATGATTGTGTCACAATAAACATATAATTGGAGTCTACTGTATTTTCTCCTCTCGGATATTCGTACAGCTCACACATCAATAAATAACAATAAAAAAATAGATTATGTGATTCATAAATATAAATCTGCACAAAATTGATTTGTAATGTATTTTAACTTCTGACCTATACCCATGACCTAAGGAGATACCTTGTGTTCATTTCTGTCTGGACCACAGACTCCAGGCGTCACCTCCATAAAATAAAACTGCCTTCATTTTGGATAATTGCATGCATTTTAACGCTTTAATGGTTTTTATTGGACAAGTGGCTCAAACAATGTGTTAATCTTTAGAAAATGACTGGATAACTTTGCAGTTCTGCCTGATCGGTTTATTTCTCAATGGAAACACTGAACTTTAAGGATAAGTAGGCAAATTGCAAAAGGTTCCAGTGAAAACTTTGCAATTTCAAATTTAGATGATTTTTTTTTCTAATCTTATTACTAATACATTTTAGTTTTCTAGTAATTTTTGAACACTATTAGTTCCCAACCAATTCAACAATGAAAAACTTATTATTTCTGATGAACTTCCTGAATCTGTCATGTATGAACATTGCAGCATTTCCCAATGTTATTTGTAGGCATGATAGCAGAATAGTATTTAACCCCTTCCTGAACGAAGATGTACAGATACGTCCTAAATCATGAAGGGGTGATCACTGTCGGCTGCTGCAGTGAGCAGGTGGCGATCCCTGCACATGTGTGCTGATTGGAACAGTAGGTATGTGTGGCTATCAGGCGCGAGTGGAAGCGCGATCCACCCATGCTTGTTAACTCCTTAAATTGCGCTGTCAAATATGACAGCACGATTTTCACCCCTGCTATCGGAAGCCCCGTGATGCGATCACCGGGAGACGATGGTTGACATGATAATGGCGGGTCATGTGATGACTCCTGTTGCTATCATGACATAGTTCCTGTTACAGCCGGCAGAACAGTGACTGTAATAGGAGAGCAGCATTTCTGCTGATCAGCGCTGTGCAGTTCTGATCAACAGAAATGAATCAGCGATTAGACTGCTGATCCTTATAGTCCCCTAGGGGGCTAGTAAAATAAAATATAAAAGTTTTAAAAAACTAACAAAATTAAAACACCTAAAAGTTCAAATCACCCCCCATTCACCCCATTAAAAATTAAATGATTAAAAAAATTGACACACATTTGCTGTCGCTATGTTCAGAAATGCCTGATCTATTAAACGGCGTAGCGGCAAAAAAATTCCAAAAACTAAAATTGAGTTTTTTGGTCATCACAAAATTTGCGCAAAATGCAATAACAGGTGATCAAAACATAGCATCTGCATAAAAATGATACAGTTAAAAACATCAGCTTGGGATGCAATAATAAGCCATCACTGAGCTCCATATAACAAAAATCAAGAACGCAGAAAATGGCGCAAAAAGTGTGCCTCTTTTTTGAACAAACTTCTGATTTTTTTTTTAACCCCTTAGATACAAGTAAACCTATATAACTCATACCGACCTGTGCATCACACTAGCACATCAGTTTCCAGCACATAGCTGGCATTCACCGGAAGTTCATCATGACAGACACGAGTGTCATCAGCTGATCCTTGGCTATCATGACAATCAATCGGTATATCGTGATCATGTAGTAGAGCACTTAGGATTTAACTAGTTAACAGTGGCAAGTGAATCTCCAATGCACCCACGCCGGTTAGAGGCACATGTTGACTCATTAGATGAGCTGACATGTGTATTTAAAGATTATGGCACTGCGTGCAAGCCCACATTAAAGCCAGAGAGCAGACATAGGATGTACTAGTAGGGGTTTATAGCCACACAGTGTTACATGTAAATAGCATTTATAGTCACAAAGCCGTGTGACCATTAAAAATCAAATGGAAAGAATGCATTGCAGTAAATTGTACTTTTGTGTGCAGTTCTCTACTGTTTGGTGGCTACTTTGTATATTCTTAGGCTATGTGCCCACGGGGAGAGTGTCCTGCGGTTATATCCGCAGGACATTTCGCAGGAGCTCGCAGAAAACCGCAACACAACTTTGTCTGTTTATATGCTGCGATTATGCTGCGGAATGTCCTGCGGATATGATGCGGGCATTCTGCATTGAGGATACAGTACCATGGCTTGGGCATTGCATCTTCAATGCAGAACAAGTGCTGCAGTGATCGGGGAGTTCATACTTACCTCCATCACGCAGCGCTTCCCTCTCTGGCTGTGTCTGTCAGCGTCTGCACATTGCCGGAAAAGGTGGGCGGGCCTGAACTAGCTTCGGCTGTCACATGACCAGAACTCATGCAGGCCCTGCCCACCTCCTGCTTCCTGCTCCTGGATTCACTGAGCTCCAGTCTGCACTCGATGAAGTGACTCCAGTGTCTTCTATCAAGGCAGGTAAGTATACGACGCTCCGGAGAAATCCGCAGGAATAATTCACATGCTGCAGATTTTTCTGAAGGGAAATTCACATTATTTCCGCTGCGGAAAAAACGCAGCATGGGCACAGCACTCCCCAAATGCCATAGAAATGGCTGGGGACTCGCTGTACTGCGGATTTTTGAAAAATCCACAGCATTTCTGCGAAAAAATCGCGGCAAATTCCGCAAATTTTCCACAGCGTGGGCACATAGCCTTACTTTAAATTAAACAATTACAAATTAGAGGAATTTCTTTTAGTTTATGAATTACATGGTATCAAGTAGCATGACCAAACCTTCATCTTAAATATTTAAATCATTTTTTTATTTGTGCTTATTGCACTCACTATAAAAAAGCCATTTACCAGCATCTGGCTTCCAAAGTATACCAATGTGAGAAAAAATGAATACAGGTCTTCTAGTTCTGCTTCACGTAACTTGTCTTATTTACTGCTCCATTTTATGTCCTGTTGTGTATAAATATGTGACTCTTCAGATTTTGTGTTATACTGAGCCTGATGAACAGACCTGAGAAGTCTCGAAATCTGCTATGTATTACCATCTTTTAAAAGGTACCAACCACTGAAGACTCTTAGATCTTTTAAACAATTTTTTAGAAAAAAATGAACAATGAGAAATTATATTTCTTTTATTAAAAATGTTTTATCCAATAATAAATAGTGGGCATTATAAAACCTTATGTGACCTGCTGAGAATGTGAATAATATGTCCTAATCCTTTTCTATTTTCCTTACTAGGACTTGCTCACAAGAACATGTACATCAGCAAGACAAAATAATCACTGATCTTGGTGAGACCAGCCAGAGAAAACACTGCCAGCAGCCAGCAAAGGCGCTCAACACAGTGAGATCCTAGGTGCATTTCCCCCAGGAAAGTATTTAAAAACAAAAAGGTCCGTGGAGCCTCTGTTAGGAGTAGAGTTCAGCGCGGTTCGTGGTTCGTGGTTCTCCAGTTCGCGGCTCGAGTGATTTTGGGGGCTGTTCTAGATCGAACTAGAACTCGAGCTTTTTTGCTAAAGCTCGATAGTTCTAGATACGTTCGAGAACGGTTCTAGCAGCAAAAAAACAGCTAATTCCTAGCTGGCTTTCCGCTGTAATAGTGTAAGTCACTCTGTGACTCACACTATTATGACATTTCAGTGTATAGTGTGCGTGAACAGCGCCTTCAGATCACTGCTGTTTGGATAATGGCGATCGCCATTTTGATTTTTTTTCCTTGTCTTCCATCCCTAAGCGCGCGCGTGTAGTGGGGAGGGCCAGCATGTCAGCCAATCCCAGACACACACACAGCTAAGTGGACTTTTAGCCAGAGAAGCAACGGCATGTGTGATAGGATGTCCATGTCACATGTCCCTGCATTATAAAACCGGACATTTTCCTCCAGCACGCCATTATCTGCCTTCTGCGTCCTTGGTGTCAGACATCACTGGCGCAGCTCCTATCGCCGATACTGCTGTGTACGCTCCATACACAGCGCTGTACAGCTTAGGGATAGCACTTTTTATCAGTCCTTTTAAGGGCTCATACCGGCAGGGTCAGAGCCATAGGTGACAGGTCCTGAAAACAGAGTTTAACAGCTACACAAGATGACAGCGTCTGTGTAGCTAAGGTCAGGGATTTCCTCGCTGCATTTCCCCATTAGGAGGGATAGAAAGGCAGGCTCCCTTTCCTCTACCCAGAGACCCAAAACCCTGCAACTGTACCCTCCTGCCCTTTGCACACTCCAACTCATTGTTACTAAGCCATTATACTAGCAAACACTGAGTGAACTTAGTGGCATCCTAAACGTGGCTATTGGACTTCTGTATAGTCCCACTAGTGCACAGATATTTGCAGCACGTCTGCCTGCATTGCACACTCAAACTCATTATAACTAAGCCATTATACTAGCAAACACTGAGCGAACCTAGTGGCATCCTAAACGTGGCTATTGGACTTCTGTATAGTCCCATTAGTGCAAAGATATTTGCAGCACGTCTGCCTGCATTGCACACTCAAACTCATTGTTACTAAGCCATTATACTAGCAAACACTGAGGAAACTTAGTGGCATCCTAAACGTGGCTATTGGACTTCTGTATAGTCCCACTAGTACAAAGATATTTGCAGCACGTCTGCCTGCATTGCACACTCAAACTCATTATAACTAAGCCATTATACTAGCAAACACTGAGTGAACTTAGTGGCATCCTAAACGTGGCTATTGGACTTCTGTATAGTCCCACTAGTGCAAAGATATTTGCAGCACGTCTGCCTGCATTGCACACTCAAACTCATTATAACTAAGCCATTATATTAGCAAACACTGAGTGAACTTAGTGGCATCCTAAACGTGGCTATTGGACTTCTGTATAGTCCCACTAGTGCAAAGATATTTGCAGCACCTGTGCAGGACACCCTCCTGCTCTCTTTTTAATAAGCTATATTGATAGCAAAAAATACTGCCATTTAGTGGCATCATAGAACTGGATGTTGTATTTCATTATTATCCCACTGGTGCCAAGCTATTTCTAGCACCTGTGCAGGACACCCTCATGCACATTTTGCTACGCTAATGTTATAGAAAACTCAGGGAATTCATTGCTGCATTTGATAATTCGGAGGGATAGAAAGTGAGGCTTCCTTTAGCTTTTCCTTCTGTTCATAGACAACATCTCCAAGTCCACACCCGAAGAGCAATTTCTCCTCCACGTGTAAGTGTGGAGAGGCAGCTAGTGCGCATGCGTGTGCCGATTTACCCCAGCTGCAGCCTAACTACAGTGTTTCACCTAGTGAGTATGCTCAGCCTGACTGTGCCATTCCTGACGCTAAGTCTTCACTTCGGGATACAGCGCATGCTCCCACACTTAGTGTGAAAAGTCTCTTTGCACAGGTACTTGCATTCCGTGCTGGTTCTAAGTCCTGTTTTGTGCCGAGATACCATGCTAAAGCTGATAGTCTTTTTTCAGACACTCTATTTCATGCAACTGACCATGCTCAGGCACTTACTGCATCAGAAACTAGGTCCGGTAATGAACTCTTTGGCCCTGCCCCTGATGTGTGGGGGCCCATATAGACCACAGGGCATCAGGTGTCCTGACGATGTGGACAGGCCACTCCCAAATGGCTTGCAGAGGCCCGCCCCTATGACTTGTCACCTCATTATTGATGGTCAGACGATGACTGGTGAGGTGTTTGTGTCGTGGCAGCCATGAGGTCATTATTGAAGTTGCGGTTCCAAGTAGGACGCTACTTATGCCACTCATGACGTGTCACTCTGCTTTTGTCTCCAGGAGGTGCATTGTGGTCCACCCTGGTTTGGGGCGGACCCAGGTTATAAAACGGGCTGGAGCCAACAAGGAGGTGCGCAGTCTTCTATTATGCTCCGAAAGAGCACACCTCCATGTGTTGAACCCATTGCGGCTTTAGGCCAGAGGTAGGCAGGGATAGGGCGTCGATGCAGGCCGCCACCACAGTTGGTAACGCAGAACGGTTAAGACCAGCTCCTGTCCTACAAGTCCTGCTTGTGCAGCCCAGTGGCATTAACAGGCCTGCTGCTGCTGATGCGCCTGCTGTCCACAGGTGTGGCCCCAATGCACACGGTCAGCGTACTCAATAGCCCCTGTGATGTTAACAGGGAGTTCCTGGGCTGGGTGGGCGTGTGGACCCTGTGACGCTAACAGGGCTCCCAGTCTCCAGATCCGAGTGGCGTCTAACTCGGTTCAGGCAACTATTAGTTTCATAGCCACACAGCTCTGTATCCTCCACCTAACCTTCCAGTTGCCAACCTCTCCTTTTCCATCTGGGAGCACGGTGGACATTGACTGCTGATGGGGATATATACCTCTCTCTTTCTTTTCTTATTAATTTTCGTTATATACCGCTAACATAGTATATACCACCTTATACAAATCTGCCAGTCCCACCGTAACAGATGGTGTTTCTTCATCAAATGTAACTTTTGCTTAACCACCAAACCCACGGACAAAAACTTTTTTCCCCTTTCCAACACACCTGTTCCCCTTTCCACCAGTATTTGTCCTTTTTCAACTCATTTGGTATATGACCAAAAGTGCAACTCTGCAGGGACACCGTACTCAATGCCATCTCAGCCCAGCAGCCAGCCCTTGGTCCCTCAGATGTGGACAAGTAAAAGACCATTTCCTCCTATCCATGACAAAGCGTTGAGATTCACTCTGTGCAGCACTGGTTTTTACTGGAAAAGCAGATCTAAGAATCCGTACCACCTTCCGCAGATACTCCTGTATACGTGCGTCCCTTTCTATGGCTGGAATTATTTTGCCAAATTTTGTCTTGTATCGGGGATCTAACAGTGTGGCAACCCAGTAGTTAGCATTACTTCGAATTCGTACAATCCAAGGGTCATGTTGTAGGTAGTGCAGCAAGAAGGCGCTCATGTGTCTTGTGCATCCAGGAGGACAAAGCCCATGGTTTGTTGGTGGCAGAGAGGTGTGAATTGTGCCTCCTTCCTCTGCCCTCTCCTCCCAAACTCGAACAAACGAAATGTGAGCAAGCTCTCACTCATCTGCTGAGTCTTCCATGCCCATCGCAAGTTCGTCCTCCATTTCTTCATGGGCTCCTGTACCTTCATCAACAATTTTTGCTGATACTATGCGCCCTTGTTAATCCCTATCCCCCACCATGACTGCCGCCTAGGTGCCGCTCAACGTATGGACCTTGTACATCTTATTATCCCTTCTGCATATGACTCCTCCTGTACTTCCTCCCCTTCCTCTTGGACCAACACCTGACTCCGAATAATGCTTACAGTGTGCTCCATCTTGTAGATGACCAGAATTGTCACGCTGAGAATGGCATCGCTAGTGCTAAACATCTTCGTCGACATTTGTAAACTGTGTAGAAGGGTGCATAGGTCCTTGATCTGACACCACTCCAGCAGCGTGATCTGCACCACCTCTGGATCAAGTTAGCCCAGGGTATACATCATACCGTATTTCAGCAGGGCTCTGCGGTGCTGCCACAGATGCTGCAACATGTGCAGATTCCAATTCCTGCGTGTCGGAACATCGCATTTCCGGCGTTTATCCGCCAGACCCTAAGACTTCAGGAGCGATGAAAGTTGTTGAGCTGCTGGGTGCGAAGGATGAAAGTGAGCACATAGCAGCGTGCCCGCTGCACAAGGCCATGTAGGCCGGGATGTTATTTAAAAAATTGCTGGAGAATCAGATTCAACACGTGAGCCATACAAGGCACGTGTGTCACATTGCCCTGACGAAGGGCCGCGGACAGGTTTGCATTATTGCCGCACACGGCTGTTAAGTCACCAACGTAGTCCACTCAATCAATTTGTACTCCGGTCGCCAGGTGACAACGTGTTCCTTTCGTGCATAGTGCTGATGATGGGAAAGGAGTCGATGCCTGCGGCGCAGGTGGACGCAGGTTATGATCACCCACTGGGTTGCGTTACCTTGACAGATACAGAACCACAGGCTGAATGTAGGTGGTGGGTATCTCACAGATGAAGTACCATCATTCAGCTACAACCAATGGGAAGACACCACACACTTTTTTAGGGTGCCAGACAAAGCTATGAACCTCTTGTTACTTTTACCCCCAGTTCAGTTTTATGAGTTTGTGTGCTTGTTACCTGACTACTTTTCCTGCTTGCTGTTTATGTACCTCGTTGGCCGATCCGCATTTCACCTCTGCTTGTTTTCTGATTAAGTCCTGGCCATCCCATTCTGTTCCTCTTCCTCAATTAATGTTTTTGACCCTGCATGACTACTATTCTCTGGAACTGCAGCCTTCCACAGGTATTGATCAACTTGGGCCCTGTGTAATTCCAAATCACTGTATAGGGGTTAAAGGGTTTCAGGGTTCTGGGTGTCCAGCTTTGTGAGTGGCTTGCCTCTAGCCTATCCTTTACAGCCCATCTGAGTGTGTCGATCCAGGCAGGCGTTACACCGTGCCCTCTGCAGAAGGCCATGTAGGCCGGGATAGTGTTTTAAAAACTGCTGGACAACCAGGTTCAACACATGAGCCATACAAGGCACGTGTGCCACAATGCCCTGAAGAAGGGTCGCAGACTGGTTTGCATCATTGTCGCACCCGACCTTCCCTGGCTGCTGGTTGAGTGGAGACAACCATTGATGAAACTCGGTCTCACTCTCCAGAGCTAACCGTCCACAATTCCTCAGCAGTGTCTCACATTTCCCCTACATTTAAAAGTAAACATTTGACCGCCTGATGGCCTTGAGCTCTGCTGCCAGCATAGTAAGGAGGTGTGTGGGATTCCTTGGGCGCAGTTACAAGGAAGGGTGGACTGACCACACAGGGTTTGGGCCGAGGTGGAGGACCCACACGAGGTTGAGGAGGCAGAAGCAGTGGAGGAACTTGTACATACAGAGGAAGGATTGACACACAAGTCGTGGGGACGGCAAGACTTGTACAGCAAACTCTTCTCCATCTCTCACCATAGTTACCCAGTGCCCAGTCAGCAACATGTAACTCCCCTGTCCATGCTTACTCGTCCAAGTATCTGTGGTGAAATGCACCCTGTCACACACAGAGTTTCTCAAGGAATCGGTGAGGTTGTGTGTGACCTACTGTGGTAGCGCGGGCACGCCTTTCTTGGAGAAGGAGTGACGACTGGCCATCGGCTCTTGGGGCACTGCAATGGGCATAAGGTCTCGAAAATCCTCGGTCTCAAAAGGGTGTAAAGGCAGCCTTTCTGTTGCCAACAAGTTGCAGATGATGTCTCCCTCATTTACACTAATTGGGCCACACACACCCCACCTGACTGGCATCCGTTGATCCCCCTTTTCAAAATGAAAAAGATGCTTTGCATGAAGCACTCTCAAAAATACGCGTGCCTTTCCCGTCCCCTGGCTGACCCAGGGGAAGAAAAGTCCTCTGAGAGCCATGACTTGTTCATCTTGGTTCTTTTAGAAACACAGCGAGGGGACTCCAACCACAGTCTCCCTCGTTGCCACTAATTGGGCCACACACACCCCACTTGACTGGCATCACTTGACCCCCCTTTTGAAAAAGAAAAAGATGCTTTGCATGAAGCACTCTCAAAAATACGCGTGCCTTTCCCCTCCCCTGGCTGACCCAGGGGAAGAAAAGTCCTCTGAGAGCCATGACTTGTTCATCTTGGTTCTTTTAGAAACACAGCGAGGGGACTCCAACCACAGTCTCCCTCATTGCCACTAATTGGGCCACACATACCCCACTTGACTGGCATCACTTGACCCCCCTTTTGAAAAAGAAAAAGATGCTTTGCATGAAGCACTCTCAAAAATACGCGTGCCTTTCCCGTCCCCTGGCTGACCCAGAGGAAGAAAAGTCATCTGAGAGCCATGACTTGTTCATCTTGGTTCTTTTAGAAACACAGCGAGGGGACTCCAACCACAGTCTCCCTCATTGCTACTAATTGGGCCACACACACCCCACTTGACTGGCATCACTTGACCCCACTTTTGAAAAAGAAAAAGATGCTTTGCATGAAGCACTCTCAAAAATACGCGTGCATTTCCAATCCCCTGGCTGACCCAGGGGAAGAAAAGTCCTCTGAAAGCCATGACCACATTGTCAGTGGACAGACATGTGTGCTTATCTGCCAGCAGACCCCCAGCAGCACTGAAGACAGGTTCCGAGAGAACGCTGGCTGCAGGACACGACAAGATCCCCAAGGCGTACGTGGCAAGCTCAGGCAATTTATCCAGATTGGAAGCCTAAAATGAGCAGGGCTCAAGTTGCACAGTAATGGCATCGATGTTTCCTTGCAAATACTCATATATCTGTGTCTCCTCCTCTTTTTCCTTGTCCAGCTCTTTTGTTTTCGCATGAGTATATGTCCTTGTCACTTTCCCATGTGTTTGTGTTGTGAGTTGTTTGTCACCTTTTGGACACCTTTAAGGGTGTTTTCTAGGTGTTTTTATGTGTTTGTGAATGCCTGCCATTGTTTCCTTTGCAGTTAGAGTTCGGTTCGTCGAACGTTCGACGAACCGAACTCGAACGGGAGCTCCGTTCGGCGAACCGACCTCGAGCCGAACGCGACCGGTTCGCTCATCTCTAGTTAGGAGTCTCGACATGGAAAATAGTCATATATCCCTCCGGGAAGGACCTAGCCAAGGAGTAGCTCTTTTTAGGAGACCACCATAACCACCATATTAAGTGGCCCGTTTAGTCAATATCCAGCTCTTGACGAGTTTAAAGATATGACAAAGGAAATACCAAGGCCAGGTATCCATCCACAGACAGCTGTTTCGGGGTATTGCCCCTCATCAGTGTGGAGTAGGGTTCTGGCTAGGTGAGAGCAATGCCTAGGAGACCAGCAAGACAAAACAATCACTGATCTCTGGGAGACCAGCCAGAGAAAACACTGCCAGCAGCCAACAGTCCCGGAGGGATATCTGACTATTTTTTGTGTCGAAACTCCTAACAGAGGCTTCATGGACCTTTTTGATTTGCATACTTCCCAGGGGGCAATGCACCTAGGATTTCACTATTTGAGCACCTTTGCTGGCTGCCAGCAGTGTTTTCTCTGGCTGGTCTCTCTGAGACCAGTGATTGTTTTGTCTTGCTGGCCTTTTAGGCATTGCATTGGTTTTCAAATATTAGGATGAATGGAATTACATGCTCATGTTTTAGCAGGTCACAATGCACCTTGCATCAAATCCCATGCCAACAATAATATTGATTTTCAAGAAAGGCTAATCTGCTTTTTCCTTTTCATATTTAACTTTTTTTCTTCAACATTCTTTAATGTTTTGTTTATCAGAAAGAACAGTGCGGCAAATACCATAACAAGAAACATATCCCATAATTTAGCTTTTTTAACACAATTTGGTTGCATAGGGGAAGTAAAAGAAAAATGGATGGTGTTCTTACTGGAGAAAGGTAAGAAAAAGCTATCATGAGATTTGGGATTACTGTACTCTTTCTTCAGTGCACTACATGGAAGTCAGAGCAGCAAAGGAAATGATGTAGCAGATGGATTAAAAAAAAAATTAAGGGCAGATCTTGCGGAGAATAGTAGAAAGATTCCATGCAACATGGGACTTACTGCAGAGCTCAAAAGAAAGAAAGATTTTGACGTAGGCTGGAAGCACACTTCTGTGTGACTCACTTGACTATCACATTGCATTGCCCGGACTGGTGAGTAGCTTCCCTGACAGAAACATGTTGGCTGTATAGAAACACATGAAGTTGACACACTTCTGTCAGGAGAGACGCCGGCCAGTCTGGGTAGTGCGATGCGATCTTCACGCGAGACATATGCAAGTGTGACTCCAGACTTATAGAGAAGTCCAAAGAGATTTTGAGCTGAATAACAAACCCTGTTAAGATGTGCTATTGGTGAGGACCTATGCAGCTTGAACAGGGTACCTGGCACATCGGAGATATTAGTATGAGTATTTCAGGTATTCCAATGTAGAGTAATAGAGTGTAAATTAGAGTGAAGGTGCACATACTCAACCTCCGCTCCATTTAGATTCCAATTTTCAAGATTGTTTGGGATCCAGTAGTCAGACTCCCTGAGACTAATATGGTTTTTTCTATCCTATGGATCGGCGATAACTTCAAACCTTTGCACATCCTCTTTAAATTAAATATTGTTGAATAAATAACCTTATTAAATCTTGTTTCTTAATAGTGTATATTCTTAATTCAGATATATCAGGAATGAATTAAAACAAGAGCAATGACATTTAAATATGCAATAAGAAAATTGCTCTTCAAAATATTATTCCATAAGGACCCAATAATAAGGAGCCCAAACTTTATAAATAGTATTAACCTGTCTGCTTTATTATCTTAACCTAATTCTCTATCATGGAGCATTGTTAATTGCAATGTGCCCTCTGCAGCCCCGGAACTCCAATGTCAGAATTAATCTGCATGACATGATAGTTTACCATGCCATGTTTAGTTAATTATACTTGTGTGGAAAACTTGATTAAAATTAACTTTAACAAGAGCTCAGGAGTTGCTGCTGAGGAAATGAATTCCATGTGTTATTCTCTAACTTTCCATATGTCATTAATTGTTTTTTACATCAAGCTGCATTAATTTTGTTTCTTCAAGTATTAATTAACATAAAAAGACATTCAGTTTAATAAATCTTTTAAAATGCATTTTGAATTTAGATTTTTTTTATGATCTGACGTGTAGACAAGTACGCTGTTTTCTCAAGATAAGAACATTGACTATTATAATCAACAAAGAAATCCCCAAGAGATATAACTTCATTATACTAAATTTAAATATAAAATTTACAAAGGTAAAAGTAAAATTAAAGTAAAACTAATCTAATATTAACAGTGATGAATGTTGGATTTACATTTTCCGTTACATGAAATGTTTTCTTAATATGTATCTCTATGTTTTCAGAAGTGGCGCAGATTATATTGGATGAATCCGGTGATTACAGAATTAGCACGCAGACACATGTAAATTTAGGAATCACTATTTAGTTTATGTCTGTCCTAAAACATAAAAAGACAAAAAACTTTAAGCGACTTGACATTGGAACACAAAAAGAGTAATCTTCTCTGAAAAAGAGTAATCACATTCTATAGGAAAGGTGATAAGTAGAGATGGGCGAACCCACAGATGTTTGTGTTTGGCGGGTTCAGCCGGATTTAAAAAAAAAATCTTATTCAGGACCAGACTTATATGGGATAACAAACCCCATATAAGTCTTTGGGGACCCAAAAATGTTGCAGAAAGGGCTAAGGGGATTAGAGCAGGAGAGTTATACCCTGTTTCTTTGAAAATAAAACAGGGTCTAATATTAATTTTTGCTCCAAAAGATGTGTTAGGGTTTATTTTCAGAGGATGTCTTATTTTCCTAATAACAACTATCTAGCCCAGTGGGGTGACTAGCAGGACTATCCATTCCATGTGGGAGAGCCTGGCACTTGCCAACCTTTTGGGTCTCATGGAGTCTTTTGAGCATGATTCTTTTTGGGTGTCTGCTTTCTTATAAGGTTGAGGGTGTCCAAAACTCCAATTTTAATATAGCAACAGTCAAGCACTCACACTGCTGCTCCAAAATCTACAGGATAAATAAAGATAGACTGGATAATGAAAAATAGACTGGTATTTCAATTTCATGAAAAACTGTGAAGGATTTTATTCCATCTATTTAATGTAAATGCATCGAAAGTAATGTGTTTGTCTTGTCACTAGCCTTTTGTCATCCTTGGGTTGCCGGGTGGGATGGAAGTGGGTACACTGGACTGAGGTACCATTCACTGACCAGGAGGAGTGACCACCGAGTCTTCACTACAACCACCACAGGTGGCAGAAGGTAGATGGGCTAGAAAGTTCCTACCTGGAGACCGCCCTGGGGGATCCCGATACTTCAGCAGCTGGCATCACAGGACATAGACCAGGAACAGGGACAGATGCTGGAGTGGTCCAAAGCTGGCAGATACTGGTGATAACTGGCAGATGAAGGGTACTTGCAAGGACCGGAGATTACCTGATGGACAGCACAGGAAAACGTGCACTACTGGACGAGAACTGAGACAGGGTAGGATACCAAGATGGGTTGCAGATTAGCACAGGGGATCTGACAACTAGTACGGGCAGAGTAAGCTACTGTGACTCATTGAACAGGTACCTCCCAATGGGGCAGGATGCCTTATATACATTGAGCCTAATTGAGGGAACAGGAAACCACTTCCGGGTAAGGTCACACTGGCCCTTTAAGAAAAGGGAGAACAGTGTGGCCACGCCTTAAGAAAGCATCCGAGAGCCCTGCTGCACATGCACAGGCCTTGAGAGCTGGAGAAAGAAGCAGGCAGCTGGGAGGAGGTGGGGACATGGCAGTGCCCCTGACACACAGGGAGCCAGGGTGCCGGCAGGGCAAGAGAGGCACGGGGATAAGCAGGGATAGTGGGAACAGGGAGCCAAGGAAATCTTGTTTGAATAAGTCTTGTGACAAGCCGAAACATGTTACTTTTGACTCCTGTACATGGAATTGATGGAATAAAATTATTTTACGGTGTTTCATGAGATTGGATTCCCAGTTTACTTTTCATTATTGAGCTTGGATGCCACCGATAGACCTGTGCACCATTACTAATTGGTGCCGCCTGGAATTTCATCTATGAAGATAGACTGAAATTATTCTTGGCTATATTCAAATTTCCCTTAGACCTTAAATACTTGACTGACATGCTATTTAAGTGGGAAGATATGAGACGCCCATTTATGTGATTGGGCAGGGGTGAGAATGTAGAGATGAAGAAGAGTGGAAGGAGCATAATTCCACTATATGGCAAAGTTCCTTATCTCCAGTATAATGCACTTACAAAGCAGAGACTCAGGCAAGAAATGTCAGGGGAAGACATTAGAAATTGAACATGAAGCAAAATTGTTTCTAAAGTGAAAGATATAAAAGGTGAATATGCAAAGAAAACAATCTTTCAATAAATATAGATGACCTCAGCATGAAAATGTTAAATAATTATTCAGTTCAGAGTAGGTACCCAGTATACGAGATACGCCGTGACATGGCTATTGGGCAGATGTTAAAATGACTGTTGTTGTATGCTAAATATCTGATTTTTTCCTTAGATTTCCTTTAGCAGTAATGCATATCTATATTCTTACATTCATAGTTTTCATGGTTTAGCATTTCAGAGTGCAACTGTCTCTTTTTTTGTCATTGTATGTGTCATGTTCAGTTATGCACCTGTTCACATTGCAGTTTTAGGAGTGCTGTCAGTCTTTTTGTCTAAAATAAAGGAGGTCATGCCATCTGACTGTGCACCCCCCTACTTTCCCATACACAGGAGGTTTGTCAACCCCGAGAGAGGCTTCAGTTCAGAGTAGGTACCCAGTAATACGAGATACATCATGACGTGGCTACTGGGCAGATATAAAAATGGCTGTTTTTGTATGCTAAATATCTCAATTTTTTCTTAGCTATCCTTTATCAGTAACGTGTGTCTATATTCTTACATTCATGGTTTTCATGCTCTAACATTTCAGAGTGCAACTGTCTCTTTTTTGTCATTATTACTTTGAACTCTGTACTAAGTACAGTATATATCTGTTGACATTACAAATAATATTTCTGCAAACTTTGCTCAGGTGGTTGTTAACATCATACTGAAGCAAATTACAATTTTTATCTTTGTATTTTTTGTTGGGGGTAATTTTTTTAAAAGGGACAACGATACCTGGTACTATATGGGTTCCACTTTTGAAGTAAGTTCATAACTACTTCAGACTATCTGTAACTGCAAAAAACTGACATTGGATTTTAATGACACAGCCAAAAGTTATGATGACAAACAGTAATAACCAAAAATATAGGGAATGAAAAATGTTTGGGCATTCGCAAAGTTTTAAATCAAAGAAAGTGGGCTCACTCATAAAACTTCCAAAAAAACAGGCATGAAGAAAGAATGTCATCTAAACATTCTCCAAGAGCAACTTCTCCTAATAAACTAGAAGCAATTTGGTGATGGACAATGCTTTTCCGGCTTGATGGAGACCATGACACAAGTAAAAGTAATAACTAAATGGATTGGTGAAACAAACATTAAAATTTTGGGTTCATGGCCAGAAACTCCCCAAATTTCAATCCCATTGAGAACCTGTGATCAATCTCACAAAGTGGGTAGACAAACAAACACATAGAGTTATTATGAACTTCAAGGACTGATTAGGCAAGAATGGATTGTCATCAGTCAGGATTTGGCCCAGAAACGGATATCTAAATTGTCAGGGTGAATTGTAGATAAGTTCAAAAATAAGGGTCAACACTGTAAAAATTGAGTTTTGCAATATTTGATGTGTTTGTCAATCAAAGTTTAAAAACCTCTGATATGCTAAAAATTGTACTTTAGAAAACATAGAAACATTTTAAAAAACTCTAAAAACACTAATGCAGTA
This sequence comes from Anomaloglossus baeobatrachus, assembly GCF_048569485.1. Classification (NCBI taxonomy): domain Eukaryota; kingdom Metazoa; phylum Chordata; class Amphibia; order Anura; family Aromobatidae; genus Anomaloglossus; species Anomaloglossus baeobatrachus. Next base: position 98,818,565 of record NC_134358.1, read on the forward strand.
AACTTACATAACACGTAAGGTTGAGTTCACATGTCCTGTAATCAACCATTAGAACGGGTCCTGCAGAGATCCGTTGGTAAAAGTTTAACTGCCAGATTCATTTTTTTAACATGGGAGTCTTTGGAGAACAGATCCATTAACTTATTGCAATTTATCCTCCTTTAAGAAATAATGGATCTGTTATAAATGCAAGAATAATGGATGACTAAATAGGACTCCGTTAACGGACCCATATACCCATGTTAAAAAAGGATAAAAAAGTTGTGTTTGCAGAACTTTTATCCTAATGGATCTTTGTAAGATTACAGAACTCAGTCTTAGTAGAGGCAATGTAAAAAAACATATCCATAATAGTGATATGCAGCTGCATTAACGAATGACATACAATAAAATGTGTGCATACATTTTTATATTTTCTATAATCCTTAAAAATGTAAGTGGCATAAATTAAAAATCAAATTATACTCATAGATAATAAGTATAACAGGCAATAATCATCATAAATAAATATCAAAAGTACCCAAAACTTACTATTCATCGCTGCTCTCCAATGCACATTTCATACTCTGACTTGCCTAGGAGATCTCTTTGACATAGACTTTACAAACCACAACCGAAACACATGCTGGGGTGTGGTGATTTATTGTGAGCTCTTGGCAATTATGTTACTTATGTTATACATGCTGTTTCTTGCTTCTATGTAAATATATTTCTAAATGCCCATTAAATGCATACAAGCATAGATGTCCATAAATTAGGTTGTGTAATAATGAGAAATGGCACAAAGGTGTATCATTACCAAGGTGCCACACAAGTAACATCTCATGAAGGGTAATACCAGTGAGCTGTCACAAGACCTTTGCAACCTTATTGTTGCAAAACATACTTATCGAAATGGTCACAGGTACTTCCTGCATGATTTTAGACAGAGGAGTTAAAAAGATTATCAGTAGAATTGTCCAAGAATCAAGACTTAACTGTGGAGAGTTACTGAAAGACCTGGAATCAGCAGGTACAATAGTTTCAAGGAAAACAATAAGTAATGCACGCAGCCTACATGTCCTGTGTGTGCATGCAAGACTCCATTGCTGAACAAAAAGCATATTCAAGCGCTTTTACCCCTTTACCATCCAGCAATTTTCTTTTTTTTTTTTTCATTTTATGTTTTTTTCCTTCCTTACTTCCAAGAGCCATAACTTCAATCAACGTAGACATATGAGGGCTTGTTTTTAGCAGGACAAGTTGTACTTTTGAATGCCACCATTTATTCTGCCACATATTGTGACAGCTGAGCTGTCACTGAGGTTACCTGCGGCCACCGCTGGATCCAGGTAACCTCAGTGACAGCACAGCTGATCACGCGGCTCTCTTCCTTTGCTGCATGGAGGTGACAGTAGCAGCGGTTTCTTCTGCTGCTCCGGTCACCTTCATGCAGCAGAGCTGGAAGCGACGCTGGACCATCCTGGAGTACACCGGACATGGAGGGCTTTTCGGGGCTGATTAAATTGGTGAACCAGGGAATGTGTTTGTGTTTGTTATTTCTAATAAAGGATTTTTCAGTTGTGTGTGTTTATTTACTGTAATTTACAGATCAATCATGGAAGGTATCTCAGGGAGACGCCTGACATGATTAATCTAGGATTTAGTGGCAGTTATGGGCTGCCAATAACTCCTTATTACCCCGATTTGCCAACGCACCAGGGCAAATCGGGAAGAGCCGGGTACAGTCCCAGAACAGTCGCATCTAATGTATGCTGCCATTCTGGGCGGCTGCTGACTGATATTGTTAGGCTGGGGGGCTCTCCATAACGTGGGGCTCCCCATCCTGAGAATACCAGCCTTCAGCCGTATGGCTTTATCTGTCTGGTATTAAATTTGGGGGGGACCGCACGCCATTTTTTTAAATTATTTATTTATTTATTTCTATACTCCATAGTGACACGCCCACCGGCTGCTGTGATTGGGTGCAGTGAGACCCCTGTCACTCAGTGTGTGGGCCTGTCTCACTGCAACCAATCATAGGCGCCGGTGGGCGGGGAAAGCAGGGAATACGAGATTAATTAATGAGCGGCCGGCTTTTTCAAAAGAGGAAAAGCCGCCGGAGTTTAGAGAACAGCCATGCAGCGCTGCGCCGGAGATCGGGGAACGGTAAGTATGAGAGAGGGGGGGAACTGACCGATAGACAGCGAGAGGGACAGATAAGACAGAGAGACCGACCGACAGACATAGAGAGAGACCGACCGACCGACGGACTGAGGGAGAGAACGAAACAGAAAAAGAAAAAAGACCGACATCACATGAAAAGAGCACAAAACGTACAGGGAGCAAACAGAGATGCGTCCGTGTCACTTGGACGTGCGCACAGACCCATTGACTTTCATTGGGTCCGTGCTGCGTGTTGCGTGCTGAAAACGGACATGCTTCCGTGCAAAACGGAGACACAAACGTAGCACGCACATGGACCCACAGACCTTAATGAAAAATGCACATGTGTCCTCAAACATTAAATAACATTGGTGCACGTTTGGCCGTGTCTCCGGTATATACGGAAACGGACCAAACACGCACGTGTTTCACGGATGTGTGTTTCAGGCCTAAGGGATGGTGCTATATATAACAAGAGAGGACACTAAAAGAGATTCCATCATACATAATAATAAGGGAGACTATTATATATAATTATTATAATAAAAGAGGAAACTATGTAATAAGTACATTGCTGTAAGATAACAAAATATTGTACTATATACTAAGGGACTGTGCTATACATAATAAGGCTACATTTCTGTATCCTTGTGAAGTGTCAGTGTGCTGTCTGATTTTAATATGAAAATACTTACCGCTGACATCTCATCTGATTAGTTTTTGGTTGTTTCTTCTCCATGTGGTCAGTAGAGATGAGCGAAACGGTCGCGGTTCGGCTCGAGGTCGGTTCGCCGAACGGAGCTCCCGTTCGAGTTCGGTTCGTCGAACGTTCGACGAACCGAACTCGAACCAATAGGCTATAATTGGAGGCAATCACAAACACATAAAAATGCATTATAAATGTACACATACAGTTAATAAACATTGCCATAACACTTACCGGTCCCCGCAATCCCTCCTGCACTCTGTCTCCTGCCGCTATTCCATCCGATGATCGCTGAATCCTCCCGGTGACCGGCACTGCCAGCAGAGATGCAGGACCTATCGTGACGTCAAAATAGCCATGTGACCAGTCACGTGGCTATTATCTCATTGGCTACAGACTGGTCACATGACTATGACGCGTCATGTAAGACCTGCGAGTGCATCTCTCCGGTACACGGTGCACATGTGTGTATCGCCGTGTACCGGCGACATGCTCTAGCACACAGTCGACTCCCCGTTCCGTTAGGGACCGGCTGACACAGCCGGTCATTAACGGAGATCACCGTTACCATAGCAACGCAGTTAGCGGTGACGTCACCGCTAACCGCGGCTCCGGGAGCACCGCTGCTATGGTAACGTGTCTGTCAGCGTTACCGCTGCTACCGCTAGCAGCACTGATCACTCACGGAGTGAAGGCTGCACGCTGCTTCTCGTGCAGCTTTCACAGAGTGAATGCTCCACGGGAAGCAGCGTCTTCCCCCATGCAGCAGTGATGTAGCAGAGCTGCATTTGTTGAACGAGAAAGACAGAAGAGCAGGATCATGGAGGGCTGACAGGGGTAATAAAGATGGAGTCTCTAATGTGTTTGTGTATTTATTTCTATTAAAGTATTTTTTCTCTGTGTGGTGTCTTTTTTTTAACCCTTTATTGGAGATTCTTAATGGCCGGGTCAAACGTGCCTGACATTAAGAATCTCTGGCTTAATACTGGCTAGTAAAACAAAGCCAGTATTAACTCATGATTACCCAACAAGCCACCCGGCTCCAGGGCTGTTGGAAGAGTTGGATACAGCGCCAGATGATGGCGCTTCTATGAGAGCGCCATTTTCTGGAACGGCTGCGGACTGAAATTTGCAGCAGAGGCGCCCAGAAACCTCGGGCTAACCTGTGCTGCGGATTCCAATCCCCAGCTGCCTAGTTGTACCTGGCTGGACACAAAAATGGGGCGAAGCCCACGTCATTTGTTTTTTAATTATTTCATGAAATAAGTGAAATAATTAAAAAAAACGGGCTTCCCTATATTTTTAATTCCCAGCTGGGTACAAATAGGCAACTGGGGGTTGGAGGCAGCCCGTGGCTGCCTGCTGTACCTGGCTAGCATACAAAAATATGGCGAAGCCCACGTCATTTTTTTGGTGGGCAAAAAACGTCTGCTTCGTCCTGGATGGAGTATGCTGAGCCTTGTAGTTCTGCAGCTGCTGTCTGCTCTTCTCCATACAGACAGACAGCAGCTGCAGAACTACAAGGCTCAGCATACTACATCCAGGACTGTATGCAGAAGTTTTTTGCCCCCTGAAAAAATTATGTGGGCTTCGCCATATTTTTGTATGCTAGCCAGGTACAGCAGGCAGGTACGGCTGCCCCCAACCCCCAGTTGCCTATTTGTACCCGGCTGGGAACCAAAAATAAAGGGAAGCCCTTTTTTTATTATTTCATGAATTTCATGAAATAATTAGAAAACAAATGACGTAGGCTTCGTCCCATTTTTGTGTCCAGCCAGGTACAACTAGGCAGCTGGGGATTGGAATCCGCAGCACAGGTTGGCCTGAGCTTTCTGAGCCCCACTGCTGCGAATTGCAGTCTGCAGCCACCTCAGAAAATGGCATTTTCATAGAAGCGCCATCTTCTGGCGCTGTATCCAACTCTTCCAGCACCTGCCTGCTATACCTGGCTAGCATACAAAAATATGGCGAAGCTCACGTCCTTTTCTTGTAGTTTTTTGGCAAAAAAAATAAAAAATGCTTCCCTGGAATTTCCATTGCCAGTGAAGGTAACACCAAGCAGTGGGGGTTAGCAGCCAGTAGCTGCTTGGATTACCCTTAGCTAGCAATACAAAAAATGCAGCGGGAGCCCATATATATTTTTTTTAATTATTTATTTAAATAACTAAAAACAAAATGGGCTTCCCTGTATTTTGATTGCTGGACATCACATTGCTGTAAAAATAAATCTTTAAAAAAATGACGTAGCGCTCCGCGGTATTTTTGATTCTCAGCGCAGATAAAGCAGACAGCTATGGGTTGCCACCCCCATCTGCCTGCCGTTACCTTGGTTGGCAATCAAAATACAGGGAAGCCCATTAATTTTTTCTATTTAAAAAATAGTTAAAAAAAAAATGACGTTGGGTCCCCCCATTTTTGATAGCCAGCTAGGGTAAAGCAGACGGCTGTGGCCTGAAAACCACAGCTGGCAGCTTTACCGTGGTTGGGGATCCAATGTGGAGGTCCCCTCAGGCTCTTTTTTATAATTATTTTATAAATATTAATAATTACACAATAAAAGTAGGGTCCCCCCCAAATTGGATCACCAGCCAAGGTAAAGCGGACAGCTATGGTCTGGTATTCTCAGGGTGGGAAGGTCCATAGTTATTGGGCCTTCACAGCCTAAAAATAGCAGGCCACAGGCACCCCAGAGTAGATGCACCAATCCTGGCGCTTCACCCCAGCTCATCCCGTGCCCTGGTGCAGTGGCAAACGGGGTAATAAATCGGGTTGATACTAGCTGTAAAGTCACCTGAGATCAAGCCCAGCAGTTTGTGATGTCATGGCGTCTATTAGATACCCAACATCATAAACTGTCAGTACTAACAAAAAAAAATCGACAAAAGAAATTTATTTGAAAAAACAGTCCCCAAAACATTTCCTCTTTCACCAATTTATTGTAAGAAAAAAATAAAGGGGTCCCACGACGACTCTGGACCGTCTAGAATATGGGGGGGAGACACTCAGGGAACGTATCCCCCATTTTCTAGGAGTGCGGACCCTTCATGTGAGGAGTGTGGGTGCAATGAATCTGCACTCACTCTCCCCGGGTCCACAGCAGCAGAGTCCATGTCGTAATGGTTGCTACCAAAGCTGCAATGCCCTGCTCATGAGGTAAGGGCATGCCTAATCAGGAGAACTACTGTAGAGGAAGCTCTGCTCACTGGTATATAGGTGCTCAGAGGTAATAATAGATAAAATTAGTGAGAAACCTCGGCACTCTAAATCTCCCAGACTAAGTCAGTAAGTCACAACGGATAGTAATGCAAAATCACTCTTTATTGGTCCGTATTAAGAAAAAAAAAATTTTCATAAGCATATATGTTTTTGTCCAAAACAATTACAAATGAGGTTTCGGCCTGAGCCTTCGTCAGAATGGACTTATCTGCATGTAATCATGAAAAATGACAATAATCAGTATCACATAAGAGTGAGAGAACAATAACATAAACTCGAACAATGTAGAGGTACAATTGGGATGCAGCAAAAACATTGCAACACAGCAAGAAATGAAACACATGATACAAATGTCATAATACAGTACAAGGACAATATAGTAATGACAAATATGGGGTCAGAGTAGGCTTAGACAGCTCTGGTACGAAAGTCAATCATAAAGTAACATGTGCAGTAGGTGTAGAGCTACACTATGCATGGCAGAGCTAATGGGTAGACCGACCATAGAAAAAGAACGGAGAAAAAGAGGAGAAAAAGTTGAGAAAAAATGGAGAAAAAAATGGAGAAAAAGTGGAGAAAAAGTGAAGAAAAAGTGGAGAAAAAGTGGAGAAAAAATGGAGAAAAAGTGGAGAAAAAGTGGAGAAAAAATGGAGAAGAAGTAGAGAAAAAGTGGAGAAAAAGTGGAGAAGAAGTGGAGAAGTGGAGAAGAAGTGGAAAAGAAGTGGAGAAGTGGAGAAGAAGTGGAGAAGAAGTGTTTGTTCATGCCATATGGGAGATAAATAATTTTTTACCGGCGCTGTCATTTACTGTAACGTGATCATCGGTGTACGGTGTATACCTGTGATCACGTGAGCGGGGACCAGAAAAACCGTCCTGAATCATGATCTCCAGGGTTTATAAATGGCAGATTAGAATAAAGGCTACTTTACACACTGCGATATCGGTCCCGATATCGCTAGTGTGGGTACCCGCCCCCATCTGTTGCGCGACACGGGCAAATCGCTGCCCGTGTCGCACAACATCGCGCAGACCCGTCACACATACATACCTGTCCGGCGACGTCGCTGTGACCGGCGAACCGCCTCCTTTCTAAGGGGGCGGTCCGTGCGGCGTCACAGCGACGTCACTGAAACGTCACTGAACCGCCGCCCAATAGCAGCGGAGGGGCGGAGATGAGCGGGACGTAACATCCCGCCCACCTCCTTCCTTCCGCATAGCAGCCGGGAGGCAGGTAAGGGGAGCTTCCTCGTTCCTGCGGTGTCACACGGAGCGATGTGTGCTGCCGCAGGAACGAGGAACAACCTCGTTACTGCTGCAGTAACGAGATTTGAGAATGGACCCCCGTGTCGCCGATTAGCGATTTTGCACGTTTTTGCAACGATGCAAAATTGCTTATCGGTGTCACACGCAACGGCATCGCTAATGCGGCCGGATGTGCGTCACGAATTCCGTGACCCCAACGACTCCGCATTAGCGATGTCGTAGCGTGTAAAGCCCGCTTTAGGCTACATTAACACGACCGATCCATTTTTGCGGTCTGCAAAAAACAGTCCGTTTTTTTTCATGGGTGCATCTGTGTGGCATTCGTTTCCGTTCCGTAGACGGTCCGTATGTCATCTGTTTGTCATCCGTGTGCCTTCCGTTTTTTTTGTGTACTGCAAAAAAACTGAAGGAGGGTAAATGCATAAATTTACCCAGGATCCATAGCTTCATCCTACATGAGGCGGTCACATGTTCACCCAAGTGCCATTTTCTACGGCTTTTCACAGCGTAGAGCACTCTGGTGATTTTCTTGTGCTTGTGCACTTCATATCATTCTTTTCTGTCATTATAATGGCAGAAAGACACATAATGTCCCACTCTCCTGCATTTTGTAATTTTGCACCCCTTGGTGCCTTTCATGTGGCACTAACGGGTGCTTAGCTTTGTATTTAGCCAAAAAAATGAAAAAAAAATGACGTAGGGTTCCCCCTAGTTTTGTAGCCAGCTAGGGTAAAGCAGACGGCTGCAGCCTGCAGACCACAGCTGGCAACCTCACCTTGGCTGGTAATCCAAAACTGAGGGCACCCCACGCTGTTATTTTAAATGAAATAAATAATTAAAAAAAAAAAACACGTAGGGGTCCCCCCAAAATTGGATCACCAGCCAAGGTAAAGCAGACAGCTGGGGTCTGATATTCTCAGACTAGGGAGGTCCATGGTTATTGGACTCTCCCCAGCCTAAAAAAATAGCAGGCCGCAGCCGCCCCAGAAGTGGCGCATCCATTAGATGCGCCAATCCTGGTGCTTGCCCCAGCTCATCCCGCGCCCTGGTGCGGTGGCAAACGGGGTAATATATGGGGTTAATACCAGATGTGTAATGTCACCTGGCATCAAGCCCTGGGGTTGGTGAGGTCAGGCGTCTATCAGATACCCGACATCACCAACCCAGTCAGTAATAAAAAAAAATAGACGACAAACACATTTTTATTTGAAAAAACACTCCCCAAAACATTCCCTCTTTAACCAATTTATTAGAAAGAAAAACAAATCCAGGTCTGATGTAATCCAAGGGGTTGCCATGACGATCCACACTGTCCCAGTCAATGAAGAGCAGAATGTTCCCCATTGGCTGGGAGAGCAATGCAGTGACCTGAGCTAACATCAATGGTTCAGCCCAGGTCACTGCAGGGCATGACAAGTGCTGCTGTCAGCGAGGTACATTACTTGCGCTGATCTCCTGCACTGCCGACAGCACCTGTCACTGAGTTCAATGACCGCCGCCTTCACAGCCAAGTATCGCGAGAGGCCCGTGACATCACCGCTAGTCAGTCTCGGGTCGGAAGCGAGAGAAGGTGATGTGACAAGCGACGGCCATGGAGGACAGTGACAGCGCTGAGGTCGGGATGGCGGGACTCCATCACCGCAGGTAAGCCGAGCGGGACCATGTGTGCAGAGTGTGTGTGCAGAGTGTGTGTGTGTGTGTGTGTGTGTGTGTGTGTGTGTGTGTGTGTACGTACGTGTGTACATGCCGCGGGCAGGAAGGGGCGGAGCGAGCTGAGCGGGGAAGTGTGGGCTTCCTGCACGTAACTAGGATAAACATCGGGTTACTAACCAAAGCGCTTTGCTTGGATACCCGATGTTTATCTTGGTTACCAGCTTCTGGCAGGCTGCCAGCGATGGCTCCTGCACACTGTAGCTGTAAAAAGCCCTGCTTTTTGCTGCTAGAACCGTTCTCGAACGTATCTAAAACTATCGAGCTTTTAGCAAAAAGCTCGAGTTCTAGTTCGATCTAGAACAGCCCCCAAAATCACTCGAGCCGTGAACTGAAGAACCTCGAACCGCGAACCGCGCTCAACTCTAATGGTCAGATCTTCATGTCAACATCTTTCAGCCATGACTGGTCTTTTCACACTGATCACTGAACCCTGAAAATAACAAGGTCACACATATTTTATATATGCATTTGTATTCTGAAAAAAAGACTCCACTTTGCGACCCTGACTCTATAAATATATGTAAAGCAGGAAATTTGGGTGTGGTAGTGTCACGGGTGTGTCATGAGTGACAGACAGTCATGTGGTTTCGGGCTGTAGAAGGCTACAGACTTTGACTGTGCAGTATACTCCCTGACTTTCCATTGTATTTGCTATCAGTATTCATTGATACAGGTAGTTTTCCAGCTGGATTCATCTCCCTCTCTTTTACACCCAGCAGGAGGCCTTCCACCCAGCTGCTGACCATCAGCATTCTTTTGGTGCTTATATACCCCTTCCTTCCTTTGGACTGGCAATGGTGATCTTCTTTAGTTTATTCAAGCCCTTAGTGCAAGCAGGTGGCTTTTACTCTTCTGTGGTGTAATTGCAGAAAGCTTTGCTGAACCTCTATCTGAGTTATCTGTAGATAAGTAGTTCATCCATTTTCACTCGTGTGTCCTCCTTGTGTCATCTATAGTGATTAGTGGGGTTGATAAAGAGCTCATCCCATCTGTTCCCAATTTAGGGTCAAACATTAGGGATACCTAAGGTCAGGTATTCTATCTAGGGTGGTGAGGGACCCCAGGGACCAGTTGTAGGTTTGGTCGAGGGTCACCATCTTTCCTTCCTTTACACAGGGTTTCCCTTCCCTTTCAATGTGCTCTTGGAACTTTCCCGTACCTAGCGTGACACTATCACCAGGCAAACTAAAAAAAATATTTTTTTTTGTTTTATAAAAAAAAAGCAGTAGTGCACCATTGCTGGCAGTCAATATGTTCTCACCTCATAGTTGTGCAGCCAAAGACATGAACTGTTTTATATGTGCTGAAGATGAGACGTCCACTGACCTCTAGTAAGAATTCCAGAGAAGGTGCAGGTTAATGGTGATCTTACCACTACAACAAATATAAATTGAGCTGAAGTTTCCAGGAATAGACATTCATAGCCTGTAACGGCTGGACGTGCAGAGTAGACGATGCTGCTGTCAATGTTTCCACCTTGGGTCAGGACTGACAGCTGCCAAATATAGAGATAGTGACACACCTGCATTCAATTTTATTCTTTGCATGTCTTTGATCATTTGGTCTTCATGTCGCCACAAATTAAGTATATAACACAGAGAGTGATTAAAACCAACTTTCAGAATATCCGGTTGATGTTGAGGTGATCAATGTCTGTCAGTAAAAAAAAAATGTTCTTGTATGTGATAATAAATACTAAACTGCCACTGATGGGGGTACATTAGTAAGTCATGTGAAAAAGTGGTTTGGTTGTACACAATGCATGGAACAAAAATAGGGCTCTGTTTGCATGTTTGAAGGAAAAATTCCCCATAAATTTAAGGGATATACTAGTAATATAAAGAGATGTTGTATTATCTTATAGTCAGTCTGGGTAGACATCTCAAGATAAGGCTGCACATCAAACTTAGATAATGGTATAATGCCTCAAGCATATGAAAAAATATTGGAATATACAATGAAAAATGCTACTTGCTAATTTGAACATGTGAATAATGAATTGGTCAGAGGATACATGCTTCGGCGTTACAGGGAGGGAATGAGGATTGTTAGCACAAAAAGACTACGGCCGTTTCGCCCCTGTAGGTGGGGCTTCAACAGGTCTTACAGCTTGAAGCCCCACCTACAGGGGCGAAACGGCCGTAGTCTTTTTGTGCTAACAATCCTCATTCCCTCCCTGTAACGCCGAAGCATGTATCCTCTGACCATGAAATAAATCTGAACACTTCACAGCAATTACCGGTGAGTGCCGTTCCTTTTTTCTTCCTTTGCTTAATGTTCTATGCTCTGATGCTTTTGGAACAAGCACTCCGCAGCTGTATTCAGTATAGTCCGACCTGGAAGTCTCCTCTGGTCGCAGCAGAGATCAATAGCACCGTGTGTGCTTTTCACAACTAGCTGCTGATTGTTTAATGTAGACAGTCCTCAGTGAAAGTAGTGCCCCGCAAATCCTTCTTACTACTACTGAATAATGAATTGCATACCTGCCATGAACATTAGGAAAAAACATGGCCGAAAGGGGCGGAGCTGTGTTCACATTCAGAAAAAAACTACATATAACTGAATAGGATAACTGAAGTGAGCACTAATATATATATATTATGAGTGTAAGCCAAAAAATACATACTATATCAGGATAAGGCTGCACATCAAACTTAGATAATGTTATAATGCCTCAAGCATATGGAAAAATATTTGAATATACATTGAAAAATGCTACTTGCTAATTTGAACATGTGAATAATGAATTGCATACCTGCCATGAACATTAGGAAAAAGGAGATATTTAGCAATCGCATTGATCAATGTAACTGAGCCCCAAGACCTCGTCAAGGTATATCTCTATATTGGGGTCCCTAGCTCTATGACCCTAACTGTGTGTCATCTCATTGCAATTCAAAACTGCTGTGGGTGGAGAGGGGTAACCAAGGACTTTCTTTTTTGGCTTGCACTCATAATATATATATATATTAGTGCTCACTTCAGTTATCCTATTCAGTTATATGTAGTTTTTTTCTGAATGTGAACACAGCTCCGCCCCTTTCGGCCATGTTTTTTCCATCTCCTATATAAGAAAGTCCTTGGTTACCCCTCTCCACCCACAGCAGTTTTTAATTGCAATGAGATGACACACAGTTAGGGTCACAGAGCTAGGGACCCCAATATAGAGATATACCTTGACGAGGTCTTGGGGCTCAGTTACATTGATCAATGCGATTGCTAAATATCTCCTTTTTCCTAATGTTCATGGCAGGTATGCAATTCATTATTCCCATGTTCAAATTAGCAAGTAGCATTTTTCATTGTATATTCCAATATTTTTCCATATGCTTGAGGCATTATACCATTATCTAAGTTTGATGTGCAGCCTTATCCTGATATAGTATGCATTTTTTGGCTTGCACTCATAATATATATATTAGTGCTCACTTCAGTTATCCTATTCAGTTATATGTAGTTTTTTTCTGAATGTGAACACAGCTCCACCCCTTTCGGCCATGTTTTTTCCATCTCCTATATAAGAAAGTCCTTGGTTACTCCTCTCCACCCACAGCAGTTTTTAATTGCAATGAGATGACACACAGTTAGGGTCACAGAGCTAGGGACCCCAATATAGAGATATACCTTGACGAGGTCTTGGGGCTCAGTTACATTGATCAATGCGATTGCTAAATATCTCCTTTTTCCTAATGTTCATGGCAGGTATGCAATTCATTATTCACATGTTCAAATTAGCAAGTAGCATTTTTCATTGTATATTCCAATATTTTTCCATATGCTTGAGGCATTATACCATTATCTAAGTTTGATGTGCAGCCTTATCCTGATATAGTATGTATTTTTTGGCTTGCACTCATAATATATATATATTAGTGCTCACTTCAGTTATCCTATTCAGTTATGGGTAGACATTTCAGACCTCTATAAATTCTATATACTGACTACCTGGCTGTTAGAGGTGGTGTGCTTATGGAGACCGCTTGAGAGTAAAGATGAGCAAACCTGAGGTTTGATGTTCAGAGTTTGGGTTCGGAAACCGACTACCAAAAAAAACCAACAAAGTTTGGGTTCGATTGAGTTACGAGTGCAAACCACTCAAGCGAGTATCAATGTGCTTAGGTATGAATGATGCTCAGCCCTGTGCTAGCCATGTGTAGTGTTTGAGCGTCTCACACTAGGGGTAAAATTAGCGTGATCAGATGTAGTATGCACACCCCCCCCAAAAAAAAATTGAAAAACCTGGCCCACCCTCCCTCAGAAGTGTTCTGCTAAGGGCTAGAAAAAAATTGCCGGTACTTCCTAATTTCATAGTCTGAACTAGTGCATACTGAACGTGACATACAATATTCAAAAGTAGGAGTTGCACTCAAGTAAAGGGAAGGACAAAAAACAATAATGTAGATGGAGAATATATGAATGTGAATACACATCAATGCTAAGAAAACATGAAAAAAGTTATTTAAAAATATGAGTTACTTAGCAAATAAAGGTGGCCAAATTTAATTGTGCCCAGATATCAACTTCAAGACTTCTGGCTGGCAGCATGTGTATGGAACCACGAACTGCCCAATTACAGATTTCCATTGAGGATCAAGTTGGGGTCACAAACTAAACTTTTTTAAGGTTTGACTGTACTTGCCGAACTGAACTTTCAAAGGTTCGCTCATCTCTACTTGACACAACCCGATTGTCAACACTATGTGAACACTTTAAATTTCATATTCACAAAAATGCTTGGGTGCTACAATAAATAGTTTTAACTTTGATACACAAATTAATACACTCAACCATAAAAATGTAGCAGAACTTCTTCCATAGAAGTTTACACCTCCAGACAGATGTGACGTCTTGGAACCAGACAAGCTTTCTGACTCATGGTGAACAGCAGCTACTGTATGCACTGTATACATAGGGAATACAGGAGCTACATTTTTACTAAATCCAGATTGAAAAAAATTCACACAGAATATATGCATTTAGGTAAGAAATAAATACTCCAATGGTATAAAAGATCTAAAAAGAAAGAAATGTTTTCATGTGATTTATATCTGGGCAGGTAGCCGATTCTAAATTCAGAAATGTCCTTCATAATGAAGCAAAATCAATGACTTTGAAAAGAATAAAATGTCTTGAGCCATCAATAATTAAAGGCAATGTTGTGCCTGTGACAAGTCTTCTCTGTGCTTCACATACTGTACTCTTTGCTGGAGATTTATCCAGCAGAGTGAATGAAAAGCTCAAGGCAACCAAGGAGGTTCCATTTTTCTTTTTTCTTAAGGAATTCCTAAAAAATGGCCGCTGGTACCTGACTTTTTATAATTGGTAACCACTCCTTATTTCTCTTCCATTTTTTTTATAATAGTTATCTGTTATATTATCCTTTGTGACGACAAACATTTTTCCTTATGTCACCTTAGCAAGCAATATAAACAACATCCGTATAACCAGCTGTAAGCTGTAGGAGTTTGCCTTGTCTGCAATGTCTATCACGCCACGGTGTAAAACAGAAAACTTTCCCCAAGACGTTAGTTTGTGATTCATTCCTAAATGACAGAAACTGTGATCTGAAATGATGTGTTTCTCTTGACGTATAATCACCAGGTATTCTCCCGAAGGATCAAGTAATGCACTTTGTTTGACAGAGGAGAAACAGCCTGACATGACTTCAAGGCATTTGATATTTATTACAAGATTTAACAAAAGGGAACACTGCCCAACATTTCTTAGAATTTTTCTAAAGGAAAAAAACAGTTGTGTATTTGTTCATCCTCTAATATTGATCCTCATGCAAAATGTACATCATGAGCCGCACAAGGTAAAGAGCAGAGATGAATAATTCTCTTTCGACTATTTGTACTTTTTACTGTAGCCGTTTTAAAACTATACTGTCATAAATCTTATTTTTTTTCTGCTCTGGTAAAACGTGAAATCAAATTTTAGAATTTCATTTCCATCCATCTTTTTTGGTTTTACATTTATACTGTGCGCTGATGGAAGATCACTGAACCTGCCGTACGACTGGATCCTGTTCTTTACTTCTGTCTTTATATGTGATTGGGGGTTGAATTGTAATTTGGGGTTAGTTATACATACATCACCATATAAAACTAATTTTAAGGTTTTTAGAATTTTACTCAGTTAAAACTGTATAAAAAAATATTAATTTTTGCGTCAGAAAGCATACACTTATGTGGAGATGATCTGACCTTCTAAATGGTACTATTAAGGGGTATATGTAATTTTCTAGTTGCTTTTTCCATAATTTTCTGTGATCTAGGAGGAACAAAATATAATGATTGCACCAATGATTTTTTTTTTACAGTGGGTAGCGTGCAGGTTAAATGATGTGATCTGCTTATAGCTATAGTTGTACCAAATTAAAATGAAGCAACCCAAAGTATGTGGATTTTTTCTTTTTTGTAACATAGCACAACTTCTATAATGGAGATGGAGGGATATCTATATATATATATATATATATATATATATATATATATGTATATATATATATATATATATACTACCGTTCAAAAGTTTGGGGTCACCCAGACAATTTTGTCTTATCCATGAAAAATCATACTTTTATTTATCAAATGAGTTGCATAATGAATAGTACATATAATCCAGACATTGACGAGGTTAGAAATAATGATTTTTTTTCTTGAAATAATAATTTTCTCCTTCACAATTTGCTTTTGTCACAGAATGCTCCTTTGCAGCAATTCCAGCTTTGCAGACCTTTGGCATTCTAGCTGTTAATTTGCTGTGGTAATCTGGAGATATTTCACCCCATGCTTCCCCCCTCCTACAAGTTGGATTGGCTTGATGGGCACTTTTTGCATACCATACAGTCAAGATGCTCCCACAACAGCTCTATAGGGTTGAGATCTGGAGACTGGGCTGGTCACTCCATTACAGATAGAATACCAGCTGTCTGCTTCTTCCCTAAATAGTTCATGCATAATTTGGAGGTGTGCTTTGGGTCATTGTCCTGTTGTAGGATGAAATTGGCTCCAATCAAGCGCTCTCGACAGGGTATGGCATTGTGTTCCAAAATGGAGTGATAGCCTTCCTTATTCAAAATCCCTTTTACCTTGTAGAAATCTCCCACTTTACCAGCACCAAAGCAACTCCAGACCATCACATTACCTCCACCATGCTTGACAGAAGGAGTCAGGCACTCTTCCAGCATCTTTGCAATTGTTCTGTGTCCCACAATGTTCTTCTGTGTGATCGAAACACCTCAAACTTTGATTTGTCTGTCCATAACATTTTTTTCCAATCTTCCTCTGTCCAATGTCTGTGTTCTTTTGCCCATATTAATCTTTTCCTACTATTAGCCAGTCTCAGATAGGGCTTTTTCTTTGTCACTCTCCCCTTAAGGCCAGCATCCCGGAGTAGCCTCTTCACTGTAGACATTGACACTGGCGTTTTGCAGGTACTATTTAATAAAGCTGCCAGTTGAGGACCTGTGAGGTGTCGACTTCTCAAACTAGAGACTCTAATGTACATGTCTTATTTCTCAGTTGTGCAGCGGGGCCTCTCACTTCTCTTTCTACTCTAGTTAAAGCCTGTTTGTGCTCTCCTCTGAAGGGAGTAGTTCACATCGTTGTAAGAAATCTTCGGTTTCTTGACAATTTCTCACATGGAATATCTTAAATTTCTAAGAAGAAGAATAGACTGTCAAGTTTCACATGAAAGTTATCATTTTCTGGCCATTTTGAGAGTTTTATGGAACCAACAAATGTAATGCTCCAGATTCTCAATTAGCTCAAAGGAAGGTCAGTTTTATAGCTTCTCTAATAACCAAAACTGTTTTCAGCTGTGCTAACATACTTGCACAATAGTTTTCAAGGGATTTTGAAACATCCATTAGCCTTCTAACACAGTTAGCAAACACAATGTACCATTAGAACACTGGAGTGCCCAACAAGCCAATCCAACTTGTGGGAGGGGGGAAGCATGGGGTGAAATATCTCCAGATTACCTAATCAAATTAACAGCTAAAATACCAAAGGTCTAAAAAGCTGGAATTGCTGCAAAGGGAGAATTCTTTACCGAAAGCAAAGTTTGAAGGAGAAAATTATTATTTCAAGTAAAAATCATTATTTCTAACCTAGTCAATGTCTGGACTATATTTTCTTTTCATTATGCAACTCATTTGATAAATAAAAGTATGATTTCCCATGGAAAAGACAACATTTGCCTTTGAACTGCAGTGCATATATATATATATATATATATATATATATATATATATATATATATACTGTATTTATATATGTACTTATATACTGTATATATTAGCTTTTTAATATTTTAAAGCTCTAATTACATTTTATTTGCATTCTACTTGGAGACTTTAACTTGTGTGATCACTCATATTGACCACAGCTTCTAGAGGGTTAGTTCCAATTCCAGACATTACAGCGGGATCCTGATGGTCAAAGACAAACCAAGCTACTTATAATAGAATTGGTCTTTATTATTTCAGATGCAAAATCATTAATGCAATATATACTGATACATTTTGTTTAGTCCAGATTTTTTATCTAGCAAATCTTAAAATAGACATGTTATCCTTATATAGCGTACAAAGGCAGTTAATACTTTACTCTGGTCTGTTGAAAAGTTTTCCATTGTGCGCTGTACATGGCAGTTTCTTCCCATCAAAGGTAACAACACAACGAATACACATTTCTGGACTGTACAGAAATCGCTAAAATAGTCCCTCCTTCTACGACATTATTTTGAATCTTGATGTTTCACCCAACACCCTTCTTCTTTAGCTCGCCCCCTGCAGCTACTAATTTACTGGAAACTTTCTGCTTCATTTTAGCTGTTTCCTTGGACATTTATGAAAGAAGCCAGGCAAAATTTATACCTGTCAGAGCAATTTTTTGGCAACGTTTTGTTTACCACTTAGCACTGGAGGACATAAACAGAAAAAATCTCCTGTGCAAGAACAACATAGGGGTCCTTTACAGCCAAAGATCTCATAAAGCTGCAAAATTGCAGCTTTACACCTCCTTTGACTGTAGAAACAGTTCTCCTTACCTCTTAGGCCCCAGTGCGTTTGCACAGGTTGCACCAATGATATGTCAGCCCCTGCCACTTAGAAATGGCCAATCGTTTTGTCACACTGTACTAAGGGAGACTCCGAAGCTACAAGCAGTGTAGATTCAGAGTGCAGTTAGCAGGCAAACCACTAGAGGGCAGGAGAGTAGTCAGTAAACCAGGTCAGCAGCAGGAGGTCTCGTCAATAGCACAGGAATAATCAAATAGTGGTCAGGTGATAGCCGAGGGTTGGAAGTCAGGAAGTTACGTATGCCACAGAGGGGAGAGATGGAGCCAAAGTTAGGAATGAGGATACAGGTCAGATACCGGGAAGTCCAAGTACAATCAAGGGAGGAGGACAAAAAGGTCGGGACAGGGATAAGACAGACAGGGATGGGTGCACAGTAGACAGGTGCAGGTAGTCAGGGACCTGGACAGATGGACCAATGAGGAGAGTACAGGTCAGAACAAGGTAGCCGGGAGGCAGAACAGATCAGGCAACTCACCAGAGCCAGTAACATGCTGTAGAGAATAAACTATCACTGGTACTGAATCGAAGGTGCAGCACCAGGATATAGTGTCCCAGAAACCAGAGTAAGGCGGGGGGAGTTAACCCCTGACATAATCAGGCCACAATTGGGTGAAATAATCAAACCACAGCATCCAATACAGACCTAAATCATGACAGTTATTTTTTTGTGGTAGTTTTCAATTACCTAAAGTGTGCATAGCTCAATGGAATCTTGTTTGAGGTGGAGCTGACGAAAGTGAAAACATTTCTAGCACTTGTGTACTATTCAAACTTGATAGCTCCAATGTACTAACCATGAACATTTATCTGACATTACTCTTTAAATACTCTGTTATATAAGGTTTTTTTTTTTTAAATTATCATCAATAATTCCACAGAAAAGTTATATTTAAAATATTTCAATATTTTATCTCTACTTTATCCTTGTAATGGTTGTTCCAGTTTGAGATAACCAACAGAGCAGAACAGTAGAAAACCAACAACACAGATCAAATTCATTCTCTATATTGTTCCTATAATGATGCGCGGCATGCACATATTTACCATGGCAATCTTACTATAGATCACACCTTTCTTCATAATTTACACCTTGTTGATTTAATTATGTCATAGATCTTGCTCACTTTTCACACCTCTTAGTAACATCTCACATAAGAAGGTTTGTTACCTTAGTAACGAAATTACAGTAACTTAATTATTCACTGGGGTATAATTCTCAATAAAATGTTCTTAACTGAATGAATTGGCTCCTTAGATTGGCACATATATGATAGTTATCATCAATAATATTTTATACGTTTATATTCACCTATTTAAAAGGGAACTTGTCATTAGATTCATGCTACCCAGATCACTGCCAGCATGAACTAGACACTGGCTACATGATTGCAGCCAGGTGTATCAGAAAATGCTTTGAAAAGCTGGAACTGAACTATGCATCTTGGCTGACTGGTCTGAGACTTCTCACTGCCCCACTTGAGTTGATTGACAAGTCTTTGCCTACAGTTAAAACCAGAAGTTTAAATACACTATCTGAAAAGACACATCTGCATGTTTTTCTCACTATCTGACATGAAATCAGAATTAATCTTTCTTGTTTTAGGTCAATTAGGAACCAAAATTATTTATATCTACCAAATGTTAGAATAATGTGAGGATGTTTTAAGGCATTTTTATTATTTTCTGCAAAGTTAAAAACTTATATACATTTCATTAGTATTTGGTACCATGGCCCTTAAACTGTATGACTTGGGTCAAACGTTTGGATATCTTTCCACAAGCTTCTCACAATGGTTGGCAAGAATTTGGGCCCATTCCTCCTTACAGAACTGGTGTAACTAAAGGCCCCTTTACACACTGAAACTTTCTGGCGATCCCACCAGCGATCCCAACCTGGCCGGGATCGCTACAAAGTCTCTGGTGAGCTGTCAAACAGGCAAACCTGTCCAATGACGCAACAGCGATCCGGACCTGCAGAACGACCTAGCTAGTCATTGGGGACGTTGTAAAGCAGCTTTTTGAAAGGGAAGTCGCTAACGAAGTCGCTGTAAAGTCCCCTTTACACACTAAAACTTTGCTGCACAGCGGGAAACAAAGGACCAAAGAATGGTTCTGAACGATTTGTAGCGATCACAACTTCACAGCAGGGGCCAGGTCGCTGATGTGTTTCACACACTGCAATGTCGCTGGGGAGGTCGCTATAACGTCACAAAACCGGTGACGTTACAGCGATGTCGTTTGCGATGTTGCAGTGTGTAAAGCCACCTTAAGCCATGTTTGTAAATCTCCTTACTTGCACTGGCCTTTTCAGCTTTGCCCATAAATTTTCAATAAGATTGAGATAAGGGCTTTCTGATGGTCATACCAAAACATTGACTTTGTGATCTTTAAGCAACTTTGTAACCAGTTTGGCAGTATGCTTTGGGTCATTATCCATTTAGAAGATCCATTTCTGTACAAGTTTTAAGTTCCTGGCTGATGTCTTGAGATGTTGCTTCAGTATTGCCACATAATCTCCTTTACCCATCTATTTTGTGAAGTGCAACAGTCCCTCCTGCAGCAAAAAACCCCCCACAACATGATGGTGCCACCCCCGTGTTTCATAGTTGGTGTTCTTACGCTTCAAAGCTTCTCCCTTTTTCATCCAAAAGTAACGATAGTCATTATGGCCAAACAGTTCAATTTTAGATTGTCAAACCACAGGACATGTCTCCAAAAATTAAGGTCTTTGTTCCTGTGTGCATTTGCAAACATTAATCTGTTTTTTTCATGTTTCTCTTGCAGTGATGACTTCTTCCTGGCACAGTGGCCTTTCAGCCCATGTTAATATAAAAATGATGACTCATTTTACTGTGGATAATGACACAATCTTACCAGCTTCTGCCAGCATCTTCACAAGGTCTTTTGCTTTTTTTTTCAGTTGATAAGCACATGTTTGACCAAAGCATATTCATCTCTGGTACACAGAACCCATTTCCTTTCTGATCAGTATGATGGCTGGACATTCCCATCTTGTTTGTACTTGTGTATAATTGTTTGTACAGATGATCAAGATACCTTTAGGTATCTGAACATTCCCCCCAAGGATGAACCAGATTTGTGCAAGTCCATACTTTTCTTCCTGAGATCTTGGCTAATTTCTTTTGACTTTCCCATGATGTTACACAAAGAAGCAGTGTGTTTCAGGTGTGCATTAAAATACATCCACGGGTGTGTCTCTATTTAACTCAGATGTTCCCAATAAACCTATCAGAAGCTTCCAAAGACATGACATCATCATATGGGCTGTCCCATATTGTTTATAAAGCATAATACTCTTAAGGCTGCTTTACATGCTACGATTTCATATGCGATCTCGTATGCGATGCGACACACCCAGGTCGTATATACGATCTGAAGAGACCGTACATAGGTCGTCTCTGAGCCGTCACACATGCATATTCTCTACGATGCCACATCGATCAATATCTCATTAGATCTACCGGACCGCAGACAGGGATGAATGATTAACATTACATGAGTTGCGTACGCCTTATAAAGCACGAAGGACAATTTGTTACGCAGTTGGTACAACCAATCATAGCGGTGGGCGTGAGGCATGGCATGGAGACACACGCCCGCGTCGCATATGACGTACATAATAACGATGAGGCTTGTCGTTGTTAGGATGTCACATGTATCAATATACCGGTTTTGTTCAACAAAACAAACAACATTTAGAAAATGAACGATGTGTATGCAATCAATGTTTTTGCACACAATCAGGTGTCACACGCAATGACGTCACTAACGATGCCGGATGTGCGTCACATACGACGTGACCCCGCCGACATCTCGTAAGATATATTGTAGCGTGTAAAGCCCGCTTTAGTGTATGTAAACTTTTGACTTTGTAGCAAGTAATAGAAATGCCTTAAAACATTCTCTCTCTCATTATTTTGGCATTTGGCAAATATAAATAATTTTGGGTCCTAATTGGCCTAAAATCTGAAAATTGTATTCTAATTTCATGTCAGGTAGAGAGAAAAACCTGCAGACTTACCTCCCAGATTACTGTCATTCCTCTGTTTTCTGCATTGAGATAAAAATGTCACATGACCACTGCAGCTAATTAGTAGCAAGTGATCAGCTGCAGCCTTTACTATTTTGGAAGACTACAGCCTTGACTACCAGGAGACTTATCTCCAGTCCTGGAAGAAAGTGTGTACTTTTAGAGTTAAACAGCAAGTGGAGCTAATAAACGTAATTTGTCACCAGGTTTTTGTAACTTCATCTGAGAGCAGCATAATAAAGGAAGAGACCCAGATTCCAACGATGTATCACTTAGTTAACTGGAAACAGCAGTTTGTGACACAATCAGAAATCTTAGATGTAGCATGTAGCAGAGCTCAAAAAGCAAATGCCACTCCTGACCCTAATTTTCAATTTTCTGTGTATGTTGTATATTGATAGTAAACTGCTAATCCATGCTGGGGTGGGACTGGACCAGGATTCAGGTGGCTACCTAGTCTTGCAGTGATAATCTCCTGCTGACAAATACTCATTGTATTGAAACAAGAGGACACAGCCTAATAGGTGAAACAATCATGTAGATCTGTGGAGCCCAGGTAGTCACCCCAGGGACATCAATCCACCTTCAGGAATGCCACAGGGTCTTCTTCTGTATATATGGCAACAGGTATGTAGTTTTTATTTGTATATGTCGTGACGCCACTCACGGCTTGCGGTCAGGGATATGGGTGACCGCCAGCAGATTTAACGAGCATCTGGGGCTGATGGAGTCTGCAGTCGGATAGTGTGGCCTCCCGTGAGTGAGGCAGGCCCCAGGGGCTCGGGTATGTAGGGTAGTGGGTCCAAAAATAATCCAGTCAAAGTCCAAAATGTCTTTCAACTGATCTTTACTCACTTTAGTTGATTTGTGAGGTACCCGGGCGATGCTGCAATTAACCAGGTTGAAACCAGGAGCTCCTTCAGGCCGATCTAAGGGTAACCATTAACTCGCCTTCCTTGCACTTCTCTGTTTGGATAACCCCTGACTTGAAGTACCGTGGGATTCATCCAGGGAATCGCTACTGCCTTTTCTCCCTTTTTGGCCCGTTTGCCGGCAGGGTGGACCAAGTGAGATGGCTCCAGGCTCAATCCCCTTTTGGGCCCCTGTGTTGCTGCTGAGGCTCGGACTCTAGATTGTTGGTGAGGGACTTGTAGTTCCCCTCACCGGCAGGTTTAGCAGATCAATAAATGGACGTCTACTCTAGGGACCTGTTTCCCGTGCGTGCCTAGTCACCAGCAGTCCCCATATTCGACTGACTCTCTCTGTCTTTCTGACTGACTAACTGGTCACCGTTCTCCCCTGCTAACGGCTACTCCACGTGCAGGGTCTGAATAGTGTGAGCGCGCGTCTGCGTCTCCTAGCAACCGCCGCTCACCACTACCAGACTGGCTTGCTCCACTCCTTTCCTGACAGCCTCTGTACCTTTAGCTTTCAGCCCCTCCACTACACCCCTTGACAAGAATTGAAGGCCAGACTCCTTTAGGGACTGCCCAAGGGTCCCATCTAATGGTGTGGGAGACCTGGTTGCTTTGTGTCTGTGCATGCACACCTCTTTCCGGCCTTTAGGACTACCTGGAAGCACTGTCCCAGCATGGGTGCAGTACTCAGTGGTGCCTGAACAGGTCAGGGGCGCCACATATCCAGCATCCAAAAGCTTCGTAAAAGTAGATTGTTTTATTTCAATTCCAATAAAAACATCACAAGGAAAAACAGCATTGGGTAAAAAATCTTGAGATGTAGCTCAAAAGATAGCAGCAGACTTGTTTCGGACTCTGTGTCCTTCCTCATTGCATAAACAATAGACATGGTTTCAGCATTTTACCTCTTATCCTGTCCTGTCCCTTTGAGCAGGAATCCAATCAAATTACTGATTAACACAGTATGATACCACTACTACATACTACAGATGTAATAAATATAAATATAAATTAAATAAATATAAAATGTCGAAAAAATAAAAGTCAACACAAAATATATGAACATAATCAATCATGAATCAATGATAAATTAAATATTGTCTTAAATTAAGACCTGTGGGTGACCTGGTCTGAAGTACAAAGATCCACCATGATTCCTTATTATTCAGTACCCGTCTGTGATCTCCTCACCTTGCTGGTAAGTGAACTTTCTCTATAGCCATAACTTTAGAAGAATCTACACTCCCGCCATGTGTAATAGAAAAATGCCTTGAAGCTGAAGAGCATTTAAATGGCATCTTTTTAGTGGCATCGAACAAATGCGTGAGTATGCCATTTTTTTAAAGGGCCAGACGTGCAACCTACATATTGCAGGTTGCATTCAGTGCAGGTAACGAGGTAAATGACATATGTGGTATTACAATTCAAATAGTTTTTTATATTGTAAGTGATGTTAGTGGAACTGGAAGTGAAAATATTTCCTGTGACTACATGGTCTCAACATGTGCATATGCGGTGACAGCACCGAAAAAAGCCTTTAACATTATGCCAAGTAGATTATTTAAAATGTTAAAAAATAAGTAATTCTTATATACATCCCTCAATGCTACTGAAGGAAGTATAATATGGCCTGGGGGTATATTTCGCCTATGCCAATTTATGCCCCTGAATATAATCTAGCCTAGGCCACTTTAGCCCGAGGTATTGTCTGGTTGTGGGTATACTCAGGCCTGTTACATCGGGACTATTGTAATTGTTTACTACCTGCCCAAGAACTAATAAGCAGGTAATTGTTAACTACCTGCTTATTCTACCCGGTGCCAGCTCAGAGCAGTTATGGATTGCTCCTGATGGTGATTCTGCTGTTTCACGTCAACAGAGCAGCTTTTATTCTTCTAGGCTGCTCCGTCGAAGGGACAGGACTGATGACACCATGCTGATTGACAGCCTGCTTCCCGCAGTTAGGCAGCAGAGAGCCAGCTGTCAATAAGCATGATGTCTGCAGTCATTCCCCCTGTCAGCACAGCTAAGAGAATGAGAAGCAACTGGTCTGTTGATGAGATATCATCGGAAGCTGCAGAATCACCATCAGGGAGTGATCTGTGACTGCCCTGTGGTTGGCGCAGGGCAGAACTGACAGGTAGTTAGCAACTACTTGCTTATGAGTTCTTAGGCTCATAGAAAAAAAAACAGTTCTGGATAACCCCTTTAAAGTTCAGCAGTTTGTGCAGATTTTTTAAAATTAAATAAAGATTTATTTATTATAGAAAAGTTGTAAAGCAGTAATTGTAGATACCTGAAGAATAAGGCTGGGGCCACACAAGCACTACTGGGAGTGCATCGCATGACACTCGGCTCCTGCTCTGCTGGAGTGTAAGCCAAGGGTCATGCCACTGTGAAGCAATCCTGTGATATCAGCACAGCCGTGGAGGACAGGGCGGGCGCTGCGGAGGAGGGGGAAGAAGTAATCTCCCCATCTCCTCCATTGTCAGCTGATACATATATCGCACTGCACTCCGGTGTCATCCGAGTACAGTGTGATGTTTCTCTCGCACCCATAGACTTGTATGGGTGCGAGAGAAAACTAATAAACTAATCGGATTCCACCCACAGCATGCTGCAATTGTTTTCTCGATCCAATTAGGATTAAGAAAAAAATTGCTCATGGGAGCTGCCCCATAGAGTAAGGGGCACTTTGCACACTACGACATCGCAAGCCGATGCTTGCGATGCCGAGCATGATAGTCCCCGCCCCCGTCGCAGAAGCGATATCTTGTGATAGCAGCCGTAGCAAACATTATCGCTACGGCAGCTTCACATGGACTCACCTGCCTTGCGACGTTGATCTGGCCGGCGACCTGCCTCCTTATTATGGGGGCGGGTCGTGCTGCGTCATAGCGACGTCACACGGCAGGAGGCCAATAGAAGCGGAGGGGCGGAGATGAACGGGACGTAAACATCCCGCCCACCTCTGTCATTCCGCATAGCCGGTGTGAGCTGCAGGACGCAGGTAGGAGATGTTCCTCGCTCCTGCGGCTTCACACACAGTGATGTGTGCTGCCGCAGGAATGAGAAACAACATTGTACCTGTCGCAGTCGCGTAATTATGGAATTCCCAGACACTACACCGATGATACGATTTCGACGATTTTGCGCTCGTTAATCGTATCATCTAGGATTTACACACTACGATGTCGAATGCGACGCCGGAAGTGCGTCACTTTCGACATGACCCCTCCGACATCGCACCTGCGATGGCGTAGTGTGCAAAGTGCCCCTAAAATTGGTCCGAGTGGAATACGATTTTTTATTGCATTCCACTTGCTCCGTTTTACTTGCCATGTGTCCTTAGCCTTAAGGTGATCAAATGTTGTCTTTGACATCACATGGTGAACTCCCCCCCAAAAAATATTAGGGACAATAGGAAATTGATGTCGTTTTTCAGTTCAATGCTAAGTCAAGAAAATTAATCATTTAATGATAGCTTTGAAATATATCTTATGTTTCCAAAAATAGTGTATTTAGTAGAATGCAAAATGATCATTGAAATAACAAAAAGAAGAGAAATCTAAAAAAAAAGGCTAAAGAGCTAAAGCTTTTTTAATATGAAGTTGAAAAACTCTAACAGAATGTGGTGTCCAGCAGGTCTGGGTCCCATCTAATTTTTCTTCTTGGCAGAAATCATCTGCAGCCATTCGGACCACTGATTTAAGCATGAGAAAATCCGTGATGTGAATATTCTTGGTAAGATGTAAGTTTTGGCAAAAGAAAGGGATGCACATATTATTTTCTTCACAGACTTCATTGCAATCTGTTTTTGAGTCAACATGCTATCGCTGTTTTCTCTGTATACGGTGTATATCTGGCTTCGCTACTGTATGTCATTGATTAATTATTCAAGAAAGAAGCCATATTTTCCCCGTGTCCTCATTAGTGTATTTTGATCCATTCAAGATTTCCTTAGGGTTCATTGCTACTAATGATGCACTTCATTTAACACAATGAC
The DNA here is from genome assembly GCF_048569485.1 of Anomaloglossus baeobatrachus. Classification (NCBI taxonomy): domain Eukaryota; kingdom Metazoa; phylum Chordata; class Amphibia; order Anura; family Aromobatidae; genus Anomaloglossus; species Anomaloglossus baeobatrachus. The sequence continues at coordinate 98,845,670 of NC_134358.1, forward strand.
AGAATTACTAATTCTCTTAGAATTAGTTTTGTTCGCCGTTGAATTTAACAGCCTATTTATTGTACAGAAGGGCAGAAGCATTGGTGGCATGACACTGTGCATTATGAGAAATAATGTGCTATCATTGACAGTTTCTGGATTATTAATCAGTGTGACGGAATTGATTTTTTTCAAAATGCTATAGGGCTTAAGGCCAAGAAGAAGGTAAGACTGGCGCGACTTTTTAATATCATTCACTTGTATAGATCAAGATTGCTATAAATTATGGAAAAGGTGACTTTTTTGTTCTTGAATCTAAAATATAAATTAAATGTAAAATGTTGGCCAAGCAACGTTGTAGCTATATGGGATTCTCAGGGTACACATGCTACTGGATCCTAGTGCCTGGGTACTCTGTGCTACATAACCATAATGTGCTTCCATAACATAATGGAACTTGAAGACCCACCTCTTCTGACAAGCCTACAACCTGCCGTAACCCTGAGTCCGCTATAGAGCCGCACGACCAGCTCTACCCTCACCTACTGTATCTGCACCCATCCCTTGTAGAGTGAACCCTTGCGAGCAGGGACCTCTCTCCTCCTGTACCTGTCTGTGCCTTATATTGTTTATGACTATTGTACTTGTCCCTATTACGTATACCCCTTTTCTATGTAAAGCCCCATGGAATAAATGGAGCTATAATAATAAATAATAATAATGATAAGAAGAAGAATAATAATAACATAAGAAGCAGTGATGTACCACCACTGGTGGAAGACCACATGGCCGCTATGGGGCCTATGAGTCAAGGAGCCTGGTCCAAGTGCCACAACCCAGCCTGCTGCCATAGACCACCATTTGAACTGTATCATCATTCTGGATGCCAATACAGTTAAAAGCAATGATGAAAGAGGTAGCGGAACGCTCCCTCTTCCATTACTCTCCCGCTGTGTCTGCACTCTGATGTCTGAGCATAACGGTGCGAAGACATCACTACCGTTTGCCTGCTGTGCCGAGATGTGCAGAGCTGCAGGAAGCACACTAAGGAGACCAGTGAAGCTGTGGTGGAAATAGGAGGACTATGGTGGTTTAAAGAAAAATGGAGGGCACCAGCTCAAATTGGAAAAGGATTATTATAATTATTATTTATTATTATAGCGCCATTTATTCCATGGCGCTTTACATGTGAAAGGGGTATACATAATAGGGACAAGTACAATAATCATAAACAATACAAGGCACAGACTGGTACAGGAGGATAGAGGTCCCTGCCCGTGAGGGCTCACAGTCTACAAGGGATAGGTGAGGATACAGTAGGTAATGGTAGAGCTGGTTGTGCGGCGCTGTATCAGACTGAGAGTTACGGCAGGCTGTAGGCTTGTCGGAAGAGGTGGGTCTTCAGGTTCCTTTTCAAGCTTGTCAAGATAGGCAAGAGTCTGATATGTTGTGGCAGAGCATTCCAGAGTATGGGGGAGGCACAGGAGAAATCTTGGATGCGATGGTGGGAAGAGGAGATGAGAGGGTAGTAGAGAAGAAGATCTTGTGAGGATCAAAAGTTGCGTGTAGGTATTGGGAGACTAGGTCACAGATCTAGGGAGGAGACAGGTTATGGTTGGCTTTGTATGTCATGGTTAGTGTTTTGAACTGTAGTCGTTGGGCAATGGGAAGCCAGTGAAGGGATTGGCAGAGTGGATCTCCACTGGCGCTAGTAAAGGCATAAATGACAGAAGAAAAAGAAAGTGCCATAAACCAGGGATCACCAAAAAAATCTTTATTATACAAAAAATATATATTACACACTAATGGGTCAAATACACACCAAATGATTAAAAACACTTAAAATCCAAAATGGAAGATCATTCCACCCAATCCTAGTAAATAACCACTAAAGTAGTATAGATACACTAACAATACCATAAGGGGAGGCACAGACAAAGATACATGCAAGATTGCAAAAAACAAACTATGCAGTAATTGGATAATCAAAAATTAAATAATGACAAATATAATGGTTCAGAGAAAGCAGTGTGCAAATGAAATAAGTAAATATCCAAGAATAAGAAGGAACATGCATAAGTTGGAAAGTACAAATGGCAAATTGTGGCAAGATGCATAGATGAACAAATAAATTGGGTGTGTGTAAGAACAAAGCATTCAAGATAAAAGATAATATACAGAAGTCAGAGAAAAATGATAAATATCAACAAGACTGCCAAATGCATGAATCAAAGGACAAATGAACCATGGATGTAAAAGTACTCCATGCTGTGAAAAATGCTGGGTGCCTACACAAATAAATGTAATGCTGGTGCAAAACTACACCATAGCTAAATAAGGCAGAGTGCAGGGTGGCCAGGAGAGGGTGCAGCATCACACGTAACTCCAAATCCTGGCCACCCTGCACTGAAATTCCGTTTGCCACTAACTGGGAGTGACCTATGGAGCCTCATTCTCAGAGCAAGGCTGCATAAGATTTGATGGGTGTTGTAGGACATTACACCATTGGATTACATTTTAACTTTGAGGATTTATTTTTAAAAAGGGGGTGATGTTACTCACTTGGGGAAGAAGGATTGAGTCATGTTACAGGTGCTCAGGGGCTTCATGCTGAGGGCTGTCACTGTGTGCTGGGGGGCTGAGTGGGGAAGGGCTAGGTTTACATGTGTGAGGCTGAATGGGGAAGGGGGTGATTTTGCATGCTGGAGGGCTGCGTGGTGAAGGGGAAGATGTTACATGCAGGGGGCTGCATAGGGAAGGGCGTTATTTTATATGCGGAAGCTGCATGATGGGGGGGCTGCATGGCAAAGGGTTACAGTTACTTGGGTGGGGCTGCGTGGGGATGTGTGTGTTACATAAGTGAACCTGTCAGGTGAAATATGCACCTAGAACCACGAGCAGTTCAGAGTGCATATTGCTCATCCCTGCCTAACTGTCCCTGTATCTAGTATCATACATAAAGAGAGCTTTAGAAAAAGTATTTCAAAAGATCTTTTATGATATACTAATGAGGCAAGAGACTAGTCACAAGGGCATTATTTCCCCCAACCTTTCCGCCATCTTAGCATGTTAGCACACCCACAGGGTCCCACAGGGGAGTTCTAACATACTATTCATTGCCCAGCATCATTGGCTGTGATGTACGTACCTGTGTCTGTTATCATCACCTAAAGATGCCAGATTTAGGGTCATATGACATGATCAGGAGTCCCGGCACTTCCGGTCATGCGCACTATGAAGCCGAGTGTACGCGTCCCAGCTTCAGAGAGGTCTAGTGCTCATGACTGGAAGTCCCGGGAACTTCTGATGATGTGCACTGACCCTAAGCCTGGCCTCAATGGACAGGTACGTGATGACGCTGAGCATTGAATAGCATGTTAGGATGTTCCTGTGCGTATGCTAACATGCTAAGAGGGCAGACTACTTGGGGGTAATAACGCCCTTGTGATTAGTCCCTGCGCTCATGAGCATATCACAAAGGATGTTTAGAAATACATTTTCTAAAGATCTCTTTATCTATGCTACTAGATACAGGGACCGTTATTCAGCAATTAGCAATATGCACCCAGAACTGCTCGTGGTTCTGAGTACATATTGCATCTGACAGGTTCCCTTTAAGTACCGAATGTGGGGAAGCCCTCCCCACCCAAAGATTCATTATATAGTCCTCATTGTCCTCCCCACCCCACAATTCATTATATAGTCCTCAGTGTCCTCCACACCCCACAATTCATAATATGGCCCTGATACCCTCCTCCCCACCCCACAATTCATTGTATTACCCTCAGAGCGTTGTCCCCACCCCAAAAATAATTATATGGTCCTGATATGTAAGGTACGGTAATGTACATAACATAGAACACTATGTAAGATATATTTAATGTATATACATAAATATCTATATTTGCTGCTTTTTCACCATAAAAACAGGGGGGCCCAGATACAATGTTTTGCACAGGGGCCTCAAGCTGTCAGTATCCGTCCCTGGTCCAATGGATACAGATGTTCAACATTACTGACCCCTGTAGAGGTAAACCTTATCAATGCAAATGTATGTCATTGCTACCTCTCATAGGGATACACTATATCACCAAGAGTGAAGAGTGCAAAACACATCTGTTAATACAGGAGCTTCCTGACAACACTGACCCTCAGGAAGTTGAACTGTGTGACCCTATGTCATCTGTGCCCTGCATTACCATGGATGTTGGCACCCTAGTCCTGCACACTGGCCCACTTACTTAGTGATGAATGACCTTCACTTTACCTTATGCTAAGGCTGGAACCATACCATAATAGATTGATGTCTTAAGAGTGAATAAGGTCCAGGCACAGAAGTATTTTAGATGAGGCAAAATATAAAGTGCAAATTACACATGAAACTCACAGGGTTAAAAATTCAGACTTATATGGGTTAAGCTGTGATGTATTCTAGTATCCATATCATGCAGCATATTGCCATGGCTGATGTGTACATGTACACATGCTTAACCAGAATATCATTTGTCCACCTATCCAACAGATGAGCCGATAGGTAAGTGGAATGGTCATGTAACTTAGACCATACCACAATAGAAAAAAAATATGTATCTGTACATCATGTAAGAAGACCAAAGAATAACAGTGAACTCATTTCTATTCAACAAATATACATCAACGCATTTTACCTCTGTTATCTGGTTCATCAGGAGGCTCAAGGATCTTTGGCATCTAAGATTGATGTCCTCATTGGAAGAGGTCAAAAAAATTCCATGATGCTAGTCTCTTAGACCAGCCATGCATTCCCTTTCAAAATATTCTGTGTGGAGACTATGCACCAGGTTTTTTGGGGCTCAATCTCTGAAAAATCTTTTAGTACACTGCACTGCTCTGGAGAAGCCACAGCATAAAAGCTTGGTGATTGGCTGTGCAGCAAGCTCTACTCAGATGACAAACCCAAACAGGAAGATGGATGTTCAGTTAAAAGTCTGAGACCCGGACATCCAGTGTTCGGTATGAACCTTGAACTTTACAGTTCAGGTTCACTCTTTCCTACTTATTTACCATCTTTATAATTTTTGGTAAAATAAATAGGGTGTTGGGGACTGGTGTACATTCCCCCATGAGGTCTCTGCACAGGACACACAAGAATTTTATTAAATTCTGTCTTCTATGATTATTATTTTTTTTTTTTACAATATCCTAATTTTATTTTGTGGTCTGACTTGTGTAAGTACCTTTCTTTTCGTTTTGTTTTTGTTTGTTTTTTACACTGGCTCCTCTGTGGTATCTAGCCATCATCTTGTTGCTTTGTATTATATTTTTTGATAGCTTAGCATTTCTCTTTTTACCATCTTTGTCAACCATATATTTTCATCTGTTCCAGGTTTCTTTTGACATTATAATTAATTTGCAATATGTCTACTGTCAGTCTTATCCTCTGTGTAATTGGGCCTAGAGTGCTACTTATTGATTTACTACGGTTACTTGGCCCTTCCTAGCCTAAAAATAACAGCCCGCAGCCACCCCTGAAGTGGTGCAACAATTAGATGCGTCAATTCTGGTGCTGAACCAGGCCCTTCCTGATTGCCCTGGTGCGGTGGCAAAAGGAGTAATTTTTTTGGGGTTGATGTTTGCTGTGAATTTACAGCTGATATCAAACCCAGGGGTTAGCAATGGACATGAATCTATCAGACACCACCTTTTCTAACTTGGTAAGTAAATGATTGCACATTCCATTAGCAAAAATTTGTGATTAAGACAGTATAAGTTTGGAACACCACTGTCTATTGACTACCTATCCCATCAATATAAAAATCTTTACGTGTTTCTTCTTTACCAATTTGCCTAGATTCATCAGGGGCTAGGCAGGTGTAAATGCATACAGGTACTTAGCAGAGCATGATAGATCCATGCTATCGTGTGATTACTCACAAAATTGTTGGCCAAAATTGTGGCCCAAATATATAGTACAATATGCACCAATTTCTAGACAAATTTTACAAACACATACCTTTTCGCGTTACTTTTGAAAAACAGTGAACAGATATACATTTCAGTGTAAAACTTGAATGTTTCAAAATCTTCACTTTTTTATGGCCAATAGTAAATTTACTCTAATATCCGTAGAAGAGCACAATTGCCAATGTCCGAAGCTAATAGCATCACATCGCTAACAGCTAGACTGTCTGCCATTAAAGAGTTCCTTTAATTTAAAGCTCAGTGCAAAAGCTTTAACACATTTGGAAATTGTAAAGTTCTAAAAAAAAATCTATACCTAGATAGATAGGTAAATTGACCGAAGCCCAAAGTTTTATTAAGCAAGAAGCCCTGCCTTTCTTGTCCCTTCATTCTCCTTGCATGCTTATGAATTGTTTGTGGCCGTGTGGTTGTTGTCTGCCTGGTAAATAATGTTCCAGCTACTTTGTAATTGCTTCAGCATCCCTACGTTCTCTGAGGACCTCTTAGAAATGATGCCGAGCTCTTAGTTTCCTTCTGTTTGTAATTAAATTGCTGAACTGTGGGTAACATTTGTTTAGTTCAGCTGCCTGTATCAGCTGCTTCTTAAGGTTATTTAAAGAATTAGAAATGAAATTGGAAGGATTTTAAAGCAAGTGACTGTGTTATTTTCTATTAAAGAAGATGTTTGAAAAAATATTTTGAATTAGTTATTTTTTTGGATCCCAGTTTCTTTTTCTTCAGTATGAGGAATTGAAATATAACCCTGTGATGTTCAAAGAGAATGTGTAATATGCTATTTTTGTGCATGAAGTGTATGCACATTGTATAGTACTTTTCAGTTACCTAAACTGATTTAACAAAAATGTTTATTGTGTTCTACAAAATCCCAAACATTATGGATGTCTAAGGAAAAAATAGAAAAACTGGGTATACAAATGTATTAACCCCTTCACCCCAGCCAATTTTCTGTTTTTCGTTTTGTTTTGTTTTCTTGCTACCCTTCTTCCAAGAGCTATAATATTTTTATTTTTCCATTAATCTTGCCATATGAGGGCATGTTTTTGCGAGACGAGTTGTACTTTTAAATTAAACCATAAGTTTTACAATAAAGTGTACTGGAAAACGGCAAAAAAATCCAAGTGCTGAAAAATTGCAGAAAAAAAAGTGCGACTGTATGATTGTTTTTGGGATATTTTATTCACCGTGTTCACTACATGCTAAAACTGATGTGTAGGTATAATTCCTTAGGTCGGTTAGAGTTTGCAGATAGCAAAAATGTATAGGTTTACTTTTATCTAAAGGGTTAAAAAAAATCTGAATTTTGTCCAAAAAATTTTCCGCGACCTATAGCGTTCTCATTTTTTGGGGATCTATGGGTCAGTGACAGCTTATTTTTTGTGTCTCAAACTGACGTTTTTCATGGTACAATTTTTGCACAGATGCTACATTTTGATCGCCTGTTATTGTATTTTGCAAAAAATTTGTGGTGATCAAAAATGTAATTTTGGTGCTTGGAATTCTTTTGCTACTACGCAGTTTACCGATCAAATTAATTGATTTATATTTTGATAGATTTCTGAATGCGGCAATATCATATGTGTGTACATTTTTTAATTTTTTAACCTTTTAATTTTCACAGTGCCACCAATGGTAAGTGAAGAATTACAGTAGCTGGGATTTAAATTGAAATGTCACATTTTGACATCGCGGTTTAAGGGGATAACAGGCGCGAGTGGATCACTGAACCACCTATGCCTGTGAGGCACACATGTCATCTGTTCAAATCAGCTGGCGTGTGCACAAATTGCCTTCGGTTGCCTGCAGCAGCCGCCGGTGATTACACTATGACCACTTAGGACATACCGTTATGGCTTGCTGTCATTAAGGGGTTAAGGAGATGAAGGATTGATTTTTCTACAGCCAAAAATAACTTGCTCTCACATAAGTTTGCATCTAAAGAATTCACATCTGTCTATTTAGCTATGAGAGTAGTAATGGTTATGAGCCTACGAGCATATTCATGTCTACTGTAATTTAATTTCTAGGAAGTAGGTTCTACCTCTGTTAATTACATTTGTGGCATTCATCTTTTTTATCTATATGTACAATGACTTTGGTTTAACCCCTCCCTTCACCCTCAGCTTCTTTTCACCTTCCTTGCCAGGCCAAATTTTACAATTCTGACCAGTGTTACTTTAGGACACTAGAACACGTCAACGGATCCCAGTGATTCTGCGATTGTTTTTGCGGGAACACATTGTACATTATGATAGTGAGAAATTTAGGTCAATATTTTTTGCAGTTATTTATGAAAATTTTGGAATTTTGGCAAAAATTCTAAAATTTTAGCAATTTGCAAACTTTTAAGGTTTATGTGCTTAAACCAGATAGTTATTTCACACAAAATATTTAATAAATAACATTTTTCAAATATCTACTTCACATCGCCATAACTTTTTAAACATAATTCTTTTTAGAGAGTTATAAAGGTTAAAGGTTTATCAGCAATTTCTCATTTTTCCAACAAAACTTACAAACGCATTTATTTAGGGACCAGATCACATTTGAAGCTACTTTGAGTGGCCTATGTGACAGAAAATACCGACAAGTGACACCATTCTAAAAACTGCACTCCTCACACTGCTCAAAACCACATCCAATAAGTTTATTTATTAACTCTTCAAATGTTTCATAGGAGTTAAAGCAATGTGGAAGGAAAAAATGAAAATGATAATTTTTACCATAGAAATATTGCTTTAGCCCCAAATTTTGCATTTTCACAATGGAAACAGAATAAAATAGACTGTACAATTTGTGCAATTATGCTGATCCCATTTGTGTGGTGGAAATCTACTATTTGGGTGCAAAGTGGGGCACAAAAAGAAAGGCCATTTGACTTTTGGAGCGCAAAATTATCTGGAATACATGGTGGACAACATGTTGCATTTCCAGTGTCTCTACTCTGCCTAAGCAGTGAAAACTAGAGATGAGCGATTCTGCTAAGGATCAGATTGTTTCAGGATCACCGAACCTGCCTGAAATCGCCAATCAGATCATCGATCTTAGCCATTCAGATCGTTCGTCCTAGCCGAACACATTAAATTCAATGACAGGCAATAGTGATGTGTTGTAAAATGGTGTAGGAGGCTGTAAAAGGAAGGACATGAAAAAGGTTAAAGCAGTACATATTTACTGAGTCTCCCCGCAGCTGCAGCGCTACATCCATGTCCGCTAATGATCCTTCATATATATTCACTGCTTTCCCTTTCCACTGGTGACTCTGATTGGCTGCCTTTCCCCCCTGTATTGATACCAGCACAGATAAAGCCACGGCTACAGGCTGCAGACCAAGTTGTGCACTTATCTTGGCATATGGCTTTTTTTTAAAAAAATATTTAAATAAATAATTAAAAAAAAACAGTGTGTGCTCGCCCACATAATTTTGATAGCCAGCCAAAATAAAGCCTGACAGCTGGGGGCTCATGTTCTCAGGCTGGGGAGACCCATGCTATTGAGCCCCTCAGCCTAAAAATAGCAGTCTTCAGTCTCCCAGATTTGTTGCATCCATTAGATGCGACGGTCCCAGAACTTTATCTGTTTTTTCTCTATTGCCCTGGTGCAGTGGCAATAATAATTAGTAATAAGGGGTTAATTACAGCTGTGAGCTGCCAGTAAGCCCTTGATTAGTGATGGGTAGGGATCTCTGAGACACTCCCACTACTAATGCTATAAGGAAAAAGAAATAAACACAAACACACAGAAAAATCCTTTATGTAAATAAATAAAAAAAAACTCTTCCACCAATTTATTAACCCACGAAACAGCCAGGTCCAACATAGTCCACACTACACACAATGCTATAGACCACACATAGTCCACACAATGATTCCAGCTCTTCTACATCTGCATGCAAACATAAGATACGACCACCCGCTGTAACTTTAGGAAGAAAATGAGCCACAGCGATGAGGGGTAATGTTCCTCAGGTTAGTTATAGTCAAAGCTGGAGGCTCCTACGGCCCTCCACCTGTGACCACAGGTAACCTGACCTTAGGGGACCTCAATGAACTCAGTGACCTTACCTCAGAAGAGCCTTTGCGGTCCCCTGAAGACAAGTTACCAGCAGTCACAGGTGGAGGGCTGTGAGCACCTCCTGCTGTGACCGCAATTAACCTGAGTGATGTCACTGCTGATCGGGTGGCTCATTTTCTGCTTAAAATTATAGCATGCAGTCTTGTTCTATGGCATCCCGTTGTCTGTTCAGGTGTAGCAGAGCTGGAATCATCATGTGATCTGGTGTGGATTTCGTCTGATTCGAGTCTTTTGGGGGTTAATAAAGTGGTAAAAGAGGGTGTGTTTTTTGTATTTTATAGACCTGTATGGCTTTATTTCTTTGCCTCTGTGGATTGGATGGCTTGTGACCAACATCTGGTGAGAAATTCATGTCAATAGCACCTTTAGAAATAGATTTATTTAGAATATTGGTGACGTGTTCAATACTTATTTCACTCAAGCTAAGGAGGAGGGGGCAAGTCACGGACTAAAACACAAATATTTTATTTAATCAATTATTAAAAATCTATTATGAATCAGTCATAAGAGAACTTAGGCGTTTCAAGTGTATTATCTAATCATAGATAAAGATAACACGAAAATGAAACCATTATATAAAAATTTAACATACACCATTAAAACCAATTAACAATCATGATTAACACATTAATGAAACAAATGAACTCCTCACATCCTCTCTTTACAGCTCTTATAACAGAAATATATAAGTTAGATTACATTAGTTCCTTCTAATAAATAAACGTGTCGTTTGTATTGTTGTCCAGTAGGACACTTGGTACTTAACTTAAAGGGCCAAAATGCTTCATGCATATATAACTTTTTTTCCAGCTATATCCTCTATGTGGAGGATTGATTTTTTTCAATAGCAAAAAAAACGCATTGAATCCAAGGTGCAATTGTGTCTTTCAATAAAGTGTCTGCTAGCCCCTGAATAGCTCACATTTCGCTGATTTAACTCTTCACATTTAATTCTTCATTGGATGTGAAGAGTTAAATTGTTTCATACACATGTTAAACATAATTCGCATTTGGTTTTAACATGGTATGTTGTTTCATTTGTATATAATGGTTTCATTTTCAGGTCTTCTTTATCTAAGATCTTTTATGCCTGATCCATAATGGATTTTTAATAATTGATTAAATAAAATATTTGGATTTTAGTCCTTGACTTGCCGGCTCCTCCTTACGTTTTTTCATTTATACTGTACCTGTGAGCTGGACAGGTGGAGCAGTGGATGAAAGCCTTTTTTATATATATAATTTTTCTGGCTTGACTGATTGCAAGAGGATTTTTCTATATATTATTCTCATGAACTCTGCTTTTGTGAACATGTATTTTGCTGCAAGTTAGCAAATACATTGGATTTATGTCTTTAGAATTTTTGCACAATTTTCTTCCACCTTATTGAGTCCAGACATGACAAGCTGAGTCAGGTGTTTGGTGGAAATGGCAAAACTCCATCCTGTAATGGTGGGTTAAAGGACCTGATGACTGGAAAAGGTTTCGTTCCAAGAACTGCGGACTTGGTGGGATCGTAATTCCTTCACCACTTATTTGGATTACCAGATGATTCCTTGCAGTTTAAGAATAAAAACAAAGTTCCCACCAATATAGTCTCAGGGGAGTTCTTGGGGGAGTGGAATGACATTCTTTATAAATGTCCCTGTAGTCTAATGACTTTGATTGTCAAGGAAGAGGAGAAACACTTAAACAATCTTGAAAAGGAGATGGTGGATTTAAAATCATCCCTGGAATCCTTTAAATCAGTGACTGATTTTGATGTATTGACTGAGAGACTCAAAAACAATGTCAGCAAGGCTAAGAGAATGATTGTATCAACTAAAAAAAAGAATTTTAAGGCCTTCTTCACACGTCTGTGAAAAACACTAACATTTTACATCGTCCGTGCTGAAGGTACTGTATGTATGTGTGTGCACGTCCGTGTGTGCGTTTTACATGTGCCTTCTCTGTGCTATCCAATTTACATCCGGATAGCACATGGACAGCATGAGCTGGTATACTTACCTGTCTCCAGCACTGCTGTCTGTGGCACTGCTGTTACTTCCGAGTCCGCACTGAGTGCAGAGAATATGCAATGAGAATAATAAGCGGGCCTGGAAGCAACAGAGGCAGAGACAGCAGCCCCAGAGATGGGTAAGTATAAAACTTCTTTATTATTATGTGACACGTGTTTTCCCTGGAATGTGTCACACTGATGTCACACAGATCAAAAGAGTGTGCGTTCTGTGTGACATCCATGCTGCCAGCAGAAAAGGGGCATGTCACCATGTGGAGCACACGGACATGCGTGTGCACCACATGGACACACGGTCCATGTCAAAACTTGGACGTGTGTGCAGACCCTTTGATTTTAATGAGTCTACATGTGTCCGTGTCTCCGGTACGTGTGAAAATGGATGTCACACTTACCGGAGACATGGAAGCGTGAAAGAGGCCTAATAGAGACTCTTTTGACTATCAGTATAATCAGGTGTGTACTTGGAGAAAGGCAAGTTCCCCACATTTGAAACCTATTTCAAATCGTATTGGGGAAAACATCTTAATCCACATAGGCACATTTATTTCTCTTCATCTGAAATAGATTCATCCGATTCTAATGATGGCAGTGAAAGCAGAGAATCTTCTTTTGAATTTGTTACGATGACTCCTCTAAAGCAATTTGGTGCTTCAAAAAACGGAAAAGGAGATCCAGAAACAGAAATGAAAAATGCACCACTGATGCGGTTCTCAAGAAGGAGAAAATAAATATGGAGTCAAAACAGAATGAATCTCTTATTGCATTAACTCCCATTGTGTTTTCTACTTTGCAGATTACCGTTCTTTCAAATGGTTTGAATTTTGCCCCCTTCCAAAATTTTGACCTTTTTCATATGTTTTTGGATTTAAATAAATTTCTTAGATTACGGACAGTAAAAAAAAACATTTTGGGGGTCAAGATTGTAGTGTCTTGAGCACAAATACTATTAAATCTTCTATAAATACACAGTCTGTCTTTTGAACTTTGCAGAACAAAATGATCTTTTAACATTGGAGAGTTTATCCAGAGATAATATGGATATTGGTGAAGTTAACAGAGAGACTGTTAATGTTAATGCCAGCTTAAAAAAGCCTAATTATCACCCTAAAGAAGTGAGAGTTGATACATTTCAGAGCCTCATTGAACAGGAGCTCAGGCAGCTTGATGTGGGTAATGCTTCAAAACCGCACAAACCTCTCTAAAGCCAAATTTAAAGCATTGTCTGAATTACAAAAAATCTTAATTAATGTAGTGATCAGAAAAGCAGATAAAGAAGATTGTGCTGTGGTTTTGGATGTTGAATTGTACAAACTGCAAACGCACTCTATTTTGGATGCTAGTCAAACATATATCTTAAAGTGCAGCATAATCTCACGAAATGTGTAAGAGTAGTGTCATGCACGGTGCAGATCCACGTTTATGGAGCACTACTTGATTGGACTCCGTACCCACTTCCAACAAGCAACCTGGTTTCTGTAAGTAGCTCTGTTTTGTTGGGGTTGGTTCTTTTATTCATCTCTGCTCATGGCCCTTTAGGAGTTAAGTCTATGTGCGCAAGTTGCATTTTTTCTTGCATTTTGGTTGCATTTTAAATTGCATTGCTTTTGCTTCCCCAGGAAAGTAAAAAATCAAAATCTCCATGGGCACGTTGCTTTTTTTTAGACAGCGTTTTGTGTGACAAATATTTGTCAAAACTGTTGCTTAAAAAAAAAAAGCACCATGTTCATTCTTTTTGCGTTTTGGTCACGTTTTGTCACCCATTGAAATGAAAGAGGTGTGTCAAATCACAACCAAAATGTTTGCTGTGCATTTGCACTGCATTTTGGTTGCATTTTGGATGCATTTTTGTCAACAAAAATGTAGGTCAGCAACGTTTCTCCATTCTCTCTCTTGCTCTCTTTCTCTCTCACTTCATACACTTCATACTCACTGATCCCCACTGCAATGAGGCTGTCACACTTCTCCCTTGGCTTCTCCTGCTTCTGAAAGTGGCGGCCACTCATTAGGCTCATTTTATATTCACTGCTTCCCCCGCCCTGGGCCTACGTTTATCCTCTATAACGGGCACTCAGTGTCTGTTGCCCACTATGGTTATCCTTAGGGATCGGGAGGTCTCCATAAAGGTGTTGCTTGATAGTGGGGCGGGGGCCAACATTATTGATGAGAACTTTGCCATTTCAGTGGGATTAAGGGTGGTGATTTCTCTTTTTAGGGGCGCCAATTGGGTCTTGTTTTTTTCCCACTTTAGCTATTTTATTTGTAGCCTGGTAAGATACACTTTTACACCCTCCAATCATTTTTCTAGCCATATAGTCTGGTATGGCGGCTATGTGGATGATATCCTACTGGTATGGTCTAGTTCCATAGCGGCCATACCGGACTTCAAAAATTATCTTATTGATAATGATGTATATTTACAATTTAAGTGCAAAGGACCAGCCAAAACAATGGAATTTCTTGACATTTGTTTAGGGGTTTCTGATGATGGAAAATATCTGGCTCATTCTGTTTATAGGAAACCTGTAAGTGGCAATACTGTTCTGAGAGTCGACAGTTTTCAACCTGTTCATACCACTTCTTCTATCCCATATGGAGTGGTTGACAGAACAAAGCGTATTTGCTGTCAGGTCAGCCTTTGAAAAAGAAAGTAATCTTATGAAGAAGAGATTAATGGATATGGGGTATGATGTGAAAAATATTATGGAAGCGAAGGAAAAGGCTGGCCAGTTGGATAGATGTTAAATCTTAAAAAATGGTTACAATATTAAGAAATCTAATAAAGGTAACCATTTTGTTTTTAGCACTCCATATAGCAATCAATTGAACAACATTAGCAAGATTATTAATAAATGTTTATCTGCATTATATCAGGACTGTACTTTGCAGAATATTCTTAATGCTGGAGTTCGATATGTAGAGTAGAAGGGAAAATCGATTGGAACCAGTGTCTCACTATGTTTGCTAGTCCGATACAGTCAACAGACACCTGGTTATCTATGAAAGATTTTTATCGGTTCAGAATGCTATGTCTGTACATATGACAAAAAAATATTGCAGGTGGATGACACTTAAGCCTGCTTTACACGGTACGATCTATCGTGCAATTTCACGATCGATCGTACCCACCCCTGTCGTTTGTGCATCACGGGCAATTAGTTGCCCGTGGCGCACAAAGTCGTTAACCCCCGTCACACGTACTTACCTGCTGTGCGACATCGCTGTGGGCGGCGAACATCCTCTTCCAGAAGGGGGAGGGACGTTCGGCGTCACAGCGACGTCCCACAGCGGCCGGCCAATAGAAGTGGAGGGGCGGAGATGAGCGGGACGTAAACATCCCGCCCACATCCTTCCTTCCCCATAGCCTGCGGGTGCCGCGGGATGGCGGTAAGCTGCTGTTCATCGTTCCCGGGGTGTCACACGGAGCAGCGTGTGCTACCCCGGGAATGATGAGCAACTGGCGTCATTTTAATTAAACGAGATTATGAAACTGAGCGAGAAGTACACGATTCACGATTTGTCAGCGATACTGCATCGTTCGGAGGTGTCACACAGCCCGACGTCGCAAGCGATGCCAGATGTGCGTCACAAAAAACGAGACCCCGACGATCTATCACACGATAGATCATCTCGTGTAAAGCACACTTATACTATCAGATGTTTGATGAATTGTGATAGCACCCATATTATTTATTGCATGCTCTTTACAACATGTGATTTAAAGTACATTGGTTGCACTACTAGAAAAATAAAGACAAGACTAGCAGGACACATTTACAATATTAATCAATTAAATGTTAGCTATTCAGGGGGGGCTAGCAGACACTATTGAAAGACACAATAGTACCTTGGATTCAATGCATTTTTTTGCAATTGAAAAAGTGAGTCCTCCACATAGAAGAGATAGCTGGCAAAATAATTATATATGCATGCAGCATTTTGGATCATTAAGTTGAGTACCAAGTTTCATAGTGGACTTTACAATACAAATGACATGATGTTTATATATTAGAAGGAACTAAGGTAAACTAGCTTATATTTTTCTGTTGTAATCATGGCTGTAGAAAGAGGATGTAAAGAGTTAAATTGTTTCATTCACATGTTAATTAGAGATGAGCGAACCGGTCGCGGTTCGGCTCGAGCTTGGTTCGCCAAACGGAGGTCTCGTTCGAGTTCGGTTCGGCGAACCGCTCGAACCCCATAGGAAACAATGGGAGGCAATCACAAACACATAAAAACCCATTATAAATAATACACATACAGCTAATAAACATTGCCATAACACTTACCGGTCCCCGCGATCCGTCATGCACTCTGTCTCCCGCCGCTTTTCCATCGGTAATCGCTGCGTCCTCTCGGATCTCTCATCTATGGGCTTCCTTTGACCATGTTATGGACATTTTAACATGTCTTGAATAAAGAAAATTGGATTTTAAGAAAAATTACTTGCGTGGATCAATTGCTGGAAATTTTCTTCTTTTTGTTCTACAAGGATTTGCCGACCTCCTTTTTCCCTGCAATATCCATTGCATTTGGGTCTCCTACTAAGCAGGTGAGCTGGACAAACCATATCTGTATGTCCATCCAGGACTGTATGCAGGAGTTTTTTGCCACCTAAAAAAATTATGTGGGCTTATTTTTGTATGCTAGCCAGGTACAGCAGGCAGCTATGGGCTGCCCCCAACCCCCAGCTGCCTATTTGTATCCGGCTGGGAACCAAAAATATAGGGAAGCCCTTTTTTTATTATTTCATGAATTTCATGAAATAATTAGAAAACAAATGACGTGGGCTTCGCCATATTTTTGTGTCCAGCCAGGTACAACTAGGGAGCTGGGGATTGGAATCCGCAACACTGGTTAGCCTGAGCTTTCTGGGCCCCTCTGCTGCGAATTGCAGTCCGCAGCCGCCCCAGAAAATGGCGCTTTCATAGAAGCGCCATCTTCTGGCGCTGTATCCAACTCTTCCAGCTGCCCTGGTGACGGATGGTTCGCTGGGTAATAATGGGGTTAGGGCTAGCTGTATATTATCAACTGAAATCATTATTACCCAGCGAGCCACCGGCACATGCGACAGAAATCACAGTAGGGTGAATGCGGCCAGCGCGCTGCTGTGCGCGCAGCCATCTTGGATTTCTGGGAGGGGTCGGGGGGACACTTTGGCGACACCGGGGGACCGGAGGGGACCGGGGAGTAGATTTATCTCCCATCTGACATGTTTGTTCATGCCAGATGTGAGATAAATAATTTTGTACCGGCGCTGTCATCTACTGTAACGTGATCATCGGTATACGGTGTATACTGGTGATCACGTGAGTGGGGTCCGGAAAAACTGGCCTGAATCATGATCTCCAGGGTCTCAGCTACCCAGATTTTCTGACGCTGGGGGAGGGCGCTAGTCACTTATTTCTGCCTGCTGTTTATAAACGGCAGATCAGAATAAGGCTTCATTCACACGACCGATCCGTTTTTGCGGTTCTCAAAAAACGGTCCTTTTTTTTCACAGGTGCATCCGTGTGGCATCCGTTTCCATTCCGTATATGGTCCGTATGTCATCCATTTGTCATCCGTGTGCCTTGCGTACTGCAAAAAAACTGAAGGAGGGAAAATACATAAATTTACCCAGGATCCATAGCTTCAACCTACATGAGGCGGTCACATGTTCATTTCAGTGCCATTTTCTACTGTTTTTCACAGCGTAGAGCGCTCTGGTGATTTTCCTGTGCTTGTACACTTCATATCAGTCTTTTCTGTCATTATAATAATAATAAAATACTGATAGGGGTGTGTTATAAGATGCCGAATATTATGGAAGAGGTAGAGAATCTCCTCATAAAGCAAATTGATAAAGCAGCGAGTCTCGGAGAGGTAATTATTATGGGGGACTTTAACTATCCTGATATAAATTGGGGAACAGAAACTTGCAGTTCCAGCAAAGGAAATAGATTTTTGATAACAATGAAAGATAATTACCTTTCACAAATGGTACAGGACCCCACAAGAGGGGGAGCACTACTAGACCTTGTACTAACCAATAGGCCAGACCGCATATCAAATATACAAGTTGGGGGTTACTTGGGGATTAGTGATCACAAAATAATAAGTTTTCATGTATTCTTTAGTAAGATGTCTAGTAGAGGGGCTACAAGGACACTAAACTTCAGGAAAGCAAATTTTAAACGGTTGAGAGATGATCTTAGTGCAATAAACTGGGATGATGTACTAAGTAATAAAAGTACACAAAGCAAATGGGAGACTTTTATGAGCATCCTGAATAGGGCTTGTGCAGAAAATATACCCTATGGGAACAAACATGCTAGAAATAGGAGGAAACCCCTATGGCTAAATAGAGCTGTAAGGGAAGCAATAAAAGAAAAACAGAAAGCCTTAAAAGAATTAAAGAGGGTAGGTAGTGATGAGGCATTATATAATTATAGAAAATTAAATAAAATATGTAAAAAGCAAATTAAGTTAGCTAAGTTTGAGACAGAGAGACTCATTGCGAGAGAAAGTAAAAATAATCCTAAAATATTCTTTAACTACATAAACAGTAAAAAACTGAAAAGCGATAGTGTTGGCCCCCTTAAAAATAGTCTTGGTGAAATGGTGGAAGGGGATGAGGGTAAAGCCAACCTGCTGAATGACTTTTTTTCTACGGTTTTTATACAAGAAAATGCCATGGCAGATGACATGACCAGTGATACCATAAATTCACCCTTGAATATTACCTGCTTAACCCAGCAGGAAGTACGCCGCCGCCGCGAAATCACTAAGGTTGACAAATCTCCGGGCCCGGATGGCATACACCCGAGAGTACTACAGGAATTGAGTTCTGTGATAGATAGACCATTATTTTTAATCTTCTCAGATTCCTTAATAACAGGGTCGGTACCGCAGGACTGGCGCATAGCAAATGTGGTGCCAATATTCAAAAAGGGGACAAAAACTGAGCTGGGAAATTATAGGCCGGTAAGTTTAACCTCTACGGTTGGTAAAATCCTTGAGGGTTTCTTGAGAGATGCTATACTGGAGTATCTCAAGAAAAATAACCTTATGACAGAGTATCAACATGGGTTTATGAGGGATCTATCCTGTCAAACTAATTTGATCAGCTTCTATGAAGAGGTAAGTTCAAATCTGGACCAGGGAAATGCAGTGGATGTTGTGTATATGGACTTTTCAAAAGCTTTTGATACGGTGCCACACAAAAGGTTGGTACATAAAATGAGAATAATGGGGATAGGGGAAAATATGTGTAACTGGGTTAAAAACTGGCTCAGTGATAGGAAACAAAGGGTGGTTATTAATGGTACGTACTCGGACTGGGTCTCAGTTCATAGTGGGGTACCACAGGGGTCAGTATTGGGCCCGCTTCTTTTCAACATATTTATAAATGACCTTGTTGGGGGCATGCGGAGTAGAATTTCAATATTTGCAGATGATACTAAACTCTGCAGGGTAATCAATACAGAGGAGGATAACTTTATATTACAGGGAGATTTATGTAAATTGGAGGATTGGGCTGAGAAGTGGCAATTGAAGTTTAATGTAGATAAATGTGAGGTCATGCACTTGGGTAGAGGAAATAACATTTATGATTATGTACTTAATTGTAGAACACTGGGTAAAACAGACACAGAAAAAGACTTGGGTGTATGGGTGGATGGTAAACTTCACTTTAGTGGACAGTGTCAGGCAGCTGCTGCCAGGACTAATAAAATAATGGGATGTATTAAAAGAGGTATAGGTGTTCATGAAAAAAATATAGTTCTACCTCTGTACAAGTCACTAGTGCGACCGCACTTAGAATACTGTGTACAATTCTGGTCACCGATATATAAGAAGGACATAGCTGAACTGGAGAGGGTGCAGAGAAGAGCGACCAAGATTATTAGAGGAATGGGTGGGCTGCAATACCAAGACAGGTTATTAAACTTGGGGTTATTTAGTCTGGAAAAACGAAGGCTTAGGGGGGATCTAATCACAATGTATAAATATATGAGGGGACAGTACAGAGACCTTTCCAAAGATCTTTTTACACCTAGGCCTGAGACTGGAACACGGGGGCATCCGCTATGTCTTGAGGAAAGAAGGTTTAATCATAATCACAGACGAGGATTCTTTACTGTACGAGCAGTGAGACTGTGGAACTCTCTGCCGCATGATGTTGTAATGAGTGATTCACTACTAACATTTAAGCAGAGCCTGGACGCCTTTCTTGAAAAATGTAATATTACCAGTTATGTATATTAGATTTTATGACAGGGTATTGATCCAGGGAACTAGTCTGATTGCCGGATGTGGAGTCAGGAAGGAAATTTTTTCCCCATTGGAACTTGCACATTGGGGTTTTTTTTGCCTTCCTCTGGATCAACATGTTAGGCTACGGGTTGAACTAGATGGACTTAGAGTCTCCCTTCAACCTTAAAAACTATGATACTATGATACTATGATACTATGATAATGGCAGAAAGACACATCATGTCTCACTCTCCTGCATTTTGTAATTTTGCACCCTTTGGTGCCTTTCATGTGTCACTATGGGGTGCTTAGCCTTCTATTTACCAAAAAAAACAAATACATTTAAAAAAAATGACGTGGGGTTCCCCCTATTTTTGTTGCCAGCTAGGGTAAAGCAGACGGCTGCAGCCTGCAGACCACAGCTGGCAGCTTCACCTTGGCTGGTAATCAAAAATTGAGGGCACCCCACGCTGTTATTTTAAATTAAATAAATAATTAAAAAAAAAAAACATGTGCGGTCTCCCCCAAAATTGGATCACCAGCCAAGGTAAAGCGGACAGCTGGGGTCTCATATTCTCAGACTAGGGCGGTCCATGGTTATTGAACTCTCCCGAGCCTAAAAATAGCAGGCCGCAGCCGCCCCAGAAGTGGCGCATCCATTAGATGCGCCAATCCCAGTACTTCGCCCCAGCTCATCCCGTGCCCTGGTGCTGCGGCAAACGGGGTAATATATGGGGTTAATACCAGATGTGAAATTGTCCCCTGGCATCAAGCCCTGGGGTTCGTGAGGTTAGGCGTCTATCAGATACCCGACATCTCCAACCCAGTTAGTAATAAAAAAAAAATAGACGATAAACACATTTTTATTTGTAAAAAGACTCCCCAACACATTCACTCTTTCACCAATTTATTAGAAAGAAAAACAAATCCAGGTCTGCTGTAATCCAAGGGGGTCCCATGACGATCCATACCATAGTCACTGTCCCAGTCAATGAACAACAGAATGTTCCCCATTGGCTGGGAGAGCAATGCAGTGACTTGAGCTAATATCAATAGGTCAGCCCAGGTCACTGCAGGGCATGACAAGTGCTGCTGTCAGTGAGGTACATTACCTGCAGTGACGATCTCCTGTGCTGCTGATAGCAGAGCTGTCACTGACTTCAATGACCGCCGCCTTCACAGCCAAGTATCGCGAGAGCCCGTGACGTCACCGCTAGTCACAGCCTTGGGTCGGAAGCGAGAGGAGGAGATGTGACAAGTGACTGCCATGGAGGACAGTGACAGCGCTGAGGTCGGGAGGGCAGGACTTCATCACTGCAGGTAAGCCGAGCAAGGCCATGTGTGCAGAGTGTGAGGTGGGTGGAGCTAAGCGGGGTAATGTGTGCGCAGAGTGCCAGGTGGGTGGATCCAAGCAGGGTAATGTGTGCAGAGTGCCAGGTGGGTGGAGCCAAGCAGGGCAATGTGTGCAGAGTGCCAGGTGGGTGGAGCTAAGTGGGGTAATTTTTGTAGAGTGCCAGGTGTGTGGAGCCAAGCTGGCTAATGTGTGCAGAGTGCCCGGTGGGTGGAGCCAAGCAGGGTAATGTGTGCGGAGTGTGAGGTGGGTGGAGCCAAGCAGGGTAATGTGTGCAGAGTGCCAGGTGGGTGGAGCTAAACAGGGTAATGTGTGTGGCGTGCGAGGTGGGTGGAGCCAAGCGGGGTAATGTGTGCAGAGTGCCAAGTGGGTGGAGCCAAGCGGGTAATATGTGCGGAGTGTGAGGTGGGTGGAGCCAAGCGGGGTAATGTGTGTGGAGTGTGAGGTGGGTGGAGCCAAGCAGGGTAATGTTTGCAGAGTGCCAGGTGGGTGGAGCTAAGCGGGGTAATGTGTGCAGAGTGCCAGGTGGGTGGAGCCAAGCAGGGTAATGTGTGCGGAGTACCAGGTGGTTGGAGCCAAGTGGGGTAATGTGTGCGGAGTGTGAGGTGGGTGGAGCTAAGCGGGGTAATGTGTGCAGAGTGCCAGGTGGGTGGAGCCAAGCGGGGTAATGTGTGCAGAGTGCCAGGTGGGTGGAGCCAAGCGGGGCCATGTGTGCGGGCAACAGAGTGCAAAGTGGGTGGAGCCTAGTGTGGCCATGTGGCATTGAAGACGTCAGTGTCGGGGACTGCATGGTTGGGGACAGGTGAGTGTGAGTGTGTGTGTGTGTGTGTAGATGCCGAGTGCAGGAGGGGGGCGGAGCCGAGCGGGGAAATGTCGGCTTTCTGCACACGTAACCAGGGTAAATATCGGGTTACTAACCAAAGCTTTGCTTGGATACCCGATATTTATCTTGGTTACCAGCTTACTGCAGGCTGCCAGCGATGGCTCACTGCACACTGTAGCAGTAAAAAGCCACGCTTTTGCTGATAGACCCGTTCTCGAACGTAACTCAAGCTTGCTGAACTTTTAGCAAAAAGCTCGAGTTCGAGTTCTATCTAGAACACCGCCCAAAATCACTCGAACCGCGAACTGGCGAACCGCGAACCACGAACTGCGCTCAACTCTAATGTTGATCATGATTGTTACGACATTGCATGTTGTTTCATTTGTATATAATAATAATTCCATACAAAACTAAACATACCCGTTGAAGAATTGATTCGGGTAAAGAGAAACTGTACAGACCACAATGATTAATTGATGGAGGAGAAAAAAGACAGACTGGCAGGTAGAGGATATCAGGATTGGATGCTGAACAGGGCAAGGAGCATTGTAGCACAAATGAATAGAAATGATTTATTATTTAAAGAGAAAAATAAAAATAAAACTGATAATAAACACTTCAATAATATTAGTTTTGTAACAAGTTACAGTAACCAGTTCCCCTTGATTACTAATATCATAAGAAAATAAGTACCCATTCTCAATGAAGATTCCAAATTGAAAAATATAATAAAAAAATGAAGTAGGATATATAGCAAAAAAAGCCCCTACATTAGCTAATCTTCTGTCCCCCAGCCTTTTTACTAGTACAGAGAATAAAATATCACAAAATAATAACTGGCTGAATCTTAAGGGGTTTTACAAATGCGGAGCAACAAAATGCAAAGCCTGTAATTATGTACAGAAAAGTCGCACATTTAAATCAATAAAAAATGGTAAAGAATATACTATCAATCAATTTATAAACTGTAACACGAATCATGTCGTATACCTTATCCTATGTGATATCTGCAACCTCCAATATACAGGTTGTACAGTAGGTCCATTAAAAACTAGAATAAGATGTCACTTACTAGATGCAATTAATCTACAAGCTGACGCTGTCTATGTGTCTGCGGCTTCCCGACACTTTCAGACTGTGCATGGAGGAGATCTCCGTTCCTTTAAATTTACAGCTATTGAGAAGGTTTTTAGACCTATCCGGGGTGGGGATCATAGGAGGAAACTCCTCAATAGGGAAACCTATTGGATCATCACCCTAGAGACCAGAATACCACATGGGATGAACTATCGACAAGATCTTATTTTACATTATTAATATCATTTTGAGGAGATCAAATAATATATTTCTCTACTTAGCGACTCTGTTCCAATCATTTTCTCCCAACATTAAGTGACACGACAGACTCATGAGATGAGAGATTTAAATGTGTGTAACATAAATATCGACAGAGTGAAAAACAAGAAATGATGATTAATGTGCTATTTTTCCAAATAAATATTTAAATATATACAATATAATATAAACCCCTTTGAATATATACATAAAAAAATGAAATAAATAAAAAAATAAAAAATGATATATCAATGTAAAAATAATTTATATAGAAAACACATAAAAAAATGACGGAATTAATTAGAATATACTGAAATTTTTGCTAATATAAAATCTACAATATATACTATATTTTTATACATATGTTTTCAATTGGGATCTGAAAATTCTATTCACGAGAAAATATTACACTATTCTATTTGACATTTGATTATTATAAAAGCATAAACATATAGACAAATCATTATCACAATTTATATTACAACTGTCTATATAGTTTAATATGGTCCTATCTAAATATAAGTACCTATGGAATAACCTTTATGGGATGTTTGTAACTTCCCCCCTCACCCTTTTTTTTTTCATCCCACGGTACTATATACTTTATACATATATATTTTTTGGACTTGATAAAATAAATGTGATAAAATGAGATCTCACTACATAAATATTAAATAAGAATGCCATATCAATATATTGCTCTATATGCATATAACACATGGAATATATAAATCAAGAATCTCAAATGTCACCATAAAAAGAAAACAAAAATAATAAATAGGTAATAACTTAATATTTATGGTAGTGTCGTGTTCTTTGCCCTGCTCTATGCATCCATCACAGATAATACTTACTATATATTGCACAATTGGAAATATCTATGGCAAAAGGTAATCATTTGTTAGACATAACTTTCTATTGATTAACATTTATATGTGGATCGGGATCGGACTTGCAGTTGCAACCATTATATATTTATGATTAATATATCATTTAGACCTTTAGAACAGTGTAATTCAAACTTTACTATATGCATCTGCCAGTTCTAGAAATATTTATCTATATATGATATATTTTAACAGCACTTGTTGTCACACTCATCACCCCCTTCATTCATTTTCTAAATGCTATTTTTCTTTTCTTTTTTCTCTTTTCTTCCTTCCTTTTTTTCGCTCTCCCCCCTTTTTTCACTTTCCTGCTCTTGATTCAACTCTTATTTTTTCTGAAAACCGCATTGCATGCACTTACTAATGTGATCGTCTATTGAGATGGATTTCCAAATGTTGACATGTGCATGTAATTAAGGTGGGTGTGTTACACCTTATAGGAAACCGACACTCTTTCCTTTTCAGAACATGATTAAGACTATGTGTCGAAACGCGTAGTTCTGTGGGGTTCAATCTATGTCCCTTATAATTTTCCAGTTGACCGCTTTGTATATTACTCATTTTTAATGGATTTACCAAATAAATGTGACAATTTTTAACTTCTACTCTGAGGACTGCGCTGGACTTTTTTTCTTCTGATTTGTATATAATGGTTTCATTTTCATGTCTTCTTTATCTATGATTAAGAGTGTAATACGCTTGAAACACAAAAGGTATCTTATGCCCGATCAACAATGGATTTTTAATAATTGATTAAATAAAATATTTAGATTTTAGTCCTTGACTTGCCCCCTCCTCCTTACTTTTTTTCATTTATATTTGTAAGCCAGGCAGGTTGGGCAGTGGACGGAGGAAAGCAGAGCTGGATTTTTGTATTGCAATGAACAGTATGTCTTCTTTATACTTATTTCCCTCACTTTATATATGTAGGAAAAGTTTAATTTATCCTTGCATTGTGGTTATTGAAATCCCTTGTGTTTGCAGACATTTATGTCCAATGGGTGGTTCTAAACAGTGACTGACAGTTTTTCTTCTATTACTGTGCATGCATAGATAGCTGTCAGTCAATGAGTAAGACCACTCACTGGACTCATATGTATACAAGCAACTGGGAGCTTCTACTAAGAAATTATAAATGATATGACAGTGTATGGCCCAATTTCTTCCATTCCATACTTTATCCTCCTTCAATAATAACCCGTTGCCGATCCTTAAACCTATATAAATAACTACATTACATCTTCTTTGGATAAATTTGTCCACAGCGGCCATTTTATTAACATAACAACATAAATAACACATTTTTGGGGGGAGGTCCTTGAAGCTACCAGATTTGGCACATATCCTCAAATTACTAAGTAAACCTATTTTACCCTCAGTTGTGAACCCCCAGCTCAAGGGCACCACACCACAATAAGTGGCCCAGAAAGTGTAATACCACCGGCTCCCAGGGCACACCCCCGTCTAGAGCTCCGTTAAGTGCGAAATCATTAATTACTCATTCCATCTGGGAGGGAATCATCCATATAAATCCCCCCAAAACCCAATTTCACCAACTCCAAGGACGCCATCCAACTGCCACGACCATTGTGACATGAAAATCAAACCTTCCCCAACATGTTTCCAACTAATTCATAACTGAAAACAAAGAGGGCGGCTGGGCGTTACTCCTTTCTGTGTGCTCGCTACAAAATGGACCCTTTTTCCGCACTTTCCCTTATATATCTACAAAGTCCGATGCCCCTCCCCCTCTTATTGCCCTGTTTACAACATCAGCCCCTTTTCATTTCCTCATGGACCAACCCCTGTCATGTGGGCCTTCGCCTGCTTTGTTCAGCTCCGGCCCCTTCTCTAAATCTTTTTCCATAGACAAGTTATGCCCAGCTTCTCCTTCTCTATACTGTCTAAAAATTGGACTACATAGACATTGTGAGTACAATTATTAGTCAAGTGAATATTTTGACCATATTTTTCTTTTTTTATGCAGATTTTCCAACTTCAAGCTATATAAACATGAATGCCTGTTGGATGAAACAGATCAGGGGATGTTATTTTATGTAATGAGGCAGCATGAGGCCTAAGGATATGAACATCCCTTTACAGGGTGGAATAATTTTTAGGCAGTTTGTTTTCTTCAGTCAAAATGGACCCAAAAACAGATTTATCTGATTCTGCAAAGTAAATGAAATGTGAAAACTAGTTTTGCAGAAGGATGTAGCACTCCTGAAATTGCTAATATATTGGGGAATGATTACAGAATTACTAAACATTTTGTTGCAAATAGTCAACAGTTTCACAAAAAAATTCTGTTGAGACAAAAGAGGAGCATTAACTGCCAGTAATTTAAGAAGAGTCAAATGTGTAGTGACCAGCAACCCATTTTCCACCAGTGCGGTCATGTTCTGGAAGTACAACTTCCCAGAAGTGCCCAGAAGTACAAGGTGTTCAGTGTTCAAAGACATGGCTGAGGTAAGGAAGCCTGAAACCGACCAGCACTGAAAAAGACACAGAAGTTAAAATTTTAAGACTGGACCAAATATCTGAGGACTGATTTTCAAAGGTTTTATGGACTGATGAGATGAGTGTGACTCTTGTTGGAGGAGCCCATGATTTGATTAGTAACAGACCTCAACTTGGACTCAGATGCCAGCAAGGTGGAGGTAGAGTATTGTTATGGCCTGGTATTATTAAAGATGTTCTAGATGGATCTTTTGTGGTTGAAGATGGTCTTAAGATCAATTCCCAAACCTACATGCCAGTTATTAGAAGACACTTTCTTCCAGCAGTAGTATTGGAAAATATATGCATGTGTGAGATGTTGAAGCAAACCTTATGCCCTGTGGCTAAAGATTGTAATGGCTCGAGCATGATTTAGATGTGCTTGTCTGTGTCCATATAAACAGAGCACTATGTTCTGTATGTGGTGTATCAATTTTATTGTCTGTACTAATGTCTTTATTAGTCCACCAGGGGTCATTATCTTATAAGCACAACCGAAAAGACTGCAGCCAAATGGATGTTAATCACAGAAAGGGGATGTGCAGCCATTTTGAGGAGCAGTCTGAAGTTATTGAGGAAAGAGTCAGGACATGCATGACAGCAATCCAGTGTAATCCGCATGGAGAAAGTATCCTTACAGGACTAGAGCTGTGGCTGAGTGGAGCTGATTTTGTCCATGACCAAATCCATGGCAGACAGGAGAAAATAGCCACCAGGGATGCTGCTAGAAGACATGAAAAGATCAGGCCCAGCATGTGCCACATTTGACACCATGAGGAAGTTGAATTATCACTATCAGAGCTGCACTTTACCTGCCAAAGGGGATTCTTATCTAAGGCCCAGTCACACACAACGACTTACCAGCGATCTCGAAAACAATGCGACCTGATAGGGATCGCTGGAGGTCGCTGGAGAGATGTCACACAGTCAGACCTTACCAACGATGCAGGATTGATACAGGTCGCAGTAGCGACCTGTATAACGATCTCAGCAGTCACTGTGACCCTGTCACACAGTGTCAAGCACAGCGATGTGTCCTGCCCAGCAGGACATCGCCTTTGAAGAAAATGGCCTGGACCATTCTGCAACAACCGGCAACCTCACAGCAGGGGCCTGATCGCTGGTAGATGTCACACATAACGAGATCGCTAACGGGATCGCTACTGCGTGACAGAAACCGTGACTCAGCAGCGATCTCGCTAGCGATCTCGTTGTGTCTGACGGTACCTTTATCTGTCTGCATCTATTGGTTATCTGTCTGGAACATACCCAGGTTGATAAGACAAATAAAGCTCACTGCACTAAAGCAGTAAGTAGCCATACATGCACCACATTACCTATTGGTGTAAAAATACTCGAGACTGAGACCAAATCTGTAGTTAGTTAGATACCAGTATTGACTGGTTCAGAATAACATTTATTGCCAGAATCAGCGACCAGATACTACAATTTCATTGCTACCTACCTTTTTTCCTTTCTGTTATAAAGGATTCAATAATCACATTTAGGTGCTGCCAAGGCATGGAAAGAATTTCGAGCCATATCTGAAGTTTTACAGGACCATAAACTACTGAAATACGTTTTAGGCCCCTTTCACACGTCAGTGATTCTGGTACGTTTGTGCTTTTTTTTAAACGTACCAGAATCACTGACATACGCAGACCCATTATAATGAATGGGTCTGCTCACACGTCAGTGATTTTTCACTGCACGTGTCTCCGTGCGGCATACCCGCGTGTGCGTGATTGCTGCACGGAGACATGTCCATTTTTTTCTGGCATCACTGATGTTCCACGGACCACGCAGTGGTGTGGTCCGTGAAACACGTGCCAGAAAAAAACGTGCATTTAAAATAATAAACATTTTAACTCACCCGGCGTCCAGCGATGTCCTCTGCAGCCCGTGCAGCTTGCTGCTTCTAAGCTGGCTGATTACTGTCGCGCATATTCATTATGCGCGACACAGCCGACCCGGAAGCAGCTGCTGCAGGGGTCACCTCCGGCCGGATGCTGCACCGCGGGAGGATTCAGCACCATGGAGAGCGGGAGCGGGTGCAGGTGAGTTGATTTCTAAGTGCAATCACGGGCCACGGAGAACGGAGCCCGGATTGCACTTAGACAACCCACGTGTGCCGTGATTCACGGCACACGCAGGGACATGTGCGTGTTTTACACGCCAGTGAAAAACGTCACTGTTTTCACTGACATGTGAAACGGGCCTTAGTGCGAGATAATTGCTTAAGTTTGTTAAACTTCGTTTCCAGCTTAGCAACTGCTGCATTTGACTAATTGTTTAGGTATTCTTGGTGTAGTTGAGAAAGGACAATTTCTCTGAATATTTAGAAGTTGACTTGGGGTGAGGAAGTATTTGGTTGGGTATAGAGGTAATTGAATGTAAGTTTGTGAACTGTTGTGCTGCACCATAGGTGAGCCAGAACTTTGCATGCAAATAATTGTTCCAGACCGAAGGGGCTCAATAGGTAGCTTGTGGCTGGTTTAGACAGGAATATCTGTAGGTAAATTTATAGCATATATAGTTGGTACATACTGCTCCAAGTTGAGCATTTGTAAAATATTTTGAGTGTTTGTTTTTTTTCATTTTCAGGGCACGCGCATTAATGTAACCTAAGTAAAGTACATTTATTGAGGGGACTTGTGTTGGATTCAATTTTCTTGTTTGTAACTTCACTGTATCCTGAAGAACAACCCCCCTTCCCGGTATAATGACTTACAAATGTTTCAAGAAAACCATGATTTTAATTCAGAACAATTCTCCATCACATTCATCAATGTCTCCACTGCTTCGCTGCTTGTTAAAGGCCTTAAAGATTACAGAATAATGACAAGGACACTTCCTCACCTGACCTAAACCCTAATGAGAATTTGTGAGCCCCTCTTAAATGGGAGATTTACGGTGAAGGAAAACAGTCACTTATCTGATCACTGTCTGGGAGACTGTGGTTCGTGCTGCCTAAAAAGTTCATTGTCAACAGATTAAAAAACTGACAGGCTCTATGGATTGGCTATTTCTGTTATTGAAAGGAAAGAGGATTTATAGAGGTAGCTGCTATATATTTTAAAATATTTGAAATATATATTTTTCCACATTTTGAGTTGTTCGGTTATTATTCTCACTTTAACAGATTCAAACAAACAATTGAGATGTACACCAATAGTTACCAAATAATTTTGCACAAATAGATATTTTCCTAAGGAACATAAAACCTCCCTTTTACTTGCTTAAATATTCAGGTTTCAGGTTTATTAACCTTTTTTATTGACCGACACTGCAATAGTTTTCAATAATACAATTATTCAAAATACTAATTGCCTAATAATTGTGCACACAGTGTGCAATATGAAATGTTCCCCATAAGGCACTAAAAAGTAACAAGCCTAGCACAATATTTTTTTACAGGAAAAAAATTAATATAATTGTTAATCAAAGGTAACTGTACTAACATTTTTTTGTCAAATTCTATTTTTGAAAGGGCAAAAATTGGCTTTGAAAAGTACAAACTGTATATCTCTTTTAGTTATTAAGGATCTTATATGGCACATCACTTATCTTAAGCTCAGCAGGAAGCTGTTACCTCTGACACTGACATCAGTAGTATGAGTTAGCGATTGTACTCAACAGTCTTCCTAATTCCAAATGAATAAGAGTGATAATTTGATAACTGTTTTAAATAGTTGAACTGCCTGATTAATCTTTGTATCTGTTACTTTTTGTATAGTTTGTCATGATTTCATTCACATATTAGTCTTTGAATTTGAACCTTTTTTAAAGTGTGTTTTTTGTTTGTCTGTTTTTTATGTTCATCATTGGTGATAGTTTCTGTGGTTTACAGATGATTTTTAAAAGACTTTTTTTTTTTTTTTTGCTTGACCGTACTCCAGTCCCATAGAAGACAATATGGTGGGCAGTCAGTGGCCAATTCAGTAATAGTGCTCAGTGGTAGAAGAAACCAAATATAATAGATGCTTCCATGGCGTAAAAATTGCAAGTGTAACAAGCTTTAATGGTGCAGCGTCAGAAAATTATTCTGTTCAAAGAATATGGCCAACGTTTCGGTTATCTGACCTTGTTCATGGTATACAACAGCATACATAAAAAATACAAATATAAACTGATTGCCAATTATAAAATAATAATTGTTAATCTATTTCTGAGAAGAGGATGATCTAAAAAAAATAAATAAAAAGAGAGTGTAGGAAACTGAACTAAAATGAGATTAAGATGGGAATAAGGGAATGGAAAAAGAGAGAAAAATTAAAAAAAAAAATGAAATAATGAAGATGAATGAATGAATTAAAATATAAATATGAATGAATGAATTAATTAATAAATAATTAAAATAAATAAATGAACACATAAATGAAAGGAGTCGTGTTTGAAAAAAAACAATAATTGGGGGGAAAAAAAATAAAAAAAATAATTGAAAATGGTAAAAAATAAATTAAAAAAGGAATGTTGAAAAAAATAAAAAAAATGAAAAGAATGAAAGGGAAAAAATTAAAATAATGAAAGAGTGAGATAAAAATGAAAAAATTCAAGAATAAAAAAGATGAAAGAATATAAATTGGATAGCATTGAAAAAAAAACTGAATGAAAGAGAAAAGAAAAGGAAGAGGGATGAAAAAAAATAATCAGTGGATAAAATGAAAAAGTAATGATACTGGAAAATAAAGGGAAATAAATAAATAAAAATGAAGGAGAACAAGAGAAGGTAGTACAACAGGGAAAACCAAATGTTAGAGAATTCAGCAGAAATAAATGAATATATTATACGGAAGGTAAGTAAAATAAACACATGTAGCACTGAGACGATGGCATACAGCGCTGAGCAGTGAGAGGCTAGTGGAGGTTTAGGGGGAAACCCCGCGACTTATCGAGGCAGAGAATCAGACACATGTGTGCTGCTTGAGCTTTGATGTGTGTATGAAGAGTCAGGTTGAAATGAACCATGTGCTCAGGAGGTGACATCACATGGCGGAAGAGTGGTAGATGAAATAGACATGGAAGGGGGGCAGCATTAGATGAATATATGTGAATAATAGCCATGAGAAGAATAGAGTAGAAATGAAATAAATGCCATAGCAAAATTGAATTAGATAAAAAAAAAGTTGGGAGTGGGGAGGGGGTGATTAAAGAAAAGAAGAGAGGGAAAGAAAAAGAACAAAGAAAAAGTGATATGCAGAATAGATATATATTATACTAAAGAAAGTATTACATATCAGTAAATAAAGAGAAGTTAAGTTAAGAAAGTACCAAAATATATTTGTATTAACCTTTTCATGACATGGGCAGCAGAATCTGACAGCACCATGTAACAGTGTGCCGCAGCAAGCATTCACTTACCCAGCCCCATCGGAAGTAACGTGATGTGATCACAGGGCCATGTGATGACTCCTGTAGCTATCATGAATCACTTCCTTTTACACCCAGCAGAGCACCGAGTGTGAGAGGACAGCAGCTTTTCTGCAGATCAGGGCAAATGCTGCTCTGAGCTACAGAAATGAACAAATGATCAGACTGCTGATCCTTATTGTCCCCTAGGGGGACTAGTAAAATAAAATAAAAAAGTTAAAAAAAGTTTAAAAAAAAATTAAAAACCTAAAAAGTTCAAATCACCTCCCATTTGCCCCATTGAAGATTAAAGGGTTAAAAAAATAAAAAAATATACACACATTTGGTATCACTGCCTTCAGAAATGCCCACTCTATCAAAATATAAAATCAATTAATCTGATCAGTAAACAGCGTAGCGTCAAAAAAATTCCAAATTTACATGTCTCACAGACATAATTAGACAGAGGGTGACAAAATTGAAATCATCAAAAAAACAGGCTGGGGATAGCACAGATTTCTGTACGAGACCAATTAAAGTTATCCCTATTATAATAATTTAAGGGAGACCAAGTTTGCTACCTATAAAATAGACATAACTCCAATAGTTATATGAACTATATGTGCCATAACAAAAGTATGATTTTAAAGAAACAACCAAACTCCCCATTTAAACCATTTGGTGACAAAGTCTGTGGTTTATTAATCTAAAGTTTTAACTGAGCTACCCGATTACCCCATGATCTGTTCCAAAACCTGAAAGCAGAGGGAATTTATTTTGTGTTTACTGGTTAAAAACTGATGCAGAATTAGTCATTTGCTAAGATCTCATGTAATCGTGGACCTATGTTAGAGATGTGGTGTCGTATACGATGAGTGGTCTTGCTTTACACCAGTTCCTGCCTGACATTTTGCAACATTTTAGTGAAACATTCAACTTTTACACTTAAACGTTGTAAAAATAAAGTTAATGACATAAATAAAGAACATTTTTCATTTTGTCCCAAAATCTTTAACTATGTTTTACAGAATCTGGCACAAAATACAACAATGAATATCATAAAACAAAAAAGAAAAGTGACAAAAAAAAAGAATGTCACTGCTTTGGCTTTTGGATAAGCTGCTGGCTACTACTGGGTTACCATCTGTTTCTATGATGAGGTCAGTTTGACATCACTAAGTTTTTGTAATTAAACAGATTAAAGGGGTTGGATTTAGTCCTAGGAGATCTCATACTGTTACACATTTTAGGAAATCAGAGGCTTTGCATTATTGAGTTTTGCTGCAAATTCATTGGCTGGTAATTAAATGTATGATAAAAATTTGTTTAACTCGGAAAATTTGAATTTAAACAGATTTGATCATCTCCAGTTAACAATGAATATAAATGCACTTACTGTAGCTTCAAATGTTCTTACTAGTTATGGATACAGCAGACAGAATTTTACTCTATGGCTGTGTGACAGGATTGAGGTAAAATTCAATCTATTCTGTCTGATATTCCGTAGTGACATACTGGAAAGTGACAATTTTCTGTTAACAGTGAATGCTGACAAAGTGACAGTTTGCAGTTAGGAAGTAAAGGAAAGAATATTAAATATCATGCCACAAATCTCAGCAAAGTTGGTCATATACATGCCGTACAGTGCTGAGCAACTTTGTTTTACACTTGATTTGGAGTTTTATTGGAATATTGTTCACTTTTTCTACCCATTATGTAAAAAATCCAGACTTTTGGAGTCATTGATGTGACTGAAAAATCAAATTACTAATTAAAGGTAATCTGTCAGCAAGTTTTTGCTATGTAATCTGAAGACAGCATGGATAGGGGACGAGACACTGATTTCACTTACCAGACTATCTGCTGTTCTTTCAAAGCATTGATTGTTTTATCAGCCAAAGAGTATCACTTCCCAGACTACAGCATGCTGCATGGCCTTCTAGACTAAACCCTCCTCTGATAAGCAGCTCACTGTCAATATACAATGTACACAGAGAGTTGTGGTGTGGGTTGAGTTAGCCTTCTGAGTTCTGCTACATGCTACATCTAAGACCTCTAAATTGTGTCACAACTTCTGCACCTAATAAACTAAGTGACACATTGCTGAAATCAGGATCTTTGTCTTTACCTACAGTGCCTACAAGTAGTCTTCAACCCCCTGCAGATTTATCAGGTTTGATAAGATGCAAATAAGTTAGAGCCTGCAAACTTCAAACAAGAGCAGGATTTATTAACAGATGCATAAATCTTACAAACCAACAAGTTATGTTGCTCAGTTAAATTTTAATAAATTTTCAACATAAAAG
This sequence comes from Anomaloglossus baeobatrachus, assembly GCF_048569485.1. Taxonomy (NCBI): domain Eukaryota; kingdom Metazoa; phylum Chordata; class Amphibia; order Anura; family Aromobatidae; genus Anomaloglossus; species Anomaloglossus baeobatrachus. Next base: position 98,880,487 of record NC_134358.1, read on the forward strand.
TTTGGGTCAATTATTATTCAACCACTAGGTTTAATATTTTGTGGAATAACCCTTGTTTGCAATTACAGCTAATAATCGTCTTTTATAAGACCTGATCAGGCCGGCACAGGTCTCTGCAGTTATCTTGGCCCACTCCTCCATGCAGATCTTCTCTCATGTGGACTTTAATATTGAGCTCCTTCCACAAGTTTTCAATTGGGTTAAGGTCAGGAGACTGACTAGGCCACTGCAACACCTTGATTTTTTCCCTCTTGAACCAGGCCTTGGTTTTCTTGGCTGTGTGCTTTGGGTCGTTGTCTTGTTGGAAGATGAAATGACGACCCATCTTAAGATCCTTGATGGAGGAGCGGAGGTTCTTGGCCAAAATCTCCAGGTAGGCCGTGCTATCCATCTTCCCATGGATGCGGACCAGATGGCCAGGCCCCTTGGCTGAGAAACAGCCCCACAACATGATGCTGCCACCACCATGCTTGACTGTAGGGATGGTATTCTTGGGGTCGTATGCAGCGCCATCCAGTCTCCAAACGTCACGTGTGTGGTTGGCACCAAAGATCTCGATCTTGGTCTCATCAGACCAGAGAATCTTGAACCAGTCTGTCTCAGAGTCCTCCAAGTGATCATGAGCAAACTGTAGACGAGCCTTGACATGACGCTTTGAAAGTAAAGGTACCTTACGGGCTCGACTGAAACGGAGACCATTGCGGTGGAGTACGTTACTTATGGAATTGACTGAAACCAATGTCCCCACTGCCATGAGATCTTCCCGGAACTCCTTCCTTGTTGTCCTTGGGTTAGCCTTGACTCTTCGGACAAGCCTGGCCTCGGCACGGGTGGAAACTTTCAAAGGCTGTCCAGGCCGTGGAAGGCTAACAGTAGCTCCATAAGCCTACCACTTCCGGATGATGCTCCCAACAGTGGAGACAGGTAGGTCCAACTCCTTGGAAAGGGTTTTGTACCCCTTGCCAGCCTTGTGAGCTTCCACGATCTTGTCTCTGATGGCCTTGGAATGCTCCTTTGCCTTTCCCATGTTGACCAAGTATGAGTGCTGTTCACAAGTTTGGGGAGGGTCTTAGCTAGTCAGAAAATGCTGGAAAAAGAGATAATTAATCCAAACATGTGAAGCTCATTGTTCTTTGTGCCTGAAATACTTCTTAATAATTTAGGGGAACCAAACAGAATTCTTGTGGTTTGAGGGGTTGAATAATAAATGACCCTCTGAATAAACTTTTCACAATTTAAAAAAAAAAAAAAAGAAATAACATTCTTTTTTGCTGCAGTGCATTTCACACTTCCAGGCTGATCTACAGTCCAAATGTCACAATGCCAAGTTAATTCCGAATGTGTAAACCTGCTAAATCTGCAGGGGGTTGAATACTACTTGTAGGCACTGTACATCATGTGGCTCTTAGATGAGGTAGCAAAAACCTGATGACAGATTCCCCTTAAAGAACTTAGTGAAACAAATGAGAGAAAAATAGTAATAATTTTGGGGGGAAGGGTTTATTAAGTAGAATTATCAAGAATGTATTTTAATTGTGTTAAAAAAAAGTCTTTTCTGCTTAGCATCCTATTTTGCACCCCATTTATTATGCAATTATTATGCAATTAGTTTAGATATGTTAGACATGATTTCCAACTGGGGTGGCATAGTCTTTTTGATACTGTCAGTTAAAGAGTGCAATCTAATTTTTTATTAGATTTAAATCCTTAGCCTCTTTCATCTTTAAATTCAAAAAATTGTTTAAAAGAACTGAGAGTTTTCAGTGGTTGATACTTTTTAATGGCTAACTGAAAAGATGGTAATAATTGCAAGCTTTCAAAACTACTCAGGTCTCTTCGTCAGGTTCAGTATAACACAAAATCTGAAGAGTCACATATTTATACACAACAGGACATAGAATAGAGCAGCAAATAAAACAAGTGAGGTGAAGCAAAATGGTCAGTATGAGAAGGGGACAAACAGTTATGGCAGTAAATATTGCAGCAGCTCATAGATAAGGAGTGTGAAAGTTTTGTCTTTAAATTCAGACACCAAGTATTTTCCTTACTGTTTGAAATAAGAATTTTTTTATTGAGACTGGTGATTTGGTGACAATATATAAAATCTGTGGAAGTCTAATTATTTCAATCAATGCCAAAAACGAACCCGCAAAAGTGAAAGCTTTTTCCACCATTTATTATTTTCCTAATACTTTGGTGAAAAGAGGTAAAATTTAATTGATGGTAAAATTTAATTTAACATGGTTTTAGAATAAATTGTCATCTGCTGTCCATATTTTAAGAGGGAATCTGTCATCAAGTTTAACCAACATAAACTAAAGGCTTTACATGCTACAAGATGGCTACAGCGATCTCGTTGGGGTAACGGATTTTGTGATGCACATCCGGCCGCTGTAGCGATGCCGTTGCGTGTGACACCTATGAGCGACTTTGCATCGTCGCAAAAACGTGCAAAATCGATCATCGGCAACATGGGGGGTCCATTCTCAAATATCGTTACTGCAGCAGTAACGAGGTTGTTCCTCATTCCTGCTGCAGCACACATCGCTCCGTGTGACACTGCAGGAATGAAGAACCTCTCCTTACCTGTGTCCCAGCCACAATGCGGAAGGAAGGAGGTTGGGCGGGATGTTCGTCCCGCTCATCTTCGCCCCTTCGCTTCTATTAAGCGGCGGTTTTTGTGACGCTGCTGTGACGTCGCTGTGACGCTGAACGAACCGCCCCCTTAGAAAGGAGGCGGTTCGCCGGTCACAGCGACGTCGCAGGGAAGGTAAGTAGTGTGACGGGTCCGGGCGATGTTGTGCGACACGGGCAGCGATTTGCCCGTATCACACAACAGATGGGGGCGGATACGCACGCTGGCGATATCGGTACCGATAGCGCAGTGTGTAAAGCGGCCTTAAGGCCACCAATCTTACCACCTCTTTTACAGTAGTCTAGGAACATGTATATAAGTCCTCAAACCCCTCAGCATACCCTCCAATAATACTCATAATCCCATCATATGGCACACTCAGGTTCAATGGGTGTGTTTGGTCTTGCATGGCGCCTCCTCTCTCTCCACAATCGCCATCCTCCTGCTTTGCTTCATGTGGATGACGCATCCTACGTCATAGCCAGAAAGCCCTCAATCCCGCTCCTGTGCAGGCATTCTTTTCTCGGCTCAGTTGAGGGCAAAGCAAATCTCTATAATACGCATGCTCTGGTCTTACTTCCAAGCCATCAGCATTGTTTTGTCCTCTCCCAGTGCATGCACATAATATTACTTTACTCTGCACTCAGCAGGGCACCTGCACAGGAGCAAGATTGGGGGCAGTGTGTGGATGGCATAGGACATGGCATTCACATGAAGCACGGCAGGAGAACGGCAATTGTAGGGAGAGAGAAGGTGATGAGCAAGACTGTTGATGCCAATTATACCGTACCGTGTCATAGGAGAGGATTATAAAATACATTTTTGGGGGTAATATGCAGATGGATTTGAGGGTCTATATCCATATTACTAGATTACTGTAAAAGAGGAGCTAAAGGGATGGCCTTAGTTTATAGTGGGAAAACCTTGAGACGTTCCCTTTAGTATTGAGGCTCATTATTGAGTTTTTTAACAAAAGTAACATTGATTTTCCCAATTTTAACCAACCCCTGACTTTGAACCAAATTAAGAAAACATTGAAATTTCTTTAACAAGAAAATTATAGTAGGCATTCAAAAATATTAACATATCTTCAGCATACACCATCTTAAAAACTTTCATCTTCTGCTCTGATCTAATGTATTTGAGATCAGTGGTTCAATCGTTATAGAGAATGACAACATTCAGTCAAACACTTTAATGTCCACATTATTCAATGAAATCAGTATGCAATAGTATGCAGCCATGTATTGCTGATTCTTTTATATATTGTACAACAATTTAGTCATTACTTTTCCATTAAAGGTGGAAGGATCTGCTAATATGAGTCATTTTAGTAACTATAAATGTGAGGTACATGGGATTATTGCTTTAGCACCTCTTCTGCATCTAAAAGTAGTAACACCATGTACTATACATAATTTCCTTTCAGCTAACATATTCCTCATTAACCTCACATAACACAGTGTTTGAAGCCAAAACCTAGAGAAAAAGACAAATACATCTTACATTTGTTGAAATTCCTCCTGATTTTGGGTGCAAAAACTTTATGAGAACGTTTTGGAATTTTACACTTATACCAAATGAGGGTATATGTCCAAAGTCAAAGTGCAATCACAACAGAAAATCTGCACCATGGTTTCCCTTAATAGATCAAATCACATTTTGCAACATCAATCATGACTAACTGGATCCGCATACCTCTTTTAACTTCAAGAATAGAATTTATATCTACTACTTACACTGCTTTTAGGAAAAAGTGATAGTACAAAAGCAAATGCATTACCGACATATGTAGGAAACATTACATTATCAAAGAGGGTGGTCCACCGCTGAACAGCCCCTTATTAACAGCCTCAGAGTGCTCCATAAATAAAAAAATATATATGCTTACCTGTAGAGATGAGTGAACCTGAGGTTCAGATTTCGAATCGAACACCAATTTTAAAAATCAAGATTCGGGTTGAGGGTTCGGATACAAACGAAACTTGAGCGAGCAAAGCTGTACTCAGGTTCACTTGGTGCTCAGCCCTGTGCAAGCGGCTTGCAGTATTTGAACGATGCACACTGGGGTAACAATGGCGTGATCACATGTTGTGTGCAACAAAAAAAAGTTTGAAAAAGCCCATCCTCCCTCCCCTGGAACTGATCTGCTAATGGCTGGCTGTATGTGGGTAGAGACTCAAACTGCCAATTAGGGACTTGATCTGACATTCGGGTCAAGTTCGAGTTTGTGGAGCTAGGCTCGTCTGCTGCCGGTTAACCAAACCTCAACAGAACCTCTCCTCTTTGCTTACCTGATTGCCCTCTCTCAGTGCTGGTTTCCTTCCAGGTACCTGATATAAACAGTGGCACAAGACCGCTGCAGCTGTGTCGCCCTGGGCAAGCCAGGGGACACAAGTCACACACCACCACACCCTACATCACAGGTAGGCACATCTAAGCTAACCAAAAATCCTTGTTGCCTTCCTCCAGAGGCTGATGATTCACACCAGGGGGTGGGCCAGGCGGTTGGCTCCGCCCACCGAGGAGATCACAGCTCTGGAGGCAGGAAGTACCAGGCAGATTAGCCCAGGCAGAGCTAGAGTGCAGTCAGCTCAGGGACGAGCTTGAGTGAACAACAGAGTTGAGTCCAGTGAGGGACATGAACGAGTGAACAGCAGAGTAGCCTAGGCAGGGCTTGAGTGAGGAGCAGATAAGCTAAGTGAAGGTGAAGGAAGTAAAGTGGTAAAAGAGGAAAGCAAGAGTGGTGACAGAACAGAAAGAGTGTGCAAAAGCCTGAAGAGTCCAGCTAAGTGCAGGGCAGGTCAGCAAGGTCAGCAACGGCGGTGACTGTCTGAAGGGGGACCGTTTGGAAGTTCCTGGAAGGACCCCGTAGGCTGTGTGCCCGGTGGTCTGGAGCAGTGTTCCGAAGGACAGTCAGCACCAGGGCAGGGGCCTCTCGGACCCCGGCAAGGCTTGGAGTCGCCGTAATTTGCCGAATCTGTCAGTGAAGGGGACGTAGATCCCCCAACAACCAAGTCCCGATTGAAGGCAACAGCCCAGCCAGTGTAAGAGAGACACCACCACCGCCAAGGCACCAGTTTCTTAGGGCCAGCGCCTGCGGGCAAAGAGTAGAGCTCCTCCGGTCCAGCTTGAAGCCGGGGAGCGGGTTACCGGTGGGGACCCATCGCAACCAACAAGTACACAAAGGTGCTAGGAAAAGGGACATCACCGTCACCTACCGGGAGAGCAAATGCAGCTGTCCGTGGGACCGTCTTACCAGCCGTTTGGTTTACCGTAAAAACTGTGTCAACATCTCAGGCTGAGTGAGTACCACAGTGCCGCAAGGCACAGAGCTGCCCCCGCGTCCCTGCGCCCACCAGGCCCTGCACCTCCCAAGCCATCACCGGGCCCCGGGATCACCAACCCCTACCCACGGAGGGGCAACACAACACCTGACTGCTCCGCATCACCATCCCCGGGATCCCCGTATTGAGCAGCGGTGGTGAAATCACCACAACCGTGGGTGGCGTCACGAACTATAAACAATCCCCACACCCAACAAACCCCTTTCACTCATGGGCGAGGAGTGCCGCTCGAGAAACCCCCGGGATCCGGCCTACAGCTCGAGCCACCACTGAGCAGCGGCCGCCGGACCCGAGCAGAAGGGGTGAGCGTAGTGTGCTGACACCCTCCTCCCCGCCCGCGACACAGCCAATCAGCAGCCACTGGTTGGCTGCACCATATACAACATCATCAACGTTGAAAAAAATATAGCTACTCCCAAAATTTATTCAATGGCCCAGAAATTCCTTCTAAAATTACCTTGTTATAGTTGAAACTCATCTTAAGTTACATTGAGACAGTTCCATAACTTTGAGATCTAGGTCATCATGAAAACATTAAAGTTGAAAAACTGTCTACACAGGGAGATCCCCATACAATATCTCAGTTTACATAAGATTCATGCAGTACAATATCTCTAGTGCATAAATTTAAGAACCTGTGATGGAGCTAATGGAGTTCTGTCACATCTATTACTTGTACTGCTTGAGGCAAAATACAGGTTATAAGAGGTAAGGACATCAGCCGCGAAATATTGTAGAGTAACTACTATTGTCAGTGTGTATAATAGTATTATATATATGTGCAGCTATTATTGGCTTGTAACTTCTATTATTCGCATTAATTTTGCTAACATTTAATGTACCTACAATTTTTTTCTGAATACTATATCACGGAATAATAACTTTATACAGCCCCAACCTATGTATTACTGGTTTCCAAATGGCGATTATTATTGGTTTCCAGAGAAAAATCAAGCACGCTGTGATTTTTCTTCACACACAGATTTTATCAGTGAAAAAAAAAATTGGTCATCTGAACTGACCTGTTGAATAACATTGATCCGAGCGCCATCTGTTTTTTTTCCACGGATAGCTCTTGCATCGCAAATACGGTAGTGTGAAGCTGGCCTAATGGGGATGAGCATCCATGCACAATCTGGTTGCTGAAACTGAGTCTTAGGGGGGGCGTTACATGAGACGATATATCGTGCCAGTCACCCTCGTCGTTTGTGCGTGACGGGCAATTTGTTGCCCGTGGCGCACAAAGTCGTTTAACCCCGTCACACGTACTTACCTCTTGAATGACCTTGCTGTGGGCGGCGAACATCCTCTTCCTGAAGGGGGAGGGACGTTCGGCGTCACAGCAACGTCACACAGCGGCTGCCCAATAGAAGCAGAGGGGTGGAGATGAGAAAAGTAACATCCCGCCCACCTCCTTCCTTCCGCATTGCCGGCGGGACGCAGGTAAGCTGTGTTCGTTGTTCCCGGGGTGTCACATGGAGCGATCTGTGCTGCCTCGGGAACGACGAACAACCGGCGTGCAGAAGGAGGAACAACATTATGAAAATGAACGACGTGTCAACAAGCAACGATAAGGTGAGTATTTTTGCTCGTTCACAGTTATTCGTAGCTGTCACATGCTACGACATCTCTAACGATGCCGGATGTGCATCACGGAGTCCATGACCCCGACGACATATCGCACGTTATATCGTAGCGTGTGACGCCGCCCTTAGTAATAAATTATACTTAGTCCATTCTTGAAATTGTTCTAAAAAATTGAGTATTTCTGCCACAAAATTATTGTAATTACTCATTATTTGTTATACACATGTTTATTTGTTTGTGTGTATTGGAAAAACACAAAAAAATGAGAGAATAAAATTAAATTTGACATAATTTCACACAAACCCCCAAAATGGGCTGGATACAATTGTAGGCACTCTCAAGTTAATATTTAAGTACACAAAAAGAGAGGAGGAGCGCATGTGAAGGATTTCAGGAATAAGATAATGAGGGTATTCAAACCGCTCACCTGGAGAGGTTGTGCAACCTTGCACAACCTCGGTTAGCGCGTTGGTTGTGGAGCTGGGCAGTACACCCAGACGCCACTATGGAGATCCTCTGCCACAGTAAACTGTGTCATATGACCGGTCTCATGGAAGCCTTGTCACTGCCGATCCCAGAACACATTTCCAGCTTCAGACTTAAAGCAGCTCCTGCCGTGAGTCCCAATATGGGAATGTGGAATAGGCTGAAGAATTGCACGGTCCTGGGGAGTGCTAAGGACCAGACAGATTGTTACTTGCTTGTATTTCTTTATTCATACCACAACGCGTTTCGATATCAATGTAATATCTCCACCTGATGTTGTGGTATGAATAAAGAAATTCAAGCAAGTAACCATCTGTCTCCTCCTTAGCGCTCCCCAGGACCGTGCAATTATTCAGCCTATTCAAGTTAATATTTGCCTGTGCACCCTTTGACATAAACTACCGCAATTGCTTACTATAATCATCAACAATCTTCTTACACTTCTCAACTGGAATTTTGGACTAATCTTCCTTTCAAAACTGCTCCAGGTCTCTCATATATAAAGGTGCCTTCTCTCAACAGCAATCTTAAGATCTCTCCACAGGTGTCAATGGGACTTAAATGTAGACTAATTGCTGCCACTTCCAAACTCCACAGCACTTTGTTTCCATCCATTTCTAGGAGCTTCAGAAGATACATGACCTAGGATGCAAACCCAGCATTCTGACACTGGACACTACATTATGAATCAAAATACTTTGGAAATCTTCAGATTTCAGGATGCTTTGCACACAGTCAAGGCACCCAGTACCAGAGGCAGCAAAACAACCCAAAAACATCCTTGAAACTATATCGTATTTGACTCTAGGTACTGTGTTTCTTTTTTTGTGGGTCTTATTCCTTTTTTGGTAAACAATAAGATGATGTGCGCTCATGAAAAGCTCTATATTGGTCTTATCTGTCAACAAGATGATTGCTCAAAATGATTTTGACTTACGAACATTTTGGCAAAGTGCAGTCTAGCTTTTAAATGTCTCTGTCTCAGCAGTGGGACCTCCTGGATTTCCTGCCATAGCATTTTATTTCATTTAACCCTTTCAACACCGGGTGTTTTTCTGTTTTCTATTTTCTATTTTCCTGTCTTTCTTCCGAAAGCCGTAACTTTTTAATTTTTCCATCAATCTTTCCTTCTAAGGGCTTGTTTTTTGCAAGACAAGCTGTACTTTTAAATGAAACCATAAGTTTTACCATATAGTGTACTGGAAAACAGCAAAAAAATTTCAAGTGTGGAAAAACTGCAAAAAAAGTGCGATCACACAATAGTTTTTGGGATTTTTTTTTTTTCACGATGTTCACTATATGGTAAAACTAATGAGTCGCTGTGATGTCTCAAGGTGGTATGAGTTTGTAGACACCAAACATGTATAGGTTTACTTTTATCTAAAGGGTTAAAAAAAATTGAGAAGTTTGTCCATAAAAAGTGGCACACGTTTTGCGACATTTTCCGAAACCCCTAGTTTTCCCATCTTTCGGGATCTATGGCTCATTGATGGCTTATTTTTTGCGTCTTGAGCTGACGTTTTTATCTGTACCATTTTTGTGCATATGCCATGTTTTGATCGCCTGTTATTGCATTTTGTGCAAAATTTGTGGTGACCAAAAAAATGTAATTTTGGCATTTGGAATTTTTTTGCCGCTACGCCGTTTACCGATCAGATTACTTGATTTTATATTTTGATAGATTGCACATTTCTGAATGCGGCGATTCCAAATGTGTGTATATTTTTTATTTTTTTAACCCTTTAATTTTCAATGGTTTGAATGGGGGGGTAATATAAACTTTTAGGGTGTTTTTTGTTTTAATTTTTTAAAACTTTTTAACTTTTTTTTGTTTTACTAGTCCCTCTAGGGGACTAGCAATCTTATCGATCTTCCATTTCTCCAAATCACAACTAAACAAATAAGATCTGCAGATATGCTGCTTTTCTCTCACTGCTACCTCTCTGCCGGCATTGAGAGAAAGTGACTCATGATAGCTACAGGCGTCATCACATAACTCTGTGCTACCATGGCAACTACCACAAGTCACGGGATCACGGCAGGCCGCAGAGATTAACCTCACACGATCCATGAAACACATGACATGGGTTAAATGTTGATGGATAGTTCATGCT